>NC_091622.1:86783189-88000064 GCF_027580195.1 Bos mutus | reverse complement strand
CCCACCCCTCTAGGTGATCACAGAGCAGCAAATTGAGCTTCCTCCATCATACAGCAAATGCCCACTAGCTATCTATTTTGCACATGGTAATGTATATGTTTCAATGCTACTCTTTGAATTTGTCCCACTCTCTCCTTCCTGCTCTGTGTTGAAAGTCTCTCCTTTATGTCTGGAACTCTATTGTTGCCCTACAAATAGGTTCATCAGTACCATTTTTCTAAATTACACATATATGCATTAATGTACAATATTTCTTTTTCTGATTTCACACTGTGTAACAGCCTCTAGGTGTATCCATCTCACTAGAACTAATTCAGATATGTCCATTTTTATGGCTGAGTAGTATTCCATGGTACATATGCACCACAACTTCCTTATCCATTCATCTGTCAGTGGACATCTTGGTTGCTTCCATGTCCTGGGTCTTGTAGATAGTGCTGCACTGAACATGTGTCTTTTAGAATTGTGGCTTTCTCAGGGTATTTGCCAAATAGTGGGATTGCTGGGTCATATGGTACTTTTATTCTTAGTTCTTTTTCTTTAAGAAATCTCCATACTGTTCTCCAGAGTGGCTATATCAATTTACATTCCCACCAACAGTACAGAGTTCCCTTTTCTTCACATCCTCTCCAGCATTTATTGTTTGTAGATTTTTTGATGATGGCCATTCTGACCAATGTGAGGTGATACCTCATTGCAATTTTGATTTGCATTTCTCTAATAATGAGTGATGCTGAGCATCTTTTCACGTGTTTATTAGCCATCTGTATGTCTTCTTTGGAGAAATGTCTGTTTAGATCTTCTGCCTGTTTTTTGATTGGGTTGTTTGTTTTTCTGATGTTGATCTGCCTGAGCTGCTTGTATATTTTATAGGTTAATCTTTTGTCAATTGCTTCACTTGGAATTATTTTCTCCCAGTCTGAGGATTGCCTTTTCATCCTGTTTATGGTTTCCTTTGCTGTGCAAAAGCTTTTAATAAGATCCCATTTATTTATTTTTGTTTTTAGTTCCATTACTCTGGGATGTGGGTCATTGAGTATCTTGCTATGATTTATGTCAAAGAGTCAAACATCAGGTTTTTTTTTTTAAGCTAGAGATTTATTGTTATTTTGTAATTAATAAATTGTCAAGTTGGTTATGACACTACCCCACACTGTATACCACCATTTGCTAGTACAAAAGCTTTTAAACCATACTGAGGCATAGGGCAGAGAGAGCAGAGACACATGAATATCATCCTTAACAACTTCCTCTTAGTCATGCCTCTGTCTTAATCTTTGTACATGTTTTCTTCCAGGGGAGAGTGTCAGAACAGTGCATAAAATAGTGGGCAACCTGCCATTTACCGTTTTAATACCAAGCAACTTACAGAAATAATGGAATTCAGCTTGTGTTTCCCTTGATTTTACTAGTCTGAACTCATTTTAGGTTACTTTAACATTTTAATTTCCCTTAACTGTACATAAGAGAATATGATGACTAAGAGAATACTGAACCAGAGTCAGCCAAATATACTACTGACCCCAAAATTATGTTTTAATAGGTCCTAAAGGAATGTGGCTCAAATGGTAAAGAATCTGCCAGCAATGCAGGAGATCCCAATTTGATCTGTGGGTCAGAAAGATCCCCTGGAGAAGGGAATGGCTACCCACTCCAGTATTCTTGCATGGAGAATTCCGTGGACAGAGGAACCTGGTGGGCTGCAATCCATGGGGTAGCAAAGAGTCAGACATGACTGATTGACTAACAGAGGAATGTACCACCCCAGTGGTTTGAGAGTTCATCAGTGACATAGTTTTAAATCCATGTTTCCATCAAGAAATTTACTGTACAGTAATATTCAAGTATATGCAGAGTATGTGGGCCCTTTTGTTGGGCATATTCATTGCAATATTACAAAATGCTGGAGCAATACAAATGTCCATCAAAGGGGAACTGATTATAGTACAGGATTTTATTAGTGAAATTTGAATAACAATCAAAATCAGAGAGAGATATACAAATACTAATCTGAAACAATTATGGAATATTACATTTTAAAATGGAGATGTAGGAAAGTATGTACAATATCCTTCTGTTTTTATAAAAGAAAATCTTGCACTAAGATATGCTTCATATATGTAGGTTATTTCTGGAAGAATATACAATTTGTGCCTTTTAGGGGTTGGTGAGAGAGAGGTTTACTTCTCCCTATATTGTCTTTTATACAGGAATGTTTTCTATGTTTGTGCATTGCTTTTGTAGATAAAAACCATAGTTTAAAGAAAAAGAAAGTAACCTATGAAGGTAACAAAAAGCATTTACTATGGTGTATTAGATATATCAAAAAGCTCCAGTCATATAATAGCATGATTGGTTTAGGAGAAATATAAGGTAAATTTATAGAGATAGTTATATATAGTTATTTTAGTAATGTATATAGACTATCAGAAATTTGACCAGATTTTGTTAGCCTTTTAATTTAAATTCTATTTAACTTTTTAAGGTATGTATGTCAGTTATGCTTGGTCCAGGCTATTTTACACTTCTACTGAAATAGAGTAGAAAAGAGAAAAATAGAGATGTAATGACTACATTTCATACATTTTAAGAGGTGAGATTGGTTCAGATTTTCTTTTTCTAATAGTTTGTTTTTATGTAGATGGGTGAAATAATTATGTTTCTGCTGCAACCAATTAAGTGTCTTTGTTTTGTTTAAAAATGTGGATTTTGAAAAAGTCTTGCCGTTTCCTAAGTAGAAAAAAAAAAAAAAATTGATGGGAGCAGAGCTTTACAAGGAAGATTTGATTGGAAAAAAAACACAATGTTTTATGTGGAGGAACAAAACCATACAAAATAGAGTTGCTTGCTTGTCAACAAATCTGTGTGTGTGTGTGTGTGCGCGCGCGCGTGTGTGTTTGGTTTTCTTTTTCCTTGTTCAAAGAAATAAGTGCTGGGCCTAAATGAAACGGTGCATTTTAGAAGATTCCTTTATTTAGTCTTGCTATTTATTGAGCTTCTTCTGTCATTTTCCTCTACTTTTTATGAGAAGCTTTTCTCTTCACTTTGGACATTTGGAGCTTATTGTGTTAAGTATTCTCCTTTATGATTTAAGTAACTTTTGTTCGTTTGTGTTTGTTTGCATAACTGTTAGTAGGTTAACTATTAATTATACTTTAATGCTTTTGCCCTAGATGAAAATTAAAGATTTTAAAATCCATTTTAGGCAAATGGGGAAACAGATTTTTTTGCCTTCAAACTGATTGAACTAGAAGGATGTTAGCTTACTATTAGGATGTAGAATCTTATAGCAGATGTATATGAATCTCCTTTCACATACCCTTTCCCCCAGAGTAACCTGTGCTGTGGCATAGGTCCTCATATTAACAAAAGAACCAGAAAATAAAATTAAGAAGAAATTATTATTTTGCTGTATAACAAAGAATTACAGAAAGTCTCAAAAGTAGATTATGTTTAAATTCAGTATTTCTAATATCTTATTTCAATGGCCTAAAGATAATAATCACAGAACAAGTAAGTCTTAGTGGTAGCAATAATTTAAAAGGGATTAGGAGAGCTTCCCTGATGGTCCAGTGGTTAAGAATTCACCTGCCAATGCAGAGGATACAAGTTCAATCCCTAGTCTGGGATGATTCTACCTGCCACGGATATGCCACAGCTACTAAACCCACTTGCCCTAGGGCCCATGCTCTGCAACAAGAGAAGCCTGTGCACCGCAACAGAGAGTAGCCTCCGCTGACTACAACTAGAGAAAGCCCACACATAGCAACGAAAACCCACCACAGCCAAAAATAAATAAGATAAAGGGATTAGGATGCATAACTGGATATCAGATGATTCCTTTATTCATGCATTTGTTAATTTAATCAACAAATACTTAAGTCCTTGCTCTCTGCCAGAGACTGCTGGCTCTGGGCATACATTGCCAAACAAAGCATTGCCTGCTTTCATCAAGCTTGTGATCTGTAAGGGAGAGACATGATACATGATATATAAACATCTATAATTCTGTAAGAAAGCTATAATGACATATTTATTAGTGAAAATTTAACAGTAAATGTCAGAAAAGCTTAAGAGCAGCACCATATTATCCTAGTACAGAGGAGAAAGAGACAGTGAATGGTTTGATTGACTTGAACCTTAGGGGCTGGATGATTTGTCAAAGTTAGAAAGCCTATTCTTATCTTATGAGAAATAAGAGTGTTTGAATGTTGAGTTCCTTGAATTCAAATCTGTCATTTCTTGCTTCTGTTGGAAAAAGGTTTGAGAAAGAAACTTTGTTGTTGACTTCTCTTAATCTACTGCTAAGTCACTTCAGTCATGTCTGATTCTGTGCGACCCCATAGATGGCAGCCCACCAGGCTCCGCCGTCCCGGGGATTCTCCAGGCAAGAACACTGGAGTGGGTTGCCATTTCCTTCAATGAATGAAAGGGAAAAGTAAAAGTGAAGTCTCTCAGTCGTGTCCTCTTAGCGACCCCATGGACTGCAGCCTTCCAGGCTCCTCCGCCCATGGGATTTTCCAGGCAAGAGTACTGGAGTGGGGTGCTGTTGCCTTCTCTGTCTCTTAATCTAAGGATGAGGCAGTTTATTTCAGGTAAGGAACGGACTGAACTGGAAGGAGGGAAATAGTGAGAACCAGTTTTCTAGTTCTTCATAAGCTATGTCTTTACACTGGACATTATTTTGTTTGAGAAGCTTCCAAACAGAAATGTAAGCACTATATATGATCTTGGAAAAATGTTTTTACTATCATTTGTTTTCCATTAATTTCACACATCCTTTGGAGTCAGACTATTCTGGGTTTGAATTCTACCTCCACTTTATAACTGTGTACTGTGTGCAACTTGATTTTCTTATCTGTAAAACGAGGATCATATCATCTGGTGGAAGTATAGTAGATAGTTCAGAGGACAAACTCTGGAGCCAATTACCTGGGTTCAAATCTTAGCTTGTTAATTTAGTTGAGAGTAAGTTGGGAGAGGTGCTTAACTTCTCTGTACCTCAGTTTCCAGAATGGAGATAATAATAGTTCCTGCCTTTTATTGAGATTTAATGAGTTAATATATACAAAATGCTTAAAATAGTTTATCACATAAGTAAGCACATGGTAGTTATTAATGTTATTAGTTTCAATTATTACCACCTAGGGTATTGTGAAGGTTAAATAACTTGTTTATTTAAAAAATAATGATTTGTATATTGCCTGACACAATAAAAATATCTCCTAAATAATCAGAAACTGAGGAGTAGATACTTCATCTCATTGAGTCTTCATATATACCTGTTTAGAAGAAATTTTATCTGTCGTGTTTATTGTACCTAGGATAGTTTCTGATATACAGTAGACAGTACCTTTTTGTTTTTTGTTTTAAAGATTTGTTTATTTTTGGCTGTGTTGGCTTTTCTCTAGTTGCTGCGAGTGGGGGCTACTCTCTAGTTCCCTGCACAGGCTTCTCGGTCCACTGGTTTCTCTTGTTGCAGAGTACGGGCTCTAGGGTGCTTTGGCTTCAGTGGTTCTGGGTCCTGGGCTCTAAGAGCACAGGCTCAGTAGTTGTGGTACACAGGCTTAGTTGCTCTGCGGCATGTGGGGCCCTCGTGGACCAGGGATCGAATGCGTGTGGACAGGTGGACTTTTTACCACTGAGTCATCAGGGATGCCCAACAATCCATTGTTGAGTTAATGTTATCACATTTTACAAATAAATAAACTAAGGCCCAAGAAAATTACAAGGTGTTTATACTAAAAAATAACATCACTTTGAGGAGACATTACTGGAAAGGCCATTCATATCATCACTTAGAGTTGACCATATGTGTTAATAATAACTCCCTCTAATTTTTTCCTTTTTCCTTCTCTTTAAAAAAATTCACTTTCTTTAGTTAGGTTAGAAAAATTTAGACTAGAGGAACTGTTCACCTTAGAGTTACAATTAAAGTTGTTAATCTAATTGAGTGATTACTACAAATTCAGTTCGTATGGCACTCTTAAAGTGCAGGGTTGTTTTGTTAATACTACAGAATAGAGCATAAAACATTTTTCTTTTCCCATTGTGTTTTCTATATTCTAGATTATATAAGGAAGAAATTTGACAGGGTATTGGGTTGACCAAAAAGTTTTGAATTTTTCTGTAAGATATTATGGAAAGCCCCAAGCAAACTTTCTGGTCAACTCAATAGTTTCACTCAACTGAGGTTCTATTACAGTAGTAAATATAATAAAAAATTAGCTCTACCATGAGTCACCCATATTTGCTATTTAATGATCCAGAACCAGTGTTTCTAAATTTCATGCATCTGAAATATTTTAATCTTTTGTAGTATTATTATAAGGGAGGGAGAGGTCATTTCTTTGGTTAGTAAATAAAGTTAAAGGCATTTCTAGAAAATGCATATAATCTTGATGTGTTGTGGCTTGCTTCAATGACTGTGAATCTGTTGAATATTAATCTCATTTCTCTTAGATATTTCCAAACGATTAGTTTATAGAATACCAGATTACCATTAAAAAGCTACATTAAATTATTATTTTAACACCTGCAAGTCAACTCCTATATGTATTATATAATGCATATGCCTGATGTAACAAATTCCTAGTTTGATAGCACCTTGCCTCCCTCTTTGTGTATTTAATACAGCCATTAATCTCACTACAAGGCTTTACTAAGGATAAATTGCTACGTAACCCACTTCAACCTCTTTTGTTCAACCAGGAAGCCAGACATGTTTAAGCTTTTTAAAAAATACATTATTATTTCTTTTTTGAAATTTTGGAGTTTTAAAATTTGAAATGGTAAAATATAAGAGACTGTATCTATTTTGTCTGTTGAAATTACTTGGCTGAAGTTTGCTTTGGAATAGAGCTTCTGTATCTTTAAAAAATACACAGTGAGTCACCCCCTGCTCTTTTGGTAGATGCCTGGCTAGTGAACAGCTAAGCTGCTTTAGGCATGTAATAGAACATTCCATTTCCTGTTCCCTTGCTGACACAGAGGAGTGTTCCTGCTGGCAATGATCTAATCATAGTGCAGTAAGAAACATGGCAGTTTGATAAAACATGGTGGAGACAGCGGCTGAAATGGAAGCATATGTTCTAGAAGACATTCTTGAGGTAGGGCTAGGTTTGTAAATGAAATGAAAGTTGAAATCTGAACAAAGAAATCTTATCTGCCGGAATTATTTTACAGATGAATAGATTAGAGGAGAGAGCAAAGAGAGGCAGAGCATAAAAGCAAGATACGGTCAGACCTTATTCCGTGTGAGAATGTGGCAATCTAGTTCACATGATTACTAAATAAGTCTAGAATTAATTTGTTTAAACTTAATGTTTTGTAAATTGTAGATATATGTTTGATAGGGGGAAAAAAGAAAGAAGGAAAGGGCTTTGGACTTAATAAAAAGCCTTGTGCTGGTGGTGACCTTTAGATTAACTCATTAGAAGGTGGGGTCTGCAAAGCAGCTTTGAGTAGGTTTAGTATCATATGTCTTAGAATTCATTTACATATCTAAGCCCACAACTCTTGCTTGCAGTTAACTATTAAAAACAGCTGCTTATTTTAGTTTCTAGGGTAAAATTAAGCATATATATCAATCTATTTGCCTAATTTAGCTGGTACATCTGGTTCTAGGTTTTTCATGTGACTTTAATTATTATAAAATAAATTATTCAATTAAAAATTAAAAGACTGTAAAATTTAAGGCACCAGTGCTTGAGAGCTCACAAAAATCTTTATTTTCAGTCATGAAAATTTGAATTGTATTTTCTCTTTTTTTTCTCCTTGTGTCAGTGTTATAGAACCTATTTGCGTATAAATCAGTGCAAGGAAATACATGTCAAAGTGAAACTATAATTGGTTTTGGCCTTGGATGTAGTATACCATCATATTTTTATTTATAGATATAAATATTTAAATAATTTTCTTATTTTGGGGGTGTAGGGTTTTTCCTCCTCATTAAAAAAAAAAAAACTGGCTAATTTTTATGATGATTTAATGATGATGAGTGATATTCCTAATACTTAGACTCTTAAGATAATTTATTAAATATTTTACTGTCCTCAGGAAAAGAATTTGTTATGGGGAGAGGGCTTAGGAGAATAAACTGCAAAGGGAAGCCAGGCGGGGTTAACAGGAGAAAAAAGCCTATGCGCATTATAAAGTGCTGCATGATCAATGAGCATTTTCTGGAGTCCCTCAGTGTGTGCTTGGAGCTGACATTGCAGCAAGTCTCATGGTTGTTCTGCAGAATGAAAACTGATTCTATTGTGTTATCTAGCTCCTTGCAGACACCTGCCAATGTACTCTTTCCCCCTCTCCTTAGAGTTTTATTGTCTGAGTTGAATTCTCTGGTTAATTTCCATTCTTTTCCTCTTTTCTTTTTTTAATTTTGATACTGTTAGTGAGTTTCCTTAGAAATGGTATGGTAAATTATCCACTTAGAAATAGTGATATATATTTTCATTGAGGAACTTCTGTAATTAGCAGTGGTCACATGGCTATTAGTAGTTCAGATTAAAGAAGTCTGTTTATAAAGTTCTAGGAGGACATTTTTATTTGCTTTTTAAAACTTTTGCTTTGAATTTTAAAAGAAGCGTACCTTATAGATTTCAGTAAATTCATCTGACATTTTCTTTGGTCGTTTTAAATTTCAGCATATAATAGATTTTAGAAGTCTATTTATTTTCTGGGAAAAGCCTACTTGGGCATAGTTTTGTGTCTTAAGTATAAATTTTTCTAATACTTCCTTAAGAGTTGACTTTTCATTATTCCCACTAAAGCACTAAAAGTGTTTAATGTCATGGTAAGATTTTACGTTACCTAACTTGTTCATAGTTACTAGTTAGTTGCAGAGGTTATTTACTGTCTGTAATTTTAATTATTTGTCCTAATTCTCTCTCTCTTAATTTGATTCCTATATACCTGTCACATTAAACCATACTAAGTGAGTAGTTTCGTCTTTGTTTCATGTTATTTTATTTAAATGAGTATTTGTCAAGTATTGGCAGACTAGAAGTGAAAAATTTCCAACTAGTAATGAAATATTCTTCTTTTCAAAAATTAGAAGTACTCATAATGGGGATGTCCCTGATGGTCCAGTGGCTAAGACTGTTAATGCAGGGAGCCCCAGGTTCAATACCTGGTCAGGGAACTAGATCCCACATGGCACAACTAAGAGTTTGCATATCATAGCTAAAGATCCTGCATGCTGCAACCAAGACCTGGCACAGCCAAATAAGTATTTTTTTAAAAAGTACTCTTGATGACCTAATGCTAATAGTAAAAGTTAAAAAAGAATAAACTTCCTAACTCTGAAGCTAAATGTACCATTTTCTAAAGTACCTCATATGGCATATTTTATACAATGAGCTTCCTAGAAAAAAATTTTAATGAGTTAACTCATTGTGTAAATGTCTAATAATGAATAATGAAGTTCATCTATATACCACAGTGATAATTTTATTATTGTATCTAATATTAAGCCATTTGAAGTTTATCACCATATTTTTTTCCATAATTTTTATCATTATGACTTATTTATTGAGCATCTGGAATTTTATGTAGATTTCTGATTATTTACATTAAACACTGAATTCCTTTTTTTTTTTCTGTCTTTGAATATAACTTGGTCTTTTGAATCATACATTTTACAAGGTACTTTTATTTAAGTCTTAATAAAAAGAAAGCTTAAAATCAGCATCGTTAGTGATTTAGTGCAGATTAATTCTTGTAATGCAGTGGTTTACCTTTTAAATTGTGATTGTTTATTGTATATACCCACATTTATTTAATGTACATTTTTAAGTGATCATCAGTCTTGAGTAAAATACTGTGTTTCTAAAACTTATAGTACAACAGAAAAAGATTGATTTCAACTTATATCATTGCTTCTCAGCTCTCTATAGTAATGGATTAATAGAATAATTTAGTTATTTAAATTATCTAGATAATCTGGTCAGTGATTTTTTTCCTCCAAACTGAAGTAGTCAAAGTGTTTCTGTTCCTTTTGCCCACCTTAACTAATATTCAGGAAAATGGCCACCTACAGATGATAGGGAGCCTACATAAATACCTCTTTCTCTTTTTTTTTTGCTTATATTATTTTTGCTGAGACATGATTATAATTTTAGAACTTTGATGTTCTTCCTCTGAGTCGTATATAATAATGGATCTTAGTACTTAGAAAGATCAAGAAGAAAAAAAAGTTCTCCAAACTTTTAATTTTGAGGGGGGGAGGGGTGTTTCCAAGTTTGTGTGTCCAGGTGCTATGCATATAAACCTGAGATATTATATAAGCTTTTTAAATATGAAAACAAAACATATGAGAGGTCAGATACTCGATTACTATATATTGTAGTTTTATTCTCTTTGAACTATGTTTAGTAGTTTTCTATAAGAATTGCTTTAGAAATGAAAAATTTTTATAAGTATTTCTTTTAATTTTAATCAAGTTCAAAATACTTTCTTCAGGGTATAGCATTTGATACATTTTTGCCTTAAAAATACCAGTGTTTTGAAAATAAAAATATTTACATTTTTAAGAGTAGTAACTTGCCCAGTCTTGTTCCTTTGTCAGCTAGATCCAGAGTGTCTAGCTTCATCTGTACTTTATTTTACAGGTTGTAATATGTAAGCTAAAAGCCCTTATATCTCTGTGGTTGTTCCTTAGATATTCAGTGGGTTGAGGATTTGGCTGAACGTTTTAGGGTTTAATTAAATTAAGGATTCGATTAAACATATTAAGTAGGTTTATTATGGAACTATTTCTTGCATTTGTATTTATCTTGAGATTGGAGGGGTTTTAATCTTGAAAGAGTCGCAGGGACATTGTTGTTTCTTTTTGATTTGTCACCATTATGGGCTAGTGGTAAATAGTGCATTTTCATCTAAACAGGGGAATTCCACTTGCTATTTATTTAAAAATTATTTTTAGTAATGATATAAAAGCTCTTCAGAGTAAACTCTTTTGACAGTGTCCTGCTATATTTATTTTTATTCTATGAAATACATTGGCTTATGTAATACATATTCTTCATATGTTATATCAGTAAGTCTTCCATGAATTTCTAAATTCTATATCTATGTAGTTAGTATAATGCTTTTGACATTTTTCACTAGGAAGATTTGGAGTTACTCGTATGTGTGTGTGTTCACACGCACCCACTCAGTCATGTCCGATTGTGCGACCCCGTAGACTGTAGCCCGTCAGGCTTCTCTGTTCATGGAATTTTCCAGGCAAGAATACTGGAGTGGGTTCTCATTCTCTACTTGAGGGGAATCTCCCTTACCCAGGAATAGAACCCGCAGTATCTTGAAAGAAAGAAAGTGAAGTTGCTCAGTCGTGTCCGACTGTTTGCGACCCCACGGACTGTAGCCTACCAGACTCCTCTGTCCGTGGGATTTTCCAGGCATGAATACTGGAGTGGGTTGTCATCGCCTTTTCCATCATTTCATGAGGCACCTGGTATTCTAATCATTAGCAAAAAACAGCCAGAGAGAGTCTCAGCTGTATACAAGAAAACAGTGCCCCAATGGACCCAGGCAAAACAGGAAAGCGTTCCACTTGTCTCTTTGTCTAGTCTTCGCCAGGATGATTGATATAAAATGATTGATATTGGTAGGCAGATTCTTTACAATTGTGCCACCTGGGAAGCCCCTGGGAGTTATTCTTGGGACAAATATAATTTGATCTAGAGACAGAAAAGTTTAGCTAAATATATAAGTTATTTGAATTAATAAATGTAACATTTTCCATTCATTAAGAGGTTTTGGAGACATTAGACATGTTGGCTATATTGAGTCTTATAATTTCACTCCAGAATTTATTGAGCATCTTCAATATGCTAAGCAGTTGAAATTCAGTGAGATTAGTCCAGCTAGCTTTGCTTCATCAAAGTAAAAATTCAGTAGACAGAATGTCTGTCATTGGTATTTAAACATTCTTAAATTCAGGATGTGTACAGATGTATGTTTGAATGCTTGTATCTTACTTCATTTGTTTTTCTGGATAGTTTTAGCATTCTGATTTTTTTAGTAAGCAAATATTTTTCTTTAAGTACTTTTAAGTTTTGTGTGTGTGTGTGTGTGTGTGTGTGCTTATCTAATTGTTATGCGTATTTATGAATGTCAGGCTGTCTAGAAAGTCCCCTAGATGTCATTGTCATCTATTTATTTGTAAAGATTTTGCTGTTGCCAGTTATATCAGTATGTTGTTATACATATGTTCATATAACACGCTCACATATACTTGCTTCTATATACTCTGTGTACAAACATTCACGTCTCTGCTATATTATGCTTTATGAATACTCTTATTTGAAAGTTGAGTCTGTCTTGAATGGAGGGGCAGAAGTTGCAACATTGCTTTCACACACCAACTTTGAGAGAATGCGTACGAGAGTAGTAGAAGATGACTAAAAGATAGACTTAACGTTAGTAATCCCTCTAAAGAAGACTAATATTTTAGTGGAGTAGTTTCAAACCTTTCAAGTGAAGGTTTCAAACAGCTTGCAAAAGATAGTGTAACTACAGATATGTAAATTAATGTTACTCTCACAAGAAAGTAATGTCAGGATTGTCCAAATGCTACTAGTCCCACGTTAATTCAACACAGTCTGGTGCTTAAGGTGGAACATATTGTGAAACATGCATTAGGAAAGGTCTACGTCATGTGTTACCTGCATATACATGTAGCAGCATTGGCACTTTCTGAAGTATTTGGGTCCTTGTTCTGATGCTTGACTGAATAACTCATTCTGGTGTTGAAGTGACTTGATCACCACAGACTTGCTGAATATCAAAGTCTTGCTTAATCACTGGTTTGGTTTTAGTACATAGCTTCCAGATTTGCCAAAACAAAGGTCTTTCAGGAGGTGTTTACAAATATCTTGAGGTAACTTTTGGTTTTGGTTTAATGAGTGGCTAGATTGTTGGCCATTAATATTGGTCTTGGATGGAACCATGCTTCTAACTAACTGGCTATATATGGACAGATAGATATATGTTATATGTAGGATACCCACATAATTTTATAGTAGCAATGGAAATTGACCACATTAGTTAACAATTTGTTGAAAATTTAAGTTATTATACAGAAGGATTGTGCTATTACAGTTTTACTTAATTTTATAAAAATAACTTTTCCGAAAGAAAACAACTGAGAAGAATGGCATTATTTTAGATTTTTACAAATACCTTTGAAGTCTGGCTTAATAGAAGATATGTCTGGTTTTATATTTAGTCTGTTGCAATACATTATTTTAGAGGAAGTCTAAGAAAAAGTACCGTCTTAACATTTAGAATATTTTAATAGCCATTTTGATAAATGTGAATATTTTTCTTTGATACCAGTCCTAAAACTATGATGGTTTCCTGGAGGTTAGTTGTAGTGTAGAATCTGAAACATTATCAGCGAATTTTTTGAACTTTGTTCAATTAAAACCCACTGGTTTTTTGTGTATCTTGAGTAGATCATTTGGTGCATGATTTTGTAGCATCGTACTCTGGTCAATTGGAAAATACTGATTTACTGAGTTCCAAATATTGCTGCCTTTTATTCCACGATATAAAAAAATAACATTTACTAATACATCACTCTTCTCCTTAGAAAAATAAAGAACTGGAAAGCTGTCACATTCAGTGACAGATATAAATTTTCCAAAATTATAATGTATACTTGAAAATTTGAATTTATCACTGATGAGAAAGAGAGTTGTTTTTGTTGAAATGATATCAGTGTTCCATGAAAAAAAGGTATTGGTTTAGATCACATTTACACAGGTGTTTTTCTTGAGACAACTGCAGTATCTAGGTATGCAGCAGAAATGTTTTCCATTTTGTTACACTGAATATTAAAAGGTAATATACTCAAGGTGGAAAATTTAAAAATTAGTACTTTTTATTGCTTCATAATGGAAATTCACCCTTAATTTTTTTCACTTAATTATGAGTGCATGGCAGACAAGATATGATGATTGGTGATATGGCCATGATTTGTGTTAAGGGAATAGCAGTTTTTACCCACCATTATTTTTGTATCATCAATTTAATGTCAACAGTGAAACAGGCAAATAACATTTTAGTACTGTATTATAAAAATAGTTTTGACTTCACAGAGCCTCTGAAAGAGTTTTGAGGATCTCTACGGATCTCGCGGATCATAGTTGAGTAACTGCTAGTTTAGTATATTGCCCAAGTTTACAGTCAGTAATGGCATAAAACTAAGATTTAGATTTAAGTCTACTCGATTAAAATGTTTTCTTTTACCATATTATCAAATTTTAAAATTTATTACATAGTCCCAACTTCTCTAACTTCTTTTGTCACTCTAGGTTTCTCTATCCTTCAACTACAATACAGCAGATATAAAACGAGGGAAAAATTTTGTGGAAAAAAATTTAAACATGTTTTGCAATTCGTCATTCAGAATTTATACAAAAGGATTTTGAAGATTCCTGAGTGAAGGAGGACAGATATAAGTAGAAGTGGTTCTGCTTCCAGAATAACATTATGTAATACTTTTAATTTTGATAAAGATGAATAAAGATTAAAAACTTAAATGGGTTATGAATTTCGTCAAATGTCTTGTTATAGTTCAGAATGATTAGGAAAGGAGTTTATATATTATAACTGTTTGAATTACTCATATGTTAGCGAGTGGAAACAAATAGATGAAGTATGTGTCAAATTCAAATATTTTTCTCTTTAAAGATTTTAGGCTTTTTTCATGTATTTATTTAGATGCTTTGGGGGTTAGTTATGGTGCGCAGGTTCTTTTTCATTGTGGTGCACAGGCTCTGAAGTGTGTGGGTTCAGTAGTTTTGGAGCTCAGTAGTTGTGCACAGGCTTAGTTGCCCTGCAACTAAGGATCTTATCTTAGTTCCCTGACCAGGAACTGAACCCATGTGCCCTGATGTTGGTTATCCAAAGACTAAGCCATTTCACCTTCCTCTGCAAAGTAGCAAATTAAGTTGTTTAAAATCTACTTTATACTTTCCTCTTGTATTTGTATGTACTATGTTTTTGCCACAAATTAATTTTGAAATTGGCACTGAAATCATGTGGTCTCATAGGAAAAAAGGATCTATAACATCTGCACATCTCTTGTCTTTATGCTTCTTAAATGCTGAATACAACTCTTCTCCCCACCTACCAAATTCCAAGTGACTGTTGGAAGATTCCCTTGGAGAAGGGCATGGCAATCCACTCCAGTATTCTTGCCTTGAGAATCCCATGGACAGAGGAGCCTGGTGGGGTTGCAAAGAGTTGGAAGTGACTTAGCATGCACACATTCATTGAGATAAGAAGCAATGTTGAGCCAGTGTTAACACAGCTTGTTGGTGATCTCTATAGTCTGGATTCCTTCTTTAGTCTCAAGCCTTTTATCATTTATCCTGCTTCTGACTTTTGATACTTGCTGTCCACTTTGTTTTGATTTCTTACTCCTGCTACAGATTATTTAGATTCTGCTCCTCCTCTTGATGTTTGGATATTATGAACAGCCTAACTCCTCATTTGTTGAGCTTATTTTTCTAATTAGTGTTTATCCTTAACTGGTTCTAACCTTGAATTTGTTCTGTTGCCATTTCTTCAGTCTTTGTCACATTCTACACTTGTAATTTATGTCCTGTCATCATACAAAGATCAACATATATTTGTATGAACTATTTAAGCAAGTATGAGAAATAGTTTCTAAATTCTTATGTTCCATAAGGAAGTACTGGTTAAGATTTTCCAAAAATTTGTGCTGGTGTTGAAGTGTTCACAAATATTGGAAAATTTTCCTTTCTATTATTTTGTCACATTTGTACAATATTATCTTCTCAAGAATCTTTCTCAGTTTATTTTTCCTATTTTTTTTAAGTTTTATTTATGAAATAAATGGAGATAGGACTGGATAGAAAGTTGCTTTCTTCTAAATGTATTTATTTAAGAAACCAAAATATTAAGATTAGGCTTTATATATGCCATATGAAAAAAGTCTTCTTAGGTAGATCATTTTGTAAATATTTTATGAATTACAAAGAATATATCTTTTATAAAGTATGATAAGTGAGAATGCTAAATTACATCAACATTGACTTTTAAGTATTTTTATATTTAATAGGCTTCCTTTTTAATTGTCTTGAGCTTCTAGTGAGATTGTATGATTTTCTGTGAATAGTTTTATTCTTCTTGATGTCCTCAGTGACGTAGCATTGTATCTTGAACACAGTAAATGCTTGTTTTTCATTTGGAGTTACACATGTACAATGAAGGAATTACTGTACTGTGTTTTTATCTTGGAAAGTTCTCTGAACTCTTAGTTTTGGTTAGGTATATACATGGAATGAGGCAGAAGAGTAACAGTTAATCACGTTATTCAGATCAACCCAGGTGATCTGTAGGTTGGAGTTCTAACATAGTCTTTGTATGTTATTTGAAATAATATTTTTCTTTTTATTCTTGCACTTTTTGGTCTCTAAAGTTAAATTGTACTGTATAGTTTTTCTAAGATCCCTTCTATATATATTAAAGTCTTGACTAGAACTCTAAAGATAGTAGCTTCAGTAACTTCTAAACAAAAAGTTTGACATGATGGTGTGTTTTACAAGTTTTAAAACTTCTTTTGCTTTGTTATTTCACATTTAAGAAGCAAATACAAGTGCAGTGTTGCACCTGAACTATTATTTGACATCCTTCTATCCACCCAACTTTATTTTTACATTTAATCTGAATTGTTTATTTTTACATTGTATTATAATATTCTGTTACTACTTACAGTGTTTACCTGCTGCCCTCTTCAACATCTATTCATTATTCAAAATTCTCCTTCCCTAGGGTTTTTTCCCTCTCTAGCCTTTCTTTCAAGTTCATTATCTCTTATCCTGTCCTACTCTTAAAAAGTAACGTTAGAGTGTGTACATTAGAAATATTTTAATGTCTCTGTAATGTGCTTGATAAATGTTGAATTCTTTAATGTGGATACCTTGACTCTCTTTAAAAAAAAATGCTTTCTGCATTTATGTAAAAGATATTTCATTCCACAAGAGAATTTGAAGTGTCTTATAAGAGTATACTGAACTGAACTGATGAGTATATATATTCTGAAAAATAAAAATACAAAAATCAGAAGTAGTAAATTAATACCAGTGGTAAAATTGACTTCAGTTCATTCACTCAGTTGTGTCCGACTCTTTGCAACCCCATGAATTGTAGCACACCAGGCCTCCCTGTCCATCACCAACTCCCGGAGTTCACGAAAACTCATGTCCATAGAGTCGGTGATGCCATCCAGCCATCTCATCCTCTGTCGTCCCCTTCTCCTCCTGCCCTCAATCCCTCCCAGCATCCAGGTCTTTTCCAATAAGTCAACTCTTCGCATGAGGTGGCCAAAGTACTGGAGTTTCACCTTTAGCATCAGTCCTTCCAAAGAAATCCCAGGGCTGATCTCCTTCAGAATGGACTGGTTGGATCTCCTTGCAGTCCAAGGGACTCTCAAGAGTCTTCTCCAACACCACAGTTCAAAAGCATCAATTCTTTGGCACTCAGCTTTCTTCACAGTCCAATTCTCACATCCATACATGACCAGTGGAAAAACCATAGCCTTGACTAGACGGACCTTTGTTGGCAAAGTAATGTCTCTGCTTTTGAATATGCTATCTAGGTTGGTCATAACTTTCCTTCCAAGGAGTAAGCGTCTTTTAATTTCATGGCTGCAATCACCTGTAGTGATTTTGGAGCCCCCCCAAAATAAAGTCTGACACTGTTTCCACTGTTTCCACACTATTTGCCCATCTGTTTCCCATGAAGTGATGGGACCAGATGCCATGATCTTAGTTTTCTAAATGTTGATGTAGATTGAATTAACTAGCAACAAGAGCCAAATTAGAAACTTGATAAGTTTTGAGATTTGTGTTGTTCATAAACTCTGTAAGCATGGTGGATGTTCTGGAGAATTGATAAATTTTGTGCAATTTAGATCTTAGAAAATAATTTCTCTTTGTGCCCCTGTATTGGACCTACTGCTTATTGTATTAAATAACTCCATCTTCTAAAACTAAACAAACTTGATACTAGTTTCTACAAAATGTAAGCCAAGGATTTACTGATAAAATTCGGTTGGGTTTAAAAAACTAGTACTGTAGCCTGAGTACTCAGTTTTCTGGTAGTCTGGTTTGTTTCAAGGATAAAATTTAGAACACTCAGAGCAGAGATTGCAAACTCATGGCTTCTTAGCTGTATCAGACTTAGGAATGTATTTTGTATAGCTGACATAATGTTGGCCCACGTGATGGTCATTTATTTAGATTTAAAAAAAAAATTCATCTCAGAAGTTTTGTGTAGTTTTCACTGTTTGGGCCTTACAAATGTTCTATTAAATTTTTCCCTGTAAGGGATGGAAGACTTCTCTACCCTCTTAGATTCAGTGGTTGAGATGTGCAAATTGAAAAGAAGTCAAAACCGAAAGAAGCAATTAGGCCTGGGAGCTTATATGCAATTTTTTTTTTTTGGTTCCATAAGGTCTTAGTTGTGGCACATGGGCTTAGTTGCCCCATGGCAGGTGGGATCTTCGGGTCGTAGTTCCCTGACCAGGGATTGAACCAGTGTCCCCTGCAGTGGAAGGCAGATTCTTTACCACTGAACCACCTGGGAAGTCCTGCTTATATGCCATCTTAACAACGGATGATAAATGGTGTCCTAACTAGCCAAAGGAATGGAGAAGGCAGTGGCACCCCACTCCAGTACTCTTGCCTGGAAAATCCCATGGACAGAGGATCCTGGTAGGCTGCAGTCCATGGGGTCGCGAAGAGTTGGATACGACTGAGCTACTTCACTTTCACTTCTCACTTTCATGCATTGGAGAAGGAAATGGCAACCCACTCCAGTGTTCTTGCCTGGAGAATCCCAGGGACAGGAGAGCCTGGTGGGCTGCCGGCGACTTAGCAGCAGTAGCAGCAGCCAAAGGAAAAAGAATTTGGACTTCTCGGATGTAGGAGGGCAACGATATAGGAAAACTGATTGGTAAATGTTGTTGTTCAGTCGTCCAGTTGTGTCTGACACTTTGTGACCCCATGGACTGCAGCACGCCAGGCCTGTCTGTTCCTCACCATCTCCCAGAATTTGCCCAAGTTCATGTCCATTACATCGGCAAAGCCATCCAGTCATCTCGTCCTCTGATACCGTCTTCTCCTGCGCTCAGTCTTTCCCAGCATCAGCAACTTTTCCAGTGAATCAGCTATTCGCATCAGATTACCAAAATACTGGAGTTTTAGCTTCAGTATCAGTCTTTCCAGCAAGTATTCAGGTTGATTTCCCTTAAGATTGACTGGTTTGATCTCCTTACTGTCCAAGTAACTGGGTTATCTATTGAAGTTTCTTATGCGGAGTTAAGTTTGAGCCATCACCAGTGATAAGAGTCATCTCCAATGACAGTGATTAAGAGTCTTTCTCCTCTTCCTGGTTTAGGAGAGGCCAAGATGAAATACTTAGATTATTGTAAATGATAATTCTTTATATTTTATTTGGCAGTTGTTTGTCCAATATACAAATAGACATTTGTATATTGATCTTATATCCTATTGGCTTGCTAAATTCACTTGGTTAACCAGGGTTGTTTTTTGTTTGTTTGTTTGATGGTAGAATTTTCTACATGCATGGTCATCTCTGCAAATTAAGTCAGTTTATCTCTCCTTCTCCCCTATTTTTAATTTCTTGCCTTGTTGGCCTACGTAGGACCTCCAGTAAAATACTGAATAGAATTGGTGACTTATTGGACCAAGTTGCCTTGTTCCTGATCTTAGCGGGGGAAGTGTTCAATTTTTCCTAATTAAGTATGATGTTCTTTATACTTTTTTCTAGATTCCCTTATCTGGTTAAGATATCTACCCCTAGTTTGCTAAAAAATTTTATTATCAGAAGATACTGAACTGTCAGGTCTTTTATCTGATTCTGTTGAGATGATCCTTGATTTTCCTTCTTTGTTCTGTCATTATGTGAATTATATTAATTGACTCTTGGATTTTTAAGCCAACTTTGTATTCTTAGAATAAACTGCATTTGGTCATGATATATGACCCCTTTTGGATATGGCTGGATTTGGTTTACTAGTATATTATTAAGGATTCTTGTTCTTCACAAGGCATATTGATCTTTAGTTTTCTTAAAAAAAAAATCTGGCTATTGTGTATCAGAGAAATGTTAGCCTTATAACGTGTTTGGAAGTACATCTTTCTTTACTATTTTCTGAAAATTTGTTTGAGTGATTGAGTTGAGCAATGAAGCCATCTGTACCTTGTGTTTTATTTGTGGGAACATTTTTAATGAAAAATCCATTTCCTTTGATAGATACATGGCTATTTAGCTTTTCTTTGTCAGTTTTGAAAATTTTAATTCTTTTTGCGTAATTTGTGTATTTCAGTCTAAGTTGTTGAATTAATTGACATAAGGTTGTTCATAGTGGTCTTTATTATTTTAAATGATGGTAATCAGCCATGAAATTAAAAGACGCTTACTCCTTGGAAGGAAAGTTATGACCAACCTAGATAGCATATTGAAAAGCAGAGACATTACTTTGCCAACAAAGGTCCGTCTAGTCAAGGCTATGGTTTTTCCTGTGGTCATGTATGGATGTGAAAGTTGGACTGTGAAGAAGGCTGAGTGCCGAAGAACTGATGCTTTTGAACTGTGGTGTTGGAGAAGACTCTTGAGAGTCCCTTGGACTGCAAGAAGATCCAACCAGTCCGTTCTGAAGGAGATCAGCCCTGGGATTTCTTTGGAAGGACTGATGCTAAAGCTGAAACTCCAGTACTTTGGCCACCTCATGCGAAGAGTTGACTCATTGGAAAAGACTCTGATGCTGGGAGGGATTGGGGGCAAGAGGAGAAGGGGACGACAGAGGATGAGATGGCTGGATGGCATCACCGACTTGATGGATGTGAGTCTGAGTGAACTCCGGGAGTTGGTGATGGACAGGGAGGCCTGGCATGCTGTGATTCATGGGGTAGCAAAGAGTTAGACACGACTGAGCGACTGATCTGATCTGATCTGAATCTGTAATTATTCTTTAGTAATTCTTTCAGTTCTGATAGTGATAATTTGTATTTTCTCTTTTGTTCTTGTAAAACCTTTATCAGTTTTTTTTTCTATAAACTTTAATTTTTATTTCATGTCATTGACTTTTCTATGTTATTTTCATTTTCTGTGTCATTGACCTATGCTCTTATATTTCCTATGTAGATTTAATTTGTTCTTATTTGGTTATTTTAAATGGAAGCTTAGATTATTGTTTTTAATGTTTCATCTTTTTTACTGTATTAAAGGCTGTAAATACCCTTTCTGTGCACTGCTTTAGGTATATACCACACATTTTTATGTGTTGTGTTTTCATTATAATATTTAGTTCTAAATGCTTTATAATTTTCCTTGTGATTCCCTCTTTGATTCATTCTGCCTTTCTCAACTGCGGTTTCATGGGAAAATTACACTTTAATGCTTAAGACATCTCTTTTCTCTTGTGCATATATAATCATGTTGTTTATATAACATCCTTGGGAGAATGGAGAAGATAGTCTCTCAAGTTATTTATGGTCATCTTGTCACTCAGATGAGGAACTATTTTTCAGAAAGTTTGTGGATTATTTAAAAGTATTATATGTGGTCAGAGAATATACTGTACTGCAATTTCAGTTCTTTTAGGTATATTGAAGCTTGTTTTATGGTCGAAAATATGTTTCATTTTTGACAAAAGTTCATGCATATCTAGAAAGAATATATTTTCTGCAGTTGTGGGGTGAGTGTTCCATAAATATCAATTATGTTAATTAATAATGTTCAAGTCTTTTATGTTCTGACTGATTTTCTGTCTACTTGCCTAGCAAGGACTAAGATGAGTTTCAAAATTTAAACTATAATTATGAAGAGTCTTGTTTTTTTCTTTCTGATCTGTCAGTTTTTGCTCCATTATATTTTGGAGCTCTGTTACAAGGTATTAAAGATTTAGGTTTATTATATGTTCTTGCTAAATTGATCCTTTTATGTAATTAAATGTCCCTTTTTATCTTTGTTAGTATTCCTTGTTTTATCTCAATTCTGCTTTGTCTGATATTAATAATAGCTCTACCAGCTTTGCCACAGCTGATATTTTCATGATATGTCTTTTTCTATTCTTTTAACCTCTCTCTGTCTTTATACTTAAAGTACGTTTCTTTTAGGCATCATATATTTAGCTCTTGCTTTTTTATCCAGACTGTCAGTCTCTGCCTTTTAATCAGTGTATTTGATCCATTTTTACTTAATGTAGTTATCAGTGTTTTGTGTTTAAGTCTACTATTTTGCTAATTGTTTTGTTTGTCCCACTTTGTTATTGTTCCTTTTTCCATTGTTCATATATTTCAATAGATTGAGTATTTTTAATATTTCATTTTATTACCTCTATTGGGGCTTCCCAGATGGTGCAGCGGTAAAGAATCTACCTGCCAGTGCAGGAGAGGTGGGTTCAGTCACTGGGTTGGGAAGATCCCCTGGAGTAGGAAATGGCAACCCACTCCAGTATTCTTGCCTGGAAATTCCATGGACAGAGGAGCCTGGCAGACCATGGGGCTGTACTGTGGGGCTGTAAAGAGTCAGACACAGCTTAGTGACTGAGCATGTAAGCACAACATCCTGCTAAAAGTGACATTGCCTCTGTATTTTTTTTTGTTTTTTTTTTTTCCTTCAAAGTTTAGTTCAAATAGTATTTATTGCTCTGTCTCAAGTTCATTGGTCCTTCTGCAGTGTCATCCAGTTCATTTTTAATAACAGATACTTTATTCAGCAGTGGAAATTCTCTTTGATCTTTCAGTTTTGTAGATTTTTATTTCTTGCAGCAATTTGTTCACATTGTCTTTGTATCCGTGAACATTATTTTAAAGAGCTTTAAAGTTTTGTTTGCTCATTCCATTCCTGTCATTTCAAGATCTGTTTCTATTATGTTTTTTCCCTAGTTACTGGACGTACTTTCTTTTTTGCAAGTCTAGTAATTTTTGTTTGATGCTGAATAATGTGATTATTGGGCTTCTTAAAGAGTGCACTTGCTAATGCAGGAGATGCAAGAGATGTCGGTTCAGTCCCTGGGTCAGGAAGATTTGGAGAAGGAAATGACAACCTGCTCCAGTACACTTGCCTAAAAAATCTCGTGGACAGAGGAGCCTGGAAGGCTACAGTTCATGGGGTTGTGAAGAGTTGGATATGACTGAGTACACATACACTTAACTTAGTGTGATTATTACATTGTCAAATATCTAAATATTATTGTACTTCTTTAAGAAGTATTGAATTTAATTTTGACTAGCAAGTTACTTGCAAATAAGATTCATTCTTTTGAGGCTTGTTTTGAAGCGTTCTTATGGCATCTTTCTAGTATTTATACACCAAAGTTAGAGAAGCCCCTCTCATTCATATATGTGACCTTTCTGGATTCTCTACCAAATACCTGAAGTGGTCAGTGAAATCCTTTTCCTCTGGCTGGTTGAATCTCTTCCTACAGGGTTGAATCCAACCCTATAGGAGCCCTTATAGTTGTTAGGTTATAGCTCTGTAATGATTCTGTTCCTGGTTCTTCTCTCCAATTTTCTGCCTCATAAATTTTAGCATTCTCAGCTTCTCCAATTTCTGGTCTTTGTCTCCTGAACGAAATAGGGCTTAGTTCTCTGCTTTGTTTTCCTCAAATAATGCTGGATGTAGTAGAAAGATGAAGAGGTAGTAGGATTCACTTCTTTCTTTGCAGTTATCATACCCCTGTTTTGTCTAAAGAAATGGGAAGCTAACAGTTACTTTGTTGTAACTCTAAACCATATAGTCACTGTATGTAAACTGCTGGGTTGTGGAGAGAGTTATACTAAAATAGACCAAGTTGTGGCAGATTTGCAGTGAAATATCTATGGTGGCCAATGCTGCTGCTGTTGCTAAGTCACTTCAGTCGTGTCTGACTCTCTGCAACCCCATAGACGGCAGCCTATCAGGCTTCCCCGTCCCTGGAATTCTCCAGGCAAGAACACTGGAGTGGGTTGTCATTTCCTTCTCCAATGCATGAAAGTGAAAAGTGAAAGTGAAGTCTCTCAGTTGTGCCTGACTCTTCATGACGCCATGGACTGCAGCCTACCAGGCTCTTCCATCCATGGGATTTTCCAGGCAAGAGTACTATGGTGGCCAATAGAATGTCACATCTTACAGTCTTTCTAACTCTTACTGTTTAGTTGTAAAGTTATTTCATAACTTATACATGCAGTATTTACTCAACAGGTACAGTGTCAAACAAGTCCATTGTAAATGCTTCTGACACAATCAATTGCCAGTATTAACTGTTTATAGCATACTGTGTTTTTGCAGCAGCATTTAATATACTTTTCATAGTACATTTTAAAGAAGCCTGCTGCTGCTGCTAAGTTGCTTCAGTCGTGTCTGACTCTGTGCAACCCCATAGACGGCAGCCCACCAGGCTTCCCCGTCCCTGGAATTCTCCAGGCAAGAACACTGGAGTGGGTTGTCATTTCCTTCTCCAATGCATGAAAGTGAAAAGTGAAAGTGAAAGTGAAGTCGCTCAGTCGTGTCCAACTCTTAGTGACCCCATGGACTGTAGCCCACCAGGCTCCTCCATCCCTGGGATTTTCCAGGCAAGAGTACTGGAGTGGGTGCCAATTGCCTTCTCCGTTAAAGAAGCCTAATCATGTTTAATGAGAAATTCTAAAAATTGCTCTCAGCTGCCTATGTTCTGGAAAGTAAATACGTTTTGAAGCAGTTAAAAAAAAAACAAAACTGTTTAATGTTATTACTAATGGCAAACACTGTATTGTCAGGTCTTTAGGAATGAGATGGAAAGCTTCATTAATTATAAAATTTCATAGAAAACTTGAAAATTTTTAAATGGTTCAAAGAAAGATAAAATGAGCAATGCTAAATTTTGCTGTTTCCTTTTAGTCATATGTTATGCAGATAGTTACATGCACTTTTTTAACAAATCGGGACTCTGTTATTTAAAAATATTATATATCTTGATTTTTCCCGCCACACATTGTATTTTTAATTTATTTTTTAATTGGAAGAAAATCACTTTACAATGTTGTGTTTGTTTGTGCTGTACAACAATGCAAATTAGCCATAATTATATATATATTCCTCTCCCTTTTGAGCTTCCCACCCCGTAGAGCTCCAGGTTGTGCTCCTTATGTTATATAGTAATTTCTCACCAGCTATCTATTTTATACATGATAGTGTATATTGTACGGAGAAGGCAATGGCACCCCACTCCAGTACTCTTGCTTGGAAAATCCCATGGACGGAGGAGCCTGGTAGGCTGCAATCCATGGGGTCGCTAAGAGTCGGACACAACTGAGCGACTTCACTTTCACTTTACACTTTCATGCATTGGAGAAGGAAATGGCAGCCCACTCCAGTGTTGTTGCCTGGAGAATCCCAGGGACAGGGGAGCCTGGTGGGCTGCCGTCTCTGGGGTCGCACAGAGTCGGACACGACTGAAGTGACTTAGCATAGCATAGCATAGCATAGTGTATATTGTAAATGCTACTTTCTCTATTCATCCCACTCTCCTTCCCCACTGTGTCTATAAGTCAGTTCTCTACATCTGCATCTCCATCACTTCCTGGAAAAAATTCATCAATACCATTTTTCTTTATTCTGTATATTAATATCTTGATATATGATATTTTTCTCTTTCTGACTTACTTCACTCTATAACAGGCTCTAGGTTCATCTACCTCACTAGAACTGACTCAAATTCGTTCTTTTTTATGGCTGAGTAATATTCCATTGTATACATGTACGATACCATCTTTATCCATCCATGGATAGATGGACATCTAGGTTGCTTCCACATCCTGGCTATTGTAAATAATGCTGCAGTGAAAATTAGGGTACGTGTATCTTTTAGAATTGTGGCTTTCTCATGGTATATGCTCAGTAGTGGGATCCTTGGTCCCCACAGAGTGGGATTGCTCGGTCATATAGTAGATTTAGTCCTAGTGTTTGTTTTTTTTTTTTTTTATGAAATCTCTATACTGTTCTCCATAATGGCTGTACTAGTTTACACTCCCACCAACAGTGCAGGAGGGTTCCCTTTTCTCCACATCCTCTCCAGCGTTTATTGTTTGTAGGTTTTTTTGATGATGGCCATTCTGACTGTTGTGAGGTGACAACCCATGTAGTTTTTTTAAATGAACTAATTTATTTTTGGCTGTGCTGTGCCTTTGTTGCTGCACGGACTTTTCTCTAGTTGCGGAGAGCTGGGGCTGCTGTCTAGGCGCAGTATGTGGGCTTCTCATTGCAGTGACTTATCTTGTTGTGGAGCACGGGCTCTAGGGTGTGCAGGCTTCAGTAGTTTTGGCTCCTGGTCTTTAGAGCACAGGCTCAATAGTTGTGGTGCACGAGCTTAGTTGCTCCGTAGCATGTGGAATGTTCCCAGACCAAGGATCGAACTTGTGTCTCCTCCTTTGGCAAGATGATTCTTTATCACTGAGCCACTGGGAAAGCCCTCATCTTTGATTTCTTTCATCAGTGTCTTCAGGTTTTCTGCATACAAGTCTTTCGTCTCTTTAGGTGAGTTTATTCCTAGGTCTTTTATGGTTTTAGTTGCAACAGTGAATGGCATTGTTTTCTTAATTTCTGTTGTGGACTTTTCCTTGTTAGAGTGTTTAGGAATGTGAGGTATTTCTGTGTATTAATTTTGTATCTTGTGACTTTGCTATATTCGTTGATTAGCTCTAGTTAATTTTCTGGTGGCATCTTTAGGGTTTTCTATGTATTAGTAAATATGTCATCTGTAAACAGTGAGAGTTTTACTTTTTCTTTTCCAATCTGGTTTCTTTTTATTTCCTTCCCTTCTCTGATTGTCGTGGCTAGGACTTCCAAAGCTGTATTGAATAATAGTGGCCAGAGTGGGCACCCTTGTCTTATTCTTAATCCTAGAGGAATTGCTTTCAGTTTTTCACCATTGAGAATAATGTTTGCTGTGGGTTTGTCATATATCACCATTATTATGTTGAGGTATGTTCCTTCTATACCTATTTTCTGGAGAGTTTTACTGTAAAGGAATGTTGAAGTTTGTCAAAAGCTTTCCCTGCATCTGTTGAGATGATTATATGGTTTTTATCTTTTAATTTGTTAATATCACATTGATTGCTTTGCATATATTAAAGACTTCTTGCAGCCCTGGGATAAAGCCCACTTGATCATAATGTATGTTCCTTTTAATGTGTTGTTGGATTCTGTTTGCTAGAATTCATCCAAAACAGTAGATTGGACTTGTTATTCAAGTGCACATGGAACATTCTCCAGAATGCATGTGGAACATTTTCCACATCTTGGGTCACAAATCAAGCTTTGGTAAATTTTTAAAAATTGCAATCATTTCAAGTATTTTTTTCTGACCACAGTGCTTTAAGATTAGATATCACCTTTGCTGACAAATGTCGAAATAGTTAAGGCTGTGGTCTTTCCAGTAATCATGTATGGATGGGAGAGCTGGACCGTAAGGAAGGCAGAATACCAAAGAATTGATCCTTTCGAACTGTGGTCCTGAGGAAGACTCTTGAGAGTCCCTTGAACAGCATGGAGATCAAACCAGTCAATCTTGAAATCAACCCTGAATACTCATTGGAAGGGCTGGTGCTGGAGTTTAAGCTCCAATCCTTTGGCCAGCTGAAATGGGAAGAGCCGACTCATTGGAAAAGACCCTGATGCTGGGGAAAATTGAAGGCAAAAGAAGAAGAGGGCAACAGAGGATGAGATGGTTGGATAGCATCACTGATTCAGTGGACATGAACTTGGGCAAACTCTAGGAAATGGTGAAGGACAGGGAACCCTGTCATGCTGCAGTCCATGGAGTCGTGAAGAGTTGGACACTGCTTGGCAACTGAACAACAATCACTGATGAAAATAGATGCAAAAGTCTCCTCACACATTATTTATATTTTGCTGTATCCTTATATTTTGCTGTATCCTTATATTTATATTTTGCTGTATCCTTATATTTATATTTTGCTGTATCCTTATATTTATATTTTGCTGTATCCTTATATTTATATTTTGCTGTATCCTTATATTTATATTTTGCTGTATCCTTAAATATTTTCTGGAAGTATCAATTTAAATATGTCAGTTTTTTTCTTTTGCTATTATAAATAATTTAGCAATGAGTATTTTCCTGTGTTTTCTGTATTTCAGAAAACTTCTAGTAGATTTCTAGGTCAAAGGATATGGATTTTGAAACCTTAATTACATTAATATATATTTTGTGTAAAGATTTTGAAGCATAAGGAAAAAGCATATCTTAATACTTGTGTCTTGCTCTTTTGCTCACATCTGATATATTTTTACTAGACTTGAGAATATTATATCCTAATTTTTAATATATATATACCTTGAGCGTTTTTCTATTTTGGTGATTGCATAATATTCTAGCTGAAGAATATAACTGACTGCTTTTATATTGTTGGATACTTGGGTTATTTTTAGGTTTTCTACTGGAAAAACATTTTTAAAATGTCAGTTGGTCATTTTCTAAGGAAATACGGCTTTATTTTTTGAAGAAATCTCTATGTACTGATGTGAATCTTTGTCAAATATGATAAATTTTTTCTGGGAAATTTACATTTTATATAAGGGTATTTTATATGTATATGATTTTTAATTTACTTTTTAATTGAGGGATAACTTCTTTACAGAAATTTGTTGTTTTCTGTCAAACATCAGTGAGAATCAGCCATTAAGTATATATATGTCCCCTCTCTCTTGAACATCCCTCCCATCTCCCCCCATCCCACCCCTCTAGATTGTTACAGAGCCCCTGTTTGACTTCCCCTGAGTCATACAACAAATTCCCATTAACTGTCTTTTTTACATATTGTAAATTTCCAAGTTACTCTCTCCATATATCTCACCATCTCCCTCCTGTGTATCTTTGTGAAGATTGTCTTCTTTTATATTTAAAAACATCTTTTCCTCTTCTGGAGATCAGCTAATATTTATCTATATATTTTTTGATCCAGTTCTACTGGAGTTTATTTTATATTGTGATACATGATGTGAAAAAAAGTTGAGAATCTTAACTTTTTCCCCTAGCACTATTTAATGAGATGATTAATTAGTGAGGTCATTTTGTATTTCAGGGCACCTGTTCTTTACAGTATCAACATCTCTTTGACTAGGATTGACTAAATTCTATGAATAATCCTTGAGTAAGAACAGAGTTAAACTTGAACACTAGTCCTCCAAAAGTGTACATTTGGCATTATAGTTGTTCTTTGATGGACTGATACAGTCCAACCCCTGATGGAAAGTAGAGTGTGATCATGGTGGTAGTTGAGGTAAGGACATCTTAAAGGTAGGAGTGAATGCTTGATCACAAGAATACAGTGATCCAGCTTTATTCATCAGTGCCTAGCATAGTGCTGAGTACATTAGAAGTATTTTGATGTGTTTAATAACTGAGAGAAAGTGTGAGAAAGATTCTGACGCCCTTTATGTGATTTAGAAAATATTTGATTGTTTTTGAATATAAACAAAGGCTAATGGCATTTAGAATTGTTAAATGCCTTTCAATTAAGAGAAGCTGTTTTTGTCTTCATACATAAGCTACTTTCATGATGGAGTTAATTAATCTTCACCTTTTGAGCAGTGGTTTAACCTTGGTCTTGCATTTGCATTACCTAGGAGCTTTTAAAAATTCTTAATGCCCAAGCCATACCCCTACAAGATTAAATATCTAAGGTTATCTCCCAGGCATTAGTACTTTTTCTGTTAATTCTGTTGTATAGCTAAATTTCAGAACCACTGCTCTAAGACTGGTTAAACAGAATATAAAGCAATATACCCCCTAATTCTCCAGATGTCTTACTCTATTTGGGCTGCTATAACAAAGTACCATAGATTAAGTGGTTTGTAAACAGAAATTTACATTTCATAGTTCTGGAGGCTGGAAGTCTGAGATCTCAGGGTGCTGGCGTGGTGTTAGGTTCTACTGAGGACCCTCTTTCTTTCATGTTGCAGAGAGCCATCTTGTATTTTCATGTGTTGGAGTGCAAAAAGAGGAAGCATGTTCTCTTATAAGGGCACTGATCCCATTGACCGTGTCTTCCTCATGACTTCTAATCCTATTACTTCCCAAAGGCCTCACTGCAGTATCATTACATTGTGAGGTAGATTTCAGCATACGATTTTGTGGGGGACACAAACATTGTAGTCCATACTACCAAGGAAGTAAAGTTGCATCTTTATTAAATGCTGAATAGAAGCAGACCTTTGAGTTGGCTGACATTTCGTAAAAAAATTCAGAAGAGGAGATTCTCCAGTCTATTATGATAGACTTTTTCAGTGTTTAAATAATCTGGACAAAAATGTTCTTTCTGTATTTTATAATATAAACCTATTTTGTTCTATAATCAGTGCAGACAGAGACAAAAGCTCTCCTGTGTTTCTTTTTTAGGATTCTGAAATTCATGATGGGTTAAAAATACAAGTCAATCTCTGTTAGGACAAGAACATTTTTAGTGTTTAATGTCTTTCTGGCCTCAAAAAAGGATATATACTAAACTGTATGAATTTTCATTGCAATTATACTCCTCTAGGTGAAAAAGATATAATTCATGGATATACTCTGCTGTCAGAAATATTTTTAAGATGATAAAAAATGGAAAGCATGGAGGTGTATTTCAGGGTTTCAAAATAAAGGACTTGTCAAAGTTAAATATCTTTAATGATATAACTTAATGACATAATTCAAGAAATATTTATTGACTGCTTCCTTGGTGTACTGCTCTTGGCTTAGACAACAGCAATGAAAAGATAGATGAAGTTCCTACTTTCTTGGGACTTTTATTTTAGTTGAAAAGACTGACAGTATGTAATTTGACTAGAAAATAAATAATAGAAGTTAATATTATCATTATTACTATTGGAAAATGAAGTCAAGGTGATGGGGATGAACCATGACAGAGAGAAGGAGGGTTCATAGGGTCACAAAATCATACTCTGCTGCTGCTGCTAAGTCACTTCAGTCGTGTCCGACTCTATGCGACCCCATAGATGGAAGCCCACCAGGCTCCTCTGTCCCTGGGATTCTCTAGGCAAGAACACTGGAGTGGGTTGCCATTTCCTTCTCCAATGCAGGAAAAGTGAAAAGTGAAAGTGAAGTCACTCAGTCGTGTCCGACTCTTAGCGAACCCATAGATGGAAGCCCACCAGGCTCCTCCGTCCATGGGATTTTCCAGGCAAGAGTACTGGAGTGGGGTGCCATTGCCTTCTCCGCAAAATCATACTCTAAGGAATGACAAATTTAAGTGAAACCTGAGTGATCAGAAGAAACTAGCCATTTGAAAATCTTAGTAAATGGCAGCAGAGAGGGAACTGTAATTGTAAATTTCTAGGGTATACCTCTGCATTTAACTTTTTTAAAACCTTTATTTTCATTTTTAATTTTGGCCACGTTGAGTCTTGATTGCTGTTTGTGGGCCTTCTTTAAGTGTGGAGAGTGGCACATGGGCTTCTAACTGTGGCGGCTTCTCTCGTGGAGCACAGGCTCTAGGGCGCACAGGCTTCAGTAGTTGCAGCATGTGGGCTCTAGTCCCTTGTGGCGCAAGGGACTTCGTTGCCCTGCAGCATGTGGGATCTTCCTGGACCCAGGGTTGAACCCTTGTCACCATCATTTGCAGGCAGATTCTTAACCATTGGACCACCAGGGAAGTCCTACATAATGTTATGAAGGGGATTGGAAGAGGTTGAATTAATGATTCAACCTTGTATTTTATATAAGGTAATGGAAAATTGAGAAAATGTTTTCTTCAGAAAAATAGATGACTTCAGGCTGGAAGGTGCCTGATATCCTATTTCTTTGTCCTGCTGGATTTTTTTTCCCCTTTCTTTTCCCTCCCACTTTCCTTGTCTCTTTCCACCCACCTTTATTGCCATAATTTGAGGCAGTTGGAGCCACAAATAGAAAAAGATGTGTTGGGGAAAGAAAGGCTAATTTTTAGAATGTGCTATAGCTACTTTCTCTTGGATGGGCTCACAGGAAGTAAGAGTTGTTAAGATCTTTGATATCAAACTCTTCAAATTCTTGTATATCTTTCTCATTGTGTGCTCAGTTGCTCAGTGGTATCTGACTCTTCGGAGCCCCATGGACTGTAGCCTGCCAGGCTCCTCTGTCCTTAAATTTTCCGAGGAAGAATACTGGAGTGGGTTGCCATTCCTTACTCCTGGGGATCTTCCAGACCCATATTGATTTATTTATTTTCTTGGCTGCACTGGATCTTCATTGCTGCATGCAGGCTTTTTCTAATTGTGAGTGGAAGCTATCTCTAGTTGCAGTGCGCTAGCATCTCTTGTTGCGGAGTGCTAGCTCTAGGGCATGAGTGCTTCAGTAGTTGTGGCACATGGGCTCGGTAGTTGCATCTCTAGGGCTCTAGAGCATAGACTCAGAATGCTGGAGTGGATTGTCATGCGCGTCTCCAGGGGATCTTTCCAACCCAGGGATTGAACCTGCATCTCTTATGTCTCCTGCATTGGCAGGCAGGTTCTTTACCACGAATGCCACCTGGGAAGCCCTACATTAATATCTAGAGTGGAGGAATTAAAGAAATAAAAAACTGACAATATCAAATGCTAGTGAGAATCCAAAGCATCCAGAACTCTCATACATTGCAGGTGGGAATGCAAAATGGTATTGTCATTTATAAAAGTCTGCTGTTTTCTTAAAAATTTAAAAACACATTCTTTTTCTCGTGTGTTTATCCATAGGAAATGAAAACATGCCCACATAAAGCCTAGTACTCAAATATTCATTAATTACTGAATAGCTAAGCAAAGAGATATATCCATATGATGGAAAGGTATTCAGAAATAAAAGGGAATGAACTACTGATGCGATGCGTGCTGTAGAGTAGATGAATTTTAAAGGCATTGTGCATTTGTAAAAGAGGCTGCACTCAAAACTTTGAATAATTCCATTTCCTTCTGGAAAAGAGAAAAATGAAAGTAACAGAAAGCATGATTACTAGGGTGGTGATAAGAGATTGCCTATAAAGGAGCAGGAGAAATGTTTGCGTATAAGAAATACTGTCTATCTTGATTGTGGTGAAAATTATATAACTATATATTTGCCAATATCCATAGATTTGTATGGGACTTCCCTGGTGGCTCAAGATGGTAAAGAATCTGCCTGCAGTGCAGGAGATGCAGATTCGATCCCTGGGTCAGGAAGATCCCCTGGAGAAGGGACTGGCTACCCACTCCAGTATTCTTGCCTGGAGAATTCCATGGACAGAAAAGTCTGGCCAGTTACAGTCCATGATGTCACAGAGTCTGACACAACTGAGCGACTAACCCTTCACTTGCAATCTTCCCTCCAATAGATTTATACAACTAAAAATGGGTGAACTTTATTCTAACTTATACTTTGATAAACCTGATTTTCAAAGAAATTTAATTGGCTATAGGAAGAAAAAGAATGGAGGGAAATACAGTGTTCTCTTGATTTTACTTCTCTTGGGAAAACAAGCTGTTGCTGTAACTGAATCTTACAGTGACTTAATATTGATGTCAGGCTGTGCTGTGCTTAGTTGCTCAGTCCTCTCTCTGTGACCTCATGAAATGTGTAGCCTGCCAGGCTCCTCTGTCCATGGAATTCTCCAGGCAAGACTACTGGAGTGGGTTGTCATGCCCTCCTCCAGGTGATATTCCCAACCCAGGGATCAAACCCAGGTCTCCCACATTGCAGGCTGATTCTTTACCATTTGAGGCACCAGGAAGCCCGATGCCAAGACTTTTTTTTTCTGTTTACTTAAAAAGTATTTCTGTTGCATGTGCATTTCAGACTGAATTACATATACTAGCAAGTTAATCCTATATACCTCAAAATAATACAAATTGTTTTGATACTTCTTTTGTAATTTTTGTTAGAAATATGGAAATAAGTTATTCTTGATATTTTTGAGGATCTAGAATTTAAAGTATTAAATTTTCTTTGAAGATCTAAATTATTAAATTATTTGCTAGGATTACACAGTAGAAAACTATGTTGTCCTTTTATTGGTATTTTTATAAGGTAAGCAGTATAGAAGAGTACCCATAAGTAAAATTCTCTTGATGATTTCACTCCTTGATCACCACTTGAGTTATATATTTTGAAATTTTTGTTTTCTTGAATATACATATATTTTGTTTTTAATCAACTTAAGCAGACATATACCATGCCTGCTTTTCTGAGACTTAAATTTTTCACCTAATGAAATGTAATATTGATACTTTTCGACATCAGTGTTTGTGTATTCATTCAGGAAATATGTTTGAGTTTAAGCTTAATGTTTTTAAGGCCCTGTTCTGTTTGCAAAGCAAGTAACAAAGTATGGTCCTTGCCTAAGTGAATTTATATTCAAATAAGATAATAAACAAGTTGGAAAATGTCACTGCAGTGTTAAGTTTCATAAAGATAAATAAGTCTAAAGAGATGAAAATTAAAGGGACAGAAAGAATAGAGTAAGTACATTTAAATAGTCATGGTATAAGTCTTTATATGTAGATCTGCTTTATTCTTCAGATGGTTGTTCATTGCTTCATAACCCAAAACTATTATTCTGTTGATGGGTATATGGATTACATAATTTTTTCTGTTATCAGTTCTATAATAAACATACTTGTACATTTTTTTTTTTTGCTGACATATACAAGTATTTCTGCAGTCTAAATTCCTAGAATGAAAATTGCATTTTAAATGTTGATTATAGAGTCTACCATATTATTCCCCAAAACAGACACTATCTGTCAATGGATAAAAAATAATACCTCATTTTAATTTGTATTTGCCTGATTGCCAGTGAGGTTGAGCATATTTGTTGGTCATTTGTTATGTCTTGTATAAATTGCCTACTCATATCATTTTGCCTATTGTGGGGTTTGCCTTTTTCTTACTGAAATTTTAGGATTTCATTAAAATTCTGTTTATAATATAACCATCATATTTTATGACATTTTCTGCTAACCTGTCAATTGTCTTACTTTATGGAATCTTTGGATTTTTCATTTTTATACTGTCGAAATCTATCAGTCTTTTCCTTCCTAGCTTCTAGGTTTTGTGTCTTTTCCTGAAAAGCCTTCTTATAGTAATTTAGCCTTTTATGTTTTCTTCTACTATGTCTTCAGTTTTATTTATGTTTCTAGTAGATTTTAATTCATCTGGAATTTTTAAAATATATGTTTTATGGCTGAGACCTAACTAATTTTTTCAGTTTTGTAACCATTCTCCCAAAATAATTTATTGAACAATGTCTTTTTTTCCCACTGACTTGAAGTATCATCTGTATCATAATTTAAAAGTCCAAAATATGTTTGTTCTGGATTTAATACTCCATTGTTTTGATGATTATCATTTTATATTTGACATCTGGTAGGGCACCCCTCCCCATTGTCTTTTTCAAAAAAATTTTGGCAATTTCTGTGTATTTTCTCTTCCAGATGAACTTTAGAATCAACATGTCAAGTTCCATTAAAAATCCCTTTGGGATTTTGATTGGAAGTGCATTGAATTTACAGATTAATTTGGGGAGAATTGACATCTTTACACTATTGAATCTTCCCATCCAGGAACATGGTATGCCTCTCCATTTCTTCAGGTGTTCTTTTATGTCCTTTAGTAAATTTTATTGGTTTTTTTTTTTTCATGTAGGTCTTACATTTTTCTTGTTAGGTTTATTCCTGGGTATTTCGTAGTTTTTGTTGTTACCGTGAATTACATCTTTTCTTCCATTTTGCACTTTATTTTTCAATTGGTTATTGCTAGTATATAGGAAATCTGCTGATTTTTGTATGTTGATCTTACCATTTACTTAATTGTTGATTGATTCTCTTGAAATTTCTAGAAGGATGATTATGTTTTCTGCAAATGATGGCATTTTGTTGTTTCCCTTTTCAGTATTTATACTTCTCTATTTTTTGTTTTGTTTTCTGGTCTTATTGCATTGCTTAGGTTTCCAGACCTGTTCCCTACTAGTTCTGATTTGGACATCTTTTCTGATTTAAATGGAATGCTTCTAATTTTTAAACTTCTACATTTATGTATGCCTTAGATTTCTGATAGAATACCTTGTCAGAAACAAAAGTAACCTTCTTGGCTTAAAAGTATTTCTGTGGTAATAGATAATATGTTTTATCATGTGTTTTTGTTAAGATGATACATATTCTTTTCACCTAGCAGTTTAATGTAGTATATTACATTAATATATTTGCCTAATATTGGTAATGGTGTTTGTCATTTTTAGTATTTATTCAGCAAGTGTTTGGATGCTTGTAATATTGTATTGCATTGTGCCAGGAACTTTGCCACAAACTGGTGATAGCGCTGAGTAAGTCTGATTGGTTCCTCTCTTTTTTAAATGGAGAAGAGAGATAATAAGCAAGTACTCAAGAACAAGATAATTTTAGACTATGGTAGTACTGTGGAGGAAATAAAGAGAATGGTGTGGTAGAGAAATGAGGAGAGTACCTCTGATATTATCATCTGAGAAGGTAAAATATAAACTAAGACCTGAAGAATGGTGAAAGCATTGGCAAAAGCATTCCAGGTAGGGGAAGATCACATATGACTGTGTCTCATGTTTTCTTGATCCCCTTTCATGTATGTGTTGTGCACTGTACTTTTTATACAACTGCCAAATTAACTTTGTAAATAATATAATAATGTTATGTTCCTTCTGAAAGGTAGATGTATAACTATTGTTAAGGTTTCTTCTGTGGATATATTCTATTACATTTCTACCTTTCCTTGAGGTAATTTTGATGATTTCTTTTCTTAGAAAATCATCCATTTTTTTTTTAGACTTTCCCATTTACTGATGTATCAGTTGTACTTAGTTCTCTAATTTTAATGATTCCTTGTATTTTTTATTCTCTGGTTTTCCATAATCAGACTTGTTAAAGGCTGTTTCTCTTGTCAGACTTACCCAAGAAGTAGTGTTTGGTTTTATTTATTACTTTTGTATCTCTGAATTTCTTCATTTCTATGTTTATCACTGTAAGTTATATTGATATATTTTTATTTGTATTTTATTTTTGAAACTTTTTATGTGTTTAAACCTTTTTTGTGTTATACTGAATATATTTAAGGCTTTAAATTTTTCTTTAAGAATTGCTGGGACCAATTCCATTTCAAATGATATGCTCACAATGTTAGTTTTCACTTTCTCTATATTCTAAGAGTTCATTAGTAGGTTATTTTCTTTTCTTTTAAAATTCTCAAGTGTAGTGTTATCCTTTTATTGATAATTTTTAGTTTCCTTTAGCTTTATGGACCTCGGATGTAGCCTGTGTTATTTTTTAAAAAAACCTGTTGAGATTTTCCTTTGCTTAAGATATAATCAGGTTTTTATTTGCTTTCAAAGACTATGTTCTTTGTTCATATGATATACTAAGTTCTGTTTCACTATGAAATATAAGTATAGTTTGTTAATTCTATTTTTGAAGTGCCCATACCTGTATTGTCTACTTGATTTCCTCATTTTCTGATAGGTATTTGGAAAGTTTCCCGCTAAGTTGTGTGAATTTTCAAGTTGCTTAAGTTTCTAATATTTTTACTTTATATGTTTCTGTGTTGCATTGTCAGGGTATGTAGAAGTTGAGCTGTCACACACTCCCAGTATATTGTATCTATTATTATTATAGATTTTTTTTTTCTATGTAATATGTTTTGCCTTGAATTCTTCCTTTATTCATGTTAATAATGGCACCTTTGATTAAGATTGCTTTTTTACACCTCTTTTCAACTTTTATGACAAAATATTTTAGATTTTTTTCTCTTGTAGTACCATGTAGTTGAGTTTTTTCCTTTTTTCTTATTTAAATCCTAATCTATAAGATTTTCCACTCTCTTTTATATTAAATAGTTAAGTCTTTGGGTTTTTGTTTTTTTTTCCTAACATCGACAATTAATGACAAAGATGCATTTTCTTATTATCCCACAACCTGTCCCTCTTGTGTTTAACTGAATTTGAGTTTTTAAAATTGTTTCCCTCCCAGTTTGAAAAATGTTTTCTTCCTGTTCTTCAGAAGGCATTTGATTGAATTTAAACAGTATTTGTAACTAGTTGCTTCCTTTTTTATTAAAAAGTATCTGAAATGTTAACAATAAATTATATTCTACTAATTTCTTTTTTAACTGCTTGGTCTTATGATTTCTTGGCTGTCCTTTTCTTGGATTCATTTTAGTTGTTGAAGGCATAAATTCTCTAAATTCAGAACTGTTTGTGGTTTTTAAATTTTAAAAGTACTTGCATGTCTAAAAATTATTTTGTTCTACAGTTTAGAATTTTTTAAAAGTTAATTGTGCTTCACTTCTTTTCAGATTGTCTTCTAGCATTTAGTTTTGTATTTGAGAAGTAAATTTTACCAGGTTATGACTCTAGGCGGGGTGTGTGTGTAATGTGTGTGTGTGTGTGTGTGTGTGTGTGTGTAATCTGTATGTGTGTGTGTGTTTAATCTGTATGTGTATGTATATTTGCATGTACATTTTAATGCCATTTTACAAGAAATTGTTTTATTTTGAGGCTATTTTTATGATAATTGATGAATAATGATATATACCAGAAGTAGGCTAAATTTATAACTAAATTATTTTGTACTGTTGTTATTGGATTTAAGGAAATCCTTGAAATAATATGTATCTTTAATTCTGTTAGCAAGAAATCTACTTACAAACTCTAGATATGAGGATTCCATAGAATTTTTACTTATTTTAACCATTAATAATTTGTCCACTTTATAAAGTTTATAGTTTCCAAATTTTCACACTAAACTGTTGTAATTTCATAGTGAGCTATTGCAGGCAGATAAGTACTTTGAAGCATAAGAAAAGAAATCATGTTGTACTATTGGGCTTTGTGTTTCTTTATACCACTGATTCTTAGCATATTCCCAGGTCTTGACTGAAATTTATTAGAAGGATAGATAAGTATGAATGAAAGAATGTAGATATTAATCAATCATAAATCAATGAATAGACTTTTGAAAGCTAAATTTATTTTAGTCAAATTTTCTTCAGTTTTATTTATTTTAATCTTAAGATACCAGTACCATAATGTCAGTCTCTTTGTTGATATTCTTTTTCCAGGGACTTTTAAGTGGGCTCTTATTTATTTTCTTATTTTATTTTAATGTATATGTAAATCAGTGTTCAGTGACTCTACTACTACTGGAAAAGTGTATCCCAAATATACTAATTTTGGAATAGTTTAGTCTTTATTAAGAATTGTACTATTTTAGCTGGATTTTACCCTATTTAAGACCATAAAAAATACAGAGCAAAGAAATTTTTATTAGGCTTCAGGATCATGTATGGAAGAGAATAATTATGATGACTATATATTTCTTATTTTATGTATAATAAATCTATATTCAAAGAACTAAGAAGAACACGTACTATGTTTCTCTGGGCTTGTTTCAAAGATATAGTGTAAACTATTAAGAATTACTCAATCAGTGTTACAAAATTTCAAATTAGTCTTTTTTTTTATATTCACCTGTTTATGTGTGACCTTTTGATATTATTATTATCTTGAAATTCAGGTTACCAGCTTGACATTCAATGATAAGTGGAGGGTAGTTTTCAGAACAGCAAAAACAGTAATAAATTGAGATAGTGATGGCATAGGAGGATGGGAGTGTTAAAGTTCAAGATATCCAAATTCTGTAGTTGATAGCATTCTCATTTTTTAAATTATGTTTACTCTTTAAGACTGACTCTTTTTCCTATCCCCACTTTGCATAATCTTTCATTTGATATATTGATCAAATGATTGATAATTCCTAATTAGTTTCTTTATGTCTGTTGTCCTGTATGTTTAAAACCATCTTTCACATGGCCTCTTTCTAAAACACTGTTTTAATGCTTAAACCCTTCAGAAGCTACCATATAAACTGTGGACTTCTCCGCATAATACTGAAAGGCTCCATCTTTTTTAAGCATTATTCTTTTTTACTATTTTCACTTGGAAATATTTTTTCCTTCGTCTTTACAGTCTCTGTATTAGCACCTGTTTAGTACTGCTTTCCAATCTTGTTTGATACAGTTAGCTATTTGTACATAAAGTTGCCTTTAGAGTTGCCTTTTTTATATAATATTTGTGGGAGGCATTGATTGTTAAAAAATCATTTTGTATTACCATTCTCCCTTGGCTGTCCTACTACTTTGCACATAGTATGTAATTGGCAGTGAATATTTGTTAAATTGAATGGAATTTGTAAATATGATACCTAGTTAATCAGAATATACTATATTCTTATTCTTTGGGTTCCCTGGTGACTCAGATGGTAAAGAATCTGCCTACAATGCTGGAGACCTGGAATCGATTCCTGGGTTGGGAAGTTCGCCTGGAGAAGGGAATGGCAACCCACTCCAATATTCTTGCCTGGAGAATTTCATGGACAGAGCTGCCTGGTGGGCTATACAGTCCATGGGATCACAAAGAGTCAGGCACCACTGAGGGACTAACACTTTCACTTTCACTGTGTTCTTTGGCGTGAATACTAGTTTATTACACTATAAAATGGACTGCTTTTCTCTAATATAGCAGTGATAATATATTTGTTCTGAAGAGGAGTTAGTTTGAAATGTTATGCTAATGTTCACAATCGGTCCAGATGACCCTTTATTTCCATGTTTTCACGTGACTTTGTGTTTTGAGTATTCAAGGACTAGGACTTCCATTAATAGCATTAACAAATTCATTCACCGCTGACCATTGGTAAAAAGACTTTGGCTTTTATTGTTAAGCATTTGTGTTCAGTTTATTTTGAGATGAAAGTAAAAAAATACTTTGTTAATTGGATAGTATTACTTTTAAGTAATTTTTTTTAAACACAAGCAACATCTGTAGTAAAACATCACCCTGAAACTTTAAAAACTAAAAGGATTTAATGTACACGAAAGTATAAAGACTAGTGAAATAAAACCTCTGTAAATCTCCTTTTCAGAGATTTAGCATTATCAAGAATTTGCTACTCAACTTTCGTTTTCCTGAAATACTTTATGGCAAATTCCTGACAGTATTTGTGTATACTCCCAACATGCATCTCTAAAAGATAAAAGCAGTTTCTTACCTAACCAGAGTGATTCCTTTATACTATACTATACCAACTCATATTCAGATTTCTTCATTTGCCTTGAAAATTTCAAATAAGGTCTATATTATTTTGCTGGTATGTCTCTGGAATGTCTGTAATTTAGAACAGTTCTTCCCTTTTACTGTCTTTCTCTTTTACAACATATTCTATATATTAGTTGTTTTTGTTTGCTTCTGTTTAACTCAGTGGTTCTCAACTTCCCATCCCTAGAATTTTTGGTTTTTGTTATTTCCTCCAAGGGGAGATTTGGCACTGTCTGGAGATACTTTTGGTGTTGCAACCTGTGATAGGATTGCTATTGGCACCTAGTGGGTAGAGGCCAGGGATGCTGCTAAACATCCTGAAGCGTGTAGGACAGCTCCCAACAACAAAGAATTATCTGGCTCATAATGTCAGTGATGCCAAGATTGAGAAGCCCCAATTTAATTTGTTCCAGATACTTGCCTTAATAATTTTTATAAACTAGAAGTTAATTCAAGGAGGCAACAGTACTTCATAGGAGGTACTGTATATTTTATGTTGCATAAATCAGGGACATATAATGTTTAGTTGTCTCACTTCTTTTAATTGAACATTGGGTTCAGGTGATGGCAGCTTTATCCCTTAAATACGGAATTTAAAGTTAGCTTTTCTAGAGCAAAGTGAAACAACAGCCTCTTTTACTGGTAGAAAGAATATTGGAACTTGTTAATTGTATAACTGATCTCTTTTTGTTAGATGTTTAGAAACTTGCTGTTTAAATACAGATCCTGTGCTTCTGTTTCCTCATCTGTAGCAATAAACTGAACCTGGCGATTTCTAAGACTATTGCATTTTGATGGGACTATTGCATTTTGATGGTGATTTCTAAGACTTGTGCATTTTGTTCTTTGCATTAGATAAGAATTTGATGCACATACACCATTTTATAAAATATCCAGCTAGACAAAACCACACATCCAAAGTAGTTTAGATATAATTTAAATTGTCATGCTTTGAATATCGATAACTTTGACAGATTATTTTCTTTAGGGAAGAATGAATTTAATAAGGACATTCATTTCCTTCTGTCTCTCCCCTCTTCATGAAAGTTATTTATACATTTCATCTAAGGAGTTTCAGAATATTTATGTGAATTTATTATTCAAACCATTTTTAATGTTCCAGAACTTAGCTGTGACTGAAAATGAATTTTTTCTATAGAAATAATATGATAAAAATGAGTTAGGTTTGAATCTAGCCTAATTGTATTTTGGTTTTTAATCTGAGTTTCCTTAGCTAAGGACATGTTAAGGAGGTGTATGCCCATAACTTAGTTGACATTTGAATAGAGTTACTTATTTTTGTATTTTTGTGACTACATCTCCTTATATCTACATGTTCTATAATGTTGTTCAACAATCTTTTCAGGTAGGAAGAGAATTGGTGTTAAAGGAAGGAGCTGTCTTCTACTTCCTCTTCAGAACTCCTATGACGCTTTTTTTCTCTTTCTCTCTCTTTTTACCTTATGCACTTCTGCTCTGTATTATTGTTATTGTTTCATTCTCACATTAAAGAAGTAAGTTCCTAGATACAAGGCCTAATTTTACACATGTGATAGTAGTAAACAGCAGTATCTCTTACTCAAAATTGGTAATAAAAGTGTATTTAATATATCAATGAATATAGCATTTTGTCATACCTGCTACCTAATACTTGACTTTTCTGTGTCTAGAAAATATACCTTTATATAACTACCTCTCCCTTCCCCAAATACACTACAACCTTTTAGTATCTGAAAAGAAAGGAGCCTCAAATCATCTCTTATTTATTAAAGAATGATTTGAGTCCTCACAATGAGATAGGCATCATTCTAGTGGCTCCATACCAGCTCTGCAAACAAATTCCCTATTTCTGTGGAGTTTAGATAGACAAAATATATGTATATATCTTAGTCAAAATTTATAACAAAATTATGCAGAAAAAGTGTTTAGAGATGGATGAGATAACTTGCTTAGCTCTCATAGGTAGCAAATGAAGCAGTAATGGTACCTAGGTCTTTAGATCCTGATGGTATCCTTGAAATTAGTTTCTTTTTCATAAATTGGGAGGTAGGGCAGGATGTAATAGACATCCACTCCTGTTTTCTTTATCGTATGCCTTTTAAAATTTATAGAGCGTTTCATAGGCATTTGAATCTACTGTTTTTTAAAATATCAGGTTCTTCACATAGTAAAAATAGTAGGGGTTTACCAGGTGGGTCAGTGGTTAAGAATCCGCCTGCCAAGCAAGAGTCAAGGCTGGATCCCTGGGTTGGGAAGATCCCTTGGAGTCTCAAATGGGAACCCTCTCCAGTATTCTTGCCTGGGAAAATCCCATGGACAGAGAAGCCTGAAGGACTACAAGTCCATGGGTCACAAAAGAGTCAGACATAACTTAGAGACTATACAACAACAACAACAAAAAATAGTGGGCTTTAAAATTTAAAAATCAGTGTAAGAGCTTTCAAAAACATTGATTTAGCTATTTGGCTGTGTGGGGTCTTAGTTGCAGCATGTGGGCTCTTCATTTTGGGACACGGGCTTTTCTCTAGTTGCGGCATATGGACCCGGTAGTTCTGGTGGCTAGGGCTTAGGTACTCCCCCTTCTTAAGTATGTAGGATCTTAGTTCCCCAACGAGGGATTGAATCCCCTGTGTTGGAAGGTGGGATTTTTAACCACTGGACCACCAGGGAAATCCCTGTAAGAACTTTTATGGATGGAAATTTTCTTGGGATCCAGTGGTTAGTACTCCTGGCTTTCACTGCTGAGTGCGCAGATTGAATTCCTAGGCCGGGGAATTAAGATCCTTGAAGTTGCATAGCCAAAAAAAGAACTGTCATGGAATTGATTTAATAAAACATATTTCTGCATTTAGTATGCCTCATGAAAAGATTGAGGTGTATTTTTCTTAGTAAATTTTCACCAAACTTAGTTAAGATGAGGTGTGGCATAAGGGGACCTTATATCAGGAAATTGCTTTTGATTGAGATTTAATACCTTCTATGATCTACTTTGTAACTTTCTGACTTTTCCTATAGTAAATCCTATATTCTAGCATGTAGAAAGTTTATGTTTGTCTACCAGTACTGTATTCCTTTTCCTTTTGTCTTATACCAATTAGTTATTTTGGTCAAAATCCCTTTATATTTTTTTTTTTTTTGCATGCATTGTCTCCTTTGAACAGTTTTAGTACCTTTTCTCTGTACTTTTGGTTTGGCAGTCTGCACTGCTCTTTGGCTCAGATGGTAAAGAATCTGCCTGCAATGCAGGAGACCCAGGTTTGATCCCTGGGTCACAAAGATCCCCTGGAAGAGGGAATGGCTACCCACTTCAGTATTCTTGCCTAGAGAATTCCATGGACAGAGGAGCCTAGCAGGCTACAGTTCATGGCGTCGCCGAGTCAGACACAACTGAGTGACTAACACGCTTTCACTGCTTTTTGATACATTTTGTTTTCTAAAACATTAATTTGAAATATTTAATTTTTCATCTGTTCATTTTACCTATGTACATTTTTTTCATGGTTATTTACTCCTTTTTTTTTTTTTGTCTTCTATTGTATTGAAAACCTGTAGATACTTTAACAGAAAATATCATTGGGATGCAATGTTTTCTCTAGAAAGACTCATATTCTGAACCATGGTTAAAGATAAAAAGACATAGTTTTTACCATGCTTAAATTTTGAATCACATATTTCTATGACCAAACCATGGTGAAAAGTCCACTTTCTAATATATAACACTTAAGCTTTCACTGCTTCCTTTATAAATAATTTAAAGTTTATTTAAGAAGTTTATTTTAATCTCCTACCCATCATAGCAATTGTTATAGATTTTTAAAGTTAATATACAGCAAAGTTTTGGAAAGTTTTCAAAGATTTAGAGATTATTTTCAGACTATTCTCTGTGTATTTATATTTGAAATATTAGAAATATGAAATATTATTTCATATTAAACTGTATTGGCTTAAGGGAAATTTTGAAAGAAACATTATCTCCCCCAAATTTAACATTCAGTATTAAATATGTATAGATTAAAAATAGGATTTATGTCTGATTGCTAAACAGGTGACTTTCAAAGATGGAATGATACAGAGTTTCTGATGTTATATTGGTTAAGAATTTATTTCATTTTAGTTATTACAATGTTAAAAGTACTTTAAACTTGTGAAATAAATTTTACCCAAATATGTTAGTGATATTTTATATAATAACTATCACCTTTTTATCAGCAAAATAAAAAAAATACATCTTTCTACATATTCTTAAGTTGCACTATGACAAGGGATGTCAAAATAAAACTTTTCCCTTAAAAGTCTTAAGAGCTGCTATTTCTAATTCTTTACATTTCTTTTCATTGAGTCTGGTATATGTTACTGTATCAGTGGTTCTCATTGTATGATCTGCAGCCCTCTCAAGTTCTCAGAAATCAATTAGAGTGTTCAAAAGGTCAAAATTGTTTTCATCACTATACTAATATGTTACTTGCCTTTTTACTGGGTTGATTTATTTGCACTGATGATACAAAAGCAATAGTAGGTAAAATTGCTGGCCTCTTAAGGCCATGGCCTCAAATTATACTAGTATCATTGTATTTATCATTACCATATACTCAGAGTTATAAAATTAAAAAGCCACTTTCACCTGAAGAATAATCTTGATAAAGCAGTAAATACTGATTTTTTGAAATCTCCATATGTGACTACATACCCTATTAATGTTATTATGTGATAAAATGGGACGTACACATAAAGCACTACCGCTGACAGACACACTGTGTCTATCAAACTTAAGACATTTGGCAGATGTTCTCAAAAATGATCGAAGTGAGCCTATCACTTTAAGGAAAACAGTCAGTACTTGTTATTAGTGATAAAATTAAGCTTACAGGCACAAATTAGAATTTCGGAAGTTTTATTTGCCTGAGCTTCACAGCTTTGCAGTACTTAAAAACTTTTGTAATGAAACCAGTAGTGATATTAATGATGTGATTTTTGATATTGCTGGAGAAGGAAATGGCAACCCACTCCAGTATTCTTGCCTGGAGAATCCCATGGACAGAGTAGCCTGGCAGGCTATACAGTCCATGGGGTCACAAAGTTGGACATGACTGAAGCGACTAACACTTTGATATTGTAGTTTGATTTTGAATTTGGTAAATATTAGTAAATATAACCCCTAAGGGAAGTCTTTGGGAGCAGTACAGTACTTTATAGGTGTATAAGGGTGTCCTGAGAACAAAAGATTTGAGAATAGCTGATTTAAGTCTTCTACTGCAGTCAAACATGTCTAACTAAGTATTAACATCATAACCTCCCTCATGCGCTACCCTCCCCCCATGAAAATAGACGAACACCTATGATTTCAGTAAGGAAAACAAATAGATTACATATGATATGAATAATACTTTCTTAAAATATTCTACAAATTTAATTTTCTACTTTGAACTGTGGGCTTATATATTCCATTGAAATTATTTAGGATTGCCTTGTATTTATCATTGATACTGACGTTAAAATATTTTTCTCTCTTCTTCCTTTTTCTTCTGTTTGTTTCTCTTCCCACTTCCCTTTTCTCCTTTCATTTCTCCCTTCCTTCCATTTTTGGTATTTGTTTTCTAGGTGGAGTCTTTCATTTTGGATCAAGATGATTTGGAAAATCCAATGCTGGAAACGGCTTCCAAGTTACTTTTGTCAGGTACTGCTGATGGTGCAGACCTCAGGACAGTAGATCCAGAAACACAAGCTAGACTGGAAGCTTTACTAGAAGCTGCAGGTAAGTCTGTAAACTCTACATATATAATAAGCCTACCTAATTTTCCAAAGTTCATATGACTCTTAAAAATTCTAGTTATTATAAATGTATGATCTTAGATATTTAGTATAAGGCTATTGATAAAAGTTAAGGATTACTTTCTGGAGAATTACATGGAACATTTCATGAAAGCACGTTTTCATTGCCAGAATACAATTGACAGGTTACTGTAAACCTTATAAACAGAAACTTCATATACGGTCAGTTTATATTCATCTTGAATTCTATTTTTGCACATTCATCCACTATATAAAATGTATTTATATCCCCATATTAATACTCACAGCACTTTCTGTCTTTTATAGAAATGCATAGAACAGTGAAACTTTTGATTTATTCTTTGTGCATGTTTTCTGCTGAGATGATGCTCTGTGCCTTCTTGTGTTAGCTCTCATAATCAAGTGTCCTTTCCACAATCTACTTTGGGTTACATTTTCCACATTTTTGTGCCTTTTGTTGGTAATTTCACTGTTTAAAATGGCTCCCAAGTATAATGCCGAAGTGCTCTCTAGTGTTCTAAATGTGAGCAGGTTGTGATGTGCCTTGTGGAGAAAATAGGTGTATTAGGTAAGCCTTTTCAGCTCAAGTTATAGTGCTGTTGCCTGTGAGTTCAGTGTTAAAGAATCAAGTATAATATATTAAAAACACACATGAAACAAGCTTATTATTGACTGGTTAATGCAGATGCTCAGGCCAGAGTCTTTCAGGCACCTAGCCCTGTATTTCCTTTTGGAGGAGTATTCATTAATTGAGTGTTCCCAGTGATTTTACAGAACATCACTGTATAATTACCATGAATAATAAGAATTGACTGTGTATAATTCCTTCCACTTTTTGCATCATACACTGTTTTTAAAACCTTGTAAAGTGAGGGAAATGAAAATTGTGAAATTATTTAAAAATATGTCATAAGAGTAACAGGGAATGATTCTCCTGAAGATGAAGAGACTTGAATTGAATATAAGAGAGCTGTTTGTTTTCTCTTGTCCGAAGAGGCAAAACCAGGTTTAAAGATGCTACATGAAGGTATATTTCAGCTGAAAGGAGCTATCTTTGGAGATAGAATTCCTTTTTATAGAATGCTAATAGTTGCTTTGTTTTTCTCATCTTTGTGTTTATTCCCATTTTTTCCCGTTTTCTTTACAGTAGCTAACAATCAAGATATCAGCTAAGCTGAGTTCTCATCTGTAGGCTATAGAAGAAAATTCACTTCCAAGTTTATGTTGGTAGTGGAATTCAGTTCCTTGGAAATGTGGGACTGAAATCTTGATATTTGTACAGACTGTCAACTGGAACTGCTCTCTTGTATAGCAAACCTGTTTGAGACTGTCCACATTTCCTTCATCTCCATATCAACATAGCATGTAGAATCCTTGTGCCTTGAATCTCTGACTTCTTTTTCCAATTTCCAATTTCCAATTTCCAGCTATAGAAATTTCTTTGCTCTTCCTGGGGTCATGTTTGATAGGGTCAGGCCCACCCAGATAACCTTGTTATCTTCAGGTCAGCTATTCCATGGGAAAAGTGAAAGTGAAAGTCGCTCAGTCATGTTGACTCTTTGCAACCCCATGGACTATACAGTTCATGAAATTCTCCAGGCCAGAATACCGGAGTGGGTAGCCTTTCCCTTCTCCAGGGGATCTTCCCAATCAGGGATTGAACCCAGGTCTCCCACATTGGAGGTGGATTCTTTACCAGCTGAGCCACAAAGAAATCCAAGAATACTGGAGTGGGTAGCCTATCCCTTCTCCAGTGGATCTTCCCGATTCAGGAACCAAACTGGGGTCTCCTGCATTACAGGTGAATTTTTTGCCAGCTGAGCTATCAGTGAAGCTAATCATGAGGATAAAAATCTGTCAAATTCACAGTCCCAAAGATTATATATAGTGTGTACACCAGAGCTGGGTATTCTTGGGAACATTTTAGAATTCCTAGTATACCAATGATTGTACAGAAGCCACTCTATTTCTTTGAAACCCCAAATGTCAATATCTTTAAGTCTTTTCTCTGTGGCTGTTTCATTTCTTGCCTGTTTTTGTCTAGGCTTCCCTGGTGTCTTAGATGGTAAAGAATCTGCCTGCAATGCAGGAGACCTGAGTTTGATCCCTGGGTCGGGAAGATCCCCTGGAGAAGGGAATGGCAACCCATTCTTGTATTCTTGCCTGGAGAATCCCATGGATGGAGGAGTCTGGTGGGCTACAGTCCAAGAGTCAAACATGACTGAGTGACACACACATTTTTGTCTAGTGAAATAGAAATGCTGGCTGCCAGCGTTTTGAGAGCTGAGAGTAGAAAGGGGGCCAAGGATCTCACTGTTTATCATGCATATGCTCATCTGATCCTCATTTTCAGTTTAGTATTATCTTTTCTTCATCTATACTTGATGTGTCCTAGCCCAGGGTCTTTCTGGTTTAGTTTATTTAGGGAACAGTCATCTGCTGTGCAGTTTGTGGATGGAGTCTTAAATGTCTAAATGCTCCTCATAGGAGTTCAGCCAGTCTCTCTGTTTTCCAACCCAAACCTTACCCTTGTACCTGGAACCTGTATATAGCTACAGGGCCGATCACCTTATTTCTCTTGATTATCTATGGTTCTGCTTACTTTGTTTTGCCAAGTCAGTTACATCTCGTCTTTACTTTGTATTCATTAATATTAGCTTTGATTTATAAACTTCTTCTAGTTTTATCAAAGATGAAGTTCCTGTTATATTTTAGTTTTCCTCTGAGTAAGTTCTAAGAAGAAAAAGGGCAGAAATAATTATCTTAAAATAATCTTGAAATAAGAAATCTAATCTTTTAATTCACCTTTTCTCTGAAGTTATATGGTTCTGTTGATTAAATGTCATAACTTGGAAAAAATAATCTGGTCATGTATGTTTTATTTGATCTCAACTGATTAATATCTAATAATTGAATAAGACTAGTAAAAAAGATCACAGTAATCCAGAATGGTGAGATTAATTTTCAATCATTATTTATTTGAAAGGTTGCTATATATTTCTTAGATTACTTCCTAGTTATTTTTATAAAATAGATATCTTATGAAGATACAAGAAATCCATAAAAATTTAATATAGAATATTTTGTTCTCAATGTTATTTCTTTTTAAAACAGAAATTACTTTCTACTGATCCAGATGTATTCTCTTGTTTAACGGTTTTTTTGCTGTCATTGACAAACGGTTGTTAAATAGCCAGCGAGGGCTGGCTGAAATGTTGGGGCTAATTCTCTCCTGTGAGAATGCATCTGTAAGCTTGATCTTAATAATGTTAGGATATTTAACTAACCACAGATGTCTTATTGACTAAATACTACTATAGCAGGTTTAGACTATAGCTGGCTTTTGGTATTAGTAATAGGAATTATACAGTAGGTATCTGTCTTATCAAACCAAGACTGCTTTTATTCTCTGTACATCTTGATTGTAACAGACAATAATTTGATTGCTCCTTACATTTGTTACATCTAAAATCAGAAAGACTTCTTGCCAGATTTATTCCATAGATGTTATATTTCATATCTTGAATTTTTCAGAAAGGAAAGCAAATGCATGTAAACTTTTTATAAACTTCAAACACAAACTTATATGATATTTTTGAGTCTTTCCACTATTAAAAGAAATCTGCTCAAATATGTTTATTATCATCATTTGGGAGATCTTTTTGGTCTGTGTCTTAGTTAAATAGTTTCTTTAAAAACTTATATTTGAATCATTTAGGGGTCTTCTTTAAAATTGTAGGTTATCAGTTGGTAATTTTGGGTTCTGAGATTCTGCATTTCTAACAAATTGCCAAATGACAGTAATGCTTTTTGTTTATGAACCATGTGTTATGTAGTGGGGTTCCTTAATATCCCTTATAACATTAGATATTTTATCTTCAAGTTAGAGCAAAGATTCTTAAATCCTGGCTGTACATCAACATCTCCTTAAGAGTTTTTAAAATATGTAGATCCCTAGGCCTCACTTTTACCTGAATTATATCTTTAGATATAGGAGAGCTCAACATCTGAATTCTTGAAAGGCTTCACTGATGGGTGGCCTGTATTAAGCACTGCTGAGTTAGAATAGTAACTAAGAGAGATCAGCTTGCTTTATAGTAATATCTAGAATAGCAACAAGTTATGTCTCATGCACATGGTAACTAACCATTTCTGTTTTTGAAACTTAAAAAAAAAATTTGCTATTCTAAATGTCTTTTTTAGACATGATGCTTTTAGACATGATTTTGGGTATGTGTATTAAGTTGTAGTTGTAATTTGAAGCAAATAGATACTCACAGGTAGGTTATCTTTTATGTAGCCTGTGGTGTCTTTTCAGTCCATTTTTTGGTCACAAGTGGTAGTAGCCCAACTAAGTGTTCTTAAGCTAAAGTGGCCATATACCAAAAGTATGGGGTTGGTGCTAGCTTCTGGCACTGCTAGAATCAATGAATCAAATAAAACTTTATCAGTAATATCTCCTTTGTATTTCTCTGCTCTCCTCTATATTAACTTATTTTGGGTAGTCTTTTTCTCCTTGTGATAAAAGTGGCTAAATAGCACTTGGCAATTTGGCAACCTTTAAACATAGGTTCTTCTTCTAATGTATAGCAAACCTCTATGGATACCCAGTTGTTCCAGCATATACCAGCGACCCATTTCTAGAACCAGAGAGTCACAGAGTTGAGCATGTATGGACTACATAAAAGGAGTAAGATTATTAGACAGTTGGAGAACAGTGCTTTCCCAAGATTCTAGCCAGGCAATATATATCTGTCCACTATATCATTTGGAAGTTAACATAAATAGTTAAGTAACTTGAATTTTGCTTTGTTTCTCCTTTTGGGTATATCCAAATTGGTGTGAAAATAATATAATAGGAATAGGCAAATTATCTACGGCTGATGGTAAAGCCTTTGCAGATCCTGAAGTGCTTCGGAGGTTGACGTCATCTGTTAGTTGTGCGTTGGATGAAGCTGCTGCTGCACTTACTCGCATGAGAGCTGAAAGCACAGCAAATGCAGGGCAGTCGGACAAGTAAGTATATTTCTATTGTGATCAGTATAAAAATATTTTCTTAAAGATAATAAAAAAGCTAACATTTACTGAGCATATTTTTTGTGCCTGACACTGTACTAAATAACCACTTTACATTTGATACCTTGTTTATACTAAAAAAAAACCTAGGTATAGATTTTATTTTTATTTCCATTTTATTTATGAAAAACTGAAAAGAAGTAACTTAATCAAGATCAAATAAATAACAGGCAGCAGAGCCAGAACACCCCTATCTGTCTGACTACAAAACTGACTTCATAGCTAATATGTTATAAAAGACCTGTTGCTGATTTAGATTTTGTTTTCTTTTTTTTTTTTTAATGTTTTCCTGATAAAGAAGTCAATGATTTCTAATTAGTCATACCATTTTCTACTTCATGTGCATGAGAAAAAAAAAGTGAAAGTTGCTCAGTCATGTCCCAGTCTTTGTTATCCCATGAACTGTAGCCCGCCAGGATCTTCTATCCATGAAATTCTCCAGGCAGGAATACTGGAGTGGGTTGTCATTACCTTCTCCAGGGGATCTTTCCAACCCAGGGATCGAACCCTGATCTACGTTGAAGGCAGTTTCTTTATGGTCTGAGCCACCAGGGAAGCCCACTTCATGTGTATGGTAGTGGTGGTGGTTTAGTCGCTAAGTCACGTCCAACTCTTGCGACCCCATGGACTATAGCCTGCCAGGCTCCTCTGTCCATAGGGTTCTCCAGGCAAGAATACTGGAGTGGGTTGCCATTTCCTTCTCCATTTATGTCATTGCTATTGCTAAGTCATTCAGTCGTGTCCGACTGTGTGTGACCCCATAGACGGCAGCCCACCAGGCTCCCCTGTCCCTGGGATTCTCCAGGCAAGAACATTGGAGTGGGTTGCCATTTCCTTCTCCAGTGCATGAAAGTGAAAAGTGAAAGTCATGTCATAGTTCTGACCATTTTGAAGGGATGGTTTTTATTTGTTTTTGAATGTTCAAAAATTTTGTAGATGTAGTTTCCATAACTTGGATATGATTATGTTCCAAGGATGTTACCTTTCTGTGTCCTGTAGTTCCTTTTATATAATACTTCACATTTAGTAAGAACTCAGTAAATATTTTGTGACTTGGCCTATTAAGTTTTTCTAATGATGTTGTGCAATAAAAAAAAAATCACGTCATCTTGTATATAAAACAATTATGGATAGTATAGTTAAAAATATAATGCCAGGGAAGCAGCTGGAAAAGAACCATTAATAACATGTTACTGTCTTGATTCCTCAAAGGCTTCTTTTTTTCCCTTTAATTAAAAACAAGCCATTAAGCCATTTTGTTTACAGTCGACCCTTGAACAACACAGGTCTGACTGCACAGGTCCATTTATACACAGGTTTATTTTTTTCTTTCTTTTTTTGGCTGCACTGCAGAGCTTGTGGGATCTCAGTTTCCTGACTAGAAATTAAACCTGGGCCACGGCAGTGGCTACCAAATCCTAACCTATAGACTACCAGGGAACTCCTAGCACAGGATTTTTTTGATAATAAATACTGTACTGCTGCACAGTCTGTGGTTGGTTGAATATATAGATATAGAAACATAGATATAGAGGAACTATAGATACAGAGGAACTACATATATGGATGGCTGACTGTTAAGTTATTTGCAGATTTTCAACTGAGTGGAGTGTGGTTACCCCTCACCCCCATGTTGTTCAGGGGTCAACTGCATTTTAGCCATTGCCTTTAAACAGTTGAGGAAATAGGAATATTCTTTTGTGTATGAATTTAGAGAATAAAAAATAACATTCGAGAATTGTCTTTTGTATAATAGTATTTTTAAGACTGAAGGAGAGGTTATATAATATTAGCAAGAGTGTGAATTTGCTGTTTCTCTTAACTCTGTCTTCATTCATCTAATTCTTCATTCATTTTATTAATTTATTTTACCATCCTTCTCATTGATTGACTCTAGTTAACCTCAGGTTCTGTTCCTTAGTTACCATTCAGTTTTAGTAGCCTACAATATTATTGATATTCTTTAGATGTTTTTCAATGTAGTGCCTTCTGAGACTGGCAAGAGAAGAGATTTTAAACACCTTGGAGAGTATAGTTCAAACGGGAAATAGGAACAATAAAGAGTCATTGATTCTTTGGCATTGAAAGTACTAGACGTGATCAGCAAAACAGTAGAGCATGTTTGTGACAGTCATATTTGTTCAGCAGAGTTTGAGAACCAAGGGGAGTGCAGTGATGCTATGTGCCAGATTTTACATTAGTTAAGTGTGGAGCCATGTGCCAAATTTAACATACATTTTGCTTGGAAGTTTTGAACTTCAGCTGTTGCTAGAGTAGTTCCTGAAAGGCTGTTTTAAAGCTAACACACCTAAGGAAATGGAGTGAAAGTTCAAATGGGAAAATAGAGGAGAATGTGTGCCTGAGGGGCAAAGAAAGAACGAGTGTGTTTTTTTACAGGAAATGTCATGTGGGAGGGATTTGTCCTGAACTTACTTAAAGGTGATAGAGAACACTGAGTCTAGAGACTGTCAGTGCCTGTAAAATGCAAGATTAAGAGAAACTTATTAAGTGCTGTTTAAGACTTTCACTTTGGCAAGGGTCAGTACAGTTAACAAGGGACTTTGGGCAGAAAACATCGAATGGAAAAGTGCTAAGGTAGTGTTTGGGGTTGGAGGTCATGTTGCATTTTTAATAGAGTAATCAGGGATATTCTCACATAGAAGGTGGTTTTTTAGCAAAGACTTGAAATAGATAACATTGAGTTATTTGGGACTTTCCTGGTGGCTCAGATGGTAAAGCATCTGCCTACAACGCGGGAGACCCGGGTTCAGTCCCTGCGTTGGGAAGATCTCCTGGAGAAAAGGCAATGATCTGTGCCTGAAAGAAGTTCTCTTGTCAGGGGGATAGCAGATACATAAATCTTGGCCTTGCAGCCGAACTAGCATGTTTAATGAAAAACATGAAATCCAACTTGGCTAAAGTAGAAAGAGTAAGAGTGAGAATAGTAGGTGATGAAACCAGAGAAGTAAAAGGAGTATGAGATCCTCCCACTGGACAGGATAAGAATTTAACTTTTACTCTGAGTAAGGTTAGAGGCTGGTGGAGGATTCTGAGCAGAGGAGTCACATGATCGACTTCCCTTTTTAAACAAGATCTCTCTGGTACCATCATTGAAAAGCCTGGAGGAGAGCAGGGGTAAAAGCAGGGAGACTGCTTAGGAGACTTTACCATAATCATGACCAAGGATGATGTTGAAACTGAGTTTTAGTGGTAGTAGGGGAATGGAAAGGAGGTTATCCTTGGATGCCTTTAGTACCTAAAGTGTCAGGGCCATGTTTTAATAAGAAGCTGTAAGAATTGAGGTTTATTTTAAATAAAGAGAATATTAATTGAGACTTAGATTTAGTGTTTTGCTAAGAATGAATTTTATCTATAAGTGAAAGAATCTTTAGAAATGTCCATAATTGAAATTCTTATGGGTGATTTACAGGGCAAAAACTTACACTTTCAGTCTAATTTTCTGTTGTTCTACCACTTCTTTGACTCTCCTTTTTGCTTGAATTAAGCCTTTGCCTTACCTGCGTGTTTTTCATACTTGCCCAAAATGTGGTGGTATAAGTAAATACTTCGAAAAAAAAAGAATCTGCTTATCAGTTATTTATCAGTTCAGTTCAGTCACTCATTCATGTCTGACTCTTTGCGTCCCCATGGACTGCAGCATCCAGGCTTCCCTGTCTATCACCAACTCCCGGAGCTCGCTCAAACTCGTGTCCATTAAGTCGGTGATGCCAGCCAACCATCTCATCCTCTGTCATCCCCTTCTCCTCCTGCCTTCAAATTTTCCCTGCATCAGGGTCTTTTCCAGTAAGTCGGCTCTTCGCATCAGGTAGCCAAAGTATTGGAACTTCAGCTTCAGCATCAGTCCTTCCAATGAATATTTGGGACTGGTTTTTTTTAGATTTGACTGGTTTGATCTTGCAGTTCAAGGGACTCTCAAGAGTCTTCTCCAGCACCATAGTTATTTCTAGATTAGTCCAAAGTATATGCTCAAAACTTTCTTGTCTCATTTCCTTTTACTTAATTGTAGAACCCAGATAGGCCTTTATAATTAGTGAAAGTTTTATCCATTTCATTAAATTTTATAAAATTTTTCTAGGGGCTGAGCTTTGCAAACAGAACTATAGTTGTAACTCAAATTTTTCTTCATGTGATCTTCTATACAATTTTATGTTTTAAACTTTGGGTTGTTTTTTTTTCCTACAAATAGTAAATAAGACTGTCTTTCAGCTACATGACGAAAAACAGTTTATAATGTTAGTAATTTTAATTGAGTGACTTTTATATGTAGATTTTAAAAACTCAGGCTTCCCTGGTGGCTCAGATGTTAAAGAATCTGCCTGCAATGAGGGAGACCTGGGTTCACTCCCTGGGTTGGGAAGATCCCATGGAGAAGGGAATGGCTACCCACTCCACTCAGTGAACTGAATCATTTTATTTTCTTTTTGTTATGAGTCATATTGAAATAATCATTCTTATTTAGTGCTACTGTCCAGATTAACTTCAAAAATCAATACTTAATGCCAGGCAATTTTTTATTTTCTTACATCCTGATATCATACTATTCTTCTCCTAATAGCCGCAGTTTGGCAGAAGCCTGTTCAGAAGGAGATGTAAATGCTGTGCGAAAGTTACTCATTGAAGGGCGAAGTGTAAATGAACATACCGAGGAAGGGGAGAGCCTTCTTTGTTTAGCTTGTTCTGCTGGATATTATGAGCTTGCACAGGTTTGTATTATCAAAATAAAGCTCACAGGTTTTTTTTGTTTTGTTTTGCTTGTTTTGTCAAAATTTGGCCTGTGTATTAAGGAAATAAAATGAAATCAACCATCAGGCTCATTTCAAGAAATAGTTTTGTTAGATATAATTTTTGTTTATTGGCTTTTTTCTGTAATATGACTAGGTAGGTGTTAATGTAAATGTATGTTCAAGAAATTTTGATGAATACATAATTTTCTAATATCCTTTCAACTTTTTCTTTTGTAAGGTTTTGTTGGCAATGCATGCGAATGTGGAAGATAGGGGGATCAAAGGTGACATTACACCCTTAATGGCTGCTGCTAATGGAGGACATGTCAAAATTGTGAAGTTGCTGCTAGCTCATAAAGCTGATGTCAATGCACAGTCTTCAACAGGTTTTGCATACCTCTTTTTCAGTATTTAAATCTTAACACCCTCTATTAGTAATTAATTCAGATGAAAGTGCTCATTAGTGATGCTTTTGCAGTTATCAATACTGTAGATTTGTGTACATCTGGGCATTAGGCTTAAAGTACATACAATGTGTTTTGAATGAAATATCTCCTGTTTTATGTATGAGGGCTATCTTGGCCTTGGTTCTTTTATATTAAACACTGACTGGGTTAGACGGACCATTTTCTCAGAAGTAAAGAAGTATAGGCTACACCTCCCAAACACAGGTTTTCTATTTATCAGGGAAGAAGGGAAGGGAAGATAGGGAGAAGAACAAGAAGGATATGGAGCAGAAGGTAGGTCTGTCATTGTCTAGTGCTATTAAATTGTGGCCTAGAGGAAAACAAAGGCATTATGCTCCACAAGAGACAGAATGTTAATCTAAATCAATTTTTTTTTTCTTTCAAACTTGGGCATAGATGAATTTGTATCCAAGCTCTAAAATATATGAAAATATATTTTGTGCATTTCCTTCATGCAAGATTTTCAAATTTATTAAATATTTTAAATAATTTTAAAGGTCTGTATAGGTTCTGATTTGAGGAGGTTTTAGGAATCCTTATTTTACCCAGAAGTTAAGTTTTTTACCCCCTCTTAACATGGGAAATTTTTATCATTAAGAGGGAATGTTTTTGAAATTATTTTAACTTTGACTACCAGTTAATTGATGTTTAAAGTTGTAGTAAAAGCAATGTGTGATTAAAAGGACCAGTATGAGGTATATCTATATACGATGAATAATTGCAATCTAAAGAACAAATACACTTTGGGAAACATTTCTCAGATTTAAAGTTAGAATGAATGTGACTTTTTTCTCATGAGAAAAGTTTGTTTCAGAATTGCTCAGTTCTTTTATAACCCTACAGTTGTGATAAGTGTATATGATTTTCCTCATGTGTTTAACCCTGATTTTGAAATGGAAAAAATAGGGAGTTGGTTTCAGTAAGATAAAATGTAATAAAGAAAAGAATTATATGTATAAGTGTAATGACTAAATTTATTAAAGTTTTATAGTCTCCTATGTCAGTTTTCTCTTTAATACTAAATAAACCTGTTTTATTTTGCTATTTTATCTGAATGTCTATTTTTCTTCCTTAAAATAGGCAATACAGCACTTACATATGCTTGTGCTGGAGGGTATGTAGATGTTGTAAAGGTGCTCTTGGAATCCGGTGCTAGTATTGAGGACCATAATGAAAATGGTCATACTCCTCTTATGGAAGCTGGAAGTGCTGGACATGTGGAAGTAGCCAGATTGCTGCTAGAAAATGGGGCTGGCATTAATACGCATTCCAATGAATTTAAAGAGAGTGCCCTTACATTAGCTTGTTACAAAGGTACAGTAAAAAAAAACTGTTTTTTTTTTTTTTAAATGAAGTTTTTAAACTCATGAAATGACAGTTCATGTAGTATGGTTATTCACTTAAAAAATAAAAGATGGTAATAGTATGTAGTATGTTATAAATAAAAGTGTTTAAAGTATTTCAGAGGTTAAAAGTTTTTAGTATGTGGAGTTTATATAATTTTAAAAATATTCAATATTATAAATATTGTCAATGAAAAATAGTAATTGACCCAGTTTTTATCAGAAACATAATTTTAATATGCATTGTACTTTTTAATGTTTATGCTTGTGTTTTCACTGGTTTACACAAAAGTATCCTATTGAATTCAGACGTATTTAGGCTGTAAATTTAAAGTAAACGCAGTGGAAATCAAAACGATTTATTAACAAGAAGGTATGTAAGCTGTTTCTCATGAAGAAGGAGAAAAATGGAAAAGAAAGGGAGGATATATGCAAAAAAATTAAAAGTGATGTGGAGGCAGTTTGTATTCAAAAGAACAATTTTTTAGAGTATCATCAACACGTGTAATAAAGGAAGAGCTGGTTGAAATTGAATCTACCTGCCCAGATATAGTTGTACAAAGAGGTTAGTAACATAGTCTTCTAAGTGACATCAGTCAACCTGAAAATGTCGATAACAGTAAAGTATCTTATTTTGGGGGTGAAGATAATTGTCTGAATAAATATTTAATTTTCAGCTAGCTTATGATTTAGATTCTGGATTCTAAAATGATAGCCACAGAGCCATATATTTTTCAGAATCAACCTTTATGACAGATAACTGTCTATAAATGAAGAAACTTTTCAAAATGAAAATCTCATGAAATATTATATGTGCCTAGCTATTCAATTCAATGTTTTCTACCATCTGCAGCTGTGTCTTGTTTCTATCATAAAATAAGTGATACATTTTTGACCCAGAAGCATCAAGAAAAAGCTCTGGAAAGGCAAAATACAAAATTTAAGGAAGCACTCACTCTGAGTGGCTGAAGCTTCATATCCACTAGCTTTTGAGTGAAAGGGAAGTCACTCGGTTGTGTCCGACTCTTCGTGACCCCATGGACTGCAGCCTACCAGGCTCCTCCGTCTGTGGGATTTTCCAGGCAAGAGTACTGGAGTGGGGTGCCATCGCCTTCTCCGAGCTTTTGAGTGAATGTCTCCTTAAATTTTGCACCCAGGACTTTGATTCCCTCACTCTGGTGTTGGCCCCAATGTTGTTTTTCTATTTCAGAGCAGCCAAAGTTTTGTTAGGTCTTTAGGAATAATTTCGGTTAAAAACATGGCTAAAATAATCCTTATACAAATAAATGACTAAAATTTAAGTTAAATGTTAAAATAGGCTCCCAAGGACTTTTGATTATCTGGTGTTACAGATAATTCAGATTAAGGGTGCTTAGGAAGCCCAGCTGAGGTCTCTTAGTTCTCTACTTCTGTTTGGTAGTTAAGCAGAGGTTGATCTTCATTGTGAGGAGAGGAATTAAGCCTTGGGACAGCCTCTAGGGCAGGCTGATTGGGTGGCTTTCTCTCACCTTTTCACAAATAGTTTGAAAGCAAAACTGGCTCCATTTTATCACTGAAAGCCACCTGGCCAGTGAGCATTGAGATGGGGTTATATATAACTACTCTTCCCTCTCTGCTTTGCTTATAGCCCCATCCTGCTGAGATTAGGGCTTGCAGGCTTTTATTAAAGAAACTGGATAAAGAACTGAGCTCCGGGAGAACATTTCTACTACTTCCAGGGATCTGTGCACACTCTTAACTTTGCTCTATTTCTCGTGAGGTCTCCTAGGATACCTCCATTGACATGGAGGAGATGGGGAAGGGATAGCATTCAGGCCAGGACTAAACATTGATGTGGACTTTGGGAAGGGAGAATGACAGAGAAGAAGGAAATAAGATTTGTTAGCAAAAACAAGGTATGGCATATACAACACTTACTCACCAAAGTTAATTTAGTTTTAACTATGATTCCGCTATCCAGTCCTTCCCTCCATTCCCAGTTGATTGAGAATTGACTGAAGCTCATTCCAGATACAGTTGGGGAAAAAATTAGTAACTTTTCTATTGTTTCTTACATGTTATCTGAAGTCCTTTTAAAAATATAATCGGTAATCCTTGTAACTACTCATAAGGTAATCATTATGTGAATTGAAGTTTATGGTTTATTTGAAACTATGTGAATATATATGTATGTGTCTAAATGGATAAATATAAATGGTGTTGTTTAAAGGGTATTTTTATATATGCAGTTTCCAACTTACATACAGCTTGTTCCTAAAACATCTGTGAGTTTGTTATTGAAACTTAAAGCTCATTGCCTCATAAAAATAACTTCATTGGTGATTTTTCATCCCAGGCTGCAGTTCACAAAAGCTAATTTAGTCTATAGTATAAATAACTGTGACATGCCTGGGCTTAACAAGGTTGTGGAGGGGATATTCCAGGTGCTGCATTTTAGTGCCAACCTTGTTCACCTGCAGCGAGGATTCTAGTAACAGCATTTTCTGGGGCAAAACGGTAAGGAGTAGAACAGCACAGATTACTTGTATAATTTGTGTTGGGCCGTCAAGGATGGCTTGTAGCTGATTTTAGTATTCTGCTGATATATTTATTACTGTAAGTTAAATACAAGTTTTCAAAATATAACTTTACTTTTTTGGACTAATAAAATATTTTTAAGTAATCTTATAAACTTTTGGTTTAGGACATCTAGAGATGGTGCGATTTCTTTTGGAAGCAGGCGCAGATCAAGAGCATAAAACAGATGAAATGCACACTGCTTTAATGGAGGCTTGCATGGTAAGATTGGTGAAATACATACTTAAAATTTATATATTAGATAGAGACAGAGCCAGTGGATAATGGGTGCCATTTCCCTGGGTTCCAAGATTCTATTTATCATGACTTACCATGATCAGAACCTTAGCTATCTGAGTTATCAGTCGTTTTCAGAGCCAGTTGAACAACATTAACTTTTATCAGAGTGCTTTCTGAAGCTTTGTAGCACAACCTTCATTTTCTTGGTCTCACATAACTATACTGGTTTTATATAATTGGTGCAAAAATGACTTTCTGACAGATTGATCAAGAATGTTAAAGATGAGATCATAATCCACAAGAGTATGTACATAATACAAAGTAAACATGTTCATCAAACCCACAATTTAAAATCTATGAAAAATTTGAGATTAGAATATTGTTTGTATTACATAATTCTTCCTCTGTCATAGTCTTTTCTCAACCCCGAATTCCCTTTTTGAAGAACTTTAGTTTGTTCTTGAGAATGTGTAAGAATAGTACTCTTAAACTTTTGTATTTCAGTCTATGACTTGTGGCACAGAAATGTATCATAATAACTTTATAGAGAGATTTATGAGAAAACATACCAAAGATAGAATGACCCCAAATTAATTTGGTTTCTTGTCTCAAATTCCCTTCAGAGAATGATTATTGAAATGATGTTAAATTTTAATTAGTAATTTAAAAAATATTAAGTAGCCATTTAAGCCATTTTTGTTTTTCTTATTGCCATACCAGTGTTAAATCATTCTTTTGAACAAACAGGTTTTCTTGGAGGGTTTAGAGTTCCCCACCTGTTAAAATGAGGATAATATCCTTCTCTAGGGTTGTTTTGAGGATTAAATGACAAAATGTGTGTAAAATGCTCAGTAATATCCCCATGATAAGGAACTTAAAACAGTTTTGCCACCCCCACTAGAGAAACAACTTATGTGTAGATTAAATAATTAAAATGAAATAGTCTGTGGACCTACTCTTCATGCAATGGAATTAAATGTTAAAGCAAATGAAAGATATTAGTAGAGGCCATAGGTTTAGAGACTTGCTATGAGACTGAGATTTTAAACTGGACTTTGAAGGAAATGTAAGAGTTGACTGCTTATGGAGGAAGAAAAGTCTGAGCTTAAAGGAACAGCATGGTAACAGCCAATAAGTAAAATAGTCATAAAACCATTAAAGTTGTGTAGTATGGCAAGTACCAAGGTAACAATGGGCATGACATGTTCGAAAGAAGGTGAAATATCTGTGAGGTGATGAAGAAGGAAAAAGTATATCAAAAAAAGAAAGAATGGAAAAGTGAGCCGTGGAGTTGCCAACAGTGTGGGAAAGGGAGGAAAGCTGTGGGAAAGGGATACCGATAAAGGAAACAGAGATATTAAGTGAGAACTTCTTTTTCTTAATTTTCACTGGCATTTGATTGTGAATAACAAAGGAAGTACCATGTACATACTGTGTTTCCCTTTCACTAATACATCATGCTGAATTCCCCCACTCTAAAAAGTATTGCATTTTTCTTTTTCTACCTAATCAGAAATTTGCTTGTCCTTAAGATTCCTATGAAAATCCTACTTTCCCCTTTCTAAACTTTATCCTTTTGGCATTTAAGCTTATACTATTTAGTATTGATGTTATCTCACAGTAATCTCTTGTTTTGTGTACTTAACTGTGTTTTTTTCCTGTTGGTAAATAAGTTTTTTGATTGGAAGCATTTTTCTACATATTTTATATCCTCAGTCTCTGTTTACCACTACAATAAATACTGAAGGAATAGAAATAGGTCAGCTTGCTTATTCAACTCTTAAATGTAGATTTATTAATTCTTATTTGAATTGATATCAGTGAACTTCATTGTATAGCAGTTGAGAAGTATTTTTAACGATTTTTTAAAATGTTGCTGATTCACTTTTTTAATTACATTGTAATCAGGATGGCCATGTTGAAGTAGCTAGGTTGCTTCTTGACAGTGGTGCCCAAGTGAACATGCCTGCTGATTCATTTGAATCGCCGTTGACCTTGGCTGCATGTGGTGGGCACGTGGAACTTGCAGCTTTACTTATTGAAAGGGGAGCTAGCCTGGAAGAAGTCAATGATGAAGGCTATACACCACTGATGGAAGCCGCTCGTGAAGGACATGAAGAAATGGTGGCTTTACTTTTAGGCCAAGGTAACCAATACCAATCAAGATACTAAGGCATAATAAATGTGTAACATGTAAGATGATAATTTATAAAGTTGAATTTAATTATTTTATCTTTCCTTATTTTTTCTTTCAGTAGATTCATAATGGGGTGCTAAAGTATTTGCTCTGAAAATAACTCCCATACTGTGCTATTTTAATATTTAAGAGCTTTCAGAGCCTTTGTGTGCTGTGTGAATAAAAACAGAAAACTGGGGGTGGGGTAGGGTTATAGGTTATATATTTCTTTCTGTGCCTTAAAAATTATCATCTCTAGTAGTATTGTGAGTTTATAGATATGTATAAAGCTTTTAGGACATTTTTGTCATATAGTGCCAGTTAAGACGGAGCAGGCAATGGCACCCCACTCCAGTACTCTTGCCTGGAAAATCCCATGGACGGAGGAGCCTGGTAGGCTGCAATCCATGGGGTCACTAAGAGTCGGGCACGACTGAGCAACTTCACTTTGACTTTTCACTTTCATGTATTGGAGAAGGAAATGGCAACCCACTCCAGTGTTCTTGCCTGGAAAATCCCAGGGGTGGAACAGAGTCGGACACGACTGAAGCGACTTAGCAGCAGCAGCAGCAGCAGCCAGTTAAGTGTTAGCTGTAGTGATGGTGGTAGTAGTGATGATAATGTTCTTCTGACCTTGGACAAGTTAATTAATCTCATTTCCTTAGCTGCAAAAATGGAGCTAATAAAAATATGTAAAATGCATTAAATATTGCCTGACAAATAATAGCATGTTAAATATATATTATTTTCATCAGCATCTTTACCATCATTATTTTGGATCTTTATAACAAGGGGCTACACTTTATTTTTTCTAAGTCCTTAAACCACCTTGACTTGGATCAACTCCTTCTGGCTGAATCTTATTCCAGCAGTGTATATCAAATATGGCCTCATGGATGTGGTTTTGATAGTTTTCTTAATTTTTAACTGCCTCTTGAAGTTGGGGGAGAAGCACTTTATCATTTAGTGAAGTAATATAAATGTTCATTTTTGAAATATAGTTTATTAGGAAATAACCATTCTTTGCTTATCTCTGGAATAAGTTAATGACTTTCTTTAAATATATTTTAGGAGCAAATATCAATGCACAGACAGAAGAAACTCAAGAAACTGCCTTGACTTTGGCTTGCTGTGGAGGGTTTCTGGAAGTGGCAGACTTTTTAATTAAGGCAGGAGCTGATATAGAACTGGGGTGTTCTACCCCTTTAATGGAAGCTGCTCAAGAGGGTCATTTGGAGTTAGTTAAATACTTATTAGCTGCAGGTAGGCATTTTTGCATTTGGGAGGTGTTTTTGTTTTTTTGCATGATTTATATAAGTAAAAGTGTTACAATGCAAATAACTTTTTTCTGATGTATGATGCACTGGATGTGTGTAGAAAAAAAGATACGTTTTTGTGTGTATTCTGAATAAATAATTTACCTTATTGCTGTTCAGAGTATCTGCAGTCTTAATTTTAAGCAGTAGTCTGTTTCTAGTTTTTTTTCTTTTTTGCTTTTAAACATGCAGACAATATTCTCTATTTCTATACATGAATAAGGCTATTTTGTGTAATCTGAGGCGATATGGCTTCTCTAAAAGGAATTTCAGTATCCACATTTGTGTTTTATGATTCTTTTGTTAAGGCTGTGTGTCTAACACCACTGCAGGAGCTAATGTTCATGCAACAACAGCAACAGGGGATACAGCACTAACATATGCCTGTGAAAATGGTCATACTGATGTAGCCGATGTCTTACTTCAGGCAGGAGCAGATCTGGTAAGCCATGGCACTTTCTAAATCTTAGTAATTAAAGCTAAGACAAGAAATTAACTTAAAATCCTGTGGAGACTGTAGACAAAAGGTATTTCTTTACTTCTAATTTTTTGTTCACCTTTTCACCATTGTTTATTCATCTAGTCATATTTTTTCCCTAAGCTGTTTTGTGTCCATTCTTATTTCCTCGTTAGCAGCAGTATCCAGTCAAATACCCCTTTCCCACTACAAAAAGGGGAAAATTTTGTGTTTGATATGTTAATAATTAATGGTAATAATTAGTATAAGTTTTCTTTTAGGTACTTAACTATTTTTAGAAGTTTCTTTGATTTGTCATAAAAAGGCACATATTGCTTAGGGGCATTTCATTGTAGTTTAGGAAATAAATTGTACCTGTACCATTCAAAGCATTATTAAATAAAGGAGTTAAAAAGATAAGTAATATTTTCTTTCAGATACCTTTTTTTTTGTTTTAAAAGACTTACTTATTTAATTTTTTGTCTGTGCTGGGGCTTTTTCTAGTTATGCTTCTTGGGCTTTTTCTAGTTATGGCAAGTGGGGCGGTGCTCTTAGATGCAGTACGTGGGCTTCTCAATGCAGTGGCTTCTCTTGTTGTGGAGCACAGGCCTCAGTAATTGTGGCTCCCTGGGCTCTAGAGCGCGAACTGAGTAGTTATGGTATAGGGGTTTCATTGTTCTGCAGCATGTGGGATCTTCCCAGATCAGGGATTGAATTCCTGTCTCCTGTATAGGCAGGTGGATTTTTTTTGCCACTGATCCACCAGGGCAGTGCCCTCAGATAACTTTTAGTGAGAAGGGTGAAATACTGAGGTCATTCTTAGATTATAAAGAGGTGTCATAGGGAAAGGATAAGCAGAAAGCTCAGAACAGGTGAAGACGTCATCTGAGATGTTATGTTTGGGGCTGGATAAGGTTTAGAAAGATAGATACCGTGATGTTGTAACAAAAGAGGTTCCTCCAGTTGGAAAAATTAGTAGGAGTACAGACTGAGAGATAGGGAAAAATAAAGCAATTCTGTGTGGGGGAATAAAGGCATTCTTCCAGTTTAACCTGTGTGGGAGTAAGAAAAGTAGGTTTTAGTTAAACCATGAGCACCTGTGTGTTTTCATGTAGCAGTTCATGGTTTATAACAGAAACTCACACAGGCAGAAACAGGCTCCTCAATTAACTGGTTTCTTAAAATTTATTTAACTTCTCATTTTGTGAAAGGAAAAGATTAAATTAGATTACTGTTGTGGTCTCTTTTGGCTCTGTGTTAGCACAACTCTTGAAGAGCTTACGACTCATGTTATATTCTAGCTGTAGTTATGTGCCTATCTCTCTTAGGTTTTGACCTACTTCAGCTCAGGGGCTGTATTTCCAGTGTTTACCACAGTGACTGTGAAACATGGCAGCAGTGTAATCTTGCTTAATTAATTGCAGTTAAAACAACTTAGTGTATGACTTAAGAGAAAAATCATGAGATGTAAGTGTAAAAAGATTGACATATAAAATGCTTTATAAAAGGTAGTTTTCTCAAACCTTTATACTGTAAGACCTGTAAGTTTTTCCTGTGCTGATATTCTGAATCACAAGAATGCAGTTGGTTCTCCATCCTTTTGAAACCTAGAAATCTGTAGTAATATCTTGTCATTGGTAGTATTAAAAAGATATTCAAATTATCACTGTCTGTGTAAGGTAAAATAGAAGTAATGAGAAGTATATAAGAGAGTGGTATACTTTAGAAATTCATACAGCTAAGATAAAAACTTATGAAAAGAAAATTACTTGTAGTGGTTGGAGATAATGTTGATTGTTTGGAGAGGGCTGTGCTAGAGTGCCATTCATTGCTCGAGTTCTACAATCCCTTTTGTAGAGATAGAAGGAAAAATTAGCTAGATGGTTTCAGATAATGGCATAGCAATCACTGAATATAATTTCAGTTCTTAATATATTTCTAAAGAGCATGCTTCTAATTTGAGATAGTTTAAAGAATGTATTCCTTGATTTACTTCAGAGCAGGTTATTTAATATATTTAGATGCCAAAATTAGTCCAATTCTTTTCCTTTTGATTTTCATGAAAAAGAATAATTGTTCACTGGAAATTAAATATCAAATAAGTCTGTACTTTTTAAACAGGAGCATGAATCTGAAGGTGGAAGAACTCCTTTAATGAAAGCTGCACGAGCTGGCCATGTTTGTACTGTTCAGTTCCTAATTAGTAAAGGTAGGTTTGTGTAAGGCAGTGATTATTTCCCAGAGATGTCTATTCCCTGCCCTTGGGTATTAAGAGATTTAGAGGTAAAGGACATTTTGTGGGTATCATGTGATGGAGGAATGCTACTGAGATTTTTGTGAGTGGGTAGTCAATAAATACCCTGCAACACATAGAACCATTCCATGAAGAGTTGTCATACTGGGTACACACTTGTTGAGTAACATTTCAATAAAGAAAAATTTTTCTATGTAAATGAGGGCTTAGATTGCCTGAAGTCTGTTCTGTTCATGTAATAATTTATCTTGAAACCTGGATTTTTGTGCCAAGTTTCTGCCACTGATTAACTTGAAGGCAAGACACTTTTCTCCTTTATTTATATTTCCCTGGGCCTAGGTTTCCTTCTTTGTAAACTATAAAGAAGTAATCATAAAAATAGCACAGCCCACCCAAAAAAAGCTAAAAATTGAAATGGAAAAAATATGCCAAAAATGCATTTTCATTCGTGGTCGTTTATTCTGTTTGAAAACCAACATCCTTATTAACAAAAGTAGCATATTATTACTTTCTTTAAATTATCTCTTTGGTATTTACTATATGAGTTCAAGTTGAAACTTTTTCATGAACTTTGGTATAGGAGATTAAAGATTTTGCTTTTGATTCAACATTGATAAAGAGAGACTATGTAGATGATATACAATTAAAAAAGCAATATATGCCATTTCTTTTTTACCAAAAATACTGAAGTTTGTTAATAAATAAGAAATAATTTATTGGTCAAATTATTTTAGGCAATTTAAACACGTGTTACATGTTTATGAATAACACATGATATTCAAGAATGAAATTATTTTCAGTTATTATCTCTTCTCTTCCTTTGTTTAATTTTAGTGAATCTGATTCCAGTTTCTTCCTGCTATTTTTTCCATTTCCCACATGCTGCAAAGTGCTGCAAATCAGGGATGAGAATTTTACTACTATTACTTCATATATTTTGTTAATTCCTTCCATTATTTGGCCCATAGAGGGCAGTGTGATTTATTTATTTATTTATTGGTTTTTAGTCATCTTGCCCACTGAAGATACAAAAATTTAGATAAAATTTTATATTTTACTTTTATAAAACAGTGATTATATTGAGTGATATATACTTTTATCCTAAATTTTTAATGTTGCATACTTAAACATTTATGGGTGAAATTATATGTTTGGAATTTATTTTAGAATAGTTCAAGATGGGAGAGGAGAATGGATGTGGGTATATGTGAAATGAGATTGGCCATGTTTATAATCATTGAAGCTGGGTAATGAATATGTGGGGCTTCATTATCCTGTTCTCTCTACTCTTTGATTTTGAAGTCTACCATAATTTAAGAAACGTTTTATTAACATTATTTTTCATGGATTGTCTGTTTTAGGAGCAAATGTGAATAGAACCACAGCTAATAATGACCATACTGTACTGTCCCTGGCTTGTGCAGGGGGTCATCTGGCAGTAGTGGAACTACTTTTGGCTCATGGGGCAGATCCAACTCACCGTTTAAAAGTATGTAACTCAAATGTTTCAGGTAGTATTGTGAATTAATCTTCACTCGAGCATAACACGTTATCTACAAGTTCAACTTGTATTGACATTCTGAATGTGTTCATTTTCTGTTTTTAGAGGAAAGTGTTCTTTCCTAAAATTGGAAACTGTAATGTGTCTGGGACCTGTTGGCTTTATCTTCCTTAATGGTTCTGTAAATTAATTTGAAAAACTGTTTCTTCCCTTTCCATATTCACTCTTTTAGGATGGCTCAACTATGTTGATAGAAGCAGCAAAAGGTGGTCATACAAGCGTTGTTTGCTATCTTTTGGACTATCCTAATAATTTGCTTTCAGCCCCTCCACCAGATGTCACTCAATTAACGCCCCCATCCCACGATTTAAATAGGGTAAGATTCTAAACTAAAGCATTTTTATATTATATTATCTTTATCCCTTTTTTAGTCATAGTTCCGGATTAAACTAGAATGATTGTTTTTTGTTATAATATGCAATTCTCATTAAAGATAATGTATTTGATACAGTTAATGACCATTTAGTATAATACTCACATTCTAGATTGATATCATTTTGCTTTGCTTTCTGTTTTAAAAAAATATCTTGGAGGGATTTCCTTGTCCCAGTGGATGGGACTTTTGTGGTGTGGCCAGAAAAAGAAAAGTCATGGAAATAATTTGATATCAGCATATTTTAAGTAAATATATTGTTTCCTGAGATTATGTTAAAAAATACTTTGAATGGATCTTCATAACTTATTCTTCATTCTGTGGCATCCAATCGCACAGTCATATCCAACTCTTTGCGACCCCATGCATTGCAGCCCACCAGGCTCCTCTGTCCATGGGGATTCTCCAGGCAAAAATACTGGAGTGGGTTGCCATGCCCTCCTCCAGGGAATTTTCCCAACCCAGGGATCGAACCCCGGTCTGCCACATTGCAGGCAGATTCTTTACCAACTGAATAATTTAAAGCATATTATTTAGTGGAAGGTATAGGAAAGGCAGAAATATAATCAGTTTTATTTGTCTTAGGCTCCGCGAGTACCAGTTCAAGCACTGCCCATGGTTGTCCCACCTCAGGAGCCTGACAAACCACCTGCCAATGTTGCCACCACTCTTCCCATCAGGAATAAAGGTCAGTTATACTTCTAAAGCCTTCAGGTTGTCCAAGTAAAAATAAGATTCAAAAAAAAATAGCCATTTAAAATTATTTTTCCACAAAGAAATGAATTTTACTAAGTTGGCATAAAGATTTTTTTTTTAAACAATGAAAAAAGCATGTTATTGGGAAAGAACATAGTTGAGAGCATGGATTTGTGCTGGAATGAGAAGTATTAATAGAAATTCAGATGCTCATCTTTGATGCAATTCTGATTATCTGTGATTTTCTCTAATAACTAGTAATTTCTATTCATGTTAAAATATTAGACTGGGTATAATTGGGTGACATTTTTGTAAATTACTGAAATTTCTGTAGTGATATAAGGCATAATATTAATAGCTAGATCAAAATTAAATTTTATTTTAGAGTAACTGGTTTAATATAGATTTTATATCTGAAATGCCTTTTCTCAACCAAGAATTCAAAGTTACTTCAGATATGGTTGTGTGTTTCTTTAGAACTCTCAGGTCCATATTTTACTTGTGGATGTTACATCATGTATGATTCATAAGTCATGTCCCGAAACAGCGACTAGTTTGAATCAGTTTTTCTTTTTAGAGAGTTTTACCTGAAGCACCAGTGTGGCTTTAACTTTTTGGTTTTTGGCTCCCTGTATTATTTTACCAACAGTAATACTAAGTATTTCCACCAGTTCTTTTCAATCACTGCTACCAATCTAGAGCCTTGGCACCTTTTTCACTTGGTATACCAAGCAAATGATTGCTATACCGATAGCCAGATACGTTTATTCACCTGGCTGTCGGAAGATACGATGAATGTCATAGTTCAGCATCTTTTCTTCCAGGGAAACTGAATTCCAGTTGTCTACTGGCCAAGTAGCTTTATAAATATGTGAATTTCTATCTTACCTTTATCAGTCTTGAAGATGGTAGGCCCCAACAAATATTTATTTTAGTTGAATTTTAATTTCTTGGTACTTCTTAGTGGTTTGAGTACTCTTTGTGTGTATGTGTGTGTGTTTAAAAGGCACAGATTATTAAATGTAGAAAAACCTTGACTTAGAGGTTTAAGTTTTCTCTACATCATAATAATTTAGCATTATTTTTCTGTTCTTATGATAAGTTTTTACATCTTTATGATCAGGTGAAGTATCTATCTACACATAGTCTTAGATTTTGTTTTAATTGTACCACTTTGATATCACAAATCTGCATCCCTCTATTGTCTAATTTTAGCCATGTGGTATTTTTAAAATTCTGAAATTGATTTCCCAAAGATTATTCTATGCACATAAAATACATACATTTTATATTTATGATGAAGAAGGTGGATTTGTTTTTAACTCCTTAATGCATTTTCACCTTCTGTGGATATAATAACTTGGTGCATAACTGTTGGCACTAAACCTCCCAACAGTAACTCTGTAATGAGGATGCCATTCATGTGCACTTCTGAGGGGGTTTCTTTTTCACACAGCTGCTTCTAAACAAAAGTCCAGCAGCCATTTGCCAGCAAACAGCCAGGATGTACAGGGTTACATCACCAATCAGTCTCCAGAGAGCATTGTAGAAGAGGCTCAGGGAAAGTTAACAGAACTGGAACAGAGGATAAAAGAAGCCATAGAAAAGAATGCACAGCTGCAGTCGTTGGAACTGGCTCATGCTGACCAACTTACCAAGGAGAAGATCGAGGAGCTGAACAAAACAAGGGAGGAACAAATCCAGAAGAAACAAAAGATTTTGGAGGAACTACAGAAAGTAGAACGAGAGTTACAACTGAAAACTCAGCAGCAGCTAAAAAAGCAGTATCTAGAGGTTAAAGCTCAAAGAATTCAACTTCAGCAGCAGCAGCAACAGTCTTGCCAACATCTGGGACTGCTGACTCCGGTTGGGGTTGGAGAACAGCTTTCTGAGGGAGACTATGCACGGTTACAGCAAGTGGATCCCGTTTTGCTTAAAGATGAACCCCAGCAAACTGCTGCTCAGATGGGTTTTGCACCAATCCAGCCTCTGGCCATGCCTCAAGCTTTGCCTCTGGCGGCAGGTCCCTTGCCTCCAGGGTCCATCGCAAATCTTACAGAACTGCAAGGAGTGATAGTTGGACAGCCAGTACTGGGCCAAGCACAGTTGGCAGGGCTGGGGCAAGGAATTCTGACAGAAACACAACAAGGGTTAATGGTAGCCAGCCCTGCTCAGACCCTCAATGACACGCTGGATGACATCATGGCAGGTGGGTTTATATTGTTACGAGCAGGTATCAAATATGATTTGCTTAAGGCGAGTAAGAGTGTGCCAGAATTTTTTGCCGTTACCCAACTTAAGAACTATTTCTGGACTCTTGACCCATGTATATCTTTAGAAATATTATTTCAATCTCAGAAGTTCTCAGATGGATACAGGTCAAATTAAAAATTAGTTCATTCAGTGCAAGTGACTGAAACTTTCTGGCTTAGGTGGGTAGGCTGGGAATCTAAGTTTTTTGGTAGTCGGGTTGATGTTTAATTTTTTGTTTGTTTGTTTCTTGTTTTTTCTAAGTTAAGAATACTGATAGAATTTTGGCTTTTTTGCTTCTGTATTCACACCAGGGGAAGTTGATAGAAGTTGAACTGCAAAACTAGTAGGATACATCAGAAATCTTATTTGTGAACAGAAATACTTTATATCCTGATGGATCAGACTTCAAATCTGATGAATATTTTTTAAAAAATGTAAATACTTTTACAACACTAAAAAAGTACCACCAAATAAGATTTGATTATATAGTATGTCAGTGATTTATCCTTTATGAATGTTAATGTGTAGTTTCTTTCTAATTGTAATTGTATTATGGAAAGGAGTAGTCCCCTGACAGTATCATAAATGATATATCTTTAACTGGGTAACCAGAGAATTTTTTAAACATTTTAATTAGTCTCATTGGCAAAAAAAAATATTTTAGGAAGTTGTTTCAGTGGTTCTAGTTCTATTTACTTACTGAATATTTTTCGTGAGTATTATAACAAACTAGTAGAATGAGATTTCACAGGGTTATGAACCGTAAGAATACTATACTGAAAAGGACATTTTTTTCCATTAAAAAAAAAAAAACGAACCAGAAAAGGAAGGAACAGGGGAAAACAAAGGGATTAAATAGGTGAATTTTGATAATTTTTATCTGCTCTCTTCTCCCTTTTTAATTCTTTGGTTTATATTTAAAGGATGCTTGAAGTTTTGAAACTATGTTTACATAGCATTATATATGATAGATTATATATAGTTTAACTTTTAATTTTTTAAAAGAATAAGAGAAAACTAAATTGTATAGTGTTGAGATATTTAGTTGGGCCTCCTGGCTATTCAGTGGTAAAGAATCCACCTGCAGTGTAGGAGATGTGGGTTCCATCCCTGGGTAGGGAAGATCCCCTGGAGGAGGGCATGGCAACCACTCCAGTGTTCTTGCCTGGAGAATCCCATGGACAGAGCCTGGTGGGCTACAGCCTGTAGGATCTTAAAGAGTTGGATATGACTGATGTGAAGAGCAGGTATATATGAGATATTTAGTAGGTAACATTAAGAAACTAAGAAACCAACTAATGAGACAGATTTTGTACTTAGAAATTAAAATCGAAAGTTTCCTAGTTCTCTTCTAGTATCACCTCAACAGTAATATGTGGAATGAAAATTTCTGATCTTAGAGGGTCCAGTAACTACATCAGAAAAAAATGCTGTTAATCATTAGTAAGAACAATAAAGATTCTTGTGTTAAGAAGTATAAATTTTTTATAGATTTGAAAATTACTACCAATCTCCATTAGCTATTTATAATAATTGGGAATGTAATTTTAAAAACAGTAGATATATTATGAAAGTTGAAGCATACATTATTAGCTCCAAATCCCAAATTTGATATTTCTTTCATGACCATTCATTTAGATCGTAATGGTATTCTTTCTATTATGTAAATTGAACTACCAAAGAATGTATAGAATTGAGTTACTCATTCAGTTAAGTGAAGAATTGACATTGCATACCAATGAATATTTTTAAAATTTTGATATGCTATCAGAATTTACTTGATGTTCTTGGGCATAGTTATCAATAATGATTTGCCAATTGTATGATTTTTATGCCAGTCAGAATCATTGGAGGCTTGTAAAGTAGTTTTTCTGTGATTTGTTTACCAAACAAAATAATTAAATTCTCCCTGTGTTACAGTATCTTCATATACAATTTTTTTAAAGTAAAAAACTTTTCAGGAAATATGACAAATACTTGTCATATTATAAAAATACTTTGCTTGTTTATTCTCATTTATATGGGGAGAGGAGAGATGGCCAGAATAAACAGAATTAAAAACCACCAGCTACCTCCCTGCAACCCATCCCTGCATCATGCATGTACACATGCATAAACATACACATATACACTCACTTCCACAGCATTTCTTTAAACTTTTCTGTGGTAGTACTTGTTATTTCAGTTAACTAATAACCATTTCCATTTCTTTGGATTTTTAAATATCTTACAACTTCATTAGGCTTAGTCTTGTCTTTCTTTTTTCCTTAAACATAATCTCTGTCCTTTATTCATTAGTCCCAGTTTATTAGATGCTCTTATAAGGTTCAGTCGCTTTTTCTCTAGCACTTGGCTGGCCAAGATCTTCTATCTTCCCTGGTTTCTATACTAGCCAAAGCAAGATCAGTTCCTTGTTTAACCAGTCTTAACACCTTGCTTTGCTGTGCTCTCAAGATCTCCTCTTTCCTTACCTGTTGTTAAAACCTCTGAACTCTTAACACCAAGGAAGTTCCACATGTAAAGATCTGGTCTGTACCATAGTTCCTTCAGGTACCTACATATTTACAATTATTAATTTTAATTGTAGAGAATGGATGAGTGACAGGCAGTTATTTAGTTTTAGTAAAACAATTTCATAGGTACCTGAAAGGAAGCGATATGAGGAAATTGATTTTTCCTATTTCCTTGACCAAAAATAAGAAAACCAATTTAATATGTTCTTTAGAAGAACTTACTCTAATGGAAATATAAATTATAATTTAGCCATTTAATGGTAAAGTAGACTTTTTTGTTGTTTAGTATCATGAAGTAAAAATCAATTTTTTGGACAGACTGATGTTCATTCTGTTTAAGCTAATTTTGTGTTTAGGTTAGCATTTTTATTTGTGAATATCTAATCAAAGGAGAATATGGAATCTATTTTAAGAGCCATAGATTTTATATGGTTTTGAAATTTTTATCTAAAATGTGTGAATTGTCTTGATCTTTTTCTTAACATACAAAACTACCAGCATGGAGTAACAATATCAAGGCCATTAGGTGATTAATAAAATAGTACGTACCCTTTTCTATTGATCTGGATCCCTAAGGATTTGAAGAGTGTGTTTTGTTTGTTTTGTTTCCTCCTTTGTTTTTGTTTTGGCTTTTAAGTGGACTTAAAAATGTATAATTATAGAATGTGTGTTGCTATAATGTATAGTGTATGTTTGTGCCTGAACTGAGGATTTCATGTAAAATAGATTTTTTTAATTGACAATCATGTTTATAATTGTTATAATAAGGTCAATTTCAGTTTTGTTCTTGGTAGTATCATAAATAACCTCTTGCTGGTTTCAGATCCAGTTGTGAATCATGATTATTTTCTGTCTGATGTAGTTGATAACTACGTTGGTAACTTACATCCATACTACTGTTGATCATTCAAGATTAGCATTTTCAATAAGGGGGGAAAGGATTGATATTCACATGTCAACTCCAAAAGTCAGTTGATGAGGGAGTAAAGTACCCTCAACTGCTACCACCTTGAAATTCTCCCAGCTCAAGTACTGACCTAATTAGCCCCTTCTTAATTTGCTTATTTTGGTGAAAATAATATCATGGCAAAATTACACTTATAAGAACTAACAATAATCTACATTTGAAGGATGGTTGCGTGCATGCATTTATTTCTACCCTAATCTTTAATTTCATCCTTCTAAGTCCAGTGTGATTGCTTGATTGATTGGGCATTGTACCTCCTTCAGAATAATTTCTGTACATGAGAAACTGTTTCTGTGTGAGGATCAAATTTATATATATATACATACTGTCATACTGAGGGCCACCCCCTGTCTATAGCTAATAAATGAATAGGAAGTATTTTAAATAGTCCATAGTGAATATCCCCAGTGATATTACTTTCATTAGTTCTAGACTGTGAGGTGTGAAATTGGCAGGTAAAAGTCATATTTTCTCCTTCTGAACTTGACTATTTTAACTTTTATTCCTTTTCTGATTAAGAAGACATATGGATAACCGTTTGCATGTATTACTTTTAATTCATAAAAATATTTTTGTTTTCAGGGTTATTTTGAACTAAAATTTTATGATTACATACCATAAGAGGGGAATTTGTTTTCCACATGGATTATTGTTTAGCAAATGGGTTACTTTCAATATATATTTAAATTTTGCTCTATGTCCAATGTCAGAAATAACCAGGAAAATGAGTTATTAGTGCTCTGGCAGTCTCTCTGTAGATATTTTGTTTTTAAATATCTTTAACTATTTTCTAATAATTATTTCTTGCTGTTACCTAACAGTGTTTCATCCTTATTAAGTGCAGTTATTTTGTCCAACAGCAGTCAGTGGAAGAGCATCTGCAATGTCAAACACTCCTACCCACAGTATCGCTGCTTCCATTTCCCAACCTCAGACTCCAACTCCAAGCCCTATCATCTCTCCTTCAGCCATGCTTCCTATCTACCCTGCCATTGACATTGACGCGCAGGTAAGTCCACACTCAGGAGTGACAGCTCTAACTGCATTATATCATTGTGAAACTTTCATCAGTGATTTAAATCATCCTAGACTGCTTTTGCTTTGTCTCTGGGCAAAGACTTGAGCCACAAATGTAAATTACAAAATCCACATTTAAAGCAATAAAATTCCAAGCACAGATTATTACTGATAATTACTGTGAATATTTGGTTTCCACAGTCATCAAGTAATCTTTTTTTCTTAAACTTTAGAACAGGATGTCAAGAGACAAAACTTAAGATTTGTGTATTTTATCTAAACTTTAATTAGAAGCTGTATTTTAAAATTCATACTGGATTCCATCTAATATCATATATATACTCAGTTGCATTTATATTGTCTTTGAAAATTCTGATCTTACTGACAGAAGTATGTAATAAGTCTGTGTGTCTGTATATAACACCTGTTAAGTTCTTTAAAAAAAAAAAAGTTATTTTAAAACATTCACTTACCATGAAACCTCAGAGCAAAGTGAGGTTGGGAAGAAAGGATAGCTTGTATTTCTTCCTGAAGTAATGCCAAGAGGCCTAGCTTACAAGACTGCTGAAGGAGGTAAGGGTATGTGGCTTTCTTTAGGACTGAGAAATGTTTGCAGTTTATTTAGTTTTGTGTTTTGATTAATACCTGATAGAGAGACTAGTATGAGAGTGGTGGTGTACATTATAAAACTTGTTTTATAAATGATCAGTTCTTTATAATTATCAGTTTTAGGGAAGGAGACAGGGAGAGAGAAAGTGTGTGTGTGTAACATTGCACCATTAAGGGGCTGTACTATTAAGCTATTGAAAATAAAGCCTCCTTTTCATTAAAATGTTTCTTGGTAATACTGTGGAAAAGGAATTTAATTTGTTCTTACTTGCTTTTCTTATTATAAGAGCTAACTTTGTTTTGTTTTGAGCACTTAAAATTGTCAGGGGCTATTTTTAAGAAATAACCTTATTTAATCTTCAGACTACGCATATGAGTAGCTACTCCTAAAACCCCATTTTCCAGATGAAAAAATCAAGGCTAAAAGAGACATTAAGAATTGGGCTTACAATCACTTCATTTAACTAAGAAGTGGTGGGGCTGGTAGTCAAACTTAGGTTTGTTTAACTTCAAAGGTACTCTTCCAGATACCATACTATAAGCCTCATTTTTCATTAAAAAAAGAAAGACATTGATTTGATGAACCACAGTGGTTTACATTTCTTAAGGATTGTATTATAGAATTGGATTGAACTTTTTATTGAATTTGCATTATTTTCTCCAATCCGTTTTGCTCTGAATCTATTAATGTTTTAACCAGAAGTATTTTTTCTAGTTTTTATGGGATCAAAAATTGGTCCATAAGTAAAAATGAAACTTCACCAAAATATAAAAGGATTTCTTTTTTAATGCTTTAAAATAAAACAGCCCCAGAAAAGGTTCCATTAAGTATGATCATGAATTTATTGAATTTGAGATTATTACAATGAAATATCTAACTTTACCACTTAGCCAGCATAAATTAATTTCTAAGAAGCTGCATAAAAATACTTTTAAAATATTAAAATTTAAAATACAATATACATTTTAAATGTAGTACACATTTTTATTAAAAAAAATTTGACTATGGCTCCTTAAAAATCTGCTTCTTTACATGAGGTTTTTCAGATGGGTTAGGCTAATTTGAGTCACAATACTTTTCTTGAAGTTTACCATAATTGAATAGTTAGGAAGAAATTTCTTGCATTACATGTTTTAGAATACATAGTACAGAATTAATATTCAGAAATAATTGCTTACCACTTTTTCTTTAACTTTCAGTGTTGCTTTTTTAAATTTACTAGTTTTTATGATACCAAGAAGTTACTTAAAGTGGTATATATAAGATTCTTTGGTGCTTAATCCATCTGAAGTTTTTATTAGATTCTCAAATACAAATGCCATGAGATTTTACATAATGCATATTTTGATTTATATGTGACAGTACTGTGCTATTATAGACAGGTGATATGATGAAAAAGTTAGTACCAAGATTCTTCTATTATGAAAGATTAAAAGTTCTCTAATTGAATCCTTCATGTGTTTATTTAACAAAACTTAAACTTTTTGTTCTTAACACTTTACAGATACTTACTTCTTTTTCTTTAACTTAATCTTTATAACAGTACCATGAAGTAGGTACTGTTACTATTCCCATTTTATAGGTGAGGAGAGAGGTCTTACCTAAAAGCCAATTTTTAGTGCAGCCAGCTTTCAAATGACTGAACACTTTGGGTCTAGAATCTAAAAAATGAATCTGGCTAGATAACAAGATGTCATGTGTGTTTAATCTTTGCATTGTTTTAGCATATTTCCTAGATGTACCACATATTTATCACAAATTTTAAGGAAGAACAGAAGTTTAATTTTTAATGCTTCAGTACGTCTCGTTTTGGGGCTTCCCTGATGGCTCAGACATTAAAGATTCTGCCTGCAATGTAGGAAACCTGGGTTCCATCCATGGGTCAGGAAGATGCCCTGGAGAAAGGAATCGCAGCCCACTCCAGTATTCTTGCCTGGAGAATTCCATGGACAGAGGAGCCTGTCACAAAGAGTTGTACATGACTGAGTGACTAACACACACACACACACAAACACACACCTCCTTTCGAAATGCTAATGATTCTTGGAAAATGGTTGTTTAGTTGATCATTATAGTTGGGAACTAATATTTGATTTCATTTATTCATTTATTTATTTTGTTATGCTTGGTCTTCATTGCTGTACTCAGTCTTTCTCTAGTTGGAGTGATTGGGGACTACTCTTCCTTGCAGTGTGTGGGCTTCTCATTGTGGTAGCTTCGCTTGTTGCAGAGCATTTTCTATAGGCACACAGGCTTAGTTGTTCCGCTTAATTTCTGACCCTTAAAGAGTGCTAAAGATAACAAGTTTGCATTTTTTATAAGAGTCCTCAAATCTTATGTTCTATAACTAGAAATCACCCTTGGTATTGTTTGTATTGAATTGTTTGGATATTTTCCAGACTTTTAAGATTACTAATACCGCACGCTATGCTGGTACCAGAATTTATTTTAGCAAACATCAATAAATGATAGTTTGAAGTGATTATTTGGGACTGTTTTACTATATATTCTGATAACATAGCTCTGCTCTCTATTTTTATTTTGCTTAAGTGATATAATAAAACTTATACCTGGATACTCTAGATATAGAAACATGTAGATAGGAATCATGTAGAGATTTTTAAGAGCTATGGTTTTATATGAAACAGTAAATCTGGTTGTCAGAGTTGAATCCCTTGAATTAATTAAATATTTTCTATATATTATTGTATTAAATTTTAATTAACTGTGTTGCCACTGCTGCTAAGTCGCTTCAGTTGTGTCCGACTCTGTGTTGCCCCATAGACAGCAGCCCACCAGGTTCCCCCATCCTGGGATTCTCCAGGCAAGAACACTGGAGTGGGTTGCCATTTCCTTCTCCAAGGCATGAAAGTGAAAAGTGAAAGTGAAGTCGCTCAGTCGTGTCCGACCCTCAGCGACCCCATGGACTGCAGCCCACCAGGCTCCTCCGTCCATGGGATTTTCCAGACAAGAGTAATGGAGTGGGGTGCCATTGTCTTCTCCTTAATTAACTCTGCTGCTGCTGCTGCTAAGTCACTTCAGTCGTGTCCGACTCTGTGCGACCCCATAGACGGCAGCCCATCAGGCTCCCCTGTCCCTGGGATTCTCCAGGCAAGAACACTGAAGTGGGTTGCCATTTCCCTCTCCAGTGCATGAAAGTGAAAAGTGAAAGTGAAGTCGCTTAGTCATGTAGGACTCTTAGCGACCCCATGGACTGCAGCCTACCAGGCTCCTCCGTCGCTAGACACTAAAAGTGAGAAAGAATTAGTTGTTCTGTTCATGAGTTCTAAAACCTGTGTTCTGGCATGAACTGAACTTGTGTTCCAGTTCTAAACTACTTGACACTTTTTTCCTCAAATTTCTAAAGGCTTTCCTTAAACTTGGAGTATCTTATTGCAGTACATCTCAAAAACAGAAAAAGTAAAAGCTTTCTAAGTAATTTTGATGACTTCTCTTCTGTTTTTAATAATTAGCATATATCTGTTATCTTTTAAAGAAGGTAAATACATATCAAGACTGAAATTGTAAAACTATGTTTTACCTTTAGTGGTATAAATATCATTTGGTACTTCTCTCTTTTTCCTGTCTTTGCAACTTGGAAAATAGTTTCATCATGATTTAATGAAATAAATTAAGGAGACCAGAATAAAATGAATTGATAGTAATATGTAATACTCTGCCATTAAAGCATTCTATCTTAAAATGCACCTATTTTCTACTTGTTTATATGAAATGTTTTAAGTGGGTTGTTACTATCTTACTGATTTGTCTCATTTATTGAATGCCCTAAAGTGCTATCCTTTTTGATCTTATATATGACCCCTGATATGGTTAGAGAATGAGATGTTTGGGATTGTGGAGGTCTACGAGTGTTCGTCTCTTTAAATTCTAACAGTTTTCAAAGTACTTTAATAAATTTCTTTTTTTATAGTTCAGATATATTTTTTCAATTATATTCCAACTCATTAAAAGTTGCCTTTTCCTTTAATATTGCATTTGTCTTATGATTCTTCCTTGGTTTTTTTTTCCTCTTATAAAATTGAGTAATCATTCCTGGTAACTTATAAACCTGAATCATGATAACAACATAGTATGATACAGAATGGTATATTTCATGATATTGTGAGCTAAATGAAAATTTTCTTTAGAATATAAACCTGGAAAGCTCTTAACAAAGCTCTTTTTTCCAGATTTCTCTCAATATATGACCAAGAATGTGACTTAATAACCAGTATAATGTAAATTCAGTGTTACTTTACCTTCTAGAAAATCATCATCTGTGTTTCATTTCCTAGATTAAAAATATTCAAAAGCGCTTTTTTAAAAAATATATATATCTTGTCAGTAGTTAATTTTAACCCAAATTCCTACTTTAGTTAAATTGTTTCTTGATGTATTGCAAATCAGGATATTTCTTACTGTTTTGGGAATGCATAGGTATGTATTTGAGAGGGTGAAAGTTTCATTTCAGGACCTTTAAGTTTGTTCTTTATTGTTCTAATAGGTTGTTGTAAAGTATTAGCTGCTTTAATTTCCCCTTAATGCAGAAATACAGTGAAGTGACCTACTTTTAAGTTCCCCAAGGAATTTGACTAACCAACCACCCTCCTCAACTTTAAATATTTTTTCCTCCAACTCTTAAATTATTCACATTTCTCTCTTAGTTTGAACCTAAATTTCCTTTGTACAGTACCTGTAAACTTCTAGTAAGCAGAGACTCTTTTACCTTTGTCAGCCCTGGAGTTCCTTACAGAGTACTTTGACTAAAAGATGCTTAATAAATGTCAACTGAATTGATATTTTATAATGTGGAAAAAAACCCAATTTTACTGATTCTCTAAAATTTTTCATGCTTACTTTTTCGAAACTTTGTCTCTTCATTCTCTGTTAAGAGTGACACCGGTTTCCTAAATTACTCTTTAACCCTCAGAAAACTTTTAGAAAACTTAATAAACTTGGTAAAGTTGACTCTTCGTCATAAAGATGGCTCTTCTACTGATAGTCTGTACACTAACATAGAGAGTGCATAATACAGTTAGACTTAATATTACGCTTCCCTCAGTTGGCTGTGCCTTAGGGCTGCGCTGTGATGTTATAGGGTAAGCAGCATTTTGTTACCCAAGATCCTCTTGGTTTTCTTACACCAATCTTTATCACTCATTAGCATGTGTGACCATTAGGTTATTTCTCTGACATTTGTCTCCATTTCTCTAAAGTCAGACACAATAATTCCTTCCTTATAGACCTGAAATGAAGATCAAATACTATAACACAATCAGAGCTGTCACTCATTTAAGTATTCATGTCCTCCATTGTTGTAGTTGGTGCATCTCTCCCTTGGGGCCAGTCTATCCCTGATCTCTGCAGTCAGTAGCTCTGCTCTCTGCAGCCTTTTCTGCAGAGCAGCTTTTGCAGTCACCCTCTTCATCCCTGACTAGTAGGCTTTTTCTTATTTCTTGATTCTATTTTTTCCTTCTGTGTCTTGTTACTCAGTTTTTTATAATGGAGCTTGGTTTTTAGAGTTACTGAACTTGTGGGAGATTATGCCTGTCCTTTTTGCATTTATTATATGACATAATATATATATATCATATATGTAGTCTTATTTTAATTAGCGATAGTCTTTGATTCTATTACCCTTATAGCTACTGTCATTTGTTCAACTTAATTCTCATCTGTTGTTTCCTAGGCAATACATCACTAAGGTAGAGAATGCAAGCATAAATAAGACATATTCATTACCTTCCAGGAAAAGATAGTCCCATGAGGGTGATAGATACATAATTGTACATTTTCTGGTAGCCACATTTTAAAAAAGCAAAAAGAAATAGGAATTAATTATAAGGCTATATTTCACATAATATATCCATAATATTATTTAAACATACAATCAATACTAAAAAGTTATTGAGGTATTTTACATTTTTACTTCATACTAAAGTCTTTAAAATTTAGTGTGCATGTTATACTTACAGGTTAGAATGGTCAAATCATAAGTCATAAACTTTCCTGACTTTAGCACCAAAAGCCTCTCATCCCAGAAACCGCCTCCATACTGGGCAAATCCAGATGGCTTGCCACTCTATTTCTAAATATATATCTCAATATAACTTCATTGGAAATACTTGATTTGCATTTAGATTTGATTAAATGACTGAAAAAGTAGGTATCATTATTTAATTTCCCCCAGACATACAGAAAAGGTTTCTAATAACCGAATTATCAGTTTTTAAGTTAAAATTACATAAAATTTAGAATTCAGTTCCTCAGTCACTGTAGCCATATTTCAAATACTAATAGCCACATATGGCTAGTAGTTAACTTTTTTGTATAGCACCGGCTTAGAGTAATAAAAACGTGAGGACTTAATTCACTAAATAAGTATTTAAACCATGATAGAGTATGACCACTGGTAAATCCAGTGTTTGTCCCTATCCATTGGTAGAAGTCAGAAGTAAACTATATATTAACAGTGTCATCATGTCTTAATTTATAGGTCTTTGTGTTTCAAAGTACTCTGTATCTTATGTATATTTTTTGTTCCTTTGACTTTTTATGGGCTTTGTTCCTTGAATCCAGTTACTTGAAAATAGTGTTTTCATTTCAAGACTTGTTTTTCAGCTTTCTTAGTTGAGTCCACAGTAGCTAATTTGGCCCAATAGCTGAGGATTCTTCTCAATATTCTGTGTGTTTTGAGGGCCTTTCTGCTCTGCTGTGGGAATCAAACCATTCCCAGTCCTGTTTAACCTCTTGGTGTTGTTCAGCCCCTTCTAGTGGTCTTTCCCTGGCCTCCAATAATTTTCCTTATGCACATGTGCTGATCAGAGCTCAGCTGAAGATTCTAGGGGAGCCCTCTATGGATCTCTGGAGAACTGTCTGAATGTAGCACCTTCCTCCCCAGTAGTCTGCCCCATGAATTCTAGCCCCCTTCACTTCTCCAAACTCTTCTTCAATTCCAGGGAGACTGCTGGACTCTTTTTGGGTATCCTTTCCCTTCACTTTAGCCTGGAAACTCTCTGGGCAATACAGTATCATTTCTGTCTGCAGTGATCAGTGTTATGTATTGCCTGTCATTTCACATAACCTTCCTTTTTTGTTTGGAATGGGAAAATAAATCTTGTCTGTGCTACTCCATTTATGTGTAGAAGAGAAAGTGAGTCCACAGTAGTATTTCTTAAAACATGTAGCTGAAAATAGCATGTGGTTGGAAAATCATACTTTTTTTCTTGCTTGCTTTAAGAATTGCCCATAAAGTTCAAATATTAGTCTTTATTAAAAAAAATTCACAAGTTAACTGCTAATGGGGAGAAAAAGATTTAATATCCAATTATTTGATACAGTAGAGTGGTATATGTGTGGGTGTGTATTTGGTATATGTACATATTATGCAATTGATGCTAACATTTTTAACTGTCTAATGAACTAATCAACAATTAATTTTTTACAGACTGAGAGTAATCATGACACAGCGCTAACGCTTGCCTGTGCTGGTGGTCACGAGGAACTGGTACAAACTCTGCTAGAAAGAGGAGCTAGTATTGAGCACCGAGACAAGAAAGGTAGATAAGAAAAGTTCATTAACTTTTTTCTAAATTTGTATCTACTACTTGTAGTCCTATATTGATGCTTAGATAGAATAGAAAATAGCACTGTTCCTTTGCTTAGCTAAGATCTTTATTTTACTTCAGGTTTTACTCCACTCATATTGGCTGCTACAGCTGGTCATGTTGGTGTTGTTGAAATATTGCTGGACAACGGTGCAGACATTGAAGCCCAGTCAGAAAGAACCAAGGATACACCACTATCTTTGGCTTGTTCTGGGGGAAGACAGGAGGTATTGTTGTTCCCAAGTATAATTTCTTTTCCTCCCTCCATTTAACAAATATATGGTTTAATTTATATGATTTTGTAGGAACAGTGGACAGACATTAAGATTTATCACAGTAATGAATCTATTAGCTTTTTAGCAAAAGGATAAGAATTAATGTTAGCATAAGCTGTCTTGCCAAAAAAAGCATACATTGTTTATTATCCTATTCATCTATAAGTACTGACTGCCGTGGAAATCCCTCTATCCTGCATTCAGACTAATAGAATGATTAAGACATCCCAAATCAAGTCAGCAAGCTTCCCATAAACAGGGCCTGTATTCATTCATCTTTTCCTCTCCCAGAGTATTTAGTATGAAAAGTACTTAAGCTCAGCCTCTGTTGCTGTCTACATATAAGATTAGTAGGGAATTAAGAGTGTTCAATTTTTAGTTGTTTTGAGTAATTTTATCTTTTAATTGTTCCCCAACCCTTCTTAACTCTAAAGGTTGGTTCTTGGGTAATATTATATAATCTTTTAGCTTTTTTTAGCTAGAACAGCTGGTGTACTTAGGTGTGGACTCAAGAACTTATAACTTACTCACTTGTGTGTCTTCTTTGGACATTTAATAATCAGTTGGATAACCCCATTTTAAATCCATTTTTTAAATCCAGTTATATTCACCAGTTGTGCTGTCTCTTTGGATTGATAACTTCTCAATAGGGAGTTGTTGAGTCTTATATTTAGGAAGCACTCTAGGTCATTCTCTTTTTCTATTTCACCATTCTCATTATTTTATGTATTCCACAGTGGAGGTGATTCTACCAGTCAGAATTGTAAATGTTCTGTTTTTGGAATATAATGAATAAAATTTTGACTTAACTGAAATTTTTGATCACTGTGTGATTTGAAGAGCTTCCCAGCAAATCTATATATCTCAATTTAAACTTCATTGGAAATACTTGATCTGTGTGTGTGTGTGCTCAGTCACTCAGTCATGAATGACTCTTTGCAACCTTATGGACTGAGAGACTAAGCGCACGCACACAAACACACACACACTTTATTGCTTAAGGGACTCCTTGTAAGATAAAATAACCTAATGCCAATTTGGGAACTTGATTTATAATCTTATTACATAAGCCACTTAGGCTTACTGACTAAAGGAAAAATCTGATAGAAAGTCACAGCTTCAGAAAAAGACAAAAATTGTATGATATTGCTTACATGTGAAATTAAAAAAAAATGATACTAATGAACTTATATACAAAGCAGAAATAGACTCACAAACACAGAAAACAAGCGTACAGCTACCAAAGGGGAAAGGAGTAGCTGATGAATAAAACAGGAGTTAGGGATTAACATATCCTCACTACTATATATGGAATAGATGACCAACAAGGACCTACTATATAGCACAGGGAACTATACTCAAAATTTTAGAATAACCTATAAGGGAAAAGAATTTGAAAAGGAAAAAATTATATATGTATATAACTGAATACATACGTGTTCAGTATATATATGTATATACAACTGAATTATTTTGCTATACACCTGAAACTAACACACAGTAAATCAAATATGCTTCAATAAAAAAATAAAATTTAAAAAAGAAAGTGGTTAAGAATGTGAACTTAAAAAGACAAAAAAATGGTATAATAGACTAAAAGACCCCTGAATGACACTTAAGTAAATGCTAATATTCTCAGCTATCGGGGAATGTAAATTAAGACCCAGTGAGATATCACATCTACTAGAATGGCTAAATTAAAGATTGACAGTACTAAATTTTGCCAAATTGCCAAAACTAGAAACAGTAGTGATGTTCATCAATAGAATAGATAAACTAGTGTATTCATTTAATGGAATGCTGCACAATACATACAAATTACTCTCAAACACTGTGTGATTCATTTATATGAAGATCTATGGTAAATGAAACTAGCCTGTGGGTAGAATTGACTGGGAAGGAACATGAATAAATAACAAATGGGAGAGAGATTCAGGAGGGAAGGGACATGGATATACCTATGGCTGATTCTTACTGATGTTTGACAGAAAACATATACAAAATTCTGTATAGCAGTTATCCCTCAATTAAAAAAATAATAAAGTGGAAAAAGCAGATTTAAATTAGTTTTATCCATTTGTCAATACTTGGTGAATATACAGTTTAAGTTTTGTGCATTTATTTAAAGTTACAGATTTCACCTAAAAAAAAAAACCTGAAAAAAAATAAGAGGTTAGTTAATTGTACACTTGCTGATGTATTTAAGGGAAATTGTAGGTGTCTACACCTTACTTAGAAACAAAATGCATCAATGATGAACAGACAAGTAACTGTGATAGAAAAGTAAGCATAATAGAATATTAATAGTAGAATCTACGTGATGAATGTATGTAATTTTTTTCAATTTTTCCATGTGCTTGAAAATTTTTTAGTAAAATTTTGGGGAAAAATAAGTATTAGCTTTACTCCAAAATTGTTTTTTACATTTAGTTTTTAAGGACATTTACATGTACAAATGAAAAAATCTATATAACGCGTGAAGTATAAATCTTTCAATGAAAATACTGTCATTTCAACAGATTGCAAAATGGATTTTACTTATCCCTTTGTTGACTTCTAAGACCTTTTGCTTTTCATTTGAGACTGATTTTGTGCAAAGGATGAAAGGACTTTCCCTTTCTTTTATTATAGACAATATACCAGAAAAAAAGAGAAATCATAAATATACACCTTGCAAATTGTCTCGCCATAAGAAGAAAGCCATTTTTTCCCTTTTCTTTTTCCAGGTGGTGGAGCTGTTGTTAGCTCGAGGGGCAAATAAAGAGCACAGGAATGTTTCTGATTACACACCTCTAAGCCTGGCTGCTTCTGGTGGCTATGTGAATATTATCAAAATATTACTAAATGCAGGAGCTGAGATTAATTCTAGGTAAGTTTTAGTCTCTCTCTCCAAGTCCCTTAAGAGCGTAATGTTAAAGATATTTGTAGAACAACACATCTTTAATGCCATACTTAGGAAATGCCTACATTACAGATTTAGAATTCAAATTTAAAATTATTGACATACAACTTGAAAAAATTATCAATTGCTGTATTTCTTACGGAATTCAGTAACTTCACTTTAATAATGAGTTAATTTGATTTTAGTCCAAGTTATTGTACAGAAAGTATTCTGGTTCTGGGTAGTAAAAGATTTGAAGTGTGTTCTTAAATAAGTCTACAGAATAAAGAATCTTAATCTTCAATCATGAGATAGAATTCTGTATTATCATCCAATTTTTCCAGGACATTTAAAAATGTATATTTTTCCTTCTGTTCTTCCCATACTTCCACCCCCAGAACTGGTAGCAAATTGGGCATTTCTCCTCTGATGTTAGCAGCTATGAATGGGCACACAGCTGCCGTTAAGCTCCTGTTAGACATGGGCTCTGACATTAATGCTCAAATAGAAACCAATCGGAATACTGCCCTTACCTTAGCCTGCTTCCAAGGAAGAACTGAAGTGGTTAGTCTTCTGCTTGATAGAAAAGCAAATGTGGAACACAGAGCTAAGGTAAGAAGAGGTCTGAGATTAGCCTATGGATTTATTTCTTTGACATTTAAGGTATACATTGGCAATATGCTTATTATAATTCTAGTACTTTGTAGTAATCTCTTTGTAGTCATCTCTTACATATATATTTATACATTTAAACAGAAGCCATTGTATGAGACTCGGTTAAGCATCACCTCTTTAAAATACCTTAGCAACTTCTTTTTTTTTAATCTTTGAGAGAGACATTGCTTTCTTTTTCTTTATTTTTTAAAATTTATTTGTTTATGGCTGTGAAAGGTGTATCTGTGGCACGTGGAATACTCTTTGTGGGCATGCAGATCCCTCCATTACACATGTGGGCTCTTCACTGCTACACATGGGCTTCTCTCTAGTTGTGGTCCATGGGCTTAGTTGTCCTGCAGCATATGGAATCTTAGTTCCCTGATCAAGGATCGAACCCATGTCCCCTGCATTAGAAGGTGGATTCTTAAGCACTGGGCCACCAGGGAAGTCCCAGCAATAGATTTTTGTAGGTAATAATGACATTAGGGTTGTCAGCTAAAAACTATATACTATCATTAAAGAGAAGAGAGGAACAGAGCTTCCCTGGTGGCTCAGTGTTAAAGAATCTACCTGCAATGCAGGAGACCAGGTTCAGTTCCTGGGTCGTGAAGATCCTCTGGAGGAGGAAACGGCAACCCCTTCCAGTATTCTTGCCTGGAGAATCCCATGGACAGAGGAGCCTGGCAGGTTACAGTCCATAGCGTCACAAAGAGTTGGACACGACTAAGTGACTAACACTTTTCACTTTCATATGCCAAGTACTTTCATCGTTTTTTCCCCCCACAAATTAACATTAGGCAGAATCATCTGCTTTCAGTAGATGTCACTGTAACTGAGAGAGGTTAGTAGTGTCAGTGTTGGAATTGAGATATGAATTTTGGTAACAGCTATATAATATAATTCCCCCAAATTATTATTCTTTAACATTTTGGTACTTTCTCGTCTCTTATGTGTTGTTTTTTATTTTTCACTAAACCTAGACTGGCCTCACACCACTAATGGAAGCTGCCTCTGGTGGTTATGCAGAGGTGGGCCGAGTCCTTTTGGATAAAGGTGCTGATGTTAATGCCCCTCCAGTGCCCTCCTCGAGAGATACAGCTTTAACCATAGCAGCAGATAAAGGGCATTATAAATTCTGTGAGCTTCTTATTGGCAGGTATGATGTTACCATACTCCACATGTGATACGGGGTTACTAGTGATGACTATTCTCTGTGCAGATTGTACTATTTAAAAATCAGATGTGATTACTTCTATTAACAGTGTATTTTTTTTTTTTTTTTAATGTTTTAAACCTACCTATGTTATTTTCCACCCATACAGAGCTATGCTGCATTGTTATTTTCAGTGCAGCCCAGGAATACTTTACTTCCTTTTTTGTCTGGGTATACACTTTTTAAGTGCTATAATAAGCTGTTGTCAGCCATAGTCCCATCACCCTCATAGTTTTGCAGAGATGTCACCCTAATTCGTGTAAGTCTGGCAATAATCTAGGCTTCACCATTGATTTTTCATGTTCTTTATGGTAATTAGGGCTTTTAAGTGAGTTATGAAACTGTTCAAGATATAAGATAGAGTCCAGAATGTTTTTTATTTTAAGTCACTTAGAGGTTGCCTGCCAGTCTTTCAGAGTTGCTTGTCTGCTAAATTTGATTGGCATGGTGCCCTAATAGTAGTATTTAGTAGTAGCTACTATCAACTACTGTTATTTGCCATGAGTCTTATTCACCGTGGTGCCCACTGAGTGCTAAACCTTCATGTTATTTTAGGATTCATTCTTTTCCAAAACCACATAATATAAATACATGAATACGAATAATCTGAAAGATATAATCACCTCATAGGATACTGTTTGTGCTCTAGGATACTGTTTAGTATATTATGATATTAACAGGATGTATCTTCTTATTTCTCCAAAAAATTTTTACATTTTCTCAGGATTTAAAATCAAAATTATGCACAAAGAATGAATTATTTTTAATTTAAAATAAGAAAAGCAGTTATTGATGTATGGTTAATTTTGATTTAGTGGCTTTTAATTTGATGAATGGAAATTCTTTATAATGTAATTTTGAGAGAAATACATTTTAGTCCTATGTATTTTTAAATAATTTTTTTTCTTTAAAGAATATTTTCACAAGTTAATAGTTGACTTTTATTATCATTTGTGTCATATATTTGAAAGTGATATTGTGTCATTCATTTAGGGGAGCCCATATCGATGTACGTAACAAGAAGGGGAACACTCCGTTGTGGCTGGCAGCAAATGGCGGACACCTGGATGTGGTTCAGTTACTGGTGCAAGCAGGTGCAGATGTGGATGCAGCCGACAACCGCAAGATAACTCCTCTTATGGCAGCATTTAGAAAGGTAGAAGTCTTTCATTCTCATCCACTTGGGTGTTTTTCACTTAGACTAGGAAGTTCATCATTTAATTATCACTAAAGACCCTCATTTTAGGAGCTAACAGCAAAGGTAAAAACAGTAAGATAATAAGCAAATAATCACTCTGATGGCAACATTGAAAGTTAGATAATAGGTATCCCAGAAAAGCTATCAATAGTATCAGTATTGGATGTCAAAGCTAAGTAAACTTTTAAAAATTGTACTATGTAGAATTTTCAAATTCTAGTTGCAGTCTTACTCTTTTGCAAAATATGAATCCACCTAAGAGTAATTAATTACTTATTTATGAATGAGTGTTTTCTTGTATTAGCACACAGAAAAATTTAACTTAAATTGATTTTATTTTTAATTATTCACATTAATTTCTAGAGAAAAAAAAGAAAAATGAAAATTGAGCTGCCAATATTTGAAACCTTCAGAAGTAGAAATAAATTTTGTGAAATTAAAACTTTCTGTAGTGCATAACATAGAACTATATCTAAGTTACTTGATTTAATGATTTGATCTCCTAAATGCAGGTCTGATTTGTTATTTGGAAAGCCAGTTTATTATTCTAGGGATTATAGTTTTGAGCTTTCTCATTCAGTAGGTAAAATCTCATACAGATTCTAAATTATTTTGTTGTATTGAAAAATTGTTTTTTAAAAAAATCATCTTTTCCTTTTTTCTCTTATTAATTTCTCTTATTCTTTATACCATCTCTTCCCTGGGTGTTCCAGGCTACCTTCCCACTGACTCTGAATTTTCTTTCCTCTCTAATCATACTTATTCTCAGTGACTAGCTCCCTCTTCAAGCAAGCTAGCATATCAAGTTTATCTTCCTAACCATTTCACTCTGTTAGTATCCTCTTCAGGAAACTTTTCCTGTCTCGCCAGTCTCTGTAATCCTCTGAAACCGAATCTTAGCTGTTATTCAGAGACTAGTCTAGTGCCCTTTGAACTCATCTCGCATTGAGTCCCTCATGTGATTTTTCTACTTGGGCTTTTTTGTGTCACTGTCTCTCATATCACCTTTGTTCTCATCTCAGGAATGCCAATGTCCTTCCTCAATTTTCTAAAATTACTCATTTCTTGGGTGCAGTGTAAATCTCCCCTTCTACAGAAACTCTTCCCATTCCATTTGAGCTCACATTGAAATACCTTATCTCTTATAACATACATATACCTCATGTTTCCAAATAGACTTAGCTCCTTAAGCAGGGCACTTACCTTTTATACTCTTTCGTTATTCATTTCATTACTTATTTTCTTATTACCTACTGTGTACAATTGTACAGATTCCAAGTGTTGCATTTTGTACAAAATGTAATCATCATAGATCCACAGGCAAAATTAGGTAACTGAATTGTCCCATATAAATATTTTTAAATACTGTAGAAGTGTTAATGAGGCATCAAGCAAAGGTGCAAATGCCATTTAAGGTATTCATTAAAAGATACAGGTAGTTTTTAAAAATTAATTAATTTATTTTAATTGGAGGATAATTACTTTACAGTATTGTGGTGGTTTTTGCCATACATCAACATGAATCAGCCATGGGTGCACGTATCCCTTCATCCTGAATCCCTCTCCCACCTCCCTCCCCACCCCATCCTTCTGTGTTGTCTTAGAGCACCGGCTTTGAGTGCCCAGCATCATGCATTGAACTTGAACTAGTCATCTGTTTTACATATGGTAATATACATGTTTCAGTGCTATTCTCTCAAATCATCCCACCCTCGCCTTCTCCCACATAGTCTAAAAGTTTGTTCTTTACATCTGTGTCTCTTTTGCTGTCTTGCATATAAGGTAGTCGTTACTATCTTTCTAAATTCCATTATTTGCATTAATATACTGTATTGGTGTTTCTCTTTCTAACTTGCTTCACTCTGTATAATAGGGTCCAGTTTCATCCACCTCATTAGACCTGACTCAAATACATTCTTTTTTATAGCTGAGTAATATTCCATTCCGTATATTACCACAACTTCCTTATCCTTTGCCTGCCAATGGACATCTATGTTGCTTCCATGCCTTAGCTATTGTAAACAGTGCTGCAGTGAACATTGGGGTACATGTGTCTCTTTCACTTCTGGCTTCCCTGGGGTGTATACTCAGCAGTGGAATTGCTGGGTCATATGGCAGTTCTATTTCCAGTTTTTTAAGGAATCTCCACACTGTTCTCCATAGTGGCTGTACCAGTTTGCATTCCCACCAACAGTGTAAGAGGGTTCCTTTTTCTCCACACCCTCTCCAGCATTTATTGTTTGTAGACTTTGATGGTGGCCATTCTGACCCACGTGAGATGATACCTCTTTGTGGTTTTGATTTACATTTCTGAAATAGTGAATAATGCTGAGCATCTTTTCATGTGTCTATTAGCCATCTGTATGTCTTCGGAGAAATGTCTGTTTAGTTAAAAGGTACAGGTAATTTTAAAAGATGTAGATGAGAAGGTAAAAAATAAAGGCAACAGAGGAAATGTACTGACTATAAACATATGTTTATCCATCTGTTTAGAGGTGTTGTGTCAATAATAGTATAGATTAGAGAAAGTAGAGAGTCTCTTGAATAGGGTCTAAAGATTTTTAACATAGAGAATTTTGTTAATAGTAAATAATAAAACCATTGTTCAAGCTTTAGGCAAGTGTATCTTATTTTCTTTTAATACCTAATACAGTACTATCTGTTCAGTTTTCACCTGAAAAAAAGAACAAAATTGTTATTTCTACTCTTCTGATGCTTAAAATGGAAATAGGATGCTAAGATCTAATGAGTTAGCTGGGGCTGGAGGGGAAGGTGAGGTTTTTCTTTCACACATATCATGTATTTCTTCATACTGACTTTTGGTTATCTTTTTAAAAATTCAGAATGGTTTAGACTAACACTGACTGACTGACTAGAATTTTAGCTCAAATTATTCTATATCTTTTCAGGAGTTGGAATGAAAGTGAACGGTGTAGATTTATCTAATTCATTAAAACCAAAGCCTGTCTCTTTTTTTGTTTGTGTGCTCAGTCGCTCAGTCATGTCTGACCCTTTGCGACCCCATGGACTGTAGCCTGCCTGGCTCCTCTGTCCATGGAATTTTCTAGGCAAGAATACGGGAGTGGGTTGCCATTTCCTATTTCACTTTTTTATTTGAAATGCCAATAATACCCAACTTAACTCTTTATTTTGTGGCACGAATGCCAATGAAATCGTTGTTCAGACAGACTAGATTTACTGAATTCTGATAGAGTTTGTTTTCAGTCTGACACTGATATCTGTTTTTTAGGGTCATGTGAAAGTGGTGCGCTACTTAGTCAAAGAAGTCAATCAGTTTCCATCAGACTCTGAATGTATGAGATACATAGCAACGATCACTGATAAGGTAATACACTGATTAAATTCATCCCCACTGTATGAACTTGGGATCCCATTTGGCTTTTTTATATTTGTATATTCCACATTAAGAAAAGAAGCCTTAGTTTGAGCAATAATGTGTGGCATATAACTATTTTCATTTATGTAGTATTTGGGAATGAAGTATGCTGCTTAAGAAACTCTTCAGAGTATTTACTTACCTAATGAAGAATATGAAGTCAAATAGGCCTTAGAAAGCATCACTACGAACAAAGTTAGTGGAGGTGATGGAATTCCACTTGAGCTATTTCAGATCCTGAAAGATGATGCTGTGAAAGTGCTGCACTCAATATGCCAGCAGATTTGGAAAACTCAGCAGTGGCCACAGGACTGGAAAAGATGTTTTCATTCCAATCCCAAAGAAAGGCAGTGCCAAAGAATGCTCAAACTACCGCACAATTGCACTCATCTCACACGCTAGTAAAGTAATGCTCAAAATTCTCCAAGCCAGGCTTCAGCAATACGTGAACCGTGAACTTCCAGATGTTCAAGCTCGCTTTAGAAAAGGCAGAAGAACCAGAGGTCAAATTGCCAACATCCGCTGGATCATCAAAAAAGCAAGAGAGTTCCAGAAAAACATCTATTTCTGCTTTATTGACCATGCCAAAGCCTTTGACTGTGTGGATCACAATAAACTGTGGAAAATTCTGAAAGAGATGGGAATACCAGACCACCTGACCTGCCTCTTGAGAAACCTGTATGCAGGTCAGGAAGCAACAGTTAGAACTGGACATGGAACAGCACACTGGTTCCAAATAGGAAAAGGAGTACGTCAAGGCTGTATATCCTCACCCTGCTTATTTAACTTCTATGCAGAGTACATCATGAGAAACGCTGGACTGGAAGAAGCACAAGCTGGAATCAAGATTGCCGGGAGAAATATCAATAACCTCAGATATGCAGATGACGCCACCCTTATGGCAGAAAGTGAAGAGGAACTAAAAAGCCTCCTGATGAAAGTGAAAGAGGAGAGTGAAAAAGTTGGCTTCAAGCTCAATATTCAGAAAACGAAGATCATGGCATCTGGTCCTATCACTTCATGGGAAATAGATGGGGAAACAGTGGAAACAGTGTCAGACTTTATATTTTTGTTCTCCAAAATCACTGCAGATGGTGACTGCAGCCATGAAATTAAAAGACGCTTCCTCCTTGGAAGAAAAGTTATGACCAACCTAGATACCATATTGAAAAGCAGAGATATTACTTTGCCAACAAAGGGCCGTCTAGTCAAGGCTATGGTTTTTCCATATGGATAGATGTGAGAGTTGGACTGTGAAGAAAGCTGAGTGCCAAAGAATTGATGCTTTTGAACTGTGGTGTTGGAGGAGACTCCTGAGAGTCCCTTGGACTGCAAGGAGATCCAACCAGTCCATTCTAAAGGAGATCAGCCCTAGGTGTTCTTTGGAAGGAATGATGCTAAAGCTGAAACTCCAGTACTTTGGCCACCTGATGCGAAGAGTTGACTCATTGGAAAAGACTCTGATGCTGGGATGGATTGGGGGCAGGAGAAAAAGGGGACGACAGAACATGAGATGGCTGGATGGCATCACTGACTTGATGGAGGTGAATCTGAGTGAACTCCGGGAGTTGGTGATGGACAGGGAGGCCTGGCGTGCTGCGATTCATGGGGTCGCAAAGAGTCAGACACGACTGAGCGACTGAACAGAACTGAACTGAATGAAGTAATAAAACATTTTCTATGATAGAATTACTTTAGTTTTTTAGATAGTACTTAAGCTAATTTAATTTTAATGTTGATGATAAACAACCTAAAGCAAGTTATTGTTACTATTCATTAGTGATATAATCTAACCAGACTGATAACTCTTCTGAGAGGAACAAGTCAGTGAATTTTTTTTATACTTAAGCAAAAATTAGCATAGTACTTTTACTTATGGTCAAGAAAACTCTTAACATGTTCAACATAATATAAAAATCAGACTGTCAGCTTAAGAATGAATTTGCTAGGATATTTTTGCAGGAAAGGAAGAGAACATAAAATAAATGCCCTTAGAATTCTAATTGAAATCAAAATATTGGAATGAAATCCTAAGACATGCCTCTGAAAAATGTGAAAATGTCTTTCATTTTCTCAGTTATTATGTGACAGCAACTTTTCTCATTAATTTTTGATTTAACATAGCTAATCCACTGTCTTGCCTGCCTCTAGATTTTTTCATGAGAATTAGTATTCCTAGATATCTATGTAGGGGGACAGAAATTGAAAATAAGGCTTTATCTTAGTATGGAAATATCCCTTTCCTGTCAAAAAGTGTGTTCTGAAAATGAAATAAGAGAAAAGTCTATAAATATTGTTTTTTATGAATGATTCAGCATAAGAAGTTACAGAAACAAAGTATTTGAGAACAGTTCTTGCCAAATAAGTATTTAAAAAGTTTTTAAACCCATTCTCTTTTGTTGACATTGCCTTTCCTTTAGCCTGTTAACGACCTAACAGATTATTGCAGGTCTATTTGCAGTATGATTTCTCATTTTTAAAATTATAGGACTAAATAATTTTAGTACCAGTCAAATGGATATTATTTTGAAGAACAGTAGAGGCTCTTTGCTTATGTATTTTAAAAAACATGCCATTTAAATTATGTTTTTATGTGTACCCTTTTTGCCCTACTATTGATCTTTACTGCTTATGTTCATTCGAGTACCTTATTTAATATTTTCATGTTTTCAGGAATCTCTCTAAATGTTAATTATTTTGAGGTTAGAAACATCTTAATTTTTTTGTTTTAGGAGATGCTGAAGAAGTGTCACCTTTGTATGGAATCAATAGTACAAGCCAAAGATAGACAGGCTGCTGAAGCAAACAAAAATGCCAGCATTTTATTAGAGGAGTTAGACTTGGAAAAGGTAACCTTTCCATATGATAACCTTTACATATGAAAAATATTATCTACTTTTTTCCTTTCTGCTTTTCTTCCTCCTTATTTGTAATCTGTGGTTTTTTGCTTTGTTTTGCTTTTGCTTTAAATTATGTTCATGGTTTTCTCTCCAAGTTTGGCTCAACTGGTAGAATTGAGTATTTTAAATATTGTTATATCATTAAAGTAGTTTTCTTTATGGTTAAATTAACAAAATGTTATTGTAGGAATTGCATTGATCTGGAAGTGAGAGAGCCTGGCCTCTAGTGCTCAGTTATCTTAACAAATGTTCTGTTAATCCCCATCCAAATCTCTTTCAGGCATACTACAGCATCATCCCCATTATTCCTGCAGGGAGTAAAATACTCCAAACATTGTATAGTTTGGACAGACCCATAGCTGCTTCTTTACTCTCTGTTCTATCACTGTCCTCTAGAATGTAATATTATAGAAATAGTAATCATAGAAGGAAAAGAATTGGTTGGTATTGAATATTATAGAATACATATTCTGCCATGTTTTATCTTTTTTAAAAAGGTTAAAAATGCTCTAAAGTTTAACATGAAGTTTTAAATATGCAGTAATAGTGGGGCTGGAGCACTGGCCCCTCCCCCACGCAGCTGAAAATCCACATGTAACTTTAGAATTGGGCTCTACGTATCTGCCGTTTCAAGTCCATGGATTTCAACCAACTGCAATTTGTGTAGTATTGTAGTAGTTACTTATTTTAAGGAGTTCGCATGAAATGGGCCTGTTGAAGCCCATGTTGTTCACAAGTTATTTGTATATTAGAATATTTTTCATTAGAGTCAGGTACATTCTTTTTGTTTAGACTTACTATGTTAAGCTACACATTTCATCTTGCATGAAGAAAATAAAATTATTTTAAACATTTTTTTCTAAAGTCAATGTAAAATACTCTATTTTCTGAAAAATATATTTAATATTAAGGTTTTTCATTTAAAAAATTTTTCTAGTTTATATTCTGATCAAATAAAAATTAGCTTTTTCTTGGCCACTTTGAGGTTTTAATTGAATATGAACATATTGTTATAATCACTGTAACGATTGTTATAGTGATTGTTACAGGCTATTATAATACAGTATTATAGTATTATAATATCCTGAGAACAATTTGTTATAATCACCGTAACGATTACTTTACCTGTCTGGAAGTTAGAGAGCCTAGCCTCTATAATGCTCAGTAATCTCAACTAATGTTTTCTTAATCCTCATCCAAATCTGTACTACATTGATCCTGAACCTTGTAATTTGTTGCCAACAGATTTATCAGAAGTACCAAATGCACTAGGAAGACATACACGACCAAGGCATAACCAGCTAGTGAAATATGACCAGTTCCATCTAGTATTTATTTAATGTTTACTAAAATACCAGGTGATATATAGGGCCAAATTATAGGAGAGAATGTAAATTATTTGAGTCTTCTCTATAAAAGTGTTATTACCCTCATATTACAGATGGAGAAACTAAATCTATGGGATAATAAGTAATTTACCTAATCTAGGATAGGATTTAAATCTACTTTTTTATTCTAAGTTCCCTGGTTTCCTTGCTCCCCTTAATTGAAGTCCACCTGCGTTTTAGTGCTTCCTCCTTACAGTATTATAATGTCCTGTTTTTGTATTACTCTCTCATTTTTAAATGTTAGATTCTCTAAGTATTATTTAATGATACTGTTTCTTTTTGCATTGTTATAAATCTCAGAAGGGCTTCCTTGGTGGCTCAGTGGTAAGGAACCCTCCTGCCAATGCAAAGGACACAAATTTGATCCATGGGTCAGGAAGATCCCCTGGAGAAGGAAATGGCAAGCCACTCCAGTATTCTTGCCTGGGAAATCCAATGGATAGAGGAGCCTAGAAGGCTACAGTCCTTGGGGTCACAAAGGAGTGGGGCACGACTTAGCAACTAAACAAAAACACAGTTGTAGAAAGCATCCTTTTTTTTAGCTGAGACATAGATGTCTGTTTTTAAATAAAATTTTTGTTTCATCCCTTTGTTGTTTATACGTTACATGAAATACATTTAGGAATATACTGCAAGCCTGTGGATTACAAAGTCAAACAGCATTTAGGCATATGTCCAGTTGTGCATGTCTATTCTTAATGTGAATGGGTTTTTCTTTGTTACAATATGTGCAGTGTAAACTGTGAACTCTGCAAAGTTGACTCATATTTTAGTCTCCCTTTCACATCTTTCTACTCTTCTTCCCTTCTTTATTTTCATGTTCTGATATTCTAAATACTACAGTTTACTTGTTTGTCTCTCTCTACCACTAGAGTGTATGAACCACAAAATGATGCCTGGCATGTTAGTAAACATTTGTTGAACACATAAATATTCATGTATGTGAAGATAGTATACTTGAAAAATAAAAGAATGATGTGAACATAATACTCTAATACTTGCTTTTCCCACTCTCAATAACTGAAAAATATTTTCAGTTGATAGTGATTTATAACTGCGTAATATACTACATAGTAAGTTTCCAGTATTGTCACTACACATAATGTTGCAATAAACATTATTATACATATTTTGCTATATTTTGGCACTTTTATTTTTATGGAATAAGTTTCTTTCTTCACATGAGTCAGTATATTTTAGATTTGATACTTCCAGAATATTTCCCTAATACCATCAGCAGTACATAGTGTTGTTTCCTTGAATTCTTGCCAGCCTTTCTTAACCTTGATGTTAATGTTTTCAGAGCCTCAGATTTAAAGCAATTTGATAGGAACTTCCTTCAGTGTCATTGCATATTTCCCCATAATATTAATTCTTAATCATAAATTAATTAGATGTAAATTATTCCATATGCATTGATACTTTATAAGCAGTTTTGAATGAGGGTGGTATATAGATAGAATTTTAGATTATGGAGGAGACTATTCTGCCTGAACTGCAGCTTCTTTCTAGTGTATTTGGTAAATTATCAGATTGAGATGTGTTACGGTTTGGTTCACAATTTTTTGCTTATGATTTACATCTAGAAAAATACACCTTTTTGCCATTTGAGACTTGGTACATTCTGGCTCCACCATTTCTGATTTAGAAACATCACTGAAGTTGGTCTTATTTAGTTTAACTTGGATGTTCTACATGGATAACTTATTACTTTGATCAACCTTTCTAATTTGAAAATGTTGGTTAATAGGTTTGTGAAAATTGCTGCTCAATACGGCTTGTTATATTTATCAGATTACCTTATGCTTATGCAGCAAACATTTGATTCACTGAGTATTTACTATGTGCAAGAGTTCATGCTCTGGAGCAGTTCCTCTGGTCTAACTTTGGAATACTCGCAGTTAGTTGCTTGATCTCTTAGGACATTAACAACTAGGTTATGCTTTGGGCTGTTAGAATCCATGGTGGATGTTATTGGTCTGCATTTTTAATGTTTTTACCCCTGTACTTTATCACTTCTTATTTCTCCCCTTTGTAAACTTTCATTAATCTTTTAGGGAATTATGTAGGGTATATTTTTAAAATATTTCTAATGGATGTTTTCTTTTTTGTCCGTTTTTGAACTGATTCATATGCCCACCTCACAATCACAGTTCTATACATTTCATTCTCTGATTATCACCTCTTTTCAGCTTTACTCCCTCTAGAGTAAAGCTGCCTCCAACAATCCTGAAAACATTCTGTCTACCAGTAAATAGTCAGATCCATTTATAATGCCACCCTTCACTGGCCTGACTCTTCTTTTTCCTTATTCTTACCTCAAGCCTAGTAACTAAGTTTCTAAGAGGGGGGAAAAAAAGCATCAATCTTGATGACTAATTTTACTTTAAATGTGTGACAGTGAACCCTTTAATGCTGCCCAGTAGTCATACTATATATTTCCCTAGTTTATTCTGCCTCTCATCTAGACCACTGTTTCTTTCTCCTTTATCCTGTGACATCTAGTATATCCTCTTTTTTCAACCTCAGTTGATGATCTTGCATCCTACTCCAATCAGTGAGAAAACCGAAGCACCAGAAGAAAACTGCCAGAGACATCCCCCCTGTACCCATATACCTCCTACTAGTTACTGGATAAACTTATTGTAACCAATCCCTCCAATTGTGAGCTAGATCATATTTTCTGTCTGCTATGGCTTACTCAAAAACATTGTTGGAGCAATTGTCTTTTCTTCTATATCATTTTGCTCTCTTTCCTGAATCATCCTCATCAACATGCACATTTCTTTATCCAGTCTTAAGAAAGCTTTTGATTTCTCCAGTACCTCTCTCCTGCCCCTGTTTCTTCGGCTGCAAGCCCATTTCTGTGCTTCCATTTGCAGCAGAACTCCTTGTCTACTTTGGTAATTTCCCATTCCTTTTTTCTTGAGTCTACTCCTGCTAGGTTGTCACTCCCTCAGCTCTACCAAACTATGTTTTTATGGTCTCCAGGGACTCTCATGTAGCTAAATCCAATGATTACTTCTCTATCCTTATCTTACTAAACCTAGTAACACGTGACATACTGTCTTTACTTAGCCTCCATTACATTACACACTCTTGGTTTTTCTCTTAATCTTTCTGAGTATTCCTTCTTGTGTCTCTAGTTCCTCCTCATCTCTTCTCTTAATTGGTAAGCCATTTAGCTTTTTACAGGATCTTCTTTATCCATTGATCATCTCATCCTGCTTCTTACCTTTATATAATAGCTGATCCAAAATCTATATCTTTAGCCCAGACCTCTTCCCTACACTCTAGTCTCTTATATCCAGCTAGCTACTCAACATGTCCTTCTGGAAACCTAATTAAACATCTCATACTTAATGTCCAAATATGAACTCCTGATCTTTGCCTACTCCAAACCCACAACTCTATAATTGCCCAGGCTAAAAATCTTGATATGATCTTTGATTTTTTCTCCACTGTGTTGCAAAATTGAGTGACCTTTGCCTTGGATCTCTATCTGAAATCCTAGTCTCTATTCATCTCTTCTCACTCTGGTTCAAGTCACTAATATCATCTCTTACCTTTATTTCCACAGTAGTCATTTAACTAATCTCCCTGATTCCATCACTGCTCTGCAATCTGTTCTCTGTTTAACACTTAAAGTGATCATCTTGTATCACTTAGACCAGATCACTCTTTTGCCCAAAACCCCACAGTACCATTTCACTCAGAGTAAAAGATAAAAGTTTTAAAAATCCCTTTTGGGATGTGTCTGGTGGTGAAAGTAAAGTCTGATGCTGTAAAGAGCAGTATTGTATGGGAACATAGAATGTTAGGTTCATTAATCAAGGTAAATAGGATGTGGTCTGACAGGAGATGGCAAGAGTGAATCAGTGAACTAAAAATGGATGGGAATGGGTGAATTTAATTCAGATGACCATTATATCTACTACTGTGGCAAGAATGCCTTAGAAGAAATGGAGTTGCCCTCATAGTCAACAGGAGTCTGTGATGTAGTACTTGGATGCAATCTCAAAAACGACAGAATGATCTCGGTTCATTTCCAAGGCAAACCATTCAGCATCACAGTAATCTAAGTCTATGCCCTAACCACTAATGCTGAAGAAGCTGAAGTTGACCGGTTCTTTGAAGACCTACAAGACCTTCAGAACTAACACCACAAAAAAGATTTCCTTTTCATCATGGGAAACTGGAAGGTAAAAGTAGGAAGTCAAGAGATACCTGGAGTAACAGGCAAGTTTGGCCGTGGAGTACAAAATGAAGCAGGGCAAAGACTAATGGAGTTTTGCCAAGAGAACATACTGGCCATAGCAAACATCCTTTTCCAGAAACACAAGAGACTACTGTACATATGGAGATCACCAGATGGTCAATACCAAAATCAGACTGGTTATATTCTTTGCAGCCAAAGTTAGAAAAACTATATACAGTCAGTGAAAACAAGATTTGGAGCTGAGTGTGGCTCAGATCATGAACTCCTTATTGCCAAATTCAGACTTAAATTGAAGAAAGTAGGGAAAACCACTAGGCCATTCAGGTATAACCTAAATCATGTCCCTTATGATTATACAGTGGACGTGACAAATAGATTCGAGTGATTAGATCTGTTAGAGGGCCTGAAGAACTATGGATGTAGGTTAACATTGTACAGGAGATGGTGACAAAAACCATGCCCAAGGGAAAAAAAAATGCAACAGGCAGAATTGTTGGCTGAGGAGGCCTTACAAATAACTGAGAAAAGAGAAATGAGAGACTTCCCTGGTGGCCCAGTGTCTAAGACTCTGAACTCTCAATGCAGGGGGCCTGGGTTTGATTCCTGGTTAGGGAACTAGATCCCACATGCTACAGCTAAGACCCAGTGTGTATATATATATTTATATTTTTAAGAGAAGCGAAAGGCAAAAGTGAAAGTTACATCCAACTGAATGCAGAGTTCTGAAGAATAGCAAGGAGAGACAAGAAAGAAAGCCTTCTTAAGTGAATAATGCAGAGAAACAGAGGTGGCAAGAATATACAGACGAACTGTACGAAAAAGATCTTAATGACCCAGATTACCACAATGGTGTGGTCACTCATCTAACGGCAGACATCCTATAGTGTCAACTCAAGTTGGCCTTAGGAAGCATTACTACAAACAAAGCTAGTGGAGGTGATCGAATTCCAGCTGAGCTGTTTCAAATCCTAAACAATGATGCTATTAAAGTTCTGCACTCATGCCAGCAAATTTGGAAAACTCACCAGTAGCCACAGGACTGGAACAGGTTTTCTCTTTCTATCCTAAAGAAGGGCAATGCCAAAGAATGTTGAAACTACCACACAATTGTGCTCATCTCACATGCTAGCAAGGTAATGCTCAAAATCCTTCAGCCTAGGCTTCAACAATATGTGAACCGATAAATTCCAGGTATACAAGCTGGATTTAGAAAAGCCAAGGAACTAGAGATCAGATTGCCAACATCTGTTGGATCATAGAAAAAGCAAGAAAGTTCCAGAAAAACATCTACTTCTGCTTCATTAATACACTAACACCTTTGACTGTGTGAATCACAAAAAACTGTGGAAAATTCTTAAAGAGATGGGAATACCAGACCACCTTACCTGTCTCCTGAGAAATATGTACGCATGTCAAGAAGCAGGTTAGAACCGGACATGGAACAATGGACTGGTATGGAATGGTTCAAAACTGATAAAGGAGTACCTCAAGGCTGCATATTGTTACCCTGCTTATTTAACTTATATGCAGAGTACGTCATGCAAATTGCCAGGTTGGATGAATCACAAACTGGAATCAAGATTGCTAGAAGCAGTATCAATAACCTCAGATATGCAGATGATACCACCCTAATGGCAGAAAGCCAAGAGGAACCAAAGAGCCTCTTAGTGAAGGTGAAAGAGGAGAGAGAAAAAGCTGGCTTAAAACTCAACGTGCAAAAACCTTAAGATCATGGCATCTGGTCCCATCACTTCATGGAAGATAAGATGGGGAACAATAGAAACAGTGACAGACTTTCTTTTCTTGGGCTCCAAAATCACCTGCAGATGGTGACTGCAGCCATGAAATTAAAAAATGCTTGCTCCTTGAAACAAAAGCTGTGACAGCCTAGACAGCATACTAAAAATCAGGGACATCACTTTTCTGACAGAGGTCCATATAGTCAAAACTATGGTTTTTCCAGTTGTTATGTACACATGTGAGAATTGGACATTAAGAAGACTGAGCACCAAAGAATTGATGCTTTTGGACTGTGGTGCTTGAGAAGATTCTTGAGAATCCTTTGGACAGCAAGGAGATCAAACCACTCAATCCTATAGGAAATCAGTCCTGAATATTCATTGGAAGGACTGATACTAAAGCTGAAGGTCCAATGCTTTGACCACCTGATTCAGAGAACCAACTGTTTGGGAAAGAGCCTGAAGCTGAGAAAGATTGAGGGCAGAAGAGTAGGAGGCCACGGAGGATGAGATGGTTAGATAGCATTTATCAACTCAACAGACATAAGTTTGCGACATTCCCAGTGACAGTGAAGGACAGGGAAGCCTGGTATGCTTCAGTCCATCTGGTCACAAAGAGTTAGACATGACTGAGCAACTGAACAACAAGAACAACTACAGTGTCATTTCCAGCAGAGTAAAAGATAAAAGTCTTTAAATGCCCTGTTGGACCTTAGGTAATCAAGACCACTGATATGCTATCTGAAAGTGATTTTCTACTATTCTCAATCAAACTGGCCTACATAAACATGCCAAAGAATGTTCAAAACTACCACACAATTGCACTCATCTCACATGCTAGTAAAGTAATGCTCAAATTCTCCAAGCCAGGCTTCAACAGTACGTGAACCGTGAACTTCAAGATGTTCAAGCTGGATTTAGAAAAGGCAGAGGAACCAGAGATCAAATTGCTAACATCCGTTGGATCAGAAAAAGCAAGAGAATTCCAGAAAAACATCTATTTCTGCAATATTGATTACGCCAAAGCCTTTGACTGTGTAGATCACAACAAACTGTGGAAAATTCTGAAAGAGATGGGAATATCAGACCACCTTACCTGCCTCCTGAGAAATCTTTGTGCAGTTCAAGAAGCAACAGTTAGTACCGGGCATGGAACAACAGATTGGTTCCAGAATGGGAAAGGAGCACGTTAAGACTGTATATTGTCACCCTGCATATTTAATTTACATGCAGAGTACATCATGTGAAATGCTGGGGTGGATGAAGCACAAGCTGGAATCAAGATTGCCAGGAGAAATATCAATAACCTCGGATATGCAGATGACACCACCCTTATGGCAGAAATGGAAGAAGAACTAAAGAGCCTCTTGATGAAAGTGAAAGAGGAGAGTGAAAAAGCTGGCTTAAAACTCAAGATTCAAAAAACTAAGATCATGGCATCCAGTCCCATCACTTCATGGCAAATAGATGGGGAAACAGTGGAAACAGTGTCAGACTTTATTTTTGGGAGCTCCAAAATCACTGCAGATGGTGACTGCAGCCATGAAATTAAAAGACACTTACTCCTTGGAAGGAAAGTTATGACCAACCTAGATAGCATATTGAAAAGCAGAGACATTACTTTGTCAACAAAGGTTCGTCTAGTAAGGCTATGGTTTTTCCAGTGGTCATGTATGGATGTGAGAGTTGGACTGTGAAGGAAGCCAGGTGCCAAAGAATTGATGCTTTTGAACTGTGGTGTTGGAGAAGATTCTTGAGAGTGTCTTGGACTGCAAGGAGATCCAACTAGTCAATCCTAAAGGAAAGGAAATCAGTCCTGAATATTCATTGGAAGAACTGATGCTGAAGCTGTAGCTCCAATCCTTTGGCCACCTGATGCAAAGAAGTGACCCTGATGCTGGGAAAGATAGAAGGCAGGAGGAGAAGAGGACATCAGAAGATGAGATGGTTGGATGGCATCACTGACTCGATGGACATGAGTTTGAGCAGGCTCTGGGAGTTCGTGATGGACAGGGAAGCCTGGCATGCTGCAGTCCGTGGAGTCACAAAGAGTCAGACCCAACAGAGCGACTGAACTGATCTGAACTGAGAGGAAACTTAGGTACTTTTGAAAGATCAGCAAAAGTTTCTAGGGGGCAGATACTATGCAAACAAATTCTATATCTCCAGTTTCCATTTGTGTTTTTTCCTGAAATCCATCTGCTTGAGAAAGTATCTCTGATTTTCTATAGATTCTCCTTAATTATTTATCTTTCCAAAAACAAAAATCTTATCTCTTACCCAAGAGAATGTAATTATGGTGCATTGCCTCTGGATGTGAAAACTTTCAACGTGGCAAAACCTTTCAGTCACCCTGAACAGGGATTATTTCAAAAGGGAGGAGGGGTGACTAACAAAGGCTGGAGACTAAAAAAATGAAATCAGACTGTTTCTCAAGAAACTTAAGTCTGATTTGGCTTATCAGCTTGTCTCTAAGCACTGGTTTCATTAGTTAGGCTATTGTGACATTTTCCATAAACTGAGTATCACTGTTTTGACATATATTTAAAATGCACATAAAATATATAGATAGCTTCCCAGGTGACACCAGTAGTAAAGAATTTGCCTGCCAGTGCAGGAGATGCAGGAGAGGTGGGTTCGATCTCTGGGTCAAGAAGATTCTCTGGAGGTGAAAATGGCAATCCACTCCAGTATATCTTGCCTGGAGAATCCCATGGACAGAGGAGCCTGGTGGGCTCAGTCCCTGGGGTTGCAAAGAGTCCAACATAACTGGGCATGTGAGCACAGCTCAGTGTTCTGTAAATGTATACTGTTGTTAATTTATCCCCACCCTGGATCTCACCACATGAATTTGCCTGTTTCCTTTTACTACCATAGTAATCAACTTTTGCAATGGAAAGTATTAAACCTGTATTTTTCTACTAGAGGTAGACATTTTATAGAATATATTCTTAGGATAAGCAGTTTGTAATTTTCATAGAAGGCTTTCAAATTACCTTTCCAAAAACTCTGATATTTATACCAATGGCAGTGTAGGAAAGAATTCATTTTCCCAAACTTTTGCTATCTGATACCTCTTATAATCTACATTTCCTTAGTGACTATGGAGTTATATATATCTTTATCAATCATCCATTTTGAAATTAGGTTGTCTTTTATCATTAATTTGATCTTGACATTTAAAAATAGTATCTTCTCTTTACAGTGACTTGAGTATGATTTTGATCAGTGAGTTGAACGAAGATAACTTTGAATTTTATGGTATCCCAGTACCTTTATGATGAATGACATTATGTGACAACATTTTTCCAATGAAAATTCCAGTGTTATAATTCTGTTTTATTGATTCTTTAACAGTTAAGGGAAGAAAGTCGAAGGCTGGCTTTGGCTGCCAAACGAGAAAAGAGAAAGGAGAAGAGACGAAAGAAAAAGGAAGAACAAAGAAGAAAACTAGAAGAAATTGAAGCCAAAAATAAAGAAAACTTTGAACTCCAAGCTGCTCAAGAAAAAGAAAAACATAAAGTTGAAGGTATTTTCTCTAAATCGTCTAATTTCTTTCATATAATGCTTTCTATTCAAAATTATATTTCATTAAATATAAATAACTTAAGATAACATTAAATATCAATGAGTCAAGATAACAGTAGATCTTTTATATTATTAAACCCAAAAGTATTTCTATGCCCTTTTTATTTATTGAATTCATCCCAACTTTCCATTGTAAACAATTCCAAACCTATACACAAGTTGAAAGAATGACAAAACAAACACTTGAATACCCTTCACCTAATTTAAAAACAAACATTTTACTATATTTGCTTTATCTTTTTCTCTAAGTGTATATACATATTTTTTTCCTTAAGCTATCTGAAAATAAATTGCTGATTTCTGACATTGCACCTGGAATAAATACATAAAATCGTAAAAAAAAAATTATCAGTACTTCCATAATTTCATATACAGTCAAGACCATGTTCAGATTTTTTCTTAAATGAGGAAATCACTTTTAATTACTTTCTAACTAAAAATCATTTGAGGTAAGGATAACGTTAGAAAGAACCATTGTCATTAAACCACCATATATGTATGGTGTGTATGTGTGTATTTCCCTCTCTTCCAGTCTTTTATTTTGAAAAATTTCAGGCTACAGAAAATTTTAAGAGTTAGTATGATGAATACCTGCAAGTCACCTAGATTCATATAACATTGTGGCACGTTTATATTTTTCCTCTTTTTTTTTTTGAATAGTCTTATATATACTGTACACAACAATAGCATTATTACAATTGAGAAATTGAATAATTATGAATAATATGTAATATATAGTAACGTATTCATTCCTAAAATAATTCCAAATTTTTAAAAAATGTTTATATATTTGTCTGCACCAGGTCTTAGTTGCAGGACACAGGATTCTTTTTTAGTTGCAGCATATAGAGTCTTTACTTGCAGTATGTAAGATTTTATCTGTGGCATGATGGATCTAGTTCCCTGACCAGTAATCAAACGTGGGTCCCCTGCATTGAGAGTATAGTGTCTTAGCCACTGGACTATCAAGAAGGTCCCCTGAAATATTTTTTTATAACTTCCTAGTATATGTTATTTAGAACTTAGGAACAGAGAGGAGAATAGATAAATCATATCCATCTCATCACTAGTGAATGATGGAATGACTGATGACTTTATATCTAAAAGTAGTAGTAGTAAAGTAGCCTCTCGGTTTATTTTTGTCAAGTGCTTAAAGCTAAATGTATGGCCAGAACACTAGAACTTGCTAATTCGGTATTACTGCTTCTACAGATGAACCTGAAGTCTTGACAGAGCCTCCAAGTGCCACAACCACTACTACCATAGGTATATCTGCAACCTGGACCACTTTGGCAGGTTCCCATGGTAAAAGAAATAATACCATAACTACAACCAGTTCAAAGAGGAAAAACAGGAAAAATAAAATTCCTCCGGAAAACGTTCAAATTATATTTGATGATCCACTACCAATCTCATACAGTCAGCCAGAGAAGGTGAACGGAGAGTCCAAGAGCAGCAGTACCAGCGAGAGTGGAGATAGTGATAACATGAGAATTTCCAGTTGCAGTGATGAAAGTAGTAACAGCAACAGCAGCCGAAAGAGTGACAATCATTCACCTGCTGTGGTCACTACCACTGTGACCAGCAAGAAACAGCCATCAGTTCTGGTTACATTTCCAAAGGAGGAGAGAAAATCTGTTTCTGGCAAAACTTCAATAAAGTGAGTTCCAATTTTTATTTTCACAATTTACAGTATCGTTATGAAACACTTTGTTGCTGAATTTTTTAGTAAAGCAGTCAAATGAAAAAGACAAAGTAAGTGTTAATCTTTGTTCTAAAGAAGGCACACTTCTTTAAAGAATTACTGTGTAATTTCTTCATTTGGGTTGTTAACCCATGAAGTATCAGTTATGATTTTTCAGAGATTGTTATTGTATTTCAGTTCCGCTATATTTGACTTCTAGATAATATCTTTTTAAAATTGCCCCTTCATATTATGCCTAGTATTGGAAAATGAAAAATAAATTTCTCATTTATTCATAATATTCAGAAAATAAAGAATAAAATCATGTGTTAGTTTGCTGCTATCATTAAAAAATTCTTCATCTGTTCTATATTTGTTGTTGTTGTTGTTCTATATTTAATTTGTGTTTTTCCTCTTTGTTAAAGATTGTCAGAGACTATCAGTGAAGTGACCAGTAATTCTCTCTCCACTTGCACAAAATCTGGTCCATCTCCCCTTTCCTCTCCAAATGGGAAATTAACAGTAGCAAGTCCCAAGCGTGGACAGAAGAGGGAAGAAGGATGGAAAGAGGTTGTAAGGAGGTAATTGATTATTTCTTTGTTTTTCTCATTCTTTTTATATGTGCTCTATTTCAAAAAGAAGTATAGTCTACCTTGTGATTAAATTCCCCAGCTGTTCCAAATGCTGCAAACAAACTGGTGGCCCAGGGCTGCCAATGGAGACAACCTATACTATATTTTATATGGAAAAAAGTATATGTTAATACTTTCAAAGCTGGGAGATTTTACATAAAAAGTTAGGTCATTGTGTGTCTGCTTCACCTGCATAGATATGGCTTTTGGTAGTGAACTAATTTCTTTAAGGTAATAGATTGTCTTATTCTTCCTTGTAACCTTGAAGCCCAGTAGGTAGTGTCTATCACATGCTTATAAATATATGGAGAATAAATAAATATTGGTTTTAAACTATTCTTGTCTTCAAATCATAGAATATTTCTACTTCAAGAGTTTTAGAACTAAAATATTTTACTGTATTTTGCTTGGGATTTTTAAAATAATGTGTGTTAAAAAGTAAAACAGTATCCCAGAAACTGAAAGGTGGTAAGATACCACCTACCCAGAAAGGATGTGATCCAAAAAAAGTATAATGTTCATTTCTTTTCCTGTTTTCGGCCAAGACTTCCCCTCAACCTCCATCTCTGTCTTCATCTCTGTCTGTCACATGGCTATTAAACTAATTAAAATCGTAACACCAGAGTTCATTCTCACTGTTAGTCACTCAGTCATGTCCGACTCTTTGCAGCCCCATGGACTGGAACTCACCAGGTTCCATTATCCATGCTCTCATATAAAAAGATAATTCTGGTTTTTGCATGCAGTTTTATTTATTTTTGGCGGTACCAGGTCTTCATTGCTGTTGCGGGCATCTCCTGTTGCAGCACTTAGGCTCCTCTTGTGGTTTGTGGGCTTCACTTGTTATAGCAAACAGACTCTGGAGCACTCAGGCTCTCTAGTTGTGGGTGCCTGGGCTTAGTTGCCCCAGGGCATGTGGGAATCTTAGTTCCCCAACCAGGGAACAAATTTCCATCCCCTCCTTTGGAAGGCAGATTCCCAAACATTAGACCACCAAGGGAAGTCCCTGCGTGCATCTTATATTATAGTATACAAACAAATTCTTAACTAATTTAAAGTAATGATCCCTGAGTTATGTTATTTAAGGGAAAAGGAATTATCAGGTGACTTAGTTATATATATAAAAGGGCAGAGAGGCAAGGTTTTTTAAAAAATTCTAATTTAATATTTAATCTATTGTAAATAAATAATTTACTTATTCATTGAAGCCTAATTGGCTCATTCTTTTTATTGGGAGTTATACTGTTTTTCTTTTAGAAGTATTCTTTAGTTTAGACTTGTAAGAAATTTATATCTACCTTTGCTGAATCTGAGTAATTTTGTGTTAGGTGGGTTTTGCTTTTTGGAATTCCAACAGGCTTTTCTGTTTCCTCACACAACTAAACATACCTTAGCAAGTGTCCATATTTGTGGATAATCATTTGAAGGCCTCTAGAAGAATGCAGGAAAACATGAATTTTCAGTATCATCCTTTCAGTTAAATATTGGGTAATAAAAACAAGAATATAAGGTGCAAGTCAGACACCTAAAGGCACTCACAAGAAACCTTGTTAACTCCTTGGGCTAGATTAGACACCCCATCAGTGTGTCTCTATGATACCCTGTTAGAGCACTTACGACATCGTGTTATGTTTCTTACTTGGTTTCTGCATAGTCATTATATGTGGGTGGGAACCCGTCTGTCTTATTTGCCATTAGTAGTTGCGTTTACACAGTGTATGTCTACATGGATGTGCTTTGTAGATCATAATGAAGGATAAAAGTCAAAAAAGCAAACAGTTTTTGGTAAACTAACTCTCTTTTTTTCTGTGGCTCTTAGTTGCCTTGTATCATTTAGGACGAGACTAGGTAGAAGAGGCTTATTCAACAATGTTCTGCATTTTTTATTATAAAATTAGTATAACTGTCTTAATTACAACCATTGATATTTATGATTTATCTTAATTTATTTTTCTAACCATTAAACAGGTCAAAGAAAGTATCTGTTCCATCAACTGTGATATCCAGAGTGATTGGAAGAGGAGGCTGTAATATTAATGCGATTCGGGAGTTCACTGGTGCACACATAGATATTGATAAGCAGAAGGACAAGACGGGAGACCGGATAATAACTATAAGGCAAAATTTTGTCTCTTTTTTTTTTCCCTTTATATTTATTGCATTAGAGCTTAAAAATTATAGACAAGCATTTGAGTTTTCAATGGAACTTTGTATTTAATAGCCTACTTTTAAATGAGAATTTGATTCATTTTAGAGAAAATAACTCTTAAAATTTGTTTTTCTAATTTACATGTTCTTATGAAGTATTTCAAAGGACTTTAAAAGAATTTTTCTTTTTTATGTGTATGACAAAGATTTGAATAATTTTTCCTTATATAAACATTTAATAAGGCATTCTTAAAACTTATTCTGAGAATTTTTTAGAAGGAATGGATTTCTAACTCATTTTAGTAGTTTTCCATCTTTCTCTTAAATTAGCATTTGAGATTTATTATTCTCAGATTGTATACTTAGAGTATGAGCTCAGTAATAGATTTAAATCTAAAGTAGATATTTGTTTTGAATTAATATTTGAGTATTTCTAAGCTGTAATATCCTTAAAATAAAGATGATATTGTAAGAAATCATAAATTTGGTTGTGATAGACTGGTGCCCTTCATAGTAATAGAGGAGCTGATAGTTTAATAACTTGCCTCAACAGGAAGAAGGCAATTAACTCACTCTGCTTTATACTTATTCTCCTCTCCTATCTTTTTTATGCCTCTTCTTGGGTAGGTGTGGTCACACTTGCCTTATCCAGAGAAGAGGGAAAGCAGAAACCCTCCACCTCTGGGTTTCCATAAGCTTTTCCTGTCAATCACATATACTCCTAAACATTGAAGACTGGGTTTTGACCTTATTATGGCCATTGTTGGCATTATCAGGATTCTTTTCTCATTTTGAGACATCTGTCCAAAATAGTTAAAATAATCACTCTACTTATAAAGAAACCAGTAGTAAACATGCTGTAAATAGTCATTTTACATACCTGAATTTAAAAGACTGTTTTCTTACTCAGTGATATTATTGTTCTTGCTTACTTGTACTGTTTTTAATGTTGATCAATTGTTTAACTTAATGGTAACAGTATGGATTATGTAGGATTTTAAGTGCAGTGATTTTTCGATCTAGAATGTATTTCACAGTAGGAAAATGATTGCTTAGCCTGAGGAAACAATAGTGAAATTAAATTTTTTGGAAAGAAGTAATGTTTCTCCTTTGAAAAATATAGTGGTGTGTTGGACAGTTTATCGCTTTGCTTGCAAAATACCTCAAAAATAGAAAACTTGCTGCTTACCTTTTAATCTGTTCTCTGTATATATGTGCATACATATGCAGTGCACACACAAATGAATTTAGGCCTTATATATCTTAAAAAGGGGAAATTGGACCTAATTTTTTTTTTTTTTTGATCAACTTGTAGGGGTGGCACTGAATCAACAAGACAGGCAACTCAGTTGATCAATGCTCTGATCAAGGATCCAGACAAAGAAATTGATGAACTCATTCCAAAGAATCGTTTGAAAAGCTCCTCAGCAAATTCCAAAATAGGGTCATCAGCACCTACCACCACTGCTGCTAACAGTTCCTTAATGGGAATTAAAATGACGACTGTAGCTCTGTCATCAACATCTCAAACTGCCACAGCACTTACTGTGCCTGCAATTTCTTCTGCATCTACTCACAAAACCATTAAGAATCCAGTGAATAATGTGAGGCCTGGTTTTCCAGTTTCTCTTCCATTAGCATATCCTCCTCCACAGTTTGCACATGCTTTGCTTGCTGCTCAGACTTTCCAGCAGATCCGTCCACCAAGGTTGCCCATGACCCACTTTGGAGGTACTTTTCCACCAGCTCAATCCACTTGGGGTCCTTTTCCTGTCAGGCCTTTGAGCCCTGCCAGAGCTACTAACTCGCCTAAGCCTCACATGGTGCCTCGCCATAGCAATCAGAATAGCAGTGGTTCTCAGGTGAATTCAGCAGGTTCTTTAACTTCAAGTCCAACAACTACAACCAGTTCATCAGCTTCAACGGTGCCTGGTACATCTACAAATGGCAGTCCGAGTTCACCTTCTGTTAGAAGGCAGCTTTTTGTCACAGTTGTGAAGACATCCAATGCCACCACCACAACGGTCACAACCACAGCAAGCAACAACAGCACTGCACCCACAAATGCCACATATCCTATGCCTACTGCCAAAGAACACTACCCAGTATCATCCCCATCTTCCCCGTCACCACCAGCCCAGCCAGGAGGAGTTTCTAGAAACAGCCCTTTGGATTGTGGAACAGCATCTCCAAATAAAGGGGCATCTTCCTCTGAACCGGAAGCAGGTAGTCCACCAGTAGTAGAAACAACAAACGGTAGACCTCCAAACAGCAGCAGTTCTTCTGGGAGTTCATCAGTTCATTCTACTCAGCAACAGCCTCCGGGATCTGCTTCTCAGGAGCCAAGACCACCTCTTCAGCAGTCTCAGGTTCCTCCCCCGGAAGTCAGAATGACTGTTACTCCTTTAGCAACCACAAGTTCTGCTCCAGTGGCGGTGCCTTCTACTGCCCCAGTGACTTACCCTATGCCTCAGACACAAATGGGATGCTCCCAGCCTCCTCCTAAAATGGAACCACCTGCTATTAGACCACCCTCTCATGGCACAACTGCCCCTCACAAGAATCCAGCTCCAGTGCAAAATTCATCTGTTGCAGTCCTCAGTGTCAATCACATTAAAAGACCTCACAGTGTTCCCTCCTCTGTCCAGCTACCTTCAACCTTAAGTACACAAAGTGCTTGTCAAAATTCAGTACATCCAGCAAATAAACCTATTGCTCCCAATTTCAGTGCCCCCTTACCATTTGGGCCCTTTAGCACATTGTTTGAAAATAGCCCGACTTCTGCTCATGCCTTCTGGGGAGGATCTGTTGTTTCATCTCAGTCAACACCAGAATCTATGCTATCAGGAAAATCCTCATATTTGCCAAATTCAGATCCCTTACATCAATCTGATACTTCTAAAGCTCCAGGTTTCAGACCACCATTACAGAGACCTGCTCCAAGTCCCTCAGGTAGGTGGTATTTTCTGACATTCTTCACCTGCTCATTTACACAGATGATGCAAAAACTCTGGTTATTTTCTAGTACTTTTACTCTGACTAGGCCAGATGGACAAACTGTTTTACTAAATCAAATGCTGTTGTGAGTATTGAGTGTATTTAGTATGGCATTATTATTTTTTTTTAATCTTTTTAGAAACTGCAATGGATTTTACCTTAAATTTACCATAAGTAAATTTCTTCATCAGATACATTTTTCTCTCTCAAAGTAAAAAAAACAATCTCTCATATTTTAAATTAATAAGAAATGCCATCAAAAGTTTGCTTTTTCAAATAAAAACTACCACATATTTTTAAAATTTTATTTTACTTCCGCTTTACAGTCAACTCTACCTTCAATCTGCACCCCCCACCCACCTCTGATATCCACACATCTGATCTTTTTCAGTGAGTTTGTTTGCTTTAAATTCTACATATAAATGAAAATATAAACTTGTCTTTCTCTGTCTGACTTGTTTTACTTAGTTTGATGCCCTCATGGCACATCCATTTATCAGAAATGGCAGAATTTCCTTCTTTTTTAATATATATATGGCTGAATAACATCCCACTGTGTGTGTTTATATGCCACACACACACACAGTGGAATATCCATATTAAAAAAAAAAGTGTATGTGGGCCACAACTGCTTTTCCACTCATCCATGAATGGATACTTAGGTTTTTTCCCATGTCTTAGCAATTATAAATAATGCTATTATGAACATGGGAGCGTAGGTATATTTTCAAGTTAATATTTTTGTTTCTTCTGAATATATTTCCAGAAGAGGAATTTCAGGATCGTTGTGGTAGTTCCATTTTCAGTTCTTAAGAAGATCCTCCTGTTTTCCAAGACACTGTTTTCCATAGTGTCTGTAGGCTGATCATATTTCAAGTGCTTACTTAATGAGCAGATGTAACTGGTAGCTGCCATATTGCACAGTGCAGATGTTGAACACATCTGTTAACATAAAAAGTTCTATTGGGCAGTGCTGATATTTAAAGAAGATCTAAAGATCTGGTTTTGAGTGGTTGCTTTTTCTTTTTTAACTTTTTACTTTGAAATTTTTTTTATAGAAGTGTTCTTCTATAACTTCTATAATTATCCCAACTTCCCCTAGTGTAAACGTCTTACATAAACATGATGTATTTATTAAAACATAGAAATTAATATTGGAACACTATAACTAACTAGACTAGAGACTTTATTCATACTCCACAATTTTCCAATAATGTTCTTTTTCTATTTCCATGCTTTACTGATGTCTAAAAATATTATTTATGCCTTTATAGAAAGGTTGCCAACTTGATGTGTGTTATTGAAGAGATGACATTCTGGGACTAATGGGAACTGATTGTTATGTTTACCTATTAGCACATAAATGTAATGAACATGATCAGTAAATATTTCTTTGCTGGGAGTTGATTGAAACATTTTTTATGAATTTTCAAAAGCAGTTTCTCTTGAGTCCTAAAACAATAGAATCGATATAATTTATTGTAAAGCTTCATATGCTAATACATTGTAATGCTTTTTTTTTAAATTTTATTGGAGTATATTTGATTTACAATGTTGTGTTAGTTTCAAGTGTACAACAAAATGAATTAGTTATATACATACATATGTCCACTCTTTTTAAGATTGTCTCCCCATATAGGCCATTACAGAGGAGTAGGTAGAGTTCCCTGTGTTGTACAGTAGGTTCTTATTTTATATACAGCAGTGTATATATGTCAATCCTAATCTCCCAGTTGGTCCCTTACCCCCTGGTACCCATAAGTTTTGTTTTCTACATATGTACAGAGCTACATCTGTAACTTTATTTTTGTTTTGTAGATAAGTTTTTTTTATTTATACTCTTTTCTTGGATTCCATATACAAACTATATCATATATCTGTCTTTCTCTGTCTGACTTCACTCAGTATGACAATTCTAGGGCCATCCATGTTACTACAAATGGCATTATTTCATTCTTTTTTACGGCTGAGTAATATTTCATTGTACATATGTACCGCATCTTCTTTATCCATTCCTCTGTTAATGGACATTTGGATTGCTTATATGTCCTTGCTATTATAAATAGTGCTGCAGTGAACATTGAGGTGAACATATCTTTTCAAATTATGGTATATGCCCAGGAGTGGGATTGCTGGGTCACATACTATGTTAATCGCTCAGTCGTGTCCAACTGTTTGCAACCCCATGGACTGTAGCCTGCCAGGTTCCCCTGTCCATGGCATTTTCCAGGCAAGAATACTAGAGTAGCTTGCCATTTCCTTCTCCAGGACATCTCCCCGACCTAGGGATCGAACCCAGGTCTCCCACATTGCAGGCAGATTCTTTTACCTCTGAGTCAGAGACCAGGGATCACATAGTAGCTGTTTTTAATTTTCTAAGGAACCTCCATACTGTTCTCCATAGTGGCTATATGAATTTACATGCTTACCGATAGTGTAAGAAGGTACCCTTTTCTCCATACTCCCTCCAGCATTTATTGTTTATGGGCTTTTTGATGGTGGCCATTCTGACCAGTATAAGGTGATACCTCGTGTAGTTCTGATTTGTGTTTCTCTAATAATTAGTGATGTTGAGCATCTTTTCATATGCTTTTTAGCCATCTGTATGTCTGCTTAGAGAAATGTCTGTTATTTAATTTTTTAAAGTTGGAATTTAGTGAAAATACTTCACTTTTCAAAAAATGTAACATCTAGGTAATAATGTTCAGTTCAGTTAAGTTGCTCAGTCATATCCGACTATGCGACCCCATGACCGCAGGACGCCAGGCCTCCCTGTCCATCACCAACTCCCAGAGTTTAACCAAACTCATGTCCATTGAGTCGGTGATGCCATCCAGCCATCTCATCCTCTGTCATCCCCTTTTCCTGCCTTCAACCTGTCCGAGCATCAGGGTCTTTTCAAATGAATCAGCTCTTCACATCAGGTGGCCAAAGTATTGGAGTTTCAGCTTCAACATTAGTCCTTCCAGTGAACACTGAGGACTGATTTCCTTTAGTATGGACTGGTTGGATCTCCTTGCAGTCCAAGGGACTCTCAAGAGTCTTCTCCAACACCACAGTTCAAAAGCATCAAATCTTTGGCACTCAGCTTTCTTTATAATCCAACTCTCACATCCATACATGACCACTGGAAAAACCATAGCCTTGAAGAAACAGATCTTTGTTGACAAAGTAATGTATATGCTTTTTAATATGCTATCTAGGTTGGTCATAACTTTCCTTCCAAGAAAAGCATCTTTTAATTTCCTGGCTGCAATCATCATCTGCAGTGATTTTGGAGCCCCAAAAAAATAGTCAGCTACTGTTTCCACTGTTTCCCCATCTGTTTGCCATGAAGTGATAGGACTGGATGCCATGATCCTAGTTTTCTGAATGTTGAGCTTTAAGCATACTTTTTCACTCTCCTCTTTCACTTTCATCAAGAGGCTCTTTAGTTCTTCTTTCTGCCATAAGGGTGGTATCATCTGCATATCTGAGGTTACTGATATTTCTCCTGCCAGTCTTGACTCCAGCTTGGGCTTCATCCAGTCCAGCATTTCTCATGATGTACTCTGCATATAAGTTGAATAAGCAGGGGGACAATATACAGCTTTGATGTACTACTTTTCCTATTTGGAACCAGTCTGTTGTTCCATGTCCAGTTCTAACTGTTGCTTCCTGACCTGCATACACAGGTTTCTCAAGAGGCAGGTCAGGTGGTCTGGTATTCCCATCTCTTTCAGAATTCCCCACAGTTTATTGTGATCCACACACACAAAGGCTTTGGCAAACTCAATAAAGCACAAATAGATGTTTTTCTGGAACTCTCTTGTTTTTTCGATGATCCAGCAGTTGTTGGCAATTTGACCTCTGGTTCCTCTGCCTTTTCTAAAATCAGCTTGAATATCTGGAAGTTCATGGTTCACATATTGCTGAAGCCTGGCTTGGAGAATTTTGAGCATTACTTTGGTAGCATGTGAGAAGAGTGCAATTGTGCGGTAGTTTGAGCATTCTTTGGCATTGCCTTTCTTTGGGATTGGAATGCAAACTGACCTTTTCCAGTCCTGTGGCCACTGCTGAGTTTTCCAAATTTGCTGGCATGTTGAATGCAGCACTTTCACAGCATCATCTTTTAGGATGTGAAATAGCTTGACTGGAATTCCATCACCTCCACTAGCTTTGTTCGTAGTGATGCTTCCTAAGGCCCACTTGACTCTTCACATTCCAGGATGTCTGGCTCTAGGTGAGTGATCACACCATTATGATTATCTGGGTCATGAAGATCTTTTTTGTGTAGTTCTCCTGTGTGGCCACCTCTTCTTAGTATCTTCTGCTTCTGTTAGGTCCATACCGTTTCTGTCCTGTACTGAGCCCATCTTTGCATGAAATGTCCTCTCGGTATCTCTCATTTTCTTGAAGAGATCTCTAGTCTTTCCCATTCTATTGTTTCCTCTATTTACTTGCACTGATCACTGAGGAAGGCTTTTTTATCTCTCCTTGCTGTTCTTTGGAACCCTGCATTCAAATGGATATATTGTTCCTTTTCTCCTTTGCTTTTCACTTCTTTTCACAGCTATTTGTAAGGCCTCCTCAGATAGCCATTTTCTTTTTTGCATTTCTTTTCCATGGGGATGGTCTTGATCCCTGTCTCCTGTACAATGTCATGAACCTCTGACCATAGTTCATCAGATCTAGTCCCTTAAATCTATTTCTCACTTCTACTGTATAATTGTAAGGGATTTGATTTAGGTCATACCTGAATGGTCTAGTGCTTTTCCTTACTTTATTCAATTTAAGTCTGAATTTGGCAATAAGGAGTTCATGATCTGAGCCATAATCAGCTCCCGGTCTTGTTTTTGCTGACTGTATAGAGCTTCTCCATATTTGGCTGCAAAGAATGTAATCAATCTGATTTCAGTGTTGGCCATCTTGTGATGTCCATGTGTAGAATCTTCTCTTGTGTTGTTGGAAGAGGGTGTTTGCTATGACCAGTGCATTCTCTCGGCAAAACTCTATTAGCCTTTGCCCTGCTTCATCCTGTACTCCAAGGCCAAATCTGCCTGATACTTCAGGTTTCTCTTGAGTTCCTACTTTTGCATTCCAGTCCCCTATAATGAAAAGGACATCCCTTTTGGGTGTTAGTTCTAAAAGGTCTTGTAGGTCTTCATAGAACCGTTCAACTTCAGCTTCTTCAGTGTTACTAGTCAGGGCATAGACTTGAATTACTGTGGTATTGAATGGTTTGCCTTGGAAACGAACAGAGATCATTCTGTCATCTTTGAGATTGCATCCAAGTACTGCATTTTGGATTCATTTGTTAACACTATGATGGCTACTCCATTTCTTCTAAGGGATTCTTGCCCACAGTCATAGATATAATGGTCATCTGATTTAAATTCACCCATTCCAGTCCATTTTAGTTTGCTGATTCCTAAAATGTCGACATTCACTCTTGCCATCTCCTGTTTGATCACTTCCAATTTGCCTTGATTCATGGACCTAACATTCCAGGTTCCTATGCAGTATTGCTCTTTACAGCATCAGACCTTGCTTCTATCACCAGTCACATCCACCACTGGGTGTTGTTTTTGCTTTGGCTCCATCTCTTCATTCCTTCTGGAGTTATTTTTCCACTAATCTCCAGCAGCATATTGGGCACCTACTGATCTGGAGAGTTCCTCTTTCAGTGTCCTATCTTTTGCCTTTTCATACTATTCATGGGCGTTTTCAAGGTAGAATACTGAAGTGGTTCGCCATTCCCTTCTCCAGTAGACCACATTTTGTTAGAAATATGTTAAGAAAGACTAAAATTTGGAGAAGAAAATGGCAATCCACTCCAGTACTCTTGCCTGTGAAATCCCTGGACAGAGGAGCCTGGTGAGCTGCAGTCCATGGGGTCGCAAGAGTCAGACACGACTTAGCAACTAAACCACCCACCACCACAAAGTGAATATATGCCTAAAGATAACATGTGAAAGGATATTTGCCATATACTAGCTAGTTTTTTGGGGGGCGGTGGGGGTGGGAATTAACCAAGAAGACTTGGGATTTTCCATCAACTTCCATTTTATATTTATGTATAATGACCATTATTTTTACTAATACTGTAAAACTATGAATAATATTACTAAATGTTAAAAACATACTAAAATTAAGATTTAGAGAAAAAGGAAATACCGGTTTTTTTTGAAAAGTATAGGAGAAGGACACAGTCATAGGGAGGTGAAGTTTTAAGGGGTATACAGTGATTAGAGCCAAAATTAGCCATGAAGTTCAACTTGAGAGTCCATCAGAGGGAAGTATTAGATTCAGGTCAAGACAGGCACGTTTGCCTTCACAGCTATTTCTACCACTATTTGTACACCCTAGAAAGGGAAAATTAACGCAGTAATAGCACTCAATATGTAGAACCATCATGCCAGATATATCCTTTATGCCTATACATTCTATTTTATCTTTTTGATGCAGCCATCAAGGTTCACACATTGCTTTTGGCTACTATGTCTCTTTGATCTCCTCCAGTCAAAAACATCTCACCACCTTCTTTTGTTCTTATCCACATTGAATCCTTTGAAGAATGTCCTACATTTCAGATTTGCCTGTTTTCTCAATCCATGGTTACATTTTGATTAAACATTTCTAGCAGGAACATCAGATAGGTAATGTTTGAATCTCACACTGCATCATATCAGGAGGTACTCAGTAACAGACTGTCTCAATTAGCTATGGAAAGCATGGTCACTTTAGTTAAGGTGCTGATCATCAGATCTCTTTATTACAAGAGTATATCTACAGTCCTTTTTTTCTGTAGCTTTTTTATTTCATTTTTTGAAGGTTTTTTTTTTTTTTTTAAGTAGCACTCTTAAGTTCACAGCAAAATTGAGAGAAAAGTACAACGATTTCCCATACCATCTGCCTCCATACAGGCCTAGCTTCTTTTATTACCAACATCCCACTCTAGAGTAGTACTTTTGTTACAATTGATGAATGTACATTCACACATCCTTATCAAAGTCTATAGTTTACATGAGGGTTCACTCTTGTAATGCTGTACATTCTGTGAATTTGAACAAAAGTCTGGTGATGTGTATTCACCATCATTCTATCATCCAGAGTATTTTCAGTATCTTAAATATCCTCTGTGATTTGCCTACTCATCCCTCCCTCCCCTTAAGTGTTTTTTTTTTTTAATGTTTATTTATTTTTAATTGATTGATTTCTGTAAGTTTTTTTAAAGATAAAATTTGATCCAACTCCTTGCCCACCAAACCTATGTAAATTCTAGTGTTATATTAAATCTCCATGTTTCTATAATAAATAATAATCTGTCAAAATTAACATTAAATATAAAATATTTTTCATGTTAATTTCCTTTTTATAGCTATCTTTATAAAATAAAGGGGGAGGTAATGAGTCAGTGAACTGGAAGAAGTAAACAAGGAGAAATTTTTTTAATAATCCAAAATATATTTGCATTTATTAGGAACCTCTTGGAATTTTAGGTTTTTCTAGTTTAGTTATATATCTTAAGGATAACTATTATAAATTATGATTTATCTTCTACGTTGTAGGTATTGTCAATATGGACTCGCCATATGGTTCTGTAACACCTTCCTCTACACATTTGGGAAACTTTGCCTCAAACCTTTCAGGAGGTCAAATGTATGGACCTGGGGCACCCCTTGGAGGAGCACCCACAGCTGCTAACTTTAACAGACAACATTTTTCCCCACTTAGTTTGTTGACTCCATGTTCATCAGCATCAAATGGTGAGTAATACACAGTAATTCTAGAGGAAGAGTTTGCCTTTATGTTCCCTTAAAAAAAAGTTTTAAAGTTTTTCAAAGTTTGGAGTTTTTAAGTTTTAAACCTCTTAATAAGTTAAATACTATACCTGGAGAAGGGAATGGCAGCCCACTCCATTATTCTTGCCTGGAGAATCCCATGGACAGAGGAACCTGGTGGGCTATAGTCCATGGGGTCACAAAGAGTGGAATGGGACTGAAGTCCCTTCAGTTCAGTTCAATTCAGTAGCTCAGTTGTGTCCAACTCTTTGCAACACCATGAATCGCAGCACACCGGGCCTCCCTGCCCATCACCAACTCCTGGAGTTCACTCAAACTCATGTCCTTTGAGTCAGTGATGCCATCTAGCCATCTCATCCTCTGTGGTCCCCTTCTCCTCCTGCCCTCAATCCCTCCCAGCATCAGAGTCTTTTCCAATGAGTCAGCTCTTGGCATGAGGTGGCCAAAGTATTGGAGTTTCAGCTTTAACATCAGTCCTTCCAATGAACACCCAGGACTGATTCCCTTTAGAGTGGACTATTGGATCTCCTTGCAGTCTAAGGGACTCTCAAGAGTCTTCTCCAATACCATAGTTCAAAAGCATCAATTCTTCGGCACTCAGCTTTCTTCACAGTCCAACTCTCATATCCATACATGACCACTGGAAAAACCATAGCCTTGACTAGATGGACCTTTGTTGGCAAAGTAGTGTCTCTTTTCAATGTGCTATGTAGGTTGGTCATAACTTTCCTTCCAAGGAGTAAGCGTCTTTTAATTTCATGGCTGTAATCACCATCTGCATTGATTTTGGAGCCCAAAAATATAAAGTCTGACACTGTTTCCACTGCTTCCCCATCTATTTGCCATGAAGTGATGGGACCAAATGCCATGATCTTTGTTTTCTAAATGTTGAGCTTTAAGCCAACCTTTTCACTCTCCTCTTTCACTTTCATCAAGAGGCTTTTTAGTTCCTCTTCACTTTCTGCCATAAGGGTGGCGTCATCTGCATATCTGAGGCTATTGAATTTCTCCCGGCAATCTTGATTCCAGCTTGTTCTTCCTCCAGCCCAGCGTTTCTCATGATGTACTCTGCATATAAGTTAAATAAGCAGGGTGACAATATACAGCCTTGACATACTCCTTTTCCTATTTGGAACCAGTCTGTTGTTCCATGTCCAGTTCTAACTGTTGCTTCCTGACATGCATATAGATTTCTCAAGAGGCAGGTGAGGTGGTCTGGTATTCACATCTCTTTCAGAATTTTCCAGTCTATTGTGATCCCCACAGTCCAAGGCTTTGGCACAGTCAATAAAGCAGAAATAGATGTTTTTCTGGAACTCTCTTCCTTTTTTGTTGATCCAGCGGATGTTGGCAATTTGACCTCTGGTTCCTCTGCCTTTTCTAAAACCCGCTTGAACATCTGGAAGTTCATGTCCACATATTGCTGAAGCCTGGCTTGGAGAATTTTAAGCATTACTAGAGTGTGAGATGAGTGCAATTGTACAGTAGTTTAAGCATTCTTTGGTATTGCCTTTCTTAGGGATTGGAATGAAAACTGACATTTTCCAGTCCAGTGGCCACTGCTGAGTTTTCCAGATTTGCTGGCATACTAGCACACAATAAACCATAATTAAAAAGAATATGGAAAGCAGTATATACGTACATGTACCTGTGTGTGTGTGTGTGTGTGTGTGTGTGTGTGTGTGTGTGTATAGGGAAAGATTGAAGGCAAAAGAAGAAGAGTGTGTATTATACACCAGAAACTAACAAAAAGTTGTAAATCCTATACCTCAATAAATAAATAAATACTATAAAAGGTGTAATTTATGTTCTTGGCAATCTGAAATTAGGAGGAATTTAAATAGAGTCTCCAGGTTTTTAAAGTATTAGAATCAACTTCAGTTCTATCAAATCCAGAATATTGTGTTTTTGAGGTTTATTTCTAAGATGGATCATTTTTTGAGAATCAGAAGTCTTGTTTTATCACCTGTTGATTTACATTTACTTTTAGATTTGAGAATGTAGCTTCCATGAAGAAGGATTTGTAGCCTTATAGTATAAGGCTACTTTTTTGTCTACTTTAAATCTCATCTGCTACGTAAACAGAGAATTCAGCACATTAAGAGAATTCTGTAATAAGGGTAGTAGGTTTTTTTGTATTTGTCGTTATTTATTTATTTAGTGAGGATAAAGACATCAAATTGCTTTCACTTTGAGGAAATTTTAATAAGAATCCTTTTTTGTTTTTTAAGTTTTAACAATTTCTTCTAACAACATTAGAGCTCAGTTAATAGAGACTGGTTAACTGAGTGAAAGAATTAAAAAAAAAAATTCATATTTGAGAGATTTGCATGTCTGCCAGTGAAAGCTTGAACATATATAGTGAATTTACATATTGTGTAGTTTTTCTTGTGTTTATCAAATAACAAAGACTGTCACATGGAATATTACATATCCTTGTACTGCTAAGGCGCTTCAGTCGTGTCCGACTCTGTGCGACCCCATAGACGGCAGCCCACCAGGCTCCGCCCTCCCTGGGATTCTCCAGGCAAGAACACTGGAGTGGGTTGCCATTTCCTTCTCCAATGCATGAAAAGTGAAAAGTGAAAGTGAAGTCGCTCAGTCGTGTCTGACTCTATGTGACCCCATAGACAGCAGCCCACCAGGCTCCTCTGTCCATGGGATTTTCCAAGCAAGAGTACTGGAGTGGGTTACCATTGCCTTCTCCTATCCTTGTACCGGTGTCCCTAAGTTAAAATAAATGGTTTAAGAAAGAATAAATAAATAAGATGACTATGACAAAATCATGCCAGAAATAATGTAATAAGTATGCAAATAAGGTACCAAGAAAAAAGGAGAGAAGTTCATAGCGATTCCTGTTGAGGATACTTTACCTATCTTTGAAAAAGCTGAAGAAAGTTTCTTAAGAATCATAATTGAGATAAAGTGAATATAGTATAACATAGCTATTTAGCCTGGTTTATCTAAACTTAAACTATTAATAGAACATTGAAAGTAAATATAACTATAAGGAATAACTGATTATGACATTTTAGTCTTAACTATCTGGCTTATAATAAAAAGTTACAGCCTCAGTTATTTAAAGCTGTATTCAGTACAACATAAATTTGTGTACTGGAGGAATATGGATATTTATTTATTTAGTTCATTACAAGAAAGATCAATGGGGCTTCCCAGGTGGCACTAGTGGTGAAGAACCCACCTGCCAATGCAAAAAACATAAGACATGCAGGCTGGGTCCCTGAGTCAGGAAGATCCCCTGGAGGAGGTGATGGCATCCCACGCCAGTATTCTTACCTGGAGAATCCAACGGTCAGAGAAGTCTGGCAGGCTACAATCCATGGGGTCACAAAGAGTCGGACACAACTAAGAACACACACACACAGTTGTCCTAAAACATTTTTATAGGTCTTTTCTGCTTTTGAACCATGAACCACTTAAGGTAAATGTGTTGTGTTTTCTTTTTAAGGTAAACATGTTGCATTTGTTTATATCTCTAGGGTCCTTTAAGATAGCATAAAGAACCCTTGTATATTTCCCCATGCCCATTCACTACTTGTTAACATGTTACCACATTCCTCCCTTTCCCTGCTGTGTATCTGTGTGTGTGTGAGAGGAGAGAGAGAAAGAAAGTGTGTGTGTGTGTGTGTGTGTGTAAAATATGTGTGTGTAGGGATTGTAGGGCTTTCTTCAGTTCAGTTCAGTCGCTCAGTCGTGTCCAAATTTTTGCAACCCCATGAATCGCAGCACGCCAGGTGTCCCTGTCCATCACCAATTCCCAGAGTTCACTCAGACTCACGTCCATCGAGTCAGTGATGCCATCCAGCCATCTCATCCTCTGTCGTCCCCTTCTCCTCCTGCCCTCAATCCCTCCCAGCATCAGAGTCTTTTCCAGTGAGTCAACTCTTCCCATGAGGTGGCCAAAGTACTGGAGTTTCAGCTTTAGCATCATTCCTTCCAAAGAAATCCCAGGGCTGATCTCCTTCAGAATGGACTGGTTGGATCTCCTTGCAGTCCAAGGGACTCTCAAGAGTCTTCTCCAACACCACAGTTCAAAAGCATCAATTCTTCTGCACTCAGCCTTCTTCACAGTCCAACTCTCACATCCATACATGACCACTGGAAAAACCATAGCCTTGACTAGACGGACCTTTGTTGGCAAAGTAATGTCTCTGCTTTTCAATATGCTGTGCAGGTTGGTCATAACTTTTCTTCCAAGGAGTAAATGTCTTTTAATTTCATGGCTGCAGTCATCATCTGCAGGGGTTTCTTACTGTACCATTTTACAGTTAGTTGCAGATACAGACTGATTTCCCCTAAATACTCCAGATTATAATATTTTAGAATCACAAGAACTTTCTCTTTCAAAACTGCAATGCAGTTAATCAACTTCTGCAAATTTTACTTTGATACATTATAATCTAATATATAGTTCATACTCATATTTCACCAGTTATCCCAATAATGCCTTTAATATCTCCTCTTTTTCAAGATTAAAATCAGTGTCACAGACTGCATGTAATTCCCATGCCTTTTTAGTTTCAAATAACCTGGAAGTGTTTGCTTAGACTTTATGAATCTTTCAAAGAAAGCTTTTTTTTTTTTTAAGGTTACAGATCAGTTGTTTGGTAAAATGGTTCAATTTGTTTTTCTGATATTTCTTCATTTTTAAGTTTAAGTTATGTATTTTTGACAGGAACATCCCTATTAGTGTTTCAGCCTTCTCACGGTATTACATTAGAAAATATAAAATGTCAGTTTGTGCTGTTTACTTTGATCACTTGGTTTCATAGGTTTCTACACTATCAAATTATCACTTTTCCCTTTGTAATTTGTAAAGTAATCTGTGGGCACTTACTTTGAAACTGCTTTTATTCCTCATCAGACTTTGAGGTAGAATGTAAGGAAATAGGGAAGAAGGAGAACTTTTCTCAGTAGAAATAATAGTTTTGTTTTTGTAACCATGTTAATATTCACAAATTTAAAACAGAACCAACCTTGATGAAGGGAAAAACACTAAAATTGAAAATAAATAAAAACAAGTAAACCTATCTGCATTTTAAATTACTAACATAAACCTACTAAATGAAAAAGAAACAATCTAAAAACTTTTGAAGACATTGGTATTTAGTAAACCCAAAAGACAAATAGACTACAGACAAAATCTTCACTTCTACTTAGGACATTTGTATTTTATGTTATGGATGAGTGATTTTAAACCTACATGGGTTATATTATAGGGCTGAGCAAATGAATAAATAAGAATATTGAAAATGATGTAATCCAGGGCTCTGATTGTAGGAAAAGAAGAATGTAGAGTAAGGCAAGGAAGAATGCTATGAAATTGTATTGGAATTAGAGGATCAATATGAACTCATGATTTTAAAGTGATGTTATGTTTCGGATTGAATCACATAAAGTTGCCATTTTCCCCCCAGAACTATCTACTGAAAAGGGCCTAGAAGCCATGGATCTTCAGTAGCAGTAAGCACATTCAGCATCCAGATCTGTCTGTTAAATGTTTTAATCCACTAAAAGAAACTAGGGCTTGTTGGGGAAATAGCTGATTTGAGAGCTGGGGCAGGAAGAGTATAAGAGAAGTCTGCAAAAAGTCTTGTAGTGTTAGAAAGTAATTAAGTGTTTAGATGGTTGGGGCATGTCAGAGGAATGCAGCATATAGCTTGAAGGAGCTCCCACTAGCCAAATTCAGGACAATTTAACCATCAAAATGAATAATGTCAGCTCACTGGATAAAACAAGAATCCATGGAGTACGTAATGGTTATAAATAAAATTTTACAATGCAGACGGGGGACTTACAATGTCATTACAGTATAATGACAACTCATAAATGTAAAAGGAATTACAATTTGAGTCATCATTTTGCAACTATTAGACTGGTTGATCAGCCAAGATTCTCAGACTTTTCCCTTTATTACTGAACTTTTAACTAGTTTGCATTTCATTACCTACCCAGGTTCGATCCCTGGGTTGAGAAGATCTCCTGGAGAAGGGAATGGCAACCCACTCCAGTATTCTTGCCTGGAGAATTCCATGGACAGAGGAGCCTGGTGGGCTACAGTCCATGGGGTCACCAAGGGTTGGACACAACTGAGCGACTAACAGTACTACTACTACTAATAAAAATCTTAATACTTTTTAATGACCATTTAGTTTGTTTTACCTGACTTCTGATTATTCTTTAAGTTATCTGTTCACATAAATGTCATTTCATAGCTTTGTTTATTTATGGTAGTCTTTCAAAATTTTGTTTTTCATATTTATCTATATATTTTTCATAAAAATTGCCATTCTGCATGCTGTTGGAAAACTAACCCAAGAAGCATTACTTATTCTTCACAATGTATTTATCTGGTTTTAGGTATTTGAACAGCTTTTATCAACATTTCTCCGTGCATTCCACTTCTTTTTTTCCCTTCTCCTCTATAGAATGTCAGGACATGATATTAGGACTCTGGCAAATTAAACTAGGATATGTGGGACATGGGTCCCTTACTTCCAAATAAAAAAGTTAAAAAAAGAAAGCAGAAAACCTTCCTGAGGCTGCAAAACAACAGGCTGGTGATATCCAAGATCCTTCTGCATACAGGCTAGGCAGAGATCCCCTGAGCCCGTATCCCACTCAGACTGCTAAGGTCTATCCTGTCAGTGCTCAACCCGTCCATGCTTTGAGTACTGATCACTGGTGCTCTGTGAGTTTCAGGCTTTGGCAAATCTAGTCAGTGGGTCACTTTGACATTTCAATCTTATAAGGCTCTTTTGTATCCAAAAGCAGTAAAAATAATAATAATGACAGTTTTTTTTAAGGAAAAAATTAATTTTACATCATGACTCAGTATGCATATACCTGTGTGTGACTGAAATATATCTATAAAACAGTACTTACATCCTTACAGTATATGTTCATGCTGCTGTTTTTTTTTCATGCTGTTATTTTCTCTTCTGTTTTCTTTAACCTTGAAAAAAAATTTTTGTTACTCATAACTAACCACAGTCATCTCATGATCTACTGTAGTTCAGCTAACACTGAACTGAGGCGTGACAATGCAGTGCAGTTTTCCTGCAGGAGCACTTTTTCCATTTGTAAGTCACATTGCTCTTCCAATTTGAATTCAGAACTGAAGTGGATTTACTGAAACTTAAGTTTCAGGGTATCGCATTTGCAAGGGGCCCTGCCAAGGTCCTGTACCGAGTTTTGTACTTGTATTTTTTTTTTTTTCTAAAACAGATTCCCAAGATTGTATTCCATCAAAACCTATAAAATCTGTTTTTTCTCTATAAGTTAGCATATTTAATAACATGACTCTGAATTAGATTTTTCTTGTTTATTCTAATTAAAGAAATTATAATAATTAGGGATAAGAACAAAAATTATAATTAGGCTCTTTTCGTAGCAAGGACTGTAGACCTGGGGATCTCAAGGAAAGTGGTGCTTACCTCAAGGCTATGCAGGGTGATCTTTGAAACCATCTAAGATTTGAGACAGCTATTACCTCTCTGTCTCTCTTTAGAGGATTTATGGTCTCTCACTCATAGTCTGTTTCTTGTTAGTCCTCTTACTACTGACTCTCTTTACATATAGGCTTCTTCATAATCTCATCTTGTATGTAGCCCTCAAAGATTCAGTTCATATTTAAACCAGTTATTTCTGTTTCCAAATAAATTGTAGCTATGTACTATGCAGGTAACTGTTTTGACTTTCTAAGCTTCAAGTTCCTCTACAGTTTAGCCTCTATTTAATTTTAAATATGCTTTATATTTAGACTTTAATAAGAAAAGTATGATTGGTTTTGGTTTTCCTTCTTCACTGTGGTGGCTTCCCTGGTGACTCAGTTGGTAAAGAATCCTTCTGCAATGCAGGAGATCCAGATTCGATCCCTGGGTGGGGAAAATCCCCTGGAGAAGGAAATGGCAATCCACTCCAGTATTCTTGCCTGGAAAATTCTATGGACAGAGGAGCCTGGTGGACTACAGTCCATGGGGTCACAAAGAGTCAGACACTACTGAGCATCTGAGCATGTATAAAAAAAAGTAAAAGAGCTTGAAATATATCCCAAGTTCTACTCCAAAGAAGGTTGTTATTGTTTTGGGCTTCCCTTGTGGTTCAGCTGATAAGGAATCTGCCTGCAGTGCAGGAGACCTGGGTTCGATCCCTGGGTTGGGAAGATTCCCCTGGAGAAGGGAAAGGCAACCCACTCCAGTATTCTGGCCTGGAGAAATCCATGAACTGTGTGTATAATCCATGGGGTCACAAAGAGTTGGACACGACTGATCGACTTTCACTTTCTTTCACTTTCTTCACTATAGTGTATAAAGAGACTAAATCACTAATGAATATTCCCAAATTGTGTGTATTAAGAACTAGCCTTGTTTTGATAAGTAAAATTTAAATTGCCACTTCTAAGAGTGTGTTCTGTGGAATATCCACAAGGTACAGTGAATCAGTTGGGTTATGAAACATAGCCTTCTGTTGGTATTTTATCAGCATATTAAAGTTCTGTGAAGTCCTGATTTAAAGAAACTTACTTATTTTTTTTTAACATACAACCAAGGGACAAATATTCCCAAGGAAAATAGTTTGAAAATTGCCAATACAATCAGTGATTTTCCCCACCTCCATTTTGTTGTCGTTGTTTCTTTTTAATTTAAATGTTGTCTTCTCATTGCTCTGGTGTTATATTTTACTTATGGTCAAGGGCAAATTAATTTAAATATTAATTAGTGTGCAGGCAGCATTCACATTTCGCATTCTGCTATCCCAAAACTAAATAGGAAAATTGTGAGCCAAATTAAAAAATGACTGCAAAGTCACAGAACTTTAACCAGATTTTAATATACATAATTTATTATGTAAGCATTATACTCATATTTCTAAAATTTTGTTTACAAAATTACAGGCTCTATAGAGACAGTGTATATTATTTCCCAATATCTTTTCTCTAGATTCTCCTGCACAGTCAGTATCCTCTGGAGTTCGTGCACCTTCTCCTGCCCCATCATCAGTACCTTTAGGGTCAGAAAAGCCCAGCAACGTCTCTCAGGATAGAAAAGTTCCAGTCCCTATTGGGACGGAACGTTCTGCACGTATCAGGCAAACTGGAACTTCAGCTCCATCTGTTATTGGGAGTAATTTGTCCACATCAGTAGGACACAGTGGCATCTGGTCCTTTGAAGGGATTGCTGGCAATCAAGGTATGGTATGCTATTCTGCTTATTGGAAGTTAAGTTTATATATTTAACAAAATATTAAAATATTTAAATAATTTTAATTTAAAAAGCAGTATTTAATTATCATAAACATTCTTTTAAGAAAATATGTGTTCATATCTCTTCATTTTGACTAATCAATTTATTTAAGAGTTTGAAACTTTTTTTGTTCACCTGTGATCTCTCACTGAGTTAATCATTGCTGAGTATAGTTTAATGCAAGCATATTATTTTCTTCATTTCATCATATTAAGGAAATATTAATATTTCCTTTGGGGCTCTTTAGTTTTATCTTAGCTTTTTTTTTGTTTTGTAACACAAAGTGGTTTAGGTTACATTACGAGGCTATTGTTTCACTACCTACAAACATGGAAATATTGTGGTAAAGATATAAAAGTAGGTCATTATTCTGAAGGAATTCACATCCAATGTAGAAAATATTAGACATATATAAAGTTTTTTTTTTTTGCTGTTTTCTGATTTTAAATATCTCCCAATTATTTTTTTCTGCCTCTTCATCTTCCCTCAGACAAAGTAGACTGGTGTAACCCTGGGATGGGAAATCCTATGATTCACAGGCCAATGTCTGATCCAGGAGTGTTTTCACAGCATCAAGCAATGGAGCGAGAGAGTACAGGAATTGTAACTCCTTCTGGTACATTCCATCAGCATGTTCCTGCAGGATACATGGACTTTCCTAAAGTTGGGGTAATGGTGATTTAAAAGCATGTTCATTAGTTCTAAATGATTTTCTGATTATTAGCCTTATTTTACTTCCCATGTATAAGCATTTGTGAAATGGTGCTGGAGCTTTGGCTTGAAATTATAGGTGAAAATCTAGCTAAAATATAAATATTTATAAATCCTGATTTTGTCTGAGTTGTTTAGAGAAATGTTTTTTGACAAAAGATTTTATATACTAGGCTTGCACTGTCTTCTGTCTAATGCTGGAAGAAATCATATTGGAAAATAATTTTTAAATCACTTAGATAGCTTACATGTTCCAAAATGAGGTGAAGTTTCAAATACAATTTTAGGGTATTGATTATACTGGGAAAAATAATAACCAGTGACTTCAATGTGCATAATCCTTGTTTTCTTTTTTAAGGGTATGCCTTTTTCTGTGTATGGGAATGCAATGATTCCTCCAGTAGCACCACTTCCTGATGGTGCTGGAGGACCCATATTTAACGGCCCTCATGCTGCGGACCCCTCTTGGAATTCCCTGATAAAGATGGTTTCAAGCTCCACAGAAAATAATGGCCCTCAAACGGTAAGGCTGATCATTCCATGAACATTTATTTAATGATTATGAGCTTCCAAGGGGCTTCCCTGGTGGCTCAGACAGTAAAGAATCCAGCTGCAATGCGGGAGACCTGAGTTTGATCTCTGGGTTGGGAAGATCCCCTGGAGGAGCGCATGGCAACGCACTCCAGTATTCTGACCTGGAGAATTCCATGGACAGAGGAGCCTGATGAGCTACAGTCCATGGGGTCGCAGAGCGTCGGACACGACTGAGCAACTAAGCATAGCACCTAGCTGCCAAGACAAATGTAATAGAGATAAATCATGGTTGTGAGAGAGTTTGGTGAATATGGGCAGTTGGGGAAATTGAGGGAAATTTATTATAGCTGAAATATAGCAGAGGGATATGGAAAAGGGTACCAAAGGTAGTGGTTTGGGGCCAAAATTAGGAAAGACATAATATATTCCATTGAGTAGCAGGTGGTAGGTAAAAAATTTTAAGTTGTAAAGTATCAAAATTTAGTTGTGCAAAAAGGTCCATCTAGAGGTTATTTATTAAAAGTATTATAAATGTCAAAATAGTATGTGAGTGTGAAAATGCTTAGAGATGGTTGTATATTTTAACTTATTGTGGTATATATTTAATACCTGATTTTCATTCCACAATCATCAACCTGTATGTACTCAGATAACAGTTTTTTAAAAATGATGGTAATTCAGATCCTGTTCGAGGGGTAAGAGTAGAGGCAGGAAAACAACAGATAATAGTGGTTTATCACTGCTTTTCTTTATTGTTTCCCAGTATGTTGCCAGTTAACTGAGAAACTTAGCTGGTTTAGCTCATAAATATTCCTTAGTGTTTAAGAGTTTTATTTTAATCAAGTATATGTTAAATACATATTTAATAAAACGTGTGCTTTATATTCATAGGTGTGGACTGGACCCTGGGCACCTCACATGAACAGTGTGCATATGAACCAGCTTGGCTGATGAGGATCAGCTTGTTAGCCTGCAGATTCCTTTTCATTCAGAGGAAATCACAAGTGGCCGAAAAAAAAATTTATGCTCCCAAATCATTCTACTGATGTGCTTGACTGAAGTGTGTAGGCTTTTTGCAGAAGAACTTACTAACTGACCTATTTTCTGTGAACATTTGTGACTGCCCATTCCCCATCATCATCCGTTTTACCTTAGTTAGCCTTTTTCTTATCATTTTTCTTTTTTTCTTTTCCCTCTTCCCCTTTGGACATAACTTTCTGTTGAAGCTGTTCTTTGGCTGGTTGGTTTTAGTACTGTAAACTGCTTCTGAGCAAACACGGAAATTTAGCAAAATTATGTAAACTTGATCCTGAAGTTTTAGAATGGCAAATAAATGTACAATTGTTTACATAACAGAAAAGGCTAAGCAGAAAGTAAATTTCAATATGTCAGTATAGAGGCTCTACTTTACGTAGACTTAAATTAATGTGAGATATGTACCTTCATATTCAGAAATCTGGATGTTTCCTTCATACATTAAACTATTAATAAGTATAACTTTTCTGCTTGTGTAATTTAAGTATAAAGTAAAACAATGGGCATTATCAGTGAATGTTTCCCGACGCTGGCTTTTAAAATACCCGTGCTGCTCTCCTTTTGAGTTTGTTTGCAGCAAGGCACATATAGAGTAAGAAATTTTAACACTTTTTCATGTCTTTTTATTACCTTGTCACACTTTTAAAAACTAATACACACTTCTGTCTTCACTCTTTTGTTTCTCTCCTCACCCTTGCCACTAATACCAGTAAAATTTTCTTTCTGATCGTGAAATAATTCTATAAAGATTTTTACTCTAATGGCTGCTACAGAGAGATGGAGAATCTGCATCATCACCTGTGGTTTCTTCTAATCATAAAACATTCAGTCTTTCTGAGAATTTAAAAAGCCACCACTGGTTCCCAGTCAGCATATACAAGCTCTTATATACTGTTTATTATTAAACAATTCAGTGTACCATTTTATATTGGATAATATTGATTCTTAACATTGGGTTTGGAGTCATCAGGAATCAACATAAAAATTCCAGTTTTCAATAATTTAAAGGTTTTTTCCCCCCATATTTTAAAGCCTTCTTAATTTCTACACTTGTTTGTATATTATCAGTGAAAGGGATCAACAGCTAACTTGGGGCAAGTAATAAATTTGGCGTTGTCATTAAGACAACTTATGGTAGACATGAATACACAGGTTACAAAATAAAGCCTCCTGTTTAACCTGTTTATGTAAGACACAGGGCCACACTAAACTACTCAGTGGGATTTATCTATTCATTTCACTTGAAAAAATAAACAGTAACATATTCCAAGAAGAATATGTGTCCTACCCTGTCTCATGTGATATAATAAATTATATGGTTGAAATAGAAAGTAAGCATAAAAGTGAAGTAATGTCTTTAAAAAATAATAGACATAATTCCTCATTGGTGAAACATAAACATTAACTAAAATTCAGATAGATCACCCAGGTTAACAATATTAATATGGTTCCTTGACTGTTCAAGAAAATGAAATGATTTCTTTTACTCTGGTTACCTAAGTAAAGAGTAAAAAGATTTCTCAAACATATCCAGAAATTTATAAACACATTTGTATCTTTTAATTTAGAAGGTGGTCTTAAAATACATAAATTTGTTTTTCTCCCTGTCTGTGATTGATACAACCATATTTAAAGGAAAAGCTAAATGATATCCTACAAATAAATGTAGCTATGACATAAAATTATTGCACTTTACTAAGAAAGGGGTATAATGATATTTAACAGAGTATTTTATGTATGACTTTTGCCACTATCCTATAACTTTTTGCTTAGTTTCTTTTCTGTGTTTACTAGGGTTATTTTCTAATTAAAATAATCCTGCTAGATAACAGATACCACCCAGTATTTATCACAACACATGACCTTGTGTTGACTCACAACAGTGGGTTTCTTAAGATAGGGTGTCTTGCTAAAAAAGAGAGAAAAACTATTTTTTTTTTTTTACTTCAAAGCTATGGGACAGGGGACTATTGATTGGAATGCTCCTAATTTAGTTTTTGGGGTCAGGCTTGTTAAATATAATACCATGGTTTTAGAAGTCTGTACTGGGAACATTTTTCAGATACATTTTTTATATTTCAGATGTAATGCAGTGCACTTTTATTTGAATAATAAAAAAATCATCTTTTGAGACCATGCAGGTCTTTTTTTTCCCCCTTTTTGGAAAGTATGTGGTATGTATAATTGCAGACTACATAAGGTATTTCTTTTCTCTTATCCTTTTAAGAAGTAGCTTAACTCTTAGATTTAACAGTTAGGTTAGTTCACACTTTAAATCCCAAAAGAATTAATATCCCAATTATTGTGTAATCTGTTTATACCAATCATTCCATTTTAGAAATGATTTTGTGTACTGGTGCCAAGAGAATTCCCATGGTTTGCCTTTTCAACATATATTTCAGCATATACCAGTATATTCAAAAAAGTGATTTTACTATTTATGTGAAAGGTATTTTTCCCTTCTGTTTCCTCTTACTACAAAGTTAAATCAATCTATTAGTAATTGAAAATTACTTTTTTTGGGGTAATAACTATACTTATCTTACAGTCATTTTTCTTCTCAGGAAAAAGGAGGTAAATAGTTTACTAATAGTTCCTGTCTTGTTTATCATGAAAATATTATTCTATTTTTCTATTGATTAAAATGACCTAATTATACATTTCATACATATTTTTGCACACTTTATTTTTAAAAACAATACAAAGTGTTAGATTAAACAGATAAATCTGGCATGACATTTAAGAATGCTAGAACTTTCAAATAAAGTTTTAACTCAGGATTATTTCAGAATGATTCAAAATATCAAAGGAAAACCATTTCACTGTTTTCCATTACTAACATGGAGATTGAGTATACTAATACTCTGTATTTTTACTTTAGATAAATGTATCTATTCAGATGTCTTTTAATATTAATGTTTGGGATATTTATAATTTGTAAATTCTAGATGCTCCTGAATCTTTTTGGAAATATATCCCAGATTAAGCAAGTCACAACACTCAGTTAACTGAATTAACTAACTGTTAATTGCAAATGATTGGGATTTAGGATGAGAGCATCATTAATGCTCTAATATTTAATCTACCATGGTATACACCTTGATTGCAAAAACACCATCACTTATATTTTGGATAAGTGAATACAGAGAAAAATGTGTTACTGTGGCTTTGACATAAATAAGAATTTCTTTATGTGACAGTAAAAATATAGGACTAATACATGGGTCATAAGAGGTTTCATATTAGACTTCTACCTTGAAATCAGTTCCCACTTTTGAAAGTAAAAGCCAATATCGTATACTTAGTACTTAAAAGTCAATGATAATTCAAGAGAATTTTTTTTTAATGAGGAAAAAAGCTAATACTACATTAGGTAACTTTGATTTTAAAAGCAGTGCATTAATAGGAAAAAGAAATGTGATTCCAAGGGATCACTTTAAGTTGCTCATGAAAATATCCTTTAAAGTTTCTTTTGGTAAACACTTAAGAAGGTGTATTTGGGAAGAGAGAAATTTAAATGACTGTACATATAGACAGTCTATATATATATATATATATATATATAATATATATATATTCACATTTTGACCTCCATTCCTGTGTTCAGCACAGTGATGAATAAAATTTCAGAAACTTCTGACAGTAAATATATAGTCTTTGTTTTTCAGGAGCTTTAAATAAAATTAAGAAAAAAGTTAGCTATGTGATGTAGTATGAATAAAAAGGAATGAGCTAATAAGTAGTTGAACTTTTTAGAAATGTTAAAAATGTTTTTTAAATGAACTTTTTAAACATAATATATCCATTTGCAAAGTATTAGGGTTGGCATCATTTCAGCTGGTTTGCCCAATATTTGTATAGTCACTCTGTAGTATACTTTTCCACTCAAAATACTCAGAGTATCACAATGTTTGTTACCAGTACATACATATACACTTTGTATTTGCATTGGGCTTTGTAATTGACAAATACTTCTCCCTACATTCTATACCAAGTAGATAGCCAGTCCTGATCATCTCCATTAACCAAATTGTAATCAGTATGTTTTAAGTATATGAAATTAGGTTAAATATTCATAAATTGTATTTAGATCACAATAGTCAAACTTAAAGCAGTGGAACATTTTTAAATGAGACTATAATCTGTGACCCCAAAATGTAGCACAAAAGGTGAGCCTACACTCATTGAAGAAGTTCCAGCCCCGACTCCTGAATACAAATCCACAGAAGGAAGTCTTAGGAATTTGATGAATAGCTTAAAAATTCTTGATTTAAATTATCTGAATAGTGAATGCATAAACGTGGAGTTTTTATTTTAGGATCTTTTTCCTTTCATCAACTCCTTTTCTCCTACATATCAAAAGGTCACAGTCCTTAGGCTTAAATGACGCTGTGGAAAGTCCAACTCCTAATGTTATCAGGTCTCTGCAACGAGAGGAGTGCAGCAGCATAGAAGTTGTTCCTTTGCTCCCTCAACCTTCAGGCCAAGATAATTCCATGTAAAATTCTTTTCCACTTTAAACCAGTAGTCGGTACCAATAGGTTGCTTGTTTTAACTTGACAAACAGATAGGGAGACAGTGATACAGGCTTTTACTTTAGGAAAAGAAATTCTATAACATATGTTGGGATGTGTGTGTTAACATATAAAATGTCATGAATGGATTTAATCATGTAATTTGAAGGAAGATCACTTCCTGAACCCAGAGAAAACATCTGGTACCCCTGGGTAGGTGCACAGTGAAGCAAGAACAGTAGCTCCAGTTTGACATTACCCCAATATTGGCCGGCACCTTCGTTTTAATCAATGATTTTGTTCCTCAACACAATTTGGCCTTTAGGTCTAGGGATGATCATTATGTTAAGAAACTCCATGTCATCCCATTGTGTTCCCAGGAACACAAAGCTAAAAACTAGTCCATGTACATTTTAGCCTGCTCCTTTTAAACAGAAGACAGCTGATGTTGCTGTTCAGGCTCCTGAAAGTTTATACACGATGTTAAGCCCCAATAAAGAAGTCACCGTGCTGCCAGTGATAACTCCCCTTAACTCAGGAGATGGTTCTTTATTCTTAATAAACTTTACTGCCCTTTATAATGAAAGATGAAACACTAAAACTGGTTCTGAAAATGCTTATTAGGACAGATGAGGCAATTAAATAATTTATACCACAGACTAAAGTATGCTTAGAGCATAAAGACTTGATTTTAACAACACAGAAACTCACGCCTCTCCAAACTGGCATTTCAGCAACGCGTTCAAGATAGATTGAGTATAATCTATCTCAATCCCTAGCGGAAGCAATCGGGGTGCACATAAAGACGTGGGGGGCTACCTTCTGATCACAAAAAGCACCCACAAAGTTTAAACCATGACATGATTAAGTCAAAAAGAACGGAAAGGTATATGCCGAAGACAGAATTTACAAGACGAGAGCTTCCTAGAGAACGCCTCGCCGGGCTCCGGGCACCAAGTCCCACCCGCAACACTACAATTCCGGTCTAGGCTCGAGGAGCTCCACCACAGCAGCGCGAAAGTTTCGTGTCTGCGCAGTAGGCTTGCTAGGTGCCGCGTGAGAAAGGTGGGACATTTCTGCCTCGTGCGTCATCTCTAGTGCGACTCAATACGTCACTGGCTTGACCGGGAAGGTCAATTGTGGCCACCCGCGAACTCACGCCCACTTTACGCCGGGGTTGCCGGCGCATGCGCGTAGCGGCCTAGGCGGAGCGGTGCGAGTGCGCGTGGTCTGTGAGGTCGGCGTTTCGGACCCAACTCTGGCGCGGAGATGCTGTGCCGGCTCAGCGTTAGGTGGCTGCGGCCCCAGCCTGCCCTGCAGGTCCGTGTCCTGGACCCATTGCTCGCACGGGCCCCAGCAGGCGGCGCCAAGAGCTCTGCTCTGCCAGTGTGGGCGGTGGCATCGGTCTCCGCAGTTGGCCCGAGCGGCGCGGGAGGCTGGTACGAGGCCTTGGCTACCTCGGCGCCGGTGCAGGGCGCAGAGGACGTGCTGCTCTTCGCCCACACCGCCTCGGGCCTGCCCTGGTGGGGCAGCATTCTCCTCACCACCGTGGTCCTGCGCGGGGCCGTCACACTACCCCTGGCTGCCTACCAGCACTACATCCTGGCCAAGGTGAGGGGTGCCGAGCCGCGCGTGGACCGTGCGTACCCACTTCCGTGGTGAGGAGGGTCAAAGTCTCACCTGGGGCTTAAGATCCCCAGATACTTCCGGAGTACTTACTGTTAATCATCAGCACCTCTAAGGCAGTAAGCTTACAGAAAGGAATTAACACAGGCAGAAGTAAATGCAGATTCTCTTATGGCTCTGTAGCTACAAAGAGCATATTAAAGACACTTAATAGACTACCGTTTCTTCAGTTTATATTACTGGAAAACCCACGGATTGAAACATTAAAAGTGTGGAGTGTAGGGCTTATTTAATCCTTAAAATAACCCTGTGAAGTAGGTGCTGTTATACATTTTATATAAGAGGGAACAAGACTTTAGAGGTTGAATAATTTGCCCAACATCACACTGCTAAGTGTATAAGTTGGAATTTTAATTTGATTGCAATTGAGGATATCATAAATTAACATCTTGTGAGAAATCTTCGAGTTTCTTGACACAACCAGTAAACCACATGTTTTTAAATGAGTTTAGGGAATAGAGAGTAAACTTATGAATGGTTATGAATACAGATCTTTAATGTGCTCATAACAAAGTCTACTTTTTCTTTAGCTAGGTGGAAAATTTGCAGCCAGAAATAAAAAACATTGCACGACATCTTAACCAAGAAGTTGCAGTTCGTGCACATCAGTTGGGATGGTCCAAGAGAGTTGCCAGGTAAGCTAATTCTCTGCATATAAGACCATGAAAAAAAAAATATGTATGTATGTCTTTATTACAGGAGAAGGCAATGTCACCCCACTCCAGTACTCTTGCCTGGAAAATCCCATGGACGGAGGAGCCTGGTAGGCTGCAGTCCATGAGGTTGCTAAGAGTCAGACACGACTGAGCAACTTCACTTTCACTTTTCACTTTCATGCATTGGAGAAGGAAATGGCAATCCACTCCAGTGTTCTTGCCTGGAGAATCCCAGAGACAGAAGAGCCTGGTAGGAGGCCGTCTATGGGGTCGCAAAGAGTCGGACACGACTGAAGCTACTTAGCAGCAGCAGCAGCAGCAGCATGTCTTTTTTACAGGGTGTGGTATTCTGTAGCTTTAGCAGCAAAGTCGTTCTTTTTACTTTTTAATATTTTAAAAAGTTTTTGTGGCGTGATAGGTTTATATACTGGACTGAAAGCAAAAAAAGAGACAAAGCAGAGTTCCTTGATCTTAAAGGACTCCAGACTACTGAAAAAGACAGATGTGTAAACAAATAATGACTGGATTAAGTAACTAAAAAAGATTATGTACAAGGAGTTAAGTCATCATGGAAAGTTAGGGAAGGCTTCACAGGATACAGATACTGTGCCACTTTGTTGAGATTTTAGTCAACAAAAGATACAAGTTATTTACAAACTTAACCTTTTGACAGCATAGAGCAGGTAGCTGCCCAAAAGAATGAGGAGACAGAAAATATAAATGCCATGGTAAAAGCAACTGGGTAGGCCAGGAGTTGTTACTCTGCTGTAGTTATCCTGTGTTGCTGTCTCCCTGAGCTCTTTGAGAGCCCTTGCCTAAGGGTGCTTGACCATGTTGTAGTTCCATGTGGGCAGCCATCCACTAAGAATTTTTGTGAGATGCTGACAAAGTGTTCAGCATCTCACAGCAATGAGAAAAATAAGGGTGTTTTAGTATGAATATGTAATGTGTATATATATGGGTATATGTGTGTATTAGTCAGTCATGTCCAACTCTTTGTGACCCCAGAGACTCTAGCCTGCCAGGCTCCTCTGTCTCTGGAATTCTCCAGGTAAGAATACTGGAGTGGATTGCCAGTTCCTTCTCCAGGGTATCTTCCCCACCCAGGGATCACACCCAAGTCTCCCACATTACAGGCAGATTCTTTACCATTTGAGCCACCAGGGAAGGCCCTATCCATATATTTTTATCTATATAGGTATAAATTTGCCACCTATCTACAATATGAAATTGAGTCCCTCTTTAGTGTTAAAAAGACCTGCCATTTTAAAAAAATCATTCTTATAGCTTAATGTCTTTACTTGATAAAAAGTTGGTAAACCTATAGTTTTGAAGTTCTACTGATCAAGGAAGTCTAAGGGCTACAGCTCTAGACCAGAAGAACACATTAGTAGCTGCTCACATGGGTTATAAATACAGCCTAGGTAAGACTGTGCTACCGTACTTATGCATCCCTGGCAGGATGATTGTCCGGACACATCCTTACACAGATGAATGACTTTCTAGAGGAAGACATTATCTGCGGGTTTCCTGTATTGTCAGTTTAACTGGGTTTTGAAGAATGAAAAGGAGTTTGTCAGGTGAACAAACAGCCAGGATAGTGGACAGTCTTCAAAGATGATGTAATAACTTCCAGGGCATGCTGATGTGAAAGTCTGAGTTGTTGGATGACCCAGGTCATTCAAGGGACAAGAAAAAGAGTAACAGGAAATAATGTTGAAAGAGTGGGCGAAGACTGAATTACAAGGAGCCTGGAATGTCTCTGTGTACTGTCTTAATTCAGTGCATTATAATTTGATTAAATTCTGCAAACCTATTGAAAACCTACCTTGTACAAAACATGCCACAAGAGATTTAAAGATGAAGACCCATCCAATATTGTAGTCTAGCAAGTGGGACGTAAGAACAGGAGTTGAAAACAGCAACAAAAACAACAGAGGAGTAACTAATATGGTTAACAGAGAAGCAGTAAGAAAATCTTTATGAAAGAGTTGATTGAAGAATGGAGACTGTTTAGACAGGTCAGGAGCATACATGGTACAAAACCACATTGCTCTGAAAGGTATGTTCAGGGATCAGGTGATTGAATTTGGCTGGAGTGGAGAAATTTGAGTAAAATGTGTTTTAACCTCTAGTATTTCTGATTCAAATTTTGGTCGTACCATGTTAGTAGTGAAATTTCCTTTGTTAAAGCCTAGTTTGCCTAAGACCTCCAGAAATAAAGCCTGAAGTTTGACAGTGGCGGATTTCTCAAATTGTTATGTAATTTGCTTACATTGTGAACAAACTTTGAGTAAAAGGTTTTATTTTCCTTTTTTTCCGGCAACCACTTGGTGTAGCTTAGGGGCTTCCCTTTTAGCTCAGTTGATAAAGAATCAGTCTGCAATGCAGGAGATGCCGGTTCAATTCATCGGTCAGGAAGATCTGCTAGAGAAGGGCTAGGCTACTCATTCCAATATTCTTGGGCTTCCCTGGTGGCTCAGCTGGTAAAGAATCCATCTGCAATACGGGAGACCTGGGTTCTGTCCCTTGGTTGGGAAGATCTCCTGGAGATGGGAAGGGCTACCCACTCCAGTATTCTGGCCTGGAAAATTCCATGGAGTATGTAGTCCATGGGGTTGCAAAGAGTCAGACACTACTGAGCGACTTTCACTTCACTTTGGTATAGCTTCTGACAGTCAAAAATCCTGCATAAATCCTTTAGCCAGTAACCATAGTATAGGTGTGTTTATCCTGTAGGGATGAAGCACAGCTAGTATCCAAATGATGTTTTCTCCTTTCCCTTTTTCCCTCTTCCCTCAAACTAGGCTCACTTACCTAAAGACTATGCGGAGGCTTGTTTCAGAGCTCTATGTTCGGGATAACTGCCACCCCTTCAAAGCCACTGTGCTGGTCTGGATTCAGCTTCCAATGTGGATCTTCATGTCTGTCGCTCTCCGAAACTTTAGCACAGGGGCAGCACATTCAGAAGGTAGTTACTATTGAAAGTAATTCCCCCAAGCAAGTTCTCTAACACTGTCTTGTATTCTAAAGAAAAAGCAAAAAAAAAAAAAAATAATAATAAAAAACATCCATACTTTCTGTAACTGGAATACACTTTAATCATCTCCCTTACACAAGTATAGAATTTCAAATATTAAGTGTAACCAAACTAGCTGTATTGAGAATATAAATCAGTTTAGGAAGGATGTCACTAGTACTACTTGGAAGTTTAATAAAATTAGTGTTATAATTCCATAATATGGTTTCAGGGCCATGAATTTTTTCTATTTATGAATTGGAGAAGCCAGAAGAACTTTCACAGTTATAAGTGTAAATATTAATATGAAAGGTTACAAACTAAGGGGCTTGTTTTTACTTTCATTTAAAGGCATTTCTAACCATAAAGTAATCTAAATTGACTTGAAAGAAAGCAGCCTATAGACAAGTAAGTTTTAAAATTTCAGTCTGTAAAGGTTACTGCTACACATCTTTAGTGTCTCCACATCCGTTTGCTCCAGAAACTTCTTACCTCTTTCTCAGTATAAGAACTAGCTTATGTTGTGGAGTGAAAATAACCTGAATAAAAAATGCAAGTCTTCAGTGTGAGGAACACCTTATTGGAATCACTTCCATCTGCTGTTTTTAGAAATTCTTCTGTTTCATTTATAAAAATGTTTCAGCAGGTTTTTCTGTTCAGGAGCAGTTAACTGCTGGTGGGGTCCTGTGGTTTCATGACCTCACTGCTCTGGATTCCACTTGGATTCTGCCTGTCTCCGTTGGTGTCATCAATTTATTAATAGTGGAGGTCAGTGGTTTTAAATAAGATTTGTTTGCCATTTAAATCATTGAGATTCTGTTGCTGTCCTGACATCAGATAGAAATGAATTTGAGTTACTGGTGATAGCTCTGAGCTAACGTTGAGATTCCTTGTTTTTTGTTTTTTTAATATATATTTGGTTATTTATTTGACTGTACTGGGTCTTAGTTGTGACGTGTAGGAACTTTGAGTTGTGGCATATTGGGTCTACTTCCCTGACCAGGGATCGAACCTGGGCCGCCTGCATTGTGGGTGCAGAGTCTTAGCTAGTCATGAGACCCCTTGGTTTTGGTCGCAGATCAGTTGTTGATTAATTTTCTGGGGCCAGTTCCTTAACCTCTCTGGGGATCATAATTTAAAATAAGAGATCTGAATTGGAACAGTTCCAAAATCTCCTTCAACTGTAAAATGGTACGATGCTAGTACATAACAGTTCTTTGATTTGCTTTTTGGTAAAGGCAGCAATTAAGATGTCAGTCTGGTCTTATTCCCACAATATGTTGATGTTTTGTTTATATGTTTAATATGTCAATTAAACATACCTGACTGCCATTTTTAGTCATAGAATTTCTTTATAAAATGAAATGGAGAAACATATGTATAAAATACAATCTCTTAGCCATATCTTACCATTAGCTCATGCTACTTTACTCAACTTGAGTTTAGGGGAAACTTGTCTTTAGTTCCATAAAGAATTGTTCTTAGACTCTTGAAAAGAACATAGACCCTTTAACTAGAAGAAATCTTCAGTTCAGTTCAGTCGCTCAGTCGTGTCCGACTCTGCGACCCCATGAATCGCAGCACGCCAGGCCTCCCTGTCCATCACCAACTCCCAGAGTTCACTCAGACTCATGTCCATCGAGTCAGTGATGCCATCCAGCCATCTCATCCTCTGTCATCCCCTTCTCCTCCTGCCCCCAATCCCTCCCAGCATCAGAGTCTTTTCCAACGAGTCAGCTCTTCGCATGAGGTGGCCAAAGTACTGGAGTTTCAGCTTTAGCATCATTCCTTCCAAAGAAATCCCAGGGCTGATCTCCTTCAGAATGGACTGGTTGGATCTCCTTGCAGTCCAAGGGACTCTCAAGAGTCTTCTCCAACACCACAGTTCAAAAGCATCAATTCTTCGGCGCCCAGCCTTCTTCACAATCCAACTGTCACATCCATACATGACCACAGGAAAAACCATAGCCTTGACTAGACGAACCTTTGTTGGCAAAGTAATGTCTCTGCTTTTGAATATGCTATCTAGGTTGGTCATAACTTTCCTTCCAAGGAGTAAGCATCTTTTAATTTCATGGCTGCAGTCACCATCTGCAGTGATTTTGGAGGAAAGATCTAATGCAGTTGAGATTTCACAGACCTCATATCTGCTGATTGCTATTTGGGAAATCTAATACATCACTTACTTTTTCAGATGAGAAATATAAAGATTCTCAGGTCTTAGGTGAAGGTTTCCTGAGGAAAGACGCTATGTGTAGTCTTAAGTGTTTTACCCTAAGAGCATCTAGCATAGTTCTGTGAACTTGGTTAGTAATTAGTATTTCTTAGGAAGAAGGAAGTGATGACACAAGGTCCCAGTGAATTGACGTCAGTCCTCTCATCTTTCCTTTATTCCATCTAACAACCCAGCATGCATAAATTTAATAAAAGCCTATTCTTGCTTAACATTTACTGTGTACCAGGCACTATTGTAAGCAATTCACATGAATTAACTCATTTAATTCTTAACAATAGTCCCATGATGTAGGTGCTGTTATTATCCCAGTCTTAAGGTGGAGAATGGGAGGCACGGAAAGGTGAAGTAACTTGCCCAAAGTCACATAACCACTAAATGCAGGGCTGCCATGTGAATCTCGTAATTTGAGTGTGCAATTGCAGAATCTGTGCTCATAATCATTAAGCTAAGCTGCCTTGTAAGTAATTCATAAACCATAACTCCTCTTCCTAGCCTTCTTAGTTCTTTTCTGTCATCCATGTAACCAGATCACAAACCTTTCAGATACCTGTTAAGTTCTTTCTCTGTGCCAGGCCCTGTATTTAGGTGCCAAAAAAAAAAAAAAAAGGTAATGATTCATACATAATACCTATCTTGAAGGGACTTCAGTTTTACAATCTTTAAAAAACACTGACCTATAAAAATTATGCTTTGATCCTATTTAATATAGATGAATCTCTTTATTGCTGTTACTTAGTTCCATTTAAGAATTAAAGAGTTGATCAACCAGTGATAGTTAATCAACAAATCAGTGTTTTGTTTTTTAATTTTTATTGCTTTTGTTAAAATGTAGGTAGAGGCCAATCAAAAATCACTTTGCATTTTAAAGCTTGTCTCATTTAATGTATATTTAGATAATCAGCATGTGTGTGTTTATTTTACCCTTTCAGATTTTTGCCCTGCAAAAACTTGGAAAGTCTCGTTTTCAGACGTACATTACGCACTTTGTTCGTGCAGTCTCGGTGTTGATGATCCCAGTAGCGGCAACAGTGCCTTCAGTGAGTAAGCACCAGCATTGTGTGAAGCATGAGCTAAGTGTAAATCCTCTCTGTTTTTAGCTTAGACTGACTGACATTGTGCCTCTTCTGTCGTGCTTCCTCTGACTACTTGATCCTTTACTGGTTTCTGATTTCTGTAATAACAAATCTACTGACTCTATCACCAAGTGACACCTGAATATTTCTTGGGATTGGTTAATCTTCCTTTACGTGAATGTGTCTTAACCCTCCATTTTCCTTTTTTTTTTTTTTTTTTAAATATTGCAGAGTACTATGAACAGTACTATGAATGTAGCATTTGCTCTGTTTGATTAGTTGATGTATTGAATTCTTTTTGTCTTCACAGAGGGATCCAAGGAATTTAGCATTTAAAAAAGAAACAAAAATTTTCCCCACCAAGGATCCACATGGGTTCATATGTAATATTATTTGATCTCATAGAAATTTTATGAGATAGGTATACTTGTCCCCATTTATATGTAATTAAACTTCTATAGAAATAGAAAAATAATGTTATATTTGCAGTTATTTCATTTTTTTAGCCTTTTGCATATTTTTCATGGATACTTTAGTGCTCAGTTGAGTAAAGCTGTCAGTGTATCTGTCTTTGCTCAGAATCAACACAGAGACCATAAAGTAGTTGTCATTTGTTGCTGGTAGTTCAAGTTCTGTCCCTTGTATAAAAGTACTTCATAGGACTTGTCTTAAAAATCTGAAATAGTATGTTTTCAGCATCAGAAATGTCTGTTAAATACTATTCATGTGTCACTTAGTCATAATACTGTCATTAATCCTGTGTAAAATAAGTTTCCTCATTTCTAAAAGAGACACCATAATGTCTATGAAAATTAATGAAATAATAAGTGCCTGTTATAGTACTTCTCATATAATGATAATGTTATAAAATACTCTATAAAAACAGAATAATGCAAATTCACTACATTTCTAAGGAGAAATAATACCAATTATAACTGAGGAAAACCACAGATCAAGTAAAATAGCAGTAAAGTTCTAATGAGAAGTTGGGTTCCAAGTGAGTAACAGAGACCTTTTCATATATAGGAAAGTCAGAATTAGGCATTTAGTGTAGAGCTGATGTGGCAGCTCTGTGAAGACATGAGAAAGACTGCCTAGTTCCCTCTCAATGCTGCATCGTCCACAACCTGTCATTCTTGTCTTGAAAGCCGCAGGATAGTCGTGATGGCCACTGAAGCTTGTTATCTTGCAAGAATAGTAAAAGGGTGCTTCAGCTACAGTCAGATGCTTCAACTACAGTCAACCACTTAAGGACCCTTGCCAGATGCCCTACCAAACACTTGTGCTTACATCTTAAATATGTGGTCATACCGAACTGCAAAAGAGGATGAAAAGTATAGTCTTTTTTTTTCCAGATAGCAATATACTTTGCTGAAAATTAGGATTTTATTACTAACGAAGATGAGTGATACTTAGTAGGCAGTTTGTAGTCTGAAGTAGTTGGGCCCAGGGAACTGTTTGCTTCATAGATGAGTTTGATGATGATGCTAGCTAATATTTATTCAACATGAACTTCGTGCCAGGCCCTGTTTTAAGTCATTTATGTACATACACACACACACACATATGTATTAGTACATGTATTTCTCCCAACAGTGCACTGAAGTAGGTGCTATTATAATCTCCAATTTAACCCTGAGGCACAGAGAGGTTAAGTAACTCATGGTCACTCATCTGTTCAGTGGCAGAGTCTTCACACACATCCAGGTATTTTGGCTCTTACTCTTTAGCTACTGTACTAATAATCTGCCTTTAAGATTTCATTACTTCCCTTAAAAACTTGTTCTGGAACAAATAAATGCTTAATATGAGCCACTTACTGTGCTTACCACACTACATGAATTTTCTCATTTATTCTTCACAGCATCCCTGGGTACAGTCTGTCCCTCATTTTATAGAAGAGAAAACTGAAACAAGAAAAAAAAATAACTTGCCAAAAGCTAATAAATAGATTTCAAACTCAGGCAGTTTGATCCCAGGACTGGACTCAGCCAGGACATGGTCTTGCCTCTAGGGCCTGCTTACCTTCTGATGCCAAAGAAAAGTTTAGAAAAGATGTATGTTTGTATGTATATATGGGGATGTTTCAAGAGGCTGCAGACTAAAAGACTACCAATTATAACTGAGGAAACCCCTAGATCAAGTAAAGTAACAGTAAAGTTCTAATGAAAAGTTGGGTTCCAAGTGAGTAACAGAGACCAAAAAAACGTCTTAAATATCCAAAGTGGATTCTTTCATATATAGGAAAGTCAGAATTAGGCAACTTAATGTAAAAGCTCTGTGAAGACATGAGAAAGACAGCTCTTTGACCTAAATAACTGAATCTCAGTGGTGGTTAAAAAAAAAAAAAAAAAAAAGAGGGTTGGGCTGAGATGCTTTGTCTCAGGAAAAGGCAAAGATAATCTATTCCTGACTACACTTAGAAACTAGTTCCTGGGAAAATTTGGAAGATAGGTGACTCTGTATAGGTGTAGGGAAGCTAAGTTTACCATCGTGAATGGCCATGCCTCCAGTAGCCTGCCTGCTGTGTAGCAGTTTGTCGAGACTCTTGGTGGGGAAGCAGTATGCTTAATTGCCAAAGAAGGAAATGGGATCTCTCTTGGACCCCTGCCTGGGAGCCGTTCTCTGCCATCCACTTTCTGTCACCAGTACCTCTCCATTTGGTTTCTTTTTGTTTGGGGGTCTTCTTTTCAACTTTTTTACCTATCTGTTAGATCTGACCCAGGTATCTATTAGCTCCTGAAGGTCTCTTTCAGTCCTGGTGCTCTGTTTACAGAGATTGTTAATTTTCTTTTTTATTGCCTGCCTGTCTCTAGACCTTGGAGAATGGAGAGATGCTAACGTTCATGTCCTTTCTTCTCGTTGCAGTCAATTGTCCTCTACTGGTTGTGCTCCAGCTTCATGGGCCTTTCACAGAACTTGCTGCTCCGTTCTCCTGGGTTTCGCCAACTTTGCAGGATCCCGTTGACCAAGTTAGATTCAGACACTCCTTATAAGGACCTCTTGGCTGCCTTTCACTCCAAGTTCATTTCAAGAAAATCACGTACTTTCTAGTAATTTTTGAAACAATTACAGGTTTCACTGCTAATGTATTTAGAAGATTTAGAACTTCAGGTATGATTTAATTTGCTTTTGTTTAAAATCATGAACTCTGTGAAGTACTGTGGATTAAGATATAATCCAGATGTATATAACAATACTTAAAATCTTTTCAGTGCTAAGCGTGTAGTATATTTAATTGTATGCTAAGACTGTAAAAGTGGAATCAAAGTGTCAGGCCCTGTTTATAAAATTACAACTTGCTAGAGATTCCAGAACTTTGGAGAACAGGACTAGAAAAGTTTATAAAATAAGAGAATCCAATGGGATGATTTCTAAAATTTGTAGGATGTGGAGGATCATAGACCTGTTTAATCTTTTAATAAAGCCCTGGTTTTCTCTTCAGAAAAGTCCTTGAAATACAAATGGAGGCCTTTTTTGAGCCCCTCTCCCAACTCCTGAAGGCCTTCTGGTAATTCCTGGTTAATAAATTATTCTAATGGAACAAGTTAATATATGATTTTAAAATGAAAGGGACTTGAGATACATGCTGTGGAGTAGTCCACACATGTAAGAAAGTACATAACACGGTAGGTGGTGTTGCTTTTCAGCTGTGCTCTGAAAGAATATAAAAAGTGTACATTCCTTTCTTTCTAATTTAAGAAGTCTGCAATACAGGGTATAGCACTGAGTACTGCTGGAACCCAAAGTAGAAAATCTTAAGCTAATCGTAAGAGAATATGAAGGAACTCAGTATCTCTGATAACCTGTTAAGTAAGTAAAAATTTTGTATTAGGGTCAAGATAATGCTAGTCGCAGATTTCTTTATACCTGTTCGTCTTGATGTGATAATACATAACATTAAGTTGGTCTGAGAATATCATATATTACCTAATTCATAATTACATAGCTTAAAAAAGAGCCAAATTTTAAAAGCTTGAATGATCAGGATAGTATTTATCAAGTTTTAATAATTACTGAATACATGAAAATACATTAGTTTCAGTGTTACTAGAAATTAAACAGTACGTGAAGAATCAGCTTATTCAGCCAGAAAGCATGCATATGAACAGCGTGTCTTCAGTCATTAGAGATGTAATCGTTGATCACATGATTGTGAAATAGGATTGTTTTGTGGAATTCTGGAGATGGAGTTGAGTCTTTTCTATAATCTCAGAGTACAGTAGACCCTTCTCTTTTGTGGTCCCAAAGCCACAACCACTAAGAGCTTTAAACTGTCAGCAGCTGGAATCCCAACAAACAGCTGGATCAAACTTCATTAACTGAGAACTTACACAGCCATGGGGAGGAAATGATTCCATGATTCCTGTACATAATAACTGGCCTGCCATCATTTGTGGAATACAGTCTAAAAATAAAAAGGACTATTAAAAATCTTTGAACTTTATTTGGTAATTGTATGGCCCTTGTGAGTATTGTGTTTCTGTTTTGGAACTCTTATTCTCAGATAAAGTAAAATGATATGTACTGGTATATTTGTTTTCTGTGGATGCTGTTAACAAAATCTTCATGCTGCTTATGCACCAAGAGGAAGATGCTGTTGAATAAATTGGATATTATATATCTCTATCAAATTTTTCTTTTAAGGGGTACATTTAGGGATTGCCCTTGAGAAAGAAATAGGTCCTACAAGAGGGTCCTCCCCACAGTTCACCACTGCTATACTCAGAAAGCCTAGCCTTCATGTCTGTTTCACCTAAGACTTCCCATAACTCAGTTAAGAATTGATAAAATTATTGTTTTATAGCAAAATAAAAGCTAACAGTTTTTCTTCACCCCTTTGGGCTTCCTCCCTCCCCTTTAGTTCATCTGCATAAACCAGAGCTCCTTAGGAGATGACATTCCATCTTAATCTCATCAGTGGACACAAGGAGATACACTTCCTTCTTTTTTTTTTTTGTTTTGGTTATTAGTACTCAATCAAAAAGCCCACACACAAACAGATCCTCCCATACTCCTGCTTGTAAGGAACTGTGATGACCTGTGACCCACTATTCCTGTGGGTCTGGATTGTGTAAACTCTAAATAGCATAAACGATCAGTGTCATACTATCATTTGACATAAACCCAAAAGGCTTTCCCAGTGGTTCAGTGGTAAAGAATCCACCTGCCAACGCAGGAGACACAGGTTTGATCCCTGGGTTTGGAAAGATCCCCTACAGTACGGGGGATACAACCCACTCCAGTATTCCTTGCCTTGGAAATCCCATGGACAGAGAAGCCTGGCAGGCTACAGTCCATGAGCTCACAGAATCAAACTCAACTGAGCGACTGATTACCCACCACCAATCCTCATCTTTGTCTCCAAAACTTTCGTGCTTTGACCTCTAATTGGCAGCACAGCCCCTAGAGCTTTCTGACTGTCTCCCAGATTATAATCCTCAAATCGGCTTGAATAAAATTTTCCATCTTTTTTCTTAGACTTAATTTTTTCTGTTGGCAAAGCTGTATTAAAGCATTTTAATCCTGGTTGATTTCCTGTCCATAGGAACTGCAAGACCTAGCAGTTACCACAAGAAAGAAAAATTACCAGTTGAGGAATGGCAGCAAAAGATTAAATAGAGGGAGCTCTTTTATAAAGAAGCCTTGCCTAGTTCTTAAAACACTAACTTTTTGCTTTTCTGTAACTCGAACATGAGAGAAATATACAACTGTCCCAAAGGAATATATAACAAATCCTTGTTCCTTTGAACTCTACCACTGACTACCTCTTGACTACCCAGTTTTTACATAACTTTTGCAAGATCGTCTAATTGATTAGGCCTATCCTGCTGATTTTGTTTTGTAAAATGAGGACTCCGGGGTGTTTGAGAACAAAAACATTGATGGCAAGACCTAAAATAAAAGTAAATGCTTCAGGAAAGCACCCAGTCTTATTGAGTTGTTCTAAGGCAACAACAACAACAAAGTTTCTGTCCTTGAAGATCCCTACTAGACCCCAGAGGGCCAAGCACTACATGACAAGCCTCTAGGGACCATTTTAAGGAAATTTCAGTGGGCATACTTCTCCTCTTGTATCCCTGATAAGGCGATTATATTTGTTTTTCCGTAGTTGAGAAGGCAGCATTATATTTAGCTTTGGTTTTTGTCTTCTGCCTAAGTTGTAGCTCTCCAGGAAAACTTAAAACTGGAGTATAAAATAGACTGAACTATATCCCTTCCATTGCAGCTGCATTTCTGCATGTTTCAACAGTGGTATAATGAATAACTTGAGGAATTTCTTCTAATTATAACCTCAAACTTCCTGGATTTTCTGAGGGTAAAGAGTATTTAAAATACCAATTCTGTATCTATGTAAGAATTAACAGCCTCTTATTTCATGCTCTTCAAAATGTATCCCATGCGTTGCTACACTTGGGAAAACTGTGAAGTTCCATTGTAGAAGCTTCAGTTATGCTTGTATGAAGCTTCAAATACAGATGTTTCACTTGGGGATCCAGATAAAAACTAGAAATTCCCATGTAAAATTACAGTCACGGTTTAAATGTCAAGTCCTAGTAAAAGGTAATGAGTGCTTGTAAAAAAAAAAATTACAGGACTTCCCTGGCAGTCTAGTGATTAAGATTCTGGGGATGCAGAGGGAGTGGGTTCAGTCCCAGGTTGGGGAACTAAGATTCCATATGCTGCATGATGGCCAAAATAAGATAAAAGTCACAACCAAGTAGAGATTTTGAAATTGTTCTCCCTTATCTTTGTTGTTTGTTATTGAGTCACTCAGTTTTCTCAACTCTTCACGACCCCATGGACTGCAGCATGCCAGGCTTCCCTGTCCTTCACCAGCTCCTGGAGCATGCTCAAACTCCTGTCCTTCGAATCGGTGATGCCATCCAACCATCTCATCCTCTGTCATCCCCTTCTCCTGCCTTCAATCTTTCCCAGTATAAGGGTCTTTTCCAATGAGTCAGTTCTTTGCATCAAATGCCAAAGTATTGGAGCTTCACCTTCAGCAATAGTCCTTCCAATCAATATTCAGGACTGTTTTCCTTTAGGATTGACTGGTTGGATCTCCTTGCAATCCTAGGACTCTCAGGAGTCTTCTCCAATATCACAGTTCAAAAGCATCAGTTCTTCAGTGTTAAGCTTTATGGTCCAACTCTCACATCCAAAAATGACTACTGGAAAAACCATAGCTTTGACTAGAAAGACCTTTGTCGGCCAAGTGATGGCTATGCTTTTTAATATGCTGTCTAGGTTGGTCATAGCTTTTCTTCCAAGGAGCAAGCATCTTTAATTTCATGGCTGCAGTCACCATCTGCAGTGATTTTGGAGCCCCAAAAAATAAAGTCTCTCAGTGTTTCCAGTATTTCCCCATCTATTTGCCATGAAGTGATGAAACCAGATGCCATGATATTAGTTTTCTGAATGTTGCATTTTAAGCCTACTTTTTCACTCTCCTCTTTCACTTTCATCAAGAGGCTCTTTAGTTCTTCACTTTCTGCCATAAGGGTGGTGTCATCTGTGTGAAAGTGAAGTTGCACAGTCCTGTCAGACTGTTTGTGACCCCATGGACTGTAGCCTACGAGACTCCTCCATCCATGGGATTTTCCATGCAAGAGTACTGGAGTGGGTTGCCATTTCCTTCTCCAGGGTATCTTCCCAACCCGGGGATCAAACCCAGGTCTCCTGCATTGCAGGAAGATGCTTTACTATCTGAGCCGCCAAGGAAGTGTGTCTGAGGTTATTGATATTTCTCCCAGCATCTTGATTCCGGCTTGTCTTTCATCCAGTCCAACATTTCTCATGATGTACTCTGCATGTAAGTTAAATAAACAGGGTGACAATATACAGTCTTGACGTACTCCCTTCCCGATTTGGAACCAGTCTGTTCCATGTCCAGTTCTAACTGTTGCTTCCTGATCTACATACAGATTTCTCAAGAGGCAGGTCAGGTGGACTGGTATTCCCATCTCTTTCAGAATTTTCCACAGTTTATTGTGATCCACACAGTCAAAGGCTTTGGCATAGTCAATAAAGCAGAAATAGATGTTTTTCTGGAATTCTCTTGCTTTTTCGATGATCCAGCAGATGTTGGCAATTTGGTCTATGGTTCCTCTGCCTTTTCTAAAACCAGCTTGAACATCTGGAAGTTCACAGTTCACGTATTGCTGAAGCCTGGCTTGGAGAATTTTGAGCATTACTTTACCAGCCTGTGAGATGAGTGCAGTTGTGTGGTAGTTTGAGCATTCTTTGGCATTGCCTTTCTTTGGGATTGGAATGAAAACTGACCTTTTCCAGTCCTGTGACCTCTGCTGAGTTTTCCAAATTTGCTGGCATATTGAGTGCAGCACTTTCACAGCATCATCTTTCAGGATTTGAAAGAGCTCAGCTGGAATTCCATCACCTCCACTAGCTTTGTTCAAATGGGTATATCTTTCCTTTTCTCCTTTGCCTTTGGCTTCATTACCGTCATTACCCCTACCATAGTTTGGGAACAGGATCTGGGGTCTAGTTCTCACCTAATTGATGTGTAGTTACCTCTTTCAGCTGGGTGAGGGCCTTAGTTCCTTCAGGACTTCAAAGGTATGTATCAGATGGTTATTGTATGTCCCTTGAGGAAGAACTGGGACTCTCTCTTATCTTTGAACTGTTTGATTCTTGACTGCTTTTCCTTTGTTCCTGCATTTCCTTATGATAGTTGATGACCTGTTCAAGGGCAAGCACTATAGGCAGGCTTAGATCACAGAAAGGCTTAGGCCAAAAATGGCTTCTCTTATGTTGGGACACCTGTGCCTGGGTCACCCCCTACCATATCTGCTTGCAGAGTCAGTACAGATGACACAGACCCACAAGATTGCCCCTTCCCTCACTTGAGCACCAATCTCAGGTACTACCTACAACTTCTGCCTGACTAGGTTGCAAATCTGCGGTTCTCATAATCCCTTCCTTGGGTGTGATAATTTGCTAGGACAGCTCACAAAACTCAGGAGAGCATTTTACTGACTAATATCTGTCTATATTAAAGGATGCAATTCAAGAACAGCTATTTGGAAGGACTGCATGGGTCAGTGTGTGTAGGGCTGAGAACACAGAACTCCCGTGCTTTGGAGGCTTCATTATGTAGGTGTGAGTGAATACAGCATTGGTCAGTGGTGATTGAATTCAGTCTCCAGCCCCTGTCCTCAGATGGGAGGTTAAGGGATGGGGCTGAAAATTTCAACCCTGTAATATTGTGATTGGTTTCTCTTGTAATATTCAGCCTCCATCTTTGGTTATCTAGGAGAGGATTTCTGAAAATTACCTTGTTACCATAAACTCAGCTGTGTTTGCAAGGCCTTGTTATGAATAACAAACTCACAGCTCCTTTAGGAACAGTTTCAGAAGCATAAAAGACCAAATAGTATAAGTAAAGATCCTTCTGTTGTTCTTTTCACCTAGGAAATTACAAGTGTTTTAGGAGCTGTTTGCCAGGAATCAAGGCCAAATACATCTTTTTTATATATATTACAGTATCACAGAGTTTTAGTTGATGAAATTAGTGGCTTTTTAATCACCACAATTGATATTTGAAATGGGTTCTCATTGATCACATTAGTTGCATGAAGGCATTTGGATTGGTTGAGATAGTTTAGAGACCTGCGTACATTTGAATGAATGTTGTTCATTTGCTGAACAACTGACTCTTTGCAATCTGACTCTTTGTGTCTGACTCTTTGTGATCCCATGGACTGCAGCACTCCAGGCTCCTCTGTCCTCCACTGTCCCCCAGAGTTTTCTCAAATTCATATCCCTTGAGTCTGTGATGGTATGTAACCATCTGTACCTACAACCTCAGTGATGGTCCTAAGGCTTAATCTGTGTGAGTAGTTCTGATTTCCTTTCTAGTATAGCAGAACCCTGCCTGTAGTGAGTCTTCATGTCAGATGTGATGAGGTCACCTGAAAGAGACTGGGATTTCATAGAGCTCAGAGCACAGAGCTGCACTTTTTATGTCTACTTGCTAATCACTTGCTAATTTTTTTCTTGTTTCATAAATGTATATGTGGTAGAAGTTAGTCTGAGACTTCCTTTCATTTTAATTTGCTAGGGAAATTGGAAAGTAAGATGCAGGAATAACTAACAGTCACCCCTATCAAACTCGTGAAAGAGAGCCAGATTGACTCATTTGTTTCTTTTATTTATTTATTTTTTTATAGTCAATATTTTATAGTAACTATAAATGGAATATAACCTTTAAAAATTGTGGAGCACTATGTCGTATACCCATAACATATAATATCATACATGAACTGTTATTTTTTAGTTGCTTAATCATGTCTGACCCTTTTGCAACCACATGGACTGTAGACCATCAGGCTCCTCTGTCTATGGGATTTCCCAGGCAAGAACACTGGAGCAGGTTACCTTTCCTTCTCCAGGGGATTTTTCCAACCCAGGGGTCAAGTCTCTATCTCCCGCATTGGTAGGTGGATTATTTACCACTGAGCCACCAATGAAGCCTCACACATAAACTATAGTTCAATTAAAAAAAATTATTGAAGCAAAAAAAAAAAAAAGATTCTTCTGTTTCCCACTCTTCCCCTAGGAGCCTCCATCAGCTCTCCAGGACAGTGCTGCCATGATTCAAATGGTCCAAATTATATCAAAGAAGTTTTTTTTTTTTAAACTTTACATAATTGTATTAGTTTTGCCAAATATCGAAATGAATCCGCCACAGGTATACATGTGTTCCCCATCCTGAACCCTCCTCCCTCCTCCCTCCCCATACCATCCCTCTGGGTCGTCCCAGTGCACTAGCCCCAAGCATCCAGTATCGTGCATCGAACCTGGACTGGCAATTCGTTTCTTACATGATATTTTACATGTTTCAATGTCATTCTCCCAAATCTTCCCACCCTCTCCCTCTCCCACAGAGTCCATAAGACTGTTCTATACATCAGTGTCTCTTTTGCTGTCTCGTACACTGGGTTATTGTTACCATCTTTCTAAATTCCATATATATGCGTTAGTATACTGTATTTATGTTTTTCCTTCTGGCTTACTTCACTCTGTATAATAGGCTCCAGTTTCATCCACCTCATTAGAACTGATTCAAATGTATTCTTTTTAATGGCTGAGTAATACTCCATTGTGTATATGTACCACAGCTTTCTTATCCATTCATCTGCTGATGGACATCTAGGTTGCTTCCATGTCCTGGCTATTATAAACAGTGCTGCAATGAACTGTTTCATTTGTTTCTTTTAAAACCCACTGTCCCCAAACTATTGTTATGGTGAGAAAAAAAAAAAAAGAGCTTTTGAAAAGACATTGTCATCAAGATGTTCTGTGAATTGGTGTTTTTAAGAAATATTTTAAGAACTTTTCCAATAGTAGTAAAAGAAAACTAGAGTGGCTGGCCTACTGGGATTGGTCCCTGGGACCAGATTTCAGCACTGGCCTGCTCTTACGAGCTAGGACAAGCTCAGAAACACAACTCTTTTTTGTTGTTGTTTAATTTGTTGACGTACTTATTTGGCTGCACTGGGTCTTAGCTGTGGCACTCAGGACCTTTAGTTGTGGCCTATGGGATCTAGTTCCCTGACCAGAGTTGAACCCAGGCCCACTGCGCTGGGAGTACAGAATCTTAGCCACCGGACCACTAGGGATGTCCCAGAAACACAGCCCTTCCAGGCCTCAGAAGGTGCCTCTGAGCAGACCCCAACCCCTGCACAGCTAAAGCTCATTATTTGGGAAAACACATGGTTGGCTAAATCCATTGTGCGTGATCATTTTCTGTTATCTGTTCTCTCTGAAACTGTCATTCTGATCTAGGTTTCCCTTCTCTTAACTAAGCCTCCCACTGTACCCCTACTCTCCCAAACGTCTCCACTCTGCTTATCTGTCTTATTTCCATGATAAACAGAACTCCTCAGAGTGTTCACATCCCTTTCAGCTCTTTTTTCATTTCCCTAGTGATGAGGATGGTGAATGGTGAGGACCTCTTAACTTTTACTCATAGATTACTATTTCCCTTACTTTTCCCCAAGAAAAATAACTTTTTCTTGATGCACATGCCAACTGGGTATAGCACTACCTACCCTCCATTTTTCCTGACATCTACTGACTGCCTCATCACCCCTCTTTTTAATGGCTTCCTCTATGTCCTCACTCCTGTCATCGCACTGGGTGAGTTTGGTAGCTAAACAGAGGTTCCATCAGACAACTTTGCCACTCAGTTGTTCTAGCTGTCTGATATGTTTGTAATTTCCCCTCCACCCTTCAGGAGTAAGATTTTTTGTTTTATAACCCATTGACAATTCATTCCATTGCAGGCCATAGATGACTGGGTCAGGGTTGTTCAAGTAGCCCAAGCTGGACTGATTAAATCTCTCTTGGAAATTTGAATTCAGATAAGGAGATCAGGACTTCCCTGGTGGCTCAGTCAGTAAAGAAACCACCTGCAATGCTAGGGACCTGGGTTTGATCCCTGGGTCAGGAAGATTCCCTGGAGAAGGAAATGGCAACCCACTCTTGTATTCTTGCCTGGAGTATCCCATGGACAGAGGAGCCTGATGGACTACAGTCCATGTCACAAAGAATAGGACATAATTGAGTGACTAACACTTTCAAGGAGACCAAGGGCTTACCAGGTGGTGCTAGTGGTAAAGAATCCATGTGCAATGCAGGAGATGCAACAGATGTGGGTTCGATCCCTGGGTTGGGAAGATCCCCTAGAGGAAAGCATAGCAATCAACTCCAGTATTCTTGCCTGGAGAATCCAATGGACAGAGGAGCCTGACTATAGTCCACAGGGTCAGAAAGAGTTGGACATGATTGAAGTGACTTAGCATGGCAAGGAGACCAAGTCGGCTGGGGAACAGATTCATGCACAGTGAATGCTAGACCAGCCATCCACAGCCCAAGCCCACATGATGATAAAGCTAGGATGTTGCAAAGCAGGCAAGGGTACCAGAAGAAAGCCTATATGATAAGAGGGGAGGCAAAATTATACCATCTTACAAAAGGAAGCTGAGATTGAGCCATCTCAGAGTTTCCACCCGCTTAAGAGATGGAGCAGTTAGACACATACACATTCTTATCACATACTATTTTCCTATTGCTGCTATAGTGAATTACCACAAACTTAATGACTTAGTGTGTGCTTAAGTCACTCAGTCCTGTTCGACTCTTTGCGACCCCATGGCCTGTAGTCCGCCAGGCTCCTCTGTCCATGGAATTCTCCAGGCAAGAATACTGGAATGGTTAGCCATTCCCTTCTCAAGGAGATCTTCCCGCCCCATGGATCAAACCCGCATCTCCTGTGTCTCTAGCAGTGCAGATGAATTCTTTACCTGCTGAGCCACTGGGGAAGTCCTTAAAACAACCTACATTTGCTGTCGTACAACTCTGGAGGGCACATGTCTGCAATGGGTCCCCAGGGCTGCATTCTTTCTGGAAGCTCTCAGAGAGACTAGTTCTTGTCTTTTTCAGCTTCTGGAGGCTGCTCAAGTTCCTTGGCTTATGATCTCTGCCCCATCCCCCCAGGTCTCTTTCTATTGTCACATCTCTTTCTTTCACTGTGACCCTCCTGCCTGCCTCTTTTAAGGACTCCTGTGCTTTTATTGGGCCACTCTGATAATTCACCCTGGAGAAGGAAATGGCAACCTACTCCAGTTATTCTTGCCTGGAGAACTCCGTGGACAGAGGAGCCTGGCAGGCTACAGTTCATGGGATGGCAAGAGTCAGACATGATTTAGTACCATCTTTCTTTTCTGATAATTCAGGATAATCTTCCCATCTCAGAATCCTTAATTTAGGCATGTCTTTGGCCTTGTTTCTCAGGTCCAAGCCCTAGTGCTTGTAGATTAAGAGCAGTGGGGATGAATGCACTCCTCCAGTGTCGTGTTGCCATTACTGTGTCTAGATCCAAGGAGTCACTCCATCTCCCATAATCTCCCCCCTTTTTCTTCCTATCTGTAGTCTGCGAAGATGGAGGTAGGGAGAGCAGAGTCATTTTCTGATGCTCTTTAGAGGAACCTCTCCGATTTGTGTCCTGCCCAGTGCCTTGGGCAGGGTGCGTTTTCTCCTTTCCATCTTCCTGGAGGCAGGAGTTTATTAAAATACCTTACCAGGATGGTCCTGACCATGGTCTCTGGCTCATCCATCTCAGGGGTCCTACCCTGTCCACCACTACATGTGGTAAGCTTCCAGTAGTCAGTCGTTTGTAGGTCCAAAATGCACGTGTGACATTTCTGGACCCGATACCTGGTTTGCTATTCCTGTTGCTGCCCCTGAGTAACTTTGTCTTTTCTGTATATCAGTGATGTGCTGAACTCCCCAGAAAGTAAGATGTGCATTCTCCCAACTCAGCCCCAGCTTAACCTGACACCTTGTCACTTACTCTAAAATTGTTTAATGGAATCAGGGCACACAGAGATCAAAAAAGGTGAGGCAGTCATGCAGCTGGTAATTCCTCGTGGCCTTGTAGGTATGGCAACTCACACACTGGCCCTGCTGTTGTTTTTCTTCTATGTGCAAAGTTGCTCACATTGTCAATGAGATTCTATTAAAATTCTCAAGACTGGGATTTTTCTGAGATTAGGGATAGACTTTTTTTCCTTTGAAAATAATTTTAATTGGAAAAATATCACTAGTATCTTTTTTTATTAAACTTTTAAATTTTGTATTGGAGTACAGCCAATTAAAAATGTGATAGATTCAGGTGGACAACAAAGGCATTCAGTCATACATATACATGGGGAATAGACCTTTTTTTAATAAGAAAACCCTGCCAAATGATACATTTCTTTAGTAGCCACCTCTCAGTCTTTCCCTATTGACCACACAAAGTAAAGCAAAGATATTTTTCTCCATGATATTTAAGCTAGAATTTGGCCTTCATAAGTGTAGGGAGGAAAGTGATCCATCAACAGAAGTGTGTATATAGGTTTTACTCTTTGATGTTATGAAAAAGCTTCATGGACGTGAATTCTATGAGTTTGTTAAAATTAGCCAGGGAAGCCTGCTGTGGTGGGTAATGTATGCTCAAATGAATGCACTGGCCACCAGAGTCACATTATCAGTCAAGACACTCCGCTCTCTTTGTCCTGAAGAAATATTTCTGCAAGAGCTCTCGAGGTGCTCCCCAAGTGTCTAGAGGTAAGATGTACAACCTCAGCCTCCCATGGGCAGCATTTCTCAGGAGATGGCAACTGTACCCACAGCCATTTTTTTTTTTTTAAGAAAGCTTTTATTTCCATTTCATCCTCACAAGTAAGGGCCCAGTTCTCCCCTTCACCCATGTCTGAAGCTTCAGATGTTTTAGATAAAGTTTTACCAGTTCTCAAGGTCTATCTGAGATACAGACAGTAGGGTTAGGATTAAATAATTTAGGACTTCATATGCGCCCAGGGCTTCCCTGATAGCTCAGTCAGTAAAGAATCTGCCCACAATGCAGGAGAGTTGGGTGTGATTCCTGGGTCAGGAAGATCCACTGCAGAAGGGAAAGGCTACCCACTCCAGTATTCTTGGACTTCCCTTGTGGCTCTGGTGGTAAAAAGTCCGCCTGCAATTCAGAAGACCTGGGTTTGATCCCTGGGTTGGGGAGATCCCCTGGAGAAGCAACAGGCTATCCACTCCAGTGTTCTGGCCTGGAGAATTCCATGGACTGTATAGTCCATGAGGTCACGAAAGAGTCGGACATGACTGAGCGACTTTCACTTTCACCTTCACATGCCCAGGTAGAGAGGCATGGATTGTGGGGGACCCATCTACTCACCACTTTCTCTCTCCTCCAGTATTCCATACTGTTCTGATGATCTTGCTGGTGGACACCTAAATCTCCATGGTTACCCCAGACGGAAAATAGATGCTGAAGTTATAGTTTGAGAATACCAACTTACAGTAGTCCTGGGACATGTCCAGTTTATACAAACTAAAAAGATAAGGGAGTAATGATGAGCCCATGCTTGAAATCATTCCATCAATTTATATCTAATAGCCCACTCCAGTTCTAAAGTTTCTAATTTTTTTTTTGGCCACACTACTCAGCTCGTGGGATCTTAGTTCCCTGACCAGGGATTGAATCTAGGACCACAACAATGGAAATAGAGAGTCCTAACCACTGGACCATCAGGGAATTCCCTAAAAAATCAGATTTATAAGTGGGATAGAAAGCTCTGTAATTCCATATACCTTCAACTAGCAAAAGCAACAAACTGTTCCTATTCTTTTCTTCTCTGGAATTGTATTACACAGACCCCCAAGCCTTCTGGGACTTCCTCTGTGGCAGCAGAGGTAAAGAACCCACCTGCCAATACAAGAGACATTAGATATGTGGGTTCAATCCCTGGGTCTAGAAGATCCCCTGGAGGAGGGCATGGCAACCCACTCCAGTGTTCTTGCCTGGAGAATCCCACGGACAGAGGAATCTGGCAGGCTACGATCCATGGGGTGGCAAAGAGTAGGACATGACAGAAGTGACTTAGCACGCATGCACCCAAGCCTTCCACACAGATGTGAGGGTGTCCTGTGTAGGTCCAGTATTGGTGCAGCGACACTGAGTTACATACAGAATGCTCAACATACAGAATGCTTCTTCGTCAGTACCAGGATAGAATGGCCCCACCCCTCTTGCAGTGCCCAAGGCTGCCGGGGGTCATCAGAGGAGAGAGAAAACAAGGTGGTTCCCTAGCAAAAGTGTAACCTCAAGTGAAAATGGTGAGAAGAATTGGAAATCCAGATCCTTACAAACAACAGCCCGCCTGTAACTCCCAGGTATAATGTTTCTAGTTCTCTACAGTGGATGGGACAGGGCCAGTGTTTGAGCAAGTATTCCAAGCAGTTGTGTTTGCCTTTGGCTGAAATAACAAGTACACACATATTTAACATGGATGCAGTACATTAGACGAGCTCCACAGGGAAGTTTCAGATGTGTTTCTCTAAAGCTGTCCACTGCTTTGAAGTATCTTGTTCTTCCAAACACAATGAGATTGTCTTGATGCACCATTGTGTCCAAGGACTATGCATTTCCAAGCACTTTCTCCAGATCAGGTGCTGAAAGGTGGTTGGGGTCCCCAAGACTTAGTGTTTTGTTCTCTAAAATGTGGAATTAATTATTTTTTCCCTCTAAGCTAGACGTTTCCTTTATTTTATCTTAATTTTCCTTTTTCTCCCCCATTAGATGGCTATTGACTTGTCTACAAGATTTTTCTTCCCTTTATTCCCAGGTATAGTCAGATATTATGTACCCACTAGCCTCTGTCTGGGGGCAGGGGTCTTCAAATGGGTTTAAAATGGTATCTGTTCAGTTGGTCTAAGGGGTCAGACTGCAAGTCTGCCACCGTCAACCAAGACTTTCCTGGCTCTGAAGGGAAAGATTCTTTCCTGCTGTTTTGGGAAAGAAATTGTGGAACTGCTGCTGCTGCTAAGTCGCTTCAGTTGTGTTTGACTCTGTGCGACCCCATAGACGGCAGCCCGCCAGGCTCCCCCGTCCCTGGGATTCTCCAGGCAAGAACACTGGAGTGGGTTGCCATTTCCTTCTCCAATGCATGAAAGTGAAAAGTGAAAGTGAAGTTGCTCAGTCGTGTCTGACTCTTAGTGACCCCATGGACTGCAGCGACCAGGCTCTTTCATCCATGGGATTTTCCAGTCAAGAGTACTGGAGTGGGGTGCAACGTTTCTCACCTCATGCAGTATATTGAAGGGAAAGGGGTTGGTTCCCCTTCTCTTCTGTTGTAGACAGTAATCACCCAGAGCAACATTAGAATGAAACTTTGCTCTAAAATACTGACCTAAGAACATTCTGACTTAGGGGAGGAAGGTAAAATTGTACAGAAGCTTGTGGGAAGGGTCATTTGACATTTCAGTTCAGTTCAGTCACTCAGTCGTGTCCAACTCTTTGTGACCCCATGAACCACAGCACACCAGGTTTCCCTGTCCATCACCAACTCCTGGAGTTTACCCAAACCCATGTCCATTGAGTTGGTGATGCTATCCAACCATCTCATCCTCTGTCGTCCCCTTCTCCTCCTGCCTTCAATCTTTCCCAGTATCAGGGTCTTTTCATATGAGTCAGCACTTCACATCAGGTGCCCAAAGTATTGGAGTTTCAGCTTCAGCATCAGTCCTTCCAATGAACACCCAGGACTGATCTGCTTTGGGATGGATTGGTTGGATCTCCTTGCAGTCCAAGGGACTCGCAAGGGTCTTCTCCAACACCACAGTTCAAAAGCATATTCATCGGGCCTCAGCTTTCCTTATAGTCCAACTCTCACATCCATACATGGCCACTGGAAGAACCATAGCCTTCACTAGACGGACCTTTGTTGACAAAGTAATGTCTCTGCTTTTTAACATGCTGTCCATATTCATTTAATATGCTGGTCATAACTTTCCTTCTAAGGAGTGAGCGTCTTTTAATTTCCTGGCTGTGATCACCATCTGCAGTGACTTTGGAGCCCAGAAAAATAAAGTCAGCCACTGTTTCCACTGTTTCCCCATCTATATGCCATGAAGTGATGGGACCAGATGCCATGATCTTAGTTTTCTGAATGTTGAGCTTTAAGCCAGCTTTTTTACTCTCCTCTTTCACTCTCATCAAGAGGCTTTTTAGTTCCTCTTCACTTTCTGCCATAAGGGTAGTATCATCTGCATATCTGAGGTTATTGATATCTCTCCCGGCAATCTTGATTCCAGCTTGTGCTTCCTCCAGCCCAGCATTTCTCATGATGTGTTCTGCATATAAGTTAAATAAGCAGGGTGACAATATACAGCCTTGATGTACTCCTTTTCCTATTTGGAACCAGTCTGTTGTTCCATGTCCAGTTCTTTTTTTTTTTTTTTTTTTTTTTTTTTTTTTTTAATGTATTTTATTTTATTTTTAACTTTACAGTATTGTACTGGCTTTGCCATACATCAACATGAATCTGCCACAGGTATACACGTGCTCCCCATCATGAACCCTCCACGCTCCTCCCTCCCCGTACCATCCCTCCGGGTCGTCTCAGTGCACCAGCCCCAAGCATCCATAATATCATATATGAGGCGAGTCGCCAGTCCAGATTCGATGCACGGTGCTGGATCCATGTCCAGTTCTAACTGTTGCTTCCTGACCTGCATACAGATTTCTCAAGAGGCAGGTATTACACTTAGTGAAAAAAAGTCAAAGAAAAATACTGTTATCATTTAGGTGGAATTTAAAAACTAAAAGTAGTGAATATAACAAAACAGACTCACACATATAGAGGACAAATTAGTAGTGATTACCAGTAGGGAGAGGTGAGAAGGGAGGGGCAATATAAGTACAGGGAATCAGGAAGTACAAACTATTATATATGAAACAAATAAGCTTGAAGGATAGATTGTACAGCACAGGGAATATAACCAATATTTTATACGTATAAATGGGGTATAATTTTTAAAAATTGTGAATCACTATGTTGTACACCTGAAACTTGTATTATATATCAATTATACCTCAATGAAAAATAAATTAAAAAAAGCAAAAGTTGTTACACCAAAGAAAAGCCACAAAATATAAAGTGATATTTTCAAACTATTAAAGGGCTTCTTGTTTTTCCGTGATTTTTCTGAGCAATTTCTAAAGTTAAAAATAGTGAAACATTTGCCATCATAAAAAGGTAGTTATACATGTCTTTTCAGAAACATTTGGATAAAGCAAAGATTTGTATTATTATATAAATTTATATAATTGTTTTCATTAAGATCTTAAGTCTTTTTTTTTAATTAAATTTATTTATTTTAATTGGAGGCTAATTGCTTTACAATATTGTGTTGGTTTTGCCATACATCAACATGAATCCGCCACGGGTGTACACTGCTCCCCATCCTGAACCCTCCTCCCACCTCCCTCCCCATACCATCCCTCTGGGTCATCCAGGTGCATATTATAATTTTAATGAGTTAATATGTTAATTGAAGTGATTAATTAAAGCTTGAGCTAAAAATACCAGAGTGGAGCCTAATGATTAACTTCTGGTGAAAATGAAATGAAATCTAATGCTGAGACTTAATTCTTTAGACTTTTCTTGATCTTCGTGGTTGGTGGGTATTATAGCACAGGTGAGATAGTACTGTTAGAGCAACGGGCAGGAGGGCTGCTGACGGTTCTGAGAAGCTGCAGGAATTCGCTTTGCCCACCCTACAGGTAGTTTATCTTAACCAGATAGCCCAACACTGCCCACTAGTGGTTTTTAGAAAGAATCAGTTCTAATAAAGACCAGATGTTTTAATAGGCTTTTATTCCACAGAGGACTTTCAAATTATCAGGAAATATTTGTATGCCTTAGAACTTTATAATTCATAAGAAACAGCCTCTTTATTTTACAGATGAGAAACTGAAAAGTTAAATGAGTAGCCATAGATTCCAAAACTAGGTAGTGATATAGAGGCTAGAACCTGGGACTTCAGTGTCTATAGCCAACATTATTTCTGCCAAGCTGAGCTCCTAAAAGTTAAAAAAAAAAGTGTGAGGTATTTGTAAAACTCAGTCCTGGGTTGTAGGCTCAGTTAATAAATCATAGGAAGCCCATGCTTGTGAAGGCTAAGTGGCTTCAGTCATGTCCAACTCTATGACTCTATGGACTGTAGCCCGCCAGGCTCTTCTGTCCATGGAACTTACGAGGCCAGAATGCTGGAGTGGGTTGCCATGCCCTCCTCCAGGGGATCTTCCCGACCCAGGGTTTGAACCCTTGTCTCTTATGTCTCCTGCATTGACAGGTGGGTTCTTTACTACTGGTATAACCTGGGCCCAGGAAGCCCAAAGTCCCTTATTTAAACTGTCTCTTAACTTTGGTGATTTGTAATACCTTGGGTGTAGATTAGCCTTTGAATACTGGGGACTCTGTTTATGTATTCCAGTTAGATAAGATGTGCAGATGATCAATTTAAAATGATACCCAGATATCTTGTTATTGCTGATTAGATAAAGCCGGCACACGAAAGATTAACTTTTGTGTTAATGGAAATGGAATCCTTGTCCCTCATAGCAATGGTAACTGGAGGATCTATTAATAACATAATTTATTGCGGACACATTTTCATTGTTTTAAAAGGGCACGCTATTTCTTGAGTTAAGGCTTGTGTGCAATTATTGTGCTAATGGTTTCATTATCTCCTGATCCCCCCCAAAGGTGGAATTGTGGGCTTTGTGTTGTACATCTTTCTTGTGGAATAGGCAGCAGGGGAAACCAAACATGCTAATGAATGAGATGGAGACAGATAAGCCAACCATTTGACAGGGTGGGTCTGTTTGCACATCTCTTCCTTTAGTCTAAGTCACTTCTCCTGACAGCCTTTAGAGATGGGAACACCTTACTTGATTAATTTTCAAGTCTGTGACTAGAGGAAGAACTCATCTGGATTTTGAACTGACTTCAATCAGTTCACAGCAGTAAGAGTCAGATGGAGGATTAATGCCTCTAGGTGGTGCCTGTGACCTACATTTGGATCTGGCAGCTTTGTCAGAAGCCGAGGAAAAACACTGTGGGGGAGGGGGAAGGGACTTTTGCGGGTGCCTGCATGCCTCTGTGTGTATTTTCTTCTCTCCAAGCTCTGTGGGGAGACAGTGTGAAAGACCCAAAGGAGCCTGGGGACCCTATATAGTTGGAGTTCTCATTTTCCCAATTCCTTTTGTTTTCTTCCTTTTTAGAACCAGAGTTCACAAAATTGATACAAATAAGACTATGCTCAAACTACCATACAATTGCACTCATCTCACACACTAGCAAAGTAATGCTCAGAATTCTCCAAGCCAGGCTTAAGCAATACGTGAACCGTGAACTTCCAGATGTTCAAGCTGGTTTTAGAAAAGGCAGAGGAATCAGAGATCAAATTGCCAACATCCCCTGGATCATCAAAAAAGTGAAAGAGTTCCAGAAAAACATCTATTTCTGCTTTATTGACTATGCCAAAGCCTTTGACTGTATGGATCACAATAAACTGTGGAAAATTCTGAAAGAGATGGGAATACCAGACCACCTCACCTGCCTCTTGAGAAACCTATATGCAGGTCAGGAAGCAACAGTTAGAACTGGACATGGAACAACAGACTGGTTCCAAATAGGAAAAGGAGTACATCAAGGCTGTATATTGTCACCCTGCTTATTTAACTTCTATGCAGAGTACATCATGAGAAACGCTGGGCTGGAAGAAACACAAGCTGGAATCAAGATTGCCAGGAGAAATATCAATAACCTCAGATACGCAGATGACACCACCCTTATGGCAGAAAGTGAAGAAGAACTAAAGAGCCTCTTGATGAAAGTGAAAGTGGAGAATGAAAAAGCTGGCTTAAAGCTCAACATTCAGAAAACTAAGATCATGGCATCTGGTCCCATCACTTCATGGGAAATAGATGGGGAAACAGTGGAAGCAATGTCAGACTTTATATTTTTGGGGCTCCAAAATCACTTCAGATAGTGATTGCAGCCATGAAATTAAAAGACGCTTACTCCTTGGAAGGAAAGTTATGACCAACCTAGATAGCATATTGAAAAGCAGAGATGTTACTTTGCCAACAAAGGTCCGTCTAGTCAAGGCTATGGTTTTTCCAGTGGTCATGTATGAATGTGAGAGTTGGACTGTGAAGAAAGCTGAGCGCCAAAGAATTGATGCTTTTGAACTGTGGTGTTGGAGAAGACTCTTGAGAGTCCCTTGGACTGCAAGGAGATCCAAACAGTCCATTCTGAAGGAGATCAGTCCTGGGTGTTCATTGGAGGGACTGATGTTGAAGCTGAAACTCCAATACTTTGTCCACCTCATGCAAAGAGTTGACTCATTGGAAAAGATTCTGATGCTGGGAAAGATTGAAGGCAGGAGGAGAAGGGGACAACAGAGGATGAGATGGCTGGATGGCATCACCGACTCAATGGACATGAGTTTGGGTGAACTCCGGGAGTTGGTGATGGATGGGGAGGCCTGGCGTGCTGCGATTCATGGGGTCGCAAGGAGTCGGACACGACTGAGCAACTGAACTGAACTGAACTGAAGACTATGAAGTTCAAGAAGAAAATTTGGAATTTTAAAATCTCATAACTAAAATTTTCTGTTTTTAGGAGTGAGGAAATTATACTTTCATGTGTACATTAGCGTATAATAGTTGTGTGACAAGCATATACAGAAGGCATTCTGTTTGAATTCTAATCTTTCTCAGTGATGTTCATGTGCAGACTGTCTTTTCCTCTTCCTTTGCATTTCAGTCCGAATCAATAGAATATCCATTGTTTTCAGCTCATCGGTGTTAATTTTATCACTAGAGTGTATTTTTCCAGTTGACTTCCATGTATTAGCTTAGAAAGCAGAACTGGAAGGACCTTTAGAAATCAGCAAGGAACCAAGTTTTCAGATCTTTGGTTTATTAGATCAACAACCCTTTCAAGTGGAGAGGGTTTAATCACATCTTGGTCACATAATCTGTAATTAATATATTCTGGGGCTTTCCTGGTGGCTCAGCTGTAAAGAATTTGCCTGCAATGCAGGAGATGCAGGTTCAATCCCTGGCTCAGGAAGATTTCCTGGAGAAGGAAATGGCAACCCATTTCAGTCTTCTTGTCTGGAGAATCCCATGCACTGAGGAGCCTGGTGGGCTACCATCCATGCAGTTACAAAGTTAGCAACTGAGCATGCACACACACACAGGTTAAAGCCTGGGTCAGCCAGTCTCCGGATTGAACTGTCTTTTTGCCATACACACTCTTTCAGAAAAAAAATTTTTTCAGTAGATTTCCAATGATATCATAGGCCCCAGATTAGGGGTCAGTTTTGGGTTGGCGATGTTTTACTTAAAAAGAACATTCAAGCCACCCCTAAGATCAGGTCATTATTGCTTCGTAGAAGGAGGACTGTTTTAACACCAAATGGGTAAGAAGATTTGTTCTCAGAACAAATGGCAATCTTTTACTTTAGTAATTTAATTTCATGTAAGAAATTAAATTTCTTACATGATTTCTACGTTGTTCATTTCACCTAGAGCAAATGAACTCTTCTTTGTTGGTGTCCCAAGGGCTGTATTAGAGAGTCACTGATCTATGACAATCTCTCCCTTTCTTCAAATGGAGAAACTGAGGCCCCAATAAATTAAGTGATATGTTTGAGGTTGTATGTCCAATGAGTAGCAGAGAACTGAGTTTTCCTTTTTCGTTTCAGTAGTTAGGAATATGGATGGTTTTTTCCCACTCTTTTCAGCTGTTGCTAAACGAAGGGTTAGCAAAGAAGAATCAGTATATGGCAGGCAGATAGTAGGTCTCATAATGAAAATTTCAATCCTGTGTCATTATGGCAGTTTGATTTTCTGTCAAATCCATTTTCTTTCTTTCTTTTTTCCTTTTTTGCTGTTTTGTTTTTATTTCCCCCCAGGTTTATAATTAAAAAATAAAATTGCATATTCTTAAGGTGAACAACCTGATGATTTGATAGGCTAATACAATGTGAAATTCTTACCATGATCAAGATAATTAACATATCCATCTATTCCTATAGACACCATTAGTGTATGTGTGTGAAAGGCCTGTTTTGTTTCTGAACCCTAGTTAGGTATCGATCATTAGTTATTCTGGGGAAAGAAATAATGTTTACTGAATACATGCTTTATGGCAGGCACTTTGTGAGGTGTTTTGCATACTTGTGTCATTTTTGCTTATCTCACAGGAAAGAGTGAAATCTTTATGAATGACATTAAAAGCCTAAGTTTTCCACACCACTGATTTTCATGATGTTTGATATTTTCTTTAGAAGTGCAAAACAATATCTTCTTGCCAATGGAATTAACCGTATTATCGTCTATATATGTATACAAATTCTCTCTAGTTCTTTTACTATAGCTGTCGTCAAAGGAGGGGCTTTTTAGAAGCACCAAACAGTAGAATTTGGGGAGGGAAATAAATTGTGATGAGCTGAATTTGTGTGCAGATTAATGAAAGAGGAAGGGTTGAAGATTCATCAATGTCATTTCATCTTTTGGAACCATTTCCAATTTAAGAAAAATGAATGAAAATCCCCAGGGCAACCAGTCTCCCTACATGACCACCAGAGGGCGTTTGACACTGTCGGATTGCAGTGGTCCTCTCTCCAGTAAAATTATAGCACCACAGTTTTTCTGTAATTATGTCTTTTCTTTCTGTCCATTCTTACATTTTCAGAAAAAGTTCACTAGGCAGACACTTTATTCTTTAATGTGTCTTGACTTCTGATGCTCTAATAAGATTTCATGTAAAATAAATAGTCCTTTTATGAGGTTAGATTATATACTATATATGAAGTGTTAACCTTTACCTTGAGATTGCGTCCTAGGACAAACTTTCTAGAACATTCCATCAAGACGATTCTGCAGGATGAACATGCCACTCGAATGCCTTCAGGCTCCCGTTTCCAGTTTTCCCATTCCATGCCAGCCTGTCCTGTACAGTCAAAACTTAAATTCCTTTCTCTTTGATGAATTTTTTTCCTGGCCCCTTGGTTATCACAGAACTTCCTTCTGAAGTATTTTGGTGTCAAAGTCTCCACTTAGTCCTGTCTTGTCTAATATCATTAATTTCTCAAGTGTTTCTTTCCTCCACCAAGTCGAGGACTCCTGGAGAATGAACAATTGAAAACTTTCTCCCCAGGCCATAATGGTATAAGGATGAAACTGTGCTCTCCATAACTTACTCATTTTGTGAGAATCCCAGCTCCCCCAGATTCTTCCAAACTAGTTCTGCTTAGAGTCTGCCTAGACTTTCTTCTGTGTGTTTCTCAGTCAGTTGTAGTGGCTTTCAGGGGTGCACGCTCTTTCTTCCCTCCTGCAGTGACACCTGGAGTCCCAGCTTCGTGGGTGGTTCATGCCAGCTCTGCAACACTACCCGGGCTGCCCACCAAGCAGGCCTTCTTGCTGACTTCTTCAGCAGATGAGGTCCCTTTGGCCTCCCTGCCCAGGCCTCTGTGCTACAAAGGAGATCTGAAGGGGGCGGGTAGTTGTGACCCTCACTTGTGCTATGTTATGAAGCATAACTCAATACAGTATAAACTTGCATCATCACAGAAATCTTAGAAAAGTAGGTATTTTAGTGCTTAGTACCGGTGGCCCCTGCAATGCAGGAGACCCGGGTTCAATCCCTGGGCTGGAAAGATCCCTTGGAGGAGGGCATGGCAACCCACTCAGTATTCTGGCCTGGGAAACTGAGTAACTGACATTTTCACTTTCACTCTTTGTATACCCATATCCTTAATAAAAAGCCATCCTTTAAATGTTTCCAATTTACAAAATTTGCTCTTACTTTATTTTGACCTTTCAAACCCACATGAGTGAGATTTACAGATTTTTGTATTTTAGACCCTCCTTGGTCACCTCTGCTATTTTGGTTGTGCTAGCTTAATAAAATGAACTGAATTACCTGCCAATAAAGTTGTCTGGTCCTAAAATCTTTCATTAGAGGTCATTAGTTGATAACATTCAATTCCTTTCAACTTTATCTATTTTTTTTGTTTGACATTTTTCTTGACTTAGTTTTTATTATATATATATATATATATATATTTTCCTGTCAACCTTTTATTTTGTGGAGATTTTGAAGTTTATCAGCACAGGCTTGTAGATTGTAATTATTTAATTTCAGAAAAATCCCATCTCTCTTTTCACTGTAAGGCCCTCCCTTCCTGTCCCTGGGACTTAAGCATGAGTACATAGGAGCAGGACTGGGAGAATGTCTCAGAAACTGAGATTGAGCTTGACTTATTTGCTCTTCTTTCATCATCTGTGAGCCATACATGATTTGAGGTATGTTATTCTATTTGTCAAAAATTAAATTATTATAGAAAAGAAGCTATTTGTTTGTTCTCCTGTATTTGTAGACTGTGATTCCTATGTACCGTTCCACAGCCAGATTTTTATTAGAATGAATGACTTCTTTTCCAGGAAGCTATCCAATTCCTCCTACAAATAATACTCTAGACTGAATTCAGGTTCCCTTTTTTTCAGACAATCCCAGGTATGTCTGAGTCCTAGGATGTGATCTTTCAAGATGACGTCTATATGACGTATATTGGAGCTCTTCAATGTGGCTCCAAACTGAAAAATTATCAGTAGGCAGAAGATATACGAAGTTGGACTTGGAATCAGTGTAAAGAAGAATTTTTAATAAATCGTGTCCGAAGCTAGGATGGGCTTCTTTGGATGGTTATATTCTCATCATTGGAGGTATCTGAAAATTGACCAAATACTCATTCAGTGAATGTTTCAGAAGGGACTCAAGCCTTTGAGGGAAGCAATTCAACTGGGTAGTAGTCTCATCCTGTTCTGGGAGTCTATGGTTATGCTCTTGGAATCTCCCACAGTGCACAGTTAAGTGCCTTATCATCGAGTGAGCAGGAAGTCAAAATTAATAAACTAAAAGTAATCTGCAACAATACTTCAGAGTTATAGGAAGCAGAGAAACATCATATTGCCTTTATTCAGTGATTCATGAGTTGGGCAGCATTTCACCTAACAAAGAGAAAGGAGCTCCCAGCAGGTGTACAAAAATGAAATTTTTTAAAGGCAGAAAGGAGGTGGGACAAGGAAGTTATAAACGAAATAATTTCTTTTTTCCCCAGCAAAATCACCTTCCTTTGTGGGAAGAGTGGGGTCTGCCTTGCAGATTACCTCACCAGTACTAATCAGGTAATTCCCCAGATTGACTAGTTAAAGGTCACACTCTTGGGAAATACTGAAACTGTAATTAAGTCTTGGCTTGCTGACATGGGACTCAGCATAAGTGACTCCATTTGGTGCTTGTTATTTCTTTTTAAACAATACTAATCGTAGTAACCCTGATGATAACTACCATCAACTGAGCCCCTACATATTGACTGTCTATAGCAAGCATTTTGTCCATGATGTTTTATTTATAGTTCACAAGTGCTCTGTGAATGAGACATCATTTGCCCGATTTTATGAACTGGTACCCTATAGTTAAAATAAGGAAACTGGACTCTTGAGAGTCCCTTGGACTGCCAGGAGATCAAATCAGTCAATCCTAAAGGAAATCAATCCTGAATATTCATTGGAAGGCCTGATGCTGAAGCTGAAGCTCCAATACTTTGGCCACCCGATGCAAAGGGCCGACTCATAAGAAAAGACCCCGATCCTGGGAAAGACTGAAGGCATGAGGAGAAGGGGACGACAGAGGATGAACTGGTTGGATAGAATCACTGGCTCAATAAACATGAGTTTGAGAAAACTCTGGAAGATGGTGAAGGACAGGGAAGCCTGACGAGCTGCAATCCATGGGGTTGCAAAGAGTCGGACATGACTGAGTGATTGCACAACAACAACAAGGGTTGTGTATGCAGATCGATTGTAGGAATGCCCACATGATCCTCTTAGCCCTGGAGATGGGTTGCTGCTGCTAAGTCACTTCAGGCATGTCCGACTCTGTGCAACCCCATAGACGGCAGCCCACCAGGCTCCCCCGTCCCTGGGATTCTCCAGGCAAGAACACTGGAGTGGGTTGTCATTTCCTTCTCCAATGCATGAAAGTGAAAAGTGAAAGTGAAGTCGCTCAGTTGTGTCTGACTCTTAGCGACCCCATGGACTACAACCTACCAGGCTCCTCCATCCATGGGATTTTCCAGGCAAGAGTGTTGGAGTGGGGTGCCATTGCCTTCTCCAGGAGATGGGTAGGAAGAGCATGAAACACTTGGATTTCTAGACCAATTACCTTTGACTAAGTGCTACCTCTCCCCAGTGTTCTATAGAAATATTATAATTCTCTATGCCTACCAAGGCGTGAAAATTGGAAAGCACATCAAACTACCTAGCTAAGGTGACAAGCTTTGGAAAGTGAAAGTGAGGTCGCTCAGTCGTGTCTGACTCTTTGCGACCCTGTGGACTGTAGCCCACCAGCCTCCTCAGTCCATGGGCTTTGGTAGAGCCTAATTAGAGATCCAAACCAAGGTGTGTATGACACCAAAGTTCACTTTCTTTCCTCGATACCTCACCGTCTTTAAAGATTTGAGCCGTGATATTATAGAAATGTCAAGTCCTTCAGATGGAAGCAGAGGGAGGCAGTAGAAGATGGCTAATTATGTTACATGGGTTTCAGATAGAAGATATAGATTTGAACACTTCAGCACCTCAGGGGCTGGACTTAATGTACACTAGCAAACTTAAGATTGAGTTCTGTTGTCAGTCTGTCTGGATTTAAAACCAAACTCCATGCCTTACTAGCTGTTTGACTTTGGGAAAATTATTCTGCTTCTATGTGCTTCAGGCTTCTCATTTTTGAAATAAAGATTTATTTACTGAATGAGTCAACAAATATTTGCTGAAAGACTTCTATTTGTTAGGTACTATTCTAGAGTAAGGCAATGGCACCCCACTCCAGTACTCTTGCCTGGAAAATCCCAGGGACGGAGGAGCCTGGTAGGCTGCAGTCCATGGGGTCGCTAAGAGTTGGACACGACTGAGTGACTTCACTTTCACTCTTCACTTTCATGTGTTGGAGAAGGAAATGGCAACCCACTCCAGTGTTCTTGCCTGGAGAATCCCAGGGACAGAGGAGCCTGGTGGGCTGCCGTCTATGGGGTCGCAGAGTCGGACACGACTGAATCGAGTTAGCAGCAGCAGCAGCAGTCCCACTTGCTTATTTTTGCTTGTTACTTGTGTTTTTTGTGTCAGAGATTTTCTTCTATGTTTTCTTCTAGGAATTCTACAATTTCAGGCACTCCATTTATGTTTTTAACCTATTTTAAGTTAATTGACGGGGGTGGGGTGGTTAGAGATAAAGATCCAATTTTTCTTCTTTTTCTTTTTTTGGTATGTGATTATTTCGTTTTTCTAACAACATTTATTGAAGAAATTATCCTTTCCCCACATAAGTATTCTTTGGCTCCCTTGTCAAATATTAGTTAACTGTTAGATTAATTTTTTATACCAAGTCTGAAAAGTTGTTAACTGTTTATTCACATTTTTTCCTGCCACTTTCTCTTTATTTTCTACTTCCATGACTTTCACTGTGCATATTTTGACAGCTTGATGGTTTCTCATAGGTATATGAAACTCTTTTCATTTTCATTAGTTTTTCTTTCTTTTACTTAACCTGCTGCTGCTGCTGTCGCTTCAGTCGTGTCCGACTCTGTGTCACCCCATAGACGGCAGCCCACTAGGCTCCTCTGTCCCTGGGATTCTCCAGGCAAGAACACTGGAGTGTATTGCCATTTCCTTCTCCAATGCATGAAAGGGAAAAGTCAAAGTGAGGTCGCTCAGTCGTGTCCGACTCTTTGCGACCCCATGGACTGCAGCCCACCAGGCTCCTCTGTCCATGGGATTTTCCAGGCAAGAGTACTGGAGTTGGTGGCCATTGCCTTCTCCATTACTTAACCTAGATAATCTCAATTGACCTGTTTTCTGATTCTTTTTCTTCCAGTTCTGCTATGAAGGAGCAGCAGAGAGTAATGTTCAAGGTGGTGTTACTTTATCTCTGGTACATATGGAAGCCCTCTGAGGAGGTGACATTTGACTTGTGACTTGACAATGATTAAATAAATGCTTCCTAAACATGGTGGGCTGTTCTCAGGCTGAATTGTAGATTCTCATTCCATAGGTTGGAGAAGGGGATCAATCCTTTCCTGGTGATCTCCATAAACGAATGCATTTGATGGACATTTCTGTGTCTCTACTTGAGCTCTCCAGATATGCAATACAAATAAATGTTCTGGTTCTGAGGGCTTTATTTGTTAAAATAATTCATTGCTGATAGTTCTAAAATCCTTTGCATTTGCACAGGAACCTTTATTATTTAGGCAGACTTGATTTTTTTTTTTCATGGAGAAGTAGGAGGACTTAATTATAGTTTCAACACACATTGGCATGCTTGGAACAATTCAGAAGGAAGTAAAAAAATTTTGAGAATGTAAGCCAAGATACTTATGCCATCTTAATAATGTTGTGACTTGATGTTTATTTTACTGCTAAATATTCCCAGAAGTATCAGGTAATTGGGCTTTATTCTATGGCCTGAAGGCCAATATTTCTGAACTTGGTGAAACCAACTGAAAAAGATGAATTCCAAAGATGGAATCTCTCCATGGAAAATGTGTTGCTTCCAACCCTTGGTATTCACACCTAAGGCCTGTTGGCAGCTGTTCTTTGGCCAGCTGAAACAAGTATGCTACTACGTAAAGGTAGTTTCTATGGAAACCTGAACTCAAATGATACTGAGGCTTTGATGATCAAAGGCAACACCCTGAATTGTTTGGAGAGCCCAGTGAAGGTTTCAGAACTTTATTGTTCTCCACAGAAAACAGAACTTTATTGTTCTCCACTATAGCCTAGACTTTGAAATGTTTTATTCTCCAGGTACATTAGAGCCATGCGGACGAGATAGAATTTTGAACTTTGCTTGCGAATTTACCTTTTCTAATTATTTTACCAGCTACTTTACAACATATATCTCTGCCATAAAGAAAATTAGCGTCTTCCGTTTTCCCTTTCTCATCTTTACTTGATTAAATATGTGAAGCCATAAGACACATAGAATATGCTGAACTTGTACTTTTGGTCTCAGATAATGATTCCTCCCTTTCATAAATCATGGATAATTTATTCAGTATATCATTTTTTTCACACTTTAAAAAATAAATACAAATGACCACATTGCCAGATGCACACACAGCTGAATTGCAGTTGTGCCTGTAGAGATTTGATCTACAATAGTGATCCCTTATATAGTGTAGTCTTTGAACTGATTCCTTTAGTACTTATGACTCAAACTCTGTTATCACAACCGTATCAGAAATTAAAGTACAATAAAATATTTTCCCATGAATGTGTCTTCCCTAGAGTACATCTTGTGTTTATTTTGTGGATCTTGACATAGATATGTTTCTTCTAACAAGTTCCTATTTTATAAAAGCTCTGTTGAATAACAATGGGGCATATTCTTCCTTGTTGATAGATATTGTCAAGATAAAATATCTGAATTTATGTATTTATCTGTGGGCATTGATGTTCTTGGTTTCAGGGCCATTGTAGAGTGGCTGGATATACTGTGTGTGGTTAGTTACAGTATTCAAATGCACCATATTCAACAGGAAGTAATAAAATGAAGACTATGTGTGTTACACCAAGATTTACAGTTAATCTATGTACATAAAATATGGAGAATGGGAATGGTACAATTTAATCTTCCTGACTTCTCAGAGATGTCCAGAACCAAAGTAGTAAAGCTACCTAGACTGTATTTACTGGAGTCTAGTTTTTACAACATTCCTGCAGGGAGAAGTTCCTTTTTTCCACCTTGAAAAAGCAAACTTTCTCTGCGCCTTCTCCTTGGGACAGTTCCATTTTGTCTCAGCTCCATTTCCAGGTAGTTTCTATGTATTCCCTTTACTTCTCCCTCTTGCTTTTATCCCTCGTCTATAGAGAATCAGGTGTCCATTTGTCAAAGTCTTCTCTCATTATAACTCTATTTTCTCCTTCCCCTACCATGAAGAAAGGACATTTGACTTAGGATTGTGACATACTTTAATCTGGAATTTTGACTCTTATGTAAAGCATTAGATTTCAATAGTGATTTATACCTGGGGTTTTAATCAAACTGGCAAACAGCATGTTTGCCGTTTAATATACAGATTCATAGGATGCAAAATATAGAAGGGACTTTGGGGAGTGTTTGTCAGTATTTTGCAATCATTTTCCACTAAGGGATTTCTATTACAGAAGAAAAAGAGCCTATTCATCAGATGTCTGGAGGAATAGAGATAGTTCCACTCAGAACGAGCATCATATGTCTTTGAAGTTTCCTATTTTATCTTTTAAAAATCCTACAACTTCAAAATTGACTCCAAGTTGTATTTTTCAAAAATTTTGTTTTTAAGTTTTGTTTTGTGGTATAGCTGATTCAAACAATGTTATGAGGGTTTCAGGTGGACAGCGAAGGGGCTCAGTCATACATACACATGTATGATTGTCCCTCAAACTCCCCTCCCATCCAGGCTGTCACATAACATTGAGCAGAGTTCCATGGCTATATAATAGGTCCTTGTTGGTTATTCATTTTAAATACAGTAGGGTATACAGGCAACTATAATTTCGTCCTCTAAGTCTGTGAGTCTTTTTCTGTTGTGTAAGCAAGTTCCTTTGTATAATTTCTTTTTAGATTCCACACATAAGAGATGTCACACAATATTTCTCATTACCTGTCTGACTTACTTCACTGAGTATGAAAATCTCTAGGTCCATCCTCCAATTATATATTTACTTATTTTCTATTAAAAAAGTATTTTAAATTACTTACCAATGAGTATAATGGTCCCTACCCTTCCCTTTATGTACCATTTAGCACATGTCCAATATTAAAATATAGACTATATATATATATATATATATATACACAATGTATCCTATAGTAAATGAATGAACTGACACCATGAAATGTAAGGAGATTTGCTTAAGATCATGGTAGAATCAGCAGAGAACTGAGGACTAGTGCCTTCCAGCCCAGTGGGTTTCCCATCAAACTCTGACAGATGTTTCTACCTGATGTCTTTTCCACATGGGTTCCTGGAAATTAGAGTTTCTGGAAGTCGGGAAAATCTGGAACCTGACTGACCCCATTTAACCTGTAAGTAAAAGTAAGTAAACCTAGAAAAGCACTGTAAGAGTAGTGTACATCTATATATGTGCTATATATGTGTCTTATAGCAGCCTATTTCCAAAGGGGAGTTGTGGGGATGTGTGTGTGTGGGGGGGGGGTGGGGGGGAGAGAGAGAGAGAGACAGTGGATAAATGAAGGGTGAGAGGCAGTAGTGGCAGCAGTGGTGGGTAGCTTCCAACAGTAGATCATCATATTTTCCCATTCTCTGAAACCACAACAACTCTTTCCTGAAGCCCATTAGTCCAGTTCAGGCTTCAGGCTGCTGGAGGAAAACATCATTTGGTGGGTGCTGTAGGAGCTGATTCTTGTGGAACCCATGAGAGTTAGATCTTGCTGAAGTCAAAATTTTCATGGGATTTTGAATTTTCAGAGACATTTTGTACTCTGCTTGTGAGCTTGATATAAACAGTCTTGTTCTTTCTCTCCCAGATGAAATCCATGGAGAAAAAGAACTTAATTTGTCCCCTATGGAAGATAGAAAATATATTTGAGTGGCTGAATAGATAAATCTTTGTGGATGATCATCACTCAAATTTAAATTGCCATTTTCATGAAAGGTGTGGAGGGATTTGCTATTTTAAACCTAATCGAAGAGTAGAGATAGGTAACAGTGCATCCATTGAAAGACTGTAATAGAAGAAAAATGTACATAATCTAATCAATCAAACAGAAATAAGAAAAGAACTTTGCTGCTTCCTCTCATTGGTCAAACTGGAGAATTCTGGCTCCTCTCTTTGGTCAGGTGAACTACTTACGGGTATTTACTAAGTGAATGCGTTCATCCATCTCAGGTGAAAGTCGGGAATACAAAGATGACAAAGGTCATTTGAGCCTCAAGTTTCTTACAATCCAGTGAAAAGACAACTTTGTGAATAATTAACCAGAGTATAATATAATTAACAAATTTTATGCTAGTGATGTAAACCAGAAGAGGGATTGTGTTCATTGATCTTATCTTGGGATATTAAGGAGGGTTTCACTACAAAGATAAATTGAAATTCAAGGATGTATAAACCTTTTTTTCCAGGCAGAAAAAGGGAAAAGGCATTGTGGAAGGAAGAGTGCAAAGGACCCCCAGTGGGTGAATGTGGGAAAGTGCCGAGCTTGACCTCTTGGGGATAGAAAGTTGCATGTAATGAGAAAGTGGCAGGTCTAGGAACTGTATAAGGAAAGAATAAAAAGCTCTTTAATTTTTTTATTTTTATTATTGGCTGCGCTGAGTCTTCATTGCTGTGCTCGGGCTTTCTCTAGTTGCGGTGTGCTGGGCCACTCTCCATTGCAGCGTGTGGGCTTCCTGTTGCTGTGGCTTCTCTTGCTGCAGAGCGCAGCACGGGCTGTAGGCCGCATGGGCTCAGCAGTTGTGGTGCACTGGCTCAGCTGCTCCTCGGTGTGTGGAATCTTTCTGAACCTGGGAGGGGCCCGTGGCCTTGCTTTGGCAGGCATACTCTTAACCGCTGGACCACTGGGAAGTCCTAAAAACTCTTTAAAAGAAGAAATTCAGAAAATGATTTGTCTGATGTTGTAGATATATTAGAAGCAGTTACAATATTATCTTTTAGCCAAGAGAGAGGAATGAGAGAACATAGAGAAGGTATATTCATATTATGCATTTATTTATTTATTCTGCATGATTTAATATTAAAAGAAAAATATATAGGTAAGAAACTTAAAAAAAAAGACATATCCCCCAACCCTCAATAGGCAAACTCCTCAGCTACCAACATCCTGCATCAGAGTGGTACATTTGTTAAACTGATCAACCTACATTAAGGCATTATCTTCACCCAGAGTCCCTGCTTCATATTAAGGTTCAGTCTTGGTGTTGTATCTTCCAGGGGTTTGGACAAATGTGTGATGTCATATATCCACCATTACTGTGCCTTTCAGAATGGTTTCACTGCACTAAAAATCCTCTGCACTTTGTAAAAAATTTTGATAATCAATTACACTTTTAAAGAAACATGTGATATACATATGATACATGTATGTAAAAATTAGAATTAAATTAGGCAGCTTGTTTTTTGTTTTCTGAGTTTTTTATTTTTTGGCTGCATTTAATGGCATGCAGAATCTTAGTTTCCCAACTAGGGATCAAACTTGCGCCCCCTGCAGTGAGAGTGCAGTGTCAACCACTAGACTGCCAGGGAAGTCCCCAGCAGTATGTTTTAAGAGTCCTGATTCTGGCTTAAAGATTCAGATTTCCTGCTTACTCACAGGGCATACCACCATCATTTCCTGTCATCTGGCCTTTTACTAGATTACTCTACACCCAGTGGGCATGTTTCATCATCAGACCTAACAATGGAGAGATTTGTGTCAGGAGACAATTCCTTTTTTTTCATGAAAATTTGCAATAAATTATGGGGAGGGCGGGGAAGAGGCTCCACTTAACTCCATATAAGAGCAGTGAAATAAACATGCTGCTGCTGCTAAGTTGCTTCAGTCGTGTCCGACTCTGTGCGACCCCATAGACAGCAGCCCACCAGGCTCCCCCGTCCCAGGGATTCTCCAGGCAAGAACACTGGAGTGGGTTGCCATTTCCTTCTCCAATGCATGAAAGTGAAAAGGGAAAGGAAGTCGCTCAGTCATGTCCGACTCTTAGCGACCCCATGGACTGCAGCCTACCAGGCTCCTCCGTCCATGGAATTTTCTAGGCAAGAGTACTGGAGTGGGGTGCCATTGCCTTCTCCAAATAAACGTGCTAGGGACCTCTAAATAATTTCAGCATATCTGTCTTGTTGGTGAAAGAGGGGAGTCATTTAGAGCCTCGAGTGCTCATATCACTGTCCTTTCAGACCCTATGACGGCAGAGTGAACGAGCTAAGAAATCCCAGCACATCCAGCTGCAAAGCGGCTGCAGTCGGGTGGTGCATGGGTTTAGTTATGGGTTCAAATGGAATGGGTTCAAAAGGAATTTTCATAGCATTCTTTAAATAGTTCTAGTTCTGTCTGAAGATCGGTGGATAGTTACAGGATTTTAGACAAGAGAGAAAGCCCAAGTTCATGGACAGTCTTAGAAAAGGAAAGACTGGTATTTTAATAAAATCCAAAATTAGAATATTTAAAAAGAGGAAATAACTGGTGGTATTTTATGGGATGAAAGAATAATCCTTAGAATGCTTTTTATTTTGTCCATTACCCTCACTCCCTGTGAATTAAATGTGGGCAGAGTTGCCTTGCTGCGGTGAGCAGAGGAGAGGAGATACCCTATGTCCAAAGTCAGTAGCAGCAGCCATGAGGAAATACCCCATGCCCAAGTAAGGAGCAGCAGCTGCACTTTGCTGGAGCAGCCGTGAAGAGATACCCCATGTAAGAGAAACCCCAGTAAGACGGTAGGTGCTGAGAGAGGGCATCAGAGGGCAGACAGACTGAAACCACAATCATAGAAACTAACCAATCTAATCACATAGACCACAGCCTTGACTAACTCAATGAAACTAGGCCATGCTATGTAGGGCCACCCAAGACGGATGGGTCTTGTTGGAGAGCTCTGACAGAATGTGGTCCACTGGAGAAGGCAATGGTAAACCACTTCAGTATTCTTTCTTGAGAACCCCATTAACAGTAGGAAAAGGCAAAAAGGACACTGAAAGATGAACTCCCCAGGTCAGTAGATGCCCAATATGCTAAGGGAGATCAGTGGAGAAATAACCCCCGAAAGAATGAAAAGACGGAGCCAAAGCAAAACAACACCCAGTTGTGGATGTGAGTGGTGATAGAAGCAAGGTCCAATGCTGTAAAGAGCAATATTGCATAGGACCCAGGAATGAAGGCAAATTGGAAGTGGTCGAACAGAAGATGGCAAGAATGAACGTTGACATTCTAGGAATCAGCGAACTAAAATGGACTGGAATGGGCAAATTTAATGAGCATTATATCTACTACTGTGGGCAAGAATCCCTTAGAAGAAACGGAGTAACCATCATAGTCAACAAAAGAGTCCGAAATGCAGTACTTGGATGCAATCTCAAAAACAACAGAATGGCCTCTGTTCATTTCCAAGGCAAACCATTCAATATCACAGTAATCCTAGTCTATGCCCCAACCAGTAACGCTGAAGAAGCTGAAGTTGAATGGCCCTATGAAGACCTACAAGACCTTTTAGGACTAACACCCAAAAAAGATGTCCTCTTCAATATAGGGGACTGGAATGCAAAAGTCAAAAAACCCCTGGAATAACAGTCAGATTTGGCCTTGGAGTACAGAATGAAGTAGGGCAAAGGCTAATAGAGTTTTGCCAAGAGAACGCACTAGTCATATCTAACACCCTCTTCCAACAATACAAGAAAAGACTCTACACATGGACTTCACAAGATGGCCAACACCGAAATCAGATTGATTATATTCTTTGCAGCCAAAGATGGAGAAGCTCTATACAGTCAGCAAAAACAAGACCAGGAGCTCACTGTGGCTCAGATCATGAACTCCTTATTGCCAAATTCAGATTTAAATTGAAGAAACCATTCAGGTATGACCTAAATCAAATCCCTTATGATTATACAGTGGAAGTGAGAAATAGATTTAAGGGACTAGATCTGATAAACATAGTGCCTGATGAACTATGGAGGGAGGTTTGTGACATTGTACAGGAGACAGGGATCAAGACCATCCCCAAGAAAAGAAATGCAAAAAAGCAAAATGGCTGTCTAAGGAGGCCTTACAAATAGTTGTGAACAGAAGAGAAGTGAAAAGCAAAGGAGAAAAGGAAAGATATAAGCATCTGAATGTAGAGTTCCAAAGAATAGCAAGGAGAGATAAGAAAGCCTTCCTCAGTGATCAATGCAAAGAAATAGAGGAATACAATAAAATGGGAAAGACTAGAGATCTCTTCAAGAAAATTACAGATACCAAGGGAACATTTCATGCAAAGATGGGCTCAATGAAGGCCAGACATGATATGGACCTAACTGAAGCAGAAGTTATTAAGAGGTGGCAAGAATACACAGAAGAGCTATACAAAAAGATCTTCATGACTGAGATAATCATGATGGTGTGCTCACTCACCTAGAGCCAGACATCCTGGAATGTGAAGTCAAGTGGGCCTTAGAAAGCATCACTATGAACAAAGCTAGTGGAGGTGATGGCATTGCAGTTGAGCTCTTTCAAATCCTAAAAGATGATGCTGTGGAAGCGCTGCACTCAATATGCCAGCAAATTTGGAAAACTCAGCAGTGGCCACAGGACTGGAAAAGGTCAGTTTTCATTCCAATCCCAAAGAAAGGCAATGCCAAAGAATGCTCAAACTACTGCACAATTGCACTCATCTCACATGCTAGTAAAGTAAGGCTCAAAATTCTCCAACCCAGGCTTCAGCAATACGTGAACCGTAAACTTCCAGATGTTCAAGCTGGTTTTAGAAAAGGCAGAGGAACCAGAGATCAAATTGCCAACATCTGCTGGATCATCAAAAAAGCAAGAGAGTTCCAGAAAAACATCTATTTCTGCTTTATTGACTATGCCAAAGCCTTTGACTGTGTGGATCACCACAAACTGTGGAAAATTCTGAAAGAGATGGGAATACCAGACCACCTGACCTGTCTCTTGAGAAACCTGTATGCAGGTCAGGAAGCAACAGTTAGAACTGGACATGGAACAACAGTCTGGTTCCAAATAGGAAAAGGAGTACGTCAAGGCTGTATATTGTCACCCTACTTATTTAACTTATATGCATAGTACATCATGAGAAATGCTGGGCTGGATGAAGCACAAGCCAGAATCAAGATTGCCAGGAGAGATATCAATAACCTCAGATATGCAGATGACACCACCCTTATGGCAGAAAGTGAAGAACTAAAGAGCCTCTTGATGAAAGTGAAAGTGGAGAGTGAAAAAGTTGGCTTAAAGCTCAACATTCAGAAAACTAAGATCATGGCATCTGGTCCCCTCACTTCATGGCAAATAGATAGGGAAATGGTGATAACAGTGGCAGAATTCATTTTTTGGGGCTCCAAAATCACTGCAGATGGTGGTTGCAGCCATGAAATTAAAAGATGCTTACTCCTTGGAAGGAAAGTTATGACCAACCTAGATAGCATATTCAAAAGTAAAGACATTACTTTGTCAACAAAGATCCATCTCGTCAAGGCTGTGGTTTTTCCAGTAGTCGTGTATGGATGTGAGAGTTGGACTATAAAGAAAGCTGAGTGCTGAAAAATTGATGCTTTGAACTGTGGTGTTGGAGAAGACTCTTGAGAGTCCCTTGGACTGCAAGGAGATCAAACCAGTCCGTCCTAAAGGACATCAGTCCTGCGTGTTCACTGGAAGGACTGATGTTGAATCTGAAACTCTAATACTTTGGCCACCTCATGCGAAGGACTGACTCATTGGAAAAGACCCTGATGCTGGGAAAGATTGAAGGCAGGAGGAGAAGGGGATGACAGAGGATGAGATGGTTGGATGGCATCATTGACTAAATGGAGATGAGTTTGAGTAGACTCTGGGAGTTGGTGATGGACTGGGAGGCCTGGCGTGCTGTGGTCCATGGGGTTGTGAAGAGTCAGACACAACTGAGCAACTGAACTGAACTGAACTGAACAGTTGCCTTCTTAAAACATTGGAATGCCACCTTTTGAAATACATTCCATTATTTATATATATTTTTTGCTGTGTTGGGTCTTAGTTGGAGCATGTTGGATCTGGTTCCCTGACCAGAGATGGAACCTAAGCCCCCTGCATTGGGAGCGCAGAGTCTTAGCCACTGGATCACCAGGGAAGTCCCTGAATCCCTGAAATACTTTTCATTTTTTAAAATGCCATGTTAAATAAGAACATATTTTGGATATGCTTGAGAATACACGAAAGATTTGGTTATATGGAAATCTATATCCAGCTATAAATCCATTATCTTTATCTGTTGATTTCTGAAGCCAGTGGTGAGAGAGAGCACAGCATGTGGCGAGTATATGGATAGAGACAAAAGGATTTCTTGCTCTGCTCTGAGGCCAGTTTCTCCACTCCTCCCCTGCCCTCACCTTTTCTAGAGTTTTCTAGAGTTCTAGTGAAGCGCATGTCTCTTCTTCAGAGCCCTGTTCACAGTGTCAATGTGTGTTCCATCTCTGAGCTGCTTCTGTGTAAATAATAAGTGCTGCTTTATCAAAATCAATAGATGCCAGGGTATAGACTAAATATCAAACCTTCAAACTTTTTTCCTGACAAAATCACCAGTGCTAACTCTAATTCATTATTTATGTAGCAGAAGCAATTAGCCTTCAAATAAATTAATTAAAAAAAAAGTGTGAGTGGCAGTAGAGGAGGGCGGGAAGGTGTTTCTGCTCACATAAAGATGTTAGGATATCAGGAACTCTTATCAAAATTCCTTTTTTGCAAGAGGTTCTCTAAGACTTCTGAGAAAAGCTAACTAATTGGCTCTCTAACTGGCCTCCTGCCGCTGCTGCTGCTAAGTCGCTTCAGTCGTGTCCGACTCTGTGCGACCCCATAGACGGCAGCCCACCAGGCTCCCCTGGCCCTGGGATTCTCCAGGCAAGAACACTGGAGTGGGTTGCCATTTCCTTCTCCAATGCATGAAAGTGAAAAGTGAAAGTGATGTCGCCCAGTCGTGTCCGACTCTTCACGACCCCATGGACTTGCAGCCTACCAGGCTCCTCCTTCCATGGGATTTTCCAGGCAAGAGTACTGGAGTGGGTTGCCGCTGCCTTCTCCGCTAACTGGCCTACTAACAACAGCAAAGAGAGATTCACTGAACTGGACGCTTGTGCTGTGTGTAGCCTTCTAAATATACAATACATTTAACAACATTTACATTAAGAAATAGTGAATAGGAGGGTGTTTTAAGAAGGAGGGGATATACATATACCTATGGCTGATTCATGTTGATGTACGGCAGAAACCAACACAATATTGTAAACCAATACCCTCCAATTAAAAATAAGTAAATTTGAAAAAAGGGAACAGAACACAAGAAAACAAAAAAGAAATAGTGGGAAGAGTATTTGGGGATTGGCAGCTACCCAGGCCACTGGGATTTAAACAGTAAAGAGAGAAATACTGATGCTGGTTTCTAGTGAAAAATATCACCTCCAGGTAGGCAATTCACCTGGAGATAGCCAACAACTGGCCCTAGAACTTGGGATACTGTTTGATTGTTCTGGGGGAGAAATGTTTTGAGACTATCACTTAAAAAAAAAAACACTCTTCATCATAGCTCTAGGGGAGTGTGTCCCACCTTCCATCAGGGAGGGGGCCATAAATATTGAACTAGCAATCTGTATTTTAGTTGTCAAACATATACTTGTACAGTTGCAGATGGATGCTTGAGAATCAGAAAGAGAAATTTATCAAAGATGAGATATGAGAATTTGTTAAGAAGTGGTCCAGCAGTGATGCAAGCAAGACTTCTAGAAGAATGGAAACGAAAGCAATAACAAAACTGATTGGAGATTTTAATCCAAGGAGAAAATGACCCCTGACCTCTCCAGGACTCAGTGATACAGGGAAGTGTTAAGGATTTGAACCTCAGAGCTTAATATTCAAATACAACTAAGATTCACACCTACACATTTAATTGTCCCTATAATTTCCTCCTCTCCACCCTAACCCCGCTCCTTATAAGTGACTTGGGGAAACAGGGTTATATTCTAATTGCTATTTTAATTGTCATCATATCTTGATTGTTTCTTAAATGGGAATGAGTTCAGGAAATAAGGTTTACATTTTAAAATAGCTTGAGTGTGGAGGATGGACTTCATTTAAAACATGTATGTATGAAAGTATAAACCATGGACAGAGGTGGGCTACAGTCCACAGGGTTGCAAAAGAGTCAGACACAACTTAGCTACTAAACAGCAGCGACAATATTTAATCCTCTCTTATGGCATTACTTACTTCACACATAGATATTAAGCAACTTGTTTATTTAGGGTATTGTGCTAAGTGACAAGTAGGGTACATGTTAAGACCTAGTCTCAGCTCTGAAGAAATTCATCGAGAGAACTGATAAACTATTAATTCGTTTCCAGATTTTTAGTCCTAGGACTGAGTGGTGGTTTGTGTAATGAATTATTCAAGATAGGCTAATTGCTGTAAAAACAAAACAATTCCCAAATTGAGCAACTTACATGTCACAGTTTGTTACAGGTCATTGGGGGGGGAGGGGGTGGTGAGTGAAGGATCTAGTCCATGCAGTAATTTAGAGCCCTGGATTCCTTCTATGGAAGGAATATGCAATATGTTCTATGCCTCTGTATCATGCAAAGTCTTGAAGTCCTTCCTTGGATTCGCTGCATCTGGGCTTCAGTTAGAGGCCAAGCCTGGAAGAGTTTTTCAGTCAGTAGGTTTGAAAGTAATGAATGTCACTTCTTCTACATTCTAATGGTCACATGACCCACTGACTGAAAGGAGATCTGATTATTGCAGTCTTTCTGTGTTCACAGAGGAAAACAAAGTTGAGCCTCAATGATGTACATCATAGTCTATGCCATTGGAAGGAAACTCTCAGGATGACATTTTCTAATTTCTGGGAGCTTCAAATGGGTTTGATTATCAGTCATTAAGTTTCCCACCATTTAGTAGGAAATGAATGCATGGATGACAAGGAACACATCAGTTGTCTACTGCATACCTGAGCACATATGTGCCAGGTTGCTTCAGTCATGTCTGACTCTTTGCAACCCTATGCACTGTTGCCTGCTAGGCTCCTCTGTCCATGGGATTCTACAGGCAAGAATACTGGAGTGGATTGCCATGCCCTCCTCCAGGGGATCTTCCCAATCCAGGGTTCGAACCCACATCTCTTAAATCTCCTGCGTTGGCAGGCGGGTTCTTTACCACTAGTACCATCTGGGAAACCCATTATGATCTCAATGAGCCCTCAAACAAGCTACTTCAATGGGTATTATTCTAGATTACATATGCAGTTGCTGAAGCTAGGAGAGATTAGGCAGCTTGCTTGAGGATAGTTAGAGAATATTGATGGAATAAGTATAGGTCCCCATGGGTGTTTCCAAGGCTTTTGCTCTTTCATTATCTCTGAAGTATGAAGTTTTGTTCAGGATGAACAAATATTTGTTGAATGAATGAAAAGGTGAAAGAATTAAGTTATACAAAAAGACAAAAGTAAGCAGTTCTGAAAATAAGAAACATTTATGGGGTTTAATAAAGAAGAAGAAAAAATAAAAGAAAAAGTAAAATGTGTGTGCTTAGAATGATAAGAAATAGATGCTCATCACTTAGCATCCTAATCCTAGGAAGCAGTGATTGGTTCTTTTGTTTTTAAACCATTCATTCATTCAATAGCCATTTAATGAAAGCCAACCATGTATATAGGATACTCTGGTGGCTCATTTAGTAAAGAATCCACCTGCAGTGTAGGAGACCCTGGTTCGATCCCTGGGTCAGGAAGAGCCCCTGGAGAATGGAATGGATAGCTACTCTAGAATTATCGCCTGGAGAATTCCATGGACAGAGAAGCCTGGCCGGCTACAGTCCACCGGGTCACAAAGAATTGGATATGACTTAGCGACTTTCACTTCACTTCAACCACGTATATGTAACATGCGGGGATAAAGAAGACATAGTTGTTTCCCTCATGAAGCAACTTTACACACACATGACGTATGAATAACCGCTCTTGTACAGCTTTTGTTGGATTTGGGCAGCCCTTTCATTTTTCTGCCTGCTGTGGTTGAACCTACCTAATGAGAGCTTTGTCCTTTCCAGGCAGAGGAAGAATTCCTTCTTGTAAAGCAGGGATTTGAGAATTATTTTATTTGAGGAAGTGCAGTAATAAGAAAATTGTTTCTTATAACTGAAGCCTTCCAACCACCAGTCTGCTTTTCTTGAAGTTGTTGGATGGCTTCTCCCAGACACAAAGGAGAGCATAACATTTAACTGTAATATCCAAAAGCTTCTTTGGAGTAGTGTGGTTAAATAGGTTCTTAAAGGTTGAGGTTACATCTTTTCAGCTCAGCAAAATTAGCCTCTATCAGCTTATATATGTGCATCCTTCTTAACTAAATGTGGTGATTTTTCATTTCCTAAATTGATCTGTGGCAGAAAGATCTCTATGACTGGGGATGTGAAGAGGAAATGTCAGGTGCTGGGCCAGACTTTTTCACTAACTCTGCAGCTGGAGAGTCCCTGAATGAAAACCACACCATAAAATACAACATTACAAAACAAACAAACAAACCCATGATTATTTCTTTAAAAATAAGATTCTAATTATAATTTTAACACATATTGAGGTGCTAATCTATAACACAATTATTTTTAAGTCAGATTAAGTTCACTATATTCAGTAGCCAATGAGCTAATCCTTCTCCATATATACCATCTCTTTCTGAAGTTCTCTGATATGTCAGTTTGGAAAAGCAGCTTTCTCCTGTTGAAGTGTTAATCAGATGTATTTAATTTTTTGGTCACTTGAAAATGTTATTAAATCACATCAATATTTCTTGAATGTTTCCAGAATTACTCACTTTGTTCTCTTTGTATGGGTAAATTAAATTTTCTTTTTCTATCATGCAAAAAATAATCATCTAGCGTTTCTATGTATCAGGCCCTGTACTAGGAATAATCTATGAACCAACTGGAAAAAGTCCCTATCTTTGACCTTGGCTCTAGCAGAGGGAGATAGACAATAAACACTAAGAGTAGTACATTATGTGGCTTATGTTTTTAGGGTAGCCCTCCTTGAGAAGGTGACTTTAGAACAAAGACTGGAAGGAGATGAGGGAGTAACCCTGCGTATATCTTGATGAAGAGGCTTCCAGACAGCAGGAGCGCTCGCTGCAAAGGCCCTGAGGCAGGATCATGCTTGGCATATTTGAGGAGCGGGGAGGTCAGCGCCTGGAGCAAAGAGGGAGGGGAGATGAGCTCAGAGGGATAAACAGGGCCAGTTGACAGTGGAGGTGTAGGCCATTGTGAAGATCCTGGCTTTCATTCTGAAGGAAGTAAGGATTTCGGAATTTCACTCCATCTATTTTCTTCTGTTCTAACCCTCTTTTGCTGTCAGACATTTTTGTAATATTTATAATGGTGTTATTAGTAGTCTCCAATCATACGTAGGGCTTCCCTAGTGGCTCAGTCCATAAAGAATCCTCCTGCAAAGCAGTATACCTGGGTCTGATCCCTGGGTTGGGAAGATCCCCTGGAGGAGGGCATGGCAAACCCAGTCCAGTATTCTTGCCTGGAGAATCCCCATGGACAGAGGAGCCTGGAGGGCTCCAGTCTATGGGGTCGCAGAGAGTTGGACACGACTGAGCGACTACACACACACAGTCAAGAATAAATTCAAAGTTTTATCTGGTATCTGTTGCCTACAGAATACAAAATAGAGACTGCTACAGCTTACTTATGTAAACAAACAATTTTCTCTTTGTAGGATTTCAAGTGGTCAGGAGATTTCTGCATTCTGATTGACTGACTGCTTGTGACCCAGTCAGTCCAAATATCAGCCTGGATGTACATTTACAGAGTGCCGATTTTAGTATCTCATCTTCCAATGAAGTCATATTTGCACATTTTGTAACTTACTGATTCTATTTCTTCTAGATGGATCTTTGAACCTTTACATTTTAATCAGTTTTCCCAGATGAAAGCTTTCTCCATGTATGCAATGACTCCCTTGTATGTTTGATAACAGGAGAAAGCATGTGTTTTAAAGTTTACATCCTCCGCCCTTCCGTGATGGAGGTGTGGGACCCGTCATGTGCTATGACAGAGTATTCTGTGTTTTCCAGTTAGCTTCAGAGGGTGTTTTAGATATCGCCCCACAGGCATGGTCTGGAGACGTCGTTGCCCAGGTTCCCCTATTCTCTTCAGGGTAACGGCCAGGTAGTTAAGTGTGTGAACCCATAGAGTTACGTGCTCCTGACTTCAAGTACTGGATCCTTTTGAGGAGAAAAGTTGTGGTTCTAGAAGAGCCACAGATTTTCCAGCTGCATACAATTTCACACAGAAACCTTGAGAACTGAATAAGATTTATCTGAGTTTGATCATAACTGCATATAAAAAAGTTTTCATAATCTATAAACTCCTAGAAGATAACATAGGAGAATAAATTTATGATCCTTTTTTGTTTAAGGAGTCCCAAATACATTTTTATTTTCAACACTTAGGCTTTTCTCCTCTGTGTCAGCTCTCTTGGGAAACAACCAATAATTACTTTTTGGAGTCAGTAATTTAAATTGTGTACTCTTCTCAAACCAATTTCTGTCCCCATTAAATTGCTTCCTTCAGTTCAAGAAAAAGATTGCTTTAGTACACAAATATTTTAAGATTCAAAACAGTTTTTTTGAAATGTGAAATATCATTAGAAAATGAAAGGCAGGATAGCCACAATCGTTAACACTACTTTAATTAGCTATTATTTATATATGCTCTTATACTATACTGAAGAATTAGTTATTTCATTATCATTCTTCATTTTCATTCAAAGTTTAAATATTGAAAGAATCATTTAAATGCCTTCTTAATTTCTTTGCCAATTCATACACATTATGACTCACATATAAAAGTTCACTGCTTTGTTTATGAAATTTAGATTCCACTGAGATTGAAAGTGAATAAGAACTAAAGAGCCTCTTGATGAAAGTGAAAGAGGAGAGTGAAAAAGTTGACTTAAAACTCAACATTCAGAAAACTAAGATCATGACATCTGGTCCCATCACTTCATGGAAAGGTCCATCTAGTCAAAGCTATAGTTTTTCCAGTAGTCAGGTATGGATGTGAGAGTTGGACTATAAAGAAAGCTGAGCACTCAAGAATTGATGCTTTTAAACTGTGATGTTGGAGAAGACTCTGGAGAGTACCTTGGACTGCGGGGAGATCAAACCAGTAAATCCTAAAGGAAATTGGTTGTGAATATTCAGTGGAAGAACTGATGCTGAAGCTGAAACTCCAATACTTTGGCCACCTGATGCAAAGAATGCAATGACACAAGGAATTCCAATGATGCAAGGTAATTGGAAAAGACCTTGATGCTGGGAAAGATTTAAGACAGGAGGAGAAGGGGATGCCAGAGGGTGAGATGGTTGGATGGCATCACCGACTCGATGGACATGAGTTTGAGCAAGCTCCAGAAGTTTGTGATGGACAGGGAAGCCTGGCATGCTGCAGTCCATGGGGTTGCAAAGAGTCGGACATGACTGAGCAACTGAACTGAGATTGTTTACCTATCTGAAACTTCCCAACCAGTTAAGTACCAAGCTCAGCTGGAATTTAACACTCTTCTCATTTTCCCTTTAATACGTTTCTGATCTTGATGTAGGGAAATATTTTTTAAACAATATACACACACACCTTTTGGAGAATGTAATAAGCACTCTGGGCCTTCTTCTCCAGCTTCCTAAATTTTGTTTACAACATGAGGGAGTTTGTGGATCTTAAAAACTATTGAGGTAGGTGTCTCATAATGAGGAGACACTAGACAGAAGTCTCTGTCTCATCAGTGAGGATAGGTTAGAGGATGTTTCAGTAAGAAACAAAGCTGAAAATTTCATTGGCCTAAGACTAAAAAGTTTATTTTTTACTCATACTTCATTTTCATTGTGTGTCAGCTGGAGGTCTCTGATTCAAGTTACCCTCACTCTGGGATCAAAGCTGGAATAGCAGCTAGAATGTGGAAGGTTGCTAGTTGCTCTTGGGGGGTCTCAGCAATAATGCAACATTCTTCCTGGAAGTGACATACATCACTTCTGCCTCCAGCTCTTCTATTAGAACTAGTTATTTGGCCCTGCCCAAGCAGAATGGGAAGTACATTCGTTCCATATACCAGGAAGGAGAAAGACTAGAAGCATTTCAGGAACAATACTGCTGACCATCATGTGGGACCACTCCTACCTCAACTAGGAAACAATTTTGTACTTTCTGAGATCCCATTTTCCCTTCCTACATATAGTCTTTAATATTTTTCTCCACTTTCTAACACAGTGTCTTTCTTCCTAGGAAGGGGATATCTAAAATAATTAAAAACAAATCTTAGTAACTGTGAGCTGACATGAAAGGCACAGATAAATTTCATATCAAAATCTAATTATCATTCAGTTGTATAAGGTGATGGGCAATTAGGACATTAAGTATGTAATAACTAGTCAGGGGAGAAGTCTATTTGATAGTAGGAAGGAAAGGTATCAAGGTAGCTACAGACTAGACTAGTTGGTGATCAGTATGCTCTGATTTACTTCCTGTTTACAGCTGGTGTACATTCTGATTTGGCGAATACATCCATTCTGATGTATTTTTCATGTCATGCCTGTTCCAAATACTTTGAGTATAATCTCTAGTTAGTAGAAATAAGTGAATTAAATTAGTGAATTTAGGAGAAAAGACAGGTCAGCAGGAACTTATGAAGATATAGACAAAACATGTAAGTCAGAAGAACTATGAAATGTTTTACCATCTTACGTCTATAAAATTGAGATGAGTCAACAGCATAGTTGGAATTTGATCAGTTAGAAGATCCAACTGAGGCTGACCTTATGCCCTCCTGGTTGCCCTGGCAACAGGGCCCTCTTCCCATATTAGCAATATTATAGGGTGAGTGAAGTAAGAATTGGGGATAGAGAAATATGTGTTCATGTCAACTTCTACTTATGGGAAAGTTAGGGGAATAGTTTACTAAAGCTTTTATGTTTACTAAAGCTTAATAGTTTACTAAAGTTTTCATGAGCTCATGAAAGGGAAATAATTTCAATTAAAAACTAAAAAGAAAAAAAAATTAAGTATGCCCTAAGCCTTAAAGCTCCTGGGCATAGCACTCCATATAGCAAAATTTCTTTCCTGACTTTTGCTGAAGGCAGGTAGATAGTAAATCATATGATTGCATATCTACATTCTCTCTTCCACCATAATCCAGAAAAAGCACTGGACTGGAAAACTGTGACCTGTGTAAACTGGCTTGTATTGGAGCCATCTGTTGTGTGGATTGCTCTGCCTGCTCTTAATGTTCCTTAGGAAATTCTCATTTGCCTGAAAGGGTCAAGAAGGAGTCAGAACAACTTTCCCCATATTTTCTGTGAATTTATTTTGTTTTTGTTGTTATTTTTAATTTTTGGAAGTGGAAGTGAAAGTTACTCAGTAGTGTCTAACTCTTTGCGATCCCATGGACTGTCCATGGAATTCTCCAGGCCAGAACATTGGAGTGGGTTGCCTTATCCTTCTCCAGGGGATCTTCCTAATCCAGGGATTGAACCCAGGTCTCCTGCATTGTAGGCAGATTCTTTACCAACTGAGCCACAATTTTAGCTGTGCTGGGTCTTTGTTGCTTTGGATGTGTTTTCTCTAGTTGCAGTGAGTTAGGACTACTTGGTTGAAGTGTGCAGGCTTCTCATTGTGATGGCTTCTCTTGTTTCGAGGCACAGACCCTAGGTATGTGAGTTCAGTATTCGTGGCACATGGGCTTAATTGCCCCATGGCAAGTGGAATCTCCAGGGATCAAACTACATTGGCAGGTGGGTTCTTATCCACTGTGCCACCAGGAAAGTCCTAGCTAGCTTTGTTTTTAATGTTGTCCTTGCTGCTACTGCTGCTGCTAAGTTGCTTCAGTCGTGTCCGACTCTGTGCAACCCCAGAGACGGCAGCCCACCCGGCTTTCCCGTCTCTGGGATTCTCCAGGCAAGAATACTGGAGTGGGTTGCCATTTCCTTCTCCAATGCATGAAAGTGAAAAGTGAAAGTGAAGTCTCTCAGTCGTGTCTGACTCCTAGTGATCCCGTGGACTGCAGCCTACCAGGCTCCTCCGTCCATGGGATTTTCCAGGCAAGAGTACTGGAGTGGGTTGCCATTGCCTTCTCCAATGTTGTCCTTAGGTGTATTTTATTCTTGCCAAGTACTTTCCAAATTTTGAAAACAGAATTTTTGCATTGCATATTTGGGGGCAACATATTTTAGTTTCCTTTGGTGGACTGTCTACGGTAGCTGTAAAAAATTTTTAAAAAAGGGTGAGAGAAGCATCAGTTTGCTGATCATACAGGTCAGAGGCACAGAAGCAATCCTCAAATCTTCCATAGTGTTCAGCTTTCTCACCAGAACAAAGGGCTTCATCAAGGCTCCAAGACAGTGAGATGATTTCAGTTCTTTAGCCTTGTTCTCTATGTGTGTATATTTTTCCAGCCACTTAGCAGGACAGACATTATGATTTTCATGGGCATCTGGCAAAATTGATTTAATTTATCTCCTTCCTCCAAAAAACTATTGAGAATTATGTTTTATGTTGGTATGAAGTGTCTTAGCATGCATACACATCTAGCACACAAAGATTAATATTAAGGCTTCCCTGGTGGCTCAGTGGTAAAGAATCCATCTACAAATACAGGAGATGTGGATTTGATCCCTGTGTCAGGAAGATCCCCTGGAGAGGTAAATAGCAACCCCACTCCGGTATTGTTGCCTGGGAAATCCCATGGACAGAGGAGCCTGAAGAGCTATAGTCCATGGGGTTGCAGAAGAGTCTGACATGACTTAGCAACTAAACAACAATAAAGACAAATATTATATTTTAAAATTTTTCTGATCTATAAGTTTATTTTCTCTCTGCTTCTAAAAGAAATTAAAACATTCTCATGAGCAGTTGGAGAGAACAGAAGAGAGAAGAGTGACCAAGCAGTTATAATATAGGTTGTCACACTTTACTGAGGGAGAAAGTGATGGTTCTGAGAAAGCTTAGGGGAAGAGTACCTAACTCAGACGAAGTGAAATCACAGTTGAAGATTGTAGGGTAAGTAGAAATTAGCAGATGAAGAAAAGGAAGAGGAGTGGGGGAGGAGGAGCAAGAGGGGAGCATGGGAAGATCTCAAACTGCCAGAAGAGAGTGTAAACATTGGGTGGGCGGCAAGGAGGGTAACAGTGGGGAAAAGAGGGTGCATTAGAGGAACCACAGAGAGTTTGGTATAGATGGAACATAGTACTATGGGGGAAAAAGGAGAATCTAGAGAGTTGGGCAGAAACCATAAAAACAGGGTGTTGAAAATCATGATGAAGGTTTGAACTTTAATATAAAAGCAGCAGGGAGCCATGAGGAGTTTTAAGCAGCGGGGTGACATGTTTGTGTTTGCATTTAAAGGTCATCCTGATTTTAGGATAGACTGAAAAGAGAAGAGTATATATGGGGGAGAGATAAGGGTCCATTGCCATTAATCCAGGCAAAGAAGATGGTGAGGACTTGAGCTATACTAATGGCAGTGTCTATGCAGAAAAACAGATGTGTCTGAAAGATATCTTTCTCAGAGTTCTCATTGACAAGAGGTGTGATCGACTGTGGAAGCTGAGAAACCATACCCCGGTTTGGGGTGTGCATGCTCAGGTGCTCAGTTGTGTCCAACTTTTTGTGACCCTATGGACTGTAGCCAGCCAGGTTCCTCTGTCCATGGGATTCTCCAGCCAAGAATACTGGAGTGGATTGCCATGCCCTCCTCCAGGGGAATCTTCCCCACCCAGGTATCAAAGCCACATCTCTTGTCTCCTGCATTGGCAGACAGATTCTTTACCACTAGCACCATCTGGGAAGCCCACCCTGGTTTGGGGGCTAATACAATTTATTTGTGGTATTGTTCAACAAAAGAGAGGGACTAGAAAGTGAATTGAAATAAAAATCACAGGGAAGATCTTTGCAGATTAACACTGAATTCAGCCTGATCACATCTAGGTGTGATAATCCTATAAAACTGATGCCCAATTTGGCCTCTATCATAACTACGTACGTGATAGCACCATTCTGTACAATTACCTTATCTCCTTGTCTTTGTCCTCTTCCTTTCATCCTATAAGCGTACCATTTTTCACTCCAACTCCCATGCCTTTATAGAAGAAACGGCCCCAGAACGCCAGTCTCACAGTAGGGCTGTTTTCAGTAGGAGACTCAGGCAGGATCAGCAGCTCTGGCAGCACCTTGCTCTGGCTATTGGATGAAAGCCCTAGACAAGAATGTGCTGCAGTTTATTTGGGCATCACTTGATTTTTGAATTGGCCAAGGAACACTATTGCCTTAGCAATTTGCAGAGAAAAGCAGATTGTTACTAAATTTTCACCACACAACCTCTAAGGCTGCCAAACTTGCCTCAATCTGGACTAGAGGTGATTCCATCTTGGGTTAAATTTAAGGGAAAGAATCCTGGAGTGGTGAGTGAGTGAGTGGAAGTTTAAGGATACAAGTCCTATCAGATATTTTCTCTGAAGATGGTGTTTTTCTCTGAAAAAAGATTATTGCTTCTTTTTCTTTTCCCCATCCTTCTCCTTTTTTCTCCTCTCCCTCCTTCTTTAACATGCACTCTCCATCTCCTCTAATTGTGTCTTGCAATCCACAGATGTTTGCCTGGCAAGTATGATTAAGGCAGTCAGAAAAATGAAACAGCAGCCGAGAATTCAGTGTGCCAGGTACTGGGGCGTGAGCTTTAAAGGAGGCAGTGCTTTCCCAGTGCCTGGTGAACAGTGAACATGTTTTACTCCCAATCCTCCTTTTTTTGGAGGGGGGTTGTTAGAAGAGGGTTGGGTGGGAAAGTTGGGTCGGACTGGAAAAAGGGAAGAAGAATGCGGAAGTGTTTTTCTGTAGAATGGCTGAAGTCTTTGGACCATATCTTGTGTTTGGTTTACTTTTCATGGGCTCATAGTTTAAATACATACCAGTTAGGTGCCAAAAGGATTGAAAAGTCATTTGGAATAACGATACGAGCTGTACATGACCTCATGGGAAGAATGTTGCTCAGTGGAGACAAGTGGGAAACTTACACAGATGTGGGAGATTGACACATTGTTCACTTTCCAGGGGAGGCCTGGTGGCGGAAGCAGGCCAATGCTGGTAAAATGTTCTCAAGGGCAAACCTTGCATGGCCTGAGCTTTGGGAATTTTAGGTTGGTTTCTTTCTATTGCTTCATTTTCCAACTCCTTCTTGGGCATAGGAAAGCTCTCTTCAATTTTCTCGTAGGCTGTTAATTTCCTAATATGTAGGCCTTTGTCTCATTGACTAAATCCAAGCCAAAGGTGAACAAATGAGAATTTATGGTCTCATAGTTCTGTGAAAATTGAGGTTATGCTGCCATAAGCCAAGGAACTAGCAGAAGCTGGGAGAGGGGCTTGGAACAGATCCTTCTCTAGCAGCTTTGGAGGGAGTGTGGCCCTGCTGACACCTTGATCTACAACGTCTAGCCTCCAAACTGTGGGGCAGTAAATCTGTTTTTAAGCCATTCATTTTGTGGTACTTTGTTGTGACATCCCTGGGAAGCTAATACACACTCCAAACCCTTTAGCAAAGTGAGAACCAGGGTCTGTGCTTCACGGGCCTTCTCTCTTTTAAAAAAATATTTATTTATTGAATTTATTTGACCGCACTGGGTCTTACTTGTGGCACACGGGATCTTTCCCAGGGGCATGTGGACTCTCTAGTTGTGACACACAGACTCCAGAGCGCAAGAGCTTCAGTAGTTGCGGTTCACAGGCTTAGTTGCTCTGCGGCATATGGGATCTCAGTTCCCTAATCAGGGATCAAATCCATGTCCCCTCCACTGCAAGGCAGATTCTTAACCACCAGACCACCAAAGAAGTCCCCTCTTTGTCTCTTTCACAAACATTTCTCTCTGGCAGGAAGATATTAATACCTAGCTCACAGATGGAGTCTTTGCAATATCATTACCAGTAGTTTTGCTTCTTTGCCATTTCTGCCTATGTGGTTGAGGTAAGCATTGCTGAGTTATGTGAATCAAAGTATTTCAGAATAGACCTCAATATGAGCTCTGGATGAATACATCCTTTATTTTTGATAGTTCTTAAAAATATTTGAAAAAAAAACTTTTGTGTTTTTAGATGGATTTCAAGGACGGCTAAACACTTCCTGCATGTAAATAACTGTTAGAATGAGTGAAGTTGGACAACCTCAGGTAAGTCATTTACCTCTCTGAATAATACTTATGTTTTAAAAATGATGGTAACAACAGTTTCCTGATTATTTAAAAGGGTTTCTTTAAAAAACAAACTAAAGAGTGTGAAAGGCCTTTATGAACTATAAAATATTATACACTCTTGTTGTTGACATTCAGCAATTATATGATTTTTGCTTTATCTCTAATTTTTACTCTGAATTCTTAGACAACTTACAATGAAATTCACAAACTCTAAGATGATTAAAATAGAAAACAGAACTATTTATGGAAAAGAGAACACAAATATACCCCAAATTCTAACCTAGAATAGTGTGGTGGAGATTGCCCTAGCAAAGAGCTAGACTACAGTTCCCAGCCTTCTTTGCAGTTAGAGTAGCCATGTGACTTGGTTCTAACCAATGAGTCTGACCAGATGGACGTGGTCTGTGCCAGTTGCAGACCTGACTCATAAAGCTTCTTCCTACAGGGGCTTCCCTGGTAGCCCAGTTGGTAAAGAATCCACCCGCAATGCAGGAGACCCCGGTTCAACCCCCAGGTTGGGAAGATCCCCTGGAGAAGGGAACAGCTACCCACTCCAGTATTCTGGCCTGGAGAAATGACTGAGCGACTTTCATAGGGTGCTTCTCATGCCATAGCTCATTCATAAAGGATGAAATGACGACATGAAGACAAGAGTGAGCTTGGAAGTCATACACTGAACATGGCAGAGGTTTGTTAGCCTAGCATTATGGTTAGAAACTTATCCTTTCTTTCCTCCCCAAGGTAATCAAGAGCACCTGCCCTTGCCTGTTATCTGAGCATGTAACGAACCTCTGCTCTTAGTACATTTTGGGTCTGCTTGTTATAGAGGTTTATGCTAATATTCAGCTCAGTTCAGTTCAGTCCCTTAGCCCTGTCCAACTCTTTGCGACCACATGAATCACAGCATGCCAGGCCTCCCTGTCCATCACCAACTCCTGGAGTTCACCCGAACTCATGTCCATCGAGTCGGTGATGCCATCCAGCCATCTCATCCTCTGTCGTCCCCTTCTCCTCCTGCTCCCAATCCCTCTCAGCATCAGGGTCTTTTCCAATGAGTCAACTCTTCTCACGAGGTGGCCAAAGTATTGGAGTTTCAGCTTCAGCATCAGTCCTTCCAATGAACCACCCAGGACCCGTATCCTTTAGAATGGACTGTTTGGATCTCCTTGCAGTCCAAGGGACTCTCAAGAGTCTTCTCCTACACCACAGTTCAAAAGCATCAATTCTTCAGCACTCAGCTTTCTTCACCATCCAACTCTCACATTCATACATGACCACTGGAAAAACCATAGCCTTGACTAGACGGACCTTTGTTGGCAAAGTAATGTTTCTGCTTTTTAATATGCTATCTAGTTGGGTTGGCCCAAAAGTTCATTCACTCCATAAGATATTACAGGAAAACCCAAACGAACTTTTGATCAACCCAATATATACAGTTATTGTATTTTAGTATTAAATTTAGCAATCAAAATGCTTGAATCACGGACTTCTACAACTGGAAGACACTTTAGAGATCTGGTCCACTCCACTCAAACTTTTCAAGTTGCCATATCTTTCTGTTTCAAATCCCCCAGTGTCCCTAGATTGCCTTTGTAATTCAATTCAAAGTTCTTAACATGGTTCACAATCCATGTTCCAATTTCTCCCTACTTCTCCATCTTCTTTCTTGCCACTGTTTTCTTGTAGATCCTTCTCCAATTAAAAAGAAAAACTGGCCTTTCCTCTAGCCTTCTCATTTCTGTGCTTCTGGACTATTATGAAAATATCTCAACCTCACCTCCTTTGGAAACCTTTTCCTAACTCCCCCTGTCTCCTGACTGGTTGGATGCCCCTGTTTCATGTTTCCACAACACTCCATGTGAATGATTCTCACACTTTGTTCCATTACAATCACTAGTTTGATTTAGGGACTTGCTAACTAGATTAGAGTTCATTGATGGCAGAAGACATTCTCTGAGACATTTTTTCTCCCTAATTCCTAACTTAGTATCTGGAATGTTTCCAAATAAGTGAACAATTTATTTCAGCAAATATTTATCCAGTGCTTCCCATGGGGCAGGCATCTGGTTAAGTGCTGGGAATCAAGGGCAACCCAAAATTGACAAGGCTCAGTTGCAATCGGAGATTACAGTCTAGTGAAGGAGACTGATATGAATCAAATAATCACACAATCAGAAATACAACCTTGGTAAGTGCTGCACATATATATTAGCTACTAGTTCCTTTCCAGTCTGACTTTTCAGCACTTGAGCAGAATAAATTTATAATTTGGCATGCAAAATTACAAAATTTGAGTTTCAGAGGACTTCCATCATGGTTCTGTGGTTAAGACTCTGCTTCCACTGCAGGAGGTACAGATTCGAACCCTGGTCAGGGATCTAAGATCCTGCATGTTGCATGCTCCCTCCCCGCCCCCCCAAAATTGGTGCAGTTTCTGAGCATGTAGAATCATTGAATCCCATAAGTGATAATCTTAACTATCACATTTGAGCCCTTTTGTGGGTAAGGCACTGAAGGATTAGCACATTAATATCTCATTGAATCCTCATGAAAATCCTATCAGCTACTGCAAGGAAATGAATTTATAATTAGGGTCTGCAGACCAGATTCAGAATTAGAACCATCCATATAGGAGTGTAGTCAGGCACAGATAGGGGAGCTGATTTTCAGATATGCCTCAGAATAGCTCAGATCGAACACCCAGGGTTGTCTGGGAATTGACCTATAACTCACCTTTCTTCACAGAGGGAATTAAACAATTGGGTGCTTTTTAGACTCTCTCTAACCTCATGCGAAGAGTTGACTCATTGGAAAAGATTCTGATGCTGGGAGGGATTGGGGGCAGGAGGAGAAGGGGACGACAGAGGATGAGATGGCTGGATGGCATCACTGACTCGATGGACCTGAGTCTGGGTGAACTCCGGGAGTTGGTGTTGGACAGGGAGGCCTGGCGTGTTGCGATTCTTGGGGTCGCAAAGAGTCGGACACGACTGAGCGACTGAACTGAACTGAACTAAAATGAGTAGTATCACTGGCATCTGTATATTCCCCTGATTCTTGGGGAGGCCTGGGAAAGTATCTCCACTTGAAAATTTACTGCCTGCTTCCTCCCTCCCTCCCTCCCTCTCACCTTTCTTTCTTTCTCTTTCCCACCATTTCCTGCTACCACACAGTTATCCCCATTTTTCAGGTAAGACAGTTGGAACTTAGAGGGATTGTGTTATAGAGATAATAGGTGATAAATCTAGAGATGCAATGTGAGTTGACTAAATTCAGTTAGGAAAAAATAAAGAAAGCTTTGTTTTCATACATATGAGAATAGATGACTTATAGAGATAAGAAAAACTAGGTTTATAATTTCAGTTATCTTTAAAAAAAAGGGAGCACTCCAGTTTTTTAGGTGATACACTTTTGGCCTTTAATTACAGAAGGAATTGTTTAGAATTTTGCTATTCATTCATTCATTCATTTACTCTTTCACATATGAGAGTGAGAATGTTCCATAGAACATTGTCCTTACTCTGGAGGAAAATGAAGGAGCTATAGCAAACACAGGAAGGAACCGGCATTTGATCTGGTCCCTTTGTGTGTGTGCTAAGTCACTTCAGTTGTGTCTGACTCTTTGTGACCCTATGGACTGTAGCCCTCCAGGCTCTGCAGTCCATTCTCCAGGCAAGAATACTGGAGTGGGTTTCCACGCTCTCCTCCAGGGGATCCTCCCAACCCAGGGATTGAACTTCTGTCACTTGTGTCTGCTGCATTGGCAGGCGGATTCTTCACCACTAGGGCCACCCGGGAAGCCCCTCAACCCCATCCCTTTAGTCTGAGTGAAAATTCATGAAACAGAGAAGAGAGAAGGTAGACACTAGGTAGACGTTCAGAGTGTAAATGAGCTTGAAAGTATTACTGGGCATGTAGGTAAAGAACAGAGTTGAACATTCTTGTCACAGAGGCGATGGGAAAGTGGTGGTGGTGAGAGTGGGTGGGCGGCCAGACCGTGGAAGTCTTTATAGGCTATGACTAGAAGTTCAGACATTATCTTACAAGAAATAATAAAATGTGAGGTTAATTAAAATGTTCGGGACAGGAAAAAGACATAATCGTGTTGGTGTTTTCAAATGGTAGAGCTGAAGATAGAAAAGGGGAATTGCTTTGAGGAGCATCTTTTCAAGATAAATTTAGGGGATAGAATCTATGGGACCTCATGGCAAAAGTGATTTAGGTGATATGAAGGACTAAAGTTGTGCTTTCCCATTCGACAACCACATGTGGCTTAACAGTGACATGACTCCAAAACCACTGTAGATGGTGACTGCAGCCATGAAATTAAATGATGCTTGCTCCTTGGAAGAAAAGCTATGACCAACCTAGACAGAGTATTAAAAAGGCGAGACATTACTTTGCTAACAAAGGTCCATCTAGTCAAAGCTATGGTTTTTCCAGGAGTCATGTATGGATGTGAGAGTTGAACAAAATGAGCATTGAAGAACTGATGCTTCTGAATTATGGTGCTGGAGAAGAAGTCTCCTTGGACTGCAAGGAGACCAAACTAGTCAATCCTAAAGGAAATAAACCCTGCATATTCATTTAAAGGACTGATGCTGAAGCTGAAGCTCCAGTTCTTTGGCCACCTGATGTGAAAAGCTGACTCACTGGAAAAGACCCTGATGCTGGGAAAGATTGAGGGCAGGAAAAGAAGGGGGCAACAGAGGAAGAGATGATTGGATGGCATCACTGACTCAATGGACATGAGTTTGAGTAAACTCCTGGAGACAGGGAAGGACAGGGAAGCCTGGCATGCTGCAGTCCGTGGGGTCACAAAGAGTTGGACATGACTTAGCGACTGAACAACAATGTGACTATTTAAATTTAAATGAATTAACATTAAATGCAATAGAAATCCATTTCCTCAGTCCTACTAGACATGTTTCATGTGCTCTGTAGCCACAAGTGGTTATTACTACCATCTTGAACAGAATAGACACAGGACATTCCCATCATCACAGAAAGTTCTGTTGGACAACACTGGAGTAGAGAATTAGTCTGTTTTAAATTTGAACAGTGAATGACAATGGCACTTATATAGGGAATATAAAAGAAAGAGAAAGTTTGCAAGAAAAAGAAGAGTACTTGTATTTTGGATACCATGAATTTGAGATGCTGTTGGGCAGTCAGCTGAAAATGTCAAGTATGCTACTGGAAATTAGGTCTGGCACTCAGGATAGAGGCAAGAGTTAGAGAGATTGCAGTCTTCACTTTGTAAGTACTAACAGAAGACTTGGCAGTGGGTATGAGAAGAGAACCAGGAATAAATATCCCATGGTTTTCCTCCACTTGAAGGGGAGCAGAGGAATAGTAGTGCAGTTCAAAAAGTAGTCCAGGGAATAATCTGAAAAGTCAGAGGGAGAATCCAGAGAGTGATAATCCTGAAGTCAATAAAGACAAGTCAGTCAAAGATGTCCAGAGCCTTAGAGCATCCAAATAGGACTGGTTCATGGAAACACTCCTTTGGTTTTTAGAGGTCTGGAAGGCATTAGTAATTTTGCCTGGAGAGGTTTCAATGAGTGCTAAAAGATGGTAGAAGAAGCTTAATTGCAGCAGAGTCAGGATGAAATTGATGTGTATGGGTAAGTGGGATGGGCTGGGGAGAGGAGGGGGGCTTGTATAATATGAGAGCTCTCCCTCCTTTGCTAAGTTTGGCTGTGAGGATGACAAAGAGAGGTTATTAGCTTAAGGGACAGGAAAGAATAAGGGAAAGTTTATTTTTTTTTTTAGAAAATGTGAACTTGAATTTTCTTTACCTGCAAATAAAGAGTGGGCGGAGTGGAAAAGACTTCAGTGAGCTTGGAGTGAAGGTGTAATTACTGAGCCAAGTGTCAGAGATAGTGGAAGAAAGGGTGGGTGAACCTCGGAAAGGGAAAAAGATTCTTCTGTTTCTCAGATCCAAGATGGAAGGAAAGAATGATTAATATCTGAGGCTTGAGGCAGAGAAACTTGGAACTGTTAACATCTTAGTTCTGTAATATATTGTTTCAACTATGATTTGTAGACAGTACAAAAATATTATATGTATGGATAATGTTGAACCTTGATAAAATCCAAAAGTGTGTGTTCAGCATATAACTTAATTCATGTAATTTTGCACTGTGGAAAGCTAATGAGGTCCAAATGAACAATAGTCTAGACTGGAATGACTTGATATTACATTCATTAGGGTAGCTCTTCATATGTCAGTGTTTTAATTAGACAACCATAGACCTGATTATTCATCAGCTCCCCTTAAATTTTGTGGTTAAGTGAGATCCAAGGAAGACTAAATAAACGAATAAATGAATCTACACTTGGACACATCATCATTAAACTGCACAACACTAAAGACAGAACATAAAACCTGAAAAACTAACAGTGAAGAAAAAGTATTATCTGCAAAGGTAGATAATTAGGTTAGATTGGCAACAAACTTCTCAGTGGCAGGACAGAAGAAAAATACGTTTTAAAGAAATCTGAGTTGATGATCTAGAACACCCAACTAAATTATGATTTAGGGGCAAAAGTAAAAGGATGACATTTAACAATAATCTTGAAAGAATTTACTATTCATTTGCATTGAAAAAATTACTCAAGAAAACACTTTAAAGGAATTAAAACACTGCAAGTAGAAGAAAAGAATGAGAAGGACAAGAAGAAATTGGTAAATATTAGTGTATCTAAATAATCACTGACTCTGTACAATGACAAAAGTAATACTGATTACTTTGAAGGTAAAATACAAGTGGAAATAAAATACTAAACAATAATAGTGTATAAAATAGAATGTGATTGGAATGAAAAATTCCTGAGACCTTTTATTGTTCAGGAAGAAGAGGGATAAATTGTTTAGATTTCAAGTCAAACTACGCATGTGGAAGCACTAAGGGTGAGCACAAAAGTTGTAGAAATAGAGTAAATAAATTCTAATAATTCAAAATCTGAAAACAAGATAAAAGAAAACTTAAGCCAAGTAACAGACAGAAAAAGAATTGTAGAGAATTTTTCACAATGTGGCAGCTAGTTTTTAAAACTTTAATTAAAACATTTCTCACTATTAATGAATAACTTTGAGTATATGGGCTGAGGGAGAAGGGAGAATGTGCTGTGGTCCTCTCTGCCTACTATGTGCCAGGCAGCATAATGCTAATAGTGTTATGCAGTGTCAGTTTGGTGGTGAAATGATCATATCCATAGAAATTACAACAGAGTTAACAGAAAACTTAGACTATAAAGAGAATTTAGGAAAGTTTTGGGTACAAAACCAAATATTTTTCCTATACCAGCAACTATCAACTAGAAAATACAATTGAAATAAGATGCTATTTATAATATCACTCAAAGTGAATAAATTTCTAAGAATCAGCCTAATAAAAAATATTTCTTTGTGGAGAAATATTTAAAACTCTATTAAAGACATATGAAAAGTTTTGAATAAATGGATAGGCCAATTCAATATAGTAAAGAAGTTAATTTTCCTCTAATGAATCTATAAACACAATACAGTTACAGTCAAAATTCCATCTATGTTTTCGGAAGAACTTGAAAAACTCTTCCAAAATTTATTTGGGAAAATGATGGTCCATGAAGAGCTAAGCCACAATGAGAAAGAAGAGAAAGGCAAAATTTACTATATTAGATATTAAGACAGTTGACAATTACGTGGTTTAAAAAGCACATAATTGAAAAAATACAAAATAAAAAGCACATAATTGGTTATGGAACAGACAAATAGATCAGTGGAAATCAATCAGAACAATCAGAAATCAAACTGTGCATATGGAGGACTTATACAACTGACACAGAGAAGGCAATGGCACCCCACTCCAGTACTCTTGCCTGGAAAATCCCATGGACGGAGAAGCCTGGTAGGCTGCAGTCCATGGGGTCGCTAGGAGTCAGACACGACTGAGCGACTTCACTTTCACTTTTCACTTTCATGCATTGGAGAAGGAAATGGCAACCCACTCCAGTGTTCTTGCCTAGAGAATCCCTGGGACGGGGGAGCCTGGTGGGCTGCTGTCTATGGGGTCGCACAGAGTCGGACACGACTGAAGCAACTTAGCAGCGGCAGCAGCAGCAGCATACAACTAACAGATAAAGTGGCAAGAGAATTAAAGAACAGATTATTTTAGCGGCATTGGAAAAATTTTCACTCATAAATTTTCACTGTATACAGAGGCAATTCAGCATAAATTAAAGACATCATTGTGAAAGTTAAATCTTGTAAATCTAATAGACAAAAGTATTCACAGAAAAACATCAGCATAAACAAAAAACAATAAGAAACTCAGGGAAGAAATGGGTTGGGACTATGTAAAGGCAATGTAGAGAGGGAAATCTGAATGGCTAACAAGTTCACAGAGTTCGCAAATGCTTTGATCAGAGAAATTAAAGCAACAGTGAGATGCCATGTTAGTGCTATCAAAACACAGACATTAGAAATATGCATGCAAAGTGCTGGTCAGGATATGTAGTGGTAAACACTGTTATGTTTTTCTATGGATCTGTGAAGTGGCATGTTCATTGTTGTTATGCCCTGTGACCTAACTTATTCTTGGGTTTTTATCTCAGAGAATTTTTTGCATGTATCTATGAAGATACACAAAAGCAATGTTAAAACATGAAATAACGTGTGTGTCAGAACTGATGAAAGTATGAAATATTTGAAGAGAGGAGAAAGTAGGGTAGATTGGTCTGATGCCAGTAAAATTATCCTTTCTTTGGGGTTTGAGTCTTGTGGGAAGCCCATAAAGCCATCTGGATAGGTATGAGGGAATCCTGAAGTGTCTGGATTATTTGTGCAGGTCGTTACGCAAAGCCTTGCTTTTTGGCTTGAGCCACATCTAACATGAAGAGAGAAGGAAAGAAACACAAGTGGAGAACAGTGTCTGGAGAAATAAACCAGAGGTACGGTGCCTTGTTCCACAGTGCAGAAGGCAGTGAAAGGACTGGAGACTGGACTCAGGAAAAAGAGGCAGCCCTGTGTGGGGACTTTTTGAGGACAAACCAATGACTGTGTCCACTGGCTTCAGCAGTGGGTGCCCACGTGATGCTCCATGGGGTTGGAGCATTTCAGTAGACATCATCATAAAATGCCCAGGGCCAAACCATGTCCAGCTGCATCACAAACCCAGGTATACCAAGAAGAGGCATGTGTGAAGTGAATGTCAGTTGCTCAGTTGTGTCTGACTCTTGGTGACACCATGGACTGTAACCCACCAGGCTCCTAAGTCCTTGGAATGCTCCAGGCAAGAATACTGAAGTGGGTAGCTATTCCCTTCTCCAGGGGATCTTCCTGATCTGGGGATTGAACCCAGGTCTCCCACATTGTGGGCAGATTCTCTACTGTCTGAGCCACCAGGGAGGCCCCGATAAAAAGCCTAATTAATACAAGTGAGGAATGTAAGCCCTTTTGCTTTTGATGGTTAAAATCACATGAGTTCCCTTATACTTCCAGAAACTGGAGAGGAGAGAGGGGAAGAGGAGATGTTCTAAAAAGGCAGAAAACTTACCGAAAAGAGAGTTAACTTGAAAGAAGTAGTTAAACAGGAAGAAAGGAGATACCATTAATTGGCATGGAAGATTAGATCAGTTTTAAAATAAGACAAAGCTGTATTTCCCCCTATACACCTGACATAAAGTCTGTGGCATGTTCTTGCTATATTGCCATATGCATTTTCATTGTACAGCATTAAACATGTGATCCAGGCAATTCTTTTTCACATTCGATCTAGACAGATGGAAACCCCATGGAGTAAATTACAGGATGATTCAGTGCAGGAAACACACTTTCACAAGGAAACAAGAATCATGAGGCCATGGTATTCATGTGTAATGGGTTCACCTACAACTTATTAAACAGAAGTCCTTCTGGAATAAAAGCAACTTCCATAAATCCTAATAGTTTTGACAAGCTGGGAAGCTTGAGTCAGCCTCACTCAGATGAGTTCAGGGTTCCATAAGCTTGTCCCCATTAGAAAAAAATTGTCCTGACAGAGGCTGTCCTTTGCTTAACAATCCTAATTTAAAGTCTTTATTTTCCATTCAAATGCATGCAACTCAACTTAATGTTGATTTAAAGCAATTTTCTCCAACAGAGAGAATTTATTGTAAGATACCTGTTCTTAATTTTAATTAATCAAAGATATGGAACAGTTTGGGGCTTCCCAGGTAGCTTCCCACCACCAGGGGTCAAGAACCCACCTGCCAATGCAGGAGACATAAGAGATTCGTGTTGGATCACTGGGTGGAGAAGATCCTCTGCAGGAGGGCATGGCAACCCACTCCAGTATTCTAACCTAGAGAATCACATGGACAGAGGAGCCTGGTGGGCTACAGTCCATAGGGTCACAAAGAATTGGACACAACTGAAGCAACTTAATATGCATGCATGAATGCATAAACAGTTTAAATTAGAAATTTTTGTCGGCATCTTGAGCTAGCTCTTATCACTTCACTTCCTTGGTATTCTCCAGGCTAAAATTACCTCCGCCATACACATTTACCGCTTCCAACGCCTCTAAAATGGAGGCAGAGTGAACTAAGAAGCTAGTATTGTGCAGTTAGAGGGAAAGGACGTGGTTAGTTATTGAATCAGGTCACATCCTAGCTTGGGACAGGGACGCCTGGTGTGCTGCAGTCCATGGGGTTGCAAAGAGTTGGACATGACTGGGTGACTGAACAACAAGATCTTAAACTGAGTCTCAGTTGTGTAAAGAGGATAATAGGACTTCCTGCACTGTCGTGGGGAAATTTTTTTGGTTCAATATGTGTAAATGTTCCTTATATTTCATATAGTTTGTCATAGTTATTCTAATTTCAGGAGTTGTTTATAAGAAAGTGGCCTAATATATGGAGACATTTATGTACACAGACCTATTTGGTAAGCATTATTTATGTATAAGTACAGTATTTTAGTTTTGCCCTATTTTTATTTAACTTTACTGCTGGAAACAAGTGTTAGTTGCTCAGTATGTCCAACTCTTTGGGACCCCATGGACTGTAGTCCTCCAGGCTCCTCTGTCCATGTGATTCTCCAGGCAAGAATAATGGAGTGAGTTGCCATTTTATCTTACAGGAGATCTTCCTGACCCAGGGATTGAGCCCACATCTTCTGCATTGCCGGCAGATTCTTTACCATTTGAGCCACCAGGGAAGCCCCGTTGTAAACAAGGAGGCTCTAAATAAGAATAAAAGCTAAAATTAGTAGTTATTTAAGAAGATTTGGTGAATTCTTTGTTGAAATTCCTCCCAGAAATTGAGACAGTGAAGGACTCTAAAGTGTAACAATGGTTTTCCCAGTGAACTACTTTCCAATTCTTTAACTAATCAGCTGACAGATCATTTAACAAATTTTAATTATAGAACACTGTTAGTTTCCTGGGCCCACTGTAACAAAGTACTACAAACTGGGTAGCTGAGAACAGCAGGAAGTGATTGTCTTACAGTTCTAGAGGCTAGAAGCCTGATATCAAGGTGTGAGTAGGGCCGATCCTCTCTTAAATCTGTCACTGAGAATCCTCTTGGCCACTTCTAGCTTCCGTTGTTTGCCAGCAATTGCTGATATTCCTCGGTGTGGAGATGCATTGCTCTAATCTGTTGTCAGATGGCTATCCTCCTCTCATGTGCCTTTTCCTCATCTTCCCTCTGTGAATGTCTCTGTCTCCATTTCGCCTTTTTGTAAGGGCACCAGTCATATTGGATTGGGCTTCCCTGGTGGCTCAGACAGTAAAGGATCTGCCTGCAATGTGGGAGACCTGGGTTCAATTTCTGGGTCAGGAAGATCGCCTGGAGGAGGGCATGGCAACCCAGTCCAGTATTCTTTCCTGGAGAATCCCCATGGACAGAGGAGCCTGGCAAGCTGCAGTCCATGGGATTGCAAAAAGTTGGATGTGACGGAGCGACTAAACACAGCACAGCATATTGGATTAGAGGCCCACCCTGCTCCAGCATGACCTCATCTTAACCTAACTGCTCCTGAAACAACCCTATTTCCAAATAAGGTCACATCTTAACATACTTGCAGTTAGAACTTCAACATATGAATTTGGGGGAGTAGAGAAGGCAAGGGGCACCATTCAACCCAGGGTTTCCCTGGTGGCTCAGATGGTAAAGAATCTGACTGCAATGAAAGACCTGAGTTCAATCCTTGGGTTGGGAAGATCCCCTGAAGAAGGAAATGGCAACCCACTCCAGTGTTCTTGCCTGGGAAATCCCGTGGACAGAGGAGCCTGGTGGGCTACAGTTCATGGGGGTGCAGAGTCAGACGCGACTGAGAGACTAACGCACTAACATACATTAACTATTCAACCCATAATAAGAAAGTTAGAATTTTAGAGGAAAGAAATTGCCAACTCACAGCCAGACGATTGACCAAGAACCTTGATAATTCTGTATGTTTTATGTTTTTTTTTTCCAGGCTTTGAGTCAATAAAATTTGGGAGTTAACTGAGTCCCTGGTTGGAGAGCTCTTTGAAGGCTGTAGGTCCATCAGAAGCATAATTCTATTCCAAGGCAGCTTGGTATATGGACCCCTCATGGTTAAAGGCAGTGGTAACGTGTCAGCGAGTCAGCAGGAGAGGTGGATGAGTCCAGACACAAGTTGAAAACGATCTTTCTACTCCAGTTTCACTTCCCAGCACGTCACAGGAAGAAATTCCCACCAGACCCAGGGAAAGCAGCTATCCTTTCAATAGAATGGTGACCCTCTCCTTCCAGAGTCTCAGATTTATGAGTTTTTCTGTTGATTTCTTTATTTTCATTTCCCTAGTTGCCTTAGAGGAAAATTGGGATAATTTTGAAAGTAGAGCTTTCAACCTAAGGTCTTTTATTGCTCCTGAGTTTGTGGTTTTGTGTATTACTCATACATTTACATCCACAAAGTAAGCCTGAGTTGTTGAAATGTGGTCATTAATTAATCAATTAATCTAAGTAAAACCTTCCTTGTTAAGCATTTCTTATATCATCTTTCTAGTGAATTTGAAACCAGGTTTCCAATACTTTCTGATCATGAAGTATCCTCTGGCTTAGGACTCATGGTGGAGAAGTTCATGGAAAGCCTAGGGTGTTAGCTTCTTTCCCGGCTACATTCCAGCTGGTTTTAAATCCCTTTGCTTGCTTTGGCTTTCCCACATTACCTCTTTATGTGGGTGTTATTGGAACCTTCCTCTCAGTGTCCAATAAAACTCACCCCTTCCCTTTTGATCTTGCTACAAAAGGTTGGAAAAAACCCAGTGATGATCTTACCTTAAAATTAAGGCCAAAGGATAGGCAGAGGCAACTAAGAGGGTGAAGTTAGGAGTGATTATAATTTTTCACACCGAACTGTTTGTGAGCAACAGTTAGGAAAGGGCCCCACAGAGAATATGGCCCTTTATGTAATGAGTTCTTTGGAGGAAATATGAGTCTCATGAGAATTAGAGGTTCGCCTAGAGGTTTAAGAAAGGATTAGCAATTTGTATGTGCTACCGGTCAAAGGCAAAAGGAAGTTGTTCTTGGGTAGTGGGTGGTCAAATGTCCTCAGAGCTGTGGGATTGTCCAACAGAGATAAACAGCAAAGGAGAAAAATAAGGAAGGGATTTCTTCTAAGAAGATAGCTGGACTATTAAGTCATCCAAGCACTGAGCACTGAGGGCAATGCTTAAATGTGGAGAGCACCACACATTCCCAGGAACCCCAAGGACTGGGCTTTTGTGTCTGTTCTGCCGTTAAGTAGGTGAAAGATTGAGTGCAATCCCTTCATGTCTTTGAATCTCACTTTCTGAACTTAACACTCTTGACCATTGGCTCTGGTTCAAGTAACTTTTTCATGGATCTGTCCTTTTGCTTAAAAGCTCTTTCGACCTAAATTTTGTTTCAGTTCAGTTGCTCAGTCGTGTCCGACTCTTTGAGACCCCATGAATCTCAGCATGCCAGGCCTCCCTGTCCATCACCAACTCCTGGAGTTCACTCAAACTCATGCCCATTGAATCAGTGATGCCATCCAGCCATCACATCCTCTGTCGTCCTCTTCTCCTCCTGCCACCAATCCCTCCCAACATCAGGGTCTTTTCCAATGAGTGAACTCTTTTAAATACACATATATGCATTTGGGAGGAATACTATTAATATTAGTGCTTTTTAAAAAATGCTATTACTGGTATTGAGTCATGAGGGCAACTCTGTGACAAGCACCACAATTTGAGTGGTTGATATATGCCACTTTCTTTAATCCTAATGGTAATCCTAAGAAGAGGTTGTTGTTCAGTTGCTAAGCTGTGTCCAACTCATTGTGACTCCATGGACTGCAGCATACCAGGCTTCCCTGTCCTTCACTATCTCCCAGAGTTTGCTCAAACTCATGTCCATTGAGTTGGTAATACCATCCAATCATCTCATCCTCTGTTTCCCCCTTCTCCTCCTGCCCTCAGTCTTCCCCAGCATCAGGGTCTTTTCCAGTGAATTAGTTCTTTGCATCAAGTAGCCAAAGTATTGGAGTTTCAGCTTCAGCATCAGTCCTTCCAATGAAAACTCAGGACTGATTTCCTTTAGGGTGGACTGGTTTCCTTTAGAGTGGACTGGTTTGATCTCCTTGCAGTCCAAGGGACTCTAAAGAGTCTTGTCCAGCACCACAGTTTGAGAAGCATGATCATCCTTTATAGCTGGCTATTAATGCATTCAAGTGGAAATGTTAGTTAAAAAGCACCCAGCCAGTCAATAGGTCCAGTGGAAATGGGACTCAGGCTGATGAGACTGTAAAGCGGGGGGGGAAAGGCCTGTGATGAGGCTGGGGCAATAGGGGCTGCCTTGCTCAGGGAAGGGGCAAAGAGAAGTGTTTGGAGGACGTGACGGTGCTGAGCATCTCAAGAAAGAACCAAAAAACAGGGCAAAGTACAGGAAAGGAAGATGCTAAAAGACAAGATTTTCATTAAAAACCATTTCCCCCTTTTTATAATTATGAAAATAACATATGCACATTGAAGAATAATCAGATGATACAGAAAAAATTAAGGAACTGAAGAAAAACATACTATAGACCTTCTTCCACAATTATTTTCATTGTTGTATATTACCTTATCCTGTGGATGATACCACTCTAATTGCAGAAAGCAGAGGAGCTAAACAGCCTCTTGCTGAGGGTGGAAAAGGAGAGTTAATGAGTCGGCTTAAAACTAAATATTAAAAAAACTAAGATCATGACATTTGGCCTCATTGCTGCTGCTGCTAAGTCACTTCAGTCGTGTCCGACTCTGTGCGACCCCATAGATGGCAGCCCACCAGGCTCCCCCTTCCCTGGGATTTTCCAGGCAAGAACACTGGAGTGGGTTGCCATTTCCTCCTCCAATGCATGAAAGTGAAGAGTGAAAGTAAAGTCCCTCAGCCATGTCCGACCCTCAGTGACCCCATGGACTGCAGCCTTCCAGGCTCCTCCATCCATGGGATTTTCTAGGTAAGAGTACTGGAGTGGGGTGCCATTGGCCTCATTACTTCATGGCAAATAGAAGGGGAAAAGGTGAAAGTGACATATTTCCTGTTCTTGGGCTCTAAAATCACTGTGGATGGTGACTGCCGCCATGAAATCAGAAGACATTTGCCTCTTGGCAGGAAAGCTATGACAAACCTAGACAGTGTGTTGAAAAGCAGAGACATTACTCTGCCGACAATGGTCTGTATAGTCAAGGCTATGGTTTTCCCAGTGGTCACATACAGTTGTGAGATCAGGACTGTAAAGGCAGAGCACTAAAGAACTGAGGCTTTCAAACTGTGGTGCTGGACTTCTCCAGCACCTGAGAGTGCCTTGGACAGCAAGGAGATCAAAGCAGTCAATCTTTAGGGAAATCAACCCTGAATACTCGTTGAAAGGACTGATGCTGAAGCTGAAACTCCAGTATTCTGGACATCAGATGGGAATAGCTGACCCATTGGAAAAGTCCCTGATGCTGGAAAAGATTGAGGCCAGAGAAGAGGGCGTCAGAGGATGAGACGGCTGGATGGATGGCATCACCAATGCAATGGATGTGAACTTAGGCAAACTTTGGGAGATGGTGAGGGACAGAGAGACCTGGTGTGCTGCAGTCCATGGGGTTGAAAATAGTCAGACATGACTGCGTGACTGAACAACAACAACAACAACATATTACCTTCTAATTTTTGTCTAACATTCTAATTTTCCTCAGGTTGCAATCTGCTTAATATTAAATCATAAACATTTTCCTATGTTGTCATATAATCTTTATTATCAATATTATCATTGTACATGGGGACATACTAGTTCATATTATATATAAAAAACTATTTCTCCATGGTTGGATAATGGTAGCGATGCAATTTTTTATGGGTAACTTGTGTGAAATGAAAATATCTCCTGCCATGTCAATAAACAAGAAATGTCACAGCCATCAGTGATTTCTGGCCTCCAAATGTGAATGAGGGCTCTCAAAACTGCGATCCAGCAGACTCCACCAGCGCCCACAGAGATTGCTGAGGAGCTGGGGGAATGCAAGAACCAAGGTGAAAAAGGAAACAGGACGGCCCTGATAGCTGAGTTGCATATGAAAGGAATAATCTTCCCATACACAGAATGCTAAATTCTTCAGATATTTGATCTTTGAAGTTCAGACTTCCTGCTCCCTTTGTTGCAAACTTTTACATAGCCTGACTTCCCCTCTGTCTCCTTGGAGCAGTTTTCTCAGAGCTACTGATATGCTGTCTCCCGGGCTTGGAGTCCTAAACATTCCCACCAAATAAAATAATGCCTCTTTCAGGTTGTGACTATATTTTTCAGTTGACACTTGAAATAAATTTTTTCATAGGTGGTACGTTGATTCATTACATTCGGAGGAATCTGGTTTCTAGGGACACTCTTGGGTTCAATGGACCTATGAATTTATTAAAAATGAGAGTTACCCAGTATCTATTCTACCGGCTGTTTGTAGAAAATAAATATTGGAAAGTTGCTAGCAGGGAATTAGTATTCTAAAAAAAGATTAAGAAAGAATAAAGGAGTGGAAAGTGCTCCTTGGGTGTCAAGGAGAGTCAAAGAGTAATTTAAGACATCAATAGAGAGATTAGTGACTGTAATAATGTATTTCTGTGTTCCGTATAAGAAGCATACAGCATAGTCTGTGCAAAATGAAGCCAGAATTCCAAGCAGAAATGGAATAACTTTAAGAAAACTTTTCTTGGCACTGTAAGCTCACACATGTACTTTTATATGCTACAAAGTTGAAAAAAAAAGTTAAAAAATTCTGAAGTATTGAGGCCATAGCTATAAAAAAATTAAGGTTTTAAACTAGATTTGTGAGAGTAAGAAAATATGTGTTCTGGTATGCTGCTATTCTGTACAGTACTTTTTCATGCTGGCAAATATTCTGTTTCTGCCAATGTGAACAATTATTTTTTCTGGCAAAAACAGTTTGAATAAAAATAGTAGCAAGCCACCATTTCTTAACATAGTAAAGTTGAAAATTTTAAACATTTAATGGAAATTATTTACACATTTATTTCATTGCTATTCAAAGGAAGTAGTAGGAATTCCATGAAAGTTTGTGTTATGAAAAAAGTAAATTGCTAATGTAAAGGCATTTGGAAGCTAGAAGAATGATAAAAAGGAGATGATTTAGAAAGAAACAAGTGTATCTATTTTAAAACATTGTTATTATTAGCTTCAACCTTCTCTGACTTGACAAGACTCCCACAGACTGGAAAAGATAGGGCAAGTAGACTACCAAATATGTATTTCTTTCTTCTTTGTATTTAACAGAAACTGAATTTTGCTCAGTACATCCATGGTCCAGGTAAAGTACTTTCCCAGACTTGTTTGCAGTTACGGGTGACTATATGACATTTTCAGCTGATGAAATAATGGACAAAACTTGCTAGGTTCTGCCCCTTTGCTCTTTCTTTCTTCTTGTTCTTGCCTGGAAAGCAGGTAGTGAGGTTGAAGGTAACGCCCAATCTGAGACCATCTCACAGCAAGGATGAAGAATTAAGCTACGCAGTGAAGACGTGTGCTTAGTTGCTCAAGCCTGTCCGACTCTTTGCAGCCCCATGGACTGTAGCGCCCCAGGTTCCTCTGCCCATGGAATTTTCCAGGCAAGAATATTTGAGTGGGGTGCCTAGGGGATCTTCCCAACCCATGGGTAGAACCTGTGTCTCTTTCATCTCCTGAATGGGGAAGTGAAAAAGAAGTAGAATCGTGTGGCACTGATGAAACCATGGAACCACTGGGTCACTCTTCTCTGCACTTTGCTTATGAGGCCAATTATGTGAAGCTATTTAGTTAAGCCACTGTCATCAGATTTCCGTGACATCCAGCGCACACAAATCCTAAATAACACAAGAGCCCTTGATGTAGTCTCTGTTTGTAACCTGTACTTTTATTTATAAACTGCCCATTATGATGAGTTCAATGATTTATGTTCTCAAACCGTCTGAGCTATTAATTACATCAGCAAGTTAACATTTATTAAGTATTCCCTTTTCCTCATCCTTGTATTTAATACCAAAAAGTATCTGACAAGTTGTGTGCACTTAATAAATATTTACTTACCAGCAATTTGGAAAGTTGTTTTGACTCCAAAGTGAGTGTGTATGTATATACATACATGCACATATCTTTACATAAACATGTAGATGAGTAAACACTATATATAATTATAAATTATATGTGTGAAAATACTTATATGGATTTTAAATACTCAGATATTAACGAATTACTCTATGAGAATCAGTTCAGTCGCTCAGTCATGTCTGACTCTTTGCAACCATGGACTGAAGCACGCCAGGCTTCCCTGTCCATCACCAACTCCTGAAGCTTGCTCAAACTCATGTTCATTGAGTTGGTGATGCCATCCAACCATCTCATCCTCTTTCGTCCCCTTCTCCTCTTGCCTTCAGTCTTTCCCAGCATCGGTGTATTTTCCAATGAGTCAGCTCTTTGCATCAGATGGCCAAAGTATTGGAGTTTCAGCTTTAGCATCAGTCCTTCCAATGAACACCCAGGACTGATCTCCTTTAGGATGGACTAGTTGAATCTCCTTGCAGTCCAAGGGACTCTCAAGAGTCTTGTCCAACATCACAGTTCAAAAGCATCACTTCTTCGGCGCTTAGCTTTCTTTATAGTCCAACTCTCACATCCATACATGACTACTGGAAAAACCATAGCTTTGACTAGACAGACTTTTGTTGGCAAAGTAACGTCTCTGCTTTTAATATGCTATCTAAGTTGGCCATAACTTTTCTTCCAAGGAGTATTTAATTTCATGGCTGCAGTCACCATCTGCAGTGATTTTGGAGCTCCCAAAAATAAAGTCTCTCACTGTTTCCATTGTTTCCCCATCTATTTGCCATGAAGTGATGGGAACGGATGTCATGATCTTAGTTTCTGAACATTGAGTTTCAAGCCAACTTTTTCACTCTCTTCTTTCACTTTCATCAAGAGGCTCTTTAGTTCTTCTTCGCTTTCTGCCATAAGGGTGGTGTCATCTGCATATCTGAGGTTACTGATATTTCTCCTGGCAATTGTGATTCCAGCTTGTGCTTCATCCAGCCTGGCATTTTGCATGATATACTCTGCATATAAGATATACTGTATGAGAATAATTGCCACTATTTCCTTTCCAGTTAAGATTTGTATAGGGCTGTAATAATCGACACTTTGTATTGCAGTGAACTCTAAGGTCTCAGAGAGAAACACAAGAGAACTGATGTGGTAGAAAGGGGGATAAAGAAACAATGACTTTAGATTCCCTCTAGCAGCACTTGTCAGACCACCTGAATAAGCATTCTTTGTACAAACGATACAAAGGGGCTTCCTGGGTGGTGGTGCAGTGGAAAAGAATTCGCCCAGCAATGCAGGGGACATGGGTTTGATCCCTGGTCCGGGAAGATTCCATGGGGAAACCCCTGAGCCACAACTGAGCTCTGCACTCCAAAGCCCACAAACTGCAGCTAATTAGCTCTCTGTGCCGCAATTACTGAAGCCCGTGCGCCCTAAAGCCTGTGCTCCTCAACAAGAGAAACCACCACAGTGAGAAGCCTCGGCACTGCAACAACGAGTAGCTGCCGATCAGCACAACTAGAGAAAAACCTATGCACAGCAACAAAGGCCCAGCCAACCAGAAATAAATTAAAAAAGAAAGACGACATGAAGTTTGGAAAAGGGAGGAAAACTTAACACTTTCTACAGAAGACAGAAATTCTTATTTTACCATGAGGGTGAGACATTTATTTTGTTTCCATTTTATTTTTGGTGGCCAGAAAATCTATGTAACACATAAGTGCGCATCCTTGGTGGAAAGGATGGCCTGACGAAGAGAGGAAATCTCTTGAGAAACTAGCACCCCAGAGAGAAACACCAGGGTAAAGCCATTCAAGAGCCATGACTTAATGAGCTTTCTAGAGATTTGAATATGCCGCACATACAGCTTTTTCTCCAAATTCTTGCTGTTTGGAGTTTTGATATTTTTAAATATCCAGTGATAGAAAATAAATACTGATGGCTATTAATTAAAATCCTTCTCAACATAGTACTCCAGGGAACTGCTAGCAATTGATTAGAGTAGACAAGAGACCTTATTTCTATCTGTAATATAAGACTTAATATTCTTTTTTCCAGGTCAAGTAACTTAAAATTGTTTTGTAATCACCAGGGGCTTCCCCGTTGACTCAGAGACTCGGGTTCAGTCCTTGGGTTGGGAAGATCACCTGCAGGAGGAAATGGCAACCCACTCCAGTTTTCTTGCCTGGAGGAGTCCATGGACAGAGAGACTGGTGGGCTACAGTCCACAGGGTTGCAGAGTGGACATGACTGAGCAAAGACACCATAAAATCAGCAGAATCACCTCCCTAGCATTATCTGAAGACAGGTGATTTTTTTTTCTCCTCAAATACTATTGTGGTAGTTTTAAAATAGTTTCAAATTCTTTGATATTCCTCCCTTTGGTGGAGGGGAAGGAAATTCCCTTTCCATTGAGTATGAGCTGGAGTGGACTTAACGAATCTCCTTTTTAAGGTCTTTTTTTCTTTTTTTTTGGTAAGGTGTTTTTTTTTTTTTTTTTAATCCTTTAAATAAAATGTTGTTTATTTATTTATTTGGCTCTACCAGGTCTCAGTTATGGCATTTGTTGCAGCATGCAGGTTCTTTTTTATTTTCAGTTGCAGCATGTGGAATCTAGTTCTCTGACTAGAGATCGAACCTGGGCCCCCTGCATTGGGAATGTGGAGTATTAGACCCTGGACCACCAGGGAAGTCCCATGAATCTCATCTAATAAAAAGAATATAATGAAAGTGACAATGCATGGCTTTGACGACTGGGTATTTCCGCTAGTTCTCTGTCTCTCTCTCTGTTAGATGATTTGCTGTGGGAAAGCCATGTGGCAATACACCAAGGCCTCCTGCAAACAGACATGTGCATGAGTCATCCAACAGTGGCTCCTCCAGCCCCAGCCAGGCCTTCAGGTGGGACTGCAGCATCTGCCAGCATCATAATTACAACCTTATGAGAGATTGAGCCAGAGTCGCCCAGCTAATCCACTTCCAAAATCCTGACCCACAAATAGTAACTGAATATGTGTTTACTATTTAAACCATGAAATGTTGGAGTAATAGTTCATGCATAAACGGATAACAATGTTGTTGTTCAGTCACCAGTTTTGTCTGATTCTTTGTGAACCCATGGACTACAGCACACCAGCCCCCCCGTCCCTTACCATCTCCCAGTTTGCCCAAATTCATGTCCATTGCATCGGTGATGCCATCCAGCCATCTCATCCTCTGATGCCGTCTTCTCCTTCTGCTCTCAATCTTTCACAGCATTGGTGGCTTTTCCAGTGAGTTGGCTGTTCACATCAGATGACGAAAATACTGGAGCTTCAGCTTCAGCATCAGTCCTTCCAACGAGTATTCAAGTATTGATTTCCTTTAAGACTGACTGGTTTGATCTCCTTGCTGTCCAAGGGACTCTCAGGCATCTTCTCCAGCAGCACAGTTCGAAGGCATCAATTCTTTGTTATTATCTGGATAACAATGGTTTGATCCCCGGGTTAGGAAGATACCTGGAGGAGGGCGTGGCAACCCACTCCAGTACTCTTACCTGGAGAATCCCATGGACAGAGAAACCTGGCAGGCTACAGTCCAAAGGATTGCAAAGAGTTGGACACAACTGAAGGGACATAGCACATAGCCATATTAAATTTTTTTTTTAAAGAAATAAAACTCATTTACAGCCCCTTTTAATACTAACAGGGGCTGTTAGTCCCTGTTAAGACTATTCCCAATTTCACTACCTTAGTATTGTCAAGTTAGCTACTTACCTATCAATACTTGCTTTTTTCTTTCTTCTGCAGAAGGGTCAGAAAACCTTTTTTATACAGGGCCAGATAGTAAATAGTTTAGGTCTTATAGGCCATGTGGTCTCTGTCACAACTACTCAGCTCTGCTCTTGTGGCAGAGAGCAGCTGTAGACAATATTTAAATGAATGAATGTGGCTGTGTTCTAATAAAAGTTTATTTATGGATACTGAAATTTGAATTTCACATAATTTTCACATCATGGAATGTTATTATTCTTTTGATTTTTTTTCAGCTACTCAAAAATGTAAAAACCATTCTTAGCTTGTAGGTCACTTGAAACCAAGCCTTGGGCCAGATTTGGCCCACGGGTGTAGTGTGCTGATTCCTGTACTAAAGTAATGGAATTCTTGATATTTAGCTGGCACGTGGATGCCCAAATAAAGACTTTTTTTTCCACATTTTTTTTTTCAGACAGTAGCCGTGTAACCACACTATGGTTAATGAAAAGTAGTTGATAAGTGCAAATTCTGAGTCATGCTCTTAAAGAAAAGTAGTGTACTCTCCTCTTTTATTCCCCCATTTTCACTTTTCACTGGCCAGGATGAAGATCACCTTGGACCATGCAGTGGCAGAAATATCCTTGGTATGGTAGAAAAAATAGAAAGAGCTCAAATTCCTGCCTCTGGACCGTGTGTGGTCATACTGCTAAAAGAATGAAAACTAAGACTACAATCATTTTGTAAAGGGACCACTGTTTTAGGGCCTTTTCACACTTTGCCAAATCTGTATTCTAACATCAGCTGGTTAGACTTTGGCTAACATCTCTAAATGTAATAACAGGCTAATGTGCTGTACTTTCAAGAAGCACTGCAGAAACTTTCAAGAAACAGCTAAGTGTGGAGTTAAAAAATTCGTTCTTGGTTCCTTATCAAGTCAAGACAGTCTGGATATAGGACAGCTTTAACTTTTTATTTAAAATCAGAATTTCTAAATATTGCAGGTGTTTTGCTTTTTCTTCTGATTGTTGATTTCCTGCAGTTTGGAAGTGAACAGCGGTGTCTTTGTATCCTTTTTTTCCTATCTCCATCACACTTACAGCCAAGAGAGAACATTATTAATTGGGAGAAATAAACAAATTTGCTTCTTATAATCCCTGATGAATAATTAATTCACATTGTCCTTTGTGGATTTTATTTATATAAATGAATGGATTTAAAATCTAGCCTCCACTCCTACTGCCCACAAGTATCACATGGTCCTATGGATTTTCTCATTTATATGATAGCTGAAAGAAACTATAGTTGTAAGAGACATACTTATCTTGTGAGCATATTTTATTTTCCACAGCAGAACTTGGGGGGTCCCAGGCTGTAAACAGCAGTGGAAAAATGATCCCACAAACTACTATAAGAATCGTCAACTACCACTCAGCCGCACCGGAGTATCAGGCATTGTCCAAACACGGTTGTTTGAGGTCTTGTGCTGACCCACAGTATTTCCCATTCACCTCTCTCCCCCTGTTCTCTCCTTGCCAAAAACCAAACTAGCTTTAAGTAGGCACAGTCTTTCAAGTCCTGGCTGCTGTTGTCCCAAGAGATTTCAGGGAGAAGCAGTCTTGGCTGATCCTTAGAGCCAGAGATGGAACTGTGAGGGGAACAATGTCTGGCTTTTGAGAACAGCCGGAGCTTCGGCAGGAGAAAGCAGCTTGGCGAATGAGGAAAGAATGTGCTTGTCACTTCAAGAGGCCAGAAACTTCCATTCCCCCCTGCCTCGGCCAACTAGTGTTTATTGGAAAGGACAGAGTGGTGATGATGGCAGGTGACTTTGGTTTGGATTTTATGGAATTTTTCATGTTTATTTTACCTTCTCAAAGAGCAGATAAATGTAAAAATCCCACAGTTAACTATTCTGAATCCTGCTTGTGTTTTTATTGGAAAACTGAGTGTTGTTCCTCAGTTATGTTGAAGAATGCCACTCCTGGCCCATTTTAAAATGCTTCCCTTGTATGTAAGTTAATATTTGTTATAGGGGTTTTGCAGAGAAGTAGCAGAGGGTATTTAAATGGAAAGTGAAGGCCCAAGGGAGACAAGATCCTGCTCTGAGAACACGAGAGAATTTATGGTTGAGAGGATCAGGTGGGTCCATGTAGACAAAATAGTTTTAGCTGAAACCAAAGGTGAGCTTATGAAAAATTTGACATGGTGGGGGGGAAAAGTTTTTTAAGGTGTCATACTCTTTGGTCATGTTTTGATTTCTTGTTGATTTTCTTGGATTCTTATGGAAATGGATAGAACAACAGAGACTATTTTCCCATTCTGAATTCTGTTTGTTAGACTTGGAAAGTATGACCTGATTTTGAATATCACTTTAAAAATGAACAAAAAGACATTCCAATATTAATATTTGAAAAATAATGTTGCCATTTTAAAATCTCTTTCCTCTCTCTCTGAACTCTCAACATTTTTGCCTGCTTCCAGAATTCTCCCTTTAGTTGTACCTAACTTTTATTTATTTATTTAAGTTTGGCAGTAGGAATGTTAGTTGGATCTTGGGACATAAATACCTCTAAAAGTTAAAATGGGGAATAAGGTGGGAGTATGGGGAAAAAATATTTCTTGGGTTCTGCCTGTGTGATAGACCTCTTTACTAGGTCCTTTCCTTGTTAGAATCTGTGAAGTAAGAATTATTATGACCATTTGGTGGCCGGGGTGGGGGTGGGGTGGGGCTGCACCTTGAGGCTTGCAGGATCTTAGTTCCCTCACCAGGGATCAAACCAGGGCCTTCAGCACTGAAAGTGCAGAGTCCTAACCACTGGACTTCCCTGCCAGGGAATTCCCTATTACAAGCATTTTAAAGAAGGGAGACTTAGGCTCTGTAAGGGTCTTTATAACTAATATTACCTGATATTCTGTTAATAGTAAAGTCAGGTTATCTGTGTTTAAACATTGTTTTGGTTCCATATTCTTTCTACTGCTCTTTGTCCACATAATAATACCTACATTGATTATGTTAAAATCGATTGTTGTTTAGTCACTAAGTTGTGTTTGACTCTGCAATTCTATGGACTGTAGCCCACCAGTCTCTTCTATCCATGAAATTTCCCAGCAAGAATACTGGAGTGGGTTGCCATTTCCTTCTCTAGGAAGTCTTCCTGACCCAGGGATCAAGCCTGTGTCTCCTGCATTGGCAGGCAATCATTAAAAATTGATTGATCAGGTACTTCCCTGGTGGTCTAGTGGTTAAAATTCTGAACTCCCATTGCACGGGCCTCAGATTTGATCCCAGGTCAGGGAACTGGATTCCACATGTCTGAACTAAGACCCAGAGCAGCCATAATTTAAAAAATTGACTGATCAAAAGAAACCTGTGTATAATTATTTAGGACTCCTCTTTTGCTGGTGTACTATGATTTTAGGGAATAAGACTTTGTTACAAGGATTCAAGGGACCGTAGAGTCAACTACATAGTTACTTTGCACCTCCAAATTTCCAGGACTAGAATTAGTACTTCTCAAGACAAAAATAATCTGATGTGGTCTCTTGTCATTACCCGTGATGAAATTCCTGGCCTGGCAAGGTTCACCAAACCACTTCCGACATGGTGGCCTTCTACATGTCCTGTGTGGTAACTTTCCTTGACCTTGGGCACTCTTCATTGAAGACAGAATAGAAGTTTCACAAGGCATGTCTGGTGTGAATCATTACAACTTCTTTGTAGAAAGTATCTCTCAGAGATGCTGTTTGTAGAAGTAGATTGTGAGCAAAGCAGGAAGTTGAAATTTCATACTGTTTCTCAGAACACATATAAAGAAATGAACTGGATGTAAAGAAGTCAATTAAAGAAGTCAGTGAACCTCAGAGATTATAGCAAAAGAAAGATCTATTACAGTCTTCTTTATTCACCAGCATCAAGAGCATCTCCAATGGGATGACACATTTTTCTTTTTTTTTTGAGTGTCTGCTTTGTGCTAATTGTGCTGAAAATATTAAGAATACTTTCAGAAGTTAGAAAAATTCTTTACTCAGAGAGATCATTGCTTTGCTGTGTTTACAAATAAAATCAATTAATCACAAACATGGCTTAAGGAGTGTCTCAGTCACTCTGTAAATGTAGAAGTATTTCTTTTAATCCAGAATATTTAATAAATCAGAACTTCTAGTTCCCAAGCATTCCAAGTAATTAGTATTTTCCTTTGTGAGTGTCAGCTGAAGAATCATTTGCATGATGATGACACATCTAGGTTGTTTAATACACTTTCTTCTGAATCTTTCTTTAGCATGATGTGGGATATACATAGGAAATGTACATTTAAACAGTCACAGCAATGATTGTAATGATTTCCAAGTGGGACTGCATGCTCTAATGCCCATGAATTGAGGGGTAATAATTTTATGTTACTGTTTTCTATAATAAATCCTAAAACCAGCTGCATATATCTGGCAATTCAGAAGTTTAAATACTGATGTATTTCTCCTAAAGATTAAATAAGTGGAATTAGAAAAAAATATTTCTTTTATTGAAGGATAACTGCTTTACAGAGTTTTGTTGTTTTCTGTCAAACCTCAATATGAATCAGTCATAGGTATACACATATCCCCTCCCTTTTGAACCTCCCTCCCATCTCTCTCCCCATCCCATCCCTCTAGGTTGATACCAAGCTCTGTTTGAGTTTCCTGAGCCATACAACAAGTTCCCGTTGGCTATCTAAAGTGGAATTTTTATTCTACAACTATTAATGCTCTTTAAAATAGTGTGTAATCGTGTAGAACCAATGCTTTTGGTGTAACGGAACTTTGCTATTAAGTTGATTGAACAAAACAGGTAAAAATATTTTCTCTTCGCCAGTGCTCTCTGTTACAGGGCAAAGTGGATCAGAATAGTTGTCCAGGATGATGTAACTTCACAGGTTTCACACTACTACTGTCTTTTTTGTAAAATTGAAAAATTTTAAATATACATACTTCTATGGGGTTCCCTGATAGCTCAGCTCCTAAAGAATCCACCCACAATGCAGGAGACCCCAGTTCCTCTATCGGGAAGATCCCCTGGAGAAGGGATAGGCTACCCACTCCAGTATTCTTGGGCTTCCCTTGTGGCTCAGCTGTTAAAGAATCTGCCTGCAATGTGGGAGACCTGGATTCAATCCCATGATTGGGAAGTTCCCCTGGAGAAGGAAAAGGCTACCCACTCCAATATTCTGGCCTGGAGAATTCCATGAACTATATAGTCCATGGGGTCACAAAGAATCAGACAAAAAATTGAAAATTTTTAAATATGTATACTTCTGTGTGTGAAAATTGAAGAACCTATTTCTAGATATTGTAATCTGATATTTTAATGATTCACTAAATAAATTAGTAAATTAAAATATTTATTAAGGGGTAATTTTTTATAATTTTTCTAGTTTAGGTACATTATGTTTAATGTTTTAAAAGCTCAGTTCAGTTCAGTTCAGTCACTCAGTCATGTCCGACTCTTTGCAACCCCATGAACTGAGGCACGCCAGGCCTCCCTGTCCATCACCAACTCCTGGAGTGCACTCAAACTCACATCTGTCAAGTCGATGATGCCATCCAGCTATCTCATCCTCTATCGTTCCCTTCTCCTCCTGCCCCCAATCCCTCCCAGCATCAGGGTCTTTTCCAATGAGTCAACTCTTTGCATGAGGTGGACAAAGTATTGAAGTTTCAGCTTCAGCATCAGTCCTTCCAATGAACACCCAGGACTGATCTCCTTTAGGGTGGACTGGTTGGATCTTCTTGCAGTCCAAGGGACTCTCAAAAGTCTTCTCCAACACCACAGTTCAAAAGCATCAATTCTTTGGCACTCAGTTTTCTTCACAGTCCAACTCTCACATCCATACATGACCACTGGAAAAATCATAGCCTTGACTACACGGACCTTTCTTGGCAAAATAATGTCTCTGCTTTTTAATATGCTGTCTAGGTTGGTCCTAACTTTCCTTCCAAGGAGTAAGCGTCTTTTAATTTCATGGCTGCAATCACCATCTGCAGTGATTTGGGAGCCCCAAAAAATAAAGTCTGACACTGTTTCCACTGTTTCCCCATCTATTTCTCATGAAGTGATGGGACCAGATGCCAAAAGCTCATATGATTAAAATTAAAGAACAACTGGATAGAAAACCAGTCCCTCCTAAAGGAGATCAGTCCTGGGTGTTTATGATTAAAATTAAAGAACAACTGGATAGAAAACCAGTCCCTCCTAAAGGAGATCAGTCCTGGGTGTTCATTGGAAGGACTGATGTTGAAGCTAAAACTCCAATACTTTGGCCACCTGATGAGAAGAGCTGACTTATTTGCAAAGACCGTGATGCTGGGAAAGATTGAGGGCAGGAGCAGAAGGGGATGACAGAGGATGAGATGGTTGGATGGCATCACTGACTCAATGGACATGGGTTTGGGTAGACTCTGGAAGTTGGTGATGGACAGGGAGGCCTGGCGTGCTGTGGTTCATGAGCAAAGAGTCAGACACGACTGAGCCACTGAACTGAACTGAACTGGATAGAAAACATTGTCTGGGTATATCAACTAGTCAATATGCCCAGTCTGGGATTTTCCTAGGATTGACTCTGGGCTAGTGTTACCACTGGACATGATCTGGCCTCATCTTTTGGCCTGCGTGCTCAGATTTTAAGGGCTTGAATTACCAGGCATCAGAGAAACTAAACAGAGCTTCAGTTCATTTCATTCAGTTGCTCAGTCGTGTCCGACTCTTTGCGACCCCATGAATTGCAGCACACCAGGCCTCCCTGTCCATCACCAACTCCCAGAGTTCACTCAAACTCATGTCCATCGAGTCGGTGATGCCATCCAGCCATCTCATCCTCTGTCGTCTCCTTCTCCTCCTGCCCTCAATCCCTCCCAGCATCAGAGTCTTTTCCAATGAGTCAACTCTTCGCATGAGGTGGCCAAAGGTTAGCACACCTCTATTTATGCATAGCAATTTAGCTCTATTTAAAATTTTAGCAATTTAGTAGAGAGGTTAATCACATAGGTTGCGAGAGACAGACTGCTTGATGAAACCCTGGCTTTGCTTTTTACTGAATCTTCACTCTGACCTCTGTCAGTCTCAGTGTCATCATCTGAAAAATTAGGAAGAAAATAGTACCTCATCTGTTACTATGAAGCATGAATGAAATGATGCTTGTCAAGCACTTAGCCCAACTCCTGGCAATACTAAAGACTTAATAAATGTTGGATGCTATCATTGTTGTTGATGATGATGTTACTATTGTGGTTCTTCATCTTTTTATTACTAGCATGAGGGTTTTTTTAAATTATATAAACCTGAAAGTTAATAAATGAATTTATAATGAAGCATGAGATAGTGCCTGGAATGCTTGTATAACCTTTCTTCATTTATAGATAATTTAGATATAGAATAAATAGTTAGAAAGCTGCCTGGTTAATGAGGAGAAAATATCAGTTTACAGACAAATTAAAGCATCGTTTGTTTTTTTTTTTCTTTTTTTTTTCTTGAATTCATCTTACAATAGAAATCCCTGCCTCTGTTGATAGAATGCAGGTTGTCAGTATATTTATTTTTGATTAATTCTTTTTATTGAGGTGAAATTCACATAACATAAAATTACCGTTTTGAAATGTACAATTCATTGGCATTTACGACCTTCACAGTGTTGTGCAAATGCTCCCTGTGTATAGTTACAAAACATTTTCATCACCCTAAACAAAAGATCATACCCATTAACCAGTCACTTGTCACTTTCTGCCCCCTCCTCCGCACCCCCCCCCCCCAGCTCCTGGCAGCCACCAATCTGCTTTCTGTCTTTATGGATTTACTTATTTTGGGTACTTCATATAAATGGAATCATACAATATCTAACCTTTTATGTCTGGCTTCTTTCACTTAGCCTAATATTTTTGAGCTTCATCTACATTTTAGCATGGATCAGTATGTTATTCCTTTTATGGCTGAATATTATTCCATTGTATGTATATATATATATATATATATATTTATCCACTCATCTGCTGATGGTCTTTGATTAATTTTTAAAATGGAAAATTACTTAATAAATAGAGCTCAATAAAAAACACTTTCAACATGGGATTCAAAAGGGAAAATATTAGGATTAGGAGATATAAACTCTACATTTACATAGCAACCACTGGATCTCCAATGACTAGTATAGTTTGTGGCACATAGTAGGTACTCAAAAGATATCTATCGCATGAGTGAATGAATAAACCACTGTAATATGATGTTAAAAACTGACATATATAGAATCAATGCTCTCTATCACACAAACCCAACTGAAAGGCAGAGGGCAAGGAAGTTCCATGATAGCATTCAACCAGGTCAATCATAAGGGTACAGAGCAGAATGGAGAAGGGTGGATCTGGAACTGCAAGCTGAGAAAGCCAGCATAAACACCAAGAATCACTCAAGTCATGTGTGGGCAAGTGGCAGCATCTCCTCTCATTCAGGTCCGTGTAAGAATTAGTGTTAAATACCATGGACATGGGGCTTCCTTTGTAGTTCAGTTGGGAAAGAATCTGCCTGCAATGCAGGAGACCCAGGTTCAATCCCTGGGTTGGGAAGATGCCCTGAAGAAGGAAATGGTAAGCCATTCCAGTATCCTTACCAAGAAAATCCCATGTATAGAGAAGCTTGGTGGGTTGCAGTCCATGTGGTCACAAAGAGTCAGGCACCACTGAACAGCTAACACTTTCAATTACTTCCCATAGACATATGGGCTTCCCTGCTGGCTCAGTGCATAAAGAATCTGCCTGCAATGCAGGAGTCATAGGAGACACAGGTTTGATCCCAGGGTTGGGAAGATCCTCTGGAGGAAGGCATGGCAACCTACTCCAGTATTCTTGCCTGGAGAATTCCATGGACAAAGGAGTCTGGTGGGCTACAGTCCATAGGGTCACAAAGAGTCAGACATGACAGAAGCGACTGAGCACACATGGACATCATAGACAAAACACCTCACTCTTGTGCTTTCCCTCATTAAACATCTTATGTTCTGGTTATTAAGGTAAGGAGTTTAAAAATAGCATAGAAAAACTAATGACTTTGATTGATATTCAGTTACATTTTTGGAAACTGGGGAATTTTAAGACCCACAGAGTGACAGTAATGTGAAACTTTAAGAAAAATGGAAACTTACTACAAGATGAACATCATATGTCCTAGATTGAATTTCAAAGAAGCAAAATGAAATCAATAGAAATTTTGCCGGTTTAAGAAGTCCGGGAAGAGATCTTGTGCTGAAAGAACTCACTACATAAATCAGCCTTTAAAAAATTATTTATTTATTTGGTTACGCTGGATCTTAGTTGTGGTACACAGACTCTCTAGTTGCCCCACAGCATGTGGGATCGTAGTTCCCCTACCAGAGGTTGAACCCTTGTCCCCTGCACTGGGGGCTTCCCTGGTGGCTCAGATGGTAAAGAGTCCACCTGCAATGAAGGAGATGTGGGTTTGATCCCTGGGTCAGGAAGATCCTCTTGAGGAGGGCATGGCAAACCACCCCCGTATTCTTGATTGGAGAATCCCATGGATAGAGGAGCCTTGCAATTGAATGACTAAGCACGGCCCTGCATTGAACAGTGGATTCTTAACCACTGGCCCACCAGTGAAGTCTCCATAAATCAGCTTTAAGACATAATTTTCCTTGAATGGCTAAAGAATAAATGTCCTTCTTAGCCTATTTTATGGGCACAATCAGGATACTTTCATCACCCAAAACACTGTTTGGTTATTCTGAAGATTGAAATAAAGTTGCTCTGCCTTAGAATCGCCCAGTGTCCCACATGGGCTTCCCTGGTGGCTCAGATGGTCACATTGACTAAGCACACATGAATGTCCTACATTCTATAATTTTTTAAGCTTTTATTTAGCTAACTTAATTCAACATTTAAACACAAATGCTTTTATATAATTTTTTAATACTAGTTTTGTGATTTATGAATTTTCCAGGAATTAGATATAGTCTATATACAGAGCAGATGGACGTGTTTCATTGAGAGATAAAAAGTTAAGAGGTTGGGGGAGAAAAATATACATGAGTAAAAGACAGGAAAATAATAAATGGGAAATGGCTAAAGAAATGGATATAATTTAACTTAAATAAGGGATGTTTGAAAAAGAATTAATATGGAAAATGCTGACTAGCTAGATCATTCTCTTTATTAAGGACACAGGGTAATGAACTTAAAAAATATAAATTAAGGATATGAATATTGGATTCAAAGAGACTTGGGTTAGAGTCCTATCTCCAAACACTTACTAGCAGATTATAACTTGGAATTAGTATAACTTATCCTTTATTGTTATAACTTATTCCTTAACTTATATGACCTTCATTTTTCCCATAAGAAAATCACAAATAATAACAGTAATTACCTTATTGAGAGGATTAAATGAGCTCAAATCTGTACCCTGATGCACAGTAAATAATCCTGTAAATGTCAGCTACTTTTATTGTTCAAAGTCAAGGACAATTTAAATATTGGAGTAGATCATCAAAGGAGTAAATCCTTCCCTTGAGAACAGCTGAGAATATGAGAGGGTCATCTCTGTCTGCAAGTGGATTTCTTCTTCAGATGACCCATTTATGTATTTCTCTAGCCCACAATCCTAGAACTAAGCTATAAATAAGAAGCAACTGTTGTAAAAATCCTTTTTATACTCTTTCAGTATTGGCTTGCTATCTCTTGGAAGAAAAATTTTGCTGCTGAAATTTCACGTTCATCATTCTGAAACTGGGATAGAATCTGATGGGACTGTACCGCAGCTTCCAGCTGGTAGTCAGTGTCGGAGGCACAGGCTGCCATTTGTGGCATACTCTCATTTCTTGGGCAAGCCCTGCTATTTCAGTGAGACCAGCCATATCTTCCCAATGTTTCTTCCAGAGCCAAGGACATCTACTTTGCCGGGGCATGTGGCATGTGAATGGCCAGGGAAGTGACACTACAGAGCAGCCCTCACCAGTGCCTATTGGAGTTGGTAGATGAGCTCTTCTTTTCGAGTGAGAAAATACTCATTTACACTGTTTTCTCATGGGAGCCCATCCCAGACACTCACACAGGATTGCCTTGATAATTCATCTTCATTGGCTGCCTCATCTTCCTTGATTCTTTTCCCCTTCCTCTTCCTCTAGTGTTTGGGGTCATCTCTCAAGTAAATTGCTTGCATTCAAAATCCTTGTTTCAGAGTCTGCTTTTGGGGGAGCCAAACTGAGGTGGGGTGTCCGTGACTTTTGTAATTTATTAATTTTCTAGCTTGAGATATAATTGACACATAATTGTGTAAGTTTAAGGTGTAAAATGTATTGATTTGACACACATACATATTGTATCTTTCATGTTTTCATTACAATACAGATTATAAGAGATTTGGTGGAATGGTAAAGGACAGGATTTATGGGGGGATTTGGAAAGATGAATGTCCATTTATTTTAATTACAAACATCTTATTTAATACAGGCATACCTTGTAGATATCTCAGGCTTGGTCCCAGCTCACCACAATACAGTGAGTCACACAAATTTTTTGTTTCTCAATGCATATAAAAGTTATGTTACATTATAGTCTATTAAATGTGCAATAGCATTATGTGTAAAAAGAACATACATACATTAAAAATTACTTTATAGCTAAAAATTGCCAGCCATTATCTGAACCCTCAGTGAGTTCTCATCTTTTTGCTGGTAGAGGGTCTTGCCTTGATGTTGGTGGATGCTGACTGATTAGGGTGGTGGTTGTTGAAGGCTGGCGTAAGCTGTGGCAATTTCATCAAATAAGACAACAGTGAAATTTGCTGTCATGATTGACATTTCCTTTCACAAACAATTACTCTGTAGCATGTAATGCTGTTTGACAGAATTTTACCCATGGTAGGACTTCTTTCAACTTTGGAGCCAATCCTTTCAAAATGTCTGCTTTATCAACTAAGTTTATGTAATATTCTAAATACTTTGTTATCGTGTCAGTAATCTTCACAGCACCTTCACCAGGAGTGGATTTTATCTCAATAAACCACTTTACTTGCTCATGCTCCTCCATTAAAATTTTCTCATGAGATTGAAACAATTTAGCCACATATTCAGTCTCTTCCTTCAGTGGAGTCTTGAACCCCTTAAAGTCATCAATGAGGGTTGGAATCAACTTCTTCCAAACTCTTGTTAATATTGATATATTGACTGGTTCCCAAGAATCACAAATGTTCTTAATGGCACCCAAAATGATGAATCCTCATTGGAAGATTTTCAGTTGACTTTGCCCACAACATCCAAGGAATCACTTTTTATGGCAGCTTAGCTTTAAGAAATTTATGACTTAATAATAAGACTTAAAAGTTGAGGTTATTTGTGGATCCATGAGATGCAGAGTGCATTTTTATTTGTTGATATTAATAGACAGGAAAACAACAATAATCCATCAGAGCTCTTGGGTGATCACAGAATTGAAAAGAATTAGGGCTTTGCTCTGGATAGGCTTTGGCTTAAAGAAATGTTCATGGCACCCCACAAACAATTCCAATATTTAAATCAGACTCAGTGATCACAGATGACCATGACAACAAATACAGTAATACTGGTCAACTACTTGTAAAAGAATGAAACTGGAACACTTTCTAACACCATACACAAAAATAAACTCAAAATGGATTAAGGATCTAAACGTAAGACCAGAAACTATAAAACTCCTAGAGGAGAACATAGGCAAAACATTCTCCAACATAAATCATAGCAGGATCCTCTATGACCCACCTCCCAGAATATTGGAAATAAAAGCAAAAATAAGCAAATGGGACCTAATTAAAATTAAAAGCTTCTGCACAACAAAAGAAACTATAAGCAAGGTGAAAAGACAGCCTTCAGAATGGGAGAAAATAATAGCAAATGAAGCAACTGACAAAGAATTAATCTCAAAAATATACAAGCAACTCCTGCAGCTCAATTCCAGAAAAATAAATGACCCACAAAAAAATGGGCCAAAGAACTAAACAGACATTTCTCCAAAGAAGACATACAGATGGCTAACAAACACATGAAAAGATGCTCAACATCACTCATTATCAGAGAAATGCAAATCAAAACCACAATGAGGTACCATTTCATGCCAGTCAGAATGGCTGCTATCCAAAAGTCTACAAGCAATAAATGCTGGAGAGGGTGTGGAGAAAAGAGAACCCTCTTACACTGTTGGTGGGAATGCAAACTAGTACAGCCACTATGGAGAACAGTGTGGAGATTCCTTAAAAAACTGGAAATAGAACTGCCTTATGATCCAGCAATCCCACTGCTGGGCATACACACTGAGGAAACCAGAATCGAAAGAGACACATGTACCCCAATGTTCATCGAAGCACTGTTTATAATAGCCAGGACATGGAAGCAACCTAGATGTCCATCAGCAGACGGATGGATAAGAAAACTGGGTACATATACATAATGGAGTATTACTCAGCCATTGAAAAGAATACATTTGAATCAGTTCTAATGAGGTGGATGAAACTGGAGCCTTACAGAGTGAAGTAAGCCAGAAAGGAAAATACCAATACAGTATATTAATGCATATATATGGAATTTAGAAAGATGGTAATGATAACCCTGTATGTGAGACAGCAAAAGAGACAGAGATGTATAGAACAGTCTTTTGGACTCTGTGGGAGAGGGAGAGGGTGGGATGATTTGGGAGAATGGCATTGAAACATGTATAATATCATATGTGAAACAAATCGCCAGTCCAGGTTCGATGCATGATACAGGATGCTCAGGGCTGGTACACTGGGATGACCCAGAGGGATGGTGTGGGGAGGGAGGTGGGAGCGGGGTGCAGGATGGGGAATACATGTACACCTGTGGCGGATTCATGTTGATGTATGGCAAAACCAATACAATATTGTAAAGTAATTAGCCTCCAATTAAAATAAATAAATTTACATTATTAAAAATACAAAAAATGAAAAAATAAAAAAATAAAATAAAAATACAGTAATAATGAAAAAAATTGAAATATTTTGAGAATTGCCAAAATGTGAGAAAATGCTGTTAAAATAATGGCACTAATAGACTTGCTTGCCACATAGTTGCCATAAACCTTTGATTTGTTAAAACTGAAGTACAATAAAGTGTAATAAAATGAGTCATGCCTTTACCAAGTCCCAGACACTGGTCTAAACCCTGGTGGCGTAAGAGATGGGTCCTGCCCTGGAGAGACACACATTCAACTGGGAAAGACTGACATAGCAATTTATTAAATCTTAAGCAAACTGAGGGCAAGGTACTATGGGAGTACAGATGGGAGAGAAGCTCAGAAGGCTGATGGAGGTGTACTTCAAAGTCACTGATATTTGTACTAAAGGACTAGTAAGACTTTGGTAGATTAAGGTTGAGAAGAGCATTCTAAGCAGGAAAAACATCTTGCATAGAGTTTGAAGTTGCATGGAATGTTTGGGTGGAAAGTTGGAGAAAAATTCATCGTGGGGTGGAAAAGTTCATTGTGGGGTGGAAAAGTTCATTGTGGGGTGGAAAAGTTCATTGTGGGATAGAAAACCCAGGAGATAGAGTTGAGGAAGTGGAAAAGCCTGAATGTGAAAAGTCTTCTTAAATTGTAGAACAGATGATAGAATGGGGAAGTACTGGATGCAGCAGAAAAAGCAAGTGTGATTATGCTTTGTCTTAACACTTCCTTTTCTGTACCTCTCCAGGGCAAGGAGAAAGGGAAGAGAAGAAGAAACTCAGAGAGAGGGTGTGTATTTTCAGCTACCATTCATGACAAGTAAAGTCGCTCAGTCGTGTCCAACTCTTTGCAACCCATGGACTGGAGCCTACGAGGCTCCTCTCTCCATGGGATTTTCCAGGCAAGAATACTGGAGTGGGTTGCTGTTTCCTTCTCTAGGGGATCTTCTCGACCCAGGGATTGAACCCAGGTTTCCTGCATTACAGGCAGACACTTTACTGTCTGAGCCACCAGGGAAGGCCATTCATGAATGATGATCATTGCCAGGTCCATCCCAAAACTTATCCTACTGAAATCTCATGATAAACCTGTGAGTGAAGTGAAGTGTTAGTTGTTCAGTCATGTCTGACTCTTGGCGACCACATGGACTGCAGCCCACCAGGCTCCTCTGTCCATGGGATATTCCAGGCAAGAGTACTGGAGTGGGTTGCCATTTCCTTCCTTTCACTTGTCATGTATGGTAGCTGAAAATATACACCCTCTCTCTGAGTTTATTCTCGTTTTCCTTTCCTTCTTGCCCTGCTACTGCTACTACTGCTGCTAAGTCGCTTCAGTCGTGTCCGACTCTGTGCGACCCCAGAGACGACAGTCCACCAGGCTCCCCTGTCCCTGGGATTCTCCAGGCAGGAATATTGGAGTGGGTTGCCATTTCCTTCTCCAATGTGTGAAAGTGAAAAGTGAAAGTGAAGTTGCTTAGTCGAGTCCGACTCTTAGCGACCCCATGGACTGCAGCCTACCAGGCTCCTCTGTCCATGGGATTTTCCAGGCAAGAGTACTGGAGTGGGGTGCCATTGCCTTCTCCGCCCTGGAAAAATACAGAAAAGGAAGTGTTAGGACAAAGCATGATTGCACTTCTCCAGAGGATCATCCTGATCCAGGGATCAAACCCAGGTCTCCTGCACTGCAGGCAGATTCTTTACCAACTGAGCTATGAGGGAAGCCCAACCTGTGAGATAGGAATATTAATCAGTACAAATGTCACCTTTTACTGATGAGGACATTGAGGCTCAGAAAAGAGCTGGTTTTTTTTTTTCTTTTTTAAATTTTATTTTATTTAACTTTACAATATTGTATTGGTTTTGCCATATATCAAAATGAATCTGCCACAGGTATACATGTGTTCCCCATCCTGAACCCTCCTCCCTCATCCCTCCCCATACCATCCCTCTGGGTTGTCCCAGTGCACCAGCCCCAAGCATCCAGTATCGTGCATCGAACCTGGACTGGCGACTCATTTCATTTATGATATTATACATATTTCAATGCCATTCTCTCAAATCATCCCACCCTCTCCCTTTCCCACAGAGTCCAAAAGACTGTTCTATACATCAGTGTCAGCCATTAAAAAGAATACAATTGAATCAGTTCTAATGAGGTGGATGAAACTGGAGTCTATTATACAGAGTGAAGTAAGCCAGAAAGAAAAACACCAATACAGTATACTAACACATATATATGGAATTTAGAAAGGTGGTAACAATAACCCTGTATACAAGACAGCAAAAGAGCTAAGTTTTTTGTTTTTAAAAAAACTCAGAGTTTACAATTGCCTGATTCCAAAGCATTATACTACTTCTCTTTTGGAAGAAGCAAGTGTGGGTGGACAGCAGTTACTGTGATTGTTATTATCTGGACTGGTACAACAGCTAAGAGGAGTCCACTGAAGGGAGAAGCCCAAGTGCTGAGTTCTGCTTACTTGGGGCATCTAAAATCAGAAGAAACCAGAAGGAGCAGTCATCATACTGAAAGTCATTTGTTTTTATTATTGACTTTGGTGAAGTCTCCAAAAAGTATTTTGGATTTGGAGTATTTTGTTCAGTAAATTCATTCTTAGCAGCTGTTAAGAGCATCCAACAGAGGAAGCAAGAATAAAAAATTAATTTACATCACAACAATACCAGTGCCAGAACTATAGAGTAAGTGTTTTGGCCTGTGGTTAATCATTTCCTCTAAGAGCCCCCACACAGCACCACCATAATTCTATAGTACTTCAAAGTTTATCTTTTTAAATAAAAGCCTTAAATAAATAAAATCATAGCTTTTCTGCTATGCTCCCAGCATTTTTGAACTGTTTAGTTTTTTTGAAGTTTAAATTTTTTGTCTTCATAACCTAGTTACTTGAATGAAAATGTTTGCCATTAAATTAACAGTTGGGGAGAAAGTTGGCCTAATTGGCATGACTTTTTAATTTTTTTTCTATTAACACCATTTTAAATCTAGATAGATGAAAAAATAGACCATATCTTTTTATAAATCAATAATAAAAAACTAGACATTTAAAAACCAGACATTTAAATACTTTTGGGAAAATGTTAAACACCATGCATTCTCATGTTTAAGCCAGAACAGAATAGGTAAGGAGTACACAGACAAGCTAGGAAATGGGATGTGTGTGTGTGTGTGTGTGTGTGTGTGTTTGTGTATGTGTGTGTGTGTGTGTGTGCGCGTGTGTGTGTTCAGTTGTGTCTGACTCTTTGCTACCCAATTTTCTGTAGTCTGTCAGGCTCTGCTGTCCATGGAATTTTCCAGGCAAGAATACTGGAGTGGGTTGCCATTTCCTCCTCCAGGGGATCTTCCTGACCCATGGATCGAACCTGCATCACTTGCATCTCTTGCATTGTCAGGCAGATTCTTTACTGCTGTGCCTCCTGCCAGGAAATGGGATGGTCTGTTTTAAACATGTGAGCTCAGCATTAATGAAAAAGCTCTGCAAATCCCACTATAATCCATCCTTAATCTTCTTCTTATAGACTAATAGTCTTATTTATACTCAAAATCTACTATAATCAGTGCAATGTTAAACTTTTTTTTAAAATAAAACATCATTTGAAGCATTCCATTTTTATAATAGATTTAAAAATGCCCACATTATCAGGGGCCCTAAAAATACCACTCCAGAGATAAAAGAAGATCATAGAATGCAGTGACTGGACGTTTTGAGCAGTGATTGTTTCAGATAACATTCTTATAATCAACTTTAAGACATTTTCCCATCAGCCACTTGAAACCCTGTTTCCCCTTTAGACCTGGAACAATGTTTACTCTATACCGCAGACTCCCAACGGTCTTTGAGAAACAACCTGGAAATGTTAACTTGCCACTCTTGGTGATGGCTGATGGTAATTCCTCTTTAGGCTGAAGAGGAAAAAATCTGATGCATTCATCTAAAATCTTTATTTGCTATGGGAATTGCTTTGGCTAATGCAACTTTTAAGACCTGTTGGTTCACTCAAAGGTCAAGGAACATTTATAAAAGGAATCTTCAATAACATTCTTTCAGCTTGGCAAGCAGTGAATGCCCTGATGCCAGTTTTTCCCTCTTCTGAGTATTAAATTTGTGTATGCCTTCATTTGAATTCCCACTAAATCGTTTTCAAAATATGCAGATAACTTCCTGTAAAGTTAGAGACAGCTGTTCTACCTTTGTTCTTTGAGGTTGTTGTTCAGTCACTAAACTGTGTCCGGCTCTTTGCAACCCCATAGACTACAGCACGCCAAGCTCCCCTGTCCTTCACTATCTCCCAGAGTTTGTTTAAATTCATGTCCACTGAGTCGGTGATGCCATCCAGTTATCTCATCCTCTGCCGCCCTCTTTTCCTCCTGCCTTCAGTCTAACCCTCCTGAATCAGTCGCTCGTAAGAGTCCCTCTGCCTGGTGTCAGTGTTGTTTGAGCTCATAGAACAAGACTGCGTTCTTTTCAGAAGCAAAGGCAATCTTTCTTCTTTAATCAGAGGATGGAGCGGTCTCAGCTTGCTCTCTGCAGCACAGCTCTGTCCCACTCTCCCTGCTCTACCTGGCAGGCCATGAGTGGGGCTGCTCTTGATGGATCTCGCGAGTAGAGTGGAGTTCTTGTGGGGCCAGCACAGCTGTGCTGCACCGGCTTCAGACAGCAGTGCCGGGTGCTGCCTCTCTGCACATAGCCTGCGGCAGCCATCTTGAATTACCACGTCATCTGCAGAGCTTTTGCACATGCCCACTAAGCCACAGTGTCGGGCATGACAGTTTTGCACTAGGAACTCTGGTTTGAACTACCCGGGGTAAGGTCTCTGCCCATGGCCTCCAAGAGCAAGTGAAACTAAGAAGCACAAAGGAAAAGGAAAAAAAAAAAGAAGGTTAGGCTTTATTTTATTACTCAGGTTCTATTTTGATTTCCCGGAAATTGCTAATGGGCTTTGTTGGTGACAAATCCCCCCCACCCCCACCTGTCTTCTGTCTTGCTCTCATTCTTGAGATGCACAGTTCTTTCTGTAGCCACTTCCTGATGGTTTGGGGTGACTGTCGTCATGACCCCAGGGAAAGAAACAGAGCTTCTCCCCAGCAGCCTTTAGATGTTTGTCCCCAGACCTCAGCCAGCCCTGATTGTTTGCATCCCTGAGAGACCACCTTTTGGAAACAGAGGACACACTGGTTGATTTAAAATATTATGGCTCCAATATTAGCGAGAGAATAATGATCACTTGATAAATTATTCTAAAAATGTAGGTATCTAGGTCTTCTGCCTGTAGGCACAAGGGTGCCCTGATGTGGAGGCTCACTGCCATGGCTTGAAGTTCCGTGCTCACACTTCAGTTGTTTTTCAGAAGCAAAGAGAGGTTCACAGGAGTACTTCAGGTGGTCCATTGCCGCAGGTTGTTTCTCCACTGTTTGGGGCTTAGGGGCTTTCTTTCCTGGAGTGTGATGCACCCACAAAGTGAACTACTGCAACTTGAGGGCAGAATGAGCAGTTGGGATCAACAAGTAGGCTCAGTTCCCCATAGGAGAGAGCTGATCTTGGAGGCTTCCAGCTTTCCAGGTTTTTAGGTTCACTGTCTCCTTCTGGCCAGAAGTGGTGGGGAGGCAGGTCAGTGGGTGCAGGTGGCATGGTTACCAATATTCCGTGAAGGCTTTCATGGTTTCTCCTACCTGGACGGCACACTTGAGTGGTTCCATTTTGAGGAGTAAGGTGTCCCTTCTCTTGGGCTTGGGGAATGGGTCTACCATATATAAATTCAAATGCACCTCTTTTTAAAATATTTACTTTTGTTTATCTTGCTGCACTGGGTCTTAGTTATGGCCCATGAGATGTTTTAGTTGTGATATGCAAACTCTTAGTTGTGACATGCGGGACCTAGTTCCTTGACCAGGGATTGAACTTGGGCCACCTGCACTGGGAGTCGGAGTCTTAACCACTGGACCACCAGGGAAGTCCCTAAGCACACTTAACGTTAATTTATCCCTTGGGGCCAACAGTGCGCAGAGCAGGACAGTCAGCAACAATTTACACCAATTTTCTGGAGTCTTCTGGAACAGCTTGGTTAAGGCCTGTTTCAAGGTCTGATTCCATCTCTTCTTTCCTCAATTATTGGGGTCTCCAGGCTGAGTGCAAGGTTCACAGTGTTTTTAACAGCTTCAATAAACACCCGTTTATTCCTTGCGGTAAGAATACCTCTTTCTTTCCAAATAGCTCCATGTACATGTAGGATGCATATACATACAGGAAATCTGTGAAAACATTTATAATTTTCCTTGTCCTGAGCTCTAAGGTTTGATTGAACACCATCAGCCCCACCTTTTGGGCAGAAGTCCCTGGGGGTAAGCTTCTTGCTTTTATGATTTAGTCTGGGAGGTTACTATTAATATGTATCCTGCCAGCCTTTCCCCCTCTTTCATAAAACTCCTATTGTCTCTGAAGCATTCCTCTTCAGCATCTGGGAGAGGTTCCCTTCCTAGGTTGGGGTAAGTGGAATAGATCATGTCTAAGCCTCCCAGGCTTCCCAGGTGGCACTAGTGTTCAACAATCTGCCTGCCAATGCAGGAGATGCAAGAGATGCGGGTTTGATCCCTTTGTCCAGAACATCCCCTGGAGAAGGAAATGGCAACCTACTCCAGTATTCTTGCCTGGGAAATCCCATAGACAGAGGAGCCTGGTGGGCTATAATCCATAGGGTCACAAAGAGTTGGACATGACTTAGAGACTAGATAGCAACACTCTAGAGGATTGCCATTCTATTCCCTTAGAACTTATAGCCTGAAGCTGTGTGGAGTCTATATAATGATTGGCTGACCAAACGTTAATTTTCAGCCTCCTTTAGCAGGGTTCTAGAAGTAGCTACTGCCTGTAAGCAAGGAGGCCATTCCTTAGCAGTTCATCTAATTGTTTATGGAAATAAGCAAACACCTGAGTAAGAGGCTCCAGTTTTTGAGCTAATATAGCTAAGTTGGTAAAAAATCCTCCTGCAATGCAGGAGACCCTGGTTCAGTTCCTGGGTTGGGAAGATACCCTGCAGAAAGGATAGGTTTCCCACTCCAGTTTTCTTGGGCTTTACTTGTGTCTCAGCTAGTACAGAATCCACCCGCAATGCAGGAGACCTGGGTTTGATCCCTGGGTTGGGAAGATCCCCTGGAGAAGGGAAAGGCTACCCACTTCAGTATTCTGGCCTGGAGAATTCCATGGACTGTACAGTCCATGGGGTCACAAAGAGTCAGACATGACTGAGAGACTTTCACTTTCACCTAAAGGGCAATTGCCCTTCTCTGAATAACATAAAGGTTGAAGAATTTAGTTAAATCTGGGAGGGCTGTGATGGGGACTTGAAGTAATTGCTTTTTCAGTTCTTGAAAGGTCCTTTTGCATCCTGAATTCCATTCAAAAGGATCATGATTTTTCCTTCCAACTTTTTCATATAAAGACCTACCTATTTGACCATAGTTAGGGATCCAGATCTGGCAGACCCAGTCATCCTCAGGAAACCCCATAAACTGTCTTCTGGTTTCAGGAGAGTCAGGGCTGCGGATGGTTTCCTTCTCTTCCTGTGGTAGGCTTCTCTAACTTGCTATGTTAGAACTGGACATGGAACAACAGACTGGTTCCAAATAGGAAAAGGAGTACATCAAGGCTGTATATTGTCACCCTGCTTATTTAACTTCTATGCAGAGTACATCATGAGAAACGCTGGGCTGGAAGAAGCACAAGCTGGAATCAAGATTGCCGGGAAAAATATCAATAACCTCAGATATGCAGATGACACCACTCTTATGGCAGAAAGTGAAGAGGAACTAAAAAGCCTCTTGAAAGTGCAAGAGGAGAGTGAAAAAGTTGGCTTAAAGCTCAACATTCAGAAAACGAAGATCATGGCATCCGGTCCCACCACTTCATGGGAAATAGATGGGGAAACAGTCGAAACAGTGTCAGACTTTATTTTTCTGGGCTCCAAAATCAGTTCGGATGGTGACTGCAGCCATGAAATTAAAAGATGCTTCTTTCTTGGAAGGAAAGTTATGACCAACCCAGACAGCATATTAAAAAACAGAGACGTTACTTTGCCAACAAAAGTCCATCTAGTCAAGGCTATGGTTTTTCCAGTAGTCATGTATGGATATGAGAGTTGGACTATAAAGAAAGCTGAGTGCTGAAGAATTGATGCTTTTGAATTGTGGTGTTGGAGAAGACTCTTGAGAGTCCGTTGGACTGCAAGGAGATCCAATCAGTCCATCCTAGAGGAGATCAGTCCTGGGTGTTCTTTGGAAGGACTGATGCTGAAGCTGAAACTCCAATACTTTGGCCGCTTGATGTGAACAGCTGACTCATTTGAAAAGACCCTAATTCTGGGAAAGATTGAAGGCAGAAGGAGAAGGGGACGACAGAGGATGAGATGGTTGGATGGCATCACTGACTCAATGGACATGGGTTTAGGTGGACTCCGGGAGTTGGTGATGGACAGGGAGGCCTGGTGTGCTGCCATTCATGGGGTCACAAAGAGTCGGACACGAATGAGTGACTGAACTGAACTGAACTTGCTATGAGAATGAAGTCTAGGAAGGTCACCCTAGTTTGTGATATTTGAGCCTCTTTATTGGATATCTTATATCCTTTATCAGCTAGAAGGTTCAGGGTGGTTACAGTATTTTTGTCAGAGGCCTCTTTAGTATGAGAATGTCATCTGTGTACAGGAGGAGATCTGGCAGGTAGATCTTTTAGGTCTTTAGCTAAAGTTTCACCAAAGATGGTGGGGGAGGTAGAATTTTTGAACCATTGGGACAGGTCTTCTGCTGCATGCTTGGATCCTCCACTCAAAAGCAAAACATTTCTCATGACTCTGGAGCTAATGCAATTCAGAGTTATGGGTCTTTTAAATCTAACACAGATATCAGTTCCTGGTGGATAGTAGAGTGGCCAGTAGAATGTAGGGATTAGGGACTATTATATATATGTCCTAGTGGCTTCATTAACTGCCCCTGAGGTCCTGTACCACCCGGTATTCCCTACTGGGTTTCTTTACCCTTTTGGGGTATTACTGGCTGACTGGTATGGTCTAAGAAGGCCCTGGTGAATTAGATCCTGTCTAACAGGATCCACTCCACTCCAGTACTCTTGCCTGGAAAATTCCATGGATGGAGGAGCCTGGTAGGCTGCAGTCCATGGGGTCGCTAAAGTCAGACACGACTGAGCGACTTCACTTTTACTTTTCACTTTCATGCATTGGAGAAGGAAATGGCAACCCACTCCAGTGTTCTTGCCTGGAGAATCCCAGGGACGGGGGAGCCTGGCGGGCTGCCGTCTATGGGGTCACACAGAGTCAGACACGACTGAAGCGACTTAGCAGCAGCAACAGGGGCAGTGCCCAACAGGGCCTCCTGATGGAGAGGGTACCATTTTCTATTGAGACACATATGGCTGAATTTTAGATGGACTATTATGGGACTGGCTCCATCAGCTTGTCACACCTGTTCCTGGGCCCAGGCCTTGGGATTTATTTTATATACTTATTTTTTAAACTAGTTTCAAATATTTAGTATATTAGGAAATGACTTTTTATTTGTTAGGCTGCATTGGGTCTCAGTTGTGGCATGCAGGATCTTCATTGTGTCAAGTGGTATCTTTCATTGCGGTGCATAGACTCTCTCACTGTGATGCATGGACTCAGTAGTTGTGATGCAAGGGCTTAGTTGCTCTGTGGCATGTGGGATCTTAGTTCCGCATCCAGGGATCAGACTTTCATCCCCTGCATTGTAAGATGGATTTTTAATGGCTGAATCCCCAGGGAAGTCTCCAGACCTTGAGGTTTACTCCAGGTAGATTGACTTGCTCTATTTGTGGAGGTTTATCCTCAGCCATTAACATTATCAGGCTTCCCAGGTAGTACAGTGGTAAAGAATCTGCCTGCCAATGCAGGAGATGTGGGTTTGATCCCTCGATTGGGAAGATACCTTGGAGAAGGAAATGGCAACCCACTCCAGTATTCTTGCCTGGAAAATCCCATGGGCACAGGAGCCTGTGTTATAGTCTGTGGGGTTGAAAACATTGGACACAACTGAACACAAGCACACACACATTAATATTATCACCTTGTGCACTTTGTCTAAGGAGATGTCCATCTCCAGTTTGTCTCCTATTAGGTGGATAGTAGTCCCCAGTTTATGTAAGCTGTCCCTTCCTAGCAACAGTAGAGAGCATTCAGGAATGTATAGGAAGGAATGGATGAGAATGTGTTCATCTGATTTGCATTCTAATGGCTCTGTGAATGCCCATTCTTGAAACTTTCCTGATACCCTCATAATTCTGTGACCGAGTTTGCCTGATCTGGTGTTCGGAACTAACTAAGCTCCACCAGTGTCAACTAAGAATTTGACAGGCTTTCCCCCAGTGTCCAGTGTCAGCTGGTTCTCCTCGAGGGTCATTTAGAGTGTCAGCTTAGGAGCCGACTGACCCATCATTCTTCATCTGTTTAGAACATCTGCCATCAAGGCTAGAGGTTGGGATTTACATCCTTCTTTGGGGCCACTGAGGACATTCTCTTTTCCAGTGTCCCTCTTGTTTATATGGGGTCCACTGACTTGGTCCTTGGTTTGCTATCCCTTGGAGGGGACTGGGGGTCATTCACCAGAGTTGAGAGTCTTTGTGAGCAATTAGTCCACATTCCCGCGCCAAGGAAGGCAATAGCCGGTAGGTGGGCTTGCTGCTGAGCCTTTTTATCTTCTACCTTTTTTCCCTCTACATCTTGGTTATTGAATACCTGGTAAGCAACCTCAATTAAGTAAGATGTAGGTTGTGTTATCTGGGTCTATTTCCAGTTTCTGAAGTTTATGCCTAATGTAGGGGGCACCTTGGGAAGTGAAATACAACCTCAGGATTGTATCCCCTTCCAGTGACTCAGGTCAATGGTAGACCAACTTGGTCTGTTAGGTAGTGGCACAGCTGTCTGAACAGGGTCTTCTCTTTCCTCCTTTTGGACAAAAAGGAGGAGTTTTCAGTCTTCCTGCCAGGTGAGGGCTAAAAGCACGAGGGATTCTCACGGGGTAACTCACCAGATTGCTGGAACAGCTGGTATTCCATGCTGATAGCAGGAGAGGAACCCATGGAATCTTGGTTGATAAAGAATCACCCAAGGTTCACCAGACAAGCATAAAGGGGAGGGGAAGTCGGGTGGTGGGTGTTTCCTGTTCTGTTCAGCATCTCACAGGGCTTCCTGAAATGGGGTTCATAGTCTTGTGGGCGGTTCATAGGGCTTCTCAGCTCATTTCAGAGAAACTAGTGTTGACAGGAAGAGGTCAAGTTGCTACATTAAAACACTTCTGCACTTAGGTGTCCCAGATGCTTTTTCCTGAACTCAGATCCTGCAGCCTCATTCATTCATTTTGTCTTTACCTGGACCTTTTCACTGTTTGGCTTCTTGGCTCAGGGGTGGCCTTTTTTCCTTACCAAACAGAAAGTGACTGTGGAAAATGGTACTGTTGACCCCTAGAGGTCAGAAAGAAGAGCAAAAAGCCTTGTAAAAAGTGTGGCTGCTGCTGCCTTGTACAGGGATCAAGAGGATGGCCCGACTGGCAAGAGAGCAAGCAGCACCACCAGGGCTCCCTCTGTTCCATAGGTGCTACCATCCCTGAGCATCTGGCGCCATGAGAAGGCAGCAAGAGCAGCAGCAGACATGTATGATTTTTAGTTTTAGACTCCCAGTGATGCCCCAGTGTGATCTCCTTGGGGGGCATGGTCCAGACTGCTCTGGGAGCTATACTGTGGGTGTACCACACCCAGGTACTGCATGCTGAGTTGTATTTGGTTGAAGGGTGTTGCTGTTCTGCCTCATCAGAGCGTCCTCAGAGAACAGAGTCAATCCTCACCCGAACCTTCCAGAGCCTCTACTGTCCTCCTGCTAGAGCAGGGGCAAGTCCAGACTTTAGTGGATAGGTGCTAGTGAAAAAGGCCATCTGGCTTGCCAAAATTTGTTATTAACCTGCTTGAGTTGGGCACCCAAAAGGGTCCTCCTGCCTGGTGTTGTTCCAGGCAATAAAACAAGACTGAGTTCAGTCCAGAAGCCAAGGAAATCTTTCTTCTTTGATCAAAGAATAGAGAGGTGTGAGTTCATGCTCTAGAGCATACATTCTCCCTGAAAGGCCATCAGCAGGGAAGCTTTATAGGGTTCTTGTCAGCAGGGAGGGGGAAGGGCAGAATTCTTGCAAGTCAGGTGCAGCTATTTTTCTCACAGCGCAGCACTCCAGATTGCAGAGATGAGTATACCATCTCTGTACAATCCTGCCAAGCTAAAGTATTAGGCACAATCATTTCACACTAGAAACTCTGGTGTGAAGTGCCAAGTGCAAGGCCTCTGTACATGGCACCCAATGAGCAAGTAAAATTAGACTCAGCACAAAGGAAAAAAAAATAGATTTTATTTTATTACCCAGATTCTATTTTTGTTTCCTTGGAATTGTTAATGGGCTTTGCCAGTGACACATCTCATTGATTTTCTTTCTTTATCAAAAACATTTGCTCTTGGACATTGATCACAAGAAAAGCCTGCTTTATATTTATTTCACCCAACAAATCACTTTGCATTAAAGATGCTCCTTAATGGAGTGCTTAGTTGCATATCCCAAAATATGTTCTGCAAATTTTAAATTCTGAACCCTGGTTTTTAGGATGGGAATAGTTTTTATTTAATGACTTCCCTAGTGGCTTAGATGGTAAAGTGTCTGCTTACAATGTGGGAGCCCTGGGTTCGATCCCTGGGTTGGGAAGGTCCTCTAAAGAAGGAAATGGCAACCCACTCCAGTACTCTTGCCTGGAAAATCCCATGGATGGAAGAGCTTGGTGGGCTACAGTCCATGGGGTCGCAAAGAGCTGGACAAGACTGAATGACTAAACTAAAAAAAAAAAACACCTAAAAATGAAGATCTTTTATGATTAAGTAAGTTTGAGTGATTCTAGGAATGTAGAATGTCTTTCTCCTACTTCCAATTTAAAGTTACTTAGGTCTCTTGAGCCAGGTATCTGTTGGACGTGTGGGTCCTGGGGTGCGGGTGAGGCTTTAAGCACTGTTCGGTCCTTTGGTGAAAACTGGTTCAGGGTTTGCTTGGATTACAGAGTACTTTGTAAGTACTTTGTCTGAAAGTCAGGCACTCAACCCTGGAAAATTTGGGGGGAAGATATACCTTAATTTCAGGTGAGTGTGCTAAGTCTCCCCTCCCTAAGCGTCCACAGAACAAGAGAGAGCTAAAAGGCTAATCTGCACCAGACCTGCCATTCAGGGCAGGAGGTTGCAGAGAAATTCCACATGGCTAGTGCCCTGCCTTTTCTTTTCACTACAGGCCCCAGGTCTTAAGAACACTTTGCCTCTCACTGCCCATGAGTCTCACTGTCCTTTATGGTATCTCAACAATAAAATCTAAGTCCCAAAAAAAGCTACAGAGAAAGATAGCAGCCCAGTCAAGAGGGACCAGCTGCCCAAGAGGGAAGGAACAAGTTGAATCATCAGAGCACATGCCATGGAAATATAGAAATAGAAATACTAGGGAGGAGATTTCAGTTCAAGATGGTGATGTAGGAAGATCCCAGTCTCACTTTCTACTGGGAGGATACAGGAAATCTGTAACTATATATGGAAGGGCATTCTCTGAGCAGCTGAGCAACTTCTACACATGTAGTGAATGAAGGAGGGCCCATATTAAAGCTGGTAGGAGAAGCTGGAACACAGTATTGCCATGAGCCCCATAGCCAGTACAGCAACCCACAAATGGGGAGGAACTCAGAACCTGGAGTTTTCCCCTGAGGAGTGAAGGCTTTGAACCCCACTTTCAGATCAGATCAGATCAGCCTCTCAGTCGTGTCCGACTCTTTGCAACCCCATGAATCACAGCACGCCAGGCCTCCCTGTCCATCACCAACTCCCGGAGTTCACTCAGACTCATGTACATCGAGTCAGTGATGCCATCCAGCCATCTCATCCTCTGGTGTCCCCTTCTCCTCCTGCCCCCAATCCCTCCCAGCATCAGAGTCTTTTCCAATGAGTCAACTCTTCGCATGAGGTGGCCAAAGTACTGGAGTTTCAGCTTTAGCATCATTCCTTCCAAAGAAATGCCAGGGCTGATCTCCTTCGGAATGGACTGGTTGGATCTCCTTGCAGTCCAACGGACTCTCAAGAATCTTCTCCAACACCACAGTTCAAAAGCATCAATTCTTCAGCGCTCAGCCTTCTTCACAGTCCAACTCTCACATCCATACATGACCACAGGAAAAACCATAGCCTTGACTAGATGGACTTTTGTTGGCAAAGTAACGTCTCTGTTTTTTAATACTGTCTGGGTTGGTCATAACTTTCCTTCCAAGGAGTAAGTGTCTTAATTTCATGGCTGCAGTCACCATCCGAACTGATTTTGGAGCCCTGAAAAATAAAGTCTGACACTGTTCCCACTGTTTCCCCATCTATTTCCCATGAAGTGATGGGACTGGATGCCATGATCTTTGTTTTCGGAATGTTGAGCTTTAAGCCAACTTTTTCACTCTCCACTTTCACTTTCATCAAGAGGCTTTTTAGTTCCTCTTCACTTTCTGCCATAAAGGTGGTGTCATCTGCATATCTGAGGTTATTCATATTTCTCCCGGCAATCTTGATTCCAGCTTGTGTTTCTTCCAGTCCAGCGTTTCTCATGATGTACTCTGCATATAAATTAAATAAACAGGGTGACAATATACAGCCTTGACATACTCCTTTTCCTATTTGAAACCAGTCTGTTGTTCCATGTCCAGTTCTAACTGTTGCTTCCTGACCTGCATACAGGTTTCTCAAGAGGCAGATCAGGTGGTCTGGTATTCCCATCTCTTTCAGAATTTTCCACAGTTTATTGTGATCCACACAGTCAAAGGCTTTGGCATAATCAATAAAGCAGAAATAGATGTTTTTCTGGAACTCTCTTGCTTTTTCCATGATCCAGCGGATGTTGGCAATTTGATCTCTGGTTCCTCTGCCTTTTCTAAAACCAGCTTGAACATCAGGAAGTTCACGGTTCACACATTACTGAAACCTGGCTTGGAGAATTTTGAGCATTACTTTACTAGCGTGTGAGATGAGTGCAATTGTGCAGTAGTTTGAGCATTCTTTGGCATTGCCTTTCTTTGGGATTGGAAGGAAAACGGACCTTTTCCAGTCCTGTGGTCACTGCTGAGTTTTCCAAATTTGCTGGCATATTGAGTGCAGCACTTTCACAGCATCATCTTTCAGGATTTGGAATAGCTCAACTGGAATTCCATCACCTCCACTAGCTTTGTTCATAGTGATGCTTTCTAAGGCCCACTGGACTTCACATTCCAGGATGTCTGGCTCTAGGTCAGTGATCACACCATTGTGATTATCTGGGTTGTGAAGATCTTTTTTGTACAGTTCTTCTGTGTATTCTTGCCATCTCTTCCTAATATCTTCTGCTTCTGTTAGGTCCATACCATTTCTTTCCTTTATCAAGCCCATCTTTGCATGAAATGTTCCTTTGGTATCTCTAATTTTCTTGAAGAGATCCCTAGTCTTTCCCATTCTGTTGTTTTCCTCTATTTCTTTGCATTGATTGCTGAAGAAGGCTTTCTTATCTCTTCTTGCTATTCTTTGGAACTCCGCATTCAGATGTTTATATCTTTCCTTTTCTCCTTTGCTTTTCCCTTCTCTTCTTTTCACAGCTATTTGTAAGGCCTCCCCAGACAGCCATTTTGCTTTTTTGCATTTCTTTTCCATGGGGATGGTCTTGGTCCTTGTCTCCTGTACAGTGTCACGAACCTCATTCCATAGTTCATCAGGCACTCTATCTATAAGATCTAGGCCCTTAAATCTATTTCTCACTTCCACTGTATAATCATAAGGGATTTGATTTAGGTCATACCTGAATGGTCTAGTGGTTTTCCCTACTTTCTTCAATTTCAGTCTGAATTTGGCAATAGGGAGTTTATGATCTGAGCCACAGTCAGCTCCTGGTCTTGTTTTTGCTGACTGTATAGAGCTTCTCCATCTTTGGCTGCAAAGAATATAATCAATCTGATTTCAGTGTTGACAATCTGGTGATGTCCATGTATAGAGTTTTCTCTTGTGTTGTTGGAAGAGGGTGTTTGTTATGACCAGTGCATTTTCTTGGCAAAACTCTATTAGTGTTTGCCCTGCTTCATTCTGTATTCCAAGGCCAAATTTGCCTGTTACTCCAGGTGTTTCTTGACTTCCTACTTTTGCATTCCAGTCCCCTATAATGAAAAGAACCCCACTTTAGGCACCCCACATTTAAGACCTACACCTAAGAGATGAGCCCCAAAGCATTTAGCTTTGAAAATCACCAGGGCTCATGTTCAGAAGACTCACAAAGCTACGATGATCTATGAAACAACCCTTAAAGGGCTGGCACACTTGGGCTCATCTGCACCAGGACTCAGTGCAGAGGCAGCCCTTTGAGGGGCCCTGACTGTGTGAATGAGGCTCATTTAGTAACTTTGAAGTGTCAACCTGAAGGGCAGACATCTAACTCAGTACACATCTAGGGGCCTGCTGGCTGGTGGACACCATCTATATGCTCTCCCTCTGCATCATTCCAGCTGATAGGCACCTCTTTACACTCTCCATCTGCAGCTCTCCCATGCTCCAAAATACCAGTATCTCTCAGAGGGGAGATTTATATGCTTCTGGTGCCTTGGTTTTGTGGCTGCCACTCAGGGAACAATTTTTGATTGCTTGTGTTTGGAGGCCAGGGGTATTATGGTCTTGGGTTCCACAGGACTGTAATAATTGGAGAGACAGTTCTTGACAGACTACCATACCATTCATGGCACTGCATAGATTGCAGACTGAAACACACTCCCAGTCTTTCTGTGAAAGAGACTTATTTGCTTGTCCAGAATCTTGGGTCTGAAGGGTAGGCTTCTGGTTTACCATACATCTAGAAGTCTACAGAGGTGCCCTCAGGAAACAGAGGCTGGGGGACATAGTTTCTGCACCCTTCCTCTTCTTAAATACAGCTCTCTAGTCTTTCCAGAAAGGAGCTTACATACCCACTTGTAGCCCATGTTTTTGCAACTGCTAAACAGGTGATGTCACCAGATTGCCTGGGTCTGGTAGCCGACAGTTCCACAGGATTGTATGTAATATTTAAAGTTGCTGCCTAAAAGTTGGGTTTCCTTTCAGTCTTAACCTAGATGCTGACTGAGATCCTCTAGCTTTGGGACATTGATAGGTCTTGGCCTTCCTCAACTACTGGGAGCTATTAAAAAATAATAAGGCTGCTTGGGAAATCACAAAGGTTTGAGAGACAGCCAAGACCAGGGCAGAGTTGAGTAATAAGGTTCATCTACTACAAAAGGCCAACCCTTTAAGACTGGGCAAGGTGACAGTGTTAGCTAATGCATAGAAACCAACACAGAGAGTTAAACAAAATGAAGATGTAGAGGAATATGTTCCAAAGGAAAGAACAAGATAAGACCTCAGGAGAAAAAACCTTAATGAAAGTTAGATAAGGAATTAACCTGACAAAGAGTTCAAAGTAATGGTCATAAAGATGAACACAGTGTGAACTTCAACAAAGAGATAGAAAATATAAGAAAGCACCAAGTAGAAGTTACAGATATGAATAGTACAATAATTGAACTGAAAAAAATACACTGAGTGGTTCATTAGGAGACCTGCTGAAGCAGAAGAAAGAATCAGTGAACTCAAGAACAGGACAGTGGACCTCACCCAATCAGAACAGCAAAAAGGAAGGACAGATAAGTACTAGAAAGGAGATAAACACCTGAATTAAATTATTAGGGTATTTTAGGTGATTCATATGCTATATAGAGAAGAATTTTATAGCTTAAAAATATGACTTAAAAACAAAAATATTCAGGACTTCCCTGGTGGTCCAATAGTTAGGAATCTGCCTGCCAATGCAGAGGACACAGGTTTGATTCCTGGTCTGGGAAGATTCCACATTCTGTTGGTCAGCTAAGCCCATGTGCCACAACTACAGAGCCTGCACTCTCGTGCCCACGAACCCACTACTGAACCTACGTGCTGCAACTACTGAAATTCACATGCCCTCACAATGGTGTGATCATTGACCTAGAGCCAGACATCCTGGAATGTGAAGTCCAGTGGGCCTTAGAAAGCATCAGTACGAACAAAGAATTCCAGTTGAGCTATTCCAAATCCTGAAAGATGATGCTGTGAAAGTGCTGCACTCAATATACCAGCAAATTTGGAAAACTCAGCAGTGACCACAGGACTGGAAAAGGTCCGTTTTCATTCCAATCCCAAAGAAAGGCAGTGCCAAAGAATGCTCAAACTACCGCACAATTGTACTCATCTCACACGCTAGTAAAGTAATGCTCAAAATTCTCCAAGCCAGGCTTCAGCAATATGTGAACCGTGAACTTCCAGATGTTCAAGCGGGTTTTAGAAAAGGCAGAGGAACCAGAGATCAAATTGCCAACATCTGCTGGATCATGGAAAAAGCAAGAGAGTTCCAGAAAAACATCTATTTCTGCTTTATTGACTATGCCAAAGCCTTTGACTGTGTGGATCACCACAAACTGTGGAAAATTCTTCACGAGATGGGAATACCAGACCACCTGATCTGCCTCTTGAGAAACCTGTATGCAGGTCAGGAAGCAACAGTTAGAACTGGACATGGAACAACAGACTGGTTCCAAATAGGAAAAGGAGTACGTCAAGGCTGTATATTGCCACCCTGCTTATTTAACTTATATGTAGAGTACATCACGAGAAACGCTGGACTGGAAGAAACACAAGCTGGAATCAAGATTGCCGGCAGAAATATGAATAACCTCAGATAGGCAGATGACACCACCCTTATGGCAGAAAGTGAAGAGGAACTAAAAAGCCTCTTGATGAAAGTGAAAGTGGAGAGTGAAAAAGTTGGCTTAAAGCTCAACATTCAGAAAACGAAGATCATGGCATCTGGTCCCATCACTTCATGGGAAATAGATGGGGAAACAGTGGGAACAGTGTCAGACTTTATTTTTCTGGGCCCCAAAATCACTGCAGATAGTGATTGCAGCCATGAAATTAAAAGAGGCTTACTCCTTGGAAGGAAAGTTATGACCAATCTAGATAGCATATTAAAAAGCAGAGATGTATACCTGTGGCAGATTCATTTTGATATATGGCAAAACCAATACAATATTGTAAAGTTAAATAAAATTTTAAAAAAAAGAAAAGAAAAAAAAAAAAAGCAGAGACATTACTTTGCCAAGAAAGGTCTGTCTAGTCAAGGCTATGGTTTTTCCTGTGGTCATGTATGGATGTGAGAGTTGGACTGTGAAGAAGGCTGAGCACCGAAGAATTGATGCTTTTAAACTGTGGTGTTAGAGAAGACTCTTGAGAATCCCCTGGACTGCAAGGAGATCCAACCAGTCCATTCTGAAGGAGATCAGCCCTGGGATTTCTTTGGAGGGAATGATGCTGAAGCTGAAACTCCAGTACTTTGTCCACATCATGCGAAGAGCTGACTCATTGGAAAAGACTCTGATGCTGGGAGGGATTGAGGGCAGGAGGAGAAGGGGACGACAGAGGATGAGATGGCTGGATGGCATCACTGACTCAATGGACGTGAGTCTCAGTGAACTCCGGGAGTTTGTGATGGACAGGGAAGCCTGGCGTGCTGCGATTCATGGGGTCGCAAAGAGTCGGACACGACTGAGTGACTGAACTGAACTGAACTGAACTGAGAGGCCGTGCTCTGCAACAAAAGAAGCTGCCACGTTGAGAAGCCCATTCACTGCAACTAGAGAGTAGCCCCTAGTCACTGCAACTAGAAAAAGGCTGGAATGCTGCAACAAACACCCAGCACAAACAATAAATAAATGTTAACAAAAAACAAAAAAATATTCAGCACATGAATAATGGTCCCTGTTGAGACACAGGTTAGTGATCCAGAAAACCAAGTGCAAGAAGTAATATCAATACATAGAGCAGAAAGCTAGATGAAAATTATGAAGAAAAAGATAAGAGATTGGAGGGTAAATCTTGAAAAATGAACATATGGATAATAAGCATTGAGAAGGGGAAAATCTCTTCTCCTTTCCCCTTCTCAATGCTTAAACAGATGGAGGAGAAGTGGGATCCTCCTATGTCTGAGATCCTCCCCTTTGGGACATTGATAGGTCTTAATTAAATTCTAGGGCTAAACTAAGTCTTTTAAGATTTAAAGCACGCAAGGTTCCAGGATGGACTTATAAGAAAAGATATTTATCGCATTTTTTTCTGATAAAACTCCTGATACTTTAATAGATAAAGAAAAACTTTTTATAATCTTCCAGGAAGAAAGATTAAATAATAATACGCAAAACAAAGGAAACTAAAAGACAAATGAGTGACATCAGAGGAAAATGATAGAACCTCAAGAATGCTATATCCAGCAGAAGTATTTACCTGCATAAAAATATTCACAAATAGGCGACAAAGCAGAATCATTCAAGAAACTCCTCTGAGCAAAATACTTGAGCTAATCTGAATACAATATAGATGAGTTCAAATTAAGAACTCAAAGCAGAGAAAAGATGAAGAGGATGGAAATAAAAGATGAACAATGAGTTTTGCCATATGAACAGATTCATTCAGTGACTATTTATTGTGTTCCTAATATATGCCAGCATGATTCAGCCACTTGGTGGCTCAGTTGGTAAAGAATCTGCCTGCAATGCAGGAGGCCATCTGCAGTGCAAGAGACCTGGGTTCAATTCCTGGGTTGGGAATATCTCGTGGAGAAGGAAATGGTAACCCACTCTAGTATTCTTGCTTGGAAAATCTCCTGGACAGAGGAACCTGGTTGGGCTGCAGTCCATGATGTCACAACAGTTGGACACAACTTAGAGACTAAACCACCAATATATGCCAACATAGTTTCTGACAATTAGGATATTTTTGTGGATAAGATAGATAAGAAATAAATCTTAATGGATGAAAGTGATTTGTCTGGGAATAAAGTAATGTTAATTGAGGATGACTGAATCACAGGGAACACGCTATAATGAATATTTAAATAAATGCTAAGATATGCCTGTAAAGCATGAGAAAAGGGGTGGGGATGAGTGAATGCGTTCCAAAAGCTTTGTGGAGGAGAGGGAAATGACAGGTGCTGAGGACTGGAGAAGTGGAATTAAAAGTATTCTAAAGAACGTTTTCGACTGGGGAGAAGTGAAAGAGTAGTTGTTTTACTTGCAGACATCAGCTGTGGTAGGCTGAAATCTAAAGATGCCCCCTCACAATTTCTTGCCCTAATCCCCAGGACTTTGAATATGACAGGATATCATGCAGTTATCTTGCATGGCCAAGGAGTTTTGTAGAGGTAACTAAAGTTACCAATCAGCTGACTTTGAGTACCTCAAAAAAGAAATCATGGGATAGACCTAATCTAACTCCTCGAGTACCACAAAAGCAGAGTTTTCTGTGCTGGTGGCAGAAGAGGAAGTCATTCAAAACACAAGAAGGATTTGATGCACTGATGGTTTTGAAGATGGAAAGGGCCACATACAAGAACTGGAGAGTGGCTTCTAGTTATTGAGAGCAACCTCTGAGGAATAGACAGAAAATAAATGAAGATCTCAGTCCTACACATGCAAGGAACTGGATTCTAAAAGTAATGTGAATGAGCCTGGAAGTGGATTCTTCTCAAATCCTTCAGGTGACTCCACTATGGCCAACCTCTTGATTTTGGTCTGTGAGTGATTCCAACTGCCCAGACATCTGACATACAGAACTGTGAGCCAATAAATGAATGTTGTATTATACTGCTGAGTCTGTGGTAATTTGTAGTACATCAATACAAGACTAATACACCAGTTTCTAAAAGGATTAACTGACATTTGATTTTTATTACACATTTGAATGATTTTAACTAATAATTTTCTAGTTAAAATTTAATAGCGTTTAAATAATTAGTTTGTAATAACTAATATCTAAACTGAAATAAATACTAAAGTATTTGGAAGCCCTTTGTAGATCAAGGAATGTAATATATTCTGTAGAGTGTATAGAGAACTTTAAGGCATGAATACAGAGCCTTATTCTTCAGTTCGTTGACTCACTCCTCATTATGTCTCTTGTTAACATTAAATGTGTTAACTCAAATAGAAAATGACCTTTGACTAAATTAATATGAGGTTTTTTTAATGCAAAACTTTAACACAGAAAGTTGCTATATGCCTTTTGCAGACATTTGTCTGGTTAATAGATTTTTATCATGTTTTATCACCTTAACCTTTTATATTTAGGTATATATTTTTTAATTTAAGTTTTCATCATGTCATTCTCTTATCTTCAGCTTTGTTTTCACTTTTATTGTTTATATCCTCCTCAACTTTTACAGGGACTTCCCTGGTGGCTCAGATGGTAAAGAATCTGCTTACAATGCAGGAGACCTGGGTTTGATCCCTGGGTTGGGAAGATCCTCTGGAGAAGGAAATGGCAACTCACTCCAGTATTCTTGCCTGGAGAATTCCACGGACAGAGGAGCCTGGCAGGCTACAGTCCATACAGTCCATGGGGTCACAAAGAGCTGGACACAGCTGAGTGACTAACACTTCCCCTTTTCTTTCAACTTTTACAAATGCAAATTAACTGTGTTATTCTTGTCTGTGGAATATAGAATATAGTATTTCTCAAATAACTAAGATACTATTTCTGGGTTTACTTAATCTCACAGTTTCTTACTTAGAAGATATTTCAAAGTTATACAAAGCTGGAGAGGCAGTGTGGAACAGTGGAAAGAATGTTATACAGTATTAGAAGATGGAGAACTGAGTTCAGTCTTCAGACTTCCATTAGCTAGTATTGAGTACTTTTGACAAATGTCTTCTCTTTCCTTTCAGGCTCTACCTTTTAAATCTGAAACTCAAGGGAATGGTTTTCATGCTGCAGAACCCTGATTTCCCCCAATTTTGCTCTAGAGATAAGAAATCAGGAACCAGCAGGGTGGCTTTGGGTTGGCTACTCCTATTTTAATTGATGTTCAGTTCAGTTGCTCAGTCATGTCCGACTCTTTGCAACCCCATGAACTGCAGCACACCAGGCCTCCCTGTCCATCACCAACTCCCGGAGTTCACCCAAACTCATGTCCATCGAGTTGGTGATGCCATCCAACCATCTCATTCTCTATTGTCCCCTTCTCCTCCTGCCCTCAATCTTTCCCAGCATCAGAGTCTTTTCCAATGAGTCAGCTCTTCACATCAGGTGGCCAAAGTATTGGAGTTTCAGCTTCAACATCAGTCCTTCCAATGAACACCCAGGACTGATCTCCTTTAGGATGGACTTGTTTGATGTAATTTTTAAAAAGCTATTTCATATAGTGGCTTCTGTATCCTATTGGCTTCCCATAGCTCAGTTGGTAAAGAATCCACTTGCAATGCAGGAGACCCCAGTTTGATTCCTTTGTTAGGAAGGTCTGCTGGAGAAGGGACAGGCTAACTACTCCAATATTCTTGGGCTTCCTTGTGGCTCAGCTGGTAAAATATCTGCCTGCAATGCAGAAGACCTGGGTTCGATCCCTGGGTTGGGAAGATCCCCTGGAGAAGGGAAAGGCTACCCACTTCAGTATTCTGGTCTGGAGAATTCCATGGACTGTATAGTCCAAGGAGTCACAGAGTTGGACACGACTGAATGACTTTTATTTGACTTTGCTTTTCTGTATCATATTTCATTTCAAGAAATAGCTGTATGGCTTATTAAATATGAACACCTGGGGATTAAATGGTTTCTAAGATTTACCCTAGTTTAAATATAGATTTTCTTCTCTACTGAAATCTCTTTTTAGAATTCAGTAAGTTGAACAGATCAAATGTAAGGAAAAACAACATACTATGTATTAGTCATACTCCATAGGAATAGACCCAATAGGATATGTTTATTTTAAGGATTTGACTCATGTGATTGTGGAGGTCTTTAAGTCCAAATCTTCAGGGTAGGTAGGCTGGAAACTAAGGAAAGAGTTCCTTTTTGAGTCCAAAGGCAGTCTGCTAATAGATTCTCTTCATGGTTTTCATGGGCTGTTTTTGGTGGTGGTGTCTGCCTTTGTTCTATTAAGGCCTTCAAATGATTGGATGAGGCCCACTCATATTTTAGAGGGTATCACAAAGAAAGGCAATGCCAAAGAATGCTCAGACCACTGCACAATTGCACTCATCTCACACGCTAGTAAAGTAATGCTCAAAATTCTCCAAGCCAGGCTTCAGTAATACGTGAACCGTGAACTTCCGGATGTTCAAGCTGGTTATAGAAAAGGCAGAGGAACCAGAGATCAAATTGCCAACATCCACTGGATCATGGAAAAAGCAAGAGAGTTCCAGAAAAACATTTATTTCTGTTTTATTGAGTATGCCAAAGCCTTTGACTGTGTGGATCATCACAAACTGTGGAAAATTCTTCACGAGATGGGAATACCAGACCACCTGACCTGCCTCTTGAGGAACCTATATGCAGGTCAGGAAGCAACAGTTAGAACTGGACATGGAACAACAGACTGGTTCCAAATAGGAAAAGGAGTACATCAAGGCTGTATATTGTCACCCTGCTTATTTAACTTCTATGCAGAGTACATCATGAGAAACGCTGGGCTGGATGAAGCACAAGCTGGAATTGAGATTGTTGGGAGAAATATCAATAACCTCAGATATGCAGATAACACCACCCTTATGGCAGAAAGTGAAGAGGAACTAAAGAACCTCTTGAAGAAAGTGCAAGAGGAGAGTGAAAAAGTTGGCTTAAAGCTCAATATTCCAAAAACAAAGATCATGGCATCTGGTCCCATCACTTCATGGGAAATAGATGGGGAAACAGTGGAAACAGTGGCTGTTTTTATTTTTCTGGGCTCCAAAATCACTACAGATGGTGACTGCATCCATGAGATTAAAAGATGCTTTCTGCTTGGAAGGAAAGTTATGACCAAGCTAGACAGCATATTAAAAAGCAGAGACATTACTTTGTCAACAAAGGTCCATCTTGTCAAAGCTATGATTTTTCCAGTAGTCATGTATGGTTGTGAGAATTGGACTATAAAGAAAGCTGAGTGCTGAAGACTTGATGCTTTTGAACTGTGGTGTTGGAGAAGACTCTTGAGAGTCCCTTGGACTGCAAGGAGATCCAACCAGTCCATCCTAAAGGAGATCAATCCTGAATATTCATTGGAAGGACTGATGTTGATGCTGAAACTCCAACACTTTGGCCACCTGATGCGAAGAGCTGACTCATTTGAAAAGACCCTGATGCTGGGAAAGATTGAGGGCAGGAGGAGAAGGGGACAACAGAGAATGAGATGGTTGGATGGTATCACCAACTCAATGGACATGAGTTTGAGTAAACGCCGGGAGTTGGTGATGGACAGGGAGGCCTGGTGAGCTGTGGTCCATGGGGTCGCGAAGAGTCCAGCATGACTGAGCGACTGAACTGAACTGAACTGAACTGAATCTGCTTTACCCCTAATCCACCAATTTAAATGTTAATTTTGTTCAAATCACACCTTCACAGAAACATCCAGAATAATATTCGATCAATTGTCTGAGCACTGTGGCCCAGTCAAGTTGACACACACAATTCACCTTCATATATTATAAACAGAAATAAAAATTGTAGCTCTACAGTTATTCTTATGCCATTAGACGAGACTATGTACTGATTAGATAAAATACTAAGTGGGTTTTATTTTATGGAAGATAACAGAATTAGAAAAAAAATCAAAGTTTTTTCCAGGAAGAAGTAAAGCACACTATTTTGTGAAGCTAAAACAGCTTCAGATTTTTTAGGTAAGTTGCTTTGAAAAAAATTTCTGTCCTTTGAGTAAACTGTGGACATAGTATTATAGAGAAGCATCTGCTCCCAAGTGAGACCTACTTCTTCAACCAAAGAAATATCTCATGGTCCTTAGAGGTCCATGGATTCAATTGCCCAGTCTTAATCTCTGCTCCTTTCTGAATCTTTTCTTCTCAAATCTATTTACTGTTTCCCTTTGTTTTTGTTCATATGTTGCTATTATCCTCATAACATTTTACAAGAAATAATAAACATGATCTTGGTAGATTGTGCTATATAAATAGTATATCTTTAAAAATATAAATTTATTATTTATTTGGCTGCACCTGGTGTTAGTTGTGGCACTCAGGATCTTTGATATTCGTTGTGGCATATGGGGCGTTTAGTTGCAACATGTGAGACCTAGTTCTCTGACCAGGGATTGAACCCAGGCCTCCTGCATTGGGAGCTCAGAGTCTTAGCTACTGTACTACCAAGGAAGTCCCAGTTGGAAGTATCATTTTTTTACATTTTTTTCATCTGGTAATTTTTCAACAGGAAAGGGCAAGGTAATTCATTTTATAGAACAGTAGAGAAATGAGGAAGTTGTTCAGATTTACTGATAAACATTATGAATAACGAAGGTTCCCATTTCTCTGAGGTCCAAATGAAATTTACATAATTTAGTAACATGTATCATAAAATAAAAATAGCTTGTGTAGTGCTGGAGTTTCCCTTGAAATAGATATTTCAGTAGTACATTTTTATTGCTTATTTAATCATCTTGTTATCTGTGTCTTAAGAATTCTAGAGCTATCTAGATGTTAATATACATTTTTTAAAAAAGGAGCATTTCATTGTGAAATGACATGCATGATACATTTGCTTATAATCACACTATATTGCCAAATTCCCAAAGCAGCAACAGCAAAGTTTCTCAAGCCCTCCTAACAACTCATTTGTATTCTTTCAACATGAATCCTTGATTAAGCACTATTTCCTTGTGTTGGGCCAAGGTTTTAACTGATTTATAACAGATTTTGCAGCCTCAGGAAGAAAACTGTATTTTATCACTTAGAAAAAAAAGATGAATGAGAGTTTCAATATTTTTTAAGACTGAAAGATCTGACATAAAACTCTGGAATAGAGAGTAAAGATTTTTCATGCTCCCAAAGTAACTAAATTCAAGGAAAAAGGAATTGGTCAAAATGAGAAGTGAAGACAACAACCTGATGAGCAAGAGTGCCCCCTCCATCTTTCAGGAAGTGGTCAAGCGGTGCTCAAAATATCACCAGATTTTTGGAAAAACATCACCTGCTAACCACCCTGGTTTGAGTCACTTTAGAAAAGAGAATAGTGGCTCTGAGTTGCCCTTGAAATTGTTCTAGAAAAAACATTCACTTACTGCCAGAGGTTAAAGGAGAAAGGAACAGATTTAAAAAACTTGAATATATAGTGTTTTACACTTGTACTTCTCTGGCAACAGGAATATTTCCTTCCCTTCTGCTTCCCAGATTTATTAAGACAAGGACTGTGTTTTACTTATTGTTGTGTATCTGGAACCTCACATTGGTGTTGGGATAGGATTGAATGCTAAAGAAACATTTATTATGAGCAGACCAAACTAATTTCTTACTATTTGTATGTTATATTTTTTCCAAATTTGCTTATTCTGCTCTACTGAGGGATCATAGAATCACTATGTCATTCTTTTAAAACTCAGAGAGAAGCAACTAAACAGCAGTGTCATCTAAAGTGACATCATCTGCTTTTATGAATCAACATAGAGAAGAATACTTAGAGGCAAACTTCAGGTTTAAATATAGAATGTTCATTTCCAGTGAGTTCAGTCCATTACTTCCTCAGAATTTCTTTCCTAAACTTTCTCTTAAAGCCAACTAACGAATAGCTATGCTCCTCTGTACTTCAGTTCAGTTCAGTTCAGTCGCTCAGTCATGTCCGACTCTTTGCAACCCCATGAATCGAAGCACGCCAGGCCTCCCAGTCCATCACCAACTCCCGAAGTTCACTTAAACTCACGTCCATCAAGTCGGTGATGCCATCCAGCCATCTCATCCTCTGTCGTCCCTTTCTCCTCCTGCCCCCAATTCCTCCCAGCATCAGAGTCTTTTCCAATGAGTCAACTCTTCGCATGAGGTGGCCCAAATACTGGAGTTTCAGCTTTAGCATCATTCCTTCCAAAGAACACCCAGGACTGATCTCCTTTAGAAGGGACTGGTTGGATCTCCTTGCAGTCCAAGGGACTCTCAAGAATCTTCTCCAACACCACAGTTCAAAAACATCAATTCTTCGGCGCTCAGCCTTCTTCACAGTCCAACTCTCACATCCATACATGACCACTGGAAAAACCATAGCCTTGACTAGACAGACCTTTGTTGGCAAAGTAATGTCTCTGCTTTTCAATATGCTATCTAGGTTGGTCATAACTTTCCTTCCAAGGAGTAAGCGTCTTTTAATTTCATGGCTGCAGTCATCACCTAAACTGATTTTGGAGCCCCTCAAAATAAAGTCTGACACTGTTTCCACTGTTTCCCCATATATTTCCCATGAAGTGATGGGACCAGATGCCATGATCTTTGTTTTCTGAATGTTGAGCTTGAAGCCAACTTTTTCACTCTCCTCTTTCACTTTCATCAAGAGGCTTTTTAGTTCTTCTTCACTTTCTGCCATAAGGGTGGTGTCATCTGCATATCTGAGGTTATTGATATTTCTCCTAGCAATCTTGATTCCAGCTTGTGCTTCTTCCAGCCCAGTGTTTCTCATGATGTACTCTGCGTATAAGTTAAGTAAGCAGGGTGACAATATACAGCCTTGACGTACTCCTTTTCCTATTTGGAACCAGTCTGTTGTTCCATGTCCAGTTCTAACTGTTGCTTCCTGACCTGCATACAGGTTTCTCAAGAGGCAGATCAGGTGGTCTGGTATTCCCATCTCTTCCAGAATTTCCCACAGTTTATTGTGATCCACACAGTCAAAGGCTTTGGCATAGCCAATAAAGCAGAAATAGATGTTTCTCTGAAACTCTCTTGCTTTTTCCATGATCCAGCAGATGTTGGCAATTTGATCTCTGGTTCCTCTGCCTTTTCTAAAACCAGCTTGAACATCTGGAAGTTCAAGGTTCACATATTGCTGAAGCCTGGCTTGGAGAATTTTGAGCATTACTTTACTAGCATGTGAGATGAGTGAAATTGTGCGGTAGTTTGGGCATTCTTTGGCATTGCCTTTCTTTGGGATTGAAATGAAAACTGACTTTTTCCAGTCCTGTGGCCACTGTGGAGTTTTCCAAATTTGCTGGCATATTGAGTGCCGCACTTTCACAGCATCATCTTTCAGGATTTGGAATAGCTCAACTGGAATTCCATCACCTCCACTAGCTTTGTTCATAGTGATGCTTTCTAAGGCCCACTGGACTTCACATTCCAGGATGTCTGGCTCTAGGTCAGTGATCATACCATCGTTATTATCTTGGTCATGAAGCTCTTTTTTGTACAGTTCTTCTGTGTATTCTTGCCACCTCTTCTTAATATCTTCTGCTTTTCTTAGGTCCATACCATTTCTGTCCTTTCTCGAGCCCATCTTTGCATGAAATGATCCCTTGGTATCTCTAATTTTCTTGAAGAGATCTCTAGTCCTCCCCATTCTATTGTTTTCCTCTATTTCTTTGCATTGATTGCTGAGGAAGGCTTTCTTATCTCTTCTTGCTATTCTTTGGAACTCGGCATTCAGATGTTTATACCTTTCCTTTTCTCCTTTGCTTTTCGCTTCTCTTCTTTACCCGTATATTAATATCTTGCTTTATCACCTGCATTTGGTTATTTATAACATTGACCTTATGAGCAGATAGAACTAGAATCAGAAGTTGCAAACTGATGGTCTGCACCCAAATGTGGCTCTCATAGTTGGTTTGTTTTGTTTTTTTAAAAATTAGTATTTGTGTTTGGAGGGGTTCCTGAAACCACTCTCTGGTTCTATGAGTGATTTACTAGGATTTACAGAACAAAGAAAAACTGTTATACTAATGGTTACAGTTTATTACATCAAAAGGATTAAAGATTAAAATCAGCAATGAAAAAAAGTGTGTAGGGCAAAGTTCAGGAGACACCAGGCCCAAGTTTCTAGTTGTCCTATCCCAGTAGTCATGGGGACAGTGTTCAGTTCTTCCAGCAACAACTTGTGACAGCCTGCTTGGTATATTGCTTTGTTGTTGTTGTTTAATTGCTCAGTCATGTCTGGCTGTGACCCCACAGACTGCAGCACACCTTGCTTGCATGTCCTTCACCATCTCCTAGAGCTTGCTCAAACTCATGTCCATTGAGTCAGTTATGCCACCCAACCATCTCATCCTCTGTTGTCCCCTTTCCCTCCTGCCTTCAATCTTTCCCAGCAACAGAGTCTTTTCCAGTGAGTCAGTTCTTTGCATCAGATGGCCAAAGTATTGGCGCTTCAGCTTCAGCATCAGTCCTTCTAAAGAATATCCTTTAGGATTGACTGATTTGATCTCCTTGCAGTCCAAGGGACTCTCAAGAGTCTTTTCCAACATCACAGTTTGAAAGCATCGATTCTTTGGTGCTCAGCTTTCTTTATGGTCCAACTCTCACATCCATACATGACTACTGGAAAAACTATAGCTTTGACTATGTGGACATTTGTCAGCAAAGTCATGTCTCTGCTTTTTAATATGCTTTCTAGGTTGGTCATAGATTTTCTTCCAAGGAGCAAGTGTCTTTTAATTTCATGACTGCAGTCACTGTTCACAGTGATTTTGGAGCCAAAGAAAAGTGTCACTGTTTTCCATTGTTTCCCCGTCTATATGTCATGAAGTGATGGAATCAGATGCCATGATCCTAGTTTTCTGAATGTTGAGTTTTAAGCCAGTTTTTTCACTCTCTTCTTTCACCTTCATCAAGAGGCTCTTTAGGTCCTCTTCACTTTCTGCCATAAGGGTGGTGTCATCTGCATATCTGAGGTTATTGACATTTCTCCCGACAATTTTGATTTCAGCTTGTGCCTCACCCAGCCTGCATTTCGTATGCTATACTCTGCATATAAGTTAAATAAACAGGTTGACAATATTTAGCCTTGACACACTCTTTTCCCAATTTAGAAGCTGTCTGTTGTTCCATGTTCGATTCTAACTATTGCTTCTTGACCTGCATACAGGTTTCTCAGGCGGCAGGTAGGATGGTCTGATATTTCCATCTCTTGAAGAACTTTCCACAGTTTGTTGTGATCCCCATGGTCAAAGGTTTTAGTGTAGTCAATGAAGCAGCAATAGATTTTTTTTCTGGAATTCTCTTGCTTTTTCTATGATCCAATGTTTGTTGGCAATTTGATCTCTGGTTCCTCTGCCTTTTCTAAATACAGCTTAAACATCTGGAAGTTCTCAGTTCACTCTTGGTACTGTTGAAGCCTAGCTTGGAGGATTTTAAGCATGATCTTGCTATCATGTGAAATGAGTGCATTGTGTGGTAGTTTGAGCATTCTTTGGGCATTGCCTTTCTTTGGTATTGGAATGAAAACTGACCTTTTCCAGTGCTATGGCCACTTATGAGTTTTCCAAATTTGCTGGTATATTGAGTGCAGCACTTTCACACCATTATCTTTTAGGCTTTGAAATAGCTCAGCTGAAATCCATCACCTCCACTAGCTTTATTTATGGTGATGCTTATCAGCATAGTTATCTGAACCTTGGTATCTAGTGCTTTTCTTGGGTGGTCATGTAGGTATGACTGACAACCTATGTGGCAGGCCTTATTCTCCATTCTCTCTAGAGGTCAAGCTGATATCACATGACCCTAAGTCCCTATCATAAATCATATTGTTAGCATAGACTCTCTGATGTGGTCCAAGGTCCTTAGATAAACAAAGTAGTCCTATCAGACACGGTATTCCAAGGCTTAGAGGTTACTTTCTAGGAGCCAAGGGAAGCCAAATTCTTTTTTGGAAGGTAAAGAGTATATAGTCAACTCAGATCTGTTGAGTCAATACTCTGCTGCACAGTATTAATTATAAACATAGGAGCTTCAAGAGATTTCACATTAAGTATGGATTTTTGTGCTCTCTTGAAAAACCAGATGATCTGGCCCATATGTTAATCTGACATATTAATCAGATTAATCAGCCACTGACGGGAGCTGAGCCACATTCTTTGCTTTGGAAAAGGCATGTGCTTTCTAAAGATTACCAGAGTCCTGCAGTATTACACCCAGTTTGTTTCACAGAACAGTATTGTAACTGAAAGTGGGGGCTGACTGCTCACTACTCAAAAAGCAATAAAGAGGCAAGCTTGGTGGAAAAGAAAGTTTGCTTTATTTTGGAGGCCAGCAGTCAGTGGGGAGGGAAGACTTGTATCCAAAGGCTGTTCCCGTACCTGGTAATCACTGGGCAAGAGCTTTCATAGATGGAGGGAGGGGCCACATACAGAACAACACAACCAGTTCTGACAGTCATCTTGAAATTGGTCATTGGTGGTCTGACCAGCATCACCTGATGGTTTTAAGTACAGTTAATATTCAGTTCCATGGTTGCTGTTTCCCATTTCTTTGAGGTGAATTTTCATAATGGTGGCAGCTTATGTGATGGCTCCAGTCTGGTCATCATGTAGTTAACTTCTTCCACGTGGTAGGGATTTCAGTATCCATCCAGGATATGGATCAGAATGATATCTATTGACCTTGGGGAGGAACTAAAGGTCCTTGACTATGCTTAATGACTGCTGCTTCTAAGTCACTTCAGTCGTGTCCGACTCTGTGTGACCCAATAGATGGCAGCCTGCCAGGCTCCTCCGTCCCTGGAATTCTCTAGGCAAGAACACTGGAGTGGGTTGCCATTTCCTTCTCCAATGCATGAAAGTGAAAAGTGAAAGGGAAGTTGCTCAGTCGTGTCTGACTCCTTGTGACCCCATGGACTGCAGCCCACCAGGCTCCTCCGTCCATGGGATTTTCCAGGCAAGAGTACTAGAGTGGGGTGCCATCACCTTCTCCGATGCTTAATGACTACACTATTATAATTTAGTCTTGCTGAACTGTTTTCCTTTGTTTCTGCATTTTTTCACTTCTCTGATTAAATTTATTCTTTGGCTATAGTTTTTCCACAGACTAGGCAGGAAGAGGACTTGCGGGAAGGACCAGAGGGTCTTATTTCATTTCAAAATGACTTGCATGGCTCTTAAAAGCATTGGGTTATAGATGGTTTGCAAACTAAGAGATTTGTTGAAGACTGAGAATCATAAAAAAAAAATATTATTCTTTTACCTCCTGGATTTGTCATGCATCTCTTCGGGGTGCTTTTCTATGCTACTCTGTTCATCATTTCTTTGCTTAACCCATGGGGTAAATTGTTATTCTGAGAAACATTGTCATTATCCAAATAAAAGAATCAGAAGATTAGAGTAATAGTTTAAATTTCTTGTTTTAATCTGCAGACTAAAAATAATTTCTTTGCAGTTGTCTATTTCTTATAAACTCATTCATTCCTTTCTCTTACTACTCTTACCAGAATTAAAGAAATCAATATTGTTGTTTATTTTAGTCAATATCACGTAAAAGTTTTAGCTTGGGAACCAGGACATCAATTTTAGATTGCATATGACTACTGGTAACACTTTTTGGGGAGAACTGTCATAAGTTCAGTTCAGTTCAGTCACTCAGTTGTGTCCAACTCTTTGCGACCCCATGCAGCATGCCAGGCCTCCCTGTCCATCACCAACTTCCGGAGTTCACCCAAACTCATGTCCATTGAGTCGGTGATGCCATCCAACCATCTCATCCTCTGTCGTCCCCTTCTCCTGCTCCCAATCCTTCCCAGCATCAGGGTCTTTTCCAATGAGTCAACTCTTCGCATGAGGTGGACAAAGTATTGGAGTTTCAGCTTCAGCATCACTCCTTCCAATGAATACCTAGGACTGATCTCCTTCAGAATGGACTGGTTGGATCTCCTTGCAGTCCAAGGGATTCTCAAGAGTCTTCTCCAACACCACAGTTCAAAAGCATCAATTCTTTGGCACTCAGCTTTCTTCACAGTCCAACTCTCACATCCATTCATGACCACACATGACCACACCATAGCCTTGACTAGACAGACCTTTCTTGGCAAAGTAATGTCTCTGCTTTTTAATACGCCGCCTAGGTTGGTCCTAACTTTCCTTCCAAGGAGTAAGCGTCTTTTAATTTCATGGCTGCAATCACCATCTGCAGTGATTTTGGAGCCCCCCAAAATAAAGTCTGACACTGTTTCCACTGTTTCCTCATCTATTTCCCATGAAGTGATGGGACCAGATGCCATGATCTTAGTTTTCTGAATGTTGAGCTTTAAGCCATTTTTTTCACTCTCTTCTTTCACTTTCATCAAGAGGCTTTTTACTCTCCTGCAATCTGGCTGCTGCTGCTGCTGCTGCTAAGTCGCTTCAGTCGTGTCCAACTCTGTACGACCCCATAAACGGCAGCCCACCAGGCTCCGCCATCCCTGGGATTCTCCAGGCAAGAACACTGGAGTTGGTTGCCATTTCCTTCTCCAACGCATGAAAGTGAAAAGTGAAAGTGAAGTCGCTCAGTCATGTCTGACTCCATGGACTTGCAGCCTACCAGGCTACCAGACTACCCCATGGACTTGCAGCCTACCAGGCTCCTCCATCCATGGGATTTTCCAGGCAAGAGTACTGGAGTGGGTTGCCATTGCCTTTTGCAGAACAAAAATGCCACACATTCAAGTATTTGTTAAATAGGCATTCTTCAGAAAATAGGCACAAAATGATTGTTTGGTAAACTTGATGAGTCCCAGTCCTGTGTTCTTTCAGATTCTTTTGTTGCCTTAATCATAAGAACATTTTGTTAAGGCACACACCCATCAGTACCGAGGCAGGAGTAAGGCAACTGAATTCCTTCTAATCCAAGGCATCCAAGCAGGACCTTTAGGGAGCAAGCCTGAGCCCTACTCAGAAAGGTGCAGGCCAGAAGCTTCCAAGATTCTCCGTCTCTGTTCAAGTATGTTTGAGGGTCATGAAAATAATTCATTTAATACACGTCTCGAATACCTTGAGCTCATTTCTAACATTTGTCTTGCTAATTAACAAACCAATAATTTCTCCAATAAAAACCATTTCTGATGCTTACTTCACTAGTTAACAAAGCCTCAGCTGTTGATGGAGATGTGGCTAACCAAATTGCCTGTAGTGGAGTGTGGCTTTTCTGAAATAACACTGACTGACTCTCCTTATAGTTTGAATTTTACAGAGTGATTGTAGAATTGAAGCTTGAACTGACTGGCACATTCATAAGAGCACACTGTCTCTGCTGAATTATTGTAAAATAAATTACAAATATCTTAACACCTTTCCAGATTTCTAGTGGTAATGATTTCTATATTACTCCTTGAAAAAGAGATATGACCTGTCCCCTACTCTGAAGCAGGAGTTGCACTTAAAATATTCACATCTATAGATGTCTGTCATATTCTTAAACTCTGGGATCCTTGTGAAGAAAGGAGAGACTGTGTTAGTGAGTTGGTGGCTTTTACAGTTTAACTCTTTTGCTGATATTTATTTTAAGAAAAAAAATGCCAAATTTTAAACTTAAAAAGTAATGATTAATAAAGGAATATGACTTATATTACATAGAGCTTAAGGTTGTTAAGCAATAACTCATAATGAAAAATTAGCACCCAGAATGTAAGGTAAAAAAATCACAGGTTGCAGCAGCTTATTTGACTGGCTTTGAGATTTGCTCTTCATAACAATGGGCAAAACAATTATTAAAAAATCTAAGAAATATTGTGTTAATCTTAGTGCAGTAATGTAAAAGCAAGGTCTTTCCCTTGAGTTAGTAATTATCAAGAAGTGAAAGTTCCCTTTATAGCTATGTCCTTAGAGCCATTAAAAAGTCAGCTTTATTACTGAAAGTCCTGCAGGAAAGTTAAATTTGTTATTAAGGCTCTGGAATTCTCTAACTCTCAATCTCTTTTTCCCTCCATTAAAACCGTTATTTTTACAGCATGGTTTTGGGTAATTGTTTTTTAGGAACATAAGGATCACATTATAGTAGAAGAGATGGTATTTAATGCAACATTAACAGTATATATAGGACTAGAAAGAGGAGGAGGATTTCTGAATATTTGAGTCATTTCCTTTAAACCTTGTGATTTCATCTTTCAAGTAGACTTTTATCTTATTTATGGTTCATTCTTTCGATGTTTAAAAACAGAATGATTTTTCTTTCTTAAAACTTATATCACACAATGGGTACTTGAGCTTACTGTTTGTTATAAACACAATATTAAATATGACATTTTGTATATTTGTACAGTCAGTTGTGTATAATACACATATGGTTATACCCTTGCATATACCCAGTTGTGAATCTAGTTTTCTTCTCCAAAGAGTTCTTCCTTCACATGTTCAAATTAAATCCATTTTAGGATTTCTCCTCTTTGCCTGCTCATTCAACAGCATTCACATTGAAAGATAAAAGTGATTTGGAACATATATAAAATACAGTGGGTAAAGGAGCAGTGAAAAAAAAAAATTGGAAAGAAATTCTGTCAGGAAAAGGGATGTTTTATGTGCAGGAACTCCAGAAGGCAGTAAGATGTTGGGTAGTATTTCTCCATCATTTGAAGGAAAGTCATAAAATGTGTTAATCATTAAGGGAACCAAACCCTTTTGGATACCTCATTCATGTGCTATCTTTAAATAAATCTGAAGCTGGTGCTTGTTCTGTTAGTGATTTCCTGTTTACAATGGGGAAAAGAGGTACTATTTTAAATTATGTTATAGTGAAACCCTTGTTGGTAGGGCACATTGCCTTCGAGAACCACTTTGCTATTTTGATTTCAGGGATGTTAACAGTGTATTTTATCAGTTTTGAAAGGTTTCCAGTTAAAGGTTTAATGAGGGTGAGGCTGAAGGGTGAAAGGGACAAAATGGAATAGGTCCCCAAATTCTCTTTCCAACACTAGCTAGAAAGCGCTCTGTACTTTGAATTCTCCCTTTAGGAAAAAAAAAAAAAAAAAACAGAGAAACTGTGATGTGTGGTTGTTTTTTTTTTTTTAATATTCATCAACTGAATAGGAAAAAACAGAATTCCAGGTTTTTTTTTTTTTTTTAAATTTTATTTTATTTAACTTTACAATATTGTATTGGTTTTGCCATATATCAAAATGAATCTGCCACAGGTATACATGTGTTCCCCATCCTGAACCCTCCTCCCTCCTCCCTCCCCATACCATCCCTCTGGGTCGTCCCAGTGCACCAGCCCCAAGCATCCAGTATCGTGCATCGAACCTGGACTGGCAACTCGTTTCATATATGATATTATACATATTTCAATGCCATTCTCCCAAATCATCCCACCCTCTTCCTCTCCCACAGAGTCCAAAAGACTGTTCTATACATCAGTGTCTCTTTTGCTGTCTCGTAAGCTGGAACAAGGAACTAGCCAGTTTTTTTTTCATATAAAACTGTAAAGTCCCAGTATTTAGAAAAAAAGCCTCCAAGTTCATATTTAGATTAAGCCCAATGAATATATATCCATTGTTTGTATATTAAATTTTATTACTCTCCCAAGTACATCCCTTTACATAACCAGATACATTTCCTGAAAACTTCTGGCACATACATATAACTGGTAGTCATCTGTAGGATGATGATGGTGATGATCTGAAATTTTATTTTTGTAGGTGATCCATTGTAGAGTCTGGTGGTTATTAAATAGGTGATCCACTGTAGAGTCTCGTGGTTATTAAGCTACTTATCAGTTTCACAAAGGTTGGGGAGAAGTGAACAAAACTGTGAGCTCTGAGATCTTCATCATCTTCATCTTTGTATGACGAAGGTACCCTGGTATGGTTCCTGGTATTTACATAGTAGGGATTCAATAAATGTTTTAGATTGAGTAACTGGAAAAGAGGAATTCATAAATGGTGATCGACACCAGCATGAGACAAAAGCTTTGTCTCATTGAATGCTCAAACCTTTGAGGCAGATAACATTTTTATCTCAGTTTTATTAAGGAGGAAACCTTGACTGGTGAGTTTCTGTAGCTTGTGCAGCATCACATAACATAAGAAATGGTGGAGCTGAAATTTGAAGGTACATTCTCTAACTGCCTGTTATACTAAATTGCTTTTGCCATGGCATTCTGAATACTTAAAAATTTTTAGAAGGAAAAAGTGAAAGTGGAAGTTGCTCAGTCGTGTCTGACTTATACAGTCCATGGAATTCTCCAGGCCAGAATACTGAAGTGGGTAGCCTTTCCCTTCTCCATGGGATCTTCCCGACCCAGGGATCAAACGCAGGTCTCCCTCATTGCGGGTGGGTTTTTTTTTTTACCAGCTGAGCCACAAGGGAAGCCCGAGAATACTGGAGCAGGTAGCCTATCCCTTCTCCAGTGAATCCTCCTGACAAAGGAATCAACCGGGGTCTCCTGCATTGCAGGTGGATTCTTTACCAACTGAACTATCAGGGAAGCCCTTAGAATGAAAGGGGAATTTCAAAGTTGGCCCTGAGAGTACTTTTGAGACCTAGTGGTTCTGCTATCCCAGCACAGTGATTGGTGCATAAAGATTTTAAATGATGTTTGAATGCTTTGAGTTTTTGCTTTGGGCCGGAGATTTTTTCTTTTTTTCCTTTTTTAATGCAAACATTTCCAAATGGGAAAGGCAGAAAAAAAGTCTCAGAAATCTTTCTCCTGTCTTGAAGAGTCTTTTGGAAACATGGGAAGAAAATTTCCAGCCCTGTGAGGCAGGGGCTTGCATGTAGATACCAGCAATTGTTAGAGCTGATTACCACATTATGCTAATAACAACATCAACTTATTGTCTTTCAAATTTCTATGCAATTTTCAGTCTAAGTTTAGATTTTTGTTACATTAAACTGTTTCTGAAGCAGTTTCTAAGGAAACCTCCCAGGCAAGGCACTTTAGTTAATAATTAGAAAGTCATAATGTGTAAATTCAGTGAAACAGGCTGTGTGCCTAGAGGAAAATAGACAGGAAGGGGCGGTTTCAAAGGTATCAGCTAGAGGGGCTGCTATGTTTGATCCCTTTCCCAACAACCCTCCCGATAAACAAGTTTTCCAAGGTCCCCACGAATCTTTAAGGTCAAAACATAGGAACAGTTTTTCAGTTATCAAAATTTGCGTGCCAGCTCTGACCCCCAGCGATCTTGGAGCCTCGCTTCATCCCTGAACCCTCTCTCTTTCGGTCACCCCCTTCCTCCCCACCTCCCCACCCCCACACTGCACACAGGTGATTTCAGTGGTGGGATGGGGAATGTGTGAGAGTGTCAGGGCTTGGATATTCTCCAAGTATGCCAGCTCTGGGATTATTTTATCTGTTAAATTTCACTGAAATGCATGCAATCCCCCATTCTTTAACCTCACATCTTATGTCTGGTGGGGATGCAAAACAGTTCCTAATATTTTGGGCAAAATAATTTTTTTTTTTGTTGTTATCGGGCAACGGGATAATGCAATATCCCTGACCACCCCTAGCTCTGAATTCCTGCCTCTACCCTTCTGAACTCTCTCTGCTCTGTATTTTGCTGTTCTCCATTCTATTCTTTGCTGACTTTCCCCAGATCAAAAACTACATCCTATTCTGTGATTCACAGCAATTCAATTTTCTGCAGCCATGACTGTGAATGTAACTCTAGACCTACTTATGCATATTTAAAAAAAAAAAATCAACAAATCTTGCTAAATGTAACTTCTGCGCTGTTAGCAGCATGAAGCACCCTCAGAAGCTTTGAAATCAGTTTTTCGTTTATCTTGGGCCAGCCCAAGTTCTTGGGCAGGACTTTCTCCTCCCTAGGAAGGCAAAAGGCCACAGTCCGTATTGTTTATTTTGTTAATAAAGAATACTCATTTCCCACGTTTCTTGTTTCCAGGCATAGAAACATTCAGTACTGCAGGGGAGGAAATTTTTTTTCCTCTCCCCTTCTTTGGCTGGTGTAATAATCAAATTAACAGAACAGTTTGGACTGATTAACAGGACCAAACCAATTTAATTACATATGTACACGGCCTCATAAAAATATATGACCCTCAGGTAGTCAGACAGTTGAGGCTTATATGACATCCGGAGTTAAGGAAAAGTAAGTAGGGGTCTGGGACTTCAAAATGGAAGAAGACAATTCACAGGGAGATGGGAAAAGTAAATGTTTGGTCAACAAATATTTACCATGCAAGCCATGCAGAGACAATGGAACACAGAGAGAAATTTGATCTTGAGACTTGGCCAGCTCCCCTCCAGCTTACCACATCTAGCCCATATTCTTAGTATTATAGCCATCTATGGTGATAGTGCTTTTCCTGGACCAGGCCTTCTATCTAAATTCTAGGCAGTTAAGGGAGAGGTAAAAGTTTTTCTCAAATCTGCTGGGTCTTGGTTATTTTCAGCTCAAAATAGTCTACATACCAAAGTGACACATTTTGGGGAGACTTGTTCTGATCCTCGTAATTATGGTAATACATTTGACCTCTCTTTGTCCCTTCATTTTGTTCTTTGGTGAATCTGGGACAAGCGACTGGGCTTGAGTGGCCCACATCCTTCCTCTGAGTCTCGGTGTTTGTGTTTGCCTGCCTAGAAGGACTGTACATCCCGCATTGGTCCCTCACCACCGCGGTCATGTTCCATTATTACCAATATCCTAAATCCCTAATGCCTGTTCCTCTCCCCTTGCAGTCTCAGAAGACAGTCTAATCTCTTTCAAAGGGAAAATCAAGCCAGTTGTGTCTTCCTTTGCCTTAAGTCATAAAACTCCTTCCCTTCTTTCTGCTAGCCTTCAAAGAAGGAGCTGCTCCACTCTTGGTGTAACCTCTTTACATTGTTTTTAAACGAGGTTATTGATTGCTTTAAATTAATATTATTTAAAGCAATAAATTAAAGCTGAGGTTATTGATACTGCTTCTGGAAATCTTGATTCCAGCTTGTGCTTCATTCAGTCCAGCATTTCTCATGATGTACTCTGCATATAAGTTAAATAAGCAGGGTGACAATATACAGCCTTGATGTACTCCTTTCCCAGTTTAATATTTAGAAATTTAATATTTATTGCTTTAAATAACCTCATGCCCTCAAGCTTGCCCTCAATAATAGGACATTACTCCATCAAGACAGTATATTAAAAAGCAGAGACATTACTTTGCCAACTAGTCAAGGCTATGGTTTTTCCAGTGGTCATGTATGGATGTGAGAGTTGGACTGTGAAGAAAGCTGAGCACTGAAGAATTGATGCTTCTGAACTGTGATGTTGGAGAAGACTCTTGAGAGTTCCTTGCACTGCAGGAGATCCAACTGGTCAATCCTAAAGGAAATCAGTCCTGAATATTCACTGGAAGGACTGATGCTGTGAAACTCCAATACTTTGGACACCTGATGTGAAGAACTGACTCATTGGAAAAGACCCTGATGCTGGGAAAGATTGAAGGAGGGAGAAGAAGGGGATGACAGAGGATGAGATGGTTGGATGGCATCACTGACTCGATGGACATGAGTTTGAGCGAGTTCCAGGAGTTTGTAATGGATGTGGAAGCCTGGCGTGCTGCAGTCCAAAGAGTAGACTAGGGTTGCTTGCTGGGGTTGTAAAAAGTTGGACACAACTGAGTGACTGAACTGAACTGAATGCATTTATTCTGATAAAAGTCTCCACTGAATTCTTAATTACAAAGTCCAGTGAATCTTTTCCATTCATCATTCAACTTTCCTCTTTGCATCAACTCATTTACCAACTCTTTCTTGAAATCCCTTCTTGGGTTTCATGGCACTACTCCACTGTGTATTTTCTGGAATCTATTAGACTGGGGTTTCCATTCTACCTCTACCACTTGTTGTGAGGCTTAAACTTTCAAAAACTCAGTTTCACCATTTGTAAAATAGTGGTAACAACAGTATCCTTCTAATAGAGTTGATGGGAGAATAAAATAGAAAACAATTAGGGTGACACGCTAAGCTGTCACCCTAGTCCATGGTACTAAAAATCTTCAGTCCTACTGCTCCACTGAAATGGTACAAGGTAGGGCTCTGTGTCATTGAATCCCACACATTTTTCATGGTTATCATTTTGAATTATCATAATATTCAATACTTTTGTAAACCTTTAAAACATTCTCTTCTCTTGGTTTCCTGGATACCATAAGCTCTTGGTTTTCCTCCTATCCCTCTGCCCCCACTCCCACCTTCCCCTTCCAGTCATCTTTTCTGACTCATTTATTTAATATTCAAGTGGTTAGAGTTTCTTTTTTTGAATACATTATTATTATCATTTTGGCTGTGCCAGGTATTTGTTGCAGCATGCAGGCTCTTCATTGCTGCATGTGGGATATTTCTAGTTGTGGAGAGGAGGGGTTACTCTCTAGTTGAGGTGCAAGGGCTTCTCTTGCTGCACAGGCAGTAGGGTGCGAGGGCTCAGTAGTTGCAGCACACAGGCTTAGTTGCCTCATGTCATGTGGGATCTTAATTTGTGGACCAAGGATCTACTATGTGTTTCCTACATTGTCAGGTGGATCCTTAACAACTGGACCACCAGGAAAGTCCTTGCTGCTACTGCTGTTTAGTCGTTAAGTTGTGTCTGGCTGTTTGCAACCCCAAGGACAGAGGAGCCTGACGGGCTACTCTAGCCCACCAGGTCCCTCTGTCCATGGGATTTCCCAGGCAAGAATACTTGGATGGCCATTTCCTTCTCCAGGGGATTTTCCTGCCCCTGGGATTGAACCCGGGTTTCCTGTGTCATCTGCTTGACAGGCAGATTCTTTACCACTGTACCACTTGGGAAGTCCCAGGGAAGTCCCTAGAGTTTCTTAAAACCCTCTTGTCTTCCCATGCCGTATTCTCTACCTAGGTGATTTCATCCATATTCATAAATTCAGTTCTCATCTATCCACTGATGACTCTTAAATTTATTTTTTCTAGCTAGCCCTGTCCTCTGAGCTGTAAAGCTATATATCAATCCATGTACTCCTGTATATCACAGGGTGTCCACAGACTCTCCACGTCTCAAACAAAACTGAAGTTGTTCTCTTCCCTCACCAAACCCTGACTTATCCAGAGTTTTCTAATATCACTGTTTTTCCCCAGAAATCTTTTCCACACTCATTAGTCTAGATCAAGCTCCCTGTTTCAGTGTTCTCTGTTTCTCTATCATAATATCATTACAGCCTTAATTGCATAAATAGTCATGCGGTATCTTCTTTCCCAGATAGTGCAAGCTGTATGACAGCTAATGTGTCTTCTTGTTAACAACTAAATAAACAGCTTGCAGCCTTTTACCTTATATAAACAGTTTTTTTAATTTTAAGGATAATTCAATTATCTGATAATTGCTTTACAGAATTTTGTTGTTTTCTGCCAAGTATCAACATGAATCAGCCATAGGTATACATATGTCCCCTCCTGCTTGAACCTCCCTCTCATCTCCCTCTCCATCCCACCTGTCTAGATTGTTACAAAGCCCCTGTTTGAGTTCCTTGACTCATACAGCGAATTCCCATTGGCTGTCTATTTTACATATGGTGTTATACGTTTCCACTTACATAAACGTTTAATAAAGAGGTGAAATAATAATATGTGAAAAGAAATTTACTGTTTCCTGACATACAGCTATTACTCAAAAATGTTAGCTATTACAATTTTAGCCCCCATCCTTTTTTTAGCCCCCAATTTTTAACTTCTCTTTTCTTCTCTAGCCCTTTAAATATTGGCATTTTCCAGTTTTTTTTTTTTTTTTCTTATTTGATACTTTACATATCCTTTCTAAGCAGTATACTCTGTTCTGTGGTTTTTAATCTGTCCTCATTGTGCTGATGTTATGATAAGGCACTTAATTTATACTAAAAGACCAGGGAGAGATCTCTGAGGAGTGACAGTAAGTGTTGAGACCTACAAGCCAGAGGGTGTACAACCACTGTGGGAATTAGTAGCTCTGGAAAAGGCTGCTTTGATTTTAAGTCAGCCACAAAGTATGAGGATCTGAAACTTGGCATTCCAAATAAGTCCCCCACGTACTACTACTGCTGTTTCTCCTTGTATTAAATTCCCCTTCTCTCTGATTTGCTGAAGCAGTGCCACTCAGCTTGACTCTGGCTTCATCTTCTGTTGCCTTCCAGGCAGGTCATTCATTAAACTGCAGTGATTCTTCAAGATGCTGAGAGGAAGAATGCATCTCACCCAGGTTCAGTGTTGTAAACAGTTAAGATGAGACACACCTATATGGTTCTGGGCTCCCACTGTTAAATCTCTTTTACTGAAAGTCACTCATTCAACCCTTTTTAACAAAGCAAAAATTATTAATAACATTTCCTTTCACTCTCAAAAATGTCTAGATTTGAATGATGTGCTATATGACCACCGTCCTTAAAGTCCACCCAACCTAGAGTGATTGGGTGATTGAAGAAAGAGAAAGGGTTCTATTTCTAGCCACTTAATATGCCCAAACCTAACCTCCCTCATACAACTGAGGTCCTGGCATTGAGCCAAGTTCATCAATCTTTGACCATCTCTTTCATCAGTTTGAATGCCTTCTTCAGAACCTTTAGTAAACTTTATAGACAGCTGGCCTCATCAGGGACCTCATCAGTGCTGTGGTTCTCTGTTTACATTGAATCCTAAAAGATGGGGAATAAATTTCAATCTCTTTCATACATGGGAGCTCTCAATCTCCTAAAGTGAATTCAAGCACTTTTTTTTTTTTTTCTGGGATCCTTTAATTCTGCATACCTGGAAGCCTAGAAGTTCTAATTTTACCTTTTACTTGTAAAACATGATTAAAGTAGTCCACTGATAAGATTCAGCTAAGAATGAAGATCTGTCCAAGGTTACAGATTATCATTACAGAGAGACTTAGAAGTGACTTACAACTTTTAAATGGCAAATTCTTGAGATTTTATTTATGCACATATATTTATATACCATACATGCACACACTCATGTATATAAGTATAGAAAGGTGCTTCAGAGTTATTTATGAACTGGTAAACTGGAAAAGCTGTTTTCAAGTCAAACTGAAGAATAAAGGCACACATAGAGATCATCCTGCTTACATTTTCCTCAGCAAACACTTTCTGAATACCAGCTACATGATTGCTAGGCATTGTGTGAAGAACTGTCTTTTAAATAATATAAGCAATAAAATGCTGTAATTTGGAGAAAAGTTGATCTTTCTTGTAGTTTGTAGTTCCTTGACCAAATTCTGCTGCTGCTGCTAAATCACTTCAGTCGTGTCCAACTCTGTGCGACCCCATAGATGGCAGCCTGCCAGGCTCCCCTGTCCCTGGGATTCTCCAGGCAAGAACACTGGAGTGGGTTGCCATTTCCTTCTCCAATGCATGAAAGTGAAAAGTGAAAGTGAAGTCTCTCAGTCGTGTCTGACCCTCAGCAACCCCATGGACTGCAGCCTTCCAGGCTCCTCCGTCCATGGGGTTTTCCAGGCAAGAGTTCAGTTCAGTTCAGTCGCTCAGTCGTGTCCGACTCTTTGCGACCCCATGGACTGCAGCCTACCAGGCTCCTCTGTCCATGGGATTTTCCAGGCAAGAGTACTGGAGTGGGTTGCCATTGCCTTCTCTGTCTGACTAAATGAATTGCACATTTATTTTTATGCCATAGAACATCATACTCACTCCCAGGATAACACACATCACAGTGTATTACAGCTATTTGCTTCCATTTCTATCGCCTCTGACAGGCTGATCTTCTTGAGTAGAAACTATCTTTTCATCTTTATAATGCCAACTACTGGCTCAATTTCTGGACTATAATAGGTGCTATTTTTTCCTCTTGATGCTAGATTCTTAACTCTTCTTTATATAAATCAATTTACAGCTAAAATAACTGAGTGGAGTTGAAAACTGTGTGGAATAACTTTAGCAGCAAACTAAGAAAAAAAACACCAAAATAACTTATTAAGTTAACTGAACTGAAAATAAACATATAAACCTTGATTTAAAATTAGTTTGGAGGACAATGTGTAAGTTTCAAAATAATGATGAAAAGTGAAAGTGTTAATTGCTCAGTCACATCCAACTCTTTGCGAACTCTTGGTCTGTAGCCTGCCAGGCTCCTCTGTTCATGGAATTCTCCTGGAAAGAATACTGGAGTGGATTGCCCTTCTCTTCTCCAGGGGACCTCCCTGATCCAGGGATTGAATCCAGGTCTCCTGTAGATTCTTTACACCAGGGAAGCCCCAGAATGATGACAGGTTCCAACACATTTATTAGAATTGGCATATGATGAACTTTATTTTGAGTAAGAACCATGTTTTATCATATCTGTCGAGTCCACCTAGATAATACCTTAAGGTAGGTGCTAAATAAATGCTCATAGAATAAATTGGCCTACATGTAAAGAATTTTCATTAAGTGTTCTGCTACAAGTAGCATTTGTTTTGGTGTTAAATACTTATCTAATAATAAGGAGTGCTAATGCTGAACTCCGGGAGTTGGTGATGGACAGGGAGGCCTGGCGTGCTGCGATTCATGGGGTTGCAAAGAGTAGGACATGACTGAGCGACTGAACTGAACTGAACTGAACTGAATGTTGATTATTAAAAGATGCTTACTCCTTGGAAGGAAAGTTATGACCAACCTAGATAGCATATTAAAAAGCAGAGACATTACTTTGCCAACAAAGATCCATCTAGTCAAGGCTATGGTTTTTCCAGTGGTCATGTATGGATGTGCGAGTTGGACTGTGAAGAAAGCTGAGCGTCGAAGAATTCATGCTTTTGAACTGTGGTGTTGGAGAAGACTCTTGACAGTCCCTTGGACTGCAAGGAGATCCAATCAGTCCATTCTAAAGGTGATCAGTCCTGGGTTCACGACTGACTGATTGAACTGAACTGAATGTTGATTATAAATAAAGCATATACTTAGAAGTTAATATTTCCTTATGAGCAGAGCAATTATTAAGCAATTATTTGGCAAAATAAAAAAATCAATTGACCACAGTGCTCTTCTCTGTGACTGGTCTAGCGAAATTGGGTATTTTTCCTATTGTTGTTTCTTCGTTTGTATCTGTTGTAGTTTTTATTTTTATGGCCAGGATTGCTTATACAGTAGTCCCCTCATTATTCATAGGGGATTATTCCAAGACTCCCAGTGAATGCTTGAAACCTTGGGTAGTACAAACTCTCCATATATTTTCGGTTTTTCCTATACATACATACTGAAAGTTTAATTTATAACTTAGGCACAGTAAGAGATTAACAACTGATAAAATAGACCAATTATAACAACATACTGTGATAAAGGTTATGTGAATGTGGTCTTCCTCAAAATATCTTATTATACTGTACTCACCCTTCTTGTGATAATGTGAGGTGACAAAATGACTGTGGGATGAGATGAAGTGATGTGAATGGCATAGGCATTTTGACTAGTTTTAGGCTACTACTGACCTTCGGAAAATGTGTCAGAAGGAGGATCATCTGCTTTGAGTGATCCTGGATCATCACACCATGACAGTGTAAATGGGATGTCAGGAGCTGACAACGTTAATGGTGGGGAACCCTGGACAAGACAGTGGGAGAGCAAGAGATTTCTGCACTCTACTTAGAATGGCATGTAGTTTAAAACATATAAATTGTTCATTTCTGGGATTTTCCACTTACTAGTTTTGAACTGCAGTTGACTACAAGTAACGGAAACCTTGGAAATTGAAGCCAGTGGATGGGGTGGCGAGGAATCTGCCATGGTTGATTTTCTCACCTGTTGACTTTATTCACTGTGGGCCCTTCAAGGGGCCAGTGTGCAGCTGCCTGAGACTGTGGCCCAGCTTCATCCTGGCTCTACGTCCTTTGATTCATTATTCAACTTCTGAGAGTCTCAGTTTCCTTGTCTATAAAGTAAATAATACCTTACCTCATAGGACAATTTTGGAGATTTATTGGGATTTTATGAATAAGCTGCTTCATGTCACCTTGATTTGAAGATATGTGAAGTCAGATTTTCTATTAAAAAAGTACCGACTCCAGTCAGATAAAGTAGGAAAACCAACGCCTTCCTAATATTTCTGTGGATTCCCAAGCAATGTTTGAGGAGGAGCTTCCATTCTCCTCCTGACACTTGAAGTCTGTGCTCCAGGCTTTTCCCCCATCATAACTTCAGCTACTATTCCCTGTCTTTTTCCTCAAGTTGCTGACCTCTCTCCATCCCTATATGAACATCTTCCCTTTTCTCCAAAACACCATTCATATGTCAGTATTGCAAATACCAGATTTTCAGTGGTTTTCTTGCTGATTTGGAGATAATAGAACTGGGGTATTAATTTCCATGCAGAACAAGAACAGCAAATTCAGTATCAGTTTTCACTTCCTAGACTCTGATCACCTTTGTTTACCCCAGAAAATGTCTGATATACTATTCCTGCCTCTCTTTAGGTCCTGATCTTTCACCAAACCACAGAACCCACAGCTAGGAATTGTGTATATACGTGTGTGTGTGTGTGTGTCTGTGTGTGTTGGGTGTGATGGAAGGAAAGGATGACTTGTTATCTTTTAATGATCTCAGACTTGGAATTTAACTCTGCCTTTATATAACCTTTAAGGAAAATTATTCTTCTTCAGTGTGTAGTCTCGTATACTGTTGCTTTAATCTTCTTAGGTATTCTGTGAGTTCCAAATATTTTTTACAAAAACATTTTCAGTTCAGTTCAGTCGCTCAGTAGTGTCTGACTCCTTGCGACCCCATGAATCACAGCATGCCAGGCCTTCCTGTCCATCACCAACTCCCGGAGTCTGCCCAAACCCATGTCCATCGAGTCGGTGATGCCATCCAACCATCTCATCCTCTGTTGTCCCCTTCTCCTCCTGCCCCCAATCCTTCCCAGCATCAGGGTCTTTTCCAGTGAGTCAACTCTTCACATGAGGTGGACAAAGTACTGGAGTTTCAGCTTCAACATAAGTCCTTCAAATGAACACCCAGGACTGATCTTTAGGATTGACTGGTTCCTTGCAGTCTAAGGAACTCTAAAGAGTCTTCTCCAATACCACAGTTCAAAAGCATCAATTCTTCTGCACTCAGCTTTCTTCACAGTCCAACTCTCACATCCATACATGACCACAGGAAAAACCATAGCCTTGACTAGATGGACCTTTGTTGGCAAAGTAATGTCTCTGCTTTTGAATATGCTGCCTAGGTTGGCCATAACTTTCCTTCCGAGGAGTAAGCCTCTTTTAATTTCATGGCTGCAATCACCATCTGCAGTGATTTTGGAGCCCAGAAAAATAAAGTCTGACACTGTTTCCGCTGTTTCCCCATTTATTTCCCATGAAGTGATGGGACCAGATGCCATGGTCTTTATTTTCTGAATGTTGAGCTTTTTCACTCTCCTCCTTCACTTTCATCAAGAGGCTTTTTAGTTCTTCACTTTCTGCCATAAGGGTGGTGTTATCTGCATATCTGAGGTTATTGATATTTCTCCTGGCAATCTTGATTCCAGCTTGTGCTTCTTCCAACCCAGCGTTTCTCATGATGTACTCTGCATATAAGTTAAGTAAGCAGCGTGACAATATACAGCCTTGATGTACTCCTTTTCCTATTTGGAACCAGTCTGTTGTTCCATCTCCAGTTCTAACTGTTGCTTCCTGACCTGCATACAGGTTTCTCATGAGGCAGGTCAGGTGGTCTGGTATTCCCATGTCTTTCAGAATTTTCCACAGTTTATTGTGATCCACACAGACAAAGGCTTTGGCATAGTCAATAAAGCAGAAACAGATGTTTTTCTGGAACTCTCTTGCTTTTTCCATGATCCAGCGGATGTTGGCAATTTGATCTCTGATTCCTCTGCCTTTTCTAAAACCAGCTTGACATTTTTATTGAGGTGTAATTTACATTCAGTACAATTTATGCATTGTAAGCTTACAGTTGTTGAATTTTAACTGTGTACCTGTTTGTAATCACCAACATGATCAAACTATAGATCCGTGATCCCCAAAATTCCCTTGTGCCCCTTTACAGACAGACCTCTTCCACCAACCCTCAACTCCAGGCAACCACTAATCTGCTTCCTGTCATTATAGATTAAATTTCCCTTTTTAGATATTTATATGAATGGATTTTTCTGGCTTTCTATCATTTTTGAAATTAATCCACAGGGTTGCATATATCAGGAGAGCATTCCTTTTTATTCCTGCATAGCATTACACTGTATGACTATACTAAATTTTATCTATGCATTCACTTTCTGATGGACATTTGAGTTGACAATTTTGGACTAATATGAACAAAACTTCTATGAACATAAACTAGTATAAGTCTTTACATAGCAAAATGTTTTTATTTCTCTTTGTCAAATATCTAGGCATAGAATTGCTGAGCTATATAGTAAGTATATATTACACTCTATCAGAAATTTTTTTCCACAAAAGTGATACCATTTTAAATCCTCACTAGCCACATATGACAGTATGGTTTCTCTGTCTTCTCACCAATCTTTGATATGGTTAAGCTTTTAAATTATAGACATTCCAGTGGGCATAGAGTGATATCTAATTTAATGGTTTTAATTTGCATTTCCTGACAACCAAAGATGTTGAGCAGCTTTTCATATAGTTACTGGTGAGTCTACATATTCTGTTGTGAAGTGGCTACACAATCTCTGTAAAAACCAATTGGATGCTTTCATGTGTCTGTCTGCTAATTCCATTAACTCTGTTATTTCTCTATTTGTTTCTGTTGATTGTTGATTTTCCTGCTTATAGGCCATATTTTTCTGCTTCTTTCTATGTCTGGTCAATTTTTTTGTTGTTGTTAACGTAAGACATTGTGAATATTTTGTTGTTGGCTGCTGGATTTTGTTATATTCTTTTAAATATCAGTATTTGGGGGCTTTGTTCTGGAAGGTAGGTAAGTACTTGAAATCTATTTGACCCAGTTAAAACTCTGTTTGGGTGTGTCTAAATATAGTCTTTGGAAAAATAGCCTATGGACTGAAAGTGAAAGAAGTGGAAGTGTTAGTTGCCCAGTCATGTCTGACTTTTTGAGACCCCATGGACTATGTATAGCTCGCCAGGCTCCTCTGTCCAAGGAATGCTCCAGGCAAGAATACTGGAGTGGGTAGCCATTCCTTTCTCCAGGGGATCTTTCCTACCTGAGGATTGAACCAGGGTCTGCTGCACTGCAGGCAGATTCTTCACCATCTGAGCCACTGGGGAAGCTCAGTCTATAGACTAATGCTATAAAAATACACTTATGAGGATTCTACCTGTGGACCCCTTTATTATGAAATCTTTTCAGTCTGTCTTGTGGGACAAAAATCCCCCTAGCACTGGGTGAGATCTGAGAATTGTTAGATTGTGTTAGAACCACTGCTTTTCGGTTGTCCTTTACCCTACTTATGGAGTGTGAGGGTTCCCTGGTGTCTCAGATGGTAAAGAATCTGCCTGCTATGCAGGAGATGCAGGTTCAATCTCTGGGTCAGGAAGATCCCCTTGAGAAAAGGAATGCAACCCACTCCATTATTCCGGCCTGGAGAATTCCATGAACAGAGGAGCCTGGCAGACTATAGTTCGTGGGGTCGCAGAGTTGGACACGACTGAGCGAATGACACTTTAACTATGGAGTGTGAATCCTAGTAGGCACAGACCAATAGTCAACAAAAGAGTTAAGGTGAACTCCCTCCTCTTCTGTACTCTGTCCCACAAATTTTAAATGCTTTCATCTTCTCATATTCTGATCTCTATTTCCTCAACTTAGTATGGTGGCGCTCTGTCTGTGCTTCCTCTCCCTGTGCTGAGGCATGGAGACTTTTCCAGGCAGGAAACTAGGGCTTATTTAATTCATTTCTGTTCCATCAGAGATCTCAATGGTGTACTCTCTGTTCCCCAGTGTCTGAAAGCATTTGTTGATATAGTCTGTCTAGTTTTCTAGTTGTTTCTTGAGGGAGGGTAAATTTAGTCACTGCAGTTTCTTCATGGCTAGATGCAGAGGTTTATGTATCAAGATCATTGACAAGCTTGAGGGCTATAATAGGATTAACAGATTAAGAATTTTAGCATATGCATTTTTAGATTGTGTCTTATGAATGTAAATTTTAATGTGGTGCTTTCTTTTGTAAAGATCATTGAATTATTAACTCCGTAACTGAAATTTAAAAATCATTTCCAAATATTTTATATTCACAATAAAAGTCTATTTAAAAAAAAGAATTTTTAATTTTCTAATTAAGCGGACAAAAAGAAAATTTATACTTATTATCACCATCATTTTATGAAAGAAAGTATATTTAATGGTAAAAAGATAAGAAACAGTTATTATCACTATGTGGGATAATCCTTTCTATTAATATTAAATAAATGAACTTCATGAAAAAATTACATTATTAATTTCCCTCATTTTGTCACATGGGGGTAGAGTTTACTTATTAACCAGCTATGATCTGTGTGATTTATGTTCAGAAACCACTGATCCAGGCCAGGCCATCCTTTTCTTATATTCACTTTATAGAAAAAGCACTGAGATTCAGATAAATTAATGAGAAAGTGATAAATGTTGAGCAATATAGCCAAGTCTAAGACTCAGATTTCCTAGGTCTTAGTTCAATCCTTCTTTTCTTGCATCACAGTGAGGTCTTCCTGTATGTGTAAAGATAGTAAAATTGAACTGCTGGACACTCTAGATATTATCTTTCCATTGAAGTATAACATCTCATAAAATTATCTTGATCCTTTGTTACTATCCTTTAATCTGAGTTAAGTACAGTTACTATTATGATAAAAATGCTATCTATTATTGTGTAGTGCTTTATACTGCTTATGCTGAGTACATGTTATTTTTGACTTCTAGAAAGTATGCTCAATGAAGCAATTAAAATAAGAACATTAATACTGCATAAAATGCTTAAACATATTCAGATAATATTTACTGAATTGAATTGCATTTGATAAACACCAAACTGAAGACTGTTAAGCTTGAAGAAAATAATTCACTAAATTCTATTCTTTTTTTTTTTTTTTTTTGACTGTGCTGGATCTTTGATGATGCACATGCAGGCTTTCTGTAGCTGTGGTGGGAGGGGGTTACTCTCTAGTAGTGGTTCATGGGCTTCTCATTGCAGTGGTTTCTCTTCCTGCAGAGCACAGGCTCTAGGCATGCGGGCTTCAGTAGTTGCAGCTCGTGGAACACTGGCTGGAACTTGCAGCTCTGGAACACTGGCTCAATAGTTGTGGCACATGGGCTTAGGTACCACACGGCATGTGGGATCTTCCTGGAGCAGGGATCAAACCCATGTCCCCTGCATTGGTAGGCAATTCTTAACCACTGAACCACTAGGGAAGCCCTCTACCCCACATATTCTATTTAATAAATTACTGAGAAGTTACCTAAAGAAATGGCTTTATCTTACAAAGCACTTGATGTTTTTACTTGGATATGTCCAGGAAATTAGGATTTATTTTCTGAAACTAAATTCATTTTTCCCTTCAAAAATCTCTTTTTTTGCCACTGCTCAATTGCTCATTTCAAGATCTTAGAAAGTATATTTGATTCTTCCCTCTCCCTCAACTTCTACAATCAAGTCTCTAAATTTTGACAGTTTTACTTTCAAAATGCATATCAAATCCTTGTATTTTTCGTCTTCATTACAAACCACTATCATTTCTCACTCTTAGATGGACCTCAACTATTGTTTGATTTCATCACATCTATGTTGGTTCTTATTCTTTACTCAGCAGACAAGGGGATCTTTAAAAGATTCAAAACTGTTCATGTAGCTGGAGTTCACAAAACCCTCCATCTGCTCTCTAATGATTATTAGCTTCCCAGATTTAGACCCTGATGCTTGAAAAGATTGAGGGCAGGAGGAGAAGGGAGACAGAAAATGAGATGGTTGGACAGCGTCAGTGACTCAATGGACATGAGTATGAGCAAACTCCGGGAAATAGTGAGGGATGGAGAGGCCTGGTGTGCTGCAGTCCATGGGGTTGCAAAGAGTCGGACGTGACTTAATGACTGAACATCAAGAGTTAGGGAGGCCATGTGACTAGTTGTAGCCAACTGACTGTGGGTAGAAGTGATGTGTCAGTTTTAGGCAGAAGAATAGAAAAACTGGAGTCTGACTCATGAGCTGCCTTTCCTCTGCTGTGGGGACCATGCTGTCAGCACATTCCTGATGGTGAAGTTACCAGTCAGTCAGATTTCCTTCAGCCTGGATTTTTGAATGACTCTGGGGAGAATAGTCCCTATCAACCTGCAATGGACATATAGTATGAATTAAAAATGAACATTTTTTCCTTAAGCCACTGGGATTTGGGGGTTACTACAGCATAATTCAGGGCTTCCCTGGTGGCTCAGATGGTAAAGAATCTGCCTGCAATGTGGGAGACTCAGGTTTGATCCCTGGGTTGGGAAGATCCCCTGAAGGAAGGCATGGAAACCCACTCCAGTATTCTTGCCTGGAAAATCCCATGGACAGAGGAGCCTGGTGGGCTACAGTCCATGGGGTCACAAAGAGTCGGACACGACTGAGCAACTAATACAACACACAGTATAATTCAGTCTATACTGCATTCTCATTGGTTATAGGATACAGTCCCGGATTACTAATGAAGCCTTGAATGATTCTGAACATACCTGCCACTCTCCATCATCATCACAGTTTGATCACATCAGTTTTTCTCTTTTTTGTTAAATATTCTTTTCTCCTTAAGCTATTGCACACCCTGGCAACTTTGAGGGTAACCAAGTGTTATCTTTTGTATACTGCCAGTCACTGTGATTGTGCTAATAGATTGGGTTAATTATAGCATGTCAGCATACTTTGGGTGAAATTTTTACTAAATAGAGTATTTTTCTTAGCTGGTATAGAATTGGTCTCGTCAGGCCATGAATTGACTTAGGGGTAAATGGGAAACACAGTATAATATTAATTTTTAATCAAAAAAGAGACTAATCTGAAGTAATTTTATAAGTCAACAACATCAAGTAATATTTATTGGAAAGATATTTGGGTATCTCAGGGAAGATATTTGGGTATCTCTTAAGAAAGCCATTTGGGTATCTCCTAATGTACTGGGATAGAATCTAAAAGTACATCTTAACTTAGGCAATACTTTTCCCCTTCAGTCTCTGGTCTCTGATCTACTTACTATACTGCTTTACTTTTTTCTGTCAAGTGCAATTATCTGCTTCTTTTTGTGCACGGGGTAGATGGCTACCCCTGGTTCTCAGGTTGGCATTATCTTGGTTCTGGTCATGTAGTGGAAGCTAATTAGCTATCTCTGAGCCTTTTCTCCAAATTCCTAAGAAAAATATGTTTAGCCTAGTTAGGGTCAGTTGTGTGTGCTTGGGAGGGGTATGTGTGGTATGGGAAGTAGTTCTTAAAGAAATGGACTTATTGTGAAGTAAGAAGAGACCCTAAAGTTATTTCCATCCATTTGAAATCTGGGAAGCAGTGTCAAGAGCAGATCAAATTGTTGGAAGGTAAAATCCACCAAGTTTTATCTAGGAAAAATAAAAAATCTAAAACCAGAAAGTTTAGTTAAGAATCAAGAGAATTACTATTATTTTTTAGGCTGTTTATTTTGCATTGTAGTTGATTAACAATGTTGTGTTAGTTTCAGGTGTAAGGCAAAGTGATTCAGCTACCCATATACATGTATCTATTCTTTTTCAAATTTTTTTCCCATTTAGGTTGTTATATAATATTAAGCAGAGTTCCCTGTGCTATATAGTAGGTCAAGAATAAAGAGAATTATTGATTGAAGATATGAACAGAGGATGGGAAAAATGCTAGATTTTGCTTAATTTTTAAAGGCTTATTTTGATTAGCCAAATGCTTATTAATTTAATGAGCTATAATACACAACATGGACAGCACTCAGGAAGCACTGATTAATTCCAACTCCTCTCTCATAGGTTTCCAACTTAGGTTGCTTTAAAAGAAATGCATAAATGCTGGAAGGGTTATTGGTTATATGAAGAGGAAAAATCAAGGAGATAATAAAAAGACTAAAAGTTTTCAGAATTTCCAAAAAAGGAATTCAAGGTATCTCACAGGCAGCAAGAGTGTTGTCAGAGTGAAGGAGAGCTTGATATCTTATCCAGAGGGCTCCAAAAGGCGTGCACACTCCCAAGGATAAAATGCTGGAGTGCAGAAACAGAACATAATTTCTGCTTATACTTCTTCTTTACCTAAAAGTTAAGAAGGGAATGAAACTTTGTTAATATTTCATATGCAGATCAAAGCCTAACTTGAACTGTATGTTAGACTAGAGCTGCCATGTGTTATACATGATAGAAAGGGAATAGGCTATACGGCAAATATTTTGAACTTTGCGATCATACTCCCTGGGTTAAGTCTCATCTCTTAGACAAACTACCTGTGTGACTTACATGAATTACTTAACCTCCTTCTGCCTCTTTTGCCTCATGAGCGAAATAGAAATGAAAATAGTATCTCATAGGATTGTTCTGAAAATAAATGAACCGATAAATGTAAAGTGCTTGGAAGCATTGTTGATACACAGAAGCATGATACGAGTGTTAGGAACAAATACGAACCTGAGAGAAGAATGGGGTTCTGTGCCACGAAGAGGCTGACAGTGTCGCCTTCCCTCTTCTGTTCAGTTTCAGCACCATGTGATATATTGTGATTCGGATGCATTTTATCAAATGGAATCATACAGATTACATCATTTACTTTTAGTGAGAACAGAAGGCCCCTTGGTATCTTTAACATATAGAAATTAGCAACAGATTATTATTTTTCATGTAAATGTAGAATAAAAACTCTTGATTTTGGCTCTCAGTGACTCTAAGTTATTTTCTTCTTTGAAGTGATAGTTTCTTGGCTATTCACATCCAATTTATTTGAGCCTTTTTAAGGCCTTTAACTTAATGCAAGAAACTGACCAGAAAAGTACTATTTGATTAATTGTGTTGGGCATTGGCACTATGATGGGATTTTCAATTGGGGTCAAATTAAAAAGCCAACATCATCTTTGACTTGAAAAATAAAAACAGACCCCAAAGGTAGAATGTGTGCTCATAATTGTTATAATTATTAGAAGGCCCTGAATAGGTTGGATTGTTCAGATTGTTCGGTCTGGTTGGGAACAGGAGCAGGTGATTGAGAGAATCTTCTTAGAGGATGGGTTAGATTAGATCAAGGAACTAATCATGTAATGAAACTTGTACATATAAAACCCTCTGGGCACCTATGCCATTGTCGCATAGAAGGGTAGCTGAGAAAGCATTTCATGTTTTGCAGAAAAGGCAAAAACACAACTGAACTGATATTGAGAATGTTTACAAACGGTGGAAAGTGTTTTCACATGATTTCCTAGGATTTAGAACCAGGAAGACCATCCTTAGTTGTGGTCCCTTTGGCCTCCTTCTGTTTCCCTTCACTATGTTTGGAGAGTCAGAATTTGGAGAAGAAAAACAACCACATTGAAGGATACGCTCAAATTTTGTTATGGTTAGTTTCGTGTGTCAACTTGACTGGTCCACATGATACCCAGGTATTTGGTCAAACAGGTTTTGGATGTGTCTGTGAGGGTGTTTTTGATGAGATTTACACTTGGAAATGGCAACCCATTCCAATATTCTTGCCTGGAAAGTTCCACAGACAGAGGAACCTGGCAGGCTACAATCCATGGGGTCTGAAAGAGCAAGCATGCATGCACACACAGTTGAAATTTGTAGACTGAAAAAAGCAGGTTGCCCTCCCTAAGTGGGTGGCTCTCATTCAATCTAGAGACTTGAATAGAACAAAAAGACTGATGATTCCCCAAAATAACAGAGAACGTTTCCTACCTGAGCTCTGAGCTGGGACAATGGTCTTTTCCCTGTCTTTGGACTTGAATTAAAACATAGATTTCTCTGGGTCTCAAGCCTACCAGCTTTCAGACCGGAACTCTCACCAGACTCTTAGGAGTCTGCAGCAGAGTGCAGATCTTGGGACTTCTTAACCTTATAACCATGAGTCAATGCCTTTATATGATAAAAATACAAATATAAGTTGGAAAAAAACTCCTATTGGTTTTGTTTCTCTGGAAAACCCTAATACAAGTTTCAATAGAATTAGGAGTATCAGAATAAATAAAAATGGCCTACATACAGGCTTAGGCAATATACACTTAAAAATTGAATTCAGTGGAGGAAAGAAATGTAAGTCAAACTAAAACAAAGTTTGTATTCATATAAAAAGTGAATCATGTATGAAACGAGTTGCCAGTCCAGGTTCGATGCATGATACTGGATGCTTGGGGCTGGTGCACTGGGATGACCCAGAGGGAGGATATGGGGAGGGAGGAGGGTTCAGGATGGGGAACACATGTATACCTGTGGTGGATTCATTTCGATATTTGGCAAAACTAATACAATATTGTAAAGTTTAAAAAAAAATAGTGAATGCATCTTTTAATAAGACAGCCTACTCTTCAGAATCATTCCTTACATTTCTGGTGTATTTTATGGAGCTGAATATTAACAATAATATTTAAAATAGGATTTTAAATTTGTGTTTGTCTTCTAAACTTTCATTAACACAGACTCCACCATTTACTTAACAGTGTGGCACTGTGATCTGGCAGTGCAAGAAATAAACACTTGTTGCATGGCTTTTTATTATTCCCTAAGCAGCCATGAAGCCAAATAAAGGAAAGATGAAACCCAGTGTTTTGAATTTCACTTCTTTTCCTATGTGCAAAATAGTCTGAGTTTGCTGAGAAAATAGTCCCTTAAAGCCTTAAAAAATGTTTACTTGGATTGAACCTCAAGAAAAATTAGAGTTGGAAAAATGAGAAAGATGCATTTAAATTTTCTGAATTAAAAAAAAAAGCATAGGTATGATAAGTTCTCAAGTGGGACACACTGCATATTTTTGATGAGTTCTGTTATCTTGGCCTTTGAAATAAACTGGGTAGGTGCCTTGATAAGCAGGGGGACAATGGCATTAGTGAAAGTCAAGCAGCACTGAGCCTAGCTCCGGCTTTACCAGTCTGTGTTTGCCCAGGCTTTCCACCCGTCTCAGGTATGCTTAAAATAGTTGGAGATTCTGGGATTGATTTCCCTAGGCTTCAAATAGCCAAAAGTCAAATACTATTCATATTTCATTCCCAGTTTCACCACAAGTCCAAGCTTTTGCCAAATATCCCAGTACTTGAATCCAGAATATATTCCTTACACACTTCTTCTCATAAGGTGTTTTTTATGGGACTGTCTTGGGATCGTATAACATGACTTTTGATTTAACCAAAAGGTAATAACAATGCACTAGATGCTGTTTTGAGACAGTGTCTGTATGAGAACAGTGGTCTTTTGAGGAAGAATTAGATGTGCATGTATGGGAAAGCCTGCCAATTTCTAACAATAAAATCAGAATTCTTGGCAAAACAAGTTCTGGGTAGTATGTAGCTCTTACTTACAGGTTGGAGGGGTCCAGCTCTTGAGCACTAAGGAAAATAAATCCAGGAAGGTGGAGTGTGAGGGAGATTGTTACTATTTTCCCCAGACAAGCAATTTTCAGTGCCAATGGGAGTGCACAGTTCTGAGAACTGCTTTGGTTTCTTGGTAGGGGCTAAGAAAGGAAGGTTAGATGATGTATTTTATGTCAACATATAAAATGAAGCTTTCAGACTGAAGTTTAACAGTTAGATTAAACCTTTTGGGGAAGGGGAATCGAGGGGTTTCAGTTTCATGTGTTAGAGAATTTCAGCCCTGTCTTTAAAAGCATGATATTTGTATGAAACCAGAAACAATAAAGTCACAGGTAAAATAGTGAACTGATCAAATAATTTTCCTATACTTCCTTCTTCTTCTTTTGCCAAGCTGCTCTCTCCTTTCCTGTTACCCAAAGTCTTTATCTTTCATCATAATTACTCTTCCTGTGTCATTTCCCCTGAGGCTTTTTCAGGGTCTAATGATAAAGCTACAAATTCTACATGGGTGATAATTCCAATGACCAATTGTTGTTTGATATGCTATCCCTCCTAGGTAATATCTGTAGTTTAAATAATAGCTTTCTGCATCTCTATCCAAAGGAGCAACCCATGATAAACAGTTCAGACTCTTTCTTGTTATTCTAAATACTACTATTTGACTCAAAAAGGCAGGTAGGTTAAAAAATCACTCTAGGTCTTGGAATTAATTCAACACATATTTAATAAAAGTCTACTACTTGCAAGGAACTGTTCCAACTCCTGGAGAACTAGAATGGAGAACACAGGAGAACAAAGATGATAAAATACAATGCTTGTCCTCAGTAAGCCACTGTTAGTGGAAGGAAAGTGTTAGAGTCCCCAGGTGGGAGGAGATCGTGAGGGTGTGATGCACCTAAGTTAGAGGTAAGACTTGGGAGATTCCAAATGCCTTGGACTGCAAGGAGATCAAACCAGTCAATCCTAAAGGAAATCAACCCTGAATATTCATTGGAAGGACTGATGCTGAAGCTCCAATACTTTGGCCACCTGATGCAAAGAGCCAACTCTTTGGAAAAGACCCTGATGCTGGAAAAGCTTGAAGGCAGGAAGAGAAGGGGGTGACAGAGGATGAGATGGATGGCGTCACTGGCTTAATGGACATGAGTCTGAGCAAACTCTGGGAGCTGGTGATGGAGAGGGAAGCCTGGCGTGCTGCAGTCCATGGGGTCGCAAAGAACTGAACATGACTGAACAAAAGTGACACGCGAATCCACTCCCCTGTTGCCTGCTGTACCACCCACACCTTGTCTTCCTGACTCCACTGTGAGGTCCTTGCTCAGGAAACAAGTCTATCAGTGCTTGGAGTCAGGAAGCCAATCAACAGTTCAGATTTTGCTACTACAACTTACCGTGACCTGGAGCACATTCATTTACCTCCTCAAGCCTCAATTTCCTCATCTGTTAAAATGAGGGAATAGTATTTCTTAAATTGCCTATCTAGGGAAGGCTTTAATTGGATAATTCATGCAAGGCACATAGTGAAGTTCCTAGCACATAGTAAGCGTTCAAAAAACATTGTCAAATGTAACATAAATAAAAACTGATGTACCACAATAGAAGAAGACATTGAGAAGAGGTGGCAAGAACACACGGAAGAACTGTACAAAAAAGATCTTCATGACCCAGATAGTCACGATCGTATGATCACTCACCTAAAGCCAGACATCCTGGAATGTGAAGTCAAGTGGGCCTTAGGAAGCATCACTACGTACAAAGTTAGTGGAGGTGATGGAATTCCAGTTGAGCTATTTCAAATCCTGAAAGATGATGCTGTGAAAATGCTGTACTCAATATGCCAGCAAATTTGGAAAACTCAGCAATGGCCACAGGACTGGAAAAAAGTCAGTTTGCATTCCAATCCCAAAGAAAGGTAATACTAAAGAATGCTCAAAGTACCCCTCAATTGCACTCATCTAATGCTCAAAATTCTCTAAGCCAGGCAATACATGGCTTCTTCAGCAGTACATGAACCGTGAACTTCCAGATGTTCAAGCTGGTTTTAGAAAAGACAGAGGAACCAGAAATCAAATTGCCAGCATCCGTTGATCATCAAAAAAGTAAGAGAAATTTCAGAAAAGCACCTATTTCTGCTTTATTGACAATGCCAAAGCCTTGATTGTGTGGATCACAATAAACTGTGGAAAATTCTAAAAGAGATGGGTATACCAGACCACCTGACCTGCCTCTTGAGAAACCTGTATGCAGGTCAGGAAGCAACAGTTAGAACTGGACATGGAACAACAACTGGTTCCAAATAGGAAAAGGAGTACGTCAAGGCTGTATATTGTCACCCTGCTTATTTAACTTATATGCAGAGTACATTCTGAGAAATGCTGGGCTAGATGAAGCCCAAGCTGGAATCAAGATTGCCGGGAGAAATATGAATAACCTCAGATATGCAGAGGATACCACCCTTATGGCAGAAAGTGAAGAAGAACTAAAGAGCCTCTTGATGAAGGTGAAAGAGGAGAGTGAAAAAGTTGGCTTAAATCTCAACATTCATAAAACTAATATCATGGCATTTGGTACCATCACTTCATGGCAAATAGATGGGGAAACAGTGGCTGACTTTATTTTTGGGGGGGCTCCAAAATCACTGCAGATTGTGATTGCAGCCATGAAATTAAAAGATGCTTACTCCTTGGAAGGAAAATTATGACCAATATAGATAGCATATTAAAAAGCAGAGACATCACTTTGTCAACAAAGGTCTGTCTAGTCAAGGCTGTGGTTTTTCCAGTGGTCATGTATGGATGTGGTTGGACTATAAGGAAAGCTGAGTGCTGAAGAATTGATGCTTTTGAACTGTGACGTTGGAGAAGACTCTTGAGAGTCCCTTGGACTGCAAGGAGATTCAACCAGTCCATCCTAAAGGAGATCAGTCCTGGAAGGACTAGAAGTCCTAGAAGATCATTGGAAGGACTGATGTTGAAGCTGAAACTCCAATACTTTGGTCACCTGATGTGAAGAACTGACTCATTTGAAAAGACCCTGATGCTGGAAAAGATTGAGGGCAGGAGGAGAAAGGGACAATAGAGAATGAGATGGTTGGATGGCATCACGGACTCAATGGATATGGGTTTGGGTAGACTCTGGCAGTTGATGATGACAGGGAGGCCTGGTGTGCTGTGGTTCACGGGGTCGCAAATAGTCGGACACAACTGAGCGACTGAACTAAACTGAACCACATGGCTCCACCTTTACAATGAATGAAATCAAAGGGAATCAAAGGGAATCCAATCCCAGAAGCCATGATGAATAATGTAGAGCTCTGATGTCATTTCCTTAAAGAAGCTGGTTCAGAGATTTTACAGTCTAATAAATAAAAAAAACTTCCAAGAAATACACTAGAGTATGTCTAGTCATTTGTTCCATTGTTGCCCCACATTCCATAGCATTCATGACAATTGCTAAAACTTCTCTCACTTTCTTAGGTAAATTTATCCTCCCATTAACTTCCCCCTCCTCTCTTCCCTGAAGAGCCAACTCAACATTCATCCTCATGGCCACACTTGCCACTCACTTCCCCACCCAGAAGTATGACCAGCTCCACTATGCACACATGTGCGTGCTCAGTTGCTTCAGTTGTGTCCAACTCTTTGTGACCCTATAGACTGTAGCCTTCCAGGCTCCTCTCGTCATGGGATTCTCCAGGCAAGAATACTGGAGTGGGTAGCCATCTGCTTCTGCAGGGAATCTTCTAGACCCAGAGATTAAACATGCATCTCTTGTCTCCTGCATTTGCAGTCAAGAAACTAACCCCACTCGGGAGGTTTTCTCTTATATGTATTTGTTTTCTCATAAGCATTAGTCCTCCTAAAACTGTGGTGAATCAGTTGCTATATCTTGTTGCATAATACTAATAACTATATTAGTGAATGAATAACCAACTTATGTCTGCTGTTGTAGCATGAAGAGAGTCCTAGATAATATGGAAACAGATCAGGTGTGGCTGTGTCCCAAATAGAAAACACATTTTAAAAAAGTAAAATCAGGTGGTTTATAGTTTACTGGTATCTGATGTAGAAGTTTGTCAACCACTGTAAGGACTTTGGGTTTTATTCTGTGGACAAAGGATAATGTTAGAGGGTTCAGGGCAGAAGGCTGGCATAATCTTACCTTGAAAAGGATCCTCTGGGTCCGTGTTGAGAAATAGCTATAGGGAAATCCTCGTATAGGTAGGGGGACTATTGCAACAGAGAATGATGGCATGAAAGTGAGAAGTTATGGGATTCTGGGGATATTTTGAAGATAAATATTACAGGATTTGCTGATGGATTGCATGTGGGTTGGTGGTTTAGTTGCTTAGTCGTATCCCACTCTTGCAACCCCATAGCCTGTAGCCCTCCAGGCTCCTCTATCCATGGGATTTCCCAGGCAAGAATACTAGAGTGGGTGGCCATTTCCTTCTCTAGGGGATCTTCCTGACCCAGGTATCAAACCTGGGTTCTCATGCATTGCAGGCAGATTCTTTACTGACTAAGCCATACTAAAAGTCTAGCAGTGGAATGGTTGTTTAGAAAGCAGTTCAGGAGTCAAGATGAGGCCTGATGTTGGCCTGAACTAAGGCAATGGCTTGTTGACTTTATGCAAAAAGCTGGCACGGTGTAGTTTTGAAGGGGTGTGGGTGGGGCAGATATTTACTCACTGATATTCTTTTCACATGGTAAAACTATTGATCTGCCTCATTTCATGTCAACACATTTCTTCTGGGCTGCTAAAGCAACTTAAACTCAAGAGAAAATATGAGAGGTTGCAAATAACCTCCCTCCTCGCTGTGTCTGAATGGTGAGTACCTTCTCAGCCTCTAGGGGGTGATGGTTGCATGCCTAATACAAAGGCAGCGAGCTAATATGTGACTTGGTTTCTGTCTTTATTCTACAATTTATTATGTGAGAATTTGAGCCTTAGTTATAGTCCTAAGAGGTTTTCCACATATATTACCAGGTTTATAATCACCTGATTATTTAATACATATTTATTTTTATATTTTATATAACACACCTTTGTTTTTATATTTTTATTTTGTCATATATCATAAAAGGAAAAAAAAATCACTGCCATTTGAAACACCATGCTTCCCTTCACCTCAGTGGTGAGATACATCCTGATTTTAGAGCTGTTAGTCAGTCAGTCAGTTCAGAGCTCAGTCATGTCCAACTCTTTGCGACCCAAGGACTGCAGCATGCCAGGCTTTCTGGTCCATCACCAACTCCTGGAGCTTGCTCAGACTCATGTCCATTGAGTCGGTGATGCCATCCAACCATTTCATGCTCTATTGACCCCTTCTCCCACCTTCAATCTTTCCCAGCCTTAGCTTCTTTTCAGATGAGTCAGTTCTTCACATCAGGTGGCCAAAGTATTGGAGTTTCAGCTTCAGCATCAGTCCTTCCAATGAATATTCAGAACTGATTTCCTTTAGGATTGACTGATTTGATATTTCTCCTGGCAATCTTGATTCCAGCTTGGGCTTCATCCAGTTCAGCATTTCGCATGTTGTACTCTGCATGTAAGTTAAATGAACAGGGTGACAATATACAGCCTTGACGTACTCTGTTCCTGATTTGGAACCAGTCTGTTGTTCCATGTCCAGTTCTAACCGTTGCTTCCTGACCTGCATATAGGTTTCTCAAGAGGCAGGTCAGGTGGTCTGGTATTCCCATCTCTTCCAGAATTTTCCACAGTTTATTGTGATCCACACAGTCAAAGGCTTTGGCACAGTCAATAAAGCAGAAACAGATGTTTTCTGGAACTCTCTTGCTTTTTCGATGATCAACGGAGGTTGGCAATTTGATCTCTGGTTCCTCTGCCTTTTCTAAATCCAGCTTGAACATCTCTAAGTTCAAGGTTCACGTACTGTTGAAGCATGGCTTGGAGAATTCTGAGTATTACATTACTAGCATGTGAGATGAGTGCAATTGTGCGGTAGTTTGAGCATTCTTTGGCATTGCCTTTCTTTGGGATTGGAATGAAAACTGACCTTTTCCAGTCCTGTGGCCACTGCTGAGTTTTCCAAATTTGCTTGCATATTAAATGCAGCACTTTCACAGCATCAAAACATAGAGCTGTCAGCATGTTAAAAATATGTATCTTAAAAATCAATGGAAACCGCAAAACAACAATTTAAGCTGAAAACCAAATGAATTACTCTTTTGCATTTTTGCCCTGGGCACCCACAATGCGTCAGAATGCTCTTTGGAAACTCTAGTATTAACAATATCTTAATTTCCAAAATAATTAGTGTAACTTGTAAAGTCTACTTAAATTATATTTTCAGTTCAGTTCAGTTGCTCAGTCATGTCCGACTCTTTGTGACCCTATGAACCACAGCACACCAGGTCTGCCTATCTATAACCAACTGCCAGAGTCTACACAAACCCATGTTCGTTGAGTCGGTGATGCCATCCAACCATCTCATCCTCTGTCGTCCCCTTCTCCTCCTGCTCTCAATCTTTCCCAGCATCATGGTCTTTTCCAATGAGTCAGATCTTTGCATCAGGTGACCAAAGTATTGGAGTTTCAGCTTCAACATCATTCCTTCCAATGAACACCCAGGTCTGATCTCCTTTAGGATGGACTGGTTGAATCTCTTTGCAGTCCAAGGGACTCTCAAGAGTCTTCTCCAACATCACAGTTCAAAAGCATCAATTCTTCAGCACTCAGCTTTCTTTATAGTCCAACTCTCACTTCCATACGTGACTATTGGAAAAACCATAGCCTTGACTAGATGGACCTTTGTTGACAAAGTAATGTCTCTGCTTTTTAATATGTTGTTGAAGTTGGTCATAATTTTTCTTCCAAGGAGTAAGCGTCTTTTAATTTCATGGCTGCAATCACCATCTGCAGTGATTTTGGAGCCCCCCCAAAATAAAGTCAGCCACTGTTTCCACTGTTTCCCCATCTATTTGCCATGAAGTGATGGGACTGGATACCATGATCTTAGTTTTCTGAATGTTTTAAGAAAAGCTTTAAGCCAACTTTTTCACTCTCCTCTTTCACTTTCATCAAGAGGCTCTTTAGTTCTTCTTCACTTTCTGCCATAAGGTGGTGTCATCTGCATATCTAAGGTTATTGATATTTCTCTCAGCAATATTGATTCCAGCTTATGGTTCTTCCAGCCAAGCGTTTCTCATGATGTACTCTGCATATAAGTTAAATAAGCAAGGTGACAATATACATCCTTGATGTACTCCTTTTCCTATTTGGAACCAGTCTGTTGTTCCATGTCCAGTTCTAACTGTTGTTTCCTGACCTGCATACAGATTTCTCAAGAGGCAGATCAGTTGGTCTGGTATTTCCATGTCTTTCAGAATTTTCCACAGTTAATTGTGATCCACACAGTCAAAGGCTTTGGCATAGTCAATAAAACAGAAATAGATGTTTTTCTGGAACTCTCTTGCTTTTTCCTTGATCCAGTGGATGTTGGCAATTTGATTTCTGGGTCCTCTGCCTTTTCTATATCCAGCTTGAACATCTGGAAGTTCACAGTTCATGTATTGCTGAAGCCTGGCTTGGAGAATTTTGAGCATTACTTTACTGGCGTGTGAGATGAGCGCAATTGTGTGGTAATTTGAGCATTCTTTGGCATTGCCTTCCTTTGGGATTGGAATGAAAACTGATCTTTTCCAGTCCTGTGGCCACTGCTGAGTTTTCCAAATTTGCTGGCACATTGAGTGCAGCACTTTCATAGCATCACCTTTTAGGATTTGGAATAGCTCAACTGGAATTCCATCACCTCCACTAGCTTTGTTTGTAGTGATGCTTTCTAAGGCCCACTTGACTTCACATTCCAGGATGTCTGGTTGTAGTGGATATTAAAAAAGTTATACATTTTAAGAGACATCATTTGCCGACAAATGTGTGTATAGTAAAAGCTATGGTTTTTCCAATAGTCATATACAGATGTGAGAGTTAAGTGCCGAAGATGAGGGTTATAAAGTGTGGTACTTCAGAAGACTCTTGAGAGTCCCTTGGACAGCAAGGAGATCAAACCAGTAATCAAGGAGATTAACCCTAAATATTCATGGGAAGGACTAATGCTGAGGCCCAATATTTTGGCCACATGATACGAAGAGCTGACTCACGGGAAAAGACCATGATGCTGGGAAAGACTGAAGGCAGAAGGAGAAGGGGGAGGGGGAGGATGAGATGGTTGGATGGCCTCACTGACTCAATGGACACAAATTTTAGCAAGCTCTAGGTGATAGCGGAGAACAGAGGAATCTGGTGTGCTGCAGTCCATGGGGTCACAAAGAGCCGTACAGGATTCAGTAACTGAACAGCAGCAACAACAAAGTCATGATTATAATGGCCATTTGTGTTTCAGATACCATTCTTTATGTTTTATTCCTACACTAGTGGCTTCTCTGTCTCCTTTGCCAGTTTTTTTCTCATTTTCTTATATCCTAACTTTCAAGTGCCCTGGGGCTCAATCCTTGCATATCCAGTCTTCTCTTTCCATACTTGGTCCTCAGGTGAGCTCCCTAACTTCTTGGTTTTAAACATTTTAAATATCACCATTAGCACCTCTTTCTGGACTTCTTTCGTATAACCAAATTATACAGTCTTCTCTTCTACTTGGATGACTATTGGGCATCTCAAACCTGACATCTCCAAATGAATCCTTCATTTTCCTTCTAAAAGTTCTTCCTCTGAACTTCTCTGGTGGTCCAGTGATTGGGAATCCACCTGCCAATGCAGGGGACATGGGTTCAATCCCTGGTCAGGAAAGATTCCACTTGTCATGGAGCAACTAAGCCCGTGTGCCGCAACTACTGGTCCCAAGCTCTAGGGCCCACATACTGCAACCATTGAAGCCCACACACCCCAGAGTCAGTACTCCACCACAGTGAGAAGCCTGTGCACCATACCTAGAGAGTAACCCTCACTCTTTGAAACTAGCAAAAGCCTGCATATGGCAAGGAAGACCCAACACAAAGATAAAAAACCATAAATAAAAGTTCTTCCTCCTGCAGTCATTTTTATTTCAGCAAATGATATTTCCATTTTTCTGTTCGCTTAGGTCAAAAACTTTGGTGTCCTAGTTTTTGTCCTTAGGTCAAAAACTTTGGTGTCCTAGACTTCTCTGTTTCTCTCATCTCACACACCCAAGCCCTCAGTGAGCTCTTCTTACTCCATCTGCAGAATATATTCAGAAACCCACATGTCTCCATCTCCACCATGATGACCACTGCCCCTCACTTGGCACTCAATAGCCTCTCCTTGCTTCCACTCCTGCCTCCCTAGCACCCATTCTCTAGCTGGTGATTATTGGTGATCAGGCCTTTAAAAATGGGATCAGCCTATGTCACTTCTCTGGTTAAACCTCTCTGATGGCTTTGAAACTCTTTCAGAGTAAAATTCAAAGTCCTCACCCTGATCTACAAGGTCCCACATGGCCTTGGCCTCTGCCTCCTCTCTGACTTCATCTTCCATCTCTCTTGCATTGTCCTACACTGTTTTGTCACAGGCTTCCCTGGTGTGTTCCTAATACACTCTCCAGGCTACTGGCATATGCTCTGCTGTGGCGGGGGAGGGGGGTTGCTCTGTACATTGTAGAGTGTTTGATAGCATCCCTAGGTTCTGCAGATGGTGACTGCAGCCATGAAATTAAAAGATGCTTACTCCTTGGAAGGAAAGTTATGACCAACCTAGATAGCATATTCAAAAGCAGAGACATTACTTTGCCAACAAAGATTCATCTAGTCAAGGCTATGGTTTTTCCTGTGGTCATGTATGGATGTGAGAGTTGGACTGTGAAGAAGGCTGAGCACCGAAGAATTGATGCTTTTGAACTGTGGTGTTAGAGAAGACTCTTGAGAGTCCCTTGGACTGCAAGGAGATCCAACCAGTCCATTCTGAAGGAGATCAGCCCTGGGATTTCTTTGGAAGGAATGATGCTAAAGCTGAAACTCCAGTACTTTGGCCACCTCATGCGAAGAGTTGACTCATTGGAAAAGACTCTGATGCTGGGAGGGATTGGGGGCAGGAGGAGAAGGGGACGACAGAGGATGAGATGGCTGGATGGCATCACTGACTCAATGGACGTGAGTCTGAGTGAACTCCGGGAGTTTGTGATGGACAGGGAGGCCTGGCGTGCTGCGATTCATGGGGTCGCAAAGAGTCGGACACAACTGAGCTACTGAACTGAGGCTCTACTGAATAGATGACAGTAGCAGTCCCGCATTGTGATGATAAAAAAAAACATCCCCAGACTTTGCCAGATGTCCTCTGGGCGTGGTGGAGCGAAACAACCCTGGTCAAAACCCACTGCTTTGACATATCAGGAATGCCTCTTCCTCAGGACCTTTGTATCTGTTCTTTCTGCCTTCTCCCAGGTACCGCAGGACTAGCTCCCTCACTTGGGCATGTCTGTTTCAAGCACCATCTTAACATAAACTCGCTGTTCCCACTCTCATTCCTTATTGACCTCACTCTGCTTTATTTTGCTCTGTTCCACTTACTGTTGCCTTATTTTAACCATGTGCTTTACCCGGGGGTTTCCTTCAATGTGCAGGAAGCACAATTAGTAAAGCTCTTGGCCTCTTTGTTCACTCCACCCCAGGAAAATGGATTGATTTATCTGATTGGCCTATTGGGTAAGAACAAAATGGGTGTTTTTGGCTCAGTGTTCTTTTTTTTTTTTTTTTTGCCTCTTGGAGGTGTATCTCCCTCCATGGCAGGTGAGAGGACCTGCTCCACTTATGCTGTCTGTGACAGCGTGGGTAAGCTTTCCTCAATCTGAAGTTCAATGACGTTTAGTGTTTTTAGCTAGACTCTCTTATTTAGCCTTTATCAGTAACAAAGGTGCTATTTTGTGCTCTTTATTCTATGTCATCTTACATTTCAATTTATTCAGAACTGAGAGATGCAGTTTTGATCTCTGGGTTGGAAAGATCCCCTGAAGAAGGAAATGGCAACCCACTCCAGTATTCTTGCCTGGGAAATCCCATGGACAGAGGGGCCTGGTGGGCTACAGTCCATGGGGTCACAAAGTATCAGGGACGACTTAGAGACTAAACAAACAAATGAGAGATCCCTGTGCCCTTGCTGAGGCCCAAGAAGCCCTGGCTCTCCGAGGCCCAGAATCCACAGTCTTGACCCTGTAGAAACAGAGTGGACTATGGAAACATCTGTCCACAATGAAGTCATCACCAAGGGTAAAATATTACGTGGCCAAAGGCTTAAAGCCTCTTGCCCAGGCCACAGTAATTAAAAACTGCCCAAGTATAATCCTCTACAAATGGCTGAATTCGGTATACCTACCCTCACAATAAAATCTCAAACCAGAAGCTGTATGCTCTCACCACACCAGAATCCTGCCTTGCTCACAAATTATTGCACTTCCCCAACTTCCAATCCTTTCTTTATTTCTCAGTGCATCAATCATTAGGGCCTCAAGGGATCTGGTAAATATCACTCCTTTTCCCTAGTGAAAGTGAAACTGTTAATTGCCCAGTTGAGTCCGACTTTTTGTCAAAGTGAGTTCTTTCTCACTATGTTGTCTTGAGTTGATTCTTGATTGGTTAATTTTGTATGAGGGAGAAAATGACAGGAAGCTAGGTTTTTAGGTCTAAACAATCTCTTGATGAGTAGGAGAAACAGCCATTGTAGCCGTGAACCAAGAAGTAGCTATTGTAGTCTCGAACCACATTCACATTCCAAGGGAGTGTGAGCCTGATGATCCTGAGTAGAGCCCACACTCATTTTACAAATGGAGTGCTGGAACAGAGAAATGGAAATTGGATAAGCACAGTGGAAATGTAAGGATCCTTGACAAAGAACTGGTGAGTGGTGCTCTTACCAATGTGAAATTTCAGTCTTGTAAGAAGACAGCAACTTGTCAGTGCTACGTACTGAAAGGAGACACAGGAGGGAGGTGGAGTCCTTCCTCCACTGCATGTTGAATGTTCAATTAAAGCTAACTTCTTACTGAAATGAGTGAGTGAAAGTCACCCAGTTGTGTCTGACTCTTGAAACCACATGAACTGTAGCCTGCCAGGCTCCTCTGTCCATGGAATTCTCCAGGCAAGAATACTGGAGTGTGTTGCCCTTTCCTTCTCCAGGGGATCTTCCCAACCCAGGAATCAAACCCAGATCTCCTGCACTGCAGGTGGATTCTTTACCAACTGAGCTATGAGGGAAGCCCTATTCTAATCCTAAGTCCGCAGGCTTCTCTGATGTCTCAGCAGATAAAGAATCTGTCTGCAGTGTAGAAGATGCAGGAGACTCTGGTTCGATCCCTGGGTTGGGAAGATCCCCTGGAGAAAAAAATGGCCGTCTCCACTCCAGTATTCTGGCCTGGAGAATCCCATGGACAGAGGAGCCTGGAGGGCTACAGTTCACGGGGTTGCAAAGAGTTGGACACAACTGAGCACAGCACAGCAGCAAGATGAGTCCCGAGGTACTGGGCTTTGGGCATCTGCTTTAGACTGACTGACATTCTGGCAAAGCTAACTATCCCCAGTTTTTAAAAAAGATAACATTGAGTCTCTGCAACACTAAATATTTGGTTTAAGATACATGGGTTTTCCTGAGATAATAGTTTTGGAGGGACTTGTTTATCTTCTAATTTAGTGGGTGCTGGCTGGTTCTGTGTCATACTTATGTGTCCAATTAACTTTTTGGACTCTGTAATAAGGGAACTGCATCAAAGACTTGGCAGTGGACTTACGTAGCCCCTCGGCAACCACTTCTTATAAGAGACAGCACACACTGCAGCTGATTAAAGGACCCCCAACTATACCCTGACCACTGAGAACCCCTTTCGAGCAGAGTAAGAGACTTTGGTGAAAAAATTTGGATCTGAATTTTATTGACCTTTAACTCTCATGGGCAAGAGTGTTTGATTCCATTGAATTTTAATCCTTTTGGACATTAAATTGCAGAGATTTAACCTTTGAGCTTTTAATTTTTCTCTGAAATTACATAACAGAAGAGAGTTTGTATCTAACCACAGATCATCTTTATTGGGCATGTTATTATAGACTGTCTTAAATTGTTTATTTTTACTACAGAATCTCTGGTATGCTCTTTAGGACAACATGGTTTATCACAGTTGGGCGGGAGAAATAGGTTACCAACCTTGGTATAGACTGACCTTGGAGTTAGTTTAAATAATTTAGGGTGCCAGTAGCTATCTCTTGGCGGTATTCTTAAACACCAATACAGTATACTAACGCATGTATATGGAATTTAGAAAGGTGGTAACAATAACCCTGTGTACGAGACAGCAAAAGAGACAGTGATGTATAGAACAGTCTTATGGACTCTGTGGGAGAGGGAGAGGGTGGGAAGATTTGGGAGAATGGCATTGAAACATGTAAAATATCATGTATGAAATGAGATGCCAGTCCAGGTTCGATGCACGATACTGGACGCTTGGGGCTAGTGCACTGGGATGACCCAGAGGGATGGTATGGGGAGGGAGGAGGGAGGAGGGTTCAGGATGGGGAACACATGTATACCTGTGGTGGATTCATTTTGATATTTGGCAAAACTAATACAATTATGTAAAGTTTAAAAATTAAATAAAAAAAAAAAAAAGAAAAACCTTTTTATTTTATATTGGAGTATAGTTGATTAACAATTTAATGGAATATATTTATGGGCAAGATATCTTTACCCCAAATATATTTACCTATCCACCTTCCTGGGCACCCAAGGACTTTCTGAACTAATCTAAGGGAATCAATTTTAATGACAAAAGTATTTTAGGGTTTTTGGGGAGCAAATTCTAAACCTCCCAAGAATATACTCCCTAAAGAAGTCAGGGTAATAGAGCAGTTGCTTCAAGAAGACAACAGCAGGATTATTCTAATAAATTGCTTTCCTCTCCTCTGAGATGGATAGCAAAACCCATGTTTAGTCATAAGCTTAATGGTTAAGCCCAATGGATTAAAAAATCAAAAGGTTGGTGAATGTTGAAGAAGAGGGTAGAAGTATCTTCAAGGCTTCCAAGTGGAGGGAGTTAAATAGGTGTAATACTAATGGTGTCTCCTTAATCCTTTTCTCAGTGTCCACCTAAGGATGAGAAACTGACTTATCTAATTTAAATGTTTGGGAAGAATACATTGTGCACACTGGTGTTCAGTTCTTCCGTGTCTCTCCTGAGTGGTCGGTGTCCTCCTGGTTCTACATGCCAGAAGTCTTAGCCCAGGCTGTTCCTCATAAGAGGTCTTCCTTGTCTAGCATTGCCTGTGACTGGGTGGGAAAGTCTGTCCAAGTGGTGGGTTCAGAATTACGGGTTAACATACTTGTCAGGCACATCCCTCAACCAAACCTTTGTTAGTAATAAAGGTAATACTCGATCTATTCATCTCTCTTTCATTTTAATCTTATTTTTCAGTTTGCTTGGAATCAGAGCAGAGAGATGTTATTTATTGAACTCCTTTGTGAATACCCTTAGTTAGCACTCCCTGTTATATAAACTTTCTTTCTTTTAATGTCTCTCCCTGGTAGAATCCAAGTTCCATGGTAGGAATGTGTTTTACTCTCTGGCATATACACAGTGCCTAGGACTGTGGATAGGTGTTCAATAAATATATATTTATGAGAATATCAACTCTTATCCCATAACAAACTAGGGTGCTAACCTCAGGGATGGCTGGGGTATTTCTGTATTAAATTTCTCGTTTGTATTGTGGATTGTTAATCTTCTATCTCTGTTCTTTCTCATGAATAGTGTGAAAGTACATTCTTGCTCCCTACCATCTTATTATTTTCTAAACTTTTGTGCACTTAGAATAAATAACTTTAAAATATGAGCCTAACAATCTTTCCTTAGTAAAGTACAAGGACCTAGTGTATTAACTGAGGCTATTTTGTAGTAATTCTCTTTCTGACATTTAGCTGAGTTTCAATGACTTCAATTTGCTGGGTAAATGACATCTGGATAAGTGAGTTGCTACATTTCATTATTATGAAATTAATAATGGTGTATACATGATTTGAAGTTGACAATAAGGAGTTTCTGTTTTGCCTCCATCAAGGCCAACAAGCAGTCATATTATCATATTTACAAATTTGGCTTTAGTTCACGTTGGGCTTTGTCTTTCAGATGTCCTATTCAAACTCTCTTTATTCATAGGACTCATTTCTTCCTTTGCTTTCTGGATTTAGGCATGTATACATTTGGGCACTCTCGTGTTCATTCTCAGGCACTTTCATTTCTCTGGTTTCCTTTCTTCCTATGTGGCCAGCCCTTAGCAATGTTAGAGTTTTGAATTAGGAGTGATTATGAGGCAAAACCACAGGCTTAAACTTAATTTCTTGTGTGCGTATATATGGGTTTCAGTTCAAGCCCAGTTAAGAAAAAAAGGTTTGCATTGCCTTTTTGTTGTTGTTGCTGTCCCTCATGCATACAATTCCATTTGGAACCTCAGGAAAGGGGTAGCTCTGTTAGAATTCTGGTATCCCTGCATTTCAGTGGTCATAATGCTAACTTAATATCATCAAAACTTCACGGAAAACTCAATTAGAACTCTTTCTGTTAAAGGCAACAGAAACCAATCTGTGGTAGGCAACCGCTGAATGTTCCCACGGACCCCATCTCCTGGCCTTTATACCTTTCTGTGGTCCCTTCCTTCCAAGATCAGGCTAGTTCTAGTGACTCACTTCTAATGAACAGGATGACAGAAATAGTGGGAATCACTTCTGAGATTAGATTATAAAAGACTGACTTCCACCTGCCACATTCCCACTCTCTCCCCTGCTCACTCTGGTGAAGGCAGTTGCCATGTTAACAGCTGTCCTGTGGAGAGGCTCACAAAACAAGGAACTGAAGCAGCCTCTGGCCGACAGCCAGTGAAGAACAGAGACCTTGAGTCCAAGAGCCTGTGAGTGATAAAGTCTTGCCAATAACCACTAACTGAGCACAGAAGTGGATTCTACCCCAGCTGAATTTTGAAATGACATTAGCACTGCTGATACCTTCATTGCAGCTTCTTGACATAGCTTCACTTGGAGGATCTAACTAAGCTATGCTTGGACTCTGAACCATAGAAACCATGAAGGAAGAAATGTGTGCTGTCTTAAGCGACTAAGTTTTGATGAAATCCGTCGCCCAGCAATAGATAGAATATACACTCTAAATCTACTGTGGAAATTGATATTTAATGATTTATTAATTTGCATCTTCTTCAATTTTAATTAAAAACAAAAAAAAGGAAATCATTTGACTTGTAAAAGGATTTGTTAATCATTAGAATAGTTTACTTTCTCACTTTCTGGGAATCATACCAAAATGGTTTTAGTAAGACTTAACAAATAATTATGGGTAATATGTGCTGCTTTTTAATTTAGAAGCTCCTTGTTTAATTCAATATACTAAAAAAAAGTGGGAAATTTGGAATGGTTATTTCTTAATCTTTGTCAGTTTAGCATTTTTATATATATTTTAATCTTTTAACATTGCCTTAAGTATATTTTTTCTCAAAATATTGAAGTTGCAAATTTAGTTCATTCAAGTTATAGAATATATCTGCCAAAACCCTAATTTCCAAAGTCATATTTTATGTTCAAATTAATGAAGCAAATTGGATTTATGATCTGTTGGAAAGAGCCTGAATTTATTTAAAAATTTTAAGCATGAAAACACACTTTTTAAGATTATATAAACCATTAAGAAGTAAATTGTGTTACACATTATTTAAGATCCTCTTCAAGAACCAACTAAAGAGTGCTGGGTTTATTTTTGTCTCAAACAGCAGAAAGACAGTCTCTGATGGAAGAAAGAAGAAAATATGTTTTCGTCAGGTGTTTACCTGGAAAAATGGGCTCTGGGAAGAATTTCTCAATTGAGTAGTAGAGAAGATTAAGTTTCATTCCTTATGACAAATGTCTCAATATATAACTTTCTTAGTGAAGCTCAAATCTCATTTCTGGGTTTAGGGAAGATGAAATTGTTGTGTAAAAATACTCTTATTCATAAAATTAAATTATTAGAGTTATTTCATCGAGAAAAATATTCTCCATAGAATAGAAAGACATCCTCCAGAAAACATATATATATATGTTTACATTTTTTTCACATTAGGTCATAGGAATTTGATGGGATGCTCAATGTGAAGTTGTCTCATTAAGTCCTAACACTTTGTAGATACCAGTTTTGTTTCATTTTGTTTTTTAATTCATTGATTTAAGGCCTTTAGTTTGTGTTCTGCAAGTAAAGACAAATGGCAGAAAGTGATTAGGATATCTAGAAAACAAAGGTTTTGAGCAAATCTTAGAAGTTGCTGATGATATTTCAACTTTAATAATATATATGTGTTTATGTTTATATATAAACATATAAGTATATGTGCAAACATATAAACATATTATCTATCTATCATGTCAGGAGCCTAGACTTTTCTTTACTAGAAAGAACATAATACTCGCTCTTAAGACAATATGGGAGGGAAAGCTGGGTGACCCAGGGGACTGCTTAACTTTGGAATGGACTACTAAATGAGATTGTGAAATCTCTTCCTCTGGCTGCCTACAGAAGTAGTGTTTTCTCAACTGTCTGGTATGTTAAGACAGAGATGGGATATGCTTGCAGGAAATGGAGATGACCTCTCAAGGTCCACTGAGTCCTAAAAGTGACTAATTTTGCAAAGGAATGCATGGTGTTGGGTAATGGGGAAATAAAAACATCTATCTAGGAAGCATGTTATGAATTAGAATTTGTAATTCTTGGGAATTTTCTTAGGAACTGATTAGTAAAAATTTTTGTAATCTTAATTTTAAAATGATCGTGAGACTTTCCTTGTGGTCCAGTGGTTAAGACTTCGCCTTCTAATTCAGTGGGTATGGGTTTGATACTCAGTTGGAGAGCTAAGATTTCATGCGCCTGTCTGCCAAAACAAACAAACAAACAACAGAACATAAACAGCAGAAGCAATATTGTAACAAATTCAATAAAGACTTAAAAAAAGATTTATTTAAAAAATAAAATGATGGTGCCTACCTTTACACTTTGTACATTTTATATTTACATATGATTTGTATATAAATATAAAATTTCTTCTCAGTTGGTGCTAGTGTTAAAGAATTCACCTGCCCAATGCAGCAGACATATGAGACAAGGGGTTCGACCCTGGGTTCGGAAGGCTCCCTAGAGGAGGGCACGACAAACCACTTCAGTATTCTTGCCTGGGGAGTCCCAAGGACATAGGAGCCTAGCAGGCTACAGTCCATGAGTCGCAGAGTCAGACACGACTGAAGTGACTTAGCATGCATATATATGATTTGTATAATGCATCCTTTTGTAAGCAGTATATACACAGATCCCTTTTGTCTATTAGCTTGTGTGCCCTTCTAGGCAGACACCGTGTGAACTTTACCTTCATGTGCCTAGAACCTGGCATGGTGCTGGAACTTAGTAGGGCCTAAATGAACTTTTGATGGACCAGCTGACCTGGACAGACCTCTCCTGCGCCTACCCCTTTAACACTCTGTACCTTTCCTCGTAGCATTTATTTTACTCATATTGGGGCACTGTCCTTTCTATTTACGTTACCTTCGGCATTAAGTTTGCTCTTCTTTTGTCTAAGAGAAACAGTGTATTTTAGTGGCAGAGGCACATACTCTACCAGACTAAAAAATCTTCTCAGGTAATCTGCTGTGTAACCAGTGGCAAATTCCTTAATCTCTCTGTGCTTCAATGTCTTCATCTGTAAAACGAGGGTGTTGACAATAGCCGTTTCAGGGTTTCTTTTTTTTCTTCCAGCTTTATTAGGCTATAGCTTACATACAGCACTGTGTAAGTTTAAGGTGTGCATTGTAAGAATCTGACTTACACACATCATGAAATGATTCCCAAAAGGAGTTTTTAGTAAACATCAATCATCTAATATACATATAACAATAAAGAAATAGGAAAAAAATTTCCTTGTAATGAGAACTCAGGATTTACTCTTAACTATTTTGTTGTATGTATATAACATACAACAGTGTTAATTATATTAATCATGTTGTTCATTATATCCCCAGTATTTGCTTATCTTCTAATTGAAAGTTTGTACCCTTTGACTACTTTCATACTATCCCCTCACTTGACTGCACCTCAGGTAACCACAAAACCTGCCTTCTTTTTCTATGATTTCTTGTTTGTTTTTATAGTATGACTGACCAGTAACACTGTGAGTTTCTAGTATACAATGTATTGATTTGGTATTTCTGTATATTTCAAAATGATCATCATGTTACTTCTAGTTGTCATCAATCACCTAAATGATATGACGTTATTATTGACTATATTACCACATGGTATGCTTCATAACTGTGACATTTATTTTGTAACTGAACCATAGAGTTTTGTGGAAGACTAACTGAGATGCTTCCCAGGTGGCACTGGTGGTAAAGAATCCACCTTCTGATGCAAGAGATGCAAGAGACAGAGGTTGAATCCTTGGATCGGAAAGATCCCCTGGAGTAGGAAATGGCACTCCACTAAGTATTCTTTCTTGCCTGGAGAATTCCATGGACAGAGGAGCCTGGCAGGCTACAGTCCATGGTGCCGCAGAGAGTCAGACACAACATGACTGAGCACCTGATGCTGATGCAGTATGTAATGCATTTAGCGTAATACCTGCAGGTGGTAGTTCAGTTCAGTCGCTCAGTCGTGTCCAACTCTTTGTGACCCCATGAATCGCAGCAGCCAGGCCTCCCTGTCCATCACCAACTCCCGGAGTTCACTCAGACTCATGTCCGTCGACACAGTGATGCCATCCAGCCATCTCATCCTTTGTCGTCCCCTTCTCCTCCTGCCCCCAATCCCTCCCAGCACCAGGGTCTTTTCCAATGAGTAAACTCTTCACATGAGGCGGACAAAGTATTGGAGTTTCAGCTTCAGCATCAGTCCTTCCAATGAACACCCAGAACTGATCTCCTTTAGGATGGACTGGTTGGATCTCCTTGTAGTCCAAGGAACTCTCAAGAGTCTTCTCCAGCACCACAGTTCAAAAGCATCAATTCTTTGGCGCTCAGCTTTCTTCACAGTCCAACCCTCACATCCATACATGACCGCTGGAAAAACCATAGCCTTGATTAGACGGACCTTTGTTGGCAAAGAAATATCCCTGTTTTTTAATAAGCTATCTAGGTTGGTCATAACTTTCCTTCCAAGAAGTAAGCATCTTTTAATTTCATGGCTGCAATCACCATCTGCAGTGATTTTGGAGCCCCCCAAAGTAAAGTCTGACACTGTTTCCACTGTTTCCCCATCTATTTCCCATGAAGTGATGGGACCAGATGCCATGATTTTTGTTTTCTGAATGTTGAGCTTTAAGCCAACTTTTTTAGCATGTGAGATGAGTGCAATTGTGTGGTAGTTTGAGCATTCTTTGGCATTGCCTTTTGTTGAGATTGGAATGAAAACTGACCTTTTCCAGTCCTGTGGCCACTGCTGAGTTTTCCTAATTTGCTGGCATACTGAATGCAGAACTTTCACAGCATCATCTTTTAGGATTTCAAATAGCTCAACTGGAATTCCATCACTTCCACTAGCTTTGTTTGTAGTGATGCTTTCTAAGGCCCACTTGACTTCACATTCCAGGATGTTCAGCTCTAGGTGAGTGATCACACCATCGTGATTATCTGAGTCATGAAGCTCTTTTTTATACAGTTCTTCTGTGTATTCTTGCCATCTCTTCTTCATATCTTCTGCTTCTGTTAGGTCCATACCATTTATGTCCTTTATCGAGCCCACCTTTGCATGAAATGTTCCCTTGGTATCTCTAATTTTCTTGAAGAGATCCCTAGTCTTTCCCATTCTGTTATTTTCCTCTATTTCTTTGCATTGATCTCTGAGGAAGGCTTTCTTATCTCTACCTGCTATTCTTTGGAACTCTGCATTCAGATGTTTATATCTTCCCTTTACTCCTTTGCTTTTTTCTTCTCTTCTTTTCACAGCTATTTGTAAGGCCTCCCCAGACAGCCATTTTGCTTTTTTGCATTTCTTTTCCATGGGGATGGTCTTGATCCCTGTCTCCTGTACAATGTCACGAACCTCCATCCATAGTTCATCAGTCAGTCTGTCTGTCAGATCTAGTCCCTTAAATCTATTTCTCACTTCCACTGTATAATCATAAGGGATTTGATTTAGGTCATACCTGAATGGTCTAGTGGTTTTCTCCACTTTCTTCAATTTAAGTCTGAATTTGGCAATAAGGAGTTCATGATCTGAGCCACAGTCAGCTCCCGGTCTTGTTTTTGCTGACTGTATAGAGCTTCTCCATCTTTGGCTGCAAAGAATATAATCCATCTGATTTTGGTGTTGACCATCTGGTGATGTCCATGTGTAGAGTCTTCTCTTGTGTTGTTGGAAGAGAGTGTTTGCTATGACCAGTGCGTTCTCTTGGCAAAACTCTGTTAATCTTTGCCCTGCTTCATTACGTATTCCAAGGCCAAATTTGCCTGTTACTCCAGGTGTTTCTTGACTTCCTACTTTTGCATTCCAGTTCCCTATAATGAAAAGGACAATTTTGGGGGGTGTTAGTTCTAAAAGGTCTTATAGTTCTGCATAGAACTGTTCAGCTTCTTCAGTATTCCTGGTTGGGGCATAGGCTTGGATTACCGTGATATTGAATGGTTTGCCTTGGAAATGAACAGAGATCATTCTGGTAAGTACTCAAGAAATGATACCTAATTTTACCTTACTGTGTAGCCTCACAAGCATCTAATTCTCTGGGTGAGAGACATGCAGTGCAAGCTGCATTGAAGTAAGTCAGGATTTGGAGGAGGAATACCCAATGGCAGGAGAGGGTAGATATTTGTAAGAGATGATTACTAAGTTAATGTTTGACTTAGTATTCAACATATTTTAAATAGATATATTTTCATTATTATCATAATTGTTATTTTTTAAAAAAAAGTTGACCTTATGTAAATCCTTATCAGTCTTCTACATTTTGCGGGTTATGTACAACCTCATTTAATGTCAGTGTTTCCACATGAGTTTTATGAAGTTAGTACCTTATGAATTAGGGAACCCATTCTCAGAGGCTATCATGGGATGCAAGGATTTCATTTCATAAAAGCATAATTGCTATAACATATGGGATACACTTTTGATGGTATATTAATAAAAAGTGCTAGTGTACATGTTCTCATGGCTGCACTCTGGGAGCAGCTTTAAAACAGTTTTTGTTTCTAAATTAGGAATAATTCATTTAGAAGGACTGCTACTATTCATCCATTAATCTTCAAATGTTAACACAGCTCTGTATGTCTCATTGCATTTTATTGTCCCCAAAAGCATTAAAAACAAAAACTGTGATAGTAAGGTGAGATTTATACCATGAGAATATTATCAATAATGAGCTACTCAGAGTGGCTTATTTGCTCTCAGATCCATTTCCCAACTCCTCTCCCACTCTATTTTTTTGGACTGTCTTGAAAATGCTTTCTGGCTAGGTTTGGCCAGTGGAAGATCTTGGTGGGAGACCAGGAGACAAGATGCCTTTCACTTGCTTGAATTCGAAAGTCTTATCTGACAGTGGCTGTGTCTCATCATGGTTATAGGTTCTGCAGGACTGGCCCTCCATCATTGTTCAGCTGGCATTTCAGTTCTTGCCTCACAGTTTGGCTTTTGAGGTTGGTCCCCTCATCTCCTCCTCTTTTAGTCAATCTAGACCTAGAAGTTATTAAAGATTCTGTTACTCGTTACTAGATTGCTCCAAGCACCCACATTTGGTTATTCAGCTCTTTCAAACACCTTTCAAATCTTTCTGTTAAATTATCTGACATGAACCTTGATGTTCACAGTAGGCTATTCAGGGACTTTAGCAATTTGGATAGTTAAACAGAGACCTTTGAGTTTTTATCCATGTGTAGCAGATACATAGTCAATGTCTTAGTACATTTGGGCTGCTTTAACAAAATGCCACAGATTGGGTGGCTTATAAAAAAACAGAAATTTATTTTTTACAGTTTTGGAATCCGCAAAGTCTGAGATGGTCCTGCACAGTCATGTTTTGATGAGAGCCTTCTTCTAGATGGTTCATAAACTAATACCTTTGCATCATGTCCTCATGTGGTGGAAGGAGCTAGGGAGCTCGTGGAGTCTCTTTTATGCTCAGACACTCAGTTGTATTTGATTGTTTGCGACCCTATGGACTGTAACCTGCCAGGCTCCTCAGTCCATGAGATTTTCTAGGCAAGAATACTAGAGTGGGTTGTCATTTCCTTCTCCAAGGGATCTTCCCAACCCAGGTATCGAACCTGGGTCTCCCACATTTCAGGTAGATTCTTTATCAACTGAGCCACCAGAGGGTCTCTTTTATATCAGTACTAGTCCCACTCATGAGGGTTCCACCCTCATGACTGCAGCACCTTCCAAAGGATCCATCTCCTGATAGCATCACATTAGGCATTAGGATTTCAACATATGAATTCTGGGGGTACACAAACATTGACCCTACAGTTACCCTACAGTTGGCATTGCAAAAGTTTCTGGAATCTTGTTCCTTAGAGTGCAGGGGATAAAATTTTGTTTCTTAGATCCTCTTCAAAGGGCCTGAATGCTTTAGACAAAGATTTATTAGTCTGTAGTTCTTCCCTTGTTGAAATTCCTGTACTACTTCTTTGTAGCTAAAATTTGCATAACCATTTTTTTTTTAAGTTGAAAAGCAGAAGGACAGAGGAAAGAGAATGTGGAGGCTCTATACATCCCTCCTGTCAGCTCAGAAAAATTTATTTCAACCTCAGGCTCTTCTGTGCTGATCTTTAACTTCCAGTGAATAAAGAATAATTCTTTTCAAAAAGGGAAAGAAGGGATTTCCCTGGCAGTCCAGTGGTTAAGATTCTGTGCTTGCATTGCTGGGGGCATGAGTTAAATCCCTGGTTGGGGAACTAAGACCCCACATTGCTGTTCTGCATGGCCAAAAGATTAAATAATAATAATAATAAGAGTAGTGCTGATGGATTGGTTGGTGCTGGTGGGTGTAATACCTAGGGAACAGGCTCATCATAGATATGAAAGATATTTCTCTTCCTGCTCTGTTATTCCCTTTCACAGGGAGGAATATTAAAAGTATTGACTTATACCACATGAATGTTATCAATAATGAACTGCTCAGATTATTCTGGATATCTGTATTAGTCTTAAGCTAAAGAAAGTGCCAGAAGCAGTGTTCAAGAATACTATTAATAGGTTACTACTTAGTCAAATAATTTCCTTATTTATTGTTATTTGATTGATGTCGTACCTAGGATTGAGTTGAAAACATCTGCTTCTTTCAGACTCTGTTAAAATTTTTTTTTAAAAATTTTTTATTTTAATAAAAATAAAATTAAAAAAAATTTTTGCTGCTATTGAAATTTGTTCAAGTGTTTTTTCTCCCGTTTTATTGAGATATAATTTACATACAACACTGTTTAAGGTATACAGAATAATAATTTGACTAATGTACATCATGAAAAGATTACCACATAAGTTTAGTGACATTCAGTATAAATATAAAAGAAAATAAAAAGAAAAAAATATTTTTCCTTGTGATGAAAACTCTTAGGATTTACTCTCTTAACAACTTTTATGTATCGCATACTACAGTGCTAATTAATCATGTTATGCTTTACATCCCTAGTATTAATACTTATTTGTCTTATAACTGGAAGCTTGTGACTTTTGACTGCCTTCACTGGATCACCTCCCTACTCACCACTGCCTCTGGGAATCTTAAGTCTATCTCTTTTCTAGGAGTTTGTTTATTTTTTGAAGTTTAATTGTCCTACAGTGCTATGTAGTTCCTGGTGCACAGCATAATGATTCTATATTTCTGTGCATTTCAAAATGATCACCATGCCAAGTCCAGTTACCTCTGCCCCCATATAGACATCAGGCAGTCAGTTAGTCAGTGTTAGTCGGCTTAGTTGTGTCCAGCTCTTTGCTACCCCGTGGGCTGTATCCTACCACGCTCCTCTGTCCATGGAATTCCCCAGGCAAGAATACTGGAATGGTATCCATGCTGCTCTCCAGGGGATTTTCCTGATGCAGGGATAGAACCCAGGTCTCCCACATTACAGGCTTATTATTTACTATCTGAGCCACAAGGGAAGCCCCGATATAAAGACAGCACGTTCTTACTGACTGTGTTCCCCTCACAGTACATTTCATCTCTACAATTCATTTGTTTTGTAACTGGAAGTTGTACCTCTTAATCTCCCTCACCTATTCCCCTATCCCTACCCCCCCAGCCTTTGGCAATCACATGTTTGTTCTCTGTATCTGTGACTGTTTCTGTTTTGCTTTGTTGGTTCATTCCAGGTTCTAGTTTTGATTGCTTCTAATTCCTTTGAAAGAACACAAAGTCAAATATCCAAACAATGATTATTTCAACCAGAAGAGAATTAATTTCTTTCATTTAATAGTATTATTTCCTAATAGAAGAAGATGCTATTTGGAGATAAAAGTCCAGAGACAGCATTTATTAATTCCCAAGATGCCTGAGATTCATAGCCCAGCACATAATTTCTTGTGGTAAAGAGAAACTCAAAACAACAACTACAACAACAAAAATCTATGTTTCAATGAGAGACTATCCCTGCCAACAACTTCATGACCTTCACATAGCTTACATTTATGGTTAGACATAATGTTTTTGAAGGGAAAAATAAATTGGCACTAAATTATGGCATTGGCTCCATGTTTTTTGGACATACTCTGTAAACATTCTTATAAAGCTTATTTGGAAAAGTTCTTCACAATTTTACATATGTATATTCTTTTTACTAGTTTCATTGCCAAAATAAATATGTTCAGGGTCAATAACTGTCTTTCAGTCTGTCTTTTTCTTTTTAAAACATTTGAGAATTTTCTCTGAGGAAGTCATCCAGAAGACTAGTGATGTTTATACTGAATTAAAGGCTTAGAATCTGAAGTTTGGCTCAGTGAAGATTTTTATTATCTACTTTGTGATATGAGTAAGGCAAGTCCTGAGGACAGTAGGTTCTCACATAATATCAGAATCACCTACAGATCTTGCTTAACCTCTCCCCTCTTCACACAGAGTTTCTGATTCAGCAGCTCTAAGTCGAGAACCCCAAATTTAAACAGTTTCCAAGTGATACCAATACTGTTGGATTGTGGATCACAAAAAGAACATAAAAACATATGATTAGAGTATGATTTACATGCTGAAGAATCACAAGGATACACAAAGTGGTATTAATTAGAAAATAATTAAATTCACTGTAGGAAGGAGGTTGAAAGTGACTTAGTCTGTCTAAATCACGTCTGACTCTTTGAGACCCTATGGACCATAGTTTGCCAGGCTCCTCTGTCCATGGAATTCTCCAGGCAAGAATACTAGTGTGGGTTGCTATTTTCTTCTCCAGGGGATCTTCCTGACCCAGGGATCAAACTTGAGTCTCCTGCATTGCAGGCAGGTTCTTTACCAGCTGAGCCTCCAGGAAAGCCCTAGTGATGAAGAAGAGCTTCAGCAAATGTTGGCAGTTGAACAGGATTTGATAGCATGAATGAGAATTCAGAAAGAAACAATGGGGGCTATGGGAAATCCTATTAAGTATCAACACACTGAAATGCACTGAGGCACGTCAGAATATATGTTATTCTTTCCCCCTTGATAAGCCCACCACCAATCACCCTCTTCTATTAGCATGGTGATTGTTTAAAGCCTAAGGATTAGCTTTTTATCAAATGTTCTATATACAGTGATGCGAAGAGCTGACTCATTTGAAAAGACCCTGATGCTGGGAAAGATTAAAGGTGAGAGGAGAAGGGGATGGCAGAGGATGAGATGGTTGGAAGGCATCACCGACTCAATGGACATGGGTTTGGGTGGACTCTGGGAGTTGGTGATGGACAGGGAGGCCTGGTGCGCTGCAGTTCATGGGGTCACAAAGAGTTGGACACGACTGAGTGACTGAACTGAACTGACTATACACATGGGCTCACTCAGTATGTAGAAAAGTTTATTCTTGTGTAACTTCTTAAACAAGTAACAGGGAGTAATTCAGACAATTGGGAAAATGCAATTTGGTATTTATTGAATATCTTAAAAATCATCTGTAAACAAGTTATGTCCTGTTACATACTTGTCTCTAAGTTTAGTTGGTGGCTCTATTGCTGTTCCAAATTTAAAACTTAGATGTTATGGAATAGCTTAGAGTATTGGTAAAATTCTATGTGGAGTACAGAATACAGAGCTTGTTTTTCCTTCTGCTAACTTCAATGAATATTCAATGAAGATGATGGGACTCATATAGGAGACCTTCCTCAAATCCACATTCTTCTAGGGCAATGCATGTTTTTCATTATATATTCAGTTCTTGCCATGCTAAAATGACCCACTTGATGAGGACATAACTTAAATATTTCTGCTAAGCAGAATTTCTAAATGGCCTGGCAAAGATGCCCCCAACTCATCTCTGGAACCTGTGAGTAGAGTTGTCAGTCTCATAGTTATGTTATATTATATGGCACAGGTGACCTAAAGATAGGGAGGTTTTCTTTCTGGACATAATATAATCACATGAGCCCTTAAAAGGCAGAGCATTTTCTCCAGCTGATAGTAAAAAGGAAAGTCAGGGAGACTCGAAGTATAAATACTCAAGGACCCGAGGCTGTCTTGAGGACTAAGGGAATCAGGTGAAAAGGAGCAAGGGTAACTTCTAGAATCATGAGTGGTCTCCTGTTGACAGCCATTAAAAAAAATTGGGTCTTCAGACCTACAACTGCAAAGAACTGAATTCTATCAGCAACCAGACTGAGCTTTGTTATAGGCTAATTACTGTCCCACAAAATTATATGCTGAAGTCCTAACCCTCAGTGCCTCAGAATGTGACATATTTAAAGACAGGGTCTTTAAAGATGTGGCTTAATTGGAATGAGGTCCTTAAGGTGGGCCCTAATCTGTTACAGTGTTCTTGTAAAAGAGGAAATTAGTACACAAACATGCACGGAAGGAAGACCAAATGAAGACAGAGAAAAGACAGCCAACTGGAAGTGAAACAGAGAAGCCTCCAAAGAAACCACCCTCCTGATAGCAAATCTTGGACTACTGGCTCCCAGAACTGTGAGAAAATTAATTTCTGCTGTTTAAAGACACTTAGTCTGTGGATCTTTGTTACTGCAACCTAATAAACTTGGGAAAAGATTTTTTCCCTAGCTAAACTGACATCATGATTTTGGTTTTGGGATACCATAAGCAGAGATCCTATTTGAGTCTGTCTGGACTTCTGACCTATGGAATTGTGAGATAATACTTGGATATTTTAAACCACCAAATCTGTGGTAACCTTTTACCCAGCAATAGAAAACTAATATCATATCCTCAATCACTAGTTTCTGAATGTGTCATTTACATATTTTTAAGTCTTAAAATGTTCATAAAAGTATTATTCATTTCTAGTGGAAATTTGGCTGGTTTTAGATTAATGGACTTTATCAAATTCAAAAATATGTTGACATTTTTCTCTTTGATGAGACCAAAGGGAATACACCATGCAACCTTTGTTGCTATGTACCAACTTTGCTTAGGCTTCTTACTGAAGGTGGTGATGATAACCAAGAATCCAGGTTGAACTGATATAAGTCAGGATCGAGGGAGAAAGAGACAATGGTTACAATTGGTAGAGTTTTGTACTACATGATTGCTTAACTAATATTTAACACTCTGTAATTCAACATATTTTAATTACTCTCACCATCTAACTATTACTTTTAAAAGATGAAACTCAGAAGAACCACAAACGACTGGATAAATTAAAAGCATGTAATTGATACTCATTTGACAAGACTCTGATGCTGGGAGGGATTGGGGGCAGGAGGAGAAGGGGACGGCAGAGGATGAGATGGCTGGATGGCATCACTGACTCGATGGATGTGAGTTTGAGTGAACTCTGGGAGTTGGTGATGGACAGGGAGGCCTGGCATGCTGCGATTCATGGGGTCGCAAAGAGTCAGACACGACTGAGCGACTGAAATGAACTGAACTGAACTGATACGCTGGAGTGAACATCTTTCCCATGGCCCATGAACCTCAGGAATAGCTGAGTAAAGTCATACAATGAAATGTATCACCAACAACCTATAGCTTTCTGAGTATTTCCTTCAATAATGTATCACAACCATGAGAGTTAAATTGGCTCTTCCTACGTAGTTGACTGACCACACCAAGCTAAACATAAATTTACAGTTTTAGAAATGAAAACCAACAGTCAAGGCATACTTTTATTTCCAGCATAAATCACCACTGCAGAGAAGATAAATGGGGGTCAAGTGCAGAGTTTGTAGGACTGTGGGGAATACTTGAGCGTTCGTCACACACCGCAATTTCCTCTGAATAATTTTGGAGTCTGAGTAAGCAAGACATAAATTAAAATAGCATGTCTGTCTCATTTTTTCCCCCTAGAAAATGACTTATATTTGGGAGTAACTGATTTTTTCACTTCCTGACTATTGTTCACCTACTTATTAGGTTGCTACATTTCACATAATTATTCCCATATGCTTATCTGCTTTGTAGATTATTATGCATAATTGCTCATTTCTAATTCTCTGCATTTTGAGTACCTTCTTGATCATGCAATTTTCTTACCAGATTTCAGGCAAGAGAAAAATAGTGAGAGTGAAAAATACACCTGGCTGTTGTGAGGATTAATGACAACCCTAGAGAAAGTTTGAGATGATAGCAGAACAATATCAATGACTTATCTTTGGTCACTAATGTGTTATCATCACCTAAAAAAGCACACAGAAGGCACATGGTATTTATTGCACAAATGAATAGGAATTCTGGATTACTTGTGGGCTTTTTTTCATTATTGAGTGAGCTTAAATAGTTTCTCATACATATATGTCTCTTATTTTTTCTTTTGTGAGTCTTCTATTGATATCCTTTATCATTTTTTGATTGATGTTTTTATTATTAACCTGTAAAAACATTTTATATATGTAAAATAGTACAATTGTGCTATATATTTTGCAAATATTTCCTTTAGCTTATTGTTTATATATGTATTGTTTAAATTATAAAGCTCTTTTATTCATGCAAAACTATTTTACTTAAAATGCCAAAGAATTTTTCTAATCAAAGACAGATATTAACCTATACTTTCTTCATTTTAGATATATTGTTTCTTAGGACTTAATCCACTCATCCATTTGGCACTTCTTTTGGTATATACTTCAATATTAAGATCTTAATTAAATCTCTTTTGGTAAATTAGCTAATGATTTTCAGTTCAGTTCAGTTGAGTCGCTCAGTTGTGTCCAACTCTTTGTGACCCCATGGACTGCAGCATGTCAAGCCTTCCTGTCCATTGCCAACTCCTGGAGTTTACTCAAACTCATGTCCATTGAGTCAGTGATGCCATCCAACCATCTCATCCTGTTGTCCCCTTTTCCTCCTACTTTTGATCTTTCCCAGCATTGAGTCTTTTCAAATGAGTCAGCTCTTCACATCAGGTGGCCAAAGTATTGGAGTTTCAGCTTCAGTATCAGTCCTTCTAACAATGCAGTCCAAGGAAGTCTCAAGAGTCTTCTCCAAAACCACAGTTCGAAAGCATCAATTCTTTGGTGCTCAGCTTTTTTTTTATAGACCAACTCTCACATCCGTACATGACTACTGGAAAAACCATAGCCTTGACTAGATGGACCTTTGTTGACAAAGTAATGTCTCTGCTTTTTAATATGCTGTTGAGGTTGGTCATAACTTTTCTTCCAAGGAGTAAGCGTCTTTCAATTTCACGGCTACAGTCACCATCTGAACTGATTTTGGACTGACGCTGTTTCCATTGTTTTCCCATCTATTTGCCATGAAGTGGTGGGACCGGATGCCATGATCTTAGTTTTCTGAATGTTGAGCTTTAAGCCAACGTTTTTACTTTCCTCTTTCACTTTCATCAAAAGGCTCTTTAGTTCTTCTTCACTTTCTGCCATAAGGGTGATGTCATCTGCATATTTGAAGTTATTGATATTTCTCCTGGCAGTCTTGATTCCAGCTTGTGCTTTATCCATTCCAGTATTTCTCATGATGTATTCTGCATATAAATTAAATAAGCAGGGTGACAATATACAGCCTTGATGTAGTCCTTCTCCTATTTGGAACCAGTCTGTTGTTCCATGTCCAGTTCTAACTGTTACTTCTTGACCTGCATACACGTTTCTCGAGAGGTAGGTCAGGTGGTCTGGTATTCCCATCTCTTTCAGAATTTTCCAGAGTTTGTTGTGGTCCACACAGTCAAAGGCTTTGGCATAGTCAATAAAGAAGAAGTAGATGTTTTCTGGAACTCTCTTGGTTTTTCGATGATTCAACGAATGTTGGCAATTTGATCTCTGGTTCCTCTGCCTTTTCTAAAACCATCTTGAACATCTGGAAGTTCACGATTCATGTACTGTTGAAGCCTGGATTGGAGAATTTTGAGAATTACTTTACTAGCATGTGATATGAGTGAAATTGTGCAGTAGGTTGAGCATTCTTTGGCATTGCTTTTCTTTGGGATTGGAATGAAAACTGACATTTTCCAGTTCTGTGGCCACTGCTGAGTTTTCCAAATTTGCTGGCATATTGAACATAGCACTTTCATAGCATTTTCTTTTAGGATTTGAAATAGCTCAACTGGAATTCCATCACCTCCACTAGCTAATGTTTTTAGTTAGCAAGAAATTCACTCTAGCTTTAGGCAGAAAAGGAACTTATTAAATAGGTATTGGTAAATCAAAACAATAGAATGGGAAAGACTAGAGATCTCTTTGAGAAAACTGGAAATATCAAAGGAACATTTCCTGCAAGGATAGGCATGATAAAGGACAGAAACAGAAATGACCTAACAGAGGCAGAAGAGATTAAGAAGAGGTGGCAAGAATAAACAGAAGAACTCTACAAAAAAGGTCTTGATGACCTAGAAAGCCATGTTGGTATGATCACTCACCTAGAGCCAGACGTCCTGGACTGTGGAGTCAAGTGGACCTTAGGAAGTAATACCACCAATAAAGCTAGTGAAATTGATGAAATTCCAGTTGAACTATTTAAAATACTAAAAGATGATGATGTTAAAGTGCTGCCCTCAATATGTCAGCAAATTTTAAAAACCAATAGTGGCCATAGGACTGGAAAAGGTCAGTTTTCATCCTAACTTCAAAGAAGGGCATTGTTAAAGACTGTTCAAACTACTGGACAATTGCACTCAGTTCCCATGCTAGTAAGATTATACTCAAAATCCTTCAAGCTAGGCTTCAGTAGTACTTGAATTGAGAACTTCCAGATGTACAAGCTGGGTTTAGAAAAGGCAGAGGAGCCAGAGATCAAATTGACAACATTCATTGGATTGTAGAGAAAGCAAGGGAATTCCAGAAAAACATCTACTTTTGCTTTATTGACTATGCTAAAGCCCTTAACTGTGTGGATCACAACAAACTGTGAAAATTCTTAAAGAGATGGGAATACCAAACCATATTACCTGTCTCCTGAGAAACTTGTATGCTGGTCAAGAAACAATAGTTAGAAGCTTACATGGAACAACTGACTGGTTCAAAATTGGGAAAGGAGTACGACAAGGCTGTATATTGTCATCCTGTTTATTTAACTCACATGCAGAGTACATCATGTGAAATGCCAGGCTGGATGAATCACAACCTGGAATCAAGATTGCTGAGACAAATATCAATAACCTCAAATATCCAGATGATACCACTCTAATGGCAGAAAGCAAAGAAGAACTAAAGAGCCTCTTGATGAAGGTAAAGGAGAAGAGTGAAAAAAGTCACTTAAAACTCAATATTCAAAAATCTAAGATCATGGCATTGGGTCCCATCACTTCATGCCAAACAGAAGGGGGAAAAGTGAGAGCAGTGACAGATTTTCTTTTCTTGAGCTCCAAAATCACTGTGGATAGTGACTGCAGCCATGAAATCACATGTGTGCTTCTTGGAAGGGAGGCTATGACAAACCTGGACAGTGTATTAAAAAGCACAGACATCACTTCATTGACAAAGGTCCATATAGCCAAAGCTATGGTTTTTCCAGTAGTCATATATGGATGAGAATTGGACCATTCAGAAAGCTGAACACCAAAAAAACTAATGCCTTTGAAATGTGGGGCTAGTGAAGACTCTTGAGAGTCCCTTGGACAGCAAGGAGACCAAAGCTACTCCTAAGGTAAACCAACCTTGAATACTCATTAGAAGAACTGAAGCTGAAGCTCCAATACTTTAGCTACCTGATAGGAACAGCCAATACATTGGAAACAGCCCTGATGCTGGGAAAGATTGAAGGCAAAAGGAGAAGCAGGCAACAGAGGATGAGATGGTTGGATGGCAGCATCGACTCAATGTACATGAATTTGAGTAAACTCTGGGAGATAGTGAAGGTCAGGGAAGTCCGATTTGCTGCAATCCATTGCATTGCAGAGTCAGACACAACTTAGTGACTGAACAACAAACTCACAGAATCACCAAGAAATTTGGGAAAACAGTGAGAAGACTGTGCAGACAGCAGGTCAATTTCGGGCTTCATATTTGTTCTTAAGAACCCACTGTTGCTCTAGCTGAATACTGAAACCTGTCCTTTACACAACCGAAAACAATGGCTTTGGACATTGGACATTCCAGGCATGTGCAGCCCACGACACTCAATCTTTCTGCCACAACCACTGCCCCCAAGAAAAATTTTCCATGTTCCCCTCTTCTTTGATCTGCAAAGTGTAAATGAAATTTTAAGTGGCTCAGTCATATCTGACTCTTTTTCATCCCATGGACTGTAACTCACCAGGCTCCTCTGTTCATGGAATTCTCCAGACAAGAATACTGGAGTGGGTAGATATTTCCTTCTCCAGGGAATCTTCCCAACCCAGGGATCAAACCTAGGTCTCCTGCACTGCAGGCAGATTCTTTACCATCTGAGCCACCAGGGAAGCCTGGTCCTCAATTTAGAGTCTAGAGCAAGTGTGTTATCTGCTAGAATATAGAGTACAGCTCATGACCTAGCTCAAGGGAAACTGAGGTAATAAAAACTTCATTTTTAATCACAATAGTAAAAGGTAGGTTTTTTATTTTTTCCTGCCTCCAACACTCTTGAGTAGAGAGATTTAGATCCTGGGTTATATAGTTTTCTTTCTTGCTGTATATCACACAGGGAACTCTGCTCAATATTCTGTTACAACCTAATTGGGAAAAAATTTGGAAAAGAATAGATACATGTATGTGGACAACTGAATCACTATGCAGCACAGCTGAAACTAACACAACACTATTGACCAACTATACTCCAATATAAAATAAGAAGTTAAAAAGAAACTCTAGAGGAGTACATCACTATATACCTTAACCATGCTTGCAATAAACTCTGGTTGGTGGAAAGTATTGGGTTGTGGGGAATGGGGTCATGGATATGAGTACATACTGATCCTGGTGTAGAATTTAAAGTATGATCTTTGTGATGTAACTGTTGGATTTGAATTGTGTGTTCTAGCTTTGTGATCTTAATCAGAATAATTAACACCTCTCTTAGCCTTGTGCTCAGTCATGTCTGACTCTGTGACCCTATGGACTGTAACCCACCAGGTTCCTCTCTCCATGGAATTTTCCAGGCAAGAACACTAGAATGGGTTGCCATTTCCTACTCCAGGGGATCTTCCTGACTCAGAGATTGAACTCAAGTCTCCTGTGTCTCTTGCATTGGCAGGTAGATTCTTTACCACTGCACCACCATTCACTATGTTGTGATGATTATAATTGAAATGGAGGTGAAATGCATAGCACAGTGCCTAGCACAAAAAATTCACTTAAAAAATGTTCCCTGTAACAGTTATCTGATAACAGTTGTTGTTGGTTTAATTTATTTCTACTGTAGCTGGGTTATTGTCTCTGATCATCTACTTTGGCCTATTAAATTTCAGAGAAAGATGTATTTCTTACTGTAAGAAGCTGGGATCAACTCCAATAAATATCATAGTAAAAAATCAACACTCTCATAATGTTTTAGGGTCTGCGTAGCCTCTTTTTACCCACTAAGGGGCCATATTTTGGGGGTTTACAATATATAGGAATATAAGATAACATCCCGATTCTGTATGATGGCTGATTTCAATTATAAAATTTTCAAATATACACAAGATTAGAAAAAATAGATCATTTACTCCCTCTGCACTTTGTAGCCAGATTCAATAACTCATAATTTTACTACATTTGTTCATGCCACTTAAGTTAATGTATTACATTTAATTGGAAGTTAGCTCTGGAAGTTTTAATAGATGCTTGTTTAATTTTTTTGGTAAAAGTATGTTTTAAAGGTAGAGCTGAATGCTTCATATTATATCACAGCAGGAAGCATACAACATCTGGTTGTCCCACTTTTATGATGCTAAGATTCATCATAAAGTTCTGGTGGTGACAGGCTGATGCCCCCACCCCAAAATTCCTCATGAACCCTTTCATCTAATGCTTTCATCCACTGATGATGTTTTCCTGACTCAAATATTACATTTAGTTCAGTTCAGTTACTCAGTTGTGTCTGACTGTTTGTGACCCCATGGACTGCAGCATGCCAGGCTTCCCTGTCCCTCACCAACTCCCTCAATTTGCTCAAACTCATGTCCATCAAGTCAGTGATGCCATCCAACCATCTCATCCTCCGTTGTCCCCTTTTCCTCCTGATTTCAATCTTTCTCAGCATCAGGGTCTTTTCAAATGAGGCAGTTCTTCACATCATTTGCCAAAGTATTGGAGCTTCAGCTTCAGCATCAGTCCTTCCAATGAAAACTCAGGACTGATTTCCTTTAGGATGGACTGGTTTGATCTCCTTGTGGTCCAAGGGACTCTCAAGAGTCTTCTCCAACACTGCAGTTCAAAAGCATCAATTCTTAGGTGCTCAGCTTTCTTTATGGTCCAAATCTCACATCCATACATGACTACTGGAAAAACCATAGCTTTGACTACATGGACCTTTGTTGGCAAAGTAATATCTCTGCTTTTTAATATGCTGTCTAAGTTGATCATAGTTTTTCTTTCAAGGAGCAAGCGTCTTTTAATTTCATGGCTGCAGTCACCATCTGCAGTGATTTTGGAACCCAAGAAAATAAAGTCTGTCACTGTATCCATTGTTTCCCCATCCATTTGCCCTGAAGTGATGGGACCAAATGCCTTGATCTTAGTTTTTTGAATGTTGAGTTTTAAGCAAGCTTTTTCACTCTCCTCTTTCACTTTCATTAAGAGGCTCTTCAGTTCTTCACTTTCTGCCATAAGGGTGGTGTCATCTGCATATCTGAGGAGTTACAAAATGATACTTTTTCTAATGTTATGATTTATTGCACATTTAATACTCAGAATTTTCTTATCAGTTAGGGCAATTTGGTTACTCTGAGATACAAGAAAGCCAGGAATAAGGCAAAATAAATGTTCAGTATTTTATTTTATTAGCTAATATTCAGAATAAGGAGCTGGCATCGTGGTCAGTTTCAATGGCTTCTGGTATGGTTTTCTTTTTTTAAATTTTTGTAGGATATATTAATAATGGAATCTATTGGCAAGTCAGATTAAAACACTGAGCAAATTTTTATATTTTTCTTTTTCCTGGTTTTTGTTTTGCTTCCCAATCTTATATTTATTCATATACATGTTGTTGTGTTTTATTTGCTAAATGGTGTCCAACACTTTTGCAATCCAATGGATTGTAGCCTGCCAGGCTCCTTTGTCCATGATATTTCCCAGGCTAGAAGACTGGACTGGGTTGCCATTTTCTTCTCCAAATGATCTTCCTGATCCAGGGATCAAACTCATGTGTCCTCCTTGGCAAGCAGATTCTTTACCACTGAGCCACCTGGGAAGCCCCATTCATATGCATATATACCACACAATCCAGTAGTCATGTAAAGATGTGAGGGTTGGCTCATAAAGAAGGCTGAATGCTGAAGCCTTGGTGCTTTCAAATTGTGGTGCTGGAGAAGAATTTTGAGAGTCCCTTGGACAGCAAGGAGATCAAATCAGTCAATTCTAAAGGAAATCAACCCTGGATACTCACTGGAATGACAGATGCTGAAGCTCCAATATTTTGGACACCTGATGCACAGAGCCAACTCATTAGAAAAGACCTTGATGCTGAGAAGGATTGAAAGACAGAGAAGGAGACAGTAGAGGATGAAATGATTAGATAGCATCATTGACTCAATGGACATGAATTTAAGCAAAACTCTGGAAGATGATGGAGGACAGAGGAGCCTGGTTTGCTGCAGTCCATGGGGTTGCAAAGAGTTGGACACAACTTAGCAACCGATCAACAACATTCATATACATACTATAAATCTTTTTTTCAATTGAGATATAATTAGCATATTAGTTTCAGGTGCACAACACAAGGATTCAATATATGTATATGTTGTGAAATGATCACTATAAAAATCTAGTTAACATCCATCATCACACATAATTGCAAATTTTTTCCCCTTATTAAGAGAACTTTTAAAATCTACTCTTTTAGCACCTAGCAAACATAAAATGCAATATCATTAACCATAGCTAACATGGTATATATTACATTCTCAGGGCTTGTTTATTTTATAAATCAAAGTTTGTACATTTTGACCACCTTCTCCGATTTTGCACAACTCCACACACACAATTTCCCCCTCCCCTTTCTCTGGCAACCACCGATGTGTTCTCTATATCTATGAGGGTTTGCTTTTTGCTTATTTTCTTTATAAATTCTACATATAAATGAGATCATACTGTATTTGTTTTTGACTTATTTCACTAAACATAATATCCTCAAGGTCCTTCCATGTTGCTGAAACTGGCAGGATTTCTTTTTTTTATGGCTGAATAATATTCAATATTCACAAACAGTATGAAAAGGCAAAAAGATAGGACACTGAAAGATGACTCCCCAGGTCAGTAGGTGCCCAATATGCTACTAGAGATCAGTGGAGAAATAACTCCAGAAAGAATGAAGAGACGGGGTGAAAGCAAAAACAATACCCAGTTGTGGATGTGACTGGTGATAAAGCAAGGTCCGATGCTGTAAAGAGCAATATTGCATAGGAACCGGGAATATTAGGTCCATGAATCAAGACAAATTGGAAGTGGTCAAACAGGAGATGGCAAGAGTGAAGGTCGACATTTTAGGAATCAGCAAATGAAAATGGACTGGAACGGGTGAATTTAACTCAGATGACCATTATATCTACTACTGTGGACAAGAATCCCTTAGAAGAAATGGAGTAGCCATCATAGTCAACAAAAGAGTCTGAAATGCAGTACTAGGATGCAGTCTCAAAAATGACAGAATGATCTCTATTCATTTCCAAGGCAAACTATTCAATATCACGGTAATCCAAGTCTATGCCCCAACCAGTAATGCTGAAGAAGCTGAAGTTGAATGGTTCTATGAAGACCTACAAGACCTTTTAGAACTAACACCCAAAAAAGATGTCCTTTTCATTATAGGGAACTGGAATGTCAAGAAGCACCTGGAGTAACAGGCAAATTTAGCCTTGGAATACAGAATGAAGCAGGGCAGAGGCTAATAGAATTCTGCCAAGAGAACACACTGGTCATAGCAAACACCCTCTTCCAATAACACAAGAGAAGACTCTACACATGGACATCACCAGATGGTTGACACCATATTCAGATTGAAAATATTCTTTGCAGTCAAAGATGGAGAAGCTCTATACAGTCAGCAAAAACAAGACCGGGAGCTGACTGTGGCTCAGATCATGAACTCCTTATTGCCAAATTCAGACTAAAATTGAAGAAAGTAGGGAAAACCACTAGACCATTCATGTTTGACCTAAATAAAATCCCTAATGATTATACAGTGGAAGTGAGAAATAGATTTAAGGGACTAGATCTGATAGACAGAGTACCTGATGAACTATGGATGGAGGTTTGTGACATTGTAAAGGAGAAAGGGAGCAAAACCATCCCCAAGAAAAAGAAATGCAAAAAAGCAAAATGGCTGTCTGAGGAGGCCTTATGAATATCTGGGAAAAGAAGAGAAGTGAAAAGCAAAGGAGAAAAGGAAAGATATACCCATTTGAATGCGAGTTCCAAAGAGTAACAAGGAGAGATAAGAAAGCCTTCTTCAGCGATCAGTGCAAAGAAATAGAGGAAAACAGTAGAATGAGAAAGACTAGAGATCCTTTCAAGAAAATTAGAGATACCAAGGGAACATGTCATGCAAAGATGGGCTCAGTAAAGGACAGAAGTGTTATGGACCTAACAGAAGCATAAGGTATTAAGAAGAGGTGGCAAGAATACACAGAACTATACAAAAGAGATCTTCCTGACCCAGACAATCACAATGGTGTGATCACTCACCTAGAGCTAGACATCCTGGAATGTGAAGTCAAGTGGGCCTTAGAAAGCATCACTACGAACAAAGCTAGTGGAGGTGATGGAATTCCAGTTGAGCTATTTCAAATCCTGAACGATGATGCTGTGAGAGTGTTGCACTCAATATGCCAGCAAATTAGGAAAACTCAGCAGTGGCCACAGGACAGGAAAAGGTCAGTTTTCATTTCAATCCCAAAGAAAGGAAGTGCCAAAGAATGTTCAAACTACTGCACAATTGCATTTATCTCAAATGCTAGTAAAGTAATGCTCAAAATTTTCCAAGCCAGGCTTCAACAATACATGAACCATGAACTTTCAGATGTTCAAGCTGGTTTTAGTAAGGGGATGAACCAGAGATCAAATTACCAACGTCTGCTGGATCATCGAAAAAGCAAAAGAGTTCCAGAAAAATATCTATTTCTGATTTTTTGACCATGCCAAAGCCTTTGACTGTGTGGATCACCACAAACTGTAGAAAATTCTTCAAAAGATGGGAATACCAAACCATCTGACCTGCCTCTTGAAATATCTGTATGCAGGTCAGGAAGCAACAGTTAGAACTGGACATGGAACAACAGACTGGTTCCAAATTGGGAAAGGAGTATGTCAAGGCTCTATGTTGTCACCCTGCTTATTTAACTTATATGCAGAGTACATTGTGAGAAAATGCCAGACTGGAGGAAGCACAAGCTGGAATCAAGATTGCTGGGAGAAATATCAGTAACCTCAGATATGCAGATGACACCACCCTCATGGCAGAAAGTGAAGAAGAACTAAAGAGCCTTTTGATGAAAGTGAAAGAGGAGACTAAAAACGTTGGCTTAAATCTCAACATTCAGAAAACTAAGATCATGGCATCTGGTCCCACCACTTCATTGCAAATAGATGGGGAAACAGTGGCAGACTTTATTTTGGGGGGCTCCAAAATCACTGTAGATGGTGACTGCAGCCATGAAATTTAAAGATGCTTACTCTTTGAAAGAAAAGTTATGACAAAGCTAGACAGCATATTAAAAAGCAGACATTACTTTGCCAACAAAGGTCTGTCTAGTCAAGGCTATGATTTTCCAGCAGTCATATATGGATGTGAGAGTTGGACTATAAAGAAAGCTGAGCACCGAAGAATTAATGCCTTTGAACTGTGGTTTTGGAGAAGACTCTTGAGAGTCCCTTGGACTGCAAGAAGATCCAACCAGTCCATCCTAAAGGAAATCAGTCCTGAGTGTTCATTGGGAGGAGTGATGTTGAAGGTGAAACTGCAATACTTTGGCCGCCTGATGTGAAGAGCTGACTCATTTGAAAAGACCCTGATGGTGGGAAAGATTAAAGGTGAGAGGAGAAGGGGACGACAGATGATGAAGTGGTGGGATGGCATCACCAACTCAATGGACACGGGTTTGGGTGGACTCCGGGAGTTGGTGATGGACAGGGAGGCCTGGCGTGCTACAGTCCATGGGGTTGCAAAGTGTCAGACAGGACTGCGCGAGTGAACTGAACTGAACTGAACTGACCAATCCATTGCAGATATATATACCACATTTTTTTATCCATTCATCCACCTCTAGTCACTTAGATTGTTTCCATGTCTTGGCTGTTGTAAATGATGTCACAATGAACATAGAGGAGCAGATCCTTTTTCAAATTAGTGTTTTCATTTCCTTTGAATGTGTGTGCATACCTGTTCCGTCACTCAGTCATGTCCTCTTTGCAATCCCATGGACTGTAGTCTGCCAGGCTCTTCTGACCATGGAATTTCCCTGGCAAGAATACTGGAGTGGGTTGCTATTTCCTTCTCCACTGAATCTTCCCAACCCAGGGATCAAACCGGTGTCTCCTGCATTGGCAGGCGGATTCTCTACCATTGAGCCACCTGGGAAACCTACCCAGAAACAAAATTGCTAGATCATATGGTATTCTATTTTTAAGTTTGTGAGGAATACTGTTTTCCATCGTGGTTACATCAGTTTACATTTCTACCAACAGTGCATGATGTTTCCTTTTTCTCCACATCCTTGGCAACACTTGTTATTTGTGTTCCTTTTGGTAATAGCCATTCTAACAGTGATTTGCATTTCCTTGATGATTAGTGATGTTGAATACCCTTTAATATACCTATTGAACATCTGTATGTCCTCTTTGGAAAAACAACTATTTAGATCTTCTGCAAGTTTTTAAAATCAGATTGTGGATTTTTTTCCTGTTGAGTTATATGAGTTCTTTATATATTTTGGATGATAACCCTTTATCATTTATGTATTTGAAAATATTTTCTTCCATTCTATCAGATCAGATCAGATCAGTCACTCAGTCGTGTCTGACTCTTTGTGACCCCATGAATCGCAGCACGCCAGGCCTCCCTCCATCACCAACTCCCAGAGTTCACTCAGACTCATGTCCATCGAGTCAGTGATGCCATCCAGCCATCTCATCCTCTGTCGTCCCCTTCTCCTCCTGCCCCCAATCCCTCCCAGCATCAGAGTCTTTTCCAATGAGTCAACTCTTTGTATGAGGTGGCCAAAGTACTGGAGTTTCAGCTTCAGCATCATTCCTTCCAAAGAAATCCCAGGGCTGATCTCCTTCAGAATGGACTGGTTGGATCTCCTTGCAGTCCAAGGGACTCTCAAGAGTCTTCTCCAACACCACAGTTCAAAAGCATCAATTCTTCGGCACTCAGCCTTCTTCACAGTCCAACTCTCACATCCATACATGACCACAGGAAAAACCATAGCCTTGACTAGATGGACCTTTGTTGGCAAAGTAATGTCTCTGCTTTTGAATATGCTACCAAGTTGGTCATAACTTTCCTTCCAAGGAGTAAGCGCCTTTTAATTTCATGGCTAAAGTCACCATCTACAGTGATTTTGGAGCCCAGAAAAATAAAGTCTGACACTGTTTCCACTGTTTCCCCATCTATTTCCCATGAAGTGATGGGACCAGATGCCATGATCTTCGTTTTCTGAATGTTGAGCTTTAAGCCAACTTTTTCACTCTCCACTTTCATCTTCACTTCCATTCTATAGGTTGCATTTTTATTTAATTGATAGTTTCCTTTGCTATCCAGAAACTTTTTGTTTGATATAATCCCACTTGTTTATTTTGCCTTTGCTTTTGGTGTGAAATATGAAAAGTCATCATCAAAACCAATATCAAGGAACTTACCTCCTATGTTTTCTTCTAAACAGTAGTTTTATGGTTTCATATCTTCTTCTGTTCAAGTCTTTGATCCATTTTGAGTTGATTTTTTGTATGGTATAAGATAGTGGCCCACTTTCATTCTTTTCCTGTGTCCAATTTTCCCAGCACAATTTTGAAGAGATTGTACTTCCCCATTATATGTTTTTGGCTCTTTTGTTGTGAATTAGTTGATCATATATGTTTAAGCTATATATGTTGGGGTTATTTCTGAACTTTCTATTCTGTTCCATTGGTGTATGTGTCTGTTTTTATGCCAATGCCTATGCCATCCTCTTCTGCTTACTATAGCTTTGTAATATATTTTGAGGTTAGGACCTGTCATGCTTCCAGCTGTATCCTTTTTACTCAAGAACTGCTTTGCCAAATTGGGGTCTTCTGTGGTTCTATACAAGTTTTGGGACTGTTTTTTCTGTTTTTGGTGGAGAGGGAGTAACTTTCTCTCCTTTGCTGCTGCTGCTGCTAAGTGGCTTCAGTCGTGTCCGATTCTGTGCGACCCCATAGATGGCAGCCCACCAGGCTCCCCCAGCCCTGGGATTCTCCAGGCAAGAACACTGGAGTGGGTTGCCATTTCCTTTTCTCCTTTACATGAGTTTTTATAGAGTTGGTGTGTTTAGTCATTAGCATTCAAAATTTTTATTATGCTCAGATTGGTCTATCTTTAGTTACTGGGAACCTCTTCATATTGGTTTCTGTGTTTTTTTGATGTCCTTTTGGTCATAAATCACACTGTGCAGTATACTAGAACTCATCAGTTCAGTACTGAACTGAACTAGAACTCATAGGAAGTTGTAAATTCTGAGTATACAGTAATTTTCAATAAATTATACTAAAGTATAAAAAACATACAACTAAAAAGAAATATAGTGACAGGTTCAGTTCAGTTTAGTCATTCAGTTGTGTCCAACTCTTTGCAACCCCATGGAGCGCAGCACACCAGGCTTCCCTGTCCATCACCAACTCCCAGAGCTTGCTCAAACTCATGTCCATTGAGTCGGTGATGCCATCCAACCATCTCATACTCTGTCATCCCCTTCTCTTCCTGCCTTCAATCTTCTTAACAGTCAATAAAATATAATAAATGTATTGGTAAATTGAGTTCCATACCACACATAAGACACATGCTGGCATTGTATTTCAATAAACCCTGGGGACTAAAAATCAATCCACAAATAAACTAAATGTAGCAAAACTGATGTAGATAATTCAGGGGAGAAAATATCTCAGTAAACATTGGTACAAGTTAAAATAGTAAATTAAATACATTTACATGAATTTCTGCATAAGTAACAAAAGTACAATATGTGAAAATAAATCATTTAATTAAGTAACCGGTACAAAATATAAAACAAAAATACTATTGAAGGAATTACAATACATTCTCAGACATACACTGAAGACAAATTTTCCAAGATATATCAGAATATTTCATTATTGGTATGCAGCCAAAAGAGAAAAAACATAGAATTCTATTGGAAATTTATGTTCAAGGAAGACCATACTATGTAACAAACACAAACAATAAAATTTTAACTATCTTTAAAACCTAGAACACAATAATCTTCAAAACTAGATATAATATCAATCATAAAGGTTGATAATCCATCATCTTTGTAGAAATTCTACATTTATTTTATTAGACTCAAAGTCATCACTATCTTTAACCTGTTGTTTTATAAGTACTGTTACTATGTTCATTTGAAGAATCTATACCTAATTTTATAGTAATATCATTACTTTTGAGAGATGGATTATAGAGATAATAAATATAAATATAAGAGAATAAACCAAAATTGAATTCTAGTGAGTGTTTGGTTTGTGGCTTGCTGTTTTTCATGAAAACAATAATACAAATCTCTGCTAAAGACTGCATTTCTTTCTTTGTTGGGATGCTTTCCATTGCTCTGCTCCACCTCTAGTGGTAACATTCCTATAGTTATTTTGGAATGAGTAGACTAATAGTCTTGAATGACCATTCTAGACTTGTCAGCTATGTTTGCCCTTCCAACCATAATATGGACTTTACGTATTCAGGTAAACTTGCAATTTTGTTGTTGTTGAAAAAACTCTGTATGCTGGAAGGTAAAATTTTCTTTGTAGTCAAGTGTAGTCATATATACCCTCAGTTCAGTTCAGCTCAGTTCAGTCGCTCAGTCGTGTCCGACTCTTTGCCACCCCATGAATCGCAGCACGCCAGGCCTCCCTGTCCATCACCAACTCCCAGAGTTCACTCAGACTCATGTCCATCGAGTCAGTGATGCCATCCAGCCATCTCATCCTCTGGCGTCCCCTTCTCCTCCTGCCCCCAATCCCTCCCAGCATCAGAATATTTTCCAATGAGTCAACTCTTCGCATGAGGTGGCCAAAGTAGTGGAGTTTCAGCTTTAGCATCATTCCTTCCAAAGAAATCCCAGAGCTGATCTCCTTCAGAATGGACTGGTTGGATCTCCTTGCAGTCCAAGGGACTCTCAAGAGTCTTCTCCAACACCACAGTTCAAAAGCATCAGTTCTTCGGTGCTCAGCCTTCTTCACAGTCCAACTCTCATATCCGTACATGACCACAGGAAAAACCATAGCCTTGACTAGACGGACCTTTGTTGGCAAAGTGATGTCTCTGCTTTTGAATATGCTATATATACCCTGCTGCTAAGTCGCTTCAGTCATGTCCAACTCTGTGTGACCCCATAGATGGCAGCCCACCAGGCTCCCCCATCCCTGGGATTCTCCAGGCAAGAACACTGGAGTGGGTTGCCATTTCCTTCTCCAAGGCATGAAAGTGAAAAGTGAAAGGGAAGTCACTCAGTCATGTCTGACTCCTAGCGTCCCCATGGACTGCAGCCCACCAGGCTCCTCCATGCATGTGATTTTCCAGGCAAGAGTACTGGAGTGGGGTGCCATTTAGCTCCTATGTAAATTTTGGTTTATTCTCCTATATTTAAGTTTGTTGTTTATTATCCCTAATCCATCTCTCAAAAGCAATGAGATATTACTATAAAATTAAGTTCAAGTTTATTGGTATAGATTCTTCAAATGAACACAGTATGAAGTAAGTTCAAAAGTCAATGTTCTCCAGAACAGTTTTAAAACAACTTCTTGAAACCTATGAATATTTAAAACATCATTATGCAATCAGGACACTGATGAGACTCAGCTTGAAACCATTTTTCGTACTTCAGTGACTGTCTATTCACTTTGATTTAGGATAGGCTATCCTGAGGATTTTTAAGCTTTTGGATATTTGCTAATAAATTCTGAAGCTGTAACATGTCCTAAGCATTCAGGACTTCTTTGCTCTCTGTATCTTTGCAAACATGGCATTCTAGGGACACCCAGTGATTTATCAACTTTTGATGCAACTTAAGTGTTCTCAAATTACCCATCTATATAGTGCTAATTTTTACATGTGTATCAAAAATAGTACATTAAGGGAATTCATGTATTTCATCTTCATGAAGCTTACATCACTTTGGTTCTCAACTTTCTTTTGCATTCCAGACACATAGAATCTAAAAAGACATTTTTTCCCTAGAGATTATTTTTGTAAGTATATAAAGTCAAGTTATAAAGCAGTTCAATAACTTTGTGGGAGTATATGCATTCTTCTGGGGATGGTGGAACATCATGCAAAAGTCAATGACTTCTCAATGGAAAAACATGGAATTAAATTCAAATTTTGTAAATGAAACCAAAATAAAAAAATAAATATTAGCAGTATGTTTCCAAAATAAGGCAGATGCTATTTGGTTTAGTGCAACAGACTCTGACATAGCAACTTATAAATCATCTTTGGCCTTGAATTAATTATGAATATATGTGCTTTTTAAAGTGAACATTTCTGATTCTCAATTGTATATAAAAGCAAACTAAATCAAATTTGCTTCTAAATTTTGCTTTGCTCAGGTATAGTGAGTTGGTGTTGGAGCATGAAAACTGAATAAGACACTTCACATTGAATTTGGGTCACTTCATTTCCTGAGTTCTCAAGGTAATGGAGTCATCTTTGATAAAATTTGCACTAAGGCCGTATAAGCCAAGGATGGATTTCCAATGCTTATTTTATTATTAAGGTCCAAGAAGCTGAAGAAACCCTTGGAAAAGGTCTGCAGTATTTCCAACTCTGCCAGCTGAGAAGTTGATGATTGTCAGTCTCAACCTTATCCTGTGAAGCTCTTCTTTTGGCATCTTGGCAAAAACTTACTTATGCTTTTTCAGCCGCAGGGCCTTAGATCAGATTTACCTTTTGCACATGACCAAAAACACTGGCCAAGCAAGCCAAGCAATGAATGAATATCTCCCTTTCAGATTGTTCTGAGTGGGCTTTTTTCTCTTTTTTCTGAAGTTTAATCATGTACATTGACTTGTCCCATCGAATACCTACGAGTGTCCGTACAGTAGAAAAAAATTATAATCTTATTCCACTTTTGAACCAAATTTCTTTAAAAAATGGTCATTCAAGGGGCCAGCTCTGGTGAAGTTGACAACTTTCACAGCAGCAGAAAAAACTTCTTTCATTGGTATTGGCCAAGTCTCTAATACCAACACAAGCCAATCTGCACAGCAATGCATTCCAGTGTCAGGGGTTGCTTCTCCATCACCAGAGCTACAAAACTAGGTGTATGTCCGTGCATCACAGCTGTTCTATTTTGCATAAAATATGAGAATTTTCTTTCAGTTGAAGTGTTTCTTGGCAAAGAAATGATGTTGACAGACCCTAAGATTTCTAAAAGGGGCTCACAAAGTTCTTAAAAGAGCTCATACAGATGTAGGTAGCTTTATCTGGCTGAGTGCTGAAGGAAAATGATTTTTTTCTACCGTGATCGGATTCAAAACCAATGACATTAGAGGAAATGTCAGTGATTTTGTACTGAATAATACAATTTTACAATTATAGACTTTTGATTTTAATTCCACAGATCAGCTCAACAATTGTGTGGTACAATTTGTCAACACAGCCTCTTTAATCACGTGGGAGGGTTTTCTCAGTTGCTCAGTCATGTCCAACTCTGCAACCCTATGGCCTGTAAACCGCTAGGCTTCTCTGTCCATGGGATTTTCCAAGCAAGAATACTGGAACGAGTTGCCCTTTCCTCCTCTAGGGGATCTTATTGACCCAGGGATCAAACCCACGTCTTCTGTGTCTCCTGCATTAGCTGGTGGATTCTTTATCACTGGAGCCACCTGGGAAGCCCCTCTAATCATGTTTCTGTTTCTGGGTGTGTGCTCAATCATCCAACTCTGTGACTCCATGGACTGTAGCCCACAAGGCTCCTCTGTCCATGGGATTCTCTAGGACAGAATAATGGTGTGGGTTGCCATTTCCTCCTCCAGAGGATCTTCCCAATGCAGGCATCGATCCTGAGGCTTGAGTTCTTGAGGTTCCTGCAATGGGAGACAAGATTCTTTACCACTGTACCACCTGGGAAGGCCCTCTCTAATCATGTTGTGTGGTTATTATCTGTCAGTGTGATCAGTAATCTTTAGGTTGCTTCAATAAGAGCTTTCAGTGATGGAGGAAAATGGATATTTTGGTAAAACAACATCCTTTTAAAACTGAGCCTTCTTTTCATGATGAAAATCTCCTCTGTTCTGTAAGTTTTCAGGAAGGAGGTCATGGAGGATCATTTCAGTTGCTTTGACTAAGTACCACCATTGGCAAGAAACTTGGCATGTAAGGCCGCTGAAGTTTTATGTGTCATTAAGCGCTAAGACTAAACCAAAGGATATATAAACATCACTTTCCTTCCTTCTCTCCTCCACCCCCTTCATCTTTCCATTCTTCTTTCCTTCCTTCCTATTTTTAATTAGGTCTAATCATTTTCATCATAATTATAATGGTAACTAGTATTTTTGTGTTCTTAGTTACCTTTGGTTAGGTATTATTATCATTACCATTTTACTGATGAGGAAAACAAAGTATAGAGATTAAATAGCTTGTTGAAATTATGCAGTTAGTGAGTAATCAAGCCAGTATTCCATCCAGGTTTTCTGGCTCCTAAACTGAGCTGCTAACATTTCTGCAAAATCATTATTATCTTGTCATGTATAGTAGAGTCCTCAGCTACTCTCTACATGTTTGGAATAAACATTATGATAGTAGTACAATTTACTTTAAAAGAGTTTTTCTAACAAAATAAGTTTTAAAGTAACAGGTAGGGGAAGGTATTTTTCTTTTTTTGTGTGGGAATCACTATGGATTGCAGATTAGAATTTTAATGCCATAGAATTTTTCTTTCAGAATATTGTCTCATATTAATTAGCCTATGCTAAGGTACTGAACCATGCAATGTTTTGAGATATGGCTGTGGACTTTCAAAAATCATGGTTAATTAGCAATTCATTTCCACTGTTTGCAATACATATTTTGTGATATTGCCTTTCTGACACTCTGTGATTGTCTTTCAAATGTTTTCATTTATTTTTTTAAAAAAAGGCAATCCTAGGGAATTCTAGTGGTTAGGACTCTGTGCTTTCATTGCCAAGAACAGGAGTTCAGTCCTTGGTTTGGTAAACTAAGATCCTGTGAGCTGCACAGCCAGTGAAAAAAAAAAAAAGGCAATCCTGGTATTCTAAAGAGAATTCAGATGTCTTCATCCTAGAGTGAAACAGTGTGTGAGCCTGTCTGATAAGCATTAGTGCATACAGCTTTCTCTGCTTCTATCTGTCCAGTAAGAAATGCCAGGGTATTCTCACAGCCTTCTTACATTTTTGTCATAAATCCCACAACTGATTTGATACAATCTGGTATAGAACCCAGTAAATACGTACTGGTTCATGGAAATGTTTTTGTTTTATTATAACGATGACAACATGCATTTATTCTAGGCTCATTTTAATAAATGTCTTCATAAATAAATTATGTCTACATTTTTAAAGAGGTCTAAATATCTCCTTCCTCTTCTAACTTTCTTAGGTTAGGCAATCCCAAAGTTGATAATGTGTTTCATCCAGTTTGTCCTTCATGAGTTTCATCCAGAACTTTATTTTTAAACAATATTTTGTCATTCTCTTTATCAGGGTTCTTTCATTTAGCAACTACATTTTCTTAGACTTTGGCCATTAAACCAGAAGAAATAAAATGTCCAAAACTAAAGTGTTGATTTTTGTCAGACTCTTGCTCCCACTGTGGTCTTGCCCATCTCAGTTGATGGCGGTTGAATCTTATCTGTCACAATTTACATCTAATTCATTAGTTAATTCTGCTGCTTCCCTGCTTCAAGCTGTATCCAGAATTTGACCACTTCTATCTTCCCCACAGCCACCTTGAACCACGTCACCAAAATATCTTGCTTGATTTAAGTTTAGTTAAACTCTTAAATCATTTTCTTACTTCTACTGTTATCACCTTAGTCTCTTCACCCACCAACAGGGTTATACTTTTTTAACATAAATCATATCATATCATATCATATCATTCTTTTGCTCAAAAGCCCCATTGGCTTCAGGCACACTTTAGTATAAAATCCAACATTCTTAGCACGGAGTCATGTATGTTCTTGCCTCTGGTTACTTTTTTTAGTTAAGTTTCCACTGGAACATTACCGTATAGCAAACAAACTTCAAAATTTCCAAAATTGTAGCTCAACAGTTTCCGTGGGTTTTTCTCCTTTACAGATATGCAGGACTGCCGAGGCAGTTCTATTGCAGGCCATGGGGTAGATTTGGCTCTGATCTAAGCCAAATCAGAGACCAGTGCCTTCCCAGGGCCTGAACATTTTATGGCAGATGTAAGGAGAATTGGAAGCCAAAGCAAATCTTGAAAGCCTTTTAAATCCTCTGCTTAATTCTTGCTGGCTAATGTTCTTCACCTCATAACACTTCTTTTCTCCTTTTAGTTGTCTTAATTAATTATTTTAATTAATGTACCTACACAGTAAGTTCTTAAAATCAAATAGTGATTCCTCCTACTTTATTCATTTTCAAAATGTTTGGGCTATTTTAGTTTTTTGTCTTTTTGTATATGTATTAATATAAATTTTTGATAAAAATTGCATTGAGTACATGGATAAGTAAGTAGAGAAATGACATCTTTATTTTGTATTATTGTGTTATATACTAAGGTATCCATTCTGTGACAAAGTTCTCTGATTTCTCTCGTCAGCATTTTGTAATTTTCGGCATACAGATTCTATTTGCATTTGGTTAGATTTATATCTAAGTATTATTTCTTTGGAGTGACTGTAAATGGTATTGTTTCCAGGTTTCAATTACTTAGGAGCTTGTTGCTTAAAATTTTAGGATTTAAAAAAAAAAAAATATATATATATATATGCATGGGCTTCCCTGCTAGCTCAGCTGGTAAAGAATATGCCTCCAATGGAGGAAACCCCAGTTCTATTCCTGGGTTGGGAAGATCCACTGGAGAAGGAATAGGCTACCCACTCCAGTGTTCTTGGACTTCCCTGGTGGCTCAGATGGTAAAGAATCCTCCTGCAATGTGGAAGAGCTGGGTTCGATCCCCAGGTTGGGAAGATCCCTGGAGGAGGACATGGCAACCCACTCCAGTATTCTTGCCTGGAGAATTCCTATGGACAGAGGAGCCTGGCTCATATATATGGTGATCATACAGTAAAGCCATATTTTTTTTCCTTTTAAATTTAGTCAGATAACTTTTCTGGTCAAGTACATATAGCTATATCTGTTCCTCAGATGTTTGCAAAGAAGGTATAATTCTGTTTATAGGATACAAAATTGAACCTGATCATTTTTGAATCTGACATGATCACTTATATTAGAAAATCTTTTGTAGTCTTAAAATGGTCTTATTTTTTCTAAACAGCTATAAAACATTAAGAGTGATAAGTTCAAATACCTAATTAAAATTAGTTTTATTTTGTATATCAAATTATTTTATATATCATTGATTTGCTTTCTACTTTACTTCTTTTTCACATGGTAATAACGCCTACATTTCAACCAGTACCATTTGGTTTGTGCGTGCTTCTTTTATTCACATATATTTGGATTTTGTTCTTACCTTTCTCTGAAAGTCTCTGTCATTTACCTAGGAGTTTAAGTTCTTTATGTTATTATATTTATATTTATTATAAATATTTACACTTTAATTTTTTCTTGGTATTTAATTTTTTTCTATTTTATAATGCCTTTCTGATTGCTAAGCTTCCTTTCCTTTTATGCCGAAACAATAGTTTGCTTCTTTATTTTCGAGTGATTTCAAAGATGTCTACTTATAGTTCTCTGTATAATCACCATTAATTTTCACACAAATATAATTAAATTTACATTCTTCTAAATCTACAAGTGAAGACATCCCTACAAGACAGATATTTATTCAGCCATCTGTCTCTCTTTTTACTTTCTTTTTCCCTCTGTTTCTTGGTCATTGTTAATTTAATCTGTAAATATATATCTAGACTATTATTAACAATGTAATATTTTACTTTATGCATATTATCTTTTAAAATAACTATTTTGTATTTTCATTTATTGTGTAACTAAACCTACTTCATGACTAAGACATTGTTGTTTACCCAAAACTGTTTGTAAAATGAATTCCTCATTTTCAAATCCTTTATTTTAATTCACCCCTTGATTGGTAGAAGTACATCTTTGAGTAATTTATTTTAAAAATGTACTTATCTGGTGTGTTTATAAAGGTAAAAAGATTATTTTTTTTTCTATTTATCCCACACAATTGATTTCTTACTGAATATATCTTCTTTATAGCTCTTTGGATAACAGCTTTTTATCTTCTAAAACTGGAGCCTATTATACAGAGTGAAGTAAGCCAGAAGGAAAAACACCAATACAGTATACTAACGCATATATATGGAATTGAGAAAGATGGTAACAATAACCCTGTATACGAGACAGCAAAAGAGACAGTGGTGTATAGAACAGTCTTATGGACTCTGTGGGAGAGGGAGAGGGTGGGAAGATTTGAGAGAATGGCATTAAAAAAAAAAAAAAAAGGAAACAGTGTTACAAAGTCTGGCTGTCGTGTGTGTGTGTGTGTGTGTGTGTGTGTGTGTGTGTGTGTGTGTGTTTAGGATATGTGCTTGAAATAATCTTGCTTACTACTAAGGAACTAAAGCAAGAAAATTAAAAAAAACTTTCCTCTTTTTAATTTTTGTAAACTTTAATAAATTTCTAGAATTTGTCTAATAATATGTCACTTTCTGTCCTCGGTTTTGGCTGGTTAGTGGGAAGTGTTTCTAATATGGCCTCTTCTTAGCAAAGTTTTATTGTCATTGTTTACCTATAATAACTTCAATCATTGTATTTTGTTAACATCTGGGGATTTCTCTAGGACTCAGTAGTATCTCACAGGTTAGTACTTTGCTCTCCTTTTTTCATATCTCCCAACTTCTCTCCAAGAAATTTTCTCTTTTTGCTCTTGTCTCCTTTTTCCTAGGAGAACTTTATAAGCTTTACATCCACATTATTTTCACTTTTAATGTATATAGTTTCTAGTCTTTGGTTTCTCTCATAAAGATTTTAATTATTGAGTGTACTTTTATTTGCTTGTGGACATTCTTTATGACGTCTATCTTCTTTTTCATCTCTGTTTCCATCCTTTATATCTGAGCCAGTGATCTCTTCTTCTAACTTTGACTTTTCTGTGTAAACATTTTCTCTTATTTTGGAAGGCATGCTTTCCTTTTCTTTAATTAAATATGAAGCTGTTAATTTCTAAAAACTATTTTCTGGGGTTTATAACAATTTTCAAAAGTAATCTTTTTGATCTGAACCCTTACCTTAATTTCAATCCATGGTAGATTGTTTTCTGCACACTCATTTTTCTTCTTCTTTTAAATACATTCTCAATTTAAAGTTATTATAAAACAATGGCTACATTTGTTTATGCTGTACAACATATTTTTGTTGTTTACCTATATTATACACAGTAATTTTTACCTCTTAATCTCATACCCATATCTTTTTTTTCTACAGTATTTAAAGAAATAATTTACTTATATATTTGGTTAGGGTAGGTCTTTGTTGTTGCACATGGGCTTTCTCCAGTTGTGACCAGGTGCACAGACTTCTCATCATGGTGGCTTCTCTTGTGGAGCACAGGCTCTGGACACACAGGATTCAGTAGTTGCAGCACAGTTCAGTTCAGTCGCTCAGTCGTATCCGACTCTTTGTGACCCCATGAATCGAAGCACGCCAGGCCTCCCTGTCCATCACCAACTCCCAGAGTTCACTCAGACTCACGTCCATCGAGTCAGTGATGCCATCCAGCCATCTCATCCTCTGTCATCCCCTTCTCCTCCTGCCCCCAATCCCTCCCAGCATCAGAGTCTTTTCCAATGAGTCAACTCTTCACATGAGGTGGCCAAAGTACTGGAGTTTCAGCTTTAGCATCATTCCCTCCAAAGAAATCCCAGGGCTGATCTCCTTCAGAATGGACTGGTTGGATCTCCTTGCAGTCCAAGGGACTCTCAAGAGTCTTCTCCAACACCACAGTTCAAAAGCATCAATTCTTTGGTGCTCAGCTTCTTCACAGTCCAACTCTCACATCCATACATGACCACTGGAAAAACCATAGCCTTGACTAGACGAACCTTTGTTGGCAAAGTAATGTCTCTGCTTTTGAATATGCTATCCAGGTTGGTCATAACTTTCCTTCCAAGGAGTAAGCGTCTTTTAGTTTCATGGCTGGAATCACCATCTGCAGTGATTTTGGAGCCCCCAAAAAATAAAGTCTGACACTGTTTCTACTGTTTCCCCATTTATTTCCACTGTTTCCCCATCTATTTCCCATGAAGTGATGGGACCGCATGCCCTGATCTTCGTTTTCTGAATGAGCTTTAAGCCAACTTTTTCACTCTCCACTTTCACTTTCATCAAGAGGCTTTTTAGTTCCTCTTCACTTTCTGCCATAAGGGTGGTGTCATCTGCATATCTGAGGTTATTGATATTTCTCCCAGCAATCTTGATTCCAGCTTGTGCTTCTTCCAGCCCAGATTACATGTCTTATTTGTCTTTCTCTGTGTATACTCCCTCTTAATTGTCAGTGAATGAGGAAAGGTTTACACAGACTTGGTGTTTGTCAAAACATAGAATTTGCATCTATTTTGAGATGGCCTGCTGCCAAGGTTAATGTACATAACTTCTAGGTCAATTTCTTTTGCCTATCAAAGATTCAACATGTGCTGAGATATACAAACTTTCTAACTTCCACTGTATAATTCTTTGAATCTGTGAGAAGATGAGGTGTGTTAAGTACCTCAGCCTGCAGCATGCTGCTGCTAAGTCGCTTCAGTCATGTCCGACTCTGTGGGACTCCAGATACAGCAGCCCACCAGGTTCCCCTGTCCCGGGCATTCTCCAGGCAAGAACACTGGAGTGAGTTGCCATTTCCTTCTCCAATGCATGAAAGTGAAAAGTGAAAGTGAAGTCGCTCAGTTGTGTCCAACTCCTAGCGACCCCATGGACTGCAGCCTACCAGGCTCCTCTGTACATGGGATTTTCTAAGCAAGAATACTGGAGTGGGGTGCCATTGCCTTCTCCAGCCTGCAGCATGCATTGCTCTAAATACTCTCCCAGCCTATTCCCTAAGCTACTGTGCTCGCCATGTGGGCATGAGAAGTTGCAGACTGGCACCACCTCTCCTGTTCCTCCACCACTGGCCCATAATGCCAGGAATGCAGTCTCTGAATGTGTGTAAAAGAGATACTGAAGGAACATGGAAGGGAAGAGAAATATAACATGGAATGTCCCACTGGTACAATTTTGATACAGTCAAGCAACGACTTTTCACTTTCCGGTTTGGAACAGATCCAACACTGGAGTCGTGATTAGATGGCAGATGGAGAGTGATGATAGGGTTTTGGGTAGATGATGTGAACTGGCCGCAACTTCCCTCAGCCTAACTCCAGCGAGCCTGGTGGGCTGCCGTCTCTGGGGTCACACAGAGTCGGACACGACTGAAGTGACTTAGCAGCAGCAAAGCAGGCATAGGCTGTTTATTGCGTTTCTCAACCTTGATACACCAGCCTTGTAACAGAAATTTATCCCAATTTCTGAATTAATATCTTCTTTTCTTACACTTCATTGATGCAGTGAATATTCTTCATTATATTTTCTTAAGCGTTTTACTGAAAATTTGATATGGGGCAGTTAAGGAAATGCAGTTTTTGTTCAGATGTCTTCAAAGGTTTAAAACATTTTTTCTATTTCTGAATTGAGACTTTTTTTCTAAGAGCTTCTAGGTTCGGTTTATCTGCATGGCAAAGATTAAGATCATTTTCTCTTAAAAAAAGTTCACGTTTGATTTATAGTGTGATTGAATTTAAATCTACTGGTCCTGGGCTTACATATCTGTCCAGCATTTAACTTCTACTTGCCCTTTCTCAAGAGCCAAGGGGCTGACTCCATAGTGACTGTCAGACTTGACCTTATTAGCTCCCCTTGGAAGCTTGGCACTAGCTAATTCAACCATGCCTCACATCCCTGCTTCACTTGCTTGTTGCCCAAAATGTAACCTCCTCTGTTATCTCTTTTTTCCTATTTGCTTCTCTTCATATTACCTGATACTCTGATGCTTTTTCTTTCCACATGGCTATTCTCCTAATTGCTACAAAACTGTAATTTCTAGAAACATTGCTTTTTAGTAGCAAATTCTCCTCTATGTGAACTGCTTCACTGAATGGTATGCATACTTAAAAAAATCAACAATATGAGGGTTGCCAGTTAAGTTTTATTTGGGGCAAAATGAGGACTAGAGCCTAGGAGACAGCATCCTAGACAGCTCTGAGAAACTGCTCCAAAAAAGCAGGGAGGAAAGTCAGTATATGTGAGATTTTGGTGAACAGGGAATACATGCAATCAAGCACATATTTTTCTGGAAGATTTCTCCTAGTCTCATAAAATTTTTGCTAGTCATGTGGAACATTCATCATCATGAAGGATTTTAGTCATTTTCTAGGTATGAGGAGATACAAAAATTGGGTTCATGTAATCAGCTCCTGAAAATATTTAACTATCTGAAGACATGTCCTGCCAGCTTTCCCTGGAGCACAGAGTGCCTCATTTCTGCTGTCCGCCCTGGACTCCTTTCAGGGGGTGTTGAAAATCAGTAGCTGCAGCAGCACATGATTTAATCCTTGTAAAGGTAGATGGCAAGTGATGATTTGCAGTTGACAGGTAGAAAGAGGAAAGATTTTTTTTTCTTTCCTTAGTTCTTTAGCAGCAAGCAAGGATGTTTTAAACACATTATCTCACACACACACGTATTATTCATGTTAGCCATTTATGAACTTATAGAATGATCCATCCACCTTAGCAATTTCCATAATGAAATATGAGTTTTTATAACCCAAGAAATGGCTCTATTTCTCAGCATAAAGAGATGTTCAAGGAATACATAGCAAAAGTAAAACAGGCTATATGATTCCTTCATACGCCTCTGTTTTGAATGTATGCATGTGCATGCTCAGTCGTGTCCAACTCTTTGTGACCCCATGGACTGTAGCCCACCAGACTCCTCTGTCCATGGGATTTTCCAGGCAAGAATATTGCAGTGGGCTGCCATTTCCTCCTCCAGGGGATCTTCCCAATCCAAGGATCGAACCCACGTCTCTTGTGTCTCCTACACTGTCAGGTGAATTCTTTACCCCTGAGCCACTTGGGGAACACTCTGTATAGAAAGCTATGTTCTTATCTACTTTAGTCCCTTCTCGTTACACTAGCGAGTGTGCCGTGTGGCATCGGCAACAACCCTAACTTTCTCTGTCGTCTTAAGCAATGCTATGGCCTGAGTCCGCCTTTATTTATGTTAGCCAGCAATTACAACTAAAGTTAACTGGACTGACTAAGGGCCTAGACTGACACCCCCACCCCCTCAACTATGATTATAATTGGGACTTCTTTTTTCTTTTTTTTAATTACAGTATAATTGATTTATTAATAATATATTAGTTTCAGTATATGACTAGTGATTCAATAGTTTTATAGGTTGTACTTCATTTAAATTTATTACAAAATAATTACCTTGTTTCTTTGTGCTTTACAATATATTCTTGTTGCTTAGTTACTTTAACCACAGTGGTTTGTGTTTCTTTTTTTTTAATTTAAATTTATTTATTTTAATTGGAGGCTAATTACTTTACAATATTGTATTGGTTTGTGTTTCTTAATGCCATACACCTGTCTCTCCTCTCCTGCCTTACCTCTCTGCACTGGTAACCATTAGTGTCTTCTCTATACCTGTGAGTCTGTTTCTTTTTTATTACATACATTCATTTGATTTTACTCCTTAGTCATCTTACTTTAGAGCATTTGCATGACACTGTGATTCATAAGAAATACATATTAGGTTTTTTTTTTTTTTTTTGTCATTTCTGGCATAAAGCCCTTAAAACCTTTGGAATTTTTTAAATGAAGACAGCAAAGTATCTTTTGTTATGTTAATGAGGTAACTTTCAGGGGGAAAACATCTGAAAATGAGGGCTGGTTGATAGTGGAGCCAACCAGGTCTTTAGAGGGTTGGAACTTTCAGTCCTATCCCACAGCCTCTGGGAGGGAGAGGAGGGGGTCTGGAGGTTGAATCAATCAGCAATGGACAATTATTTACTCAAATCTTACCTGTGTATTGAAGCCCTCATAAAACCCAAAGGAACGCATATCAGTGACCTTTGCAACTGGTGAAAACATGGAAGTGTGGGCAGAGTGGTACCCTTGGAGCGGGTGTGGAAGTTTAGTGCTTCTTCTCTGTATGTTGCCCTGGGCTTCTCTTCAACCTACTTGTTCCTGAATTTTATCCTTTTATAGTAAACTGGTGGTCTAGTCAGTAACATGTTTCTCTGAGTTCTATGAGCCATTCCAGCAACTATTTCAACCCAAAGAGGGGATCATGGGAACCTCTGATGTATAGCTAGTTTGTCAGAAGTATAGGTAACAGCCTGGACATGTGACTGGTTTCTGAAATTCAAGGAGGAGGTTCATTGGAACCTACCATCTATAGTTTGTCAGTCAGATACAGTGATGACCTGGGCTTCTGATTGCTGTCTGAAGAGAGGAGGGTCGTGTAGGACTAAGATAAGATCTGGTAAGATCTGTAAGATCTGTAAGATAAGATCTGGTAAGATCTGTAAGATCTGGTGCTATCTCCAGGCAGATAAGATCAGAATTGAGTTAAATTATAGGACACCCAGATGTATCAGAGCATTGCTTGCTTTATGTTCTGGTGGGAAAAGCCCCACCTCCACACACTTGAATTGGTGGCCAGAACCTTTTTAACCTGCCTTTGCATTATCCTTCTTTGCTGGGGCCTGGTGGCTGAATACTGAATAACTGGCAACTTAATAAGGACCAACACCTCACATATGCATTTTCATCCTGGCTGAGAAGGACATCTCCATTAACTTGATGGTTAACCACTGCCTCCTTCTTGAAACTTGACTCTTCTTGTTTCCATGATGCTGAAGTCTCATGGTACGCCACTCACCAGTAGGACCATTTTTTTTTTTTACATGTTTCTTTCCTTAAACATTGGTGATTCTTGGGGTTTGGGGAGTGTTAATCATGTCTTTTTCCAACGTGGCTTCTGAACCAATGGAGAAGTAGACACAGGATGCAGATAGAGATCAACGTACTAGTTTTCCTACAGTAATGCTGAATTGAAGAGTGCAACCTGAACACAAATGGATGACTCAGTCTTTGACAGAATTGGATGGGCTTTTTCATCCAGTTGCAGGCAGTGAAGCAGGAAACCCTTAGGCCTCCCCACTCAGGGCAGAGCCTGCTTCAGTAGCTTCCTGAAGTAGAAATAAGAAAATGAACCCACAAGGTAGATCAACTAGTCTGAAGTCGAAGGGCCACACTTGTGCAAACACATTTTTCTGTTTTACCCATCTAATAAGTCACTCTTCTTTCCTTAAAGGCCTGAGTGTTTGAAAAATATGTTTTTTACTGTGTATGCTGTCCAGCCTGATATGCAGATATCCTCCCAATATCTGATTATTTCTCCTCCTGTTGCACAAATAATAAGTCATCAGTTCTTCATATGTTATTAATGATGGTGATTGCCCTAGCCCTAACTCGTCATGTCTACACCTAAGCCTTGATTACTGTTCCCTTAGTTCTTGTATGCTTATTTAGTTCCCATTCCAGATTTTAGGGGAAAAAATAAAAAAAGATTACAAATACTCATTCTATAGGAATTCTTTTAGGCTTAGAAAAAAAGATACATTTTGCGAATATTTCTTAAGCTTAGAAGGCATTCTCTAAAGTTGTACGTAGAGGTGTCATCATGATGTTTTCTTATAAAATTGTGCTGTATTTTCCTTGTAACACTTGTGCTAGGATTTTGAATAGAAATAGAATCTCACCTGGCCTCAGAATACTGGTGTTTATGGGGCCTTATATTTTACATAAGTCTGAAGATTGATTCAAGAGTAATATTCTGAAATCTGGAAAGATCTGTGACTCAGAGAGTGATAAAACATCTAAGATATCTCTTAGTATTCCCAAATGAGTCTCAGCTGAGTTGGGGAAAGAATTATAAACGATCTGCTTCTCCAAGACTAAGAAACTGCATTACATTTTAACCTCTTTGATTATAAGGCTTTTTAAAAAAAAATCCTCAAACCTGAGCACATCCATGTGTATATAGGACTTGAGTTATTTCTTCCATGAGGGCTTCCCTGATGGCTCAGATGGTAAGGAATCTGCCTGCAATATGGGAAACCTGGATTGGATCCCTGGGTCGGGAAGATCCCCTGAAGGAGGAAATGGCAACCCACTCCAGTATTCTTGCCTGAAAAATCCCATGGACAGAGGAGCCTGGTGGGCTACAGTTCATGAGGTCGAAAAAAGTTGGACATAACTGAGCAACTAACACTTAGTCTAACACTAGTGGCAATGCCCTTTCCAGTGTGAGATGATTCTCTAGACATTCATGAAAGCCATGAATTCTTTGACTTGGACAAAAAGGAAGAGACAGTGAACCCTTAACAGGGAGTTCAGACCTAGAAGGCAGGAAATTACTTACTGTATTAATTAACATTTGATAAGCACCTCCTGTGTGCCGTGACTGATTCAAGCACTGTGGAGAATAAAGGACATTTTATTAGTTCACATTATCATTTTGTTGTCATATGCCTATTTTCTGACTGAATCTTTAACATAACAGAGCAATTCTTGTGCTTCAGTCTATTAGTCTGTCTAGTAATATTTTCAGATTTGGGTTATATTTCTAACTCCTAGGACATGTATGTCATGTACCCAATCTACAACACCACTCAACTATTTATCCAATAGTATTTATTGCTGGAACACCAGGTTTACAAAGATGAATAATATAGGTTTCTTGACTTTGAGACACCAAATATCTATTGAGCAAAAGTAGAAATCAGCAGTGACAGGACAATTTAATGTGTGAACTAACAGTATTACCAAACTTAGGTTTGGCTGCTCACTGCTCAAAAGCCAATAATTGAGAGGCAAATATCAGTAGAAAGGAGAGATGAAGGAAAGATGCTTTAATAAGAAAAGTCAGCAATCTACGGAGGAGCGGAACTCATGTCCCAAGACCAGCTCTGAAGATTCTATTCAGCCATGATAGTTTTTAAAGGGTAAAAGAAGCAAGAATCTCAAAGAACTGAGACAGGAGGTTGGGTTCTGCATCATTCTCCATTGTCTGAAGACTGGCTGATATTATCTTGCTTGAGTGATCTGCCTACAGGATATATAAGGAGGGTGTTGAGGGTAGAGAGCAAGTCATTTTTAAACTGCTTAATTCTTCATTCTTTTTAATCTAGGAAGAGTCAACAGGTTATCTACAAGGAGAGCATAAGACAGGAGTTAGTTTAAATTGCCTACCAGTCAATTGTAAAGGAAATCAGTCCTAAATATTCATTGGAAAGACTGATGCTGAAGCTCCAATACTTTGACCACCTGATGTGAAGACTGACTCATTGGAAAAGACTCTGATGCTGGGAAAGATTGAAAGGCAGGAGGATAAGGAGATGACAGAGGATGAGATGGCATCGCCAACTCAATGGATATGAGTTTGAGCAAGCTCTGGAGTTGGTGATGGACAGGGAAGCCTGGCGTGTGGCAGTCCGTGGAGTCGCAAAGAGTCAGACATGACTGAGCAATTGAACTGAACAGAACTGAGTGATCTCATTCCTATAATTAAGTTCTTTTAAGGTTATAGGGGGACAGAAGTGGGCAAACAGGAAAGGGGCAAAAGAGCTACTTTCAATGTGAGTGGGTACAAAGCTGAAAGAGTCAGTTGCCTTGGGATGAGAAGAGGAAAGTGAAACATTTTAACTTTGTCTTAGATCACCTGTGGAGAGTTCTCCAGGTAGAAGGGGGAGCCTACAGAAAAGAATATATGCTCTGCTGCTGTTGCTGCTGCTAAGTCACCTCAGTCATGTCCAACTCTGTGCGACCCCATAGATGGCAGCACACAGGGCTCCCCCATCCCTGGGATTCTCCAGGCAAGAACACTGGAGTGGGTTGCCATTTCCTTCTCCAATGCATGAAAGTGAAAAGTGAAAGTGAAGTTGCTCAGTCGTGTCCGACTCTTAGCGACCCCATGGACTGCAGCCTACCAGGCTCCTCTGTCCATGGGATTTTCCAGGCAAGAGTACTGGAGTGGGGTGCCATTGCCTTCTCCGAATATATGCTCAGGAATTGTAATTAGCCTGTCAGAGTATTGTTTATTTGAGGGTAGATAAACAATAAGGTTTAATGTAGAAATTGATTAACACTGAAGGACTGGTTTTCTTCCGAATAGTGAGGTTCTTGGAGCAAAAGAGAGGAGAATCATTCTTATACAAAGAAACATTACAAAATCAAGTGGGTTAAAAAAAACTTTATATTCATGCATTTGGATACTTGTTTTTCACATTGTTTGTTTTGTTGTTGTCGTTTAGTTGGTCAGTCATGTTCGACTCTTTGTGACCCCGTGGACTGCCACATGCCAGGCTTCCCTGTCCTTCACCATTTTTTTTTTTTTTTTAAATTTTAAATTAAGTTTTAAATTTTAATTGGTGGCTAATTACTCTACAATACTGTAGCGGATTTTGCCATACACTGACATGAATCAACCATGAGTGTACATGTGTTCCCTATCCTGAACCTCCCTCCCACCTCACTCCCCATCCCATCCCTCAGGGTCATCCCAGTGCACCAGCCCTGAGCACCCTGTCTCATGCATCGAACCTGGACTGGTGATCTATTTCACATATGATAGTATACATGTTTCAATGCTATTCTCTCAAATCATCCCACCCTTGCCTTCTCCCACAGAGTCCAAAGGTCTGTTCTTTACATCTGTGTCTCTTTTGCTGTCTTACATACAGGGTCATCGTTACCATCTTTCTAAATTCCATATATATGCATTAATATATTGTATCAGTATTTTTCTTTCTGACTTACTTCACTCTGTATAATAGGCTCCAGTTTCATCCACCTCATTAGAAATGATTCAAATGCATTCTTTTTAATGGCTGAGTAATATTCCATTGTGTATATGTACCACAGCTTTCTTATCCATTCATCTGTGAATGGACATCTAGGTTGCTTCCATGGTCTGGCTATTGTAAACAGTGCTGCAATGAACACTGGGGTACATGCGTCTCTTTCAATTCTGGTTTCCTCAGTGTGTATGCCCGGCAGTGGGATTGCTGGGTCATATGGCAGTTCTATTTCCAGGTTTTTAAGGAATCTCCACATTGTTCTCCATAGTGGCTGTACTAGTTTGCATTCCTACCAACAGTGTAAGAGGGTTCCCTTTTCTCCACACCCTCTCCAGCATTTATTGTTTGCAGACTTTTTTGATAGTAGCCATTCTGACTGGCATGAGATGGTACCTCATTGTGGTTTTGATTTGCATTTCTCTGATAATGAGAGATGTTGAGCATCTTTTCATGTGTTTGTTAGCCATCTGTATGTCTTCTTTGGAGAAATGTCCTTCACCATTTCCTGGAGCTTGCTCAAAGTCATGTCTATTGAATTGGTGATGCCATCCACCCATCTCATCCTTTGTCATGCCCTTCTCCTCCTGCCTTCAATCTTTCCCAGGATCAGGGTCTTTTCTAATGAGTTAGCTCTTCATACCAAGTGGCCAAAGTATTGGAGCTTCAGCAGCATCAGTCCTTCCAAAGAATATTCAGGGTTGATTTCCTTTAGGATTGACTGGTTTGATATTCTTGTAGTCCAGGGGACTCTCAAGAGTCTTCTCCAACACCACATTTTGAAAGCATCAATTCTTTGGGCTTCAGCCTTCTTTATGATCCAACTCTCACATCCATACATGACAACCAGAAAAACCATAGCTTTGACAAGATGGACCTTTGTTGGCAAAGTAATGTCTCTGCTTTTTAATATGCTGTCTAGGTTAGTTATAGCTTTTCTTCCAAGGAGTGAACATCTTTTAATTTCATGGCAATAGTCAGCATCTGCAGTGATTTTGGAGCCCAAGAAAATAAAGTATTGCATTGTTTACATTGTTTCTCCATCTATTTGCCATACAGTGATGGGACCAGATGCCATGATCTTAGTTCTGTGAATGTTGAGTTTTAAGCCAGCTTTTTCACTCTCCTCTTTCACCTAAATCAAGAGGCTCTTTAGTTCCTTCTTGTTTTCTGCCATAAAGGTGGTTTCATCTGCATATCTGAGGTTACTGATATTTCTCCCAGTAGTCTTGATTCCAGCTTGTGATTCAACTAGCCAGAATTTCGCATGATGTACTCTGCATATAAGTTAAATAAGCAGGGTGGCAACATACAGCTTTGACGTACTTCTTTCCCAATTTGGAAGCAGTCCTGTTATAGCCATGCATCCCAGGAAACAAACTCACTCAGAAGGACAATGCAGGTAGTGGAGGGCAGTTTATTACACAGGCAGGCCCAAGGCAGAGTCTCTCTTAGCCAAGGACCCAAACCAACTTTTGTGAAAATCTTATATACCTTAAGTGTACTGCTCAAGCCCACATCCCCAAATTCCTTAAACCTAGCTTGGGAAGTGTTAAGGGGAGACACAATCTGGTTACAGCCATGATTTATAATCAGAAGGGTTAGCTGGTTATACATTGTAGCCCATAACAACAGGTGCCATAAAGATTACAAAGGTGATTGACTACATAGGCAATTATTATATTCTTTTTGGCAATGGGAAATCTTGGTATGGAATCTGGTGTTTATCAGTCCAGGATGCCAGTTTGGCTGTACATATGTTATCCCCATGACTACCAGGCACATAGTCCAAAGCTCACTGAAAGTGCAAGCTGGAGTTTCCTTCTTTTTCAAGACAAAGTCAGCTCTGCCTGTTCCTTTCCTTCTTCAGTCCGTTGTTCCTTGTCTGGTTCTAACTGTTGCTTCTTGACCCGCATATGGGTTTTGCATATGTGCGTTGAAAAACCTGATGGGTAAGATGGTGTATTAAGTAAGGTGGTCTAGTATTCCCATCTCTTCAAGAATTTTTCACAGTTTGTTCTGATCCACACAGTCAAATGTTTTAGTATAGTCAATGTTGCAGAAGTAGATATTTTTCTGGAATTCCCTTGCTTTTTCTGTGATCCAATGGGTGTTGGCAGTTTCTCTCTGGTTCCTTGTTTGTTTATAAAGTTTTAATTTAAAATTATTTCAAGACCCAAATATTCCTTTGGTTGTGCATATATTATTGAACTGGGACAGCATGACTAGAATAATCTTGGTGTGACCATATCTTTATTTGATCTTTTTCCCCTGCTTCCAGGATTATATACTGATTGTGAGAAGCCAGACCAAAACCTCTGTGGCCAAGAACAAGGGCTAGGTGAGCCAAGAGTGAAGGGGCAACAGATGTTAGATGACTCTGTGGTCAAGGCAACAGCATGTTTGGCCTCATTGCCACGAATGATTACTGAATTTTTTAGAATAGGGGAACTCGGGTAAATGACTGCTCCTGTACTCAACTGACCGCACTGGAGATTTGTATGCCCACTGGCCCCCAACTTGTTTTGGATAGACTAAGCAACCCAGGGGGCAGAGGAAGCTAGAGCTTAGTGCTGTTTTGGCTTTCTTTGTAGAGTGAATTTGTTGTTGCTTAAATTTGTTTTTAAATATCTTTCCATTCCTGAGATTCTTCTTCATTTTCCTATTCAAATGGAAATCCTCCACAGAAGTGCACAGTTCTTTGGATGCTGCTGAGGGAAAAAAGAATGGAGAGTTTACTTTTTAATGCTTGTTATCATAAAATGTATTATAGTTAATATTTTGAGTGGTGAATGAAGTGGACTCACTAACACACATGTGAACTTCTTTGCTTTTAATGTGTTAATTGAGATAGAAATATAATATATCAGAGTATATGTGAGTTGCCTTTACCCTGGAAAAGTTGTTTGTGCACTGACTGCTTTGGTAATATCAAAACCAAACATTTCATGTAAGGTATTCTCTAGTCCTTCCATCCCCTGTACCTCTAAGCACATTTTTGTTTACCTTGCATGATTGTAGTGGCACTCCATAATCCACCTTTGTTTCCATCAGCCGCAGATAAAAATCACCATCAATAATCCATGGTAGCTTTCATTTAATAAATCATATATTCTGGACTTTTTTACTCTTCTCTTTATTTGGGCAGCCATCATTTCTACCCACTAGGAAAAACTGATATAGAGAATGAGAAATAAGATTCAAAGTGCTTTGCAAGACCTGCAGTGTGAATATATACTTCTTAAGAAGCAGGATCAGATGCCATACTGTTAGAAGAATTCTATACTTATTAATTCAGTTTCTCTAACAACTGTAATTCCCAATTTATAACTCAGTTTTCAAATGAGCTAACTGAAGCCTAGAGGTTTTAAGTAACTTGCTCAAGACCTAATTGAGTCACTAGCGCCTGAATTCAGGTACTGTGTGCTGTTAACCATTTTGCCACAAATAACTTTTGAGTTAATGGGGAAAAAAAAATCAGTTTTCTTGATTGAGTTTATTGGTAAAAGATAATTACCTTATGAAATCTATTTTTATTTCAATTCTTCTGATTTTATAAAGACGACTTATTTAAGTGGTACTGTACTTAGTTTCAAAGATATAAAATCAGGTGGCTGTACTCTGGCACACTAAGCAGCTGTATTGAGACTCATATGACTAACACTTGGCTGGACCCCTCATCTGGTACTGGGCCACAGTAAGCACACCCCCGTGGCTGAACTCAGAGATTCAAAACATTCAGTCTTTGCACATTAGCAGACTTCTGCTTTGTTCATAATAGTGTGGATTTTGCTTAAAGTACAAGGCAAATATGCATGAGGCTTTTCAGAGGAAGATTGTATTTGGAGGGGTATTTCATCTTCAGGTTATTTAAATTGGATGTTGACTCTGAAGCTGGGAGGGATTGGGGGCAGGAGGAAAAGGGGATGACAGAGGATAAGATGGCTGGATGGCATCACCGACTTGATGGACATGAGTTTGAGTGAACTCCGGGAGTTGGTGATGCACAGGGAGGCCTGGCGGGTTGCAAAGAGTCTGACATGACTGAGCGACTGAACTGAACTGAACTGAACTGAACTAAACTGAAGTAGTTAGAACAAATGAAAACCTCCATATGCTATGTAAATTAGAAATTATGCAAAAGAATGCAATAATAGTGGCTATTGGTGGTGGTGGTTTAGTTGCTAAGTTGTGTCCAATGCTTGTGATCCCATGGACTGTATGTAGCCTCCCAGGCTACTCTGTCCATGGGATTCTTCAGGCAAGAATACTGGAGTGGGTTGCCATTTCCTTCTCCAAGAGAGGCTATTGCAACTCCCATAAAAAGAGAATATTGAGCAGTAAGTAGTAAAAGACGCTATGATTGGAAACTTAGGTTCAAAGATCATCTGATACTTACTATGTGATACTGATGTCATTTAACTGTCTCTGACTTAGTTTCCTCATTTACAAAATGATGATGATAATGGCATCAATGTCATAGAGTTATCGTGAGTATTAAATCAGGTAATAAATACAAAGCATATACGGAGTGCTCGTCACAGAGTAAGCCCTCAATGTTAGGAATTATTGCATTCTTGAGAATGTGTATATGAATTGTTATTTGTCTTAATTGGACCATGACTGACTTCAACCAGTAAGAACTTGTTAATGAGCCATTTGTTTATACCAACTATCAATACCCAATCAATTAAATTGAGGTGATAGTTGATGTCATATATGTTTGTTTACAGAGTGAATTACCATGGTGGCTGGCATATGATACAATTAAAAGAATACAGAGAAAAAAAAATAAAAATAAAAAAATAAAAGAATACAGAGAATGAGAGAATGAGATAGAGATATAGATAAAGTTCTAAGAATGGGTGAGTCTAGGACAAGGCCAGAAAAAAATCAAATCAGTATATGTATAATCATACATACAGGGTGAGTCCCTGGTGGCTCAGAGGGTGAAGTTTCTGCCTGCAATGTGGGAGACCCAGGTTCGATCCCTGGGTCGGGAAGATTCCCTGGAGAAGGAAATGGCAACCCACTCTGGTACTCTTGCCTGGAAAATCCCATGGACAGAGAAGCCTGGTAGGCTACAGTCCATGGGGTCACAAAGAGTCGGACAGGACTAAGCAACTATCTATGTGTCTATCTATGTATAATCAACAATGTTTATCAATACTCTATGAGAAATATAATAGATTTATTTATCTATTTAAATCCCTTAATTAAAAATAAATTAGAGGTGACTGAACCAAAAAATAGACTACAGTGTTCTATATTTTGTGAACTGGTAATCAGCCCACTTTAAAACATCAGATTTATTTTTAAATTCTCCATGTATTATCTGCTATTCATTAGCATTTGTAAATGGTTACTAAATAAATTTTAAAATGTATGAAGAAACCAAAGACTTCATATGCCACAAGTGTATTCTGGAAAAGCTGGCCAATTTTCCCAAAAATTCAGACTACTAATAGAAAGTATTAAAAATAATAAACTTTTATAGAATTCTTGCTTTACTATACTTCTATGACTTTTTACTGGAATGCTTGCCACATGTAACTTCCTAGAATCTTTGGGTTTTAATCAGTATACTGATTTTTCTCTTGTATTAGGAAGCTACCCAAACACCCAGGTTGGTATAACTTCTGCTTATTTGAATGTCTCAGAATTAAGTGTATATAAGCTGTGAATTTATAGCTCTTCATCAGATTATAGGAAAACATCTGGAATACAAAAGCAAAGTGATTTCTGTGATAAAATTGAGGAGTCTATTGGGAGTGAGAGTGGGCTGGTCCTTTGTAGGACATCCCAGACTTGGAACGTATACCATGTGCCTTTACAGGGTGGGCTTAAACACATCTTTTCCAGGCCTCAATATTGTTGTGTCTGTTGATGTTTTAACTGTTGTCCATCTTATGGGTGGGGGTGGGAATATGCTAATTTGGAGACTAGAGAAACTAAGAAACCATTCACACCATGTAAGCTAATGCTCCATAAACATTATTCTTGAAAGGAGAGATGAGGACTAAGTTGTACCAAATGGAATTTGCAATGGAGAAAACATCCTGCTGAGCCAATTGTCTCTGTGTTCTTTAGTAAACAGAACAGAAAAATGAAGACTTTCTTCAGTGCTAAACTATTTAATTGCATACATAAAACTTTCATGAAATATCAACAGCATTAGTTTGAATAGACTGATCTGTAAGAGGGATAGAAGGCCAAAGTATGTGATTGAATGATGGGAGAAACTCATTAAGGACTGTTGCTCACTCTTAGAAAGCAGCAGGAATATTATCTAGGTTTCTTTGGTAAATCTGTATTCACTTGAAGAGAAAGAGTGCCGTTTTACAGTCATACTTCTTATCATGTATAATTGTTTATTTTCACTTTGTATGAAAGTCGCTTAGTCATGTCTGATTCTTTGCAACCCCATGGACTGTAGCCCACCAGGCTCCTCTGTCCATGGAATTCTCCAGGCAAGAATACTGGAGTAGGTAGCTGTTCTCTTCTCCAGGGGGTCTTCCCAACCCAGGGATTAAACCCAGATCGTGTGCACTGCAGGTGGATTCTTTGCCATCTGAGCCCCCAGGGAAGCCCTTCACTTTGTAAGCACACAACCAAAATGGGGTCACAAGGACTATCCTACACTGAAAAACTAAGGAAAAAGGGGGAAAAAATCTACCAATTGTTTACTAATTTGTGTCAGGGACTGTGCTATTTCAGTATATCTTTTATTTCAATATGCTCCATTCAACCAGTCCATCCTAAAGGAAATCAGTCCTGAATATTCATTGGAAGGACTGATGCTGAAGCTGAAACTCCAATCCTTTGGCCACCTGATGTGAAGAACTGACTCATTTGAAAAGAGCCTGATGCTGGGAAAGATTGAAGGTGGGAGGAGAAGGGGACAGCTGAGGATAAGATGGTTGGATGGCATTACCGACTTGATGGACATGAGTTTGAGTAGATTCTGGGTGTTGGTGATGGACAGGGAAGCCTGGCTTGCTGCAGTCCATGGGGTCGCAAAGAGTCGGACATGACTGAGCGCCTGAACTGAACTGAATTGAACTGAACTGAACTGACTGAAGCCCTATCAAAGCCTATTTGGCCTCCCAGGTGGCACTAGTGGTAAAGAATCCACCTGCCAATACAGGAGACGCAGGAGATGTGAGTTCGATCTCTGGGTCAGGAAGATCCCCTGGAGGTGGAAATGGCAACCCACTCCAGTTTTCTTGCCTGGAGAATCCCATGGACAGAAGAGCCTGGTGGCCTACAGTCCACAGGGTTGTACAGAGTTGGACACGACTGAAGTAACTTAGCATGCATGCATCAAGGCCTATTAGAGTTCTCACAAATAGCTGATGCATATTTTTTTTTTAGTTCAGAAAATAATTGTATGGGCTGTATAGTGTTATCCTGTTCAGAGAAAGCAACTAATAATCAAATTTTACAAATGAAGTCACTGAGACTAAAAAATATTGAGTAAATTGATTCCATACCTAGTATTTGATTCTGAGAGACTGAATGTATCAATGGACAATGGCCAGACCATATATAAAAATTGATTTCTGATCTATTAATACTACCTGTAGCAACCAGCCCAGAAAGCCAAGCCACTCTCTGCAGTAATGTAGACTAACAGAGATTTGCTCTCATATTTTATTCTAAAAGTTTTATGCCTTTAGATTTACACTTATATCTATGATATATTTAGTTAATTTTGTGTGTGGTATTAGGAAGTGTTTCATCTTTTTTTTTTTTGCATGTGGATATCCAGCTTTCTCATTAGAATTTGTTGAAAAGAATATTTTCAACTTTCTGAAAATTGATTGACTGCAAAATTGAGCTTTTAAGTCTTCTGATCCATGAACATGAAATCTCTTTTCACTTATTTATGTTTTTATTAATTTCTATCTGTAATATTTCATAGTTTTAAGAGCATAAATTTTACATGTAACTTGTTAAATTTATTGCAAAGAATTTCATTTTTTAATGCTGTTATAAATAGGATTATTTTCTGGATTTCACTTTAAGGTTGTTTATTGCTATAGAAATTCAGTCAATATTTGTGTATGGATACTTTACCCTGTATGCTTGGTAAACTTGTTAATTCCAATTATGTTTTTATGGATCCCTTAAGATTTTTCAAATAAACAATCATGTCATCAGTAAATAGAGATATCTTTACCTCTTGATTTCAAATCTGGATGCTTTTTATTTCTTTTTCTTTTCTAATTTCCCTGGCTAGGACTTCTAGTAGAATGTTGATATAAGTAACAAGAGTAGGCATCCTTGTTTTGCTTCTGGAGGTAGTGTAAAACATTCAGTCTTTCAACATTAAGTGGGACATTAGCTCTGTATTTTTCACGGATTTTCTTCATCAGGTTCAGAAAATTTCCTTCTTTTCTGGTTGAATTATTTTTCTCTTTGCCCGTTTAATATCATGGAAGACTGTTCAGTTCAGTTCAGTCACTCAGTCACGTCCGACTCTTTGTGACCCCATGAACCACAGCACACCAGGTCTCCCTGTCCATCACCAACTCCTGGAGTCCACCCAAACTCATATCCATTGAGTTGGTGATGCCATCCAACCATCTCATCCTCTGTCGTCCCCTTTTCCTCTCACCTTCAATCTTTCCCAGCATCAGGCTCTTTTCAGATGAGTGAGCTCTTCATATCAGGTGGCCAAAATATGGGAGTTTCAGCTTCAACATCAGTCCTTCCAATGAACATCCAGGACTGATCTCCTTTAGGATGGACTGGTTGGATCTTGCAATCCAAAGGACTCTCAAGAGTCTTCTCCAACACCACAGTTCAAAAGCATCAATTCTTCGGTGCTCAGCTTTCTTTATAGTCCAACTCTCACGTCCATACATGACTACTGGAAAAACCATAGCCTTGACTAGACGGACCTTTGTTGACAAAGTAGTGTCAAATATGCTGTCTGGTTGGTCATAACTTTCCTTCCAAGGAAGAAGACTATTAGATTTTGGCAAATGCTTTTTCTGCATCTATGGAGATAATCATACAATTTTTGTCCTTTGCTCATATGTATTATTACATAGACTAATTTCTGGCTATTAAATAAACCTTACACTTATTGGATAAATTTCACTTGGTCATAGTATATAATCATTTACTTATAGTAAGAATATATTAATGTATAATAATTAAACTATCTTGCATTATATGTTCATTCCCTTTTGAATAATCTGATGTTATTGAGGCTTATTTTAATTTAATTAATTTTTTTATTACAGACAGAGCTGAGTAAGAACAAACCAGATTATTCTGTGTCATGTGTTTTTTAAAGCATTCTTTAGAGAGTAGGAGAGATCTTAAACCTAAAATGAAATTGAAACTCCTCCTCTAAAGGAATACTTCTTACATTGTTAATGTACTGCTGTGGCTCATGAGCCTACAGATGATCAGGAGGAACATTCACATAGAAAGAAGAAATAACTGAAAAGAGTGCTGGAGGAAATATCAGGTGTTGCTGAGTAAGAAACTATGCCAAAACCTAGTGGTTTAAAACAATAGTTAGTTATTCTTTTTCATGACTTTGTAAGTCAACTCATCTATGCTAAGCTTAGGTGGACAGTTTTGCCAGTCTTGGATGAGTTCACTGCAGTTGGCTGGCTACGTGGCTCTGCTCAATGTGTCTCTCATTGTCCTCTTCCTGTGACCAACAGATAGAGTCAGTATATTCTTCTGATGAGGGAAGAGATATAGGAGAGTAACTGGGACTGTGCAAGGCCTCTTGAGGCCTAGGGTTGGAACAGGGCACTGCAACTTCTACTTCTTTCTTCTGGCCGAAGCAAGTCACATTGGTTGTGGAAATAAACTTTGATTCAGTGGGAGGAATTCGAAACTCACATAATAAAGTAAAGAATTAGGGTCAGTCATGCAATCAATCTACCACAAGGAATTAGGGAGGAAGTAAAGAGTTTTCCCAGTTTAGTTATTTCTGTCAAATGTAAATTGAGTTCTATTTTTGTTAGACTAGAAAAGAACAACCTTTTGAAAGATATGTTAATTCTGTCTTGTTGAGGGAGTGTGTACAGTATAAAAAAACTAGAGGAACCTAGGATGGAGTTCACCAGTCATTTAATTTAGCAGACTGGTCCTTACAACATGTGCCCTTTCGTGATATGTGTGTGTGTATGTGTGTTAATTGCACAGTGATGGCCAACTCTTTGTGACCCCATGGACTGTACCCACCAGGCTCCTCTGTCCATGGAATTCTCCAGGCAAGAACACTGGAGTAGCCATTCCCTTCTCCCAGGTATCTTCCTGACCCAAGGATCAAACCCAGGTCTCCCACAATGCAGGCAGATTCTTTACCATCTGAGCCACCAGGGAAGCGCCACCAGCCACCTCCCCCCACCCCCCAACTTTCATGATAACAGTGCTTATTCTGTCCTTTCTTATTTGCCTGTCTCTTGTATGGGTATAGAGAAAATTATTCTAGAAAGCAGGTAATTAGGCATTTCTAGTTCTTGGGAGGTTTAATCTTTACTTTTCTCAGGAATGTGAAGCATCAGCAGGTTTTGTTTGTCTTTAAAATGAGGAGGATTCTAGTGAAGCTGACTTGTTACTCCACAAATATCTTAAAAGTGTGGAACTTTCCCTCTGGAATTATTATATGTGAATGGATTCCTACATTTTACAATGGAAAAGTATGAAATCATAGCCGGCTTGGCTACTGCTATTATTCATTTAGCAGCTTTTATTCTTTTAACAGTTAAACTTCCATTATGTTTTACTATTTGTTACATACCATTTTTGTGTGTTTTATGCATTTTGCAGTTAACTATTTGAAAGAACGTTTAGTCCTTGAACGTAAGAGTGATTTACCATTCTCATGCTTTTGTCTTTTACCAAGGCCATGTGTATTTTTAAAGATAATAATAAATTCTGCTATTAAAAAAAGCCTAATAACACACTTTATTTTTCTTGCTACCTATAGCAAGTTCTAATGTTTCAAGTGTTGGGGCATGCGCTTGGGAATGTATTGATGTACAACATATATACCTACAAATATTAGATGTTGCGTCAAACACAGTGACAACCACAGGTGAAAAGGAATAGAAAGCTCTGGCAATCAGTACACAGATTTTTGGACACACATACAAACAATAGGCTAAGTTGAAAATAGTGTTCTAGAATGCTAAGTTTTGCAGGAAATATATGTAATTTTGAAAGAGTTCTTTTTTATTTATCAGAAGTTTTATTTATTATTCATAGTGAAAAACAGACAGTTTTAAAACCACATTAATTCTGGTATTAGGAGTTTATTTACTTGAAGAATATGTTTCTATGCATTTGTAACAATGATTTGCAAAATTATAAGAAAGTGAAGTGATATTTTCTTCTATTAGATTTATTTCTATGTGTTTATATATAAAGTATGACTTTAAGATAATGAGAATATTGTACATTGAAAGGAAACAGTTTAAAATGTATGGAATGTATATTTCAGAATACATGTTGTCCATCAGGTCATCAAAGGAAGTTGTCGTTGTTCAGTCACTCAGTTGTTTCCGACTCTTTGTGACCCCCTGGATTGCAGTATGCCAGGTTTCCCTGTCCTTACTTGTCTCCCAGAGGTTGCTTAAACTCATGTCCATTGAGTTGGTGATGCCATCTAACCATTTTGTCCTGTGTCATCCCCTTCTCCTCCTGCCTTCAAGCTTTCCCAGCATCAGGGTCTTTTCCAATGAGTCGGCTTTTTGCATCAGGTGGCCAAAGTATTGGAGCGTCAGCTTCAGCATCAGTCCTTCCAATGAATATTCAGAGTTGATTTCCTTTAGGATTGACTGGTTTGATCTCCTTGCAGTCCAAGGGACTCTCAACAGTCTTTTCCAACACCACAGTTTGAAAACATCCAATCAAAGGAAGAAGTCAAATCTTTTTTGAAAAAAATTTGTAATTGTTCCATGATGAATTAGCCCGGGTTTTATAAGAAAATCACTCTCATTTCCTTATTTTCACTCTTACCCGCAAATATTATTCAGCTTGTTTTTTTTGTTTATTCTTCAGACTTGACTTGTAAAATAAATCTGTTTTGTTAATAGTGAATATTATTCACTGATTCTCTGACTCAGAAGCTACCATAGTTTCCCTTTTGTGGATATCTTTCAGATATAGTTTAAGAAAATACAATTATATAAGTGTGTTTATTTCTCTTGTATTTGTCAACATAGATAGCAAAATGTTCACAATTTCTCAGCTTACTTTTGTTTTATTAAGGAATCACTTGATCTCCTGATGCCTGTGATTTTTCCTCTGCAAAGCAGGAAATCAGCCCTGCACCCCAATTTGTGCAACATCATTATGACAGAGAAAGGAGATGACAGCAAGGGAATTCCATCTTGGCCTGCTAAAAATAAAGTCCATCCCTTCTTTGAGGCAGACTTTGGATAGGTATCCCAATTCAGAGACTTTTCCAAACTAGGAAGAATGGCGGAGCAGTTAAGTACATAGGCTCTACCACAGGGCAGTTATGCACGTTGCTTTCTATTACAGGCTTACCCAACGTAGCTTCTTATTGGATAGGTATCTTCAGACAAGTTATTTTAGTCATTCAGAACTTATTCCCCCTCCTTAAAATGAGGTTTTTAAAATCATCTTTATAATGATGCAAACATGGTAGAATTAAATGAACTAAAAAATAATATACTTAAAACAAGAGCTAGAACATAGTAAGTGCTATAAACATTATAGTTACATACTGACCTGTAGGACTTCTGCATTTGAACATCCAGAAACCTCTATTTATACCTCTGCGGCAGTATTTATCTTTGTTTCAAAGTGCAACCCACTCCAGTACTCTTGCCTGGAAGATCCCATGGACGGAGGAGGCTGGTAGGCTGCAGTCCACAGGGTCGCTAGGAGTTGGGCACGACTGAGCGACTTCCCTTTCACTTTTCACTGTCATGCATTGGAGAAGGAAATGGCAACCCACTCCAGTATTCTTGCCTGGAGAATCCCAGGGACAGAGGAGCCTGGTGGGCTGCTGTCTATGGGGTCGCACAGAGTCTGACACGACTGAAGCGACTTAGCAGCAGCAGTAGCAGAGCTATTCTTGTCCTTGCCTTATTTTTTCCACCAGATTTAATGAAGTTCCTGAGGGCAGGAATTGTTTCATTCAGTTTTGATTCCCTAAACACTTAGGCCTGCTTCACAGTAGCTGCTTAAAAGTATTTATTGAATAGTGTTGAAAAGTCAAAAGTACATGTAAAGTGTATAACATATAATGAAATTAATTTCTGTATGTGTTGTGTGAAATTCATATCATTACATTCTTCTTTATAGAATGGTGTCATAGATAGAGACTTAGTTTTGGAATTAGATAGTCATGAATTCAGTTTTCATTCTTCTGCTGTCTTTGCAAAAGTGACTTTACTTTCCTTAACTTCAGTTATAAAACTCAGGAAATAATAAATACTTTACAGAGCTATTCTGAGGGTTGGAGATAATATATTTAAAGCTTCTAGCATGATAGTAGTAGTCACAATATATGGGTAGCTATTATTTTATTTTTTGGCTTCACAAACTTTGAAGTTTATTTTGTATTAGAATAGCCTATTTATACATAAAATAGAAAAAAATTCCACTGATGGAATCCAAATACATGACTTCAATGAAAAGTAAATCTCAAAAACTTTTAAGTCAGCCAAAGTGAATACTTCAAAAGAAATGAAGCAAAATGGCAGCCAGGAGATGGTTCCATCTGTTTATCTGAGAGAGCTTATATCCTGAAGCCAATCTGAAGGCTTTCTCTATTTAAAACACATGGCTTTAATAGACTGAACTCTATGGTTCAAAAGGAATCAAGATCTCCTCCAGGGATTAGGGTGGTGGGGACAACAAATGGAAGCTTTCAACTAGTATGAACTAGTAGGAAGGAATAATCTCTCCGTTAAGTCACTGTTAAGTGACTGTTTTAGGCTAGAACAGCAACACAGCCTGCAGTGAAACACAGAGTTATCAGTGACCAGAAATGGCACCCCACTCCAGTCCTCTTGCCTGGAAAATCCCATGGACAGAGGAGCCTGGTAGTCTGCAGTCCATGGGGTCGCTAAGAGTCGGGCACGACTGAGCGACTTCACTTTCACTTTTCACTTTCCTGCATTGGACAGGGAAATGGCAACCCACTCCAGTGTTCTTGCCTGGAGAATCCCGGGGACGGGGGAGCCTGGTGGGCTGCCGTCTACGGGGTCGCTGCCGTCTATGGGGTCGCTGCCGTCTACGGGGTCGCACAGAATCGGATACGACTGACGTGACTTAGTAGTAGTAGCAGTAGTAGTAGAAGGAACCCACACTACCAAGGGTGCCTTACAGAAGGATGATGTAATAATTAGGAAGATCTCCAGCATCCAATGACAAGTGGAAGACCCAGGTTACTTATTACAAACTGAACATTAATAAAGAGCTTATTAATAAAAATTTGCCAATATATAGGTTTTCAAAATAGCTGATACCACATCCTTAAGTTTCCATATGGGCTATTGAAAGGGCATTCTTTTCAAGTCATGAATCAATGGGTATGAATAATGACTGATTAAACCATTATATATCCTAATAAAAGCACCATTGCATATACGGTTATAAAATGACTGAACTAAGAGTTTTCTAAGAATTTATTTCACAAAATTGTAATGCATGCTTGATTTGCATGTAATACTTAATTCTCATCCAAGAAACCATGGCAGAAGCTTTATCCCATTGGTATTACTCAGTGATTTTTTTTCTTTTAGTTGAAAGGAAGAGGAGGAAGCCAGCTGCAGCTTTGACACTTATAATTGCACCCCATATAATAGCAATAGTTATGTATGAGCTGTTTAATTTGAAAGTACCATCAGCCATGCAAATTTCACATCAACTAAAAGTAAAGGGAGAAAAATGTCTGTCAAATGGAAAAGGGTTAAATTACTAGGATTAAAAGAAGGAAATTATTTCTAACATTCTGTGAAAGTATAGCTAGGAAGTAATGCATAAAAATTGAAACTCCTACATGTAAAGTTAAAATGTTACTTAAGTATTAAATTGGATTCATTTTCACTTAGCATTTCAGAAAGATCTGGTAACACTCTGGGTGGTGTGTGTAGCAACTCTCAATGAAAATTTTAAAATTTGTTTGGAAAAATACCAGTTGCACTGATGTGACTCCTCAACCTCAAATGGCTGTGGACCGTAAGGTTCTGAGGTTGGCTCAGCCTACACTGATGTGAGAGTGATTACTGAGAACATTCCACTGTGCTCTGGGGGTTGGAAAGCGGTAAGTAGCATGCATCTGTGAGTCAAGTTTATACGTCTTGATATGCAATCTTTTGTTTCCTTGCTCAGAAAGATAACTCTATTCTTCCAATTTTATAAGTGCATTTAGTTGGGCTAAAATTATTACATGTATCTGTAATATTCTTACAGGAAATCAGATCATAAAATAATAATAATAATAATGAAATCTGAGAGCTAATTTTGGAAAAACCAAGCCTAGTACAAGCACATGGCTCATTCAAGGTCACTGAGCTCCTTAGCATGAAAGCTGGGTCTTAAAGTGAGAGGATTTGGTTGCAGCCTCCCAAGCCTTTCTTTTCCTCTTTGCTACATGAACACTGAAATCCTTTCTAGCTCTCAAATACCACAGCTCCCAAAGTAAATGTCTCCGTTGTCTTATTTCTTCAAAATTTTATTTTGGAGGGAAATTGTTTTGAAACAAATTTTACTTAGACTGTATTTACTATAAAATAATACTTCAGTTTTTATAACTTAGAAATAGATTGAAAAGCTGGTTATTAATTTTGGAACATAGAATGTGCAACAGTGTCCTGTATTTAGAATACCATAGCTAGTCACATAATTCAGCATAACCAAGGAAATCACTTTATTGGTGCTACCAATATCTAGGTGATACTAAACTGAAGAAAACTAAATAATTTTTCTTAGAAACATGATGGTTTAGGAATATTCATTCTGGTTCTACAAACAAAGACTTTGTTTCTTTTGAAAATCATTTCCTGATAGCTCAGTTGGTAAAGAATCCACCTGCAATGCAGGAGACCTGGGTTTGATCCCTGGGTTGGGAAGATCCCCTGGAGAAGTGAAAGGCTACCCACTCTGGTATTCTGGCCTGGAGAATTCCATGGCCTGTATAGTCCACGGGGTCACAAAGAGTCAGAGTGACAAATGACAGAGTGACTTTCACTTTCACTTTCTAAATTCTAAGGGATGTAGTTTCTTCATTTGTAAAAAGGAGTCTCAGATTACTTGACTTTAATGTCAAGGTAAAACAAAACACTCCCCCGCCCCCCACCCCACTCCCACATCCCCCACCCCCAAAAAACCAAAACAACAGATTTCACTTTATCAGGATTTATTAGCAGAGTTTTTGCTTTTGGGATGATGGAGACATACTTTCCCTATTTCTCCTACTAAGAATAACTAAAACTCCTACATGTTATAAATAAAACAAGCTCTTGCACATTACAAATAAAACAAACCTAAGAAGATTCTGATTGATGGAAAGAAGAAGCCAGACAAACTTGGATATCAAGACCTAAGAAAGGACACATTAGTGAATTTCCTAAATTTTCTTTTTAGCCTTATCTCAGATTTGGAGCAGAAGCTGGCAATCCAATAATGCCAATCAATGGCTGCAGATAAACACAGCTCCAACCAACACCTTCTTTCTCTAGTCAAAGAACCAGGAAAGGGACTGCCAATCAAGAGTAAAACTTTTAGACAGTATGGCTCTCTTCTATCCACGCACCACAAAAAGACCTCTGGTCCTTCCCCCTATTTATGCCAGCAGAAGTTGCATGAATTAGACTTTCCGCCTAATGAGGCTATCATGAAGTGTGACCAAGAATCAGAAAAGGCCAAGTAAGGAACAGGGACTTTCATCCCTACTGGCTGATAATGGGTCCACCCATTGTGATGACGGTGGTGAATCTACTCCATCTCCACCCAGCAGTAAGGAGGCACCCTTCACCCTCTCCCTGGGGTGGTGTCACTGGAGGCCTAGTAGAGACTCAGAACTTTTATAGTCACTCATTCAGCACTAACAAGGCCACCCCCACCTAAGGGTCAGTGGAGGCCAAATCCTACCCCTGCCCAGCAGTAAGGAAGGGCACCACCATTGTTAAGTATCAACAGGGGCCAAGTGGGGAATTTGAGCTTCTATGTCCTTCTGGCCTGTGATAAGGTGGAACCATCCTTCCATGCTAGAGCACTATCAAAAAAGATCATTTAAAACAGGTTTAAAATTAAAAAAAAATTTTATACAGAATAAAAACCAAAGAGTAAAATTAAAAATATAAAAAAATTTTAAAAAGTGGCTTTGTTTTTCATAATTTATAAACTTTCTTCTCAAAGACACTTTCAGGCTCAAGTGTTTTCACTATCAAATTCAACCAGTTATTTAAAGAAATAACATCAAAGCACAGATCTGGAAGGAACATTTATATTTATAATATCTCTTTTCAGAGGTAATGACTTTTAATATTTTGACTATTTTCATCATATCTACTTTTAAAATACAAAATTGGAATTATGCCACATGTATTCTTATTTCATTAGTGTTGATGTGCAAATAATTTCCTCCTCTAAATTTACTTGTAGAGTATAATTTAACTGATTGTATAGATTTTATTGAGTAGACATACCATAATTGATATAATTAATTTCTTATTGTTGGGTAAGTGGATTTTTTTCCCATTACATTGTAATTCACGGCAAATAGAAGGGGAAAAGTGGAAGCAGTGAGATTTGATCTGGGTGCTCCAAAATCACTACCAATGGTGACTAAAGCCATGAAATGAAAAAGATACTTGCTCCTTGGAGGGAAAGCTATGACAAACCTAGACAGCACATTAAAAAGCAGAGACATTGCTGACAAAGGTCCATATAGTCAAAGCTATGATTTTTCCAGTAGTCATGTATGGATGTGAGAATTGGACCATAAAGAAGGCTGAGCACTGAAGAACTGATGCTTTCAAACTGTGGTGCTGGAGAAGACTGTTGAGAATCCTTTGGTCAGCAAGGAGACCAAAACAGTCAATCCTAAAGGAAATCAATCCTAAATATTCATTTGAAGGACTGTTGCTGAAGCTGAAGCTCCAATACTTTGATCACCTGATGCAAAGAGCTGATTAGAAAAGACCCTGATGCTGGGAAAGATTGAAAGCTAAAGGAGAAGTAGGCAGCAGAGAATAAGATGGTTAGACAGTATCATGGACTCAATGGACATGAATTTGAGTAAACTCTGTGAGACACTGGAAGACAGAGGAACCTGGCTCCTCTGTAGTGCTATAATCCATGGGGTTGCAAAGAATCAGACATGACTTCGTGACTGAAAACCAACAATAAAATATGGTTATTCATATTCCAAAATCTAAGAGTTAATAAGAAGGAGACTTGATCTAAGCCTGATTTATGTATCTTAAAACTGAAATTCCATCTTTTCCAGTGTTCCAGTTCACTCTGATTATGGTACTTTTATTTTCATCAGAATGTGACCCTGAATACAAATGGAAAGAAATTAGTTTTAGCTCTGCTCTCCCTCACTTCTTTCTTTCCCCTTTATCTCCCTCTGTCCCTCATTTCAGATATGTTTAAGTGCAAATAATTGATTTTTGTTGTCAAAAATCTCAAACGAAGAAAGAGGAGGAGATAGAATTTTGGTTGTCACAGTAACTCATATTGGAATCAGGAAATAGTACTTGAATTTTTTGTCTTCATTTTATTCAACTATAAAGTGAAAAAATTGAGTTACTAGTTGTCTAAGGTTATTCTCATCTGCTAAATTCTTATGTTTTCCTTTCTTCAGGCCATCATAATGTTACTGAAGTCATGCATTCATAATTTTTCCAGTTTTTCCTGTTCTTTCGCATGATTTTTCAGGGGTTTATTGTTTGTCTTTGTTTTATTATTACTTTAAAATTTTCTGGCATTATTGTTTGGTGTGTAAAGAACATGTGTGTGTGTGTGTGTTAGTTGCTCAGTATATGATGATAGTTTATAAATGGTATTTATTTATTTATTTATATGCTTCCCAGGTGGCTCAGTGGTAAAGAATGTTGATGATGATGATGCTAAGTCAATTCAGTTGTGTCTGACTTGTTGCGACCCTATGGACTGTAGCCCACCAGGCTCCTTTGTCCATGGGATTCTCCAGGCAAGAATACTGGAGTGGGTTGCCATTTCCTTCTCCAAAAAAGAACATGGGGGGATACGTTTTTCCATTGCCAGCATCTGGTCCCATCACTTCATGGGAAATAGATGGGGAAACAGTGGAAACAGTGGCAGACTTTATTTTTGGGGGCTCCAAAATCGCTGCAGATGGTGACTGCAGCCATGAAATTAAAAGGCGCTTACTCCTTGGAAGAAAAGTTATGACCAACCTAGATAGCATTTTGAAAAGCAGAGACATTACTTTGCCAACAAAGGTCCGTCTAGTCAAGGCTACGATTTTTCCAGTGGTCATGTATGGATGTGAGAGTTGGACTGTGAAGAAGGCTGAGCACCAAAGAATTGATGCTTTTGAACTGTGGTGTTGGAGAAGACTCTTGAGAGTCCCTTGGACTGCAAGGAGATCCAACCAGTCCATTCTGAAGGAGATCAGCCCCAGGATTTCTCTGTAAAGAATGATGCTAAAGCTGAAACTCCAGTACTTTGGCCATCTCATGCGAAGAGTTGACTCATTGGAAAAGATTCTGATGCTGGGAGGGAATAAGGGCAGGAGGAGAAGGGGACGACAGAGGATGAGATGGCTGGATGGCATCACTGACTCGATGGACATGAGTCTGAGTGAACTCCGGGAGTTGGTGATGGACAGGGAGACCTGGCGTGCTGCGATTTATGTGGTTGCGAAGAGTCGGACACGACTTAGTGACTTAACTGAACTGAAGATTTCTCTGTTTTTCTTCATCTATGCTGGGTGGGTGGGAGAGTCAATCACTACTCTGAATTTCTCAAAGCGCTAAGTATAGGCTAGCTTACAAGGTATAGAACATGTACCAGCTCTTACTTTTTATAGCCATTTAGTCTATCTGACTCTTAGTTTCCTGATCTGTAAAACAGAAAATTATCTACCTCACAGTTTCCCTTGAGAAGGATTCAATAATGCGGTAATGAGCCAGAATGTCCTCTGTGGAATAAAAGTCAGTCCTGGAGCACCGTCTGAGTCACAGACTACAAAGGGCCTCTCACCACTAGATGGCAGAGTGAAGCATACTCTGTTCATCCTACACTGAAGTCAGTTGACCTTAGCTAGTCCAGCCTTTTATGACAAGCATCTATTTTTTTGCCATTTTCATTAATCTACCCTTCTGATTCCACTCCCTTAGCTCCCAAGACCTCCAGACTGATATTTTGAAGTTCTTCTTTTTAAGTTGTCAAGAGAAGGATTTTTTGCCACATGTTTTCAGTTGTCCATCCCCGGTCCCTAGCTACTTGTTGGCTCACTAGCCTTGACTACTCAGAAGGGAAGGAAAGCATCTTGACCTGGAGAGTTTGGTCATTATCTTATCAAGTTAGGAGCCGATAACATACAATTTTTTTTACATACGTCCATATGGCTTGTCACTGTTTGAAGGTCTGACATCAAGGACATCCTGAGGGACTGAGTGTCAAGATAAAGAACACTGTACCCAGCACCTGGGGAGTCAGTTCACATTCACCCTGACCTCCCTGGAGTGGGGTGATTTAATACTTTATAATGGACAACAAAATCCTGTATAGTGTATGTCTGATCAGAATAGTTACAAATACAGTTCTTCACTGTTTGCTTTTTCCTTAGATAAACAACATTGGAAATCCATACATAAAAAAGAAATGAAGTTGTTTTCTTTTCTACTATGGTTAGAAAACTTGTGGTAACTCCGAGTCATGGAACAAGACTGAACACTCACAAGATTACTCCAAACACCGGGTTTTCCTTACAAATAGGCAGAGTAGATGGTGCTTCAAAGATGTTGTCTACAAAACAAATGTTGAGAATTTCCTTTCTAAAAGTATCTTCCTCAGAGTCCAGCTGGGATGTTCAAATTTCCCTTGTTTGGGTTTAAGGCATTATTACTCTGTGTACCCCATAAAAGTGTGTGTCCCAGAGGGTTATAATTTGATATGAATTTGTTTTTAAATTTACTGTGTTAGCATGAGGAACTGGATTCCATGGATCCAGTAAGCTAAGTAAACTAAGCTAAGTAATAGCTGAGTTCAAGTTAAGATTCCTTAAACATAGTTAAAGTCTGTGTTTTGTTGGAGTTGGAGCATAGAATACCTCAGAGGAAGAAGAGAGATCAGAGCAGCAGGTGGTATCCAAAAATATTGAGTTTCCACAAGGAAGAAGAGTAGTATAGGCTTAAGGGTTAGCAGAAGGTTAAATCAGATAATGTATATGAATTTTTTAGCCCAGAGCTTGACTCAAAGTATATCCTCAACAGTAAATAGAAGAGGTACTTTTATTTTTTTTTTTTTAAAAAGAACAATAAAATCAAGAGAAACTGAGAAAAAATTTTACAGTCACTACAATGTGCCTTGCAGATTGATGCTGGGCCACAAAAGAGAACAATACAGGCTTGGTTCTTGCCCTCAGGGAGCTAAACTTGTGTAGATGGGCAACTAACTACGAATTATGAGAGAGTGTATGGTAAATGCTGTGCTGGAGAAAGGTCAGAGCAGGGTGTTTGAGGAGTATTTAGAGTTTTCTAGAGAAGGTGATTTTCTCTTCTGTGACCTGAATGAGGAATGGGTGATGTGGGGAAAGAAGGAGAGCTTCAAACAGAGGAAACACATACATGAAAATCCAGAATGAAGACTGGGAAGGACATGCCTGAGAGCTGAAAAGAATGTTATTGTTGAAGGACAGAGTACTAGTGGGTCACTGTTTTGAAATGACGCTGAAGAGGTTGACGGAAGAAGGTAAAGTGGAAAGTGGTGGGCATAAAAGACATAGCTATAGCTGTTTGAAGCTGCAACTGCTGCTGCTGCTAAGTCGCTTCAGTCGTGTCCGACTCTGTGCGACCCCATAGACGGCAGCCCACCAGGCTCCCCTGTCCCTGGGATTCTCCAGGCAAGAACACTGGAGTGGGTTGCCATCTCCTTCTCCAATGCATGAAAGTGAAAAGGGAAAGTGAAGTCGCTCAGTCGTGTCCGACTCTTTGCAATCCCATGGACTGCAGCCTACCAGGCTCCTCCATCCATGGGATTTTCCAGGCAAGAGTACTGAAGTTGGGTGCCATTGCCTTCTCTGGAAGCTGCTACTAGCTTCTCCAAAGTGAGAAAATCCTTAGTCAGCAGTGCAAATCTGCTAATTGCTTTTGGAACATTGATGCTACAACCAACTTTTGATGAGTTTGGGAGAAAACAACATTCTTATGACCACTTTCATTCTCTGAATCAAATACAATTGAAATGCTGTTGCTTCTCTCCTTACACTCTTCTCTTTCCTTCAGAAGGATCAGAGTGGTCAAAGGTCACTTGCATTTCCTGATGTCTACCACTGTGTGGTGCATATGATGGAAAAATTTGAATCTCCTGAGACTTTGTGATGTCTTCAAAGGAACCACCGATGCCCGTGTGGAAATTTGTTTTTGCACACGTGTAGAAATTTTTTTGGGGGGGCGGGGTGCTTCCCTGGTGGCTCAGATGGTAAAGCATCTGTCTGCAATGCAGGAGACCCAGGTTCGATCCCTGGGTTGGGAAGATCCCCTGGAGAAGGAAATGGCAGCCCACTCCAGTATTCTTGTCTGGAAAATCCCATGGATGGCGGAGCCTGATAGGCTACTGTCCATGGGGTCGCAAAGAATCGGACACTACTGAGCGACTTCACTTCACTTCACTTCACCACTGTGTGGCACCACAAAGAACAAGCAAGGGCCACTGGGCATAGAAGAGAAAAAAGCTGAATAAACAGGGAGTTCAAAATTTAAAAAAAAAGAAGTATTCAGTACAAGTAAATAATACAATTCATGTCACATCCACTCCCACTCTCCTCCCAGATAACCAGTGTTAACAGATTGGTGTATGTCTTTTTCTACCTTTTGCTAAGACTGTTGCTACTGCTGCTGCTAAGTTGCTTCAGTCGTGTCCGACTCTGTGGGACCCCATAGACGGCAGCCCACCAGGCTCCCCGGTCCCTGGGATTCTCTAGGCAAGAACACTGGAGTGGGTTGCCATTTCCTTCTCCAATGCATGAAGGTGAAAAGTGAAAGTGAAGTTGCTCAGTCGTGTCCGACTCTTCACAACCCCATGGACTGCAGCCTACCAGGCTCCTCCATCCATGGGATTTTCTAGGCAAAAGTACTGGAGTAGGGTGCCATTGCCTTCTCCGACTAAGCACAAGTAAAGCTATATATACATACAAAGCTGTTCCCTTGTTTTTAAAAGGGGCTGTACTTCACACATTACTTTGAAACTTGTATTCTTATTTAATAATATATTATGGACAACATTCCAGTTTTAGAAACATAAATAATTAATCCAGTCTTTAATGCTGCATAGTCAGTTCAGTTCAGTTCAGTTGCTCAGTCGTGTCTGGCTCTTTGTGACCCCATGTACCGCAGCACGCCAGGCCTCCCGTCCATCACCTTCTGTAGTATATTGTGCTGTAATTTAACCAACTGCTCCACTCTTGAGGGGGCTTCGGATTGTTCTTAGGTCACACTGTAAACATGCTATAATAAATGTGCATATATATTTGCCAGTTCTTACAGATGTTTTCTATGGGTTGTCATAGTGGATTCCAAAAAGTGGGTTGAATGAATCAACGTGTAACTATGACTCTGTATTTTCTCTTTTGAAGATACCACATGCTTTCCTTTTTTTCCCCTGAATCCTTGAAAGCAACCAATTCTCAAATTTTGGGTAGAGAGAGTGGTGATTCTTAGCTTTAATGCTCTTCTTATCAAGGCCATCAGCATTCAAACTTGTTGGTCTCAAAACTTACACTACCAAATATGATTGAGAACCTCAGAGAGCTTTTTCAGTAATAGAAGTAGTCTCTAGCAATAATTACCATACAAGCAATTAAAACCGAGAACTTTAAACATTTATGACTTCCTTCAAAAACAGCAATAATAAATGCATTATATATTAATATATAATATTTTTTATGAAAAGCATTTATTATTTCCAAAACAAAAAATTATTGGAAAGAAAAGCATTGGTTTTCTTTTTTGCCCATTTCTTTAATATCCTGCTTAATAGAAGACAGCTGGATTCTGATATCTGCTTCTGCATTCTAGTAAGTTGTTTTGGTTGAATGATACAAAGAATACTGGGACTCACAAATATGTAGTTGGAAACAGGAGTATTTTAATAGAATTTTCATATAATTGTGGATATTCTTCTTTGATACTATATAAAACTTGACAAGAGGTAGTTTCATAAATGTTATACGCAATTTGGAATATAAAACCATATCAGTAAATGTATATTCTTAATACATTACAGTTCATTGCCCTATCTTGCTTCTTGAATGAATCTTTTTACTCATATATTGATCATTTAAAAAATATTGATTCTGTGAATTGTATAGGGTTTTCAAATGCAGTTGTTAACTTCACCAGCAATCCAATCTTTCGGTATTAGGAAAATATGAGGGCCTTAGTGGTAAATACTAGTTTTCTAAAATCCTAATTTCCACTTTAAATCTCAAAGGTTATCATTGGAAACATTGTTAATTATTTTCCTTGAAGTGACAGATTTACTTCATTCATTTTGAATAAAGCATTTCTGGCTCAGCTGGTAAAGAATCCACCTGCAATGTAGGAGACCTGGGTTTGATCCCCGGGTTGGGAAGATCCTCTGAAGAAGGGAAAGGCTACCCACTCCAGTATTCTGGCCTGGAGAATTCCATGGACTGTATAGTCTATGGGGTTGCAAAGAGTTGGACACGACTGAGAGACTTTCACTTCACTTCACATTTGCCAAATACTCAGTTATGAATAACTATAATATGCCTATGGAAAAGAGCCTCTCATGAAAAAGAGGCTCATTTAGTTTATAACTCAGTCTCACAGGTGTTTTTCTTGAGTCAATGATTTATACCCAAAGATACACCTAATTTATTTATTCCCAAAAGATACTAAAAAAAAAAAGTGCATTCAGTGGTCGGGATTTGAGAAATTCAGTATGTTTTCCTGTATCACCAAAAACAAAAACATTTTAAAGTGTAACTGGACTTTTTTTTTTTCCCTCTCAAGTGACAGTGTGACAGTGAAGAAATCAGTGATGACTTCTACATTTTGGTTCTGGTGACTTGATTCAAACTGCTGCTGCTTAGTCACTTCAGTTGTGTCGGACTCTATGTGACCCCATGGACTATAGACCACCAGTCTCCTCTGTTCATGGAATTCTCCAAGCAAGAATACTGGAGTGAGTAGCCATGCCCCTCCTACAGGGGATCTTTCAAACCCAGGTTTTGAACCTGGGTCTCCTGCACTGCAGGCTTCTCCATGGCTTTTGTACCATCAGTGCAAATGCCAATACAGAGAAAAATAGATTTTGATTTTATTTTGAAAGTATTTTGACCCCATTAGCACCGTGAAAACGTTTCAGGTAATTTTAGGGGTACAACCAATGTTGAGGATTACTCTTTTGGATTCATGCTTCTTAAATGTTGCTGCTGCTGCTGCTGCTGAGTCACTTCAGTCGTGTCCGACTCTGTGCGACCCCATAGACGGCAGCCCACCAGGCTCCCCCATCCCTGGGATTCACCAGGCAAGAACACTGGAGTGGGTTGCCATTTCCTTCTCCAATGCATGAAAGTGAAAAGTGAAAGGGAAGTCGCTCAGTCATGTCCGACCCTCAGCGACCCCATGGACTGCAGCCTACCAGGCTCCTCCATCCATGGGATTTTCCAGGCAAGAGTACTGGAGTGGGGTGCCATTGCCTTCTCCATCTTAAATGTTAATGCACACATAAATTATCTGGGGATCTTATTAAGATACAGATTCAAATTCAGTAGTCTTGAGGTAGGACCTGAAAGTTGCATTTGTAAAAAGTTCCCAGGTGAAGATAATGCTTTCTGTAGGTGGCTACACTTTGAGTAACAAGTCTCTAGACCCGCATTATCCAAACAGTAGCCACTAGCTCCATGTGACTACTTTAATTTAAATTTAAAGTAATTAAAATTAAATAAATATTCTCTTAGTCAGTCATATTAGCCACATCTTGATCACTCAAAGCCACCTGAGGCTAGTGTGTATCATGCTGGACAGAGCAAACAGAGCTTTCCACCATCACAGAAATCCATCAGACAATGATGTTCTGGATTGTTTACATGGAGTTAATAATGACAAGCCCATGTAGCTGAGCTTATTTAAATATTCATCAGAAGCTACTCTTCAAAATAGGTAAGCGTAATTTATGAATAACTTCATTTTTCTGATCAGTGTTAAAAAGACAAATGATTTAGGATTTTAAATAATGTTTAGACTCTGTAGTTTCAAGTTGCCTGATTAATTTCTTATAAATTTCTTAATGACATGTCTTTATGAGTTATATCAATTGATATTGCCAAGGCCATTGCATGATATTCTATTTTTTTGTGAAAGAAAGCATTCTACTTAAAAGTTTAAAAGATTAAGAGTGACTGATACAGAGATAGAAAAATTCATACTCACTGTAAATGATTTTTATAATCAAAACATAGTCTTCCATGCAACTCACAAGGAACAATTTTGGTGAAAAAAGCTCCACTGGGGAGAATAAAAGGTTAGCCTCAAAGGTTAGCAGGACGGATAGTGTTTCTCCTGGGCACACGCCAGTGCAGACAGCGTGCTGAGAGGCATTCCTTGAGTTCTTGGGCAGTTCTTGCTCCGATGAGAGCTGGCCAAACTCTGCATACTCCACCTGACTCAAGGAAACGTTCCAAGGTAGGCTTTCCAACAGCATTCCTAGTCTGCAAAGTTCACAAGCTGAGACGAGCCTGGTTGGAGTGAAGAGCAAAGTAAAAGCTAACAAAAATATGAGGAAAGTGGAGAAGGCATTCTAGACTGTACTGTGGGTTCTTCTTTAGGTTTTTTTCAGTCATCTCTCTATCCATAAGTACAGTCTGCTGTATACTGGTAAAGAATAGGTCGTAAATGAGATACACCTGAAACAGGCTTTTCTTTGTGGCTATGAGAATATGTCAGTGGCCAAGCACAAAGTCTTTTGTTGAGCATTCCAGTTTTAAAAGTGGATGTGGTGCTGGATTCTTTGGGAGAGATGAAAAATTCCTACCCTGTTAATGGTCTCTGTTTATGTACCTAACGTGCTTCCATAAAATTCTTCAGTCAGAAGAAAAAGAGTGTTCCATCACTCTTGGCCACTGGTTTGCCACTGCCTAGAAGCACAAGATTAGCAGCTCTTATAATTTCATCTCCCAGGGTAGGTGTAGATGCTGTTCTTGTCAGTTGAATTCGCATCTGAGTCGATGTACATGGCTTTGAAACTTTCCAGATATTAGTGAAATACCACGCAAGGGAGCAGAGTGATGAACTCCGCTGACATCTCCACCTGAGAAACATGTTTTCCTATTGCCACATTAGCTGTCCATCTGTGGTTTTCAGTCTGTAATTGACCATCTTCTCAGCCTGCCAGGTTCCATGTTCATGTCAGAGTCACGTCTTAACTCTGTGCTCTGTCTCGGACCCTAGAGTCGAACCCCAGGGGTCACCATTATTGTGAGGGATCAGGCGAAGGGCATTGTTTTTATTGGTTTGTTGAGATAAAATAGGGACATTTTAGGTAAAAAGCAGAATTTCCTTTTGCTCTTTGATGTGGAGGTGGGGCAAGAGGGGAGGCCGATGTGCTGCACTAGGCTGGCATTCTTACAGACAAAATTCTGTAGGAGCTCAGTGCATAGTGCCTGTCACTCTCAGTCAGACTTGGCCTCTTCCATTCACACTGGTCCTACCCGGGCAACTTACCTCAGTCACTCCATCTGCCTAGGTCCTACATTTGCTTGTGCAACTCCTTGTTTAGGGCATAAATCTCTTGTCAGCCTCATAATCTAATATACCTCTGGACATCAGAGTGATAAGTGCTCAGCAGCACCACGGTAAGAAATGCCAGTTTGTAAAGGCAGGGACCTGGTAGCCAAGTTCCCCGCTACAACTTCTCAATGAACAACCATATTTATCAAGAAAACACTATGTGCCAAGCTATGACAAACCTAGACAGCATATTAAAAAGCAGAGACATCACTTTGCTGGCAAAGGTCCATGTAGTCAAAACTATGGCTTTGATTGGTTTTTCCAATAGTCATGTACGAATGTGAGAGTTGGACCATAAAGAAGGCTGAGCACCGAAAAATTGATACTTTCAAACTGTGCTCCTGGAGAAGACTCTTGAGAGTCCCTTGGACTGCAAGGAGATCAAACCAGTCAATTCTATAGGAAATCAATCCTGAATATTCATTGGAAGGACTGATGCTGAAGCTGAAGCTCCAATACTTTGGCCACCTGATGCGAAGAGCTGACTTATTGGAAAAGACCCTGATACTAGGAAAGATTGAAGGCAAAAGGAGAAGAGGGACAGCAGAGGATGAGATGGTTGGATGGCATCACCATTTCAATGGACATGAGTCTGAGCAAACTCCAGGAGATAGTAAAAGACAGAGAAGCCTGGTATGCTGCAGTTCATGGGATTGCAAAGAGTTGGACACGACTTGGTGACTGAACAATGAACAAGAACAACTGTGTTAGGCCATAGGTTAGGTGCCAGCAGATAGTGGACTTCCTAAAGTTATTTGTCAAGACAAGAAAATAAAAATAATACCTTATGGAATTTGCACAGCAACCAAATCTGTTAATGTGTATTAGGACTCAAGAGGCTTAATATTAAATAAAATGGCGTAAACCCTGAAGGGAAGCAGGAAAGATTTTTAGAATCTTCCATCTATCCTTCCTAAAAGGCAAAATGATTTGAGATGTCTGCATTGAGAGTTTTCTTTTGTTTCTTGTTGGTTTCAACACCATTATCTCAAACCTCAATACGCTTAAAATATTGTATAGAACTATATATAAAACCATAGTTTCTCAGATTTTATAGTTTACTTAAAATTTTATCCAAGGGTAATTTTCTCCGTAATCAAGTTTTGCCTTAGAAGCTAATTTGCATAACTACCTGTGGGAAAGATGATAGATTTAAGGATTAACATTACTTCAAAGCTGTATTTTGGAGAAATTGGACAAGAATCTTGTACTAGGTGAAATTTTAATCCTGAGTAGTTTGAAATGAGACTGTGTTCCCACTTTCTTTTTTTCTAAAGTTGACATCTTTGGGGACAATTATTACATAAATGAAGTGCTTGTTTTCTTGAAAAAGACCTACAAGGACACAGGTTGTTCTCTGTAGTTGCAACTTGGCTTTATTTTTTCCAGTTCAGAACAAATGTAAACTACCTGTTCTCAGAAAGAGCAGTTTATCATTAGCCATAGAAAAACAAAGATGAAAGATATCTACAAATGTTAAGTGGCTATTCTAATCTATTCCTGCCATAAAAGCAATGTATTCAACTATTTAAGAGTGTATTTTGTAGTTAGCTGTCTTCAAAGATGAACTTCTACCTAAATTTGGAAGTTCTCCAGGAGGTACTACTGAGGTCATTTTGGATAATGTAGTTGATTAGTTGTAGAAACCCTTAAAATATTCCAGGTGAAAACCTGCCCCTTGCAGTAGATTGCAACCAAATACTCGTCTACCACTTATTCCACTCCAGAAGCTCATTTCTTAGAGATGGCCTTGTGTCATAGGTTGAGACTAATCTGATTTTACGTACAGGATCATGCCTGTAGCTAAGACAATAAAGAATCTGCCTGCAATGCAGGAGACCCAGGTTCGATCCCCGAGTCAGGAAGATCCCCTGGAGAAGAGAATGGCAACCCACTCCCATATTCTTGCCTGGAGAATCCCATGGACAGAGGACCCTGGCAGGCTACAGTCCATGGGATCGCAAAGAGTTGGACATGAGTGAGGGACTAACACTACCACTACACTACTACTCTAACAGGAGTGCTTGGGGAGCACCTTTATGTAGTAGTCTGTTAACAGTGGCCTAGCCAGGGGTGTACCAGGAGGACCTCCCTTTTAGACTTTCTCTGTCATCTTTAAATAATGTTGCACATTATTTAAATGAAGTGAATGAAGGTGCATCAGTTTGTACTTACGTCCTTTGGGTGGATAATATTGTCTAAGATGATATTGACCTTCTCTCTTAAAACTTGGAATTGGCTTATAAAAAAGCAATTATTTTGCATTGCGTTTTTCTGCACTAAAGATGTTATTTTGTCTAGCATAAAGACTCAAATAACAACTTTCGAATCTTGTTTTGGTGCTTCTTCACTGAGAAGTAAAAACATATGCAAATACAGTTGACTCTTGAACAATGCAGATTTTGCCTGCCTTGGCCCACCTATACAGAGAATTTTTTTTTCAGTAATAAATGCTACAGTGCTACATGACCTGAGATTTGTTGAATCCAGGGATTCAGAACTATGGATGTGGAACTGAAGATAGTGTGTGAGGGCCAATTATAAGTTTCAAGCAGATTTTGGACTGCTGGGAGGGTTGATGGTATAAGAAACCTGAAAAACCAGAAGTGCCCTGAGCCCCTCTAGGCCTCTAGGAATTTCTGTTTGCAATGTAAATCACATGAAGTTAGTTTTAACTGACAACTTAGAATATTACTTTATGTGGTACAATTAGATAATTCAGCCACAATTAATTGCAATCTCATTCTTACCAGAAACTCTTTTAGAGGCAGCCCAATTAACACGTTAACTTTTTTCTCTAGCTTTGGCCCTATGTTAACCTGAGTAATGGTGCTAGTTTGCTAGGTTCTTAGTCAGGCTGTTATTCAGGCTCCTGCTGTCACTGTGTTAAAATTTCCCCTTGGCTCTAAGCTTTTATAGAAGGCTAGAGACTCAGATTTATTTCAGTTGTCATTTACTCTGGTTCCTTCATTTTAGGAGCTTCCCTTGTGGCTCAGCTGGTAAATAATTCTCCTGCAATGTGGGAGACCTGGATTCAATCCCTGGGTTGGGAAAATCCCCTGGAGAAGGGAAAGGCTACCCACTCCAGTATTCTGGCCTGGAGAATTCCATGGACTGTATAGTCCATTGGGTTTAGAAATGAAGAAATTGAAGCCCAAAGAAGTTAAAACACTTGCTCAAAAACACAAGGATAGTAAGTTGTAGAATCAGTACTAGAAAACAATGTCTCTTTTCCTTTATGTGGCAGCCCATTGGCCATGGCAGTCTCTCCAGCTCTCCTCCTCTGTGTGTCTTTTTTCTTACAGGCACCTTAGCTATAGCTTCTGATTTTGACCACTTGGGTGAGCAGTGATGAGTAGAAAACATTCATTCTGCTGAATATTTAGGAAATTCTTTTAGATGATGAACACACCCATGTTTGTTCATTGCCAACAGTAGTGCTTCCAAAACGAATCCACATTCTGTACACCGAGGGCAGAGCTTTGACTGGAAGAGTCCATGCTGGCTAAGTTCTAGGCAATATGTTTCTTTGCATACATTCTGAAATGAGGTAAAAGTAAACAAAGCATCAAATTTAATATCACCATTGCTTATGTAATGAAATTATTCTAATATAAGCACCAGGACCAGACTATGTGGCTTCAAATATATTCTACCACATCAGTTTGGGGACCTTGAGTAAGTAACTATGACTCAGTTTCCTCATTCATAAAACTGGGCTATTAATAGTTCTTACAGAGTTTCTGTAAAAAATGAATGAAATATTACATGTATAGCTTTTGGAATAGTGCCTAGAACCTAGCCATTATTGGTATTTTTATAGTTTAAACTGTTTTCTTACTAAAAGGTATGCATGATGGGAATTTGGGAGCATGCCTCTCAAATAGATGCATATTTCTTTATGTTATATTTATATCACCATACTATTACATATGGGCTTCCCTAGTGGTACCAGTGGTAAAGAGCTCGCCTGCCAATACAGGAGACATAAGAGATAAGGGTTCCATCCCTGGGTCAGGAAGATCCCTTGGAGGAGTGCAAGGCAATTCACTTCAGTATTCTTGCCTGGAGAATCCCATGGACAGAGGAGCCTGGTGTGTTACAGTCCACAGGGTTGCAAAGAGTCAGACAAGACTGAATCAACTTAGCACACTCTCGCACTATTACCTATCACATGTAAACTATAAAAATAGAAATTAAAATTGATGGGATAAAGCATTAAGACTTTTTGGATGCCAAGATACTGTTGCATATATATCTCCACTGAAAATTTTGGACACCACTGGTCTACTCTCATGCCCTAAATTTTCTGCTATTGCTTCCTCCAGTTTTATTTCACAGTCTACCATCAACCACAAAATGAGTGAAGGACAAGTTTCTTTCCTCTCCCAAAGCAATCATTCCTATGATAACACTGCTAACTTTAATTAAATTTAGTGCTTTAAAGTTCTGGTAAACTTACAACACATATCTTCAGTAATTAAGGATTTCCCCCCATCTGGCACCAGAGAAATTGTTCTGTGGTCTTTAGTCACAGGCTGTAACAAATTACATTGTATGCTCAGTAGTTACAATTTTCTTATTGCTTAAATCTGAAGGCCATAATAGCTTCTCAGTGTCTTTGTTTTTTTTTAATGTTTTGTTTATAGATGGAAATGCATCAAGAAGTTCTTTTTCTTTTCATACTTTTTAGTTTGTCAGTGGAGATTTTGCATGTGGTCCTAGTTACCATAGGGAACCAGAGACATTCCACTGAAGTCTTGGATGTACCATATGTCAGAGTCCCAGATGGGCTGCAGATGATGTTTAAAATGAAGGTTGTCTTTGGATGGCTTTACACTGAGACATAGCAAACACGATTTATAAGATGATTAATGCTACAGGGATCATTTTTCTCAATTTTTATGTGGTTACAGAAGTTGTTGAAGCACCTCCAAGATGATAAGCAATTATGAAAATTCAAATCAATTTTTTAGTTTAAGGATTTAAGTTGGTTAACCCATTTTCATTTTAGTGCTGGTTCAGTTAACAATGACACAATAGGCATGAGTGTATGCTGGGATTGTTAGCAAGTTTATTTTGTAACTTGTCTCAGATATAATTTTATCATAAAAAGCAATTATTTTGGAAACTAGTCCTTGTCAGTCTCTTTGTTTGCAAATACTTTCTCCCTTTCTGTGGGTTGTCTTTTTATTTTGTCTATGGTTTGTTTTGCTGTGCAAAAGTTTTTGAGTTTAATTAGGTCCCATTTGTTTATTTTTGTTATTTCCATTACTGTAGGAGATGGCTTGAAATGATCTTGCTGCAGTTTATGGCAGAGTGTACTGCCTATGTTTTTCTCCAAGAGTTTTATAATATCTGGTCTTACATTTAGGTCTTTAATCCATTTTGAGTTTTTTTTTTTTGTATTGTGTTAAAGAATGTTCTAATTTCATTTATTTACATGTAGCTGTCCAGTTTTCCTAGCATAATTTATTGAAGAGACTGTCTTTCCTCTATTGTATAGTTTTGCCTCCTTTGTTATAGAATAGCTTTGCTGTACACCTGAAGGTAGCACAGCATTGTTAATCAACTCTGCTCCAATATGCAATAAAAATGTAAAAGTAATTATTACCTTTATTATGTGAAAAAGTGACAGTGAAAGTCACTCAGTTGTGTCTGACTCTTTGCGACCCCATGGACTATACAGTCCATGGAATTCTCTAGGCCAGAATACTGGAGTGGGTAGCCTTTCCCTTCTGCAGGGGATCTTCCCAATCCAGGGATCAAGCCCAGGTCTTCCATATTGTAAGCAGATTCTTTACCAACTGAGCCACAAGGGAAGCCCAAGAATACTAGAGTGGATAGCCTATTCCTTCTCCAGCAGATCTTCCCAACCCAGGAATCAAACTGGGATCTCCGGCATTGCTGCTGCTGCTGCTGCTGCTGCTAAGTCACTTCAGTCGTGTCTGATTCTGTGCAACCCCATAGACGGCAAACCACCAGGCTCCCCCGTCCCTGGGATTCTCCAGGCAAGAATACTGGAGTGGGTTGCCATTTCCTTCTCCAATGCATGAAAGTGAAAAGTGTACTGCACTAGAATTATTCTATAGTTTACCTATATTATTTAATAAATAGTATTCTGCTACATATTACTTTAGATATAAAAATTTATATCTTTCGTTTCTAAGTGTTAGTCACTCAGTCATGTCTGACTCTTTTGTGACTTCATGGACTATAACCTGCCAGGCTCCATTATCTATGGGATTTTCCAGGCAAGAGTACTGGAGTGGGTTGCCATTTCCTTCTCCAGGGGATCTTCCTGACCCAGAGTTCAAACCCGGGTCTCCTGGCTTGCAGGCAGATTCTTTACCATCTGAGCCACCAGGGAAGCCCTTAGTTAAGAAAGTCTCATTCAATTATTGTAATTTTAAATATCCAGGGGATATACCATGAGAATTTATAAAAAGGTAGAAGACATAGTACACAACTTATAAGAAAAAAAACACAGAGATAAAATTCTCAGACAAACAACTAAATCTCAAAACATAAAGGTAAGTACACATAGTAATCAGATCAGATCAGATCAGTCGCTCAGTCGTGTCCGACTCTTTGCGACCCCATGAATCGCAGCACGCCAGGCCTCCCTGTCCATCACCAACTCCCGGAGTTCACTCAGACTCACGTCCATCGAGTCAGTGATGCCATCCGGCCATCTCATCCTCTGTTGTCCCCTTCTCCTCCTGCCCCCAATCCCTCCCAGCATCAGAGTCTTTTCCAATGAGTCAACTCTATGCATGAGGTGGCCAAAGTACTGGAGTTTCAGCTTTAGCATCATTCCTTCCAAAGAAATCCCAGGGCTGATCTCCTTCAGAATGGACTGGTTGGATCTCCTTGCAGTCCAAGGGACTCTCAAGAGTCTTCTCCAACACCATAGTTCAAAAGCATCAATTCTTCAGCACTCAGCCTTCTTCATAGTCCAACTCTCACATCCATACATGACCATAGGAAAAACCATAGCCTTGACTAGACGAACCTTTGTTGGCAAAGTAATGTCTCTGCTTTTGAATATGCTATCTAGGTTGGTCATAACTTTCCTTCCAAGGAGTAAGCATCTTTTAATTTCATGGCTGCAGTCACCATCTGTAGTGATTTTGGAGCCCAGAAAAATAAAGTCTGACACTGTTTCCCCATCTATTTCCCATGAGTGATGGGACTGGATGCCATGATCTTTGTTTTCTGAATGTTGAGCTTTAAGCCAACTTTTTCACTCTCCACTTTCACTTTCATCAAGAGGCTTTTTAGTTTCTCTTCACTTTCTGCCATAAGGGTGGTGTCATCTGCATATCTGAGGTTATTCATATTTCTCCTGGCAATCTTGATTCCAGCTTGTGTTTCTGCCAGTCCAGCGTTTCTCATGATGTACACTGCATGTAAGTTAAATAAGCAGGGTGACAATATACAGCCTTGATGTACTCCTTTTCCTATTTGGAAACAGTCTGTTGTTCCATGTCCAGTTCTAACTGTTGCTTCCTGACCTGCATACAAATTTCTCAAGAGGCAGATCAGGTGGTCTGGTATGCCCATCTCTTTCAGAATTTTCCACAGTTTATTGTGATCCACACAGTCAAAGGCTTTGGCATAGTCAATAAAGCAGAAATAGATGCTTTTCTGGAATTCTCTTGCTTTTTCCATGATCCAGCGGATGTTGGCAATTTGATCTCTGGTTCCTCTGCCTTTTCTAAAACCAGCTTGAACATCAGAAAGTTCATGGTTCTCATATTGCTGAAGCCTGGCTTGGAGAATTTTGAGCATTACTTTACTAGCATGTGAGATAAGTGCAATTGTGCGGTAGTTTGAGCATTCTTTGACATTGCCTTTCTTTGGGATTGGAATGCAAACTGACCTTTTCCAGTCCTGTGGCCACTGCTGAGTTTTCCAAATTTGCTGGCATATTGAGTGCAGCACTTTCACAGCATCATCTTCCAGGATTTGAAATAGCTCAACCAGAATTCTATCACCTCCACTAGCTTTGTTCATAGTGATGCTTTCTAAGGCCCACTTGACTTCACATTCCAGGATGTCTGGCTCTAGGTCAGTGATAACACCATCATGATTATCTGGGTCGTGAAGATCATTTTTGTACAGTTCTTCTGTGTATTCTTGCTGCCTCTTCTTAATATCTTCTGCTTCTGTTAGGTCCCTACCATTTCTGTCCTTTATCGAGCCCATCTTTGCATGAAATGTTCCTTTGGTATCTCTGATTTTCTTGAAGAGATCCCTAGTCTTTCCCATTCTGTTGTTTTCCTCTATTTCTTTGCATTGATCACTGAAGAAGGCTTTCTTATCTCTTCTTGCTATTCTTTGGAACTCTGCATTCAGATGCTTATATCTTTCCTTTTCTCCTTTGCTTTTCACTTCTCTTCTTTTCACAGCTATTTGTAAGGCCTCCCCAGACAGCCATTTTGCTTTTTTGCATTTCTTTTCCACGGGGATGGTCTTGATCCCTGTCTCCTCTACAATGTCATGAACCTCATTCCATAGCTCATCAGGCACTCTATCTATCAGATCTAAGCTCTTAAATCTATTTCTCACTTCCACTGTATAATCATAAGGGATTTGATTTAGGACATACCTGAATGGTCTAGTGGTTTTCCCGACTTTCTTCAATTTAAGTCTGAATTTGGCAATAAGGAGTTCATGGTCTGAGCCACAGTCAGCTCCTGGTCTTGTTTTTGTTGACTGTATAGAGCTTCTCCATCTTTGGCTGCAAAGAATATAATCAATCTGATTTCGGTGTTGACCATCTGGTGATGTCCATGTATAGAGTCTTCTCTTGTGTTTTTGGAAGATGGTGTTTGCTATGACCAGTGCATTTTTTTGGCAAAACTCTATTAGTCTTTGCCCTGCTTCATTCTGTATTCCAAGGCCAAATTTGCCTGTTACTCCAGATGTTTCTTGACTTCCTACTTTCGCATTCCAGTCCCCTATAATGAAAAGGACATCTTTTTTGGGTGTTAGTTCTAAAAGGTCTTGAAGGTCTTCATAGAACCATTCAACTTCAGCTTCTTCAGCGTTACTGGTTGGCAATAATTAAGTGCAAAAATCAGAAGGGTGGTTGATTTAAAGAGAGTGAGTTGAGACTAGTCACTGAAATATCTGAATTCAGCTATGATTAAACTAAATGACTTTATGATTAAGAAGGATTTTTTATAAGTATTCTCAAAGTTTAAAGGAGAGGAAGAAACACATTTTCCAACCCTTAAGAGAGTTAACATGACCTACAAGAGACTAGAGTCAGGAGATGTCAGGAGGGTTCTTGGTTCAAGTCTTAAATTTGAGGAGACATTCATGAGTTGGATATTATTGGGTGTCAACTTGTACAAGCAAGCAGAAGTAAGCTATCTCACAAATGTTGATATTAGCCTGGGATATTCTCCAGTTAGTTGTCTAGGCACCATATTGCAAACAACTTTTGGGGTTGCTGCTAAGCATAATAACTAACCATAAATGATGAGCCAATTTTGTTGGAGGAGATTAATGTAAGGCTAGGTCTGACCCAGATAAATGGTGTGATAATCCAGATAAAACCCAGATAAATCAAATGGTGTGATCACTCTCCTAGAGCCAGACATCCTGGAATTCAAAGTCAAGTGGGCCTTAGGAAGCACAACTATGAACAAAGTTAGTGGAAGTGATGGAATTCCAGCTAAGCTCTTTCAAATCCTAAAAGATGATGCTGTGAAAGTGCTGCACTCAATATTCCAGCAAATTTGGAAAGCTCAGCAGTGTTCACAGGACTGGAAAAGGTCAGTTTTCATTCCAATCCCAAAGAAAGGCAATGCCAAAGAATGCTCAAACTACTGCACAATTGCACTCATCTCATACACTAGTAAAGTAATGCTCAAAATTCTCCAAGCCAGGCTTCAACAGTACGTGAACTGTGAACTTCCAGATATTCAAGCTGGTTTTAGAAACGGCAGAGGAACCAGAGATCGAATTGCCAACATCCACTGGATCATGGAAAAAGCAATAGAGTTCCAGAAAAACATCTACTTCTGCTTTATTGACTATGCCAAAGCCTTTGACTGTGTGGATCACAATAAACTGTGGAAAATTCTGAAAGAGATGGGAATAGCAGACCACCTGACCTGCCTCTTGAGAAATGCAGGTCAGGAAGCAACAGTTAGAACTGGACATGGAACGACAGACTGGTTCCAAATTGGGAAAGGAATACGTCAAGGCCGTGTATTGTCACCCTGCTTATTTAACTTATAAGCAGAGTACATCATGTGAAATGCTGGACTGGATGAAGCACAAGCTGGAATCAAGATTGCCAGAAGCAGTATCAATAACCTCAGATATGCAGATGACACCACCCTTATGGCAGAAAGTGAAGAACTGAAGAGCCTCTTGATGAAAATGAAAGACGAGACTGAAAAAGCTGACTTAAAACTCAACGTTCATAAAACTAAGATCATGGCATCTGGTCTCATCACTTCGTGGCAAATAGATGAGGAAACAATGCAATGAGTGGCAGACTTTATTTTGGGGGGCTCCAAAATCACTGCAGATGGTGACTACAGCCATGAATTTAAAGACACTTATTGCTTGGAAGCAAAAGCAGAGACATTACTCTGCCAGCAAAGGTCCATCTAGTCAAGGCTATGGTTTTTCCAGTAGTCATGTATGGATGTGAGAGTTGGACTATAAAGAAAGCTGAGCACTGAAGAACTGATGCTTTTGAACTGTGGTGTTGGAGGAGACTCTTGAGAGTCCCTTGGACTGCAAGGAGATTCAACCAGTCAGTCCTAAAGGAAATCAATCCTGAATATTCATTGGAAGGACTGATGCTGAAGATGTAGCTCCAATACTTTGGCCACCTGATGTGAAGAACTGACTCATTACCCTGATGCTGCAAAAGATTGAAGACAGGAGGAGAAGGGGATGACAGAGGATGAGGTGGTTGGATGGCATCACTGACTCGATGGACGTGAGTTTGAGCAAGCTTCGGGATTGCTGATGGTGATGGACAGGGAAGCCTGGCATGCTGCTGTCCATGAGGTCGCAAAGATTTGGACACGACTGAGCGACTGAAGTGAACTGAACTGAGGTCCCACTTTAAGGACAGTTTGTGTGGTGATTTTTTTTTTTTTTTAATTGTGTCAACTAGGTACTTGGTTGTTTATCAAGCACCAGTTTAGGTATTGCTAGATATTTTTTTGATTAACATTTAAATCAGCAGACATTGAATAAAACATATTATTCTCCATGAGGTGAATGGGTCTCAACCAATAAATTGAAGATCTTATGAAGAAAGATTGAGGTCTCATGAGGAGGAAGGAATTCTACCTCTGTACGGCCTTTGGACTCAAGACTGCAAAATCAGCTCTTTCCTGGCGCTCCAGCATGCTAGCCTGCCTCACAGATTTTGGGCTTGCCAGCCTCCACAATTGCAGGAGTTAATTTCTTAAACTAAATCAATCTCTCTCTTCCCTTCCTGCCCTCTTTCCTTCTTCTTCCTCTTCTTCTTTGACTCCTCTTTCTCCTCCTCCTTTCTCTTTCTCTACTCTCTTTCTTTCTCTCTGTAAATGCATTCTAATTGGTCTGAGTCTCTCAAGAACTTTGACTAATATTGTTGCAGGAAGAGGGACCCCTTCCATGGCCCAAAACTGGGCTCTTGTCTAACACTCGGAAATGAATTGTCCAAGGAAACACATGTGCTGACAAAGCAAGAGATTTTATGGGAAAGGGCACCCAGGTGGAGAGAAGTAGTGTAAGGGAACCCAGGAGAACAGCTCTGCCACATGGATTGCAGTCTCGGGTTTTATGGTGATGGGATTAGTTTCCGGGTTGTCCTTAGCCAATCATCCTGACTCAGAGTCCTTCCTGGTGGTGCAAGCCTTGTTCAGCCAAGATGGATGCCAGAGAGAAGGATTCTGGGAGGTGGTTGGACATGTGGTGTCTTATTTTGACCTTTCCCGAACTCTTCAGGTTGGTGGTGGCTTATTAGTTCCATGTTCCTTATTAGGACCTCCTGTCATAAAACAACTCACGCAAATAGTTACTATGGTGCCTGGCTAGGGTAGGCGGTTTCAGTCAGTGTGCTTCCCCTAACAATACAGGATGTCAACATTAGCTATTACTCATAGTGATTAATATTTCTCAGAGGCAAAGTAGGACTTTATCTTTCAGTAACCATTCATGCTACTACCTCTATCTATTTGAGAAACAATGTCAAAAATGCAATAACAAAGTTACCTCTAAAAAAAAAATATGTGTGTATGTGTGTATTTTAACCAAATTTCTATATTTATTTGTAGCATGTTCCATAAAAATTAATTCCTGGGAATTAAAAAAAATATTTTTTTATTGTCTATGTTTTTGTTACGTTTAAACTTGTGTGACACAGAGTGGAAGCATGTTATATTAATATTCACATTTTATTTAACTGTATAAAACTGTTTTTTCTCCTCCTTTCCTTCCTCTACTTCCCCTTCCCTCGTTCCTTCCTTCCATCTTTCCTTCCTTCCTTTTTTCTTTCATCAGCTCTAATAATATTTTGAGGCCTATTAATAATATTTTAATATAAGAATATTTTCACTTGCCATTAATAGAAAAAAAAATTTATTTTAATCACACAATTTCCTGATTTTATCTCATATTTAGGAAATAGTTCAGGAAAAGTGTATAAGTACAGGTGATCAAGCTTCAAAATTTTTATTCTACTAATAATATACAAGGCTCTGATTTGCTGTATGTATGTTAGTCATTCAGTCATGTCCAACTCTTTGCAATACCATGGACTGTAACCTGCCAGACTCCTCTGTCCATGAAATTCTCCAGGCAAGAGGACTGGAATGGGTTGCCATTTCCTTCTCCAGGGTGCCGGGGACCAGCCCCGGCTGATCCAGGGTATTCAAAGGAGAGACGGCGTAGGCGAAGATCAGGAAACAATTGCTTAATTAAATGTTAATTAAGGATATAAAGAGTAATAGAATAAGGATAGCTCAGTGAGGAAATTCAGTGGAGAAAAGAGGCTGAAATAATTCAGCCAGAAGGTAAGAGAAAGAAGGTAAGAGAAAGAACGACATGGTGAGACCAAGTTTGGTGAACAAGGCCCGCACTTTATTTTCAAAGTAGTTTTATACCTTAAGTTATGCATAGAGGATAATGGGGAAGGGGTAGAGTCATGCAGTAAGCCAGGCTTTCTTCCTGCAAACTTATCATATGCAAAAGTTTAGGTGATTTGCATCATCTTCTGGCCCGGAGGCCTTTTCCTCTAAAGGTGATTATTCTAAAGTCAGGCGCCAGCCTCCAAAAAGCATTAGATAAAGTTGCATTCCTACAGAGCAAAGGTGTGGTGGGCTATAACAAGAAAAAGAATTAACTCAAGGGTCCCAGGTTACAAACATTAAAGCTACTACTTACACCAATTATATTAATCAATACACTGCCAGGGACACAGCAGATAAGGGATATGGAAACTTAGCAGCAAACATTGGCCCAACAAGTGAAAATCCCTTCACCAATACAATTTCTAATCAATCTTTTAACTGCTCAAAGGAATCTGTATTTAGACAGTTTAGAACATCTCATGCCTCTCACAGTTGGGAGGCTCTGAACAATCACGTGTGGCCTGAAAAACCTATTCAGGCAGGCTAGAGGATTTCCAAAGGAGTTTGTAGGTTGAAACACTGTCACACCCAGGAATTATTAACTGGAGCTGTAAGCTAACTCTTTTTTCAGAGAGGTAGTGGGGGACAGCCCCCCGTAAAGTCAGAGGTGTAGGTGAAAGCACAAAGCAGAAAGTAGGCAGACTCTGGTTTTGGGGGTAGATTGCTCGAGAATTTCCAGGGAGACTCCTGAGGCTTGATCCCGCCTTTGAGTATGCCAAGCCTCCTTCCTCATGACCTTTGCCAGGGGCGGAGCTCGCTCCCCGCACCAGGGGATCTTCCCAACCTAGGGATCGAACCCAGGTTTCCTGGCATTGCAGGCAGATGCTTTATCATTTGAGCTACTAGGGAAGCCCAGTCTCTGATTTGCTACTTTATCCTTTATCTTCAAATTTATTATGTCTAACAATAGGAAATTGCTTATTTTCAGTGATTTCTGATCTACAAAATCATTTTTGATTACAAAAAGCCACTTGTGATCCACAAAGATGTTGATTTTATCATGGAGCCCATCCAAATCTAAAGAAACTTCATTGACATCTAGGATTATCTATGTCCTAGCATGGGAAGGGATAACAGCAAGTGGCCTTAAAACCCAAAGGCTGCCTGGGTTTCACTGAGCCAGTTAGGGAAGGCTTCTGCCTTGGGTGGCTCAAGTATAACAGAGATCACTCCTGCAAGCTGATCAGGAGGATACTTTGAGCATGCTATAAAGAAGACAGCTCAATGAAAAGGAGATTTATTGATGAATGTTAATGTTATAATGATGGAGTTTGTTCTTTAAGGATGATCTTTTTGGTGATAAGGATAACAAAATTACCATAATTCCATTCATAGCTAGGATAATTATTTCTATTTGGAAACTTAAAAAGGAGATGATGAAATAAAGGAAGAGAGATTCTTTTATAAACTACAATAAAAGGGCCAAGACTGGGTCATGGCTCTGAAATGCATGGGAAAAATTAGAATCAGGATCATGAAAAATTCAGCAGTCTATACAGTATAAGTAAGAAATAGTAACAGATCAGTATAATATAATCATAAAGTACTTTGGTACTTTATGTGGCTTTCCCCACATAATAATTAATAATAACTAATGTGGGTTTCCCAGGTGGCACTAGCAGTAAAGAACCTGCCTGCCTATACTAGAGACATAAAAGATGAAGGTTCAATCCCTAGGTAGGGAAGATCCTCTGGAGAATGCTATGATAACCCACTGCAGTATTCTTGCCAGGAGAATCCCACGGACAGAGGATCCTGGCAGGCTACAGTCTCTGGGGTCTCAGAGGCAGACACGACTGAAGTGACTTAAGACGCACACGCACACCATGAATGTGTCATAAAAATGTTAAACAAAGATGACAAATAATGCTTTAGAAAAGTTATAAATTGTTGATTTTGAAAAGTATTTTCAAAACTTTTATAATTCCAAATATTCTGCTCTCGGTTAGTTTTTCTGTACTAATTGTTGTCTTCTGCAACCTAAACCACATTATTAGTTTGTACACAAAACGAATGCCTTAAAAACATAAATGAGGTAGGACTGAAATAAGAAAAAGAAAATAAGTGAAGTATACTGTTTTATTACTTACAATGGAGTATAGGGCTACTTCTCTGAATATAAGTAGGTGAGCTACAATCCTTGAGTTAAAACAGCACTCTGAATTTTGCTGCACTAGAACTTGTCATATAACATATGGTTCACTGAAGGTCATTCCCTCAAAGTACATGATGTGCTGTGTGAAGTTTGAAACTAGTAATCTTGACGATACATAAAATGGTAGGATTGAAATGTGGTCTGAACAAGATACCACAAGATGAAATACCAAAGAAAGACATTAGCACAGTGCTGTTTGCCTTGGAATCACTCCTATATCGATTTACTTTAGTTTTTTTTATTTGTTTTCAAATCAACTATAACCCAAATACTTGAGTTAATTCAGTGGATTCTTCTTATTTGATTTTTGCAATATAAATAATTATAGCATAATTTTAAAATGTTTAAATTAGCCCAATAGGTGCAGATTAAGAAAATTTAAGGAAATTTCCTAAATATCTTTAAATTTTACACCTTCTAGTAGAAGATGGAGGCTTCTTCCATGACGCTTTAGAGATTGATCAACCAGCAGTTTTCAAGTATAACCATGTAAGATTTTTAAAATAGAAACATTCCATATAAAAATCTGTTTTTCAAGCTTCTCTTGAAAACTGAGGACACTTGGCAGCATCAGGCCTGCTTCCTCCCACGGCAACAATCAGTCGTGGAACAGTAAGTCGTGACTGCTTTTAGACTAGGCGAGTGTTCTTCCACTTGCCACAGTACCGTCTTCCCCCACTCCTGGCCCACCTCACGTAACTCCATTTACCTTATTTTTATTGGTTTCTGAATTTGTGACTCAGTAAAGGGACATGTTTTAGTTCTGCATCACAAGTTTCTTGAGGTAGAGTTGATAAAATACCAGTTTCAGGTGTATAACATAATGATTCAATATTCGTGAATATTGCAAAGTGCTCACCACAGTTAGTCTGGTTAGCATCTGTCACCATACATAGTTTTTTCTTGTCATGAGAACTTTTAAAGTCTACTCTTTTAACAACTTTCAAACATAGTCCCTAAAGCATGACGACATTAGCCTTCTAACAGTGAGACTGGCTGCCTCATGAAGTGGTAGGTAGCCTCGCTCTGAAGTGTTAAAGATGGTCTTGAGGGAATCAAGGAAAGTAGTTGTGAGACTTGGCTAGACGGCCTCTTAAAACTCTTTTCTTCTCTGTACTCCTTAGATCTCCTTCATTAGCATAGCATCATTTTCTGAGAAGTGTTAGTTTTTACAAATTTCACGTTTAAAAAAAATTTTTTACAAGAAAAATAACAATTTTACATAATAAGAAATCAAGACACACAACTGGCATGTTGTAGATAATTAATGGAAGATATCTATCCTTGGATCAAGTGCCTCTCTGTATAATGTCTCTCTTCTTTCGGTGTTTGTTTATTGAGCTCCTTCTATGTGTTCAAGATTTTGGCAATGTAGGCTACAGTGAACAGACAAAATATATCCTTTTATGGGAGTTTGTATTTGGACTTTAGAAAATAAGTCTATAATTTCAGAGAATGGCAAGTGCTGTGAAGAAAATTGAAACAGAGTGAGGTTGTGTGTGCTCTTCAGAAAAGGTGACTGGAAATACTTCCAAGATAGAAATGTTTGGGCAGCAAATGAATGATTAGAGTGGGTTAGCTATGCAAGGACATAGGGCTAAGGAACAGAATGAATCTGACTTCTTCAAGATACAATAAGAAAACTACTGTAGATGTAGCCTAGAGAGCAAGAGAGAGGGGGCAAGAAATGAAGTCAAACTGTAGGGAAGGCTCTGAGTACAATGGGAAAACATTTGGCGATTTTAATCTGGGGAATGATGTGATCTGATTCAGGGTTTGAAGGGTTTCTGTGGCAGATTTGGGAAGAAGGGACTGCAGGGGCAGAAGAGGACACAGGAACGCAGCAACCAGGCAGCTGCCCCTGTAATGGAGTAAAAGTGAAAGTCCCACAGTCCTGTCCATTTGTGACCCCATATCCACGGAATTCTCTGGCCAGAATACTGAATGGGTAGTCATTTCCTTCTCCAGGGGATCTTCCCAACCTAGGGCTCAAACCCGGACCTCCTGCCTTGCAGGCGGATTCTTTACCAACTGAGCCACCAGGGAAGCCCCCTGTAGTCTAGGGGGGGTGGTAATGGTGAAATGGTGGGAAGTGATGATACAAGGTTTGTAGTGAAAAGAGAACTGACAGGATTTGATGATGGGCTGAATCAGGAAGAGGGAAAGAGAAGAATCAGGAAGGACTCCTACATTTTTGGATTGAGCAAGCAGAGGAATGATTGCTGGTAACAGAAATAGTGTAGACTGGGAGAAGCAAGTTCTCCCAACAAAAACCAAGCAACACGTTAAATCTTTCCTGAAAAAAGTCAGGGCATAAATACACAAGAGAAGTATATTGAGTACTAAGCGTGAGTATACGTATTTTCACATGAAATAAATATACACGCTCCCTCATCTTGGAGGACTCATAGTCTGGAAGGGAAAGCACATGTGAAAAAAGTCATAAAAAATTATATCCAATGTGCTAGAGATGTGAATAAAGTGGGAGAGGAGGAGTTTTTAGCTTCTCATTTCCTTATGATCGAGGGGTAAATAGCTTTAACGTGGACTCACTTCTATGTCTGAGCAATGGCTAGCAGCATGACTTATGAACATAAAAAGAAATTGTTAATCACCATTCATCTATTCTTTTATGGGGAATAGACTGGATTTTATTTAACCTTTTCTCAGAGGTCTTATTTTCTCACATTTTAATCATTCCCATAATTCTCTGGGAAATCACCCCTTTACATCACATGATGGAAAGAATATGGAGCATGAAAGAAAGTTACTTCACTCTGTCTCTTTCTTCTACAAATTCTAATCTTGTTTCCACTCCCTTATCTCTCTTCTGTCTCAACAGCAACCAAAACCTACCAAGTGTTTCTTAAGAGTCCGTTCTGAGCCAAGTACTTGTTTCTTTCCACATTCTCTGTACTTTCAGGCACTTGAAACTTTGAGTATGCTAAAATTTCCAGCTGTTATTTTAAAAGCATTCTTAGACTTCCTCTCTTCCTGACTCAAAGTTTCATTTTCTTCACCATCTCCTATCTGTCTCTTTCATCTTGTTCTCCATTTCCACCTTTTTGCTTAACTCACTAGTAACCTGACAGCGGCCATGTTTTTACTTCCTATGATTTAGCTCCCTCCCACCTCTCTCCCCGTGCCTCTTTCCCATTTCTTCTTTAATTGGAACTTCCGTATCTTTCTTGGTGACCTTTTTTTTGTTTGTTTTTTTCCCTAGGCTGTTTCCTGTCCATATCACTTAGTTCTGCTTTCTCTAACATGGTCTGCTGCCTACCATTTCTTCAGTAAGTCCATATTAAAACAAATTTAATGTTTGAACTTCTTATGTAGATTAAAATAGTTTGACAATGTTGATTAGATTAAAGATGTTCCAAACATCATTATGAATGGTTAATCCTGCCAAACAGCAATGCCTGCATTTTTTCCCTTTTTGCTCACTGGGGTTTCCATGGGTGTGTTTTCTTAAAAGAAAAAAAAAAAATAGTGAACAACTGATCTACTTGTCTACTTGCCTGGTTTTAATTGGGCAGTGACTGAGTAAAGACTGTAATTAAGTATGTTCTAGAAGTCCCAATGGCAACCCACTCCAGTGTTCTTGCCTGGAGAATCCCAGGGACGAGGGAGCCTGGTGGGCTGCCGTCTATGGGGTCGCACAGAGTCGGACACGACTGAAGTGACTTAGCAGCATAAGTCACAAATAAAAATCCAATAAGTTAGATTTAGAGAAGATAATGAGACAAAAAAGTGAAGATTCACATGAAGAGAAAAGCAAAGAATGTAACAGATTTCCAAGGTCCTTACATGTCAATAGATATTTAAGAGCCCCTTATTAGAAATTTCTGTCATTACAGATTCAGTAGGAATTATACATCTTTGAAATTGAACAAGTTCCCTTTCCCCTTATCCACTGTTAGAAAGACTGAAGTCAAATTTGTGGTCTAAAGTAACTTCTCTTTCTTTGTTTTATTTCCTTTCCTTATCTACTGCCTATTTTTAATTTGTTATCTTGTTGCTTAATATTTATCTTTGTAAGCCACCCCAGTTGTTTCTGATGAGAGGCTGAGAGATGAGATAGAAACACCCTTCCTTATAAACACCCTTTCTAACCATTTGGTGTCACTGTTCACCCTGTTTCTACCTCAGTCTTAACTGACTAGAATATGAGCCATTTGGTTAGAAAAGCTGTCACATTTGGAAAGGAGCAGCCAGTCAGAGAGAAATTAAATTGTTTTTCTTTGTCTGCCTGCTGTTCCAAGTTTCTGCTGGCGTTGCCAATCATTTGGAGAGAGAAGTGTGGGGCTTGTTCAGCTGTCAGTGAGTGTGAAGGAGGCTGGGTGGATGTACGCCAGCCTCTCCTTTTTGTGGTGGAGTCAATAACTGAAGGCTGGGTAGGCACTATGGGAGGCTCCACCAGGTCACCCTAGAGGAAACAGCCAATACTTCTGAGGAAAGAAAGCTTCGTCACTGTTGGGAAGCTGAGGGCATTGCTCTCAGAGGCAAAGCTCATATTTCCCACTTTGATATCTCTGACACTAGGAGTCTTTGTGGACAAAACAACTTTATTCTATTCACCAAAGCTGAATTTGTTATAAGGTTAGTTCAGGCATTCACCAGGGGTGAGAGGCTGAAATAGTAAGAATTTCTCTGTGTGAATCAGTCTCTTGAGATGGCCTGGTAGTGTTGGGTCAGATCCCTTTGTATTTGAGAGTGATGGCGGAGATATTGAGAGGTGTGGCTCTCAAGTGTGATGAGAATGAAGAAGGCGTAGATGGAGTGAATCTATGCTTGCCTGAGAAAAGTTGTTAAGGAAAAAGACTAATCCTAAGAATGGTGAAAGATATATAAACCATGGAGCTCTCTATAAAATACAGAAAGTTAATATGTGATGTTTAAATTCAGAAGCCAGCTTGCCAGACATTCAGTGTTAATAAGGATATATTTCCAGACTTATAGCAGAAATAAGTGACTCAACTGATGAGACATTTATTTAGTGGCTTTAGGACTATGACCCTTGGGAAAAGTACATGTTAGAGACAATAATAGGAAGAAATTTCTCTTCCCCCCCATTTTGCTGTTTATTTAGTGAATGTCCATGTTACTATCTGTACTAAGGGCTTTGAATGCATTGTATTATTTACTACTTACAACAAGTTTATGAGGGCAACTCTTTATCACCTCTGTTTTCTGAATGGATTTCTTCACTGAGACTGAGAAAATTAATGAAAAAACTTGTCCAAGGTTACATAGCTAGAAAATGGTATGGCAAGATTCAAACCTAGGCACTGCTCAAGTTATTTACTTATACTGTACAGATTTCATTCAGCATGTGTATGTGTGTTCACTCAGTCTTGTACAGGACTTTGCAACGCCATGAACTGTAGCTTGCCAGGCTCCTCTGTCTATGGAATTTTCCAGGCAAGAATACTAGAGTGGGTTACCATTTCTTCCTCCAGGGGATCCTGCTGACCCAGGGATTGAATTTGAGTCTCCTGAGTCTCCTACATTGGCATGTGGATTCTTTACCGCTGTGCCTCTGGGAAGCCCTCATTTAGGATATAGGTGCAAAAAAGAAAGTGGAAAGTTATCTTATCTTCAAATCTGTTATCCATATACAGACTAACATTTGAAAAGAATTACTGAGCCATTGACACATTTCTAAAGAACAGAGAAGACAGAAATAAATGCCTCCATCATAGAACTTTGCAAGAGGAGGTCAAACGTGACGGCTACATAAAAACAGTTTTTGAGCAGATGCTGGAGATTAGTAAGGTAACATATGACGTTTAGTGAGACCTAGTCATGTACTGGGCTCCTTTGCATCATATGTCACTGGTTTAAAAATAAATTTTATTAATTATTAATTTAATTCATTTCTCTGGATTTAATTTTTCTCTTAAAAAAAATAAAGACAATAACTGTACCTACTTTGTAAGTTGTTGTGGTGATTAAATGAGTTCATACAGTAAAAAATGGTCTGGCATGCAGTGAGTCCTCAAGTGTTAGCCACCACCACTGTTAGCATCGTCATCTCACTGAAATCCTTTTATTTCTCACACCCAGCTCTTACTACATGACAGGCAGTGTCATAAGTACTTTATATTTATTAACTCCGTTCATGTTTGTAATGTACGTGTGGGCATTGTTATCACGCCCATCTTGAGGCAGGGCTTAGACTCAGGATGGTGGGCATTGTTATCATGCCCATCTTGAGGCAGGGCTTAGACTCAGGCTGGTGGGCTCTGAAGTTGGCTTTCTTCATCATCACCCAAAGGCTTCTACATACTGTAAGCAACCAGCCCAACTTCAGACAGCTACCAAAGGCCAGAACTGGAATCAGGACTAGTACTTTCCCACCATACGTCTAGATTCTGCAGTTTCTGGGAGGTGTAACTTGGAGACTGATTAGAGCTGAAAAACTGAAAGCAAGATACTCTCTACAATCAGAGATGCACTAACATTGCATTTCAGCACATGAATACACTTTAAAGTGCCAAAATCAGACTTTCTGGAAAAGAAGAATTAAATATACAGAAAAAAGATTAATAAATAAAATACTCAAAATAAGTAAGAAGAGAAATAATTTTAATGAAACAATATAAAATAAAAAAATGGATCAAAAGAATCTAAAGAGACAGTTTCCCAAATCTAAACCATAAAAGCTCATGTTAACATGGCAAAACAAATTGAGAATAAAATACTGAATTATGCTTGTTTGCTATTATGTTTTGTGTTTCCAGTGATACTGAAGGAGAAAACATTTCTAATTGTAACAATTTTACAGAGATACAAAATAATTTAGCATTTTAATTTTTTGATTTTTGACCTGATCAGTTTTTGTATCAGTTCAAATTTATTGGAAGTACCTTCTATCTACCTTTCTGAGGATTCAAATGGGAAATGTCAGCTCAATTATCATTCATTGAATGTTCAAAGACTCAGAATTTCATACCTTAAATAAAGTACCTATAAAAACCAATAATATGTGAATACGATCTTTTTACTCCAGGTTTCTGACTCTCTTTCTTTGCCTCTCAGTCGGCAAAACCAGGAAAGACTATTTATTAGGTCTTTTTCTTTGGATTGTTCTAAATGCTGAGGATACAGTGATACAAAAATAAAGGCAAACTAACTACCTGCTCTCCTAAAATGAAGAAGAAAAATAAAACAATTACAAATGCCTAAATGCAAGATACCAACAACAAAAATGGTTGTAGTCATCTTTTTAATGCTGTAACTACTACTGAAAATGAGCTTCCTAAGTGTCACTAGTGATAAGGAACCACGCTGCCAATGCAAAAGAAATAAGGTATGCAAGCTCTGTCCCTGAGTCTGGAAGACGCCCTGGAGGAGGGCATGGCAATCCACTCCAGTATTTTTGCCTGGATAATCCCATGGACCAAGGTGCCTGGCAACGTATAGTCCATAGGGTCACACAGAGTTGGACATGACTGAAGCAACTTACACATACACACACACGCGCGCGCGCGTGCGCTACTGAAAATAAGAATAAATGTAATAGTAATGATAATAATAATACATGATAGGTAGTAGTAATTGAGGACTTATTCCTGTGAAATACTGCTAGGCATTTTATATGTATTGTATCTTTCAGTTCAGTTCAGTAGCTCAGTCGTGGTGATATCCAGAATAGAAGTGGAGTGATGGGGAAGGAGAGTTAATTTGGAAAAAAAGATGAAAATGTTAGTTTATAATAGGTTGAATTTGAGGTTATAACAGGTTATACAAATGGAAATGCCTATTTCAGTTCAGTTCAGTTGCTCAAAGTGTCCGACTCTTTGTGACCCCATGGACTGCAGCACGCCAGGCCTCCCTGTCCATCACCAACTCCCGGAGTATACCCAAATTCATGTCCATTGAGTTTGTGATGCCATCCAACCATCTCATCCTCTGTCGTCCCCTCCTCCTCCTGCCCTCAACCTTTTCCAGCATCAGGGTCTTTTCAAATGAGTCAGCTGTTTGCATCAGGTGGCCAAAGTATTGGAGCTTCAGCTTCAACATCAGTCCTTCCAATGAACATTCAGGACTGATCTCCTTTAGGATGGACTGGTTGGATCTCCTTGCAGTCCAAGGGACTCTCAAGAGTCTTCTCCAACACCACAGTTCAAAAGCACCAATTCTTCGGCACTCAGCTTTCTTTATAGTCCAACTCTCACATCCATACATGACCACTGGAAAAACCATAGCCTTGACTAGATGGACCTTTGTTGACAAAGTAATGTCTCTGCTTTTTAATATATTATCTAGCTTGGTCATAACTTTCCTTCCAGGGAAAGTTCCAGGGAGTAAGTGTCTTTTAATTTCATGGCTGCAATCACCATCTGCAGTGACCTTGGAGCTCCAAAAAATAAAGTCTGACACTGTTTCCCCATCTATTTCCCAAGAAGTGATGGGACCAGATGCCATGATCTTCGTTTTCTGAATGTTGAGCTTTAAGCCAACTTTTTCACTCTCCTCTTTCACTTTCATCAAGGGGCTCTTTAGTTCTTCTTTGGTTTCTGCCATAAGGGTGGTGTCATCTGCATATCTGAGGTTATTGGAATTTCTCCCCGCAATCTTGATTCCAGCTTGTGCTGCTTCCAGCCCACAGTTTCCCATGATGTACTCTGCATATAAGTTAAATAACCAGGGTGACAATATACAGCCTTGACATACTCCTTTTCCTAATTCGAACCAGTCTGTTCTAAGTCCAGTTCTAACTGTTGATTTCTGACCTGCATGCAGATTTCTCAAGAGGCAGGTCAGGTGGTCTGGTATTCCCATCTCTTTCAGAATTTTCCACAGTTTATTGTGATCCATAGAGTCAAAGGCTTTGGCATAGTCAATAAAGCAGAAATAGATGCTTTTCTGGAACTCTCTTGCTTTTTCCATGATTCAGCGGATGTTGGTAATTTGATCTCTGGTTCTTCTGCCTTTTCTAAAACCAGCTTGAACATCTGGAAGTTCACGGTTCATGTATTGCTGAAGCCTGGCTTGGAGAATTTTGAGCATTACTTTACTAGCATGTGAGATGAGTGCAATTGTGCGGTAGTTTGAGCATTCTTTGGCATTTCCTTTCTTAGGGATTGGAATGAAAACTGACCTTTTCCAGTCCTGTGGCCACTGCTGAGTTTTCTAAATTTGCTGGGATATTAAGTGCAGGACTTACACAGCATCATCTTTCAGGATTTGAAATAACTCAACTGGAACTCCATCACTTCCTCTAGCTTTGTTCATAGTGATGCTTCCTAAGGCCCACTTGACTTCACATTCCAGGATGTCTGGCTCTAGGTGAGTGATCACACCATTGTGATTATCTGGTTTGTGAAGATCTTTTTTGTACAGTTCTTCTGTGTATTCTTGCCACCTCTTCTTAATACCTTCTGTTTCTGTTAGGTCCCTAACATTTCTGTCCTTTATTGAGCCCATCTTTGCATGAAATGTTCCCTTGGTATCTCTAATTTTCCTGAAGAGATCTCTAGTCTTTCCCATTCTATTGTTTTCCTCTATTTCTTTACATTGATCGCTGAGGAAGGCTTTCTTATCTCTCCATGCTGTTCTTTGGAACTCTGCATTCAAATGGGTATATCTTTCCTTTTAGCTTCCTTTCTTTTAACAGCTATTTGTAAGGGCTCCTCAGACAGCCATTTTGTTTTTTTGCGTTTCTTTTTCTTGGGGATGGTCTTGATTCCTATCTCCTGTACAATGTCACAAACTTCCATCCTTAGTTCATCAGGCACTCTATCAGATCTAGTCCCTTAAATCTATTTCTCACTTCCACTGTTTAGTCATAAGGGATTTGATTTAGGTCATATCTGAATGGTCCAGTGGTTTTCTCCACTTTCTTCAATTTCAGTCTGAATTTGGCAATAAGGAGTTCATGATCTGAGCCACAGTCAGCTCCCAGTCTGCATGGTGGCTGCAATGGCCCAGAAGCACTGTGGAGAGGAGCTACCCCATGTCCAAGGTAAGGAGCAGTGGCTGCGCTTTGCTGGAGCAGCCATGAAGAGATACGCCAAGTCCAAGGTAAGAGAAACCCAAGTTAGATGGTAGGCACTAAGAGAGGGCATTAGAGGGCAGACAGACTGAAACCACAGTCACAGACAACTAGCCAATCTGATCACATGGACCACAACCTTGTCTAACTTTGTGAAACTAAGCCATGCCGTGTGGGGCCACCCAAGACAGATGGGTCATGGTGGAGAGGTCTGACAGAATGTCGCCCACTGGAAATGCCTAGGGCCATTTATAAATGGAGAAGGAGCTGATGGGAAATAAGAACTGGAGAAGGATATCTGGTGATTACCCTCTCAGGAGACAGTGGAAGCAGCAGCATTTATAAACTCACTGACTGAAAAGAATATAAAAATATAATAAGCAGAGGACAGACCCTTGAGACACACAGAAGGGCAGGAATGATGAGTAACAGTTATCTACGAAGAGAGAAACAGGGCAGTCAGAGAACAAGAAGAGACCAAGAGAGTTCTAAATGCAGCAAGGAGCTCAAGGTAAAGACAGAAGCTACATTTTGGCAGGAAAATGGCTACTGGTATCAAAAGAGTGCTCTATGTAGAGTGGAAGCAAAGAGAGTGCAGAAACCAAACGCAAGGGATGGAGTGAGGTGGGCAGGCAGGAAGTGGCCACTGTCAGTACAAGGAAGCAGAGACAGAATAATAGCCAGAATGGCTAGAGGGCAGTTCCAAGAACAAAGTGGCATTGCTCAGTTCACGTCTAGTCTCTGGGTTCCAAAGACTACTGAGAAAGAAACTGGTATTAGCTCAGTGAAAAATTTCTTATGAAACACTGGAAAAATAACCCATTTTTCTACACAGTGGTTGGCTTTCAGCATGCAGCCTAACACCCACAGGAGACCTTGGTATCGTTTCTTGAATATGAAGTGAGAAACTTGTGCCCTCCAATGTGAACATTTCATTTTCCCATCTCCCTTCACACAGGGATTTATTCTTGCTGTCAGTCAGATGGGAACATTATCTGCTGGTAGGTAGTAGGGTTTGAAGCAGGGGAGAAGATGAGACACACTCTGTCAGCAGGTTTGCATCTGTGTTAGGAAAATATCATTTTGGCAAGAGAGACACTGTAATTTGTCAAGCAGATTAATCTCTGGAGTGGAAATTCCTAATCAAATGGTGAAGATTTTAATATATCTCTTGGATAGATAGGTTGGCTGCAGCCCTGTAATTGCTATGGGTGTGAAAAGAGACTCAGACCATCTGCAAGAATCTAATGGATGAAAGTCATGATAAATTTGGAGAATGTGTATAATTAGCTTTTCTTAGTGTTGGCATGTTCCCACTTTTAGCAATGCAGCAGAACAAGTAGAAAATGCTCATTTAGAGCATATTAGTCTATGTATATTACATTAAGATTCCTTTAACCTATCTATAGGTTGTGAATGGCTAGAAAACTAGAGAAACAATCAGAGTAATCTTCCTTTTTCACTCTAATTATATTTGTTATATTTTCAAAATAAGCAAAAAGGAATGGACAGGCAGAAAATTCATAATAATACACAAGAGCTAGAATTTTTCTTCAAATTGTAAATGGCATTCCAGTTGAAACCATATTTAATGGTGAGCTAATTCCAATTATACTCTGAAATTCTTGTCCCATTAGGGGGTCCTTCAGGAAATATATATTTTTTTAATTAATTTTTTTTCTTACTGAAGGATAATTGCTTTACAGAATTTTGTTGTTTTCTCTCAAACTTCAACATGAATCAGCCATAAGTATACATACGTCACCTCCCTTTTGAACCTCCCTCCCTTCTTCCCCATCCCACCCCTCTAGGTTGATACAGAGCCCCTGTTTGACTTTCCTGAGCCATGCAGCAAATTCCCATTGGCTATCTATTTTGCATATGGTAATGTAAGTTTTCGTGTTACTTTTTCCATACGTCTCACCCTGTCCTCCCTTCTCCCCATGTCCATAAGTCTCTTGTCTGTGTCTGTTTCTCCATTGCTGTCCTGTAAATCTTCAGTGTATTTTTTAACTGACAGATGTACAAAAGCTGTGCTTTACATACTAATACTTCTCCATATATTTAATTATAGGAAAGGTGGTAGAAGTAAGTGGTTTTAGAACACTGAGATATTTGGCTTTGGTAAAGCTTCATTTCATTATTGCAAGGTTAGTACCAACTTCTGTGTATCCTCATGGTAATTAGAAGAGTGCTCTAAGGGTAGTAAATAGTCATAAAACACAGTTCAGCATGTAAACACAAAGAATATTGTCATATTTTCAACTATAGTAAGAGCGGTTTAAAAATTCCATAAAGAGAATTGGACAGAATTTAAGATTTCAGTGTGTGCGTGCTTAGTTGCCCAGTGGTGTCTGACTGTGCGACCCCATGGAGGTCTCAATATATATTGCTAATTACAGAATGATTATTATCCAATTTCTAGCTATTGATGACTTGGGTATATCTTGAATTACAATTTCTAATGATGAAAGATTATATCCAGTGTTTCCAGCTCAGTATAGTCAGAAAGGGGTCTCCCAGGTGCCAGTGCAGGAGAGTTGAGAGACATGCGTTCAATCCCTGGGTCTGGAAGGTCCCCTGGAGAAGCTCATGACAACCGACTCCAGTATTCTTGCCTGGAGAATTCCATGGACAGAGGAGCCTGGTGGGCTATAGTCCGTGGGGTTGCAAAGAGTTAGACATGACTGAAGCCACTTAGCACACACATATGCGCAGTAAGAAAGACGACCCTATTTGAGAGAGTAACAGAGCTTCTGTTGGATAGGAAACAGCCTGTGGAAATACAATACATATGGCTGGATGCTGTTTACAGTGTATGTAAACTGCCACCACTTTATCAAGTTGTAGTATCTCTCCTTTCAAAATCTTAGACAGCTTGTGTGTACCATCTGCTCTTTGTCTGTATTCCTTCCGTGCTTTTCTTTATCTAGAAGAATGGTTCTTGAAATTCTTATAGTGCTCTTCATACCGTTTGCCACATATTTTGAGAAGCATCTGCTTGGAAGAAGTCCTGTATTTGTTCCCAGCTGCCTAGTGTGTGCCATGTTTCTTGTGAATCTAGTTTTGTTAACTTTGGGGGTAAATGCTTTTGCATTTCCTTAAGTACATATTTATGGTGAGACTAATAGCCCAAAGCAAGTTGCTAATGGTTGTATAAATGAAAGACTCAGCATCAGCAAAACTTGATTAATTTACCTGACGTCTAATTTGCACAAGGTTACCTGAAAATTGGTGTTTGTTTCTTTTGCTTGATGGTTTCAAGATGGACCTTGTCTCTTTAAGGGATCCTGGATACCTCGAATACTTTCTCAAACATCTGCTCCAGTTTCATCAGGAAGACTTTGGGCTAGCTATAATTCACATAGCTTTCCCTTCAGCAAACAAGGCACCTACCTGTCAGTAAGACAAATTTTCCAAGGAGCTAAACAAATGAAGAGTGTTTAAAGGAGCTTTGAATGTTAATAGGGACAGAACTTTCAGTTAAGTGAGCTGTAGGATTGTCTGTTGCTATCTACTTTTTACTTATTTTTATAGCTTTTTTTTTTTTGAAATGACACTCACATTAAAATTTTTGAAATTTAAAACACACAAAGAAGAAAATTAAAATCATACATAATACCTAGAAATAATCTCAATAGCTACCACTTTTGTGGTGTCACTAGGAAATCAGTACTGTTTTAAGTGCTTTGCTTCTATTAATTCTTTTAACTCTCATGATGATATTATGATTGAAACTATCATACTCCTTGTTGTAGAGATGAGGAAACTGAAGCATAGGTTAAGTTACTGCCCAAGGTTACTTGACTAAGAGGTGGCAGAGAGATATTGGCAGTCTAATTCCAAGGTCTAACTTTAAACTGCGATGCTGCATCATTGACTCTTACTTATTCCTATTCACACTTAAATGAAATTCCTTCCAGATTACTTCCAATCAAGTTTTTAAAACAAAATTGAAACAAGAGACCGTTTTTAATTATGTGCCTTAATTTTACTTAACCTTATAAAAAGTGTTACACTCCACTATCTACAGATGTTTGGTAGGTATCTTTGTAGTGAAGATGCTTTAAATTAGTAAAGGGCTTCCCTCATAGCTCAGTTGGTAAAGAATCCGCCTGCAATACAGGAGACCCCGGTTCGATCCCTAGGTTGGGAAGATCCACTGGAGAAGAGACTGGCTACCCACCCCAGTATTCTTGGGCTTCCCTTGTGGCTCAGCTGTTAAAGAATCCACCTGCATTGCGGGAGACCTGGGTTCGATCCCGGGGTTGGGGAGATCCCCTGGAGAAGGGAAAGGCTACCCACTCCAGTATTCTAGCCTGGAGAATTCCATGAGCAACTTTCACTTTCATTTCAAAGTTGCTGAGACCCCTGACTTCATTTATCATCTATTTCCAAAAATTTGCTTTGCCTAGAGTACTAACATAGTACAGAAGAAAAGTGCAGGAAGCCAAGATGGTGCAGGTCTGAGTAAACCACCTTTGGTTTGTCCCTTAGCCTCTTTAAGTCTCAGTTTCTTCCTCTATAAAATAAGGATAAATATATTGATATAGGGCTATAGGATTGCTATGATGACTAAATATTATGCATGTGAAGTGTGCTTACTAGGGTATATATAGCCACTTATAAATGTCAGTGGCTGCTTTTAATGGTAACAATAACAATGATCATGTCCAGCTACAATTGTCAATCCCTACAGGAAATTCTTTCTTAGTCGAGGGAGGAGATAAGAGAGGTTTATCACGGAAATGAACACAGAACTCTGTCACTCTCAGGAACTATTGAAAAATCCTTTAATAACGGTGATGGAAACACTGAAAGATTACCAGCATAAATAAGATTTCCATGTTACTTCCTTCTAGACTTTTGTCTATTAAGTTTTCTGTTTTATTTTTTTAGTTTTGCCATTTGACTCCTTTCTATTCTAAGGTCAATGAATTGCTAAGTCAACTGCTTTCGTTTTCCTCCTCTTTCTTTTTTTTTTTTTAAATTATATGTATATACACAATTAAATATTTATATATAAATTTATATTTAACACAAAAATATTTTATATTGGTATATAGCCAATTAACAATGTTGTGATAGTTTCAAGTTCCTCCCATTTCAATTTGCTACTTATTCTTTCATTCCTCTCCCTTCTACTTGGTTACTTGCTTGCTTAATGTCTCCCTTTTCTCTTCTCTTTCCCATGTCCTTGTACTAAATGCTTCTGCTTGTAGACAAATCCGGTCCCGGGTGGGGGACTGGAGTCTTGCCATGGACCTTTGAGAGGTGCCTGTTTTCCCCTATTCTCTCCCTTTGCACAGAACCATATCTGCATGGTTTCAGGCACAGAAACCTGGACACTTGAGGTCAAGCCCTTCAGACAAGGAGATCCTGACTCCATATTCACAATACTGCAGCAATCTGCAACCTAAAACCATTAAGAACCAAGTTGCTAAATGAACTGCTTTGTAACTGACCTGGCTTAACCACTTAAGAAGGAGATAATATTCAAAATGTGAATAAAATGATAAAGAAGGTAGATTGTTTTTAAACTCCCAGGCTCTTCGAAAATGGACTGAAAATGTCTACATAAATTGCACTGATGATATTTTATATGAAACTCTAATTCTCCAGCTTTTGCCATCTTTGGAAATTGTTGGTAGTAGCTCAGCACATACTGACAAATTTTTGTATTTTCTTTTAATTTGGGGCTTGGCACTTCCATTAGAAATCTTAGCAAGACTGAAAGGCAGATCCAGCTGAGGTGGAATACCTGCCTTATAAACTTGTTATGGAGATATTCTTGAGAATATGTGAAAAAAGTACCTACATTCTGAAAAGATATCATCAGCCCCTGCCCACTGTCTTAAATTCATGTTGCCCTGTCCAGAGAAAGTACCATAGAAAATTCTGCAGTGGATAAGTCTAGACAAAATATTTTTGGATAGTTTGAGCATATCCCTCCAGATTAAAGAGTGTTGCAAAGGGGTTAATTGGACTCAAAAATCCCTCCCCATGAGGTTTGAGAGTCTGTGATATAAATTCCATCTGTTACTTGAAGCAGTTTATGGGTTTGGCAATATGATGTGTTGGCTTGACAATTGTTTAAAAAATCCCTCTTAGTCTGATACAGGTATAATTTTTTTTTATAGTATCCAGATTTATTTTCCTCAACATCTAATTTTAAATTAGAAACCACTCCAGCTCCATGTCTGGGATACCAAATTTGTTCTAAATCTGAATACTACATAGCCATCTCTTGACCAAAGAGGTGTAACTTTCATACTGTAGTGGGAGTAGAACATTCTTCCCCAAGTCTGATACTATGAGAATTGGAATGTTATAAATAGTGAAAGTCAGACCTGAAATATTTCCTGACTATACTTTCTCTGATTCAAGGGATTGTCTACAAACTGCCTTCAGTTCGTAGAATCTGAGATGGTCTCTAGGCTTATATAGACTGTGTGCTCATTTTCCAGGATTAATTTTCATAGAGATGAAACCAGATTTAAGAAAGAAGAGAAGTAAATACAGTCTTAAATAATTAAATTGGGAAAAGTCAGCTTTCACCTCAAGAGGGTGAATGTTGTCCTAGAAATGGAAAGGCGGGATCTGCTTCCCTCTGGCCCTTTCTTCACCCATGACCCTGGTTTTGAATTTTACACAAAGGGCTTGCTGTTGTTGTTCAGGTCCTAAGTCATGTCTGACTCCGGGCAACCCCATGGACCATAGCCCGCCAGGTTCCTTTGTCCGTGGGGTTCTTCAGGCAAGTGTCCTAGTGGTGGTGGTGGTGGTAGTTTAGTTGCTAAGTTGTGTCCAACTCTTGTGACCCCATGGACTGTAGCCTGCCAGGCTCCTCTGTCCATGGGAATTCTCCAGGCAAGAATACTGGAGTGGGTTGCCATTTTCTTCTCCAAGGAATCTTCTGGGACCAGGGATCAAACCCACATCTCCTGTACTGGCAGGTGGATTCTTTACCACTGAGCCACCAGGGAAGCCCACAGAAAGGGCTACCTTGGATATATTCATTCATGGATAGGAAATGCCTACAGGTCTGTCTGCTTCAGCTTCCTGATGCTCTATGAAATAGTTGACTTTTTATCATGCTTCCTATCCTCCTCTATAGACCTGTTTGATTACATGATTAGGTTATAAGCTTTTATTCTGACCTGCTTCCCTTTAAATTCTACTTCTAATCTAATAATTTCCCCTGGCTCCACACTCCACCACTGCTGGCAAGGAAGGGGCTCTGTTCCTTCGGCCTGCACCAACTGCTCAGGAAGCTTTCTATCTGGGTGGATATTAGTGCTTCAGCTTCACTTGTGTGAAGAAAGAGATTTGACAACTTTCTCTAATTGTTGGTCCGCTCACAGAGAAGACAGAGTTCTTGGTCTATGAAGACATTGCACCTACTCTGTACTTGCCCAGTCTACCAACAGGAGATAAGAAGCCTTAGGCCTTGCTCTGCATGGAAGGCGATGTCATTTCCCATTATTTAGAACTAAGATAGCAGATTTATGTCTCCAGAACAAGATGGTGATGACCTCAGTAGCCTTAGCTAGTTTGGTGGAACAAGTAAATAAACCTGAAATATCAATTTCTGGGAAAAAATATTTGACCCTAACCTTTACAGACACATAGGGAAACCCTATTTAGGACTAGTGCCCACGGCACTCTTGTCCCCTTCTAGTCATTTTGACTGACCTTTTCTTCTTTAGATTGTAATTTGACACTAGAAATATTTCCTCGCTCTTTGTTCCAGGATTCCAGATTAATAGGTTTGGACTCCTTAAAAAAAGAAAACAGAGTGTCCTTAACTCTATGAAGACTGTGAGTTAGCATCTGGAACTGCTCCTTGCTTTTGTGGATGCCTGATCTCTTGGGCTAATGTTTATTCCACCAGCTGCCTTTTTTAACATGCCCAGCCTCCCAAGAGCCAGATAAAAAAGCTCTCTGTGCACCTGCTTTTCCACTCAGAACTGTCTCCTGGCTCCATTTCTCATCATCTCCTCCAAACTGCTTTCTTATTAGCTATCAGTCTCCATGTTCTTTAAATGTCACTAGGCTCCCATCATTGCTAGTTCTCCTTTGAAATGGCATCTTGATTTCATGCTGGATCTCATTAAATATGCCTTTGAGGGAGTGTTTTGGTAAATACCTCCATCAAAAGGCTTCAGATCCATGACATTATAGCTATGTCTTTGACTTTCCTGTGACTTTAGACACTAACTGAATGCTGTGTTCTTTACTGGTTAACTAAAAAATTCTAGTGCTGAAAAATCATGTGGCATTTCCTGCCTCTAGATCTAAGTGACTACCCAATCCAGGGTATTGATTCCATGTGATGAGTTGCATCTAGTGTGAGCAGACATTAAGCTTCCATGGGGCAGGGACTTTCTTCCTTCCTTTCACTTTTAACTAACTTAATTCCTCTGTTTTTAAAAATTGAATATAGTTGATTTACAATATTATATTAGTTTCAGGTGTATTACATAGTGATTTCACATTTGCATACATTACACAATTAGCATCAACCTAGTTATCATCTATCCCCATATAAAATGATTACATTATTAACTGTATTCCTTATGCTGTATATTACATCCCATGGCTTATTTATTTTCTAACTAGTAGTCTGCACCTCTTAATCCTTTTCATCTATTTCACTCAACTCTCACCCCGCTTCTCTCTGGTAATCATCCACTTGTTCTCCGTATCTATGGGTCTGGTTTTGTTTTTGTGTTTTGTTTTCTAGATTCTACATCTAAGTGGTTATATTGTATTTGTATTTTTTTGTTTGTTTGTTTTTTGGTCTGGTTTATTTCACTTAGCATAATGCTGTCTAGAGTTATTTATGTTGTTGCAAATAGCAAGATTTCAAGTTTTGTGGTTGAATAATATTCCATTGGGCTTCCCTTGTAGCTCACTCGGTAAAAAATCTGCCTACAGTGCAGGTGACCTGGGTTCGATCCCTGGGTTGGGAAGATCCCCTGGAGAAGGAAATGGCAACCCACTCCAGTATCCTTGCCTGGAATATCTCATGAAGAGAGGAGCCTGGTGGGCTGCAGTCCATGAGGTCGCAAAGAGTCGGACACGACTGAGTGACTAACATGGCTCAGATGGTGAAGCGTCTGTCTACAATGCTGGAGACCCAGTTTTGATCCCTGGGTTGGGAAGATCCCGTGGAGAAGGAAATGACAATCCACTCCAGTACTATTGCCTGGAAAATCCCACGGACAGAGGAGCCTGGCAGGCTACAGTCCATGGGGTCGAAAAGAGTCGGACACAACTGAGCGACTTCACTTCACTTCAATATTCCATTATATATATATATATATATATATATATACACACACATCTTCTTTATCCATTCATCTAGCGATGAGCATTCGGGTTGCTTCCATATTTTAGCTATTATAAATATGCTGCACTAAACATTGGGGTGCACATATCTTTTCAAATTAGTGTTTTTACTTTCTTCAATAATCAGAAGTGAAATTGCTGAATCATACAGTAGTTCTATTTTTACTTTTCTGTGGATCTTCCATACTGTTTTATACAGTGGATGCACCAATTTACAGTCCCCTTAACAGTGAATGAGGGTACACTTTAGTCCACATTCTCACCCTTGCTTATTATTTGTTGTCTTTTTGGTGATTGCCATTCTAAAATGTGTGAGGCAGTGTCTTATTGGGTGTTGATGAGCATTCCCCAGGTGAGTAGTGATGCTGAACAACTTTTCATGTGTGTGTTGGCTGTGTATATGTCTTCTCTAAAAATTTCTGTATTCAGATCCTGTGCTCATTTTTCAGTTGGATTATTTGGAGTTTTTGATGTTGATTTATGTGGATTCTTTGTATATTCTGGATATTAATACCTTATCTGATATATTGTTTGCAAATATCTTCTTTCATTGAGTAGGCTATCTTTTCACTATTTTGATGGTTTCCTTCCCTATGAAAAGATTTTTAATTTGATGTAAATTTGATGTCTCATTTAATAATGCTTTTGTTGCCCTTGCCTGAGGAGATATATCCAAAAAAATATTGCTAAGACCAATCAATGCCATTAATTTCCTCTAGACATTTCATGGTTTCAGGTTTTACATGTAAGTCTTTAATGTTTTGAGTTTATTTTTGTCTGTGTTAGGAGTACTCCAAGTTGATTCCTTGACATGTAACTTTCCAGTGGCATCCCAACACCACTTATTAAAGAAGTTCTCTTTTCTCTTTTGTATATTATTGCCACCTTTGTCATAGGTTTAATTGACCACAGAACTGTGGGCTTATTTCTATTCTTTTCCATTGATCTATGTGTCCTTTTTTTTTTTTTTTTTTTTGGTGCTAGTACCATAATGTTTTGATCACAATTAGTTCAGTTCAGTTGCTCAGTCGTGTCCTACTCTTTGAAACCCCATGAATCACAGCACGCCAGGCCTCCCTGTCCATCACCAACTCCTGGAGTTCACCCAAACTCATGTCCATTGAGTCGGTGATGCCATCCAGCCATCTCATCCTCTGTCGTCCCCTTCTCCTCCTGCCCCCAATCCCTCCCAGCATCAGGGTCTTTTCCAATGAGTCAACTCTTCGCATGAGGTGGCCAAAGTACTGGAGTTTCAGCCTCAGCATCAGTCCTTCCAATGAACACCCAGGACTGGTCTCCTTTAGGATGGACTGGTTGGATTTCCTTGCAGTCCAAGGGAATCTCAAGATCCTTTAGGATGGACTGCTTGGATCTCCTTGCAGTCCAAGGGACTCTCAAGAGCCTTCTTCAACACCACAGTTCAAAAGCATCAGTTCTTCGGCACTCAGCTTTCTTCAGTCCAGCTCTCACATCCATACATGACCACTGGAAAAACCATAGCCTTGACTAGATGGACCTTTGTTGGCAAAGTTATATCTCTGCTTTTTAATATGCTATCTAGGTTGGTCATAACTTTCCTTCCAAGGAGAAAGCATCTTTTAATTTCATGGCTGCAATCACCATCTGCAGTGATTTTGGAGCCCCCAAAAATAAAGTCTGACACTGTTTCCACATCTATTTGCCATGAAGTGATGAGACCAGATGCTATGATCTTCATTTTTTTGAATGTTGAGTTTTAAGTCAACTTTTTCACTCTCCTCTTTCACTTTCACCAAGAGGCTCTTTAGTTCCTCTTCACTTTCTGCCATAAGGGTGGTGTCATCTGCCTATCTGAGGTTATTGATGTTTCTCCCAGCAATCTTGATTTCAGCTTGTGCTTCATCTAGCCCAGCATTTCAGACAGAGGCTCGTGACATTGTACAGGAGACAGGGATCAAGACCATCCCCAAGGAAAAGAAATGCAAAAAGGCAAAATGGTTGTCTGAGGAGGCCTTACAAATAGCTGTGAAGAGTAGAGAAGCGAAAGGCAAAGGAGGAATGGAAAGATACACCCATTTGAATGCAGGGTTCCAGAGAATAGCAAGGAGAGATAAGAAAGCCTTCCTCAGTGATCAGTGCAAAGAAATAGAGGAAAATAGAATGGGAAAGACTAGAGATGTCTTCAAGAAAATTAGAGATACCAAGGGAACATTTCATGAAAAGATGGGCTCGAGAAAGGACAGAAATGGTATGGATCTGACAGAAGCAGAAGATATTAAAAAGAGATGGAAAGAATACACAGAATTATACAAAAAACATCATGAACCAGATAACCACGATGGTCTGATCACCAACCTAGAGCCAGACATCCTGGAATGTGAAGTCAAGTGGGCCTTAGAAAGCATCACTATGAACAAAGCTAATGGAGGTGATGGAATTCCAGTTGAGTTATTTCAAATCCTAAAAGATGATGCTGTGAAAGTGCTGCACTCAATATGCCAGCAAATTTGGAAAGCTCAGCAGTGGCCACAGGACTGGAAAAGGTCAGTTTTCATTCCAATCCCAAAGAAAGGCAATGCCAAAGAATGTTCAAACTACCACACAATTGCACTCATCTCACATGCTAGTAAAGTAATGCTCAAAATTCTCCAAGCCAGGCTTCAGCAATACGTGAACCGTGAACTTCCACGTGTTCAAGCTGGATTTAGAAAAGGCAGAGAAATCAGAGATTAAGTTGCCAACATCTGTTGGATCATGGAAAAAGCAAGAGAGTTCCAGAAAAACATCTACTTCTGCTTTATTGACTATGCCAAAGCTTTTGACTGTGTGGACCACAACAAACTCTGGAAAATTCTTCAAGAGATGGGAATGCCAGACCACCTGACCTGCCTCTTGAGAAATCTGTATGCAGGTCAGGAAGCAACAGTTAGAAGTGGACATGGAATAACAGGCTAGTTTCAAATAGGGAAAGGTGTACATCAAGGCTGTATATTGCCACCCTGCTTATTTAACTTATATGCAGAGCACATCATGAGAAATGCTGGGCTGGAGGAAGCACAGCTGGAATCAAGATTGCTGGGAGAAATACCAATAATCTCAGATACGCAGATGACACCATCCTTTGTCAGAAAATGAAGAAGAACTAAAGAGCCTCCTGATGAAAGTGAAAGAAGAGAGTGAAAAAGTTGTCTCGGACACAACTGAACAACTGAACTGATACTGATACTGACTGCTGTTAAGAATGTAGTGAAATAGGTATCATACTTATGGAAATATCAAATGATATATGAAAATATTGATCACAAAAGTTTGGAAATGCAGACAAGTAATTATCTAAAGGAGACAGACATTAATTTTATATTCAGAAAAAATTAAGGAATTAGAAAATTTTTAAATGAAGTAGAACTTAAACAATATTTTAATGTGTAATATAATTATTAAAATGTAAAAGACTTGCTTCTTGTAACAGCTTAGTTTCTGAGGCTTTTCATTAGTGGAAAAACCTGTGCTATCCCCACAAAAATCTAAGAGCAAACTATGGATACATTTGACATAATAAACTAACAAATAGTGTAGAACTGTTGAGTCTGTCTATAATCTTCGAATTCCTTGATGTAAACTTAGAGAAAGCAGGATAGGGCAGTGAATGGTGGCTGGTCTCTAAGGCAGGAGATATGAGTTCTATTCTAGTCTGCCACTTATGGTATTACCTTGTACATATCAATTTCTCACTCTGAACTTTAATATACAGCCTAGAAAATCATCAATAAATGTTTCTTGCTCAAGTTACTTGTCCAAGGCCACACAGGCATTGAATGTTGGAACATGTGAGGTTTGGTGGATTTAGGCTGGCTGGAATATAATCAAATTTAGGAAGGGAGAAAATTCCAATTAGAGAGAACAGCATGAAGAAAAATGATCACATTCAGACCACATGTGAAGCTGGTTTATGCAGCCAGTACAGACAAATATACATAATATCTCAGCATATTAGTAATATTTTATAATAATATTATATTTATTATAATATATAATATCTCAGCTTTTTATGTATTATAATATATGATATCTAAGCTTTCTTTTTATTTTTTTTTAAATTTTATTTTATTTTTTAACTTTACAATATTGTATTGGTTTTGCCATATATTGAAATGAATCCACCACAGGTATACATATGTTCCCCATCCTGAACCCTCCTCCCTCCTCCCTCCCAATACCATCCCTCTGGGTCATCCCAGTGCACCAGCCCCAAGCATCCAGTATCGTGCATCGAACCTGGACTGGCAACTCATTTCATATATGATATTATACATATTTCAATGCCATTCTCCCAAATCATCCCACCCTCTCCCTCTCCCACAGAGTCCAAAAGACTGTTCTATACATCAGTGTCTCTTTTGCTGTCTCGTATACAGGGTTATTGTTACCATCTTTCTAAATTCCATATATATGTGTTAGTATACTGTATTGGTGTTTTTCCTTCTGGCTTACTTCTAAGCTTTCTTTCTGTTATTGTTTTATAATCTAATTGCTTATACATTTTCTTATTTGGTCTTCTTGGAAGATCTTTGGGGTTTGAATCAACAGTTACTATCATCCTCGCACACTTGAATTAAAATTTAAAAACTTAAGATACCCTTTCCTAAGGAAGTATTAGGTCAGGAAATTCAGATAGGCACCTCATAGTAATTTGATGGAAAATATTGAAACCGATGGAAAGCAGCTTAAAACTCAGCACATGAAGGTAATGGAGACGCAGTGGCATACCCCAGAGAAGTGATTGACAAAGGAGGAGACTGTTAGTGCAAGTTTATACTTTTGTTTTTGTTTTGGCTACATTGTGTGGCTTGCAGGATCTTAGTTCCCCAGCTAGAGACTGAATCTGGGCACTTTGCAGTGAAAGCCCCAAGGACTAACCACTGGACCACCAAGAAATTCACTCCGTGCAGATTTATATAAAAGATATTTGCATACAGAGGGCTCAAGGTCAGAATCTAGGGCAGTGGATAGTAGTAAAGGAAAAAGATAATTTCCAAGCAGCATCTAGAAACTGGGTGGTAAATTTATCTACCGCAGTTCAAAAGGAAGCAATGAAACACGTAGAACATTGAAAGAGAGGATTGACTTGGCACTGTTGTAAACCTCAAACTGATGATTTTGCAAGATTTCGTTTCTACCTTAAGGCAAGACCACACCTCAACCACCTCATACAGACAAAAATCTTCCCTTAAAAGACATCAAGAAGAGGTTTCTCAATTGTATACACCTCAAACAAGTCTTTGTTGGGCCAAGATGGGGTTGGAATGATCTGAGCTCTGTCTGCCTTTTCTGCCTGTTCAGCCAAGTAAGATTTTGGAAACTGACTTATGTATGGTTGCCGCTGGACATCAGAGCCTTGTCAAACCAAGAGAGCTCTGTTGGAGGCTCCAGGGTAGAGCAGAGTGGGCCTTGTCTCTGGTTCCTGGAGGCACAGCTGATACTTCTGTATATATATAAAAGCAACCTCAGGTATCTGAGATCCTCCGACTCCCCAGTCTAAGGCTTATCCACTCCCTTGGAAGGTACTTTAGCAAAAAGTTGTTGTTTAGTTGCTAAGTTGTGTCCAACTTTTTTTGTGACCCCATAGATTGTAGCCCACCAAGCTTCTCTGTCTCTAGGACTTCCCAGGCAAGAATACTGGAGTGGGTTACCATGTCCTTCTCCAGAGGATCTTCCTGACTCAGGGATTGAACCAGTGTCTGCTGCATTAACAGGTAGATTTTTTACCACTGAGCCACCAGGAAAGCCCCCAAAATATGGTCACTTAATTCTACAACTGGGCAGAGAATGCCAGGTGGTATAGACATGTTTTGAAAATGCGGTTTTTTAAAAAATTTAAACATGTATATATATTTGCATAGAGGGAAAAAATTAGTAGGGATGAAACAAACTTTTAAAGTGAGCTTTAATAATTTATTTATGACTATTTATATATACAAAGTACACACACACACAGATTTATTAGAAAGAGGGCCCACCTGTGTGCTAATTGGTCATGTGCTCAGTGATCTATGAGGTCATCTCCCATTTTTGTATTAACTTGGGGGCAGATAGGGTGAGATTAGTGGTGTTATGCCACCCATGAAATCCTTGACGAATCGTAGAGGAATTTTCTCAGTCTCTTTTCCTAAGCTAGTAGAAACTCACCAAGCAGGTGATTTGACAACCAAATTTCTCTTTTCCTTTAGGATCACTCTTATCCTTTACTCAAAAATCTCTGGAAACATTCCTATTCACTTGAAACAACAGTCTTTTCATTAGTTGGCTCCTGGATGAAGAAATACTCTTCCTGGAGTAGAAGTAGATTAGTTATGTTTTTATTCAACACCAGAACAAAAGTCATGTTAGGATTAAATAGCCAAGCAATAGTTCTTACTGATGACCGGATTCTTTTGAGATTTCACAAGTAATTACATATTGCTTCATATTTCCTCAAAAAAAACATTCATCCCACACTTTATCATGGGCCCATAGACAGCAGCCCACCAGGCTCCCCCATCCCTGGGATTCTCCAGGCAAGAACACTGGAGTGGCTTGCCATTTCCTTCTCCATATCATGGGCCAGAGGTTGAGAATTCTTTGGAAATTTAGTAACTACATGTAAGTTTTAATATTAATTCCTCATGATGATGTATAAGGGATCTGGAAAGTTTTCATGTGGAAGTTCTATTATTTCTGATGATTAAACATTTTACCATGCAAGAGATACCAGTCATATAGAAGAAATGTAGGTGGTTTTGTCTGCTTATTTCTGGATAATTTTTTTTAGAGCTACAAGCAACAGAGTACATACAAACTTAATAATTCTCTCAATGTTTTCAGAAAGTTTTTATAGTTTCTATGAGTTTTCTCAAACTCTCTATTTCCCCCAAACACAAATAAAGCCCAAATTACTAATGAGTTAGAAGTAGCTGTTGATTTTTTCCTTCATATGAGAGGCTCTTTCATTCTCCATTTAGATCCTTTCAAAGGACTTATAAATATCTGTGCTGTGGCTAGCTACCAGTATAATGTTCTGTATGGCAGCATAAGTAAGGAGGTAGAGAGAGAAAGTATATACAAGTTACTCTGATGTGGTAAGAATGGCTCAGGCAACTGCATTAAGTGAAGTTCCCGTTCATCAGCTGATGAAATAGCATTTACCCTTTAACTTTCTCTATAAATAGGTTCACTATGGGTCAGTTCAGGTCAAAGCCCTACTGGGTCTAGACTGACATCCTTTCTAACTAAGGTTTACTATAAAAGTGGTGGCTCTATAAAAGTCCTTAAATATTGATTTATTTGAGTAGTGGACATTGGTGCCTAATTTCCTAGAAAATAGTTTTCCTTTTGCGGTGATGACTGCTCAGAGTTGTTTGGCCATTAATTTTATTTTGACTATTTTTCTCAAGTTTACTCTCTTCCTATCTGAGGTCATGTGGTGCCATTGTCTTTGATTTCTTGGCAGTAACATAGGATAGTAAAGAAAATATTGGATCAGAAACAGGGAGACTTGAGTGTCCCTTCAAGTTTTGCCATTACCAGCTAGGTGAACTTCGAGGTAATCACTCAATTCTCCCGTGTCTCTATTCTTTCCTCTGTAAAATGAGGATGTTGAACTAGATGGCTTTCCCAGTAATCAAGTTCTATGAGCAGGCACTGCTTTACACCACTCTTTGTTCCCATGTTTTGTGCTGTGGCAAATTTTCTCTTATTATTTTTAAAAAGTAAGATGATAAAAGTAATGCATACATTTAGTGTAACAGGTGGCACGGTGGTAAAGAATCTGCCTGCCAATGCAGAAGACACAAGTGATGCAAGTTCAATCTCTGGGTTGGGAAGTCTTCTGGAGAAAGAAATGGCAAGCCATTCCAGTATTCTTGCCTGGGAAATCCCATGGACAGAGGAGCCTCGAGGGCTATAGTCCAGGGGATCGCAAAGAGTTGGACATGACAGAGCACACACACACACACACACACGGAAAAATTAAAGAAGGCAATTACCAAAAGAATTCTCACCCATGCAAAGATAACTACTGTTAACATTTGTTGTATTGGGTGTCAGTGTTTTTCTTTTACATATGTATGTATTTGACTTCCATTTTATAATATATGTAGGACTTCCCTGGTGGCTTAGATGGTAAAGCGTCTGCCTACAATGTGGGAGACCTGGTTCAATCCCTGGGTTGAGAAGATCTCCTGGAGAAGGAAATGGCAACCCACTCCAGTATTCTTGCCTGGAAAATACCATGGATGGAAGAGCCTGGTAGGCTACAGTCCATGGGGTCGCAAAGAGTCTGGACACGACTGAGAGACTTCACTTATAATATATGTGTAATTACATTTTGTAGGTGAATAAAAATATATTTACAAAGTGTGTGATAATACTAAATATATAGTTTTATATGCTACTTATTTCACTTAACAGTACATTATGACTATTATTTAATATTCTTCAAGAATATTATTTTTTTCAAAATATCAATTTTAACGTCTACAAAGTATACAGTGTCTGAATAGAAAAAAATCTAGTAAGTTTTCACTGTAATTATGATATTGTTATATAAAAAATTCATTAAAAATCATTTCTATTTAGGTTAGACACTTTGATTATTTCAATTTTTTTTCTATTATGAATAACACTGTACTGAACCTACTCACAATGAATGTTATAACCTTCCTGATGATTACTTTAGGAGAATGTATTAATTACCTTTTGCTGCATAACATATTATCCCCAAATTTGATGTATTAAAATAGTTAAAAATATTTACAGTCTCATAGTTAGTGTGGTTAGGAGTTTGGGAGCACCTTAGCTGGCTGGTTTTGTCTCAAGTCCTCTAAATGATTATAGTTAAGTTGTCAGCTGGAGCGGCAGTAATCTGAAGGCTTGACTAGGGCTGGTGGATTTGCTTCCAAGGTGACTCAGTCTCATCACTGGCATGTTGTTGTTGACTTGGCTGTTGATGTCAGCAGCCATCACTTGGCTGTTGACAAAAGGCCTTAGCTCTTCATTAGTGGGACTTTTCATGGGCCGCTTGAGTGCCTTCACAATGTGACAGCTGGCTTGGTCAGGACAAGTGACCTAAGAGGAAGTAAGGCAGAAGACACAATGTTTCTTAAGACCTAACCTCAGAAGTCATGCTCCATAATTTCTTCAATATCTCATTTATTACACAAATCAGTCCATTAAATGTGGGAAGACATCAACATTAGAAGATGAGACTCACTGGAAGCCATTTTAGAGGCAGGTTACCATAGATATTAATTGATTCCCTGAAGTGCAATTATGGGATCATACCTTAGTAGAAAAAAATAACTTTTTAATTAATCATATTATTTAATATGTATTTATGCCAATGTAACAAAAGTATGTGCCGTCTTACATTCCCAAGTTCTCTAACCTTCCTGGGTCAACTTGTCCTTTAATACTTAAAAGGAGTGATTGAATCTCCTGTAGTCACAAGGATGTTTTGAGAAACTCAGAATTCTTCCCTTCCCACCAACCCAAGGATTTTGCAAGTTTTATATAGCTCTGGTTACCTTTTTCTGTAATTTGCAAATCCACTGAATTTTCAGTCTCTTCTCTGCATTTCTCTTCCTAATGTTGCTGTCTTCTCAGACCTCTATGTCCCATGTATATGACCTTCATTTCTATTTCAATCAAAGTGTTTTAAATGAAAGTGTTATAAATATGTAGCAGATTTTTATTAAATATTTGGGGATGGTAAGGAAAATCAGAGTGCAGCATGGTATAATAATAAAATTTAGTATTAGGCATTGCTTTCCAACAATTTCATCAGCTACTTCCCTCTCTAGAAATTTCCTGATGGCTATCCCAATTTAAAACTTCTTGTGTTTTTCCTTCTATTGCCGATTTCTCTTTATTCTTGAGTCCTAGCCCCAGTTTGTCTGAAGTTAGTAAGATTTCTTTTGCTTCATTATGCAGAATAATCTGTCTCTCTACTATACCATTTTCTTCCAAAGTCTCCCATAAGAAATACAAATTTGACACCAAGAGGCATATAAATAATTTTCCTGAGCAAAGAACTTTCTTTCTTGATGTGAATCATACCATTCCTAAGAAATGGTATGATTTCCTTTCCTAAGAAAGGAAAATGTTAATTTTCCTTTCTTAGAAATATTACTTAAATTTTCTCTTTGCTTTCTTCTTTTAACATTTTTATTTTGATATAATTTCAGACCCTACAGAAAAGCTGCAATAATAGTAGAAAGAGTCCCTATATATACTTCGCTGAGTTTCCCCACATAATAACATTTTACCACATTTGCTTTATATGTCTTTTTCTGTGTGTGTGTAAATTTTCTTCTAAACCATTTGAGGGTAAGATGGAGACACGATTCCTCCTTACCCGTAAATTCTTCAGTGTGTCTATTCTAAAAACATTTGCTTACATAACTCAAGTGCAATTATCAAAATTAGGCAAATGACAAATAACATTGATATATCATAATTGTTTAATATACAGCCTTTATTCAGATTTTGCCAGTTGGTCTAAGAGTATCATTTTAGCAAAACAAAACCCAAGATCTTGTGTTTCATTTGGGTGTCTTGTCTTTTTAGTCTCTTTCTATCTGGAATGGTACTTCAGTCTGTGACACTTGTGAAGTGCACAGGTCGGTTATGTTGCTGAGTATCTTTCAGTGTGGGTTTGTCTCTATTTCCTCATGATTAGATTCAAGTTGCGGTTTAAGAGATGTGTTATTCTTCATGAACCATATCAGGAATACATGGTAACAATTTGCCCCATTGCTAGTGATTGGGGATTTGGGTTTAATTTTTTTTATTGATACTCATAAAGTGAAAGTGAAGTCGCTCAGTCGTGTCTGACTCTTTGCGACCCCGTGACTGTAGCCCACCAGGCTCCTAAGTCCATGGGGTTCTCCAGGCAAGAATACTGGAGTGGGTTGCCATTTCCTTCTCCAGGGGATCTTCCTGACCCAGGGATTGAACCCAGGTCTCCCACATTGCAGGCAGAGGCTTTAACCTCTAAGCCACCAGGGAAGCCGGTTAGCATGATTCTAAATATTTATAATGTAATGGCATGGAGCTTTTGGAATTTCTTCACAAAGTAACTTTATTATAGTTCTGTTTTCTAAAAATCAAAGAAAATTAAGCTTCCTTCCTAGACCATTCTTTCTTTTTCCTATCTAGGTTAAGCCTTTCTAGGTTTAATTCAAATTCTTCCTCCTCTGTGAAGTCTTCTCTGTCAGCCTATGCAGAAGTAATTTTTCCTGAACTTAAATCTATTAAACATAATGAACCTAGTATGAAGTCTGACATTTTGTAAACACTCATTAAACATTGTCTCCTTTCTGCTTTTCTGCTTCTTATCTGATATCTTACATTTATTGTATTTTAAATATTTTATTTAATCACGAAATTTTAGATATGAAAGCAAAATCAATAATAAGTTAATATCATTTCCGTTTATGTATGAAGAAAGGTTATATTACTCTGGAACTGATATCGGGAGTTCATAGAATCTCAGAATTTTAAAACCCCTAACAAGTTTTGTTTCGTGGAGATGGTACAGGGTGGATGGTTTAGCAGTTGCAGATCTAGGTTCCTGCCAGCCAATTCAACAAAGTTTCTCTGATTTTGTCTGTTTTATATGTTGCATTTTGTAAAACCAATAATTTTTACAAAACAAAAAGGATTCAGCTACTAAAAAGAAAGCAAAAAGTAAAAATATGAAAACAGTTGCTCTATCCCATATCAACCCAATGTACAACCTCTGCTAGGGGTCGTATAAGGTATACTTTTGATCCTAGAGACAAGGAACTTACTGACTCCTCAGTCACTGAGCACTTTTCACATACCAGGCATCTTGTAGGCACTGATCATACAAAGATGAACGACACATACATGGATACTGCTCTCATGTAGCTGATAGATTTAAAACTTAAAAAACACCTTTTTATATCAAGTTGAAGTCTACTTACCTGTGAGGTGAACGTGATGACACTACATTATGGAAACAAGCCTACTGACTAGTCATTTCTCTCTTCAGGGTCTATAAAGAAAAGACTAGCTGCCTAATCTACATAAAGCTCTTACTTTTACAAAGATAGATTAATATTTTTTTCTTCTCCAGGGTAAAACTTCCAAAGCCTTTCAACTAATTTTTTCATGTGTCTATTTTTTTTTCTTTTTTTTGTAAGACTTCATTTTTCAGAGCGGTTGTAGGTTTACAATAAAGGAGAGTGCTAAGATTTCCCACGTACCCCTACCCCCTGCTGCTACACAACTTAGCTTTCCTCATTATTAACATCACTCACCAAATGGAACGTTTACCTTTTTTTTTATTGTTTAAAACTTTTTTGTTTTCAGTTATACATATGCATGGATCTATTGGTACCTTTTTTTTTTTAATTTTTTTTACTTTACAATAGGTTGATGTATGGTACCTTTTTTCAAAAACCAAGGATGAACTTATGTCAACATATCACAATCACCCGAAGTCCATAAGGGCTCACTCTTGGTATTGTACATTCACTGGGCTTGGAAAAATTATAACATATTTTCATCATTATAATATCATTTACAGTATTTTCACTGCCCTAAAAATCCCCTGTGTTCTGCTTATTCATCTCTCCCTCCAACTATCTTCTTCTCATCCCTGGAAATCACTGATCTTTATCTTGTCCATGGTTTTGCTTTTTCCAGAATGCTATGTAACTGGAATCCTACAGTATAGTAACCTTCTTAGATTGCCTTTTTTCACTTAGTAATATGCATTTAAGGTTTCTCCTTGTCAAGCCTTTTCCTGGCTTGACAACTCAGTTATTTTTAGCACTGAATAATATTCTATGGCCTGGATGAGCCTCAGATTTTTATCCACTCACCTAATGAAGGATATCTTGGTAGCTTCAAGTTTTGGAAATTATAGAGAAAGCTACTATTGACATTCATGTGCAAGTTTTTGTGTAGAGAGAAGTTTTCAGCTCCTTTGGTTTTTTATCAAAGAGGGAAATTATAGGATCATATGATAAGAGTATGTTTAGCTTTGATGAGAAACCACCAAACTTGTCTTCCAAAGTGGATGTACCATTTTGCATTCCCATCAGCAATATGTTTACACCCTTTAATTACATTGAGTTTTACACACAGTAAGTGCTCAAACATAATTTAACAACAAATATTTAAAAGAGTACACATTGATATTCAATCATAAGGTGTGGAATTTTGGTTGTTTCAGCTGGGATTGTTGTAGAGGTATTTGTTAGTTGAGGAAAATGCTATGTGCAGATATACACAACTTAGCTTTCCCCATTGTTAACATCACTCACCAAATGGAACTGTTATATATTTTTTTCTTGTTTAAAACTTATTTATTTTCAATTATACATATACATGTATCTATTGGTACCTTTTTAAAAAAAAAAACAAGGATGAATTTATGTCAACATATCACAATCACCCAAAGTCCATAAGGGTGATGGTAGAGTTTGTCTCATTCATTTTTCCTTGTTTGTCTCAACAATTACATCATAAATCTAAGGTATATATGGAAGTCAAAGTGTTGAGAGAAGTTAAAGGAGAAAAATATGTGGTTAAGCGTTTATTAGAATGTCTAATTTCTTATTATATAATTATAATTTCTTTGAATAATTGTAATAGTATTTTTCCCACTTCTATTGGAATGAGCAAAAGTACTTTTCTAGCTGAGTTTCACAGAAGAGCAGTTTATCATCTTTCCCAGAAATGGTTCTTTATATGACTCATAAATTACCATACAAATTGGAAGTGACTATTGTTCAGTCTGAAATATAGCTTTTTGTATACTAAATGGAAATAAAGAGATGAAATATATGCTTTGTTTTACAATGCTTATATGATATAGTAAAGGGAAAATAAATTTTTCTTAATGTTTCTAAAACTGTTTCTTGTGGATAATGTTAAAATATGAACTTTCTTTTTTGTAAATACTGAAGGGAAAAAGGATGACAGGAGCCTTCTCTCTTTGTTATTTTGCTTTTTAAAGGAAAATCAGTTATAAATGAAAAAGATTAATAACAAAATTATTTAACTCCATTTTCACTGACTTGTTTCACCCACTCCTTCATACAATTGCCTCACCCTCCTTCCAGAAAACATATATTACTTCTTTTAATTTGAGCTTTCTCATCTCAAAATATTAAGTTATTGCTTTATGCTTTGGTTAGTATATAAGGCAGTGGAAGCCAAAGAGGGAAATATGTATTTGAGTAAGACTTTGTCCAACAAAAAATGGTATGTTGGAGTCCTAACCCCCAAGTGTCTCAGAATGTGAATTTATTTGGGGATAGAGTCTTTACATAGGTGATCAAGTTAAAATGAAGTCTTTAGTGTGGGCCCTAATCTGATATGATTGATGTTCCTGCAAAAGACGGGAGTGGAATATGGAGACAGTGATAGAAACACTTAGAGGGAAGATCACATGAAGAGACAGGGAGAAGGCAGCCAGCTACAAGCCAAAGAGAGAGGCCTGGAAAGATCTTTCCCTCAAAAATGCCTGATGGAGCCAACAGTACTGACACCTTTGATTTCGGACTTTTAACCTCCCAGACCATGAGACAATACATTTCTGTTATTTAATCCTTCCAGTTTGTGGTGCTTTGTTACAGAAGAAATATGGAATTGTTCACAAGCATAAGAATATTTCTTGTAAAGTCAGACAAAGACAAATACTGTATGATATCACTTATATGCGAGATCTATAGAGCAAACTAGTGAATATAATGAAAAGAGAAACAGACTCAAGATATAGAGATCTTCTATGTGCCCAGTTATTATAGTTCTAAGTACCATGTAACTGCTATGTAAATAGTTGCCAGCATGTGGCAAATTCAAGGTTTGCTTTTTAGGTACTTTTTGGAATTTTTTTTAAAATCAGCATTTGGTGGAATTCATGGATGCAAAACCTAAAGATGAAGAGGGCTAACCTCATTCTTAACACTACATTGGATACTACACATTACTTAGAGAAAGTTGGTCACAATACTATCTAGAATTTGACAAATTAGGGTAATTTCTTTACCTTTTCAGAACTTAGGAAGATTCCTTTTTAACTGGTGAGATTTTTCAGTATTAGTGCTTGTGTTAGTTTTCTGTGGTGGCCATAACAAACGACCACAAACTGGTTATTTAAGACGGCAGAAGTTTATTTGCTCACTGTTTTGAAGGCCCAAAGTCTGAACTCAAGGGCCACAATCCCCTCAGGGACCCTAGTGGCAATTCCATCTCTGCCATTTTCAGCTTCTGGTGGCTATAGCCCCTCTTTGGTGCCTCTTGGTCGCATTACTCCAGTCTCTGTCTCCATGGTCACACCGCCTGCTGCCCTTCCTGCTGTGTTCGTTTCCTCTGTGTGTCTCTTATAGAGACTCTTCTCATTGGATTAGGGGCCAGATAATCCAAGATGATCTCATTTCAAAATCCTTAACTTAATTACGTCTGTAATAACTCATTTTCTGAGTGAGGTGACATTTAAAAGTTTCAGAGATTTGATTTAAAATACAAATATCTTTTAGAGGGACCACCATTCAACCCACTACAATGCTGTCTCATGTTTTAAATTCAGTGTGCTTTTCTTGTGGCCATAGTGAACCAAAATATTTTCGGGAAATTAATAACAAAGACAAGAAGGAGAGGAAGATGGGGGAGAGAAAAAGCTTACTTCTATGGAGAATAACCATTACAAACCTTTATATGTTTCAACATTTGCTACTAAAGTTTAATCCTCATTATTTGAGAGTAGTTTAAAAGAAGTGAAAAAAATTGGAGGTTTCTTGGGGAAAATGCAGTTAAGTACTTGAATAAAAATATGGGGAGAAAGAATTTTTAAGGCGGTTGAGATGAACTATTTTAAATTATAAGCCATTCAAAAAGCATTGTCATAAACGAATTTAAGTCATGATCTTAATCATCATAACCTTTAATAGATCTATCTTCTTGTGTCTGTTTCTATAGTAAACAAATAACATTTCGGCATAGTTTTGTATGATTACCACAAGACTAAGAAACAATTTGTCATTGGCAAGTCTGGTGAATGCAAGACGTTAGTGAGTCCTTGACATGTGACTGTTCATAATAACTTGCCAAAGCCTCAATTAAACCCAGAATTTTAAGAAACTGAAATGTTATTCCTAATGAAAATGCTGTAACTTAAAAAAAAACTTTTCACAGCCTAATAATAATAAAACAATAAACATGAGCCGACAATTCACAAAATAAACCTTATAAATACTAAAAATAAAGTTCAAAGTCAGTAATACTCAAAGAAATTCAAGTTGCATATTTTTACCCAATGGAGTGGCAGTGATTAAAAAGAATAACTATATCCAGTATTGTAAACTATATGAATAAAAGGGCATTTTTGTAATTACTGGTGAGATGTAAGCTAGGACCAATTTTCCCAAGGGCAAGTCTTCAAAATGTGCAGATAGTTTGATGCAACGTTTCAGTTCTAGGCAACATACTCTAAAGAAGTAAAAACACATGCACTCAAAGATGTATGCACAAAGAGGTTTATTCTAATGTGTTTTCATTAGAGACAATATATTAGATATTACAGACAATATATATGTCTCTAATGTGTTTTCATTAGAGACAATATATCTCTAATATAAATTAGAGACAATATATGCTTCCCATGTTAAGATATTGGCTAAGTAACAATGTGTCCACATGATAGAATCTATCCATTGCTGGGAATGATGATGAAGATCCATGTCTACTGGCATGAAAATGAATTGTGTTAATGATACTTTTGCATGTGAAAAAAAGGTTACAAAAGAAGATAATACCATTTTTTTGTGAAAAGTGCATTTTAATCTATTTTATTCAGATATATATTTCACATATTTATTACATAGAATACTACATGGTAGCAAAAAAAAGTTTTTTTGCTACATGGTAGCAAAAAAAAAATATTACATGGTAGCAAAAAAAAATTTGTACATTTGCTACATGGTAGCAAAAAAAATATTTTGCTACATGGTAGCAAAAAAAAAATATTACATGGTAGCAAAAAAAAAAGTAAGAATATTGTCTATTTGATAATAAGATTAAAGCTTTTAAAATATGTATCAGTTTTATAAATTTTTAATAATGAATTTAAACCACATGTAAAATAGACAAGGAAGTATTTTAGAGGTATTTATTTTATTTTTTTAATTTATTTATTTTTAATTGAAAGATAATTGCTTTATAATATTGTGTTGGTTTCTGCCATACATCAGCATGAATCAGCCACATGAATACGTCCCCTCCCTCCCACCTCCCACCCTGTCCCACTCCTCTAGGTTGTCACAGAGCCCTGGTTTGAGTTCCCTGAATAATACAGCAAATTCCCATTGGCTATTTTACTTATGATAGTGTATAGGTTGCTGCTGCTGCTGCTAAGTCGCTTCAGTCATGTCCGACTCTGTGTGACCCCACAGACGGCAGCCCACCAGGCTCCCCTGTCCCTGAGATTCTCCAGGCAAGAACACTGGAGTGGGTTGCCATTTCCTTCTCCAATGCATGAAAGTGAAAAGTCAAAGTGAAGTCGCTCAGCTGTGTCCGACTCTTAGTGACCCCATGGACTGAAGCCTACCAGGCTCCTCTGTCCATGCAATTTTCCAGGCAAGAGTACTGGAGTGGGGTGCCATTGCCTTCTCCTATATGTTAGAGGTATTTAAATATGTTGGGCAATGTTTCATAAGCACATTTTGGAGATTTGTCTCATTAAAGTTTGCATTGTGGATATACATACTTAATAGAAAACACACAGGGTTTTGTTTTGTTTTAGGATAAAAATTAGAAATTTGTTGCCATGGAGAAAAATAAATTTACAAAGCTAAAAAAAATAATAGTATGTTTCTGTTTGCTTCAAAAGGACAGACATTCAAAATTTATGACAGATAGTTAATTGGCAAGTTAAGAATGCTCAGGGCTCAAAGAAACAACCCTAAATGAGGAGAAATTGGCAAGTATTAAAACTTAGGTAGAGGTTTTCTACTATTCTTGCTATGCTTCCTTTATAGTCTAGAATAAAGTATTGTGAGAACATTTCTTCACATTCAGTTCAATCCAGTAAATATTTCTTGAGCTCATAGAACTCACTGTGTTCAAGAATGAACAGATTAAGAAGACACAGTTGCTATACTTCAGGAGATCAAGTCTGGAACCTCTCATATTCCAGTAATTTCCTGATTCACACAAAGAAGAAACTTCGTTTGTAGCACTCAGAAACACTACCTGGCAATATGACTCTGTGAAATTCAAAATTTTCAGTTGCTAGCTTTCTTTCATCCATGCTGTACTGAATACCCATATAGGCAGAAGACTGAGGCTAAAAACGATTACTTCTTCAAAGTAAACATTATAAATTCTTTGTACCTTTTCCTTCTTCTATAGCAATTTGCTAATACTCTCTGTCTTTGTTTGGGTTGCTATAACCAAATAACACAGACGGGGTAGCTTATAAACAGCAAAATTTATTTCTCTTAGTTCTAGGGGCTGAGAAATCCAAGATTGGGGTGCAAGATCATGGTCGTGTTCTGGTGAGGGTGTTTTCTTGCTTCATAGCTGGTGTGTTCTTGCTGTGTTCTCACTTGGTGGAAGGGGCTAGAGAGCTCTCTTGAGCCTTTTTCATAAAGAATTAATCCCATTATCATAACATGACTCTTATGATATAAGCATTTCTCGAAAGTTTCCACCTCCTCAAACCATTATCTTTGGCGATTAGGCTTTCTTTCTTTTTTAGGATTTCAACATAGGAACTCTGGAGGGACACATTTGGGCCATAGCATGTTTCAACAAAAACTATAAATAAGATAGATTTCTTTAAATATATTTAAAACATTTATTAAAGATACACACACATATTAACAAGTGAAGTAGAACCCAAAAAGACTCTTAAAATGAGAGGAAAACACTCACTCTATTTCTTACTCTTTCCCACCCCCCGTGCAGTTTCTGTAGAGGCAACTATTTTAAATTATTTTCTTACAAATTCCTCCATATTGCTAAATAATGCATCTATACTGATTGTATTCTGGGGGCTTCCCTGGAGGCTCAGATGGTAAAGAATCTACCTGCAATGCAGGAGAACCAGGCTTGATCCCTTGGTGGGGGAAATCCCTTGGAGAAGGAAATGGCTATCTTCTCTAGTTATTGTATTCTCTGCTTCCTCTTAGGATATAGAGATTTACTCTCTCACACCACCTTTTGGCTTTACACTCATCCTTACAAAATCATCATAAATCTTAATTTTAGGTAAATCAACTAATAATATTTGCATTAATAAGAAATAAGTGATTTTTGCAGTGTCAAGAATTGACCTTGGATTGCATTTTATTTCTGTTAAAATTTTGTTTGCTGTAGTTGAGAATTGTTTTACATCTTTTTAAAGGAATTTCTTATAGAAATGCTTATTTTTCCAAACTGTATCATCAGAGCCATTTTTCTATACATTTAAAAAAAAAAATGGAGCTCAATACCCTAGGCATGTCATGTCATGACCACAGTCCTAGGAGTTCCTTTGTGTATGACCCTGAATAGAATCCACTATGTCCGAGGTCATAAGACTTCCTTCTTGGTGTTGTCCTTGGTATGGTAAGAATTACCATAACCTTAAGTGTTTCTAGAAAGAGTGCACAGAAGGTAAGTATATGTATCAATGCATGTCTGAAAATGTCTTTATTTAACCCACATTATGACTGGTCATTTTTTAGGACATAGAAACAAGCAAAGAGCTCTAAAATATAAGAAAAAAGTAAGAGACAAACTGAGGTATCTAACATTTGACTAGTAAGTGTTCCAGGAAAGAGACAAAGAAAACTTGGAACAAGATACGGTTAAAAAAAAAAGTTAAAGGGACTTCCCTGGTGGTTCAGTGAGTAAGACTTTGTCATCCAATTCAGGTGGTGTGGATACAGTTCCTGGTTGTGAACCTGATTACCCCATGACTTGCAGCCAAAAAACCAAAACATGAAAAATAGAAGGAATATTTCTTATTCAATAAAGACTTTAAAATGGTCCATGTCAAAAATAAAGTTAAAAAAAAGAAACACAGTAAAGAAAGATAAAGCTCCAGGTTGAAAGAGAAAGCTACAATTTTTCCACAGACTTTGAAGAAACTGTCTAATGCCATAGTACATCCAGTGTTGTAAACGACAAGTCTGAAGCGATTCAGGTTTTCATTTTTGTAGGTCCTCCTACTCTGTGGAAGTTTTCAGGATTTTGAAAAAGACTTCTAGAATTCTAAAATTTCATAATGATATGCTTTTCTGTCGATATCTTTAAAAATCACTTTTCCTGGTATTTAGTTTGCTCCTTCAATGTGGGACTTTTGGTTCTTTAGCTTCAGCAAGTTTTTATTTTGTTTTGGCTTAATTTGGCTTTTTTCCCCTCCTTTTTCTTTTCTGAAACTCTTTCAGTCAATTATTTGATTGTCTAGATTTGTCTTTTATGTCTCTTGCATTAAATTTTTTTTCAATTATTTTCTGTTTTTTTCTATTTTTCTAAGAAATGTCCTTTACTTTCTAAACTTTATGCTGATTTTAAATTTACGTAGTCAAATATTTAATTTCCAAGAGCTCTTCGTTTTCTTTAATTGCTTATTTTTGAAATGGCATCACTAATGAAAGTTAGTTTGAATTACAAACAAGAGAACATTATTGTTACAATTATTCTATCTCCTCAGTTTTCTCTTTTTCTTCGAGATAGTTTTCCTCATTTATTTTATTTGTCTTTTACATTGTGGTTTTATTTTTTTAAGTGATGATTTTCAATCTCCAATTACACAGTTGACTTCAACCTCTGCATCCGATTTAGGTTTCAGTTGGAAATTCTGCCTGCTTGGGATCAGACAGAAAGCCAGGGGTTCACAAAATGTCAAAACATCAAACATCTGTTCTTTGGGTTTCTTCATTTTCCCCAGAGAAAAAGCCATCACTCTCCTAAGAATAAGATTTCTGACTACTGCCTTTCTGTCTATTCTGCCTAAGGTGGGATATGGCAGAGTGGACACGGAATTGGAATGACCAATATGCAGATCATAAGTCAGCCCGTCATTTCATTACTACTACCAACATTAGCTTTCTGTCTGGGGTTCTCCAGGACATGTTGCTTCTTTTATTCTGTGCTTTCTACAAGCATTCTAAGGGAAGTTCTTCTCTAACATGCTACATCAGTTGCCATTGTTCTACTTGCTTCCCATTTTCTAGAGTTATATGAAATATGTCATCCTTTGGTAGCTCCTTTTGTATCTTTTGGTCATTCTTGGTTTAATTGTATGTGTCTTCATTCATCAAATACCTGCTTTGTGCTTGTTGCTGTGAGAGGTATAAGACAGCTGTAAGAGGCAAAGACTCTGGCTTGAAATTTCTTCAGGAGGAGAAATTAAATATACAATTTAATAGGCAGATAAAAGGCTGATACAAATGACAGTGAATAACTGAGTAATATTATATAGCACTATATAATTATATATATATATATATATATATATATATAATTACACACCCCAGTTTTATGACACTGTAAGGGTTCAGGGCACTTGGAATAAGCTCTGAATGCAGGAATATTTTGAACTTGTGGGAAAATGAAAATTTGCTGCAAGTATGTGCCGGGAGAAATATCAATAACCTCAGATGTGCGGATGACACCACCCTTATGGCAGAAAGTGAAGAGGAACTAAAAAGCCTCTTGATGAAAGTGAAACAGGAGAGTGAAAAGGAGGCTTAAAGCTCGACATTCAGAAAACTAAGATCATGGCATCTGGTCCCATCACTTCATGGGAAATAGATGGGGAAACAGTGGAAACAGTGTCAGACTTTATTTTGGGGGGCTCCAAATCACTGCAGATGGTGATTGCAGCCATGAAATTAAAAGATGCTTACTCCTTGGAAGGAAAGTTATGACCAACCTAGATAGCATATTCAAAAGCAGAGACATTACTTTGCCAACAAAGGTCTGTCTAGTCAAGGCTATGGTTTTTCCAGTAGTCATGTATGGATGTGACAGTTGGACTGTGAAGAAAGCTGAGCACCGAAGAATTGATGCTTTTGAACTGTGGAGTTGGAGAAGACTCTTGAGAGTCCCTTGGACTGCAAGGAGATCCAACCAGTCCACTCTAAAGGAGATCAGTCCTGGGTGTTCTTTGGAAGGAATGATGCTACAGCTGAAACTCCAGTACTTTGGCCACCTCATGCAAAGAGTTGACTCATTGGAAAAGATTCTGATGCTGGGAGGGATTGGGGGCAGAGGAGAAGGGGATGACAGAGGATGAGATGGGTGGATGGCATCTCCGACTCGATGGAAATGAGTGTGAGTGAACTCTGGAAATTGGTGATGGACAGGGAGGCCTGGCGTGCTGCAATTCATGGGGTCGCAAAGAGTCGGACACAACTGAGCGACTGAACTGACTGATGTGTCATTGGTCTTTCTGGGTCTTTACTTAGATATGTGGCAGTTCTATAGACTATTAAGAAGGCTGACTGGCTAGTGCAAAGGTAAAGTATTGAAAAGTAGCAGGAGTGGATATGTGACAGTAATGATGATAATAAAATAAATAAGAATGTATACATGGCATGGCAGTTAATGTCCTCTAACTCTATTCTATAGATATAAGAAGCAAAGGTCTGATGATTTAATTTGGTTTTGAGTAACAAAGGAAAAGATCTTGGGATCTAGGGCAAAGATATAGAACCCAAGCTCTCTAATGTATAGCCATGGTGTAAACCTAATTTTTTGTAATAACTCATGAGTTTTGTTTCTTTCGTGTAAGAAAATCCCACATATATTCTGAGATGTTACCAGCTGACCATATAATGCATAATTATAAAGCAGAATACATGCTTTATACAACAGTATTTGAATAATGTCTCTTGTCTTCATTCACTGATGCATTCATGTGTTCATTAATTCATTCAATATTTTATTCATTCTTTCCATGAAGGTCCTGAATGCCAGGAATTCAAGTCCAAGTGAGCCATTTCTTTCAAATGGCTCATTTTGTGGATGTAAAGGGACAAATTTATGTTGCTTTGTTTTCTTGTGATTCAGACAACTAATTTAACTCCTTGGATTTATTAGGATTATTTTTCACTGATGCTAGTGTTTGTGTGTGTGTGTGTGTGTGTTTCCTTTCATTGTAAGCCACCCACAATCTGAAAAACAGAGTTTACTTTTTCCTCTTCCTGATAACCCTCAGCAATAAGGACACTATTGTCAGGTATTGGATTTAGCAAACACATCTCCAAAGTACTTTTTCCAAAATAACTGAAAAAATATTTTGGAGTTTGTAGAACCTGAAACGCAACATATTAGAAAACTTAGACTCTTGACTTCTGAATTCTGACTCACTTACATGTAACTCAGCTCAACATTATTTTGTGAGAGTGGTTTAAAGCTCAGGAATTTTCCTAGGCTTTACTTTTCTTTTTGTCCTAACCCCAGCTTAGCCTCGCATCCAAACAAAGACATCCTGCTATATCTACACAGCCCTAAATATTCAAGTTCTGCTTAAAATTAAAAAAAAAAATCAGAAAGTCTTCAAATTTATATGCCCATGACCCTATGGCATATCTATCCCTCCACTGGGTGAATAATTTTCAGAAGAAAAAATATGGGAGGTAGGGGAGCAAGGAAAGGGCAATTTCTTTCCGCCAATGCTTTGGCGTGTTCAGTTCTGCTGGATCTTACCCACATGTAAGCGTAATCATGAAGACAGATGGGACATTCTTTTTCCTTGAAGAATATGCTGGCATGAGCATTTTTTGTTGGAACGTGGACTTTTGTGAGAACCATGCTGAATCAGAAGAAGAAAGGAGCAGTGATGGAAAGTTTCAGCATCATTCTGCCTTCCCCTCCTTTTCATCCACAAGAAAAAAAAAAAAATCCCACAGAGAATATGCAGCACATTCCAAGAGAGTTGATTATTGTTTTGTTTCAGCAACCTTTGGACTTTATAAACAAATATCCAGATTAACCTGGTGGAGCCTGTAGTTTCACATCGTTTTGCCTTCCAGTTACTCCCATTATTACTATGGCCATTACCATTATGATTAATGCAGGCATCTTACTGTGTTTTCAAACAAAAGGCTGGCTACCCTTTCTGAAAATTTCATAAAGACTAAGCTCCCTATAAAATTTTAAGGAAACATTTTAAAGCTAAAACCGCACAGGTTCAATCTGAACTTCATTAGTGGCCTCCTTGAAGCCAAAACAGTCTTGCGAGGCCTATTAGTGTGAGCTGGAGACATTGAAGGCCCACATAGTTTCTTAAAGTCCAAAAATGCCTCACTCAAGCTGGCATCCTTCCCTGAACTGTGCTGTTTGAGGCATTCACTGGATCCAGGTAAATTCACATCTTGTTTCTTTCTCTTGATTCTGTCAGCTAAGAAGAAATCTAAGATAGTGCTAGCCTGCCTGGAGAATTAGCAGCTAGGTGAAGGGCTGTCTTTCTTGGCAGAGCTGAGAGAGCTTTTCTGCTTGCTGCATCCATTTAGCAGAATAGACTGGTGTTGCTCTGTGGCATATGCATTTATGGGTCCTTAATTAAAAATGCACATTTTCTCATTCTATGATCAAATATGTAACATGGCATCCATGGGAAATAGCATTCTTCATAGGGTCTGGAATGTATCTGCACCTTCCTGGAAAAAAGAATCTATGAAGGAACTTCTGATCCCTAGTCTTGAAGATTAGATTTAGTGATGAATAGGCTCACTTTTGAATGCTTTACTTTCAATTCTAATAAGAATGATTTTAATTTACCCATTCAACTAATACTTGTAGACAATTCCTTATGTACCAAACACAATCCTAGGTACTAGAAAAATAATGATGAACGTGATAGACAAAAGGGATCCCTTAAAGAACTGGCAATAGAATGATGGAGACAGACACACAACTTTTTTTTTAACATAATACTTTGGATAACTCCTTTTAAAACAAGTAAAGCAAGATAACAGAATGGAAAATAATGGGACATATGCATATGTTGTAGCTATTTTAGATATGATAATCAAGGAAAGACTTCCAAAGGAGATGGCATTTAAGAGGTACCTAGACACAATGGTTCCCTCACCCTACTGCTCTCCACCCGGGTGCCCTTTCCCAATAAAATCTCTTGCTTTGTCAGCAAGAGCCCAGTTTCGGGCCCTGGAAGGGGTCCCCCTTCTTGCAATAAATGGCGACTCTGGCTGTGACTCTTCTTCACTGAGACTGACATCCTGACCACTCAGGGTACTCAGGGGCCAGCTTGCCCGCCCATGGACCAGACCCAGCGGCCGCAACTGGGACCCTTTTGTCCCTGGTCTCCTCCTGACATGGACAGCTGGCCAGAGTGCCCCAACTGGGTAAGGAACAGGAGACTTTATTGACCTCTCTCCCCTTCCCTCTCTCTTTCCTCTCCTTAACCCTTCCTATCCTTCCCCGTTTTTCTAGTCTCCCAGTCCTGGATGCAGGAATCTGGTCGAAGGGCCTCAGTCTGAGCTGAGGATTGGAGACTGATCATCTCCTCTTGGCAGAGAACTCGAATTCTGGTTCTGGTCTGGTCTGATTTCTGGTAGGGTCGAGTTCCAGTCCTCCCTTCTCTGGAGGCCCAGGGCAAAGTCCCATAACGCCTGGGTATCTGCAGGTGGCAGGAGACGTCTGTAAGGCCTTTTGCCCCCTTCTCCCGCTTCCTCCCATTTCTTCTTTCAACCTGGCTTCCTTTCCTCCCTTTGAAATCTTTGAAGTTGTTAGTACTTGGATCTGAAGTTCTGTGTCTCTATAGGAGGTTTTCTGAGAGACTGTATTCTTGTATTTAAGGGAGTGTCTGCTGAGGACTGCCAAGTTAATATGTGTGTGTTTTAACTCTGTATGCTGTGTTGTGATTTTTGATGGCCATTTTGCTAGGTCCCCTGGTGGCTCAGATGATAAAGCATCTGTCTATCAATGTGGGAGACCTGGGTTCGATCCCTGGGTCGGGAAGATTCCCTGGAGAAGGAAATGGCAACCCACTCCAGTACTCTTGCCTAGAAAATCCCATGGACAGAGGAGCCTGGTGCAGGCTAATGTCCATGGGGTCACAAAGAGTTGGACACGACTGAGCGATTTCACTTAGACACAATGAGAGAATGACTCCATTCTTTCATGGGGTGTCTGGAAGAAACCTATTCTGGGGAGAGAGAGAGAGAACTGTAAAGGCAGTGCCCTGAGGTTGGGATGAGCCTGTACACTTGGGGAGCATCAAAAATCCCAGTCTGGAAAGAAATAGTTAAAGTAGGATAAGTATTAGAAGATGAAGTTAAAGTATGTGGTATATCAAATGACTGGTCCCGATTCTTTAGCTTTTACTGTCTCATCAAGGTTCAAATGTATCTCTTGCTCTTTGACCTTGAGGTCATCCACATGATGTTCTGTGGCTAAAGGCTAGTGGGCAGAGTTGACAGGATGCTAGTTCTGACCAGAGGATTTGAGAGGCCTGCCACATTTCTGTTTCTACCACAGGTAGTTTGTTGGACCCAGGAGATGAATGAGAGAGGCATGCAGAACCTTCTAAACTATTGCAGCCTGAAGATATTCTGCTCCAGGAATGACTGTGAGGTCAACTCAGCCAACTGAAGATCTATGAGAATAAATGATTGAAATTCTTGAGTTTTGTGGTTGTTTTTAAAGCATTATTATGGCAGTGGCTAATCAGTGCAGGGACCTGATCATTTAGGATCTCAAGGGTCTTAATAAAAAGTTGGACACTCTTTTTAAAGTAATGGAAACTGGCACACCTTCTCAGGTGGATGTTGACTGTCCAGAACCCCAAGAAGTCTTAGTTAGCAAAGAAGCCTGTTTACAGTTTTGTAGATAATGTCTCTCTGGGGCTGCGATTGCCCCCTTCTGGCTCTGGCTGCCTGTCACTGGAGGGGGATGGTATGCAGCTGGCTATACCTCCAATTAAAATAAATTTATATTAAAAAAATAAAAATTTTAAAAAGTTAAATTAAAAAAAAAAAAAAAAGTAATGGAAAACCACCAGTTGGTTTTAAGTTGAGAAATGACACAAATTGAATTAAAATTTTAAAAGATCACAAAGGTTTAAAAGATCATCACTGTCTGAAGAATAGACGGTAGGAGGAAAATGATATGAGGAAGTTTGGGAGTAGTGAGTCAAAGATGTTGGTGGTTGAGATACTCCCTTGTTTATTTAAAAAACAGTAAAAATGATAAGTTCTGGTTTCCATTAGAAATTAGGTAATTATTTTATTTTAAAAATATTTATTTATCTAAAGTCTACAGACAATAAATGCTGGAGAGGGTATGGAGAAATGGGAACACTCTTGCATTGCTCTTGGGAATGTAAAGTGATACAGCCACTATGGAAGACAGTATGGAGACTCCTTAAAAAGCTGGGAATAAAACCACCATATGACCCAGCAATTCCACTCCTAGGCATATACCTTGAGGAAGTCAAAACTGAAAAACACACATGTACCCCAATGTTCACTGCACCACCATTTACAATAGCTAGAACATGGAAGCAACCTAGATGTCCATCAACAGATGAACATATAAAGAAGCTGTGGTACATATATACAATGAACTACTACTCAGCCATAAAAAGGAACACATTTGAATCTGTTCTAATGAGGTGGATGAAACTAGAACACATGATACAGAGTGAATGGAAATATAAATATCATATACTGACACATATACATGGGATATGAGAGATGGCACCGATGAATTTATTTTCAGGGCAGCAATGGAGAAACAGAGATAGAGAACAGACCTATGGACAAGGTGGGAGAAGAGGAGGGATAAGGGGAGATGTATGGAGAGGGTAACATAGAAATTTACAATAGCATGTGTAAAACAGATAGCCAATGGGAATTTGCTGTATGACTCAGGGAACTCAAACAGGAGCTCTGCGACAGGCTGAAGGGTGGCGTGAGGAAGGAGATGGGAGGGGGACATGGGTGTACCTATGGCTGTTTCTCATTGATGTATGACAGAAAACCACAAAATTCTGTAAAGCAATTATCCTTCAATTAAAAAAATTAAGTTATTTATTTATTGCTGTGCTGGGCCTTGAACACTGTGTGTAGGGTTTCTCTAGTTGTGGCACATGGATTTCTCATTGCGATGGCTTCTCTTGTTGTGAAACATGGGCTCTAGGGCACCAGGGCTTTAGTAGTTGTGAAGTGCAGGCTCAGTACTTGTGGTGCATGGGCTTAGCTGCTCTGTGGCAAGAGGGATCTTCAGGACCAGGGATAGAACCCGTGTACCCTGCATTGCAAGGTGGACTCTAAACAACTGGACTACCAGGAAAGTCTGGTAATTATTTTATACTTGGCGAAATCAAAAGTGCTTATTTGTTTTGTGTTAACTAAAGATCTGTACTTTAACTAGAATGAGCCTTGCTATAACATAGTCAGATCTAGTAGAATTATGTTTTGTTTTTTTTTTTACATTTGAGGCAAGGAACACAGAGCTTGAAATTTGGAAGAATCCCTTCTGATGACAGTTTTTAAGGATAAAAGGGAGAATCCAGAGAGTGGAAAGAAGAAATCATACGTCTCTTTAGCCCCATATTTAAAGATCTCAAGAATTATTCAAATATAATGTAGTAAAAAGGAAAAAGTTTTAAAGAGAGAGAGAGAGAGTATGTGGATAGTAAGCCAGGATAGTGAACATATTGCTATTGTTTCTAAATAATCTTGAGCAAGCAGAAGTCAAGGTTTCCATTCAGCCACAGAAAAATGGGAAAATAACCACCTAATCCATGTATAAGTTTATCCCGAGGCTGTTGTGTGTGCTAAGGCACTTTAAAAGAAAGCATAAAATGCTATTGCTATGGAAAGTGCAATTATACAACTTGAAAACCAGTCAAGGTCTTTTCTAATGGAAGATCATTTATATTATACATAGAAAAATTCCTACTAATTTACTGTAAATGTTGTAATTACTAACATATATAGGGGATTTCCATTTTTATTGAATATAGGTTAGAGTAAATCTGAGCAAATGTGACCCACCATGTCTGCTCTTACATTTAAATACTGAGCTAATATATCTTGACACTGTAGTTAAAAAAAAAAAAAAACACTAAACTTAAAAGTGCTTTAATATTGCAGAGGTATAGTGAATGATGTAAACTTTTCTGTTTTTTTTTTTTTTTCTGTATTAAAAGAAGAATTCATTGAAAAAGCAATTAATTTTTTTCTTTTCTCTCAGGGAGGGAAAAAAAAAAAAACCACCAAAATTACTGATACTTCCCCATGTCTAGAAGTAACTTCACCCACGGCACATGAGTTGTCTGTTGCAATGTTTGTCCTGAAAGAGAAAACCAGAAATCATGACCGCTCCTGTGTATGCTTTTTCAGTCTCCCCCAGCCACCTCTCTGTAATCCCTGTGTCATCTGAGGAAAATTCTCCTTTACTTACAAAGACAACTGTAAAATCTTCATGTGAACTGACATTTTAAAACCAGACTGTCCACTTGTATTTTATAATTTGGTCAGAAATATTCTTCATCTTGTGTTCCAGGTGAAACCAAAACAAGGCCACAAGTGGGACAGTCGGGTGAGGTGGTGAGCACACCATCCAGAGGAGATGACCTGGCCAACAGGCTTTCCTTCTCAGGTAACAGGGAATTGCGGACTTGCCAGCCGAGGTGACCAAAAGGCAGAAGTTTTTCTTCCTTTCCTTCACCCCTTCATGTGCTATGGAACCTACGCTCCAGTTTGGGATTGAGCCCTGCTCTTTGGCACTGTATGTATGACTGTCATTGAGGTTCCTCAGTAAGGACTCAGTAGCTGTGTGCTAGCTGACAGTAGACTCCATGTTAGTTTTAACTGTGAAATAGCAACAAATCCTTCCTTTCATTACTTTTCTGGTCTTCCTTTCATCAGATGTGGGAAACTGGTGTGTGTGTGTGTGTGTGTGTGTGTGTCTGTGGTGTGTGTTGTGTGTGTGCGCGTGTGCCCAATTGTGTCTGACTCTTTGCCTGTATCCCACTAGGATACATGGACTGTATCCCACTAGGCTCCTCTTTCCATGGGATTTCCAAGGCAAGAATACTGGAATGGCTTGCCATTTCCTACTCCAGGGGATCTTCCAGACTCAGAGACTGAACCAGCCTCTCTTGTGCCTCCTGCGTTGGCAGAAGGATTCTTTACCACTGCGCCACCTGTTATATGTAAATCAGACCCTTTTCCTGAGAGCTGAGAGACACTGCAAGTGTTGCCATGACTATATTCCTCACCAGCAGCTGGGAGGGAAAAAAAAAAGGGTACAGCTCCAATTGCTTTTTCTTTCTGATGAATGGTTTAACTATTACTAGTTTAACTCCTGTTTCAACTTAGTTGTTTCTTAGTTTCATGGAGTTGTTTTTCTTTTTTGTGTTAATATTGTTTGTAGCACTTCATTAGCTATGATTTTTGAGCTTTAAGGAGAATGTATGCAAAATTTTGTGTGTAAATGGATATGTATATTACGGTAGATTAAGTATCAGAATCTTTCATGATATTTTCAAACAAGTCTGTGATGCAAAAAATGGGTTAGGTACTGTTAAACTTGCTAGTAGGTCTTTCCTGGTGGCTCAGCAGTAAAGAATCCGCCTGTCAATGCAGGAGACACGGGTTCACTCTCTGAGTTGGGAAGATCCCCTGGTGAAGGAAATGGTAACCTGCTCCAGTATTCTTGCCTGAGAAACCCCATGGTCAGAGGAGCCTGGCACACTATTGTCCATGGGGTTGCAAAAAGTCCAACACTACACAATTAAACAACAACAACATACTTTGCTAATAAAGATATCATTCATGTAGTCAACGTAAGGATGTTAGCCTTAAACCATTAGGGTGCCATCTGACCCACTGTCTAATGGGATATGATAAAGCTGGGCAGCTACCCAGTTTGCTCAGTGAATTGCTCCAGATTCTATCACCCACTCACTCTACTTCCTCCTTTCTTTCATAGCTTAGAATCCTTTGGTTTAGAACCTGGATACTTTTTTTTTTAAAGCATATTACCTTGTTATTTTTAGGTTGTTTGAACAATCTGTCATTTTGATTTGTACCTTACTTACACCAAAATCAAAAGAAGTAACAGGAATTGAGAAGGGATAGTAGAGAGTTGATGGGAAGAATGAGAAACTGTAAACCTTTTCTTTGTTCTTAGTTAAGCTTTCTTGATGTCAATTCTAAATTCTGAATCTGGAACCATTGATTTTAGGGTCCCAGGCCTTTGTACTGCCTGGGAAAGAAATTTTGACATGTAGTAAAAGTTTTGGTGGTTCTAAGAATAAAAAGATTTTCCAGAACTGTTTTCCTTCATCTAATTCAAGGATTTCATTCCAACCACTCCTGCCCTGTGGGGAACGTTTCTCTCAATGTCTAGCACACAAATGGGTTACCTCCTTCTCTTTACTTGGATTGACTGGATTGGCTCCAGAAGCCATCTGCAGCTGGTTTGGAGTTGCCTGTTGTCTGGTTTCCTGTAAGGAAAATGGAATTGCCTGTTGTCTGGCTTCCTGTAAGGATCATGAAGATGATCCTTCCTTTACAGGGCTACTTGGACTATAGGACAGGTGTATCTTGGCTCATTTTAATCTTACTTCTAGCTTCCTCTTGAAGTGCTTCATCAGACAGGATCTGAAATAGATCTCTTTCTGATTTCCTGAAATATGTCTATTTAGCAGGTTATAACTTTTCTTGAACCTATATGCAGGTCAGGAAGCAGCAGTTAGAACTGGACATGGAACAACAGACTTGTTCCAAATAGGAAAAGGAATACGTCAAGGCTGTATATTGTCACCCTGCTTATTTAACTTCTATGCATAGTACATCATGAGAAATTCTGGGCTGGAAGAAGCACAGGCTGGAATCAAGATTGCCAGGAGAAATATTAATAACCTCAGATGTGCGGATGACACCACCCTTATGGCAGAAAGTGAAGAGGAACTAAAAAGCCTCTTGATGAAAGTGAAAGAGGAGAGTGAAAAAGTTGGCTTAAAGCTCAACATTCAGAAAACTAAGATCATGGCATTTGGTCCCATCACTTCATAGCAAATAGATGGGGAAACAGTGGAAACAGTGTCAGACTTTATTTTTTTGGGCTCCAAAATCACTGCAGATGGTGACTGCAGCCATGAAATTAAAAGACGCTTACTCCTTGGAAGGAAAGTTATGTCCAACCTAGATAGCATATTCAAAAGCAGAGACATTACTTTGCCAACAAAGGTCCGTCTAGTCAAGTCTATGGTTTTTCCAGTGGTCATGTATGGATGTGAGAGTTGGACTGCGAAGAAAACTGAGAGCCGAAGAATTGATGCTTTTGAACTGTGGTGTTGGAGAAGACTCTTGAGAGTCCCTTGGACTGCAAGGAGATCCAACCAGTCCATTATGAAGGAGATCAGTCCTGGGTGTTCATTGGAAGGACTGATGTTGAAGCTGAAACTCTAATACTTTGGCCACCTCACGTGAAGAGTTGACTCATGGGAAAATACCCTGATGCTGGGAGGGATTGTGGGCAGGAGGAGAAGGGGACGACAGAGGATGAGATGTCTGGATGGCATCGCCGACTTGATGCACATGAGTTTGGGTAAACTCCGGGAGTTAGTGATGGACAGGGAGGGCTGGCATGCTGTGATTCATGGGGTCTCAAAGAGTCAGATACGACTGAGTGACTAAACTGAACTGAACTGAACTTTTCTTGATCTTCTCTTTGAATGTAATCCTGGATGAAAGAACTTCAAAATATTTAGGTATTTCTTGACTTCAGACATTCTAAGAGTAAGCTGCTGATCATTAATTTAGGGCTTCTCAATCTTGTTCAAAAAATTGCAAATACCAAAACATGCAAAATTGGAATAATAATAAATAAAGATTGTGGTGCCTCGGAGTAAAATGAAAGTAATACTAGAAAATCCAGGGTGAAATTTGGCCATATAACTTACTCTTCAAAGAAAAGCAGGTTATACATCCTATGTAATGACTCCAATACTTTGGCCACCTGATGTGAATAGCCAACTCACTGGAAAAGACCCTGATGCTAGGAAAGGCTGAACGCTATTAGAGAAGCAGAGGATGAGGCAGAGGATGAGATGATTAGATATCATCACTGACTCAATGTATATGAATTGAGCAAACTTCAGGAGATAGTGAAGGATAGGGAAGTCTGGTGTGCTTGTAGACCACGGGGTTGCAAAGAGTCGGACACAACTTAGCAACTCAACAACAAGATGACTCCCTGATCTCTGAGGCTAACCTAGAAGTAATTTATATTCTGATTCTAGTCCTTAACTCAGTAATATTGACTTTGTGGTCACATTAGGGCTTAATTTTTAATGATTTTGGGGGTCTTATGATGGCTTACCTATAGTAACCAGCTACTATAATGTTTGCACCTTTTAAATATTTGTTGGTACAGAAACACACTCTTAAACACATAGAAAACTTCATATAGCCAGTAAAAATCATACAGAAGGTACATTTTAACATCATCTGTAGATCTAAACTACTTTATAGGAGTGAGTAGTTTTCTGAAGTTACATTAGTGTTTCCAAGTTCCTAGGTTGATATTAGGACACTGAACCAAGAGTCAAAAAACCTGGAGGCAGAAGGAAATAGAAGAGTGCATATGTCAGTGGTAACACAAATTATCCTGATGACATGTTTTAACAAAATGTTTACTTCAGAGCACTCTGTTCAGCTGAACTGAGTTGAAGGTTGCCAACCAAAATGGTTCCTGCTAAGTCGCTTCAGTCGTGTCCGACTCTGTGTGACCCCATAGACGGCAGCCCACCAGGCTCCCCCGTTCCTGGGATTCTCCAGGCAAGAACACTGGAGTGGGTTGCCATTGCCTTCTCCAATGCATGAAAGTGAAAAGTGAAAGTGAAGTCGTTCAGTCATGTCCGACTCTTTGCGACCCCATGGACTGCAGCCTACCAGGCTCCTCCACCCATGGGATTTTCCAGGCAAGAATGTGGTTAATTATTGTTTAATCAAGACAGCAAAAATGAATAGTTGGTTCCCATGTGGCTCAGCTGGTAAAGAATCCATCTGCAATTTGGGAGACCTGGATTCATCCCTGGGTTAGGAAGATTCCCTGGGGAAGGGAAAGGCTACCCACTCCAGTATTCTGGCCTGGAGAATTCCATGGACTCTATAGTCCATGGGGTCATAATGAGTCGGACATGACTGAGAGACTTTTACTTCACCACTATCTTTGAGAATGTATCATGTCTAAAGAGTGTATTGAATAAGTTTGACTCACCTGACAGATGTCAGCTGTGACTGGGTCACTTTAAGACCACAATAAGTAAAGAGACAGCAGGCTGTCTAGAACCTCAGACTGAACTCATCAACGGAACCAGATGTTTCCAGAACTCAGACGTGCTCCTCTGCATGAGGATCTGGTATTCTGGCACTAAGGTCAGAGGTTCCACTTACAAAATCTGAGCTTACTTCAGGGTTTTGGAAAAGTTAGTACTTCTTGATATTCTTTTAAGGTACTCTTCTTATAGTAGAATTTTCTTTTTCCTTCTTTCCTCCATCCCTCTTTGTTTCTTTCTTTTTTATTGACACCTATTCTTGAAATTAAAGGACACTTACTCCTTGGAAGGAAAGTTATGACCAACCTAGATAACATATTGAAAAGCAGAGACATTACTTTGCCCACAAAGGTCTGTCTGGTCAAGGCTATGGTTTTTACAGTGGTCATGTAAGGATGTGAGAGTTGGACTGTGAAGAAAGCTGAGCACCGAAGAACTGATGCTTTTGAACTGTGGTGTTGGAGAAGACTCTTGAGAGTCCCTTGGACTGCAAGGAGATCCAACCAGTCCATTCTGAAGGAGATCAGCCCTGGGATTTCTTTGGAGGAAATGATGCTGAAGCTGAAACTCCAGTACTTTGGCCACCTGATGTGGAGAGCTGACTCATTTGAAAAGACTCTGATGCTGGGAAAGATTGAGGGCAGGAGGTGAAGGGGACGACAGAGGATGAGATAGCTGGATGGCGTCACTGACTCGATGGATGTGAGTCGCAGTGAATTCTGGGAGTTGGTGATGGATAGGGAGTCCTGGCATGCTGTGATTCATGGGGTCACAGAGTCGGACACGACTGAGCAACTGAATTGAACTGAACTGATTCTTAACATTTATGTTTTTCTGTAGCTAGATTTGGTTTTTTCTTTTATGTTCAGGATAAAGCGTAAGAACCTGTTTTAGAGGTACTGTATTATATTTGTTCAATAGGAAGGTCTCCAAGATACAGAAAACAGACTGAGAAGGCAAACTGGGGGGGAGGTTTTAGTATATTTTCAGGCTGCTAATAAATAAAATGTTTCTACTCGCAACATTTATTTTGCCTTTATATTGCTCAAAATCCAGCATCTGTTGGAGTTCTGTGTTAAATTAGCTATCTATTACAGTGGCCATGAATCTTTGCTTTATGTTTCCCTTTTCAAATATCCTTGCTGATCTGTTGTATTTTTCTTTAGACCACTCTCCTTTCTAATACCTCAAAAGTAGAAATTAATTTCACATTTGTAGTAATCTGTATTAACTATAAAATATTTTTTCTCAAATTTGTTTACCTAAAATCTAGTTTATCCACGGATTCCTCACTAGCCAAGCTGCACATCCCTGCGTTTGTCATGGTTTTTCATGTCTTTCTCATGTCTTCTTGGCTCATGTTATTTTTTACTTTATGTTCTTCTCCAATAGGTATAACTACAATTACTCCAGAGTGTCTTCAGCTTGTTTTCTCCAGGAGATTCCTATCAACACTCTATACACAAGGACTATACCAATTTTCAATATGTGGCAGAGTTTCTTATGTATCTGTGACTCACATGATACAGTGACTTTGTTAATAGCTAATATTAGAGGTGATTCTCTTCAACTCCAATACTTATAACAGGGTGGATTTCCAAAGTATACACTGATTGAGTACACCAACATTAAGTGTCTTTTCTTTCTTCACATATTTCTTTACGTGATAAACACAGTGGTGTACTGCAGCTGACTCATATTGGATTGTGACAGCTGAGGAATAACTTTTCAAGAATTTTACAAACTTATTATTAAAAATTAAGTCATACAGATGTGCCATTAAATAAATTAAATTAAAAGTAATATGGAAAACTCATCACTACCTAATTATTTCATTGTCATTTAATCACTAAGTCATGTCTGACTTTTTTGTAACCCCATGGATTGTAGTTGGCCCGGCTCCTCTGTTCATGGAATTTCCTGGGCAAGATTCCTGAAGTGGATTGCCATTTCCTTCTCTAGGGGGTCTTCCCAATTCAAGGATCAAACTCCCATTTCCTGCATTGGCAGGCAGGTTCTTTACCACTGAGCCACCAGGGAAGCCCAATTATTTCACTACCTTTTACTATTATCTATTTACTATTTATACTATTTACTATTATCTCTATTCTTGAGGTTATTTACACATATTGCATCTGTATGGTAGAAATACTGTGTACAGTCAGGTTCTCTCATTCATGGAATCCATAGCCACTGGTTCCACGTCTGTGCATTCAACTAAATATAGATGAAAGATTTTCTTAAAATACTTCCAGAAAGTTCCAAAAAAGCAAAACTTGAATTTGCTACATGCCAGCAACTATCAATATTTATATAGCATTTACATTTATTAAGGTATTTTAAGTTATTTAGTGAAATCTCTCAGTCGTGTCTGACTCTTTGCAATCCCATGGACTGTAGCCTAACAGCCTCCTCCGTCATGATCTAAAACATATAGGGCTTCCCTCGTGGCTCAGCTGGTAAAGAATCTACCTGCCATGTGGGAGACCTGGGTTCAAGCCCTGGGTTAGGAAGATCTCCTGGAGAAGGGAACAGCTGCCCACTCCAGTATTCTGGCCTGGAGAATTCCATGGATTGTACAGTTCATGGGGTTGCAAAGAGGCGGACGCAACTGAGAGATGTTCACTTAACTAAAATATATGGGAGGGTGTGTATAGGTTATCAGATCAGATCAGTCGCTCAGTCGTGTCCAACTCTTTGTGACCCCATGAATTGCAGCACGCCAGGCCTCCCTGTCCATTACCAACTCCTGGAGTTCACTCAGACTCACGTCCATTGAGTGAGTGATGCCATCCAGCCATCTCATCCTCTGTCGTCCCCTTCTCCTCCTGCCCCCAATCCCTCCTAGCATCAGAGTCTTTTCCAATGAGTCAACTCTTCGCATGAGGAGGCCAAAGTACTGGAGTTTCAGCTTTAGCATCATTCCTTCCAAAGAAATCCCAGGGCTGATCTCCTTCAGAATGGACTGGTTGGATCTCCTTGCAGTCCAAGGGACTCTCAAGAGTCTTCTCCAACACCACAGTTCAAAAGCATCAATTCTTCGGCGCTCAGCCTTCTTCACAGTCCAACTCTCACATCCATACCTGACCACAGGAAAAACCATAGCCTTGACTAGATGGACCTTTGTTGGCCAAGTAATATCTCTGCTTTTGAATATGCTATCTAGGTTGGTCATAACTTTCCTTCCAAGGAGTAAGTGTCTTTTAATTTCATGGCTGCAGTCACCATCTGCAATGATCTTGGAGCCAAAAAAATAGTCTGACATTATTTCTACTGTTTCCCCATCTATTTGCCATGAACTGATGGGACAGGATGCCATGACCTTAGTTTTCTGAATGTTGAGCTTTAAGCCAAATTTTTCACTGTCCTCTTTCACTTTCCTGACTTCCCTGGTGGCTCAGACCGTAAAGCGTCTGTCTACAATGTGGGAGACCCAGGTTTGATCCCAGGGTCGGGAAGATCCCCTGGAGAAGGAAATGGTAATCCACTCCAGTACTATTGCCTAGAAAATCCCATGGACAGAGGAGCCTAGTAGGCTACAGCCCATGGAGTCGAAAAGAGTCAGACAGGACTGAGTGACTTCACTTTTCACTTTCACTTTCTTTCACTTTCATCAAGAGGCTTTTTAGTTCCTCTTCACTTTCTGCCATAAGGGTGGTGTCATCTGCATATCTGAGGTTATTGAGATTTCTCCCAGCAATCTTGATTCCAGCTTGTGCTTCTTCCAGCCCAGCATTTTTCATGATGTACTCTGCATGGAAGTTAAATAAGCAGGGTGACAATATACAGCCTTGATGTACTCCTTTTCCTATTTGGAACCAGTCTGTTGTTCCATGTCCAGTTCTGACTGTTGCTTCCTGACCTGCATACAAATTTCTCAAGAGGCAGATCAGGTGGTCTGGTATTCCCATCTCTTTCAGAATTTTCCACAGTTTATTGTGATCCACACAGTCAAAGGCTTTGGCATAGTCAATAAAGCAGAAATAGATGCTTTTCTGGAACTCTCTTGCTTTTTCCATGATCCAGCAGATGTTGGCAGTTTGATCTCTGGTTCCTCTGCCTTTTCTAAAACCAGCTTGAACATCTGGAAGTTCAAGGTTCACATATTGCTGAAGCCTGGCTTGGAGAATTTTGAGCATTACTTTACTAGCATGTGAGATGAGTGCAATTGTGCAGTAGTTTGAGCATTCTTTGGCATTGCCTTTCTTTGGGATTGGAATGAAAACTGACCTTTTCCAGTCCTGTGGCCACTGCTGAGTTTTCCAAATTTGCTGGCATATTGAGTGCAGCACATTCACAGTATCATCTTCCAGGATTTGAAATAGCTCAACTGGAATCCATCACCTCCACCAACTTTGTTCATAGTGATGCTTTCTAAGGCCCACTTGACTTCACATTCCAGGATGTCCAGCTCTAGGTGAGTGAACATACCATCGTGATTATCTGGTCGTGAAGCTCTTTTTTGTACAGTTCTTCTGTGTATTCTTGCTGCCTCTTCTTAATATCTTCTGCTTCTGTTAGGTCCATACCATTTCTGTCCTTTATCGAGCCCATCTTTGCATGACATGTTCCTTTGGTGTCTCTAATTTTCTTGAAGAGATCTGTAGTCTTTCCCATTCTGTTGTTTTCCTCTATTTCTTTGCATTGATCACTGAGGAAGGCTTTTTTATCTCTCCTTGCTATTCTTTGGAACTCTGCATTCAAATGGGAATCTTTCCTTTTCTCCTTTGCTTTTTGCTTCTCTTCTTTTCACAGCTATTTGTAAGGCCTCCTCAGACAGCCATTTTGTTTTTTTGCATTTCTTTTCCATTGGGATGGTCTTGATCCCTGTTTCCTGTATAATGTCACTAACCTCTGTCCATAGTTCATCAGGTACTCTGTCTATCAGATCTAGTCCCTTAAATCTATTTCTCACTTCCACTGTATAATCATAAGGGATTTGATTTAAGTCAATTGTTTCTATTTAACAATTTATATCAATTATTATAGATATATTGATATCCTTTTTATCAATAATTAAATTTATATAAAGGGTAATAAATTGATATAAAGGATATCAATACATCTATAATAATTGTATATAAGTACATATATTTTTATATATGCATACTTTTTCTGGGCTTCCCTGGTGGCTCTAAAGGATCTGCCTGCCAAGCAGGAGATGCAGGTTAAATACTTTGGTTGGGAAGATCTGCTGGAGAAGGAAATGACAACCCATTCAAGTATTCTTGCTTGGAGAACTCCATGGACAGAGAAGCTTGGCAGACTACAGTCAATGGGGTACAAAGAGTCGGACATGACTTAACAACTAAACAACAGCGACAATAATACTTTCTAGAGATTTCCTCCATATATATGACATTTAATTACTGATTTTTTCTTCCAATTATTACCTGATCTTATTATCTTTATGTTTTTTTCAGTAAGATTTTTCTATTTTCCTTGTGATTTTAACTATTTATATACAATCATGCAAAGAATCAATCAGTTGTATAAGGAAGGTAGTAAGAATGGCAATATATTTTTCAATGGCAATGTATTTTCCACCCTTTGGACTGTAGACAGTGAGGCTCCACTGTCCATGGGATTTTCCAGGCAAGAATATTGGAGTGGATTGCCATTTCTTCCTCCAGGGGATTTTCCCAACCCAAGGATTAAACCTGTGTCTTCTGAATCTCCTGCATTGCAGGTGGAATCTTTCCACTGAGCCATTGGGGAAGTTCATTTTATATATAGTAGTGTATATATTTTAATCCCAAGTTCCTAATTTATTCACCCCTGCTTTCTCCTTCAGTAACCAAAAATTTGTGTTCTATGTCTGTGGGTCTACCTCTGTTTTGTAAATAAGTTCATTTATATCTTTTTTTTTTTTTTTAGATTTCACATATAAGCAATATATGATGTTTGTCTCTCTCTGTTTGATTTACTTCACTTAGTATGACTATCTCCAGGACTATCTCCAGCATGTATATATACTTTATTCATTCATCTAATGATGAACACTTAGGTTGCGTCCATGTCTTGGCCATTATAAATAGTGCTGCTATGAACATTAGGGTGTGTGTTTTCAAATTATGGTTTTCTCTAGATATGTGCACAGAAATAGGATTGCAGGATTATATGGTAACTATATTTTTAGTTTTTTTTTAAAATGTATTTAACACACTTTTTAAAATATTTACTGACATTTATTTGAAACTATAGGTTAGTGTGTAGGGGTGTGTATGTGTGTGTGTGTTACACTGACTGTGCTCAGTCGGTCAGTTCAGTCACTCAGTGATGTCCAACTCTTTGCGACCCCATTAACTGTAGCACATCAGGCTTCCCTGTCCATTGCCAAGTTACCAACTCCCGGAGCTCGCTCATACTCATGTCCATCGAGTTGGTGATTCCATCCAACCATCTCATTCTCTGTTGTCCCCATCTCTTTCTGTCTTCAATCTTTCCCAGCACCAAGGTCTTATGTAATGAGTCAGTTTTTTTTCATCAGGTGGGCAAAGTATTGGAGCTTCAGCTTCAACATCAGTCCTTCCAATGAATATTCAGGACTGATTACCTTTAGGATTGACTGGCTTGATCTCCTTGCAGTCCAAGGAACTCTCAAGAGTTCACCAACACCACAGTTTAAAAGTATCAGTTCTTTGGTGCTCAACTTTCTTTATGGTCCAACTCTCACATCCATATGTGACAATCAGAAAAACCATAGCTTTGACTAGATGGACCTTTGTCAGCGAAGTCAAGTCTCTGTTTTTAATATGCTGTCTAGGTTGGTCGTAGCTTTTCTTCCAAGGAGCAAGTGTCTTTTAATTTCATGTCTGCAGTCACGATCTACAGTGATTTTGGAGCCCCCCAAAATAGTCTCTCACTGTTTCCATTGTTTCCCCATCTATTTGGCATGAAGTGATGGGACTGGATGCCATGATCTTAGTTTTTTGAATGTTGAGTGTTAAGCCAGCTTTTTCGCTCTCCTCTTTCACTTTCATTAAGAGGCTCTTATTTCCTCTTCGCTGTCTACCATAAGGGTGGTGTCATCTGCTTTTCTGAAGTTACTGATATTTCTCCCTGCAATCTTGATTCCAGCTTGTGCTCAGTTACATCCAAGTCTTTTTGACCCCATGGACTGTAGCCTGCCATGCTCCTCTGTCCATAGAAATTTGCAGGCAAAAATACTGAAGTGGGTTGCCATTTCCTACTCCATAGTTTTAGTTTTTTAAGGATCCTCCATACTGTTCTCCATAGTGGCTTCACCAATTTATATTCCTACCAACGGTGTTGTACAATTCCCTTTTCTCTACACCCTCTCCAGCATTTATTATTTGTAGATTTTTTGATGATAGTCATACTGACTGGTATAAGGTAATACCTCATTGTAGTTTTGGTTCTCCTAGAATGATTGTTTAAAATTTGTTTTAATTAATAACAAAGTTTTCATTCAGCTTTAAAACTTATTTGAAATGTCATTTAATTTTTTAGGATTGTTGCCAAATTTGTAAAAATCTTTTTCATATTTCTTTTACGTGTGAAGTGTAAGATTTTAAGGTGTTTTTTTTTTGGTGTGTATGATGATTAATGATAATTACATTTTTAATTCATACTCATTAACTGATGTGTCATTGATGTTCTCATTGTTGCTGCTGCTGCTGCTGCTAAGTCGCTTCAGTCATGTCCAACTCTGTGTGACCCCATAGATGGCAGCCCACCAGGTTTCCCCATCCCTGGGATTCTCCAGGCAAGAACACTGGAGTGTGTTGCCATTTCCTTCTCCACTGGAGGAAAGTGAAAAGTGAAAGTGAAGTCACTCAGTCGTGTCCGACTCTTAGCGACCCCATGGACTGCAGCCCACCAGGCTCCTCCGTCCATGGGATTTTCCAGGCAAGAGTGCTGAAGTGGGTTACCATTGCCTTCTCCATTGTAGTGACATGCAAACTTTCTATTAACTTAGTCAAGTCACTGTTTTATGTTAAGTCAACAAGAACCAGTAAAATAAAATAATTAGCTAAGGGAAGAGAATGAGCAAACTTCTTTCACAGCAAGCATAAGCAATCCAGTTTGGATAAAGTATGCTATGCTGGTAAGATAGAAGGGGGCAAAAAGATAAAAAAAAAAAATTCTCGGAGTCAGACAACAGTAGGAACGTACTATCACTTCCTGACAGGAGCTTAAAGATATATAGTCTTAAGAAGCTCTGCTGCTGGATCACTAAGCACATGTAGGGCAGTCTAATGGAAGTGTTAAGTGCATTATGTAGTCAGACTAAGACAGGTCTGAGTCCTAGCTCTGCCATCTATGAGCATATGATACCTTGCTACCAATTACTTGACTATATTTTCTTGAGCTTCAAAATCATGGTGGATCTTAACTGCAGCCATGAAATTAAAAGATACTTGATCCTTGGAAGGAAAGCTATGACAAACCTAGATAGCATATTAAAAAGCAGAGACATCACTTTGCTGACAAAGGTCCATATAGTCAAAGCTATGGTTTTTCCAGTAGTCATGTACAGATGTGAGAGTTAGACCATAAGGAAGGGTGAGCACTGAAGAACTGATGCTTTCAAGTTGTGGTGCTGGAGAACACTCTTGAGAGTCCCTTGGACTGCAAAGAGATAAAACCAGTTAATCCTAAAGGAAATCAACTCTGAATATTCATTGGAAGGACGGATGCTGAAGCTCCAATACTTTTGTCACCTGCTGCAAAGAGCCAGCTCACTGGAAAAGACCCTGATGCTGGGGAAGATTGAAGGCAAAGGAGGGGAGGATGGCAGAAGACGAGATGCTTAGATAGCATCACTGATTCAATGGACATAAATTTGAGCAAACTTTGGGAGAACAGAGGAGCCTGGCATTCTGTGGTCCGTGGAGTGGCAAAGAGTCAGACATGACTTAGCTACTGAACAACGATAATCCATGGAAATGACTATACATCATATACCTGTATCCCACTTAACACCAAACTAACACTACCCTCAAATCTCCCTTAGCCAGGTCCTCCAAATGCTGTGGCTCTTCCAACATCACTTAGTATAAGGGGAAGTATGGCAGAGAAGTAGCAGTGAAAAGAATTAGTGGTATTAGCCAGTTGCAGTAAAAATACCTTATATTTTGCACTTTTTAAGAAATCACAATTCTGGGGTCCCTCAAGGTACCTTAGAATGACCTATGGAAGTGAGAGGCCCAAAAGGTTATGCTGTATCAGCTTCACAGTAAAGGAGCCTCTGCTGGAAATGTTGTGATGGGAACGACATTTTGGATGTTTTCCACACAACCAGGATAACCACAAGTCAAGGGGAAACTGAAGTTAGTTTGAAGAGGCTGTCACCTTTGCATTGTTCTTTTCATGCATTTATGATAAGATCACCTTTCTCTGTTTGGTAGTGATCTGTCTTTTAGCTGCTGCAGAAAATGAGAAGTGGGCAAATGAGAAGTTATTGGGCAACTGGGAAGAATTTTCAGAAATCATTATATTCATTTGCTGCTTCTGGCAAATTTCAATTTCTTGGAAAAAAACAAGAAACACTGAAAGACAAAGGACTACACTAACATATTGTCTAATATACTGCTCCCCTTAAAAGTTCAACCCATTTTAGGCTTGAGATAGAGGCTGTTTCAAAAAACAAAATTTTTGATTTTCCAAAAATTAGGCAAAGAACCAAGTTTTTATAAATGAGAAACATTGTGTTTGCAGTTCATAGTTCATGTTATTGTATTAAATGCGTAAATTCACAAATGCTTGTTATAAAATACTTTTATTTTATGATATTACTGCTTCTTTATAGTCTTACCTCTGAATGTGTCTTCTCTACCAGGTCAGTGGTTATTAATCTTGGTTATAAAATAGAATCCCTGGAGTACTTAAAATATATATATATCCATTTCGTGGCACATCCCGAAGTAATTGCAATTTTAAAAAACATAAATAATTCTGATGCACAATGAAAGCTGAGAACCAATGTACCAAACAAATATCAGAGCAAGACAACTCTAGTTTAAGCTTCAACAGCTCCATGACTGTTGTCCCATTCTAAAAGCACTATAGCACCACCTATTGGGAGATCTGGCCGTTAAAAATGAGTACAGTTGACCCTTGAGCAAGGTGGGTTTGAACTGCCCAGGTCTTCTTATACTTCTTATACTATATTTCTATAGTAAATACTACAGTACCATGTGACACTTAGTTGGCTCAATCAAAAGAATATGGAAGTATGTAGCATATTGAAGGTGACTGTAAGTTACAGGCAGATTTTTTGACTGGATAGAGGGTTGGCACTCCTAAACCCAGCATTGTTTGAGAGTCAACTGTACTCTGGTTCCTACAAATATCATTGATTTCATTTTGGTCATTGGAAAAATAAATTTAATCTTGATTAACAACAACAAAAGTTAGTTTCCAAATACTATATTTTAGAAATCAAGTAAAATTCCTAATTTCTTGGTCATGGTGTAAGGTAAGGCAGATGTGGATAAACATATCAACATATTTGTTCAAATATTGAGGATTATTTGAAAGAAAGGCATTGCATTCTATCTTTACTTCACAACTCAACTTAATATTTATTCTGGAGAATTTCAACCAAAACTTCCTGATGCATGGAACAACTATCACCTCTTCTCTTTCATTCAGTGTTTGGGCACCATGCAACTTGAACTAATCATAATTGCCTTTTTGTTGTTGTTTTTCCTTCTTTCCACTTCTATGGCTGTCATGTTCCTTGAATCTGAAGTTGTGGATGAGCAGGGAGGTGTTTTCACCTCCCTTCATTCATCAAGTAGATATGAAGTGCCTTCCATGTGCCAGACACTATGCAGGTGTGGTAGGTTTGTTGGGGAGCAGAGATGTGGGAGGTTATTTGAGTTCCTTTCTTCACAGTTTAGGCCCAGAGGGATGATGACTAAGAAGTTTAATGAGATATTGGAAACAGCTCAGAAAAATCCATTTCTATGATGATCTGATCATTTGGTGAGGGAATGAAGATGAAAGAGTAGTATGAATGTAATGTCTACAGTACAGTACATTAAAGCTCTCCCAGGGCAATATAAGGAGGAGGGGTGATTTCCATCCCACTTTGAGCCCAAGTTGCATCTACCACTGAGACTCGTGCAAACACAGGAAAATGTAATGAGCTAATATCTTGGGTGGTCTGAAGATATGTTTGCATAAATTGATTAGCATGGAACAGGTTGACAGCCAAATAAGAGGAAAGTGGAATAAAATGGAGATGCAGAAGGCAGCAAGGTATCTGTTGAAACATTAGTCTCTTAACATGGGGTCATAGGCTCATTTCTAAGACTTATGGAAAGATAGACTTCAAGCAAAATCTTAACCTTGAGATGAGGAGCACTTTGCTGGCAGCACCCAGGCTGAGTATGAAACAGGAGTAGGAAGAATATTCTGCTCCCCACGCCTGCTCAAGTATAGCACTCCAAGGTCAAATAATATCAAGAGAATCAAGTGCTAATAGTCTTGGCAGAATCACCAGAATTCTTTCTATGCTCTCTATAGTTTCAAAGTTAAGGCAGCCTCAAATAACTTCACAGGCAATGACATCAGTGAGTGAGTAGGAGTAGGAAGAGTGGGTAGATTCCAGGTAGTTAACGTGGCTGACAAAATGGTTGTGATACATATGAAGTACCTGAGCATTAGTAGATGAATAGATGAAACTTCCCAGGGGGATGGATCTTTTAAAATATGAGTCATTATTGTTATCATGATCGTGTGCTCAGTCATGCCCGACACTTTGCAACCCCATGGACTGCAATCCACCAGGCTCCTCTGTCCATGGGATTCTCCAGGCAAGATTGCCAGAGTGGGGTTGCCATTTCCTACTCCAGGGGATCTTCCCGACCCAGGGATTGAACCCGTGTCTCCTTCATCTCCTGTATTGGCAGGTGGATTCTTTGCCACTGTGCCTTGTGAGAAGCCCCATTAGCATGATTACACATACCTCTATACATCCTACTTGTATAGCAGGATAGAATTGGTTATCCTTTTTGTTTTTCTTACTCTTTTTGGTGCATTAGCATTCAAAGAGCCTCAGTTTTCTTCCCAATTCTATTACTCCCATCACAACACCGCAGTGCTATCTTCTCTTTCGAGAACATTTGAAAATTAAGCCTCTCTCTTTGCTTTCAAGGAAAGACAAACCACCTTTTTGGTAATCACTTGTGTCTGGTTATGAGGTGCCGTCAAGATCTATTAAGAAAGCAAGGAGGAAAATTAATTGATGAGGAGATAGGAATAGAAGGATTAAGAAGTAGTGAAAAAATAAAAAAACTAGACAGAAGACTGTTGATGAGAAAAATAAGTGAAGAAGATGTCAGCCTGGAGGTTTGTAAAACTATCCTGGAACACTTGTCCAAGAAGCAGAGGTGGAGGTTGGGAGAGAGACCATTGCCTAGCAACTGCATATTGGTGAACCTATCAATAAGAAGACAACTTTGAGAGCATGTTGGTTAGAAATTATAAACAACAACAGTAACCATTTAATTTTTCTCACTAGGTTGGAAGTAGGCAGATGGGCTCTGATGATCTGGGCTGGGCTTGTCTGATGCCTGGTAGGCAAGCCTACCTATTTCAGACTCATAGGTCTGAAATTAGATACTAGGTTGGCTGGAGCTGGTTGATCTGGGAGAGACTTGGCTGGGATGACTCCTCATGTGTCTCTTGCATTCCTCCGTCAGGCATGTTTTCAGGGCAGAAACAGAGTTCTGAGAAAGGAAAAGGAAATATGCACGTACTTTTTTCAAGTAACTGTTTGAGTCAAGCGTTGTATTTCCCATTGGCCGAAGCATGTCACACGGTCAAGCCCAGCATCACTGTGGAAGGGTGTTATCAAAGGTGTGGGTATAGGCTGCCGCTGCTGTCTAGTCACTAAGTCATGTCTGATTGTTTGGGACCCCACGGACTGTTGCCTGCAAGACTCCTCTGTCCATGGGATTTTCCAGGCAAGCATACTGGAGTGGGTTGCCATTTCTTCCTCCAGAGGATCTTCCCAACCCAGGGATTGAACCCATTCTCCTGCTTGGCAGGCGGACTCTTTACCTCTGAGCCACCTGGGGAGCATGATATAGGAAAGTGACATTATTCAAACTCCCAGGTGCCATTTGAAAAGCTGACCACATACTGTTTACATAACAGAGATCCTCTCACCACCCACACTGAGGACTTGCACCAGGGGTTCATACCAACCTAGAACAGACACAGCAAGACGCTTAGCTTGGTTGGCATTTACATCTCACTTTTGCCCTCAATTCATGAAGGCAAAAGTTTTGGTGATGTTTAAAAGTTCCACGATGTTTAAAAGTTTTGGTTACGGTTTTAATCGAAAGTTTAAGAGAAAGCTAAAATACACTGTTGCTGATATAATCCTTCAGGTACCTTTTAAAAAAACCTTAATCTCCTATTTTCAAATACTTGTAAAACCCTAGGTTCATTAATTTCTAGTTTTGAAGCAAAACTGCTTTCTTAAAGACTCATGTCTTGTTCTTTCCACTCAGAGTGGAAGTATAATATTAACTGTCTTTTTGGACTGGCCTCATTTGAATTTAATATTAACAGTGTCAATCCTATGTAAATGTGTGCAGCTGATATATACTATCTGTTTATTTTATCCAGAAAATTATAAGAAAATAAAGTAAAAAATAAAAGTTTTAAAAAGTTATGAAGTATAAAGTGCAAGGTTGCATCTACAACCAATAACATGGGTGGATGTTTGTATAGTATACAATATAATATTTAGTACAAAAGAAAGTTCTAGAACATTGTACACAATGTAATATACTTGTAAAATTAAAGAACAACAAAATGAGTAATAAATATAGATTTAGGAATATTTATAAAATATAAATTTATTTTCAGAAAAGCAAGGGAATGATACACACAGGATTCAGGATGATAGTTACTTTGAGTGAAAGTTGAAGCATACAGGATGAAGGAGAATCACAGGAAGATGTAAGTTTATGTTAAAATTCTAGTTCTCGTGATGGACTTTGGGATACAAAGACCTATTATTATTAGAAATGCATTCATACATGTGTACCAAGGGGTGCCACACATAGACCACTGGTGATAATAAAGGTTATGATTAATTCAACTCTGTACATCTGAGTATATTTTTAAAATTTTTATTTTTTATTGGACTATAGTTGATTTACGATGGTATGTTAGTTTCAGTTATACAGCAAAGTGATTCAGTTATACATATACATATATCTATTCTTTTTAAAATTCTTTTCCCATTTAGGTTATTACAGAATACTGAGCAGACTTCTGCGTGCTGTACCGTAGGTCCTTATTATTATCTATTTTAAATATGTGTGTGCTTAGTTGCTCAGCAGTCATGTCCGACTCTTTGAGACCCTATGGACTGTGGCCTGCCAGGCTCCTCTGCCTATGGGGATTCTCCAGGCAAGAATATTGGAGTGGGTTGCCATGCCCTCTTCCAGGGGATCTTCCCAACCCAATGCTCAAACCCAGGTCTCCCGTATTGCCTGTGGGTTCTTTACCATCTGAGCCACCACGGAAGCCCATTTCTCTCAGATTTTAAATATAGACTGTATATATCAATTCCAAATTCCCAGTTTATCCCTACCCCTACCTTTCCCCTTTGGTAACCATAAGCTTGTTTTCTAAGTCTGTGAGTTCATTTCTGTTTTATAAATAGGTTCATTTGTATCATTTTGTTCATCATGATATAAGTGATGTCATATGATATTTGTTTTTCTCTAACTTACTTCACTTAGCATGATAATCTCCAGGCCTATCCTTTTTGCTACAAATGGCATTATTTCATTCTTCTTTAGGGCCAAGTAATATTCCATTATATGTGTGTGTGTGTGTGTGTGTGTGTGTGTATACAACATCTTCTTTATCCATTCATCTGAAGATGTACACTTAGGTTGCTTTCATGTCTTGGCTATTTTAAGTAGTGCTGCTGTGAATACTGGGGTGCATGTATATTTTCAAATTATGGTTTTCTCTAGTTATATGCCCAGGAGTAGGATCGCTGGATCTTTTGGTAGCTCTATTTTAGTTTTTAAGGTAGGAAATCATCCACACACAAATATGAGGTGTTGTTGTTGTTGTTGTTAAGCAGCATTGCTTAAAAGAAGGTTTAAATGGTCAAGACAAATGACTTAATTTTGAAGATTAAGTCATATGTCTCTTTTAAAATGCTTTTTGTTTTTTGAGAACAGTGTGGAGATTCCTTAAAAAACTGGAAATAGAACTGCCTTATGATCCAGCAATCCCACTGCTGGGCATACACACTGAGGAAACCAGAAGGGAAAGAGACACGTACACTCCAATGTTCATCGCAGCACTGTTTATAATAGCCAGGACATGGAAGCAACCTAGATGCCCATCAGCAGATGAATGGATAAGAAAGCTGTGGTACATATACACAATGGAGTATTACTCAGCCATTAAAAAGAATACATTTGAATGAGTTCTAATGAGGTGGATGAAACTGGAGCCGATTATACAGAATGAAGTAAGCCAGAAAGAAAAACACCAATACAGTATACTAACGCATATATATGGAATTTAGAAAGATGGTAACAATAACCCTGTGTACGAGACAGCAAAAGAGACACTGATGTATAGAACAGTCTTTTGGACTCTGTGGGAGAGGGAGAGGGTGGGATGATTTGGGAGAATGGCATTGAAATACGTATAATATCATATATGAAATGAGTCGCCAGTCCAGGTTCGATGCATGATACTGGATGCTTGGGGCTGGTGCACTCGGACGACCCAGAGGGATGGTATGGGGAGGGAGGCGGGAGGAGAGTTCAGGATGGGGAACACATGTATACCTGTGGCAGATTCATTTTGATATATGGCAAAACCAATACAATATTGTAAAGTTAAAAAATAAAATAAAATAAAAAATAAAATTAGCATAAATTAAAAAAAAATGCTTTTTGGTTTTTTTTCCCTTAATGCCTTTCAAGAAATGGGTTTGGTATACATAAAATATGCTATTTGAATTAGCTTTAAAATTCATTGGTCTCTAATGAACTTAAACTATCAATATCAGTGATTATAAATCTTACCCCCTTTTAATTTGGTTTGGTTAACTACCGGTAAAATGTGAATTAGAGAACTCTGGTTTATTTCCATATTAACTATTCTATAACAATTACACACAAAGTTAATTTTCAATATCCCATCATTTGGCTGCTATGGCTAACAAAGTTACACAGATGTAGCAAGTTTATTTTTCTCAGATTTTAAAATAACAAGGGGACAGACTATGACTTGGTTGCTATTCACTTGAAATTTCTATTTAAAATAATGAAAAAAATCAATGTAAGCAAAATGCTTACAAATGATTACAACCAACACCAGCAAGACAAATAGAAATCTAGGAAGTGAACCAACACTGACAGTTACTGATTAAATTATATGAGTTTTACCCCAGGCAGGGGAAAAGGTATCATGAAACCACCATAATACTAAATAAATAGGAGGGAAATGAGTGCTGTGAGAGACCAGAGAAAACCAAACCAAGCACTCACCCTGAGGGTAAGGGCAGATGTTTCCTTCAAAGATGATTACAAGTGGGAAGCAATTAGTGACAGTAAGGTCCCACAGAGAATCCCTTCATTTAAGAAGATGCTTTAAAACAACTTATTTACAGGGCACAGCTGTCTTTGTGTGATGTTAGAATTAAGCAAAATTAACTCCTCAAGGAATTAACCATAAGGAAGACTCCTGTGTAAAGGCACCCTGGGAACTCGAATGTTATGAATTAGACAACAGAGGAAGTCTTTTTAGAAGACAGTTAGCCAGTGGTTCATAAAGTTCTCTGGGATAGAGCAATTATGGAAGCAGTGAGACAAGACATCTAAGCACTCTGCTTGTGAAGGTTGCTTTCATTTTTTTGAGACATTCACTCTTTGTTAGGACAGAATACAAGTGTAGTATATTCTGCTTCAGTCCAAGAGTCTTTTCTGGGATTCCAGACTACCCTTTTTATCATCCTTTTCTTCTGCTCTCAAATATGTTCGTAAATGCTAATATTCACATAGGAAGTTAGTCTACTCTCAAAAAGACTATGATTAGACTTAGAGCTTAATGCCTGTCTAGGTTTAAATATATTTATATATCTCTTTGGGCTTCCCAGGAGGTGCTAGTAGTAAAGAACCCACCTACCAATGCAGGTGACAAGGGATTCGAGTTCTATCCCTGGCTTGGGAAGATTTCCTGGAGGAGGGCATGGAAACCCACTCCAGTATTCTTACCTGGAGAATCCCATGGACAGAGGAGTCCGGCAGGCAGTCCATAGGGTCAAAAAGAGTTGGATATGACTGAAGTGACTCAGAATACATGCATATTTCACTTTCCTTCCTTAATCTGTGCAAACTTTCTCAGTGAAGGTGAAATTAAATGTGAGCTTTCGGGGGCTTGTCTCATCATTGACTTCAAACAAGGTGAAAATTAGAGCAATTGTCAGCATTTGCACAAAATGCCTTTATTCTTTTGTGGTGCATGTGTGTGTGGGTGCATGTGTGTGTGTGTGCATATATGTGGTGTGTGTGAAAGTGTTGTGACCCTGGAGATCAGGGAAATAAGCATGGTTGATGAGGCACCAGGGTATGGTTTCTCCAAAGCAGTGGCAGATAGACCCCTCAGTGGATGGTAGTAATTTTGAAATCAGCTCTTTCTTGGCTCTGGCAGCAATTCCCCATGCCCACAGGGGTCCTGTCAAATCAGTGTAGAACAGTGTACATTGACCAAGTACATATATGCCCTGGAACCAACTGATGACTATCGTGAACACTAAATCAGGATAAACTAGGACTGAGGTTTTCCAAAGGAATCAGGCTTCTATAGGAGTATGGAGGAAAAGTAAACATGGAGCACTCTTGGATCCTATTGTTGCAGAAACTGGAAGTCACTCAGTTGTGCCTGACTCTTTGTGACCTCTTAGACTGTAGCCCACCAGGCTCCTCTGTCCATGGAATTCTCCAGGCAAGAATGCTGGAGTGGGTAGCCATTCCCTTCTACAGGAGATCCTGACCCAGGGACCAAACCCAGGTCTCTGGCATTGCAGGCAAATTCTTTATTGTCTGAGCCACTAGGGAAGCCGTGGAGTGGATTATCATTTCCTCCTCCAGGGGATCGTCCTGACCCAGGAATTGAACCAGCATCTCCTACATTGCAGGTGGATTCTTTACCACCGAACCACTTGAGAGGGCAGGGAAAAGCCAATTCTGACTCTATATTTAAACTGTTTCTTTGACTTGTTTTTGTTATTATAATCATACATAATGGCCTGCCTCTGAGAATCCTGCCCCTTTGCTTGACTGTTAAAGTTCCTTTGTTCAGAACCCTTACACACCTGTAGGTGGCAGGAAGAAAGAAATTAACACATCCCACCTGCCTGAGGCTCACCATTCTAGGAGATATTTGCAAGATTAATGGCCTTTTTTATTTTGTTTCTTCACCTCTCCCCATCTCTGATCTATAAATGAATCTGGCATCCAGACCCCGATAAAATGGTTATTTATAGGCATATAACCTTGCTTCTCAGTCAGCTGACTCTCTGAATAAAGTCGTATTCCTTGTCCCATTACCTCTGATTCATTGACCTTTGTGAGGTGAGCAGAGCAAGCTTGGACTTGGTAACACTATGAGTGACCCAAAATAAATACCTAATAGTCAAGAGAATGGGTAGAACAGAACTCCCTTAGGTAACAAACTTAGGAAGTAAGATTTGATAAAAAATGTTCTGCATGTGAATTCCTAGAAGAGTAGCTTTGACAGGGACCAGGATGGTTCAAGGCAATGTCTACCAAATGGGACTGTGGATCCTGCAGACCCATTATGAGTTGAACCTGGGCCACTCCACTATTTAGCACACAAGTCATGATCAGGGTATGGTAGCACTTGGGATATCTGGATATCAATATCAATTGAGACCCCCAAATCTAACAGAACTTGAAATGACTGAGTATTATCCTTTCCCCAATTCATAGTTACACAAATAAATGTCCTAGGCACTTCTTCTCTCAGGATCTGTTCTCGTAGGGATCTGGTTTCTCTTGATGCCAGAGAGTTTTGGCTCTGGAAACTAGCTCAAATCTGGATAACAGCACAGGGATTGTGGCTTTTTTTTTTTTTAAATTGAACAGCTTCTGTCAACTTCCTAACCCTTCTTCCTCAGTTTCGTGTCATTAAGCAATGTGCGTTGGCTGCCTATCCATCATGCTTCTAGGAAGACTGTATATTTTTATCTGCATAGTTCTCCATGGGCTTCCCAGATAGCATTTGTGGTAAAGAACCTGCCTGCCAATGCAGGAGATGTAAAAGATACAGGTTGGATCCCTGGGTTGGAAAGGTCCCCTGGAGGAGGGCATGGAAACCAACTCCAGTATTCTTGCTTGGGGATGCCCATGGAGAGAGGAGCCTGGTGGGCTACAGTCCACAGGATCACAAAGAGTCAGACATGACTGAAGCTATTTAACACATAGTTTTCCCTAATTGGGGTCACTCCTGGCTACTACTTTAACCTTGCTTCTCATTGTAATAATTGCACTCACTTTGCTTCTCATGGTGAAGGTACCACCATCTGAACTCCATTATTATTGGAGTTTAGTTCTACAACATCATCTCCTATCCTTGCTCCTATCCTGCAGAGGGTACCACCAATGAACTTATCAACAATGCTTTGTGCCCCTCTCACCACTGCTTTCCTTACCCCTTTGGTAAGTGAAGTTTTCTCTGCTCCTGCAACAAAACATATCAAATATTTGGCCAGTGGATTTTCTAGCATTTTTTAGTATATCTTGTGGGGGTGGGGGTGGGAGTTTGTAATTTCCTTGGTTGTCTCACCACAGCAAAAATTTGAAGCGATGGATGGATCGGTGTTACGGCTCAGTTTTATTTGTAAAGCAAAGGAAAATACATCCCTTGGGCGTGAGGGCGGGCCAACCCAAAAGACATGAAAAGAAGAGAAGCCAGCAGCTCAATTTTGACTCATTTTTTATGTGATATTTTTACTCCCCCTGAGCCTGCCCTCTAAATTAGGCTAGCCAGGAGGGCTTTTGTTTTACCTGAGGTTCTCATTCCGATCCTTGGACCTTCCTTTGTTCTATTTTCCTGGGCTTTTTCCTTTCTTTATCTTTTAGCCACTGCCATTATGGACTCCTATTTCCTATTCTAACTACCTAACATTCCCCCCTCAAGAGATGGGAGGCCCAGTTCTTTAAGAATAGGGGCATCAAGGTCTCTCTGGCTACTTCCTGCTGAGCTGGGATGACGAGGGGCATTGGACCTCCCCCTCTTGCTAGTCTCAAGCCTTGCTAGTCTCAAGCCTCAAGGGCAGAGACAAAATGGGTTAGACAATTGATAATACATGGAGCAATCATAAATAGCATCCCTATGGTGATAACAGGGATTAGTAGGGGCATTAGCCAACTCCAAATTCCTACTGGCCAGGAGAAAGATCTCCCAAAGAGATATTGCAGCTACGCTGACAACTCTCCAGCTCATTTTTTGAGATCCTGTAGGATGTGAATGTTTTTCTTGGGATTGTGAGACTTTCTTTAACTTAGCTGGAGGTATTTACCCAGAAATAACACATCTCATTTAAGATGGCTCAAGTCCCTCCTTATTCAGGGATCAGGAGATCTATCTCCTATTTTGGAGTACAACCCCTGCCAAGCTGTGTTGGCTCTTTAGAGCTGTCCTGAGAAATCTTATCCCCGGAAACTTAATTTTGGGGGTGTTCATTAGAATGACACTCATTTGTAGTCCTGAATAGGTATCAAAGAGTTCCCAGGGGCTCACAGGTGTATTGAGTGTCCTCTTCTGTTTTCTTCCACGGCTTGACTCATGAGTAGTGAATCCAGGAGTTGTGTCCTGGTACCTTGAATGCTGTGGGGGTAGAAAGTATTACAGGGTAGGGGCCCTTCCAGGTGGGCTGGAGTTGAGCCTTTGGGGACTCATCTTTTCAGACATTAATTAGGACTTGAGTTCCCAGAGCATTTAGTAGTGGCTCTTTAGAATCTTTTGGGTACTGGTTGACACCTCACACACATATATCTTGTTGGAATTGCCCAATGGCCATGGTGTAAGACTGGTATAAGACTCGTGTAAGACATGGTGTAAGACTGGAGGGTTTGAGCCTCTGGATGTAGGAAGAGGTCATTGACATAAACAAAATGTCTCCCATATAACATCTCATAAGGACTAAGACCAACCTGTTCCTTAGGTGCAATATGGGTACAGAGGAGAGCTATTGGTAAAGCCTCCTTCCATCCCAGGGAGGTCTCCTGGGTTCTTTTTTATTGCTGATTTTAAGAATTCTTTTTGAAGACTGAGGCACAATGGAGATAATAAGTAATACCCAATGCTTTAGAGACCCCTTGGGTGACCTTAGAAGTAAATTATGTCCCATTGTCACTTTGTAATGACCTGGGCAGACCAAATCTTGGAATGATTTCATGAAGCAGTTTTTTTTAACCACCTCCTCAGCCTTCTCAGTTTGGAGAAAGCCCTCAGTCCATTCTGTGAATGTATCTATTATGACTAATAGGTAATCATACCCTTGATAAACTGGCATCTAGGTGGAGTCCATCTGCCAGTCCTCTCCTGGGTAGGTCCCACATTGTTGGATAGGCTGGGTGAACTGGGATCTTCAAGCTCCTTGGGAGTTGTTTAATAGGCAAGTGGGACAAGAGGAGACCTTATAATTGTTTGGAGGTCTGTTTCTCTGAAGGACCTTTCTAGTAATCTTTGGAGGGCCTTCTCCCCTAAATGAGTGGTGGCATGTAAGGAGTTAACCAATTTCCATTGGAGGTTCCCAGGCAGAAAAAGGAGTCCCTCCTTTTGGAACCACCCCAGATGATCCTCTTGAAAGCCCTCATTCTTGGCTTTAAGAGTCTCACCTTCAGTATATTAAGGAGTTTCTGGCAAATTAGTCTGTGAAACAGGTAGCAACCCCTATTAGGTCATTGTTCTGTAATGCTGCTTTCTTAGCTACCTGATTGGCTGCTTGATTCCCTCGTGCCACTTCCATGCTACCTTTTTGGTGTCCTTTACAATGAGAGACTGAAACCTCAGTAGGGAGATGAACTGCCTCCAAGAGCCTAAGGATTTGATCACTATACTTGATTGGAGATCCTCGGGTGGTCAAGTGGCCTTTTTGCTTCCAAACAGCAGTATGTGCATGTGGCACCAGAAAGGCATACTTGGAGTCAGTGTAAATGGCTACTCTTTTTCCTTTTCCCAGCTCTAAAGCTCAAGTCAGGGCTGTGAGGTCAGCTAATTAGGCTGAAGTACCTGGCTGTAAAGGTTTCACCTCTATGGTCTCAAAATTGGAGACTACTGCATAGCCAGCTCTTCTTTTTCCATCCAAGACAAAGCTGCTTCCATCAGTGTATCAGATTTCCTCAGGATTGGTCAGAGGATCTTCTGACAATCCCTCTCAGGATTTTATCTGGTGGTCCAAAGTTTCTAGGCAAGAGTGAAAGGGGAGAGCCCTCGGGGGTAGGCAGGAGGGTAGCTGGGTTAAAAAACTCACAAGAGGATATAGTCAGGCTTGGATTTTCCATCAGCACTACTTGATATCTGAGGATCCTTTGATCAGACATCTATAAATGACCTCTACCATTTAGGAGTTGTTTCACTTCATGGCTGGTAAAAATAGCTAGTTTTCCCCCAAATAGAGTTTTAAAGCATCTTCTATCAGGATTGCAATAGCTGCAAGATTTTGAAAGCAGAGAGGACAGCCTCGGATGGTTGGGTCAAGCCTCTTGGGTAAGTAAGCTACAGGCAGAGGCTCAGGTCCTAACCTTTGAGTTAACACTCCCAAGGCTGTTCCTTCCTTTTTTTGGACATAAAGTTGGAATGTTTCTGGCAACCTCAAGGCAGGTGCTTGAGTTAAGGCTTGTTTTAGTGTAGCCTCTGCCTTCTTTTGAGGAGTTCCCCACATCAGCAGAATTGAATCATGTCCCTTCAAGCTTTCATATAAGGGCTGGGCAATTAGACCATAGTTGGGTATCCAGATTCTACAATACCCAGTTAGCACCAGGAAAGCTTGCAGTTGTTTTTGAGTTGTGGGGGAGGGCAACTGGAGGATTACTTGTACCCAATCAGAGGACAACCTCCTGGACCTGTGTGTAATCTGAACTCCCAGGTAAGTGACCTTTGTCTCAACCATCTGTGCTTTAGCACAGGAGACTTTATGTCCCCTCTCTGCCAAAAAATTTAGAACCTGAATTGGATGTTGTTGGGAATTTTCCTAATCTGCAGAGATTAGTAGGTCATCTATGTATTGTAGGATTTCCCCATTAGGTCCAGATCTAGGAGATCCTGGCTAAGAAGAGCCTGCCCAAACAGGTGGAGGCTATCTCTGAACCCCTGAGGTAATACTGTCCAAGTCATCTGTTGGTGTTTTTCTCCTGGAGTCTCCCACTTGAAGGCAAAAAGATACTGGGATTCTTTAGCCAGTGTTATGCAAAAGAATGCATCTTTGAGATCCAGGACTGTAAACCACTTGGCACTGGGCAGGATTTCTCCCAAGATTACATATGGATTGGGTACTGAGGGATGGATGGGGACTACAGCTTCATTTATGAACTGGAGCTCTTGAACCATTCACCAGGTCCCATCCTTTTCCTTTAGAAGGAGGATTGGGGTATTACACAGCAAACTGGTGGGGACCAATAACCCACAGTCAAGGAATTTATTTATTAGAGGCTGAAATCCTTCCTGAGCTTCTCTTCTGAGGGGGTATTGTTTCCCATTTGGAAATGGGATCTCGAAGAACAATGATGACCAGTTCAGCTTGGTGGGCTCATCAAGGAGTCCCCTGGTCCCACACGTGGGGGCTAATTTTGTCCTCCCATAGTTTTTGGTCTCTCCATATTTGAGAGGATGAGATGGCTGGATGGCATCACTGACTCAATGGACGTGAGTCTGAGTGAACTCCGGGAGTTGGTGATGGACAGGGAGGCCTGGTGTGCTGTGATTCATGGGGTCACAAAGAGTCAGATACAACTGAACTAACTAACTAACTAATGGGTTCCTCAGTGGTAATCAGAAGCTGTAGGGCTCTAGGGGCTGAAAAGCTTCCCATCACAAGGGTGGTCCCCAATTTAGTGAGTAGATTTCTTCCCAGTAAGGGAGTAGGACACTCAGAGACCACCAAAAACTGGTGGGAAAATATTCGTCCATCCCAGCAACAAAGAAGTGCTTGGGTGAATCTTTTTGTAACTGTTTTTCCTGTAGCACCCCAAATTGTACAGGTTTGGGAGGAGAAGTCTCTGGAATAGGAGGTCAGGACAGAGTGGGTAGCCCCTGTGTCAACCAAGAAATTATCAGACCTACCTGTCACATCCAGTTGCACACTTGGCCCCAGCCCTGTGATGGTTATCTGTGACAGGCAGCTTGGCTGGAGCAGGATACTTTAGTCCTGTTGAACCATCCTGAGGGAAGGGTTGTCCCTTGACCTTGAGGCCGTTGGGTCCCAAGGGCAGAGTGTCACCCAATATCTCAACTGATAGTGTTTGTAGCAAGCCATTTTAGGAGACTTGTCACAGCTTGGATACTCTTTGGCCTAATGTCCCACCTGTCTATAGATTAGGCATTTGCCTCATGCCTTGTCCTTTAAGGACTTGGAGTTTGCCATAGGGCTTCCCTGAAGGGTGGCCATCATCTGGGCATGTCTTGTCTCTTTCCTTTTCTCTCTTTCCTGGGCCTTGGCCTCCCTCTCCTGTTCTTGGTTATAAAAGTATTGGTGGCAGTCTGGGCCATCTCATCTAAAGAGGTAGCAAGGTCCTGCTGCTGTAGCTATTGTAACTTTATCCTGATGTCTGATGCACGTTGGGACAGGAATTTGTCCTTTAAAATCACCTGTCCCTGGTAAGAGTCTAAGTCCAGATTGATAAACTTTTGTAGAGCCTCTTTTAGCCTTTCCAGAAAGGCAATGGGGTTCTCATTGGACTCCTGAGTTATTGCTGAGACCAGGCACAGTCTCATAACTAGTAGGCTTACTTTTATTTCCATGGGTGGACTTCCTTGGGGATGAGTCTTTTTGAAGCTTATCCACCCAGTACTGTTGCAACCTGAGAGCCAGGCATCCCCGAGTCAGGGTGCAGGTCCCCAGGCGGGCTGAGATGTGACAGCTTCCTGGAGATCGAATCCTCAGGCAGGTTGAGGCACGTCAGCCTCCCAAGAATTGGATTCCTGGGCAGGCTGAGGCATGTTGACCTCCTGGGACCCCTGGACTGGTGGATCACCAAGCAGGTTGAATCATGACAACCTTTCAAAGACCAGATCCCTAGGCAGGTGGAGGCAGGTAGACCTCCTGGGACCCTCAGTCTGGAGTTGGGCATCCCCAAGGTCTCCAGCATGACCAATGCTGGGTAGGATTAAGGGGTTGTAATCCAAACTCTTTGCTGGTTTGTCTACTGCGGATGGGAATAGAAACCATGATGTAAAGCAATCTAAGCCTGTGCCCTGAGACTGGTAACCTGCTGAAACAGCCATAAAGCCTTATCTTCTTATTGCTCTCAAGGAATGTAAGTCACTTATTTCCTCCCCTAGTCCTCCATAAGAGCAGTTTAGGGTGTTTCCAACATTTCATTGTCATAGACTCACTTTAGGTAATAACAGAAGTAATGACAAAGAAGTGGGTTATCTGGTTCTGTTATAATAAGTGGGGTGGAGCAATGTTGCCTACAAGGGGGCAGGGTCCTGGTTGTAGGAGTTAATAAGCGGCTTAAGAACAAATTGATAAGAGGCAACAAACAAGATGTTCCATAAAAGTTGAGTGGAGATTTGATCCAGGGGAATGTTTGTAACTTTAGGAGAATGGTGATAAGGGTTTGAGCCTGAACAGCCTGCAGGGCTAACTCCCAAAGTGACAAACATTATCCCTTTAAGCCCAACTGCCCTTGAAGGGATGCCACCAACAGATGGACTTCTAGCCTGTGTGCCTGTCACCCACCCTAGCAGGTTCATTGAGAGATGATGTTGTTGCACATGTTGTAGGAAACACAGAAGATAGAGGCCTGAATATCTAGAGGGATTGGGTATTATACAGTATTTCCGTCCCAAAGGCCAGCTATCTTATGGTTGTCCCTCCAGAAAATTGTAGAGGCAACATTGTGGGCCCGGACAGGGCTCAGGATAAGAGCATGAAACAGGAGGGAAGGGGGCAGGGCCCAACTTTTGAAAGAATGACACAGCCCAAAGGGCATAAAATAAACCAATTAAAATCAAATGGGTCCAAGATGAAAAGCCACATTCAACTAAAACTTGATCCTCAATCTGTCAGCTAAATGACACACCCAGAGGTGCCAGGATATTTCTAGTTTGGTTAAGATCAGTCACTCAGTCGTGTCCGACTCTTTGCAACCCCATGAACCACAGCACGCCAGGCCTCCCTGTCCATCACCAACTCCCGGAGTTAACCCAAACCCAGGTCCATTGAGTCGGTGATGCCATCCAACCATCTCATCCTGTCATCCCCTTCTCCTCCTACCTTCAATCTATCCCAACATCAGGGTTTTTTCAATGAGTCAGCTCTTCACATCAAGTGGCCAAAGTATTGGAGTTTCAGCTTCAACATCAGTCCTACCAATGAACACCCAGGACTGATCTCCTTTAGGATGGACTGGGTGGATCGCCTTGCAGTCCAAGGGACTCTCAAGAGTCTTCTCCAACACCACAGTTCAAAAGCATCAATTCTTCAGTGCTCAGCTTTCTTCACAGTCCAACTCTCACATCCATACATGACCACTGGAAAAACCACAGCCTTGACTAGACAGACCTTGTTGGCAAAGTAATGTCTCTGCCTTTCAATATGCTATCTAGGTTGGTCATAACTTTCCTTCCAAGGATTAAGCATCTTTTAATTTCATGGCTGCAATCACCATCTGCAGTGATTTTGGAACCCCCAAAAAATAAAGTCAGCCACTGTTTCCACTGTTTCCCCATCTATTTGCCATGAAGTGATGCGACTGGATGCCACAATCTTAGTTTTTTGAATGCTGATCTTTAAGCCAACTTTTTCACTCTCCTCTTTCACTTTCATCAAGAGGCTCTTTAGTTCTTCTTCACTTCTGCCATAAGGGTGGTGTCATCTGCATATCTAAGGTTATTGATATTTCTCCCAGCAATCTTGATTCCATCTTGTGCTTCATCCAGCCCAGGGTTTTTCATGATGTACTCTGAATATAAGTTAAATAAGCAAGGTGACAATATACAGCCTTGACATCCTTTTCCTATTTGGAACCAGTCTGTTGTTCCATGTCCAGTTCTAACTGTTGTTTCCTGACCTGCAAACAGGTTTCTCAATAGGCAGGTCAGGTGGTCTGCTATTCCCATCTCTTTCAGAATTTTCCACAGTTTATGGTGATCCACACAGTCAAAGGCTTTGGCATAGTCAATAAAGCAGAAATAGATGTTTTTCTGGAACTCTCTTGCTTTTTCCATGATCCAGAGGATGTTGGCAATTCGATCTCTGGTTCCTCTGCCTTTTCTAAAACCAGCTTAAATATCTGGAAGTCCATGATTCACATATTGCTGAAGCCTGGCTTGGAGAACTTTGAGCATTACTTTACTAGCATGTGAGATGAGTGCAATTGTGCAATAGTTTGAGCATTCTTTGGCATTGCCTTTCTTTGGGACTGGAACGAAAACTGACCTTTTCCAGTCCTGTGGCCACTGCTGAGTTTTCCAAATTTGCTGGCATATTGAGTGCAACACTTTCATAGCATCGTCTTTAAGGATTTGGAATAGCTCAACTGGAATTCCATCACCTCCACTAGTTTTGTTTATAGTGATGCTTCCTAAGGCCCACTTGAGTTCACATTCCAGGATGTCTGGCTCTAGGTGAGTGATCACACCATCGTGATTATCTTGGTCTTGAACATCTTTTTTGTACAGTTCTTCTGTGTATTCTTGCCACCTCTTCTTAATACCTTCTGCTTCTGTTAGGTCCCTACCATTTCTGTCCTTTATTGAGCCCATCTTTGCATGAAATGTTCCCTTGGTATCTCTGATTTTCTTGAAGACATCTCTAGTCTTTCCCATTCTATTGTATTTCTTTCCCATTCTATTGTATTTCTTTGCATTGATCACTGAGAAAGGCTTTCTTATCTCTCCTTGCTATTCTTTGGAACTCTGCATTCAAATGGGTATTTTTTTTCTGTTCTCCTTTGCTTTTCACTTCCCTCCTTTTAACAGCTATTTGTAAGGCCTCCTCAAACAGCCATTTTGCTTTTTTGCATTTCTTTTTCTCGGGATGGTCTTGATTCCTGTCTCTTATACCATGTCATGAATCTCCATCCATAGTTCATCAGGCATTCTGTCTATCAAATCTAGTCCCTTAAATCTATTTCTCACTTCTACTGTATAGTCATAAGGGATTTGATTTAGGTCATACCTCAGTGCTCTAGTGGTTTTCTCCACTTTCTTCAATTTCAGTCTGAATTTGGCAATAAGGAGTTCATGATCTGAGCCACAGTCAGCTCCCGGTCTTGCTTTTGCTGACTGTATAGAGCTTCTCCAACTTTGGCTGCAAACAATATTATCAATCTGAATATGGCGTCAACCATCTGGTGATGTCCATGTGTAGAGTCTTCTCTTGTGTTGTTGGAAGAGGGTGTTTGCTATGACCAGTGCGTTCTCTTGGCAGAACTCTATGAGCCTTTGCCCTGCTTCATTCTGTACTCCAAGGCCAAATTTGCCTGTTACTCCAGATGTTTCTTGACTTCCTACTTTTGCATTCCAGTCCCCTATAATGAAAAGGACATCTTTTTTGTGTGTGTTAATTCTAGAAGGTCTTGTAGGTCTTCATAGAACTGTTCAACTTCAGCTTCTTCAGCATTACTGGTTGGGGCATAGATTTAGATTACCATGATATTGAATGTTTTGCCTTGGAAATGAATAGAGATCATTCTGTCATTTTTGAGATTGCATCCAAGTACTGCATTTCAGACTCTTTTGTTGACTATGATGGCTACTCCATTTCTTCTAAGGAATTCCTGCCCATAGTACTATATATAATGGTCATCTAAGTTAAATACACCCATTCCAGTCCATCTTAGTTCACTGATTCCTAGAATGTTGATGTTCACTCTTGCCATCTCCTGTTTGACCACTTCCAATTTGCCTTGATTCATGGACCTAACTTTCCAGGTTTCTATGCAATATCACTCTTTACAGCATCGAACCTTGCTTCTATCACCAGTCCCATCCACAACTGGGGGTTGTTTTTGTTTTGGCTCCATCCCTTTATTCTTTCTGTAGTTATTTCTCTACTGATCTGCAGTAGCATATCAAGCACCTACTGACCTGGGGAGTTCATCTTTCAGTGTCCTATCTTTTTGCCTTTTCATACTGTTCATGGGGTTCTCAAGGCAAAAATATTGGAGTAGTTTGCCATTCCCTTCTCCAGTGGACCACATTCTGTCAGATCTCTCCACCATGACCTGTCCATCTTGGGTGGCCCACACGACATGGCTTAGTTTCATTGAGTTAGACAAGGCTGTGATCTGTGTGATCAAATTGACATTTCCAAGGCACTGTCAAAAACCGAGGAGTGGGTGGTTCCCCAATTGTTGGAATGGTCCTCCCACTCATTAGCATTTGAAATCACCCAGCTCACAAAATCTAACTATAGCGCATTCCATGGCCACCTTGCTTGCTCTTGTGATTGTCCACACTCTGTGGAGTGTGCTTCTCTCTAAATCTGAACAAATCCACCTCTTACCTATCACTGTGTCTCTCACCTAATTTTTTTGCAATGAGACATCAAGAGCCCGAGTTCCATTAGGTCCTAAAACCAGGCACCATGGGTTCTGGCCAGGCTCAAGTTCCAAGAGAGAAGAGCTGAAGGATGGGAGAAAAAAACAGTGGGAAAAATGTGCTGAGGACTCCCCCTCCATAACCTGCTGGAAAATTTGCTAAATACCTGACCTGTGCTCACAGTTTTCATTGGCCTGATTCTTGACACAAAGAAGATTAAGGGGAGAAGAACCCTCATCCACTTGGGCAATAGCTACTAGGGCACAGCAGACAGTGGAGCCTTCAGGACACGCTGGGGGGTAGCCCCTGCCAGAGTCCCTCAACTGCACCCACTGCCACTTGCCTTTTCACAGGGGTTTGAGGAAACAAGAAACGAGAGATTGTAAAGGAATTAAGATTTTGTTAGCTATATGTCCTTCCAGTCATGAGGGCAAGGACTTCCTACCCCAACCGAAGGTCTTCTGAAATCTGAGACTGAGCCACGCGAGCTTCCTGCTGAGTTTGTTTTTGCTGTCCTGGTTTCCAGCATGCTGGGCTTTTTGTCACTTCCCCTGTGCTGGATTTTCTTCACGTTCATCTTCCACCGTGGGAGCTTTGGCTGAGTTGGGCTTCTGCTGTGCTTGCCCTCCACCTCCCGGGGGCCAAGCCAAGGTTGTTTCAGCCAAGTTAAGCCTGAGAAACGGTACCATAGATGTTGGGGGAGTTTGTAATTTCCTTGGTCCTGTTTCCCCACAGCAAAAAGTTGAAGCGATGGACAGATCTGGTGTTACAGCTCAGTTTTATTTGGCAAGCAAAGGAAAATACATCCCTGAGGCATGAGGGCTGGCTGACCCAAAAGATTCAAAGAGAAGAGAAGCCAGGGGCTAATTTTGTCTCCTCTTTTTATGTGTTATTTCTCCTCTGCCTGAGCCTGTCCTATGTAAATTGGGCTAGCCAGGAGGGCTGTTTGTTTTACCTGAGGCTCTGGTCCTTGGACCTTCCTTTGTTCTATTTCTGTGGGCTTTTTCCTTTCTTTGTCTTTTAGCCACCGCCATTATGGACTCCTTTTTCCTACTATCTACCTAACATAACTCCAGTACTTTGGCCACCTCATGCGAAGAGTTGACTCATTGGAAAAGACTCTGATGATGGGAGGGATTGGGGGCAGGAGGAGAAGGGGACGACAGAGGATGAAACGGCTGGATGGCATCACTGACTCGATGGACGTCAATCTGAGTGAACTCCTGGAGTTGGTGAGGGACAGGGAGGCCTGGCGTGCTGTGATTCTTGGGGTCACAAAGAGTCGGACACGACTGAGCAACTGAACTGAACTGAACATATCTATTCTATCCTGTCCACTTTACTGAGCATTTTTATCCATTTCTTTACCGTATAGCATAATAGTTCTGCCATTTATAATTTCCTAATAGACAGCAATTGCTGTTTTCATTTTCAAGAGCCATACGGGTAAAGTAGTAACTTTAAGTTCCAGAGGCTTTGCCTGTGTTGTTACATTCTATATTATGACAATGTTATGAAAATTGAGTCTCTCTTATCCAATTTAATGTTTCACTCCCTTGATCTAGAACCACCAAGAGACAGTTCATTGCTTAATTTCCCAAGTTCCTTCCAAGATGTGTTAGCCAAATATCCCTTTATTTCAAATTGGGCTAGACTGGGGTTTTATCCTTGTTATTGGCTTGGTCAACAGGAAATGATATGAGGATAGATCTTGAGGGGACAAGCATTATCTTGTAAGACTCCTGTCTTGTTTCAGACCTGTGTACAATATTAAGCAGTGGGCTTTAAAGCAGTATCTTTGTATAAGATCGAGATGACTGTTTATGCAGGTCCAGCACATTTATGGGTATTTGGGAGGTTAATGATCTCAGTGCATCCACCCAGATTTCTCCAACCCAAGTCTTGATTTCCTTCTCCTACATGATTTTGGCCTTGACATGAAGGGCCTGTTAGTGCTGAGATTTCAGCCTTCCAATGAAGCTCTGCTACTCTTATAATTGTCCTGAGATTGTTCCCAATTCTTTCCCTCATCTACAAGAGATTATGGGTTTTATGAAATGGGATTAGGACACACTCTGGCTTTTGAATTTTGCCTTGTTTTAATTTATCACTCTATATCTCTCATTATCTCTCTTCAGGGATACAGTGATACTTAGTAACAGCTACCCAGTTCCACAGTTTCATCTTTCCCTCATACTTCAAGCATCAGAGAGTAAGACCTTGCAACGTAGGTGAGCCATGTAGTCCAATCATGGCTCGGCATGAACTGGGAGGTAGGGAAGAATATGTTTGGTGCTAAGCTAATCCACTGAGATGTCTATTGGTGCTCCCATGCCCAGTTTTAACAGTGAACAGTCAAAAAAACAGTTGCTATGGTCTACACATGGGCATGGTAACCTGGAGTTCAGACACCTCAGGGAATGAGGCTGTGGGTTGCTTCATCAGCTAAGGTGCTAGCTGAAAGTAAGGGAATCTAGATTAAGTGGAGAAAAGAGGAGAATGATAAATACTGATTACTGGTTGGAAATCAAGCACCAACTTGAAATGTAGTTCCTATCCTTGCTAATTCTCTTTTTATGTTTCCCCTAAGAATGAGAGCAACTGGCATCTTGGAACAACTGGCCCCAGCTGGGCATACACTCCTACAGTATATACTGTGACATTTAGCCCAGAGCCCCTCCTTAGGGTGGCATGCCTATCACTAGCTGCTAATAAGTACAGCTATTGATTACTCATATATATGCCCCTCACTGGGAATAGCTCTTGGCTAGAAGGAAGATTATGTTACTTCAAAGGGTGTGGCCATCTGTCAATGACTATCTGATGTGGGGACACAAAAGCCCAAGCTCTTTGCCTCAATTTGGGACAACTCTGAGAGGTCATTATAGCTCCAGAACTTGCTGTGGGACTAGCTGAGGCCTTAGTTGTAGAATACTGTATATGTGTTTCTTCTCTGCCCAATTTTGCCTTCCTTGCTGTCTTATAGCTGTGTGTCCTGAGAGGACTTCCCAATTTATCTTCCAAGTGCAACTCTCCATCTCTGAATATGTTTCTAGGGAACCCAACTCAAGACTCTATTTCATTAAACCAGTATAGTCAGATTTCTGTGGATGCAGCCAAGTGCTATCCCCAATGCAAATACAGCCTAGGAAAGATTCCTGAGAAATGAGGTCTTTATTGGTACATTCCAAATCAGATATACCCCTGTCATTCTTATTTTAACAAGCAGAATTTAATTAAAAGAGCCAAATCTCTTGTTTGAGTGGCAAGTAATTGGTAAACTGAAGTATCACCCCACTGAGAAAATACATAAAATATCAAGACAGAAATACAGCAAATATCAAACAGGACAAAGAACCCATGATTTTGACCAGATTTCTTATAGCTTTGAACAGACACACCTTGAGATAACTACGACCTAATTTGATTGTTTTTTCTTTTCAATTAACTTAAACAACTTCTGCTTTTTTACTTATGAGTTACTTCTTCCTGGTTTTTTTTTTTTTTTCCTAGTTCTCAAGTTGAATCCATAAAGCATTTATTTTCATTCATATGTTGGGAAAAATCAGAAACAATTTTTTGGAAATCAATTACATTTTATCTTCAGTTCAGTTCAGTTCAGTCTCTCAGTCATGTCTGACTCTTTGCAGCCCTAAGGACTGCAGAACACCAGGCTTCCCTGTCCACCACCAACTCCTGGAGCTTGCTCAAACTCATGTCCATTGAGTCAGTGATACCTGCCAACCATCTTATCCTCTGTCATCCCCTTCTCCTCCTGCCTTCAATCTTTCCCAGCATTAGGGTCTTTTCCAATGAGTCAGTTGTTCTTGTCAGGTGGCCAGAGTTTCAGCTTCAACATCAGTCCTTCCAGTGAACACCCAGGACTGATCTCCTTTAGGATGGACTGGTTGGATCTCCTTGTAGTCCAAGGGACTCTCAAGAGTCTTCAACACCACAGTTCAGAAGCATCATTTCTTCAGTGCTCAGCTTTCTTTATAGTCCACCTCTCATATCCATACATGACTACTGGAAAAACCATAGCTTTGACTAGACAGACCTTTGTTGGCAAAGTAAAGAAACTAAAGAGCCTCTTGATGAAAGTGAAACAGGAGAGTGAAAAAGTTGGCTTAAAACTCAACATTCAGAAAACTAAGATCATGGCATCCAGTCCCATCACTTCATGGCAAATAAATAAGGAAACAGTGGCTTTATTTTGGGGGGCTCCAAAATCACTGCAGATGGTGACTGCAGCCAGGAAATTAAAAGACACTTGCTCCTTGGCAGAAAAGCTATGACCAATCTAGATAGCATATTAAAGCAGAGACATTTTATCTTAGAAAACACTAAGCTGACTCTTTCAGATGTAACTGAGACAGGTTATATTGGTGGAACCTAGGAAAAAAATTTCTCAGCTCTTAATTTAAAAAAAAAATTACTTCTGTAACCTGACCACAACATCCATATCTCAAAAAGATATTCTATTTTATTTATGTTTGCTCTTTTTTGCCCTGTTTTTATTCCCACTGCAATTTAGGCAGTACAGTCACTTGAAAAGGTTTCTCCATTATAAATGGAATTAATGTTTCAAGTATTTGAAACTTAAATGTAGTGCATAATAAATCCAGGATTTCTAGAGTTTTTAAAGTTTGGATCTTAGTACAATAAATTACAGTAAGAAAGTCAGCTAAGGACAGTATCTCTAAGTTTGCAATCTAAAAATAATCTAGATTTCAATGGGGTTATTTTAGTGCATTCACCTAATCATCATTTTTCAAACTTAAATTGTAGTGACAAAAATATTGAATATAAAATACTTTAAAGGAAAGCTTCTGCAAAAGCCTGAAAATACTACATTTAGTATTTGCTACATAACTTTCTACAAAGCAGTGATTGAATCTAAGATGCTTCTTTTTATTATAAAAATATCTATGAATCCATGTGTTCATAATCTCTGCATCTTCCTTCTTATTTCCTGCTCATGTCTTTTCTCACCTTTTGATTGTCTTTTCCACTACAAGCTATATTAATTCTACTCTTTGAGTTCTAGGCTTGTCAATTCTATGGTACGTTGGTCATTTCTTTGGTAGTGAAAGTGGAGGGTAAATATCAAATGAAAGCAAACAAGGGAATGGTGAACATAAGAAAAGAGACAAAGGTCTCTCCTTGGATATTTTTATCCATAAATGTATCATCTTCATTAACCTCAATATCCCTTTTTCTATTGTGAGATCCTTCATTTCCTAGGTTCAAGAACAGAAGACTTTGACAAAATATGCAATTTGATGTTGAATAGGCATAGACTTGGATCCAAATGTTAAAACTTTACTAGTGATATGACCTTGGGCAAGTTTTAGTAACCTCTCTGAAGCTGTTTCCTCCTTCATAAATGGAGAGAATGCCTACCTTGCAGAGTGTTTGTAATAATTATACATACACACATAACATACCTCCATATTCATTTGCTCATTCTCACAGTGGACAAATATGTAATAACATATTTTATGTGCCAGGCATTATACTAGGCTCTGGAGTGTACTTAAGTTTTTGAGAAATAAAAACAGCACATTTCAGGCATAAAATGAATGATAACTATTAAAAGACTCAAAAATGTAGTCCAGAAAGAAGCTTAATGACTCCAGGAACAAGTAATGGTATATGAGACTTGCTAGTGAACAGAGACATTATACAAACTTATTAATTCTCCTCAAATATTAAATGTGAAAAAAAAAAGAAGAACAAATTAGGAAAGTAAAAGATTTTTCAAGTTTTTGACATGTTCTGGGGAAAGTCATAAACATCTATACACTCTAGATATTAGAAAATATTAAATTTGATTATGAATATTCATCCTTGTTTAACAGTAGATATGAGGAGAATAAAAATGGAATATTATATATTCTCCATCTAGTAAATGATAGAATAGAGAAAATAATCTTTTGACCAAAGAAAAAGGGTAGTTAAAGCTAGTGGGAATAGAAAACAGATTAAAATGTCAGATATAAGAAGGCATAATATGAATCTGGCAATAAATGAAAAATTTTAAATTCAAATACCTGGTGCTACAGCAGTGTTTGATAAGCATGAGTGAAGACTAAGAGAATCCTGGCACTGCTGGCTTTCACGTTATGGATTTCCTGAGCTGAAATAATAAATATCTTTCTAGGTTTTCCTTGATAGTTGGAATTTTTTGAATTCATGGACAAAATTATTCTCCAAACTATCTGTTTTATATAATAAGAAATAACTGAAATGTATATAAATTTTCATAAGATATATTGCAATTTACTAGTATATTCTCACAACATATTGTTGCCCTCAATTATTTTACCTACTCCAAATTAAGTTCCACTTAACTTACTTTCATTGATACATTTTATACATTAACCAACATTCTTCATTCCCTATGAAAGGTACAGTCTCAATCCTATAGCCTTCTGAGTGCTTATGGCCTGTAATTTATTCTGTTATATTTTTATAAATGCACTGTAGCTCCCACTTGTTGAAGGATAGTTTTGTTTATTCCAAAACATTTTATGCTAGTGGTATTTAATATTTTAATGATATAATTTAATTAAATATCTATGTAAATCAATAAAATATGATTGGAAAAAGAAGTGAAATATTTGTATCAAGATTAAATTCATGCTCTGGAATGTCCCAATAAAGAGAAACAGCTGAAAATGATGTCAAATTAGGTGTCAGCAAGATATTTAGAAAAGATTATAAAGCCATGGAAATCTAAAAGGATTTAAAATGTTTTTGCTTCACTGAAGAATTTAAATTCTTGAACCTTTTAAAAAATTAAAACTGGAAATCTTAGTCAATGTTATGGATGTGGTTTACACAGAGAAGGCCAGATGGAATTCCCATCGGTGGATATATTCTCAAGGGAGCAGCTTTCTTCTCACATCAAAAGATTAGAACTTGAATACATATTTAACACAAAATATTTATAATACCTCTAATTTTTGTTGTTCCCTAAGTTAACTACATATCCAATTACTTAGCTAACTACCATACTCAATTGCACTGACTGTAAGTATTTCTGTTGCATGTCATGAATTTATTTTGCTTGTAGTATACAAAGCTAATGAATTTCTGGGCGAATAAGTCAGTTGCTTTTGCTTCTGATGCAACTGTATTTCAGGCTTCTGGTTGAACTTCAGATGATTTATCTGAAGATGGAACAGAACTCTGACTTTAACATGAATGTTCTAAAGTTATACTTGGAAGTTTAGTGTATCAAGATGTAGTATGGCCAAGTAAATATTCTGTGTTGGCAGTTTTCACAATGTGAACCCTTTCCAAATGACTACATATGTTAGTTATTTCTACAATTAGTTGTAAATTCTGAAGCATATAACAAAGTTACCCTTATTTTACCAGCAGCGATTGACTTGTAATATGTTAGTTGCAAGAAAAATTGCAGTAGGCCTCCATTTTGCTTTGCAACACAATAGTGAACTTTACCTATGTAAAACAAGGAAGTCCACTACAGGACACCTTCCTAACTTACCACTAAATTTCAAAATGTTCATCTGCATAATTTAGGGTGTATCTATGGGTGGTCTCTTTCCAACACAATTCTGTCTTGTCATTTCATTACAGAGGAGATAGCATCTCATACAGAGTGTGTTATTTGAAGACCCAGGTTTATGGCAGCCTGAAAGTGAAAGTGTTAATCGCTCAGTCCTGTCCAACTCTTTGTGACCACATAGACTGTAGCCCACCAGGCTCTTCTGTCCATGAGATTCTCCAGGCAAGAATACTGGAGTGGTTAGTCATTCCCTTCTCCAGGGGATCTTCCCGACACATGGATCAAACCCAGGTCTCCTGCATTGCAGGCAGATTCTTTACTGCTAAGCCACCAGGCTAGTGCATCTTATTCACAACTCAGAAGGTTAATAGCAAGCATGTGGGGGCCATTTGTTGTGGAAACCAAGGGGCTAAGTTATTAAATTCACTATAATACATACTTAACCAATTATGGTATTACAAGAAAACCTGACTTCCGGAAGGAGGCTTCACAGATTTTATAGCCAAAACTAAGTATGTGGTGGGAGGAGTACCAAATGGTGGAGTGTCAGTTCTACAGTTTAACTCCTCAATTACCAGGCTGCGAATAGCTTTACCAAGTTTCTGTCTTCATTTCCATGTTGATATAACAGTAAAAATTATTCTCAGATGACCCAACTCCAGTCAGTGCAGAGAGTGGGAGAGCTAAAAAACTGGCATTTATAACTGTCTCACATTATCATATTTTCTCAAAAATTAGCAGAATTTTGGCTTAATTTTTGGAACAGAATTATGCCTGCCATATTATTGATTCTTACACCCTCCTCTGTTTGTACAAAAGGGCAACCCATCGTAAGGACCTTCTATAAGAGATCCTCTGGTATCCTGCAGATATTTATCATATTATTATAAATTTTTTCCTTCTGAAAAATTTTAAAAATATGTAAAAATAATCTGACAGAGGTCATGGAGCTGACTTCATGCTTTGCCAGTGTTTACAGAGGCTGCTTTGGTAGAGTGAATATTGGATGGAGGTGAGGAAGATAGGAGTTCTATAGTGCTGCTTGAGATGTTTTTATAGCTCTGGCACCTATGATTTTTCCATGCCTCATTTTTCTTAACTGTAAAATGGGGAGTAATCATGTAGCTACCTTGTAGATTGAGGTGAACTACATGTATGTATGTGAAGCATATTAGACATAGGTAACTGCTCAGTGCCTCTCGGCTATTGTCTCATGAGCCTGTTTCTTCTGCTTGGGACTAGGCTGTGAGGTTCTCTTGGAAAATTGCCCTGCAAATACTTTCTTTATGTTCTCAGTGAATTGTACAGGCATAAAAGAGTTTTGTCATTAATTGGGGAGACCATCTTGTATTGTGGGTTTCCGTTCCCTTTTTGGCACTTGGTAGATAAGCGGTGTCATACTGGGGCTAGTCGGGGAGAAGTGGATCAGAGTGATATGGCAGAAACAGGCTGACAGCTTGAAAAGTTTTCTGTTTTCTGTCTTCCTTCTCTGCATGCCTGCTGTGCAACTCAGAAAGAATTAAAGAATAAAAGGAGAAGGACAGTAGCCTCTGGGTTGGAACTGAATGCATGGGAACATGGTGGGTAATGTGAGAAAGAGAATGGGGAGATTTGGCTGTTTAAAAATCTATAAAATGAAATTGTAGAAGCATTATAGCTATTGATTTCTCATTTAGCCCTAGGGACCAATTAATCTTGATGAGATTTCCCAGTTAGTTTGGAGTTAATGGATCCTCGCAGAACTCAGACAAATGGAATCAGAAAATTGCAATTAAATACCAGGCCTCCAGAGCATCTGTTGTATGGTCCTGCATGTCTCAATAGTGTTTTCTTTATCTTTCATAAATGACATATTGTGACATAATCTGTATTATGTCACTGATTCTTTTGTAATTATTATAATGTACCACAACAGATATTATGGGATCATGACTTACTCATCTTTTTATTCCCAGCATCCAGCGTGATAGTTTTCATATAATATGTACACAATATCTTTGAAGAAAGAAAAATAAGAGGAAATATAAGAAAAGGAAAAGAAAAGAAAGAAGTGAAGGAAGGCAGGAGGAGTGCTTATTCGTATGGCTATTGTAAATGACTGCAGACAAATTTTCTTCTTGAAGAGCTCTAAGAAAGAGTATCATATAATCTTTCCCAATAATATATTCCAGAGAGTAGCAACTATTTGAGTAGAGATATTATGAAGACATAGATCTTTACATAATTGAATCTTTACTCTAGAAGAGCAAGTTTTAGAGGTATAAGAAATATACTAAAGAGAAGCTAATCTGATTAAATTTAGACAATACATATATCAAAAAAGTCACATGCTATAGTTAGTGGGTAAAAAAGGTGATGTGACCCAACAAACATTTTACATAATGCGATTGAAATGCTATTGTATTATTCATCAAGAATCCTTCCGAAGTACAAATATGAACTTTTCACCTATTATTAGTTCCCTGGTACATTTTATAAACTAAACCATTTCACTTCTGTTAAACCAGAATACCTTTCAAAATTTTCTTAGCCTCTTGAGGTTGATGAATTATTTATTGTTAAGCAACTTGGTTGCCAAAAGGAGACAGTCTAATGAGATTTTGGAAGCTAAATATGAATAGTCTCATGATTTTGAAAGAAAATAGTGCACTTGTTGAGATGTGGATTACTCAGACTCAACAATTAGTTTGGCAATGTGCCATTTTCACATATATTGTTAACAATTCTAATAACTTCAACTTATAAGGGGGAAGTGGCACTTTCCACTGCTATGTCTATCAGCAAGCATAGAAAAATATCTTTAAAAAAAAAAGTTTGATATTGTAAATATCTGCCAGAGGTAAAAACTGAGGTTGAGAGAGAAAGCACAATTCTTTCATAAATGCATTCATTCAAAATAAAATGTAAAGGGGATGAGTGGCCAAGAGAGTAGACTAGGGGGACCCTGAGCTCACCTCCTGCCATGGGCACACCAAAATCACAGCTATTTACAGAGTACCTATCAATGGAAAAATGAGAAGACTCACAGAAAAGATGTTATACAACTAAAGATATAAAAAAGAAACCACAAGAAGATAGGTAGGAAGGCAGAAATGTGGTTTAGTCAAGTTCTAGGGGGGGCAACCCACAAAAGGGAGGACAACTATAAATGCAGGGAGCACAAGTGTCAGTTTTAAAAGTGGCACATTGCCACCAATTCTCTGGAGAAAATGCTGGGGCTCATATGGAAAGCTACGAAGAAAGACAGGCTCCAAGTTGGGTCACTCTAGTTGTCTGGGATATTCAGAAGTGCTGTTTCTGCCTGAGCAGAAACCACCTGCTATCAAAAAGAAAGTACTATCAAAATCAAAGAGGGACAGAGGTTAAAGTGGTGATGGCAAATTTTATGCAGGACTACTGCAATTATGGAGGAGAGACACGAGTATGAAACTGGGCTTCCTTCCAAATACAAGTGAGATGAGGATCTAATGATCTGAGTCTCATGTCAGGTTCCTTAGCTCTGGGGTTCTGCACCCAGAAGATAAGCTCCTAGAATGTGTAACTTGGCTTCCTTTTGGAGAATCAGAGGGCAGTGGGAAATGGAGACTTCACTCTTAAAAGGCACACACAAAATCTCATATGCTGTAAGACTCAGGGCAGAATCAGTCATTTGAAAGAAGCTTGCGTCAGAACCACCCACTGACCTTGGAGAGCCTCCCAGAGAGGGACAAATGGAGCTCACCCTGGAGACATAGAACCTGGTAGCAGCCATCATTGGGAGCTTGTCCTATCACATGGACATGGACATGGTGCTGCCAAACACTGTTTTGAAATCCTCCCTCAAGCTTATTAGTGCCAGGACCTAGCCCCATCCACCAGCCTTTTGGCATCAGTACTGAGACACTCCAGGCCAAGTAACTAGCCAGGCAAGGAGAAAGCTCCACTGACCAGAAAGCCCGATGCTTTAAGACCCCCCTGGGCCTACAGCTGTCCCAAGACCTGGCCCTGTGCATCAGAGAGCCCAGGACCCAGCCCCCTATACTAGTATGCTGGCACTAGCCCTGGAACCCGCAGGGTCCTGCAGCCAGTGACCCTGTGACCTATTTGCCCATCAGTGGGACCAGCTTCACCCACCAGCAAGTAGGCACTGGCCCTTTTGCCCACTATTTTGCCCACCAGAGAGCTGAAGCACTAAATCTAGGACCCATGCAGTCCAAACTGGGGGTACCTCCTAGAGCAGATACCCACTAGAGATCAGAGGGGAATGAATTTTGGGGGAAGCAAAGGACATCTTCACAAAAAGCCACTTCTCCAAGGTCAGAAAACATAATGAATCTACCATATACATAGAAATAAAAGGAGCAAATTAGGCAAAATGAGGTGACTAAGGAATATCTTTTAACCAAAGAAACAGGATAAACCTAAGTGAAGTGAACATAGGCAATCTACCCTATGGATTATTTAAGGTAATTATCCTAGAGATGTTCAAAGAACTTGGGAGAAGAATGGATACACAGAGTAGGAAGTTAGAAGTTTTTAACAAAGAGTTATAAATATAAATAAGATTAACATAAAGATAAAAACAGAGTTATAATATAAAATAAAGATATTAATATAAAGAAGAACCAGAAATGAAGAAAACAATAACTGAAGTAAAAAATACACTAGAAGAAATCAACAGTAGATTAAATAATGATCCAGAAGAATGGATCAGTGCATTGGAAGACAGAGTAGTGGAAATCATGGAAGACAGCTGACTAGAAAAAATAGTAAAAATAAATGAGGACAGTTTGAGACATCTGCAATAACAAGTATATTAACATTTGAATTACAGGGATTCCAGAAGGAGAAGAGAGGCAGAAAGGGGTAGAGAACATATTTGAAGACATAATAGCTGAAAACTTCCCTAACCCAGGAAACATCCAGGTCCAGGAAGCAGAGAGTCCCAAACAAAATCAACTCAAAGAGGAACACACCAAGGTACACTGTAATTAAAATGGCAAAAAGTGAAAGATAAAGAGAATATTAAAAGCATCCAGGGAGTTCCCACTAGGCTATCAGCTGACTTTTAACCAAAAACTCTGCAGGCCGGAACGGGGTGGCATGATAACTTTAAAGTGACGAAAGTGAAAAACCTACAACTGAGAATACTCCACCCAGCAGGGTTTCCGGAGAAGGCGATGGCACCCACTCTAGTGCTCTCACCTGGAAAATCCCATGGACAGAGGAGCCTGGTGGGCTGCAGTCCATGGGGTCGCTAAGGGTCGGACACAACTGAGCGACTTTAGTTTCACTTTTCACTTTCATGCATTGAGAAGGAAATGGCAACCCACTCCAGTGTTCTTGCCTGGAGAATCCCAGGGATTCTGGTGGGCTGCCGTCTATGGGGTTGCACAGAGTTGGACACGACTGAAGCGACTTAGCAGCAGCAGCAGCAAGGTTTCCATTCAGACTTGATGGCGAGAACTACAATTTTTACAAACAAAAGCTAAAGCAGTTAGGCACCACCAAACCAGGTCTACAAGAAATGTTACAGTGACTTCTCTTAGGTGAAAAAGAAAAGGCTGCAACTTGAAATGTGAAAATTATGAAAGGAAAAACCTCTTGGTAAAGGCAAATGTACAAAGCTAGCAGGAAGGTTAAAAGACAAAAGTACTAAAATTATTTCTATCAGCAATAAGTAGTTAAGTGATACACGAAAGAAACTGGTGTCGAATGTAATGTTAAAACAGTAAACATGATGGCTAAAAATGCAGGGTTGTTAAAATGAGTCTGAATTTAGGAGATCAGCTACTTAAAATAATCATATATATATATATATAGTTAATAACCATGTAATATCTTTGTATAGTGACATATCATAACTAGACTTATTGCGATCATTTTGAAATATAATAGAAATACAAATCACAGTGTTGTGTAACAGGAACTAACAGTGTTATAGACCAATTATCATACAAAAACAAACAAACAAATAAACAAAAACTCTTAGAAAAAGAGAACCAGGTTTGCAGAGAGTAAAGGGAGGGGAAATTGGATGAAGGTAGTCAAAAGATACAAACTTCCATTTTTAAGATAAATAAGTACAAGGGATGTAATGAACAACAGGATAAATACAGTTAACACTGCTGTATGCTATCTATGAAAGTTGTTAAGAAAGTAAATAAATCCTAAGTCTTATCACAAGAAAGAAATTTTTTATGTTTCTTCAATTTATATGTATAGAGATGATGGATGTTCACTGAGCTTCTTGTAATCGTTTCATGATACATGGAAGCCAAATCATTATGCACCTTAAACTTATGCAGTGCTGTGTGTCAACTGTATCTCAGTCAAACTTAAAGAAAAAAATAGGATATCAAGATTGTAATTATACCCAAAGCAATCTATAGATTCAATGCAATCCCTATCAAGCTACCAATGATATTTTTCACAGAGCTAGAACAAATAATTTCACAATTTGTATGGAAATACAAAAAACCTCAAATAGTCAAAGCAATCTTGAGAAAGAAGAATGGAACTGGCGGAATCAACCTGCCTGACTTCAGGCTCTCTACTACAAAGCCATGGTTATCAAGACAGTATGGTACTGGCACAAATACAGAAATATAGATCAATGGAACAAAATAGAAAGCCCAGAGATAAATCCACATACCTATGGACACCTTATCTTCGACAAAGGAGGCTAGAATATACAATGGAGAAAAGACAATCTCTTTAATAAGTGATGCTGGGAAAACTGGTCAACCACTTGTAAAAGAATGAAACTAGAACACTTTCTAACACCATACACAAAAATAAACTCAAAATGGATTAAAGATCTCAACATAAGACCAGAAACTATAAAACTCCTAGAGGAGAACATAGGCAAAACATTCTCCTACATAAATCAGAAGAGGATCCTCTATGACCCACTTCCCAGAATATTGGAAATAAAAGCAAAAATAAACAAATGGGACCTAGTTAAACTTAAAAGCTTTTGCACAACAAAGGAAACTATAAGCAAGGTGAAAAGACAGCCTTCAGAATGGGAGAAAATAATAGCTAATGAAGCAACTGACGAAGAATTAATCGCAAAAATATACAAGCAACTCCTGCAGCTCAATTCCAGAAAAATAAACGACCCAATCAAAAAATGGGCCAAAGAACTAAACAGACATTTCTCCAAGAAGACATACAGATGGCTAACAAACACATGAAAAGATGCTCAACATCACTCATTATCAGAGAAATGCAAATCAAAACCACAATGAGGAACCATTTCACGCCAGTCAGAATGGCTGCGATCCAAAAGTCTACAAGCAATAAATGCTGGAGAGGGTGTGGAGAAAAGAGAACCCTCTTACACTGTTGGTGGGAATGCAAACTAGTACAGCCACTATGGAGAACAGTGTGGAGATTCCTTAAAAAACTGGAAATAGAACTGCCATATGACCCAGCAATCCCACTGCTGGGCATACACACCGAGGAAACCAGAAGGGAAAGAGACACGTGTACCCCAATGTTCATCGCAGCACTGCTTATAATAGCCAGGACATGGAAGCAACCTAGATGTCCATCAGCAGATGAATGGTTAAGAAAGGAGTAGTACATATACACAATGGAGTATTACTCAGCCATTAAAAAGAATACATTTGAATCAGTTCTAATGAGGTGGATGAAGCTGGAGACTATTATACAGAGTGAAGTAAGCCAGAAAGAAAAACACCAATACAGTATACTAACACATATATATGGAATTTAGAAAGATGGTAATGACAATCCTGTATGCGAGACAGCAAAAGAGACACAGATGTATAGAACAGTCTTTTGGACTCTGTGGGAGAAGGCGAGGGTGGGATGATCTGAGAGAATAGCATTGAAACATGTATATTATCATATGTGAAACAGATCTCCAGTCCAGGTTTGATGTATGAGACAGGTGCTCAGGGCTGGTGCACTGGGATGACCCAGAGGGATGGGATAGGGAGGGAGGTGGGAGGGGGTTCAGGATGGAGAACACATGTACACCCATGGCTGATTCATGTCAATGTATGGCTAAAACCACTACAATATTGTAAAGTAATTAGCCTCCAACTAAAATAAATAAATTTAAAAAATAAGATTGTAGTTATAAAGGAAAATATGCCATTTAATTCAAATTCCCTTGGATACCAGCACAGAAGTAATATGTTCTAGATTTTTATAGAGTTTACTTCTAGCTTGACTGAGCAAAGGTGAATGGACTCAAAAACATGTTAACAAACTCTTAAATGTAATGTTTATATCTTCAGAGGCTGTGAATACAAATGCCCCCCACAACTCCTTTAGTTTTCCTATTTTAAAGGAGAAACTTGAGGCCTTTCTGTGGCATGGATCTCCTGGGTATATACTATGGCGTGCGACCCTTACCATATACATATTCTACATCCAGATGCATCAACACCCCAGCAGTGCCAGGCACATAGGCAGCATTCAGTAAATGTTTGCTGAGCTGAAACTAGTAGTTAGCACTTGGAAATCTCATTTGAATGAATGAACAGATGCTGACCCATGAGTAATGCACCTCTTGTTGACTGTCACCGTTATTTAATGCACATTAGCAAGAAATACTGAAAATTCAGTCTTGCTCTGGAGATCTGTTCATAGAAATAAAGTTTCTTTCTTTGAATTCAGTAAACATCCCTATTTCAAGGACTGTAAATATATACTGTATAGGGCAAATAACATGTAATGATTAAAAGCAGAACACATAATCTTTACAGCAACCGAGCACCTGCTTTTCCTAAGCAGAGAATCTTGTACGTGACTTCTTACATTCATTGAAGGAAAGAAAATGGAAATTTATTATTTTATAATGGTATAATAAAAGTCTATTTCGTTTTCTTGAAAATTAACATTTTTTCAATGGATCTTCCTTACACTCTTCAGTAAAAAGTGGACAGGGATTAAACATGGAATGTCTCAGTTTACTGTGATTTTTTTTTCAGGAGTAACAGCCAACTATGCAAAAACTATGAGAATGGAAATTATATCCTCACCTCACCCATGTCTTTGTATGAGGCTATCTTTGACTCCTTTCCTAGGAAGACTTCATTGGGGTAGATACATAATTGTTTTGAGATACTTGGGTTAGTAATTGCCGTAGGTGGGGTTCAAATTGAGCCTAATGTTGTGTGGCAAAGGGTATTGTATCTCACATTCAGACTACTAGTAGCAATATTTTTGGTTTCTCAGCAGATCCCAAAGAATCCTAAGCAGGCTAAGATAAGTTACGTGAACCAAACCTGGCCAGAAAATGCTTCCTGAAAACAGGTTTAGTTTATACTTTGAAAAGAATGTGTAGAAACATTCTCAACTCTACTGTTCAGTAATTTTTTTTAAGAAATTGACAAAAGAGGGTTTAAAGAAAGAAAATGTGGTAATGAGAATAGGGAGTCTATTCCTCCATGCAGAGGGAGAAGAGTCAAATAAAAGGAGAAGTATTACAGTTGGAAAATTCAGTGGAGATAATGTGTGTGCACTTTACCTTCTCCATTATATAATTCACCAAAACGAGTTCTAGGAAGACAAATGATTTGACAAACGCATTCTGTGTTGAACAGAGCCAGGACTTCAATCTGAACTTCATGTTACTTGTCTATAATAGGATACCTTAAATGAACATAACCCTAGATATCTGGGATTTTGAAAGAATTATGTGAAACTGAGTGTGAGCTACTTAGTCCTGCAGAGAAAATGGAGCCACTCGTCAATATTCTAATGCTAGTGGAGGAATGCCTCCACTGAAACGTGTCTCCATACAGATGGCATCTGGAGACTCGTAGAGGGGAAATGAGAGCATTTACATTATTTTCATTAACACCAAAGTAGAGTATATGTGTTGAAATATGGCATCAGTGAAGAAAAAGTTAGACGTAAAATTGCACTGCATGTTGTTTAATGCCCATATAATAGTAAATAAAGAATTCCACAGAAATAATGGACACTCAAGCCAAGATATTGATTACTTTAAGGATGAGAGAGGGTGACAAGCCAAGAGGGGTAAATGAAATACTTTATTATAGTAATATTTTATTTTAAAGCTAACAATGTTATTCTTTAAACCTGTGTATATCTTAAATATCACATAACTCTTTACAAGATTGTATGAGAATAGCCTTTAATATAGGATGTGGTTATAAACTTTATGAATGTCTATGCTGATATACATTTCATTTCCCATCACACGTCCCAAATATTGAATGACAATAGCAAGTTATGATATTCACATTGTTTCAGTCTCAAAATTTAACATTTCACTTTATGAGCCTAATTTTCAGACACTCTATTAGGTGGAGAGAAGACAGATTCTCTTCTCTCTCACACTTTACTTCTCACGACCTATTTCCACAAGACATGTTTCCACCTGTCCTGCCTGGACCCTGGCACTCTTAGGCCAACACACGCACCATCTTTTATAAATTCAGATCAGCACACTCTCATGCTTGCTTGCCTGCCTGTTTCCCTTTCTCAGTGGTGGGGAGAATCCATTTTATTAGGTTCAATGTTCTGAAAGTCTCAACTCTGTACTATGGACATCACTAAACACTGTCTCCTAATTGTTTCATAACAAGAATAGAGGCTGCTCCCTATCCTCATCACCTGGCTTCTGTAACATTTGAATCTGAGAAAAAGCAAAAGAACTTCTACTTAGATGCAACCAAATGTCCATCCAGGCTTAAAGATGTGATAATGCAGCTTGCTGCCTCAAAAATCCACCGGGAGTGATCATGAAGTACAAAACCATGTGAAAACGTATGGCACTGCATTGCACTCCAGGGGCAGCTCATGATGGTCTAACTTCTCAGGAAACCTCAAGGGTGTGCATAGGTGGGAGTGAAAGTGAAGGCCAAGTTTGTACCATGTCAGAAGAAAAAAACCAAAGTGCCAGCAGAGCAGTGTCACAAAAGAGACACCAAACCTGCACTCTTATTTTCTTTCTCTCTTCTATCAAATCTATCACTGCAGCACGTGTCATGAGGCAAATAAATACCATTTGGACAGAGAACTTGTTTGCAATTTTAACTATGAGAAAGCAAGATGTGTCCAGTGTCAGGCCAGATGTAATCAACTCTGGAGAATCTCAGGGGTACTTGTTCCGATTTGAGATTGTCCACTTAGGAAGGACTATAAAGGTTTCAGCTTTCCTGGTTGGCCTCCACTACTGACCTTGATATTAACAACAAGAGGAAAGTAGATGCCCTCGTTTCCCCTCTGCTGCTCTCCAATGCCATGTGTATGGGGACAATTTTTGCAGGAAGCATTCCTCTTTTATGACCACATAGTATTTTGACTCAGCAGCCTGTGGTACCATAAAAGTCATTACTCAGAATAATTGGTAGCTAAACCAGAGAAGTATAGCTTTTACCACATTGCCAGCTGGGAGGGGCAGTCGAGAATTTGGCCTAAACTGGACTTCTGATGGGATTGCGCTGGACAGACTAGAATATTTCAGCTACACACCCGTTTAGCTCCCCAGTAGCTCTTTTAGCTTGAAAATTGGGAGAATCATTCAGGGAGCAATTGGATCTGAGAATGAATCCAGTGTCACTGTCTGCTTTCTTCGATGTCACCTCAGGCTTTAGGCGGGTGATAACTGAGGCAAGGAGATTTCCAGATGTCTCAGTGGTAAAGAACCTGCCTGCCATTTCGGGAGACACAGGAGATGCAGGTTTGGTCCCTGAGTCAATCCTTGGGTTGGGAAGATTCCCCTGGAGAAGGGAATGGCAACCCACTCCAGTATTCTTGCCTGGAAAATCCCATGAACAGAGGAGCCTGATGGGCTGCAGTCCCTGAGGTCACAAAGAGTTGTATACAACTGAACGACTGAACTTGCCCACACACAACCAAGGCAAGATTCCTAAAAAGCTTCTCAAACAGTAGTTTGGTTTTCAAATTGCACCAAGTAAGGACTGTGAAGGAGTTTCATGATGGTGTTAGGAGGGATAGTTTAGACCATGTGAAATGTAATTTTGGTTTTTTAAAACAGGCCTCTTAAAAAATTGCCTCTTGGTGAGTTACCCATTTCTCCCCTTTAAGTTTCTGTTTCCTTTTGATTTGAAGAGTTATGGTGTATCTACGAAACTGTGTTTACTACTCTGTAGTTGTAACTCAACCCCAAAGCAAGTGGACTAATTTAGTTCTCACAAAAATCTCAAGAAGATGGTGCCATTATTATCACTACTCTATAAATGAAATTGACTCAGGGAAGTTAAAGAAATTATTCAAAAACACATAGCAATTATGCCAAGTTCTGTATTGTAACTAAAGGGACTTAATTCTTGTTTGGTTAAAATTTGTAGCCTTTAAAACAACTGGATATTTGAGTTCGAGCAAACATACCTGTATATATCTAGGGCTTTTTTTCTTTTTCTCCCTATAATGGAAATAGAATTAAGTAGTGAGTAAAATGTCTGAAGAATGGATAATTTGAAAGCTCTACTTTCCAGTTTCTATCAGCCCATGTGCAATTTTGTATCTAAATTCCTTTTCAATTAACATTATATTACAAGCATTTTCTATACTGTCATAAAATGTAACTATTGTTTGCATCATATTCCATCACATAGCTATATTACCAGTTACCTAGGTGTTCTGTTCTGCAAATTAAAGCAGGTTTGAATTTCTTTCTAGCACAAATAATGATGCAATTTGTGGCTAATGTTTCTTGTGTTTTTATAATTACTTCCTTAGAATAGATCCACAAGAATTGGTTAAGAAGTATGAGAATTTTTTAAAACTATTATTGTACACACTAAACAATTTTATGTGTTATAAAAATAACATGTGAGTGTGAGCTATATTATCTGTTCAATTATATATATATGTGTGTGTATATATATCAATGTATATATGAAAAATATATATACTATAAATACATGTGTGGATTATATTATCTGCACAATTCCAGATTAATGTAAAATTAGAAATAATGTTGTCAATATATTCCAGTTTAACTAACAGAGTCAAATGTTTACTGATTGAAGAAATCCATGAAATATTTTCTAATTATTGAAGAGGTAGAAAAAGATCTTTTGAAAAATTTTTCTTAATAGATACATTGCTTTATAAAGGCATTCATAGCATGGACCAAGGATCTAATTTTATCAAATTAAATGTTTATATACTGTATTGGTAAATAAATATTAAGTAATACCAGTAAATTAGAGAAGATTTTAGAAATATTGAAAGTCAGACCACAAAATGTTGGGCCGCAAAAGAGAAAATAATTTGAGATGAAGCAAGAATTTTAAAAATGTGACCTACGTTGAACCACCATGGAAGTCATTCCCTAGCATTTTGTGGTCACCCTCATTCATCAACTTCTAAATATGCTCCAAACAGAGGAGTTCCCAGGTATGTGACCCTGAAACTGTCTGAGCAAACCCAGCCACCGTAAATGATCCTTAAGCTACTAAATTAATTCCAAAATATAATAAGAACTGTTTTCAAAGATGACATGTCACAGATCTAAGCAAATTTAGTGACTAAGAGGATGCCTCAATAAAATGCCAAATAAATGAGAAAGAATGTAAAAATAAGACAGTCTAGTTTTTTGTGTGTTACTTCACACAAATGTTATGAACCTTAATAAAATTAATACAATCCTGAGTTCCAGAATTTTCTTTTTCATTTCAACATCTAGATTTTTCTCAATTTCAGACCATATAGAGATATTATATAAAATAAAATCTGAAAATTACACAACTTACATGATTTAAGAGTGATTATAATAACATTCAGAGGTTGTCAGTCATTGTCAGTTAAAACAACTTCATTATAAAGAAGTTCTTCGTCTTCTCTAGGGAATAGTGATATTTTGAATGTTAATCTTGGTCCTTTCTGAGTTCCCACCGACTAAACGTTCCCTGTTAGCCTCCCAGTTATGCCACTCTATCATGTTTACAGGGATCCAAAGATCTTGCTCCCTTTTCTAGGACCCTCCGAGAAAGGGACAGCAGAGTTTGCCTCAGGCCTTATATTACTAAACTTACACGTGTTCAGTCATCTCCCCCATAACACACACATACACACATTCTGCCTAACGTGGTAGACTGAATCCCTCTCTTTTCAACATTCAGTTTAGTTCAGTTCAGTCACTCAGTCATGTCCGACTCTTTGTGACCCCAAGGCCTGCAGCACGCCAGGCCTCCCTGTCCATCACCAACGTGCAGAGTTTACTCAAAATCATGTCCATTGAGTTGGTGATGCCATCAAACCATCTCATCCTCTGTCGTCCCCTTCTCCTCCTGCACTCAATCTTACCCAGCATCAGGGTCTTTTCCACTGAGTCAGCTCTTTGCAACAGGTGGCCAAAGTATTGGAGTTTCAGCTTCAGCATCAGTCCTTCCAATGAACACTCGGGACTGATCTCCTTTAGGATGGTCTGGTTGGATCTCCTTGCATTCCAAGGGACTCTCAAGAGTCTTCTCCAAAACCACAGTTCAAAAGCATCAATTCTTCGGTGCTCAGCCTTCTTCACAGTCCAACTCTCACATCCATACATGACCACAGGAAAAACCATAACCTTGACTAGATGAACCTTTGTTGGCAAAGTAATGTCTCTGCTTTTGAATATGCTATCTAGGTTGGTCATAACTTTCCTTCCAAGGAGTAAGCGTCTTTTAATTTCATGGCTGCAGTCACCATCTGCAGTGATTTTGGAACCCCATAAAATAAAGTGTGCAACTGTTTCCCCATCCATTTGCCATGAGGTGATGGGACCGGATGCCATGATCTTAGTTTTCTGAATGTTGAGCTTTAAGCCAACTTTTTCACTCTCCTCTTTCACTTTCATCAAGAGGCCCTTTAGTTCTTCTTCACTTTCTGCCATAAGGGTGGTGTCATCTGCATATCTGAAGTTATTGATATTTCTCCCGGCAATCTTGATTCCAGCCTGTGCTTCATCCAGCCCAGCATTTCTCAGGATGTACTCTGCATATATGTTAAATAAGCAGGGTGACAATATACAGCCTTGACGTACTCCTTTTCCTATTTGGAACCAGTCTGTTGTTCCCTGTCCAGTTCTAACTGTTGCTTCCTGACCTGCGTACAGATTTCTCAAGAGGCAGATCAGGTGGTCTGGTAATTCCCATCTCTTTCAGAATTCTCCACAGTTTATTGTGAGCCACACAGTCAAAGGCTTTGGCATAGTTAATAAAGCAGAAATAGACGTTTTTCTGGAACTCTCTTGCTTTTTCCATGATCCAGCAGATGTTGGCAATTTGATCTCTGGTTCTCCTGCCTTTTCTAAAACCAGCTTGAACATCTGGAAGTTCATGGTTCACTATTGTTGGAGCCTGGTTTGGAGAATTTTGAGCATTACTTTACTAGCGTGTGAGATGAGTACAGTTGTGTGGTAGTTTGAGCATTCTTTGGCATTGCTTTTCTTTGGGATTGGAATGAAAACTGACTTTTTCCAGTCTTGTGACCACTGAGTTTTCTAAATTTGCTGGCATATTGAATGCAGCACTTTCACAGCATCATCTTTCAGAATTTGAAATAGCTCTACTGGAATTCCATCACTTCCACTAGCTTTGTTCATAGTGATGCTTCCTAAAGACCCACTTGACTTTTCATTCCAGGATGTCTGGCTCTAGGTGAGTGATCACACCATCATGATTATCTGGGTCATGAAAATCTTTTTTGTACAGTTATTCTGTGTATTCTTGCCACCTCTTCTTAATATCTTCTGCTTCTGTTAAGTCCATACCATTTCTGTTCTTTATTGAACGAATCTTTGCATGAAATATTCCCTTGGTATCTCTAATTTTCTTGAAGAGATCTCTAGTCTTTCCCATTCTATTGTTTTTCTCTATTTCTTTGCATTGATCACTGAGGAAGGCTTTTTTTTTATCTCTCCTTGTTATTCTTTGGAACTCTGCATTCAAATGGGTATATCTTTCCTGTTCGCCTTTGCTTTTCACTTCCCTTCTTTTCACAGCTATTTGTAAGGCTTCTCAGACAGCTGTTTTGCTCTTTTTCATTTCTTTTTCTTGGGGATGGTCTTGATCCCTGCCTCCTGTACAGTGTCATGACCTCCATTCATAGTTCATCAGGTACTCTGTCTAACAGATCTAGTCCCTTAAATCTATTTCTCACTTCCACTGTATAATCGTAAGGGATTTCATTTCAGTCATACCTGAATGGTCTAGTGGTTTTCCCTACTTTCTTCAATTTCAGTCTGAATTTGGCAAGAAAGTGTTCCTGATATGAGCCATAGTCAGCTCCCAGTCTTGTTTTTGCTGACTGTATAGAGCTTCTCCATCTTTGGCTTCAAAGAATATAATCAGTTTGATTTCGGTGTTGACCGTCTAGTGATGTCCATGTGTAGAGTCTTCTCTTATGTTGTTGAAAGAGGGTGTTTGCTATGACCAGTGTGTTCTCTTGGTAAAACTCTATTAGCCTTTGCCCTGTTTCATTCTGTACTCCAAGGCCAAATTTGCCTGTTACTCCAGGTGTTTCTTGACTTCCTACTTTTGCATTCCAGTCCCCAATAATGAAAAGGATATCTTTTTTGGGTGTTAGTTCTAAAAGGTCTTGTAGGTCTTCATAGAACCATTCAACTTCAGCTTTTCAGCATTACTGGTTGGGGCATAGACTTGGATTACTGTGATATTGAACGGTTTTCCTTGGAAACACTAACCAACTCTTACTCTGTTTCAGTTTTCTCTTTCCCCCTTAGGGAATAGAATCTTAAGAAAGTTCTCTCTCCTTCTCAGTACTTCCCTGCCTTGGCCTTTTGTTAGTGATAATGAAAGGCAAACAGCATATTTCTTCAGTTTCAAGCACACCTTTTTCTAGGGAATTTTAAGATTCAAGTCCACCTTAGCATGTGGGGAACAGACGTAAATTATATACTCTCCATCCACATTTTTCGTTATGGACTGAAATCTACTTTGAAGGAACATCGAAGTGGAGATACATTTTGTTTGATGATGAATGGATATGGTAAACCATAGAATTAGTTTAATCAGGTAAGTTCTTGATTGACCACTCCCTACCTCACTCTAAAACCTAAATACTATGTTGTATTGCAATGAAATTTGTATGTGAAGCCAAATTTCTCTTCTGCTAGTTTATAAACCAGAGAAGGCAATGGCACCCCACTCCAGTACTCTTGCCTGGTAAATGCCATGGATGGCGGAGCCTGGTAGGCTGCAGTCCATGGGGTCACTAAGAGTCGGACACGGCTGAGTGACTTCACTTTCAGTTTTTCACTTTCATGCATTAGAGAAGGAAATGGCAACCCACTCCAGTGTTCTTGATGGAGAATCACAGGGATGGGGAAGCCTGGTTGACTTCAGTGTACGGGGTCACACAGAGTCGGACATGAATGAACCGACTTAGCAACACAACAGCAGTTTGTAAACATCTCAAGAGGAAGATGAATTTTTTCTTATTCACTTCTCTAACTCAACTAGAAGTGTGCCTGACCCATGAAAGTGAAAAGAAAGTGAAGTGTTAGTTGCTCAGTCATGTCTGATTCTTTGTGACCCCATGGACTGTAGCCTACCAGGCTCTTCTGTCCATGGAATTCTCCAGGCAAGAATTCTGGAATGGGTTTCCATTCTCTTCTCCAGGGGATCTTTCTGACCCAGGGATTGAACCAGGTCTCCTGCCTGACAGGCAGAGTCTTTAGCATCTGCGCCATCAGGGAAGTCTTAGTAGTAGTAGTAGTGTTAGTCGCTCAGTCATGTCCGACTCTTTTCAACTCCCCAGACTGTAGCTCACCAGGCTCCTCTGTCCATGGGATTCTCCAGGCAAGAATGGGGGAGTGGGTTGCCATTCCCTTCTCCAGAGGATCTTCCTGACTCAGGGATCAAACCTGGATCTTGTGCATTGCAGGCAGATTCTTTACCATTAAGAACACTCAGTAAATGCTGCTGCTGCTGCTGCTGCTGTTGCTAAGTCTCTTTAGTCGTGTCCGACTCTGTGCAACCCGAGATGGCAGCCACCAGGCTCCTCCATTCCTGGGATTCCCCAGGAACACTGGAGTGGGTTGCCATTTCCTTTTCCAATCACTCAGTAAATGCTTATGGAATAAATGAATAGTTTTGGTCTCAGGGATTGAACTACCTCAGTTTCACCTGATTAACAGCATCTGTGAATCACTGTAACATAGCCTGGCTACAGTATAAAAACATCAAAATGCTAGACCAATGATTAGGAAATAGGGAAGGAGGGCTCAGCAATTTTAATGACAGAATCATATTTTAATTTGTCCTCTTTTCATGAGCAAGTCCAATTTGGGGGTGTCCCAACTGTGAAACAAGCTGGTCAGGTATGTGAGGTCACACAGAAGAATAATCTTTTCAGCAATGTCAAGAAATGTATTTACTTTTTCACCATCAATAATTTCATTCATGATATATTATTAATTTATTAAATTAAATAAATTGTATTATATTTTATACAACATAAAACATCTTAAATTTCTTAACTTTTGTAGTTTAAGTAATGGCTTTCATGCCATTATCACATCTAATCTCTAAAAAATATATTGAAATTTAGGAACTGATAGGTCTTGACCACAGTGACACAGCTTAAAGAGGTAAATTGAATCTAAGTCTTCTCACTCCAGGTGTTCTTTCCATCATGTCATAGATGCACAACCTTCTGGTGGAGAACTCACAGCTGAATCAGTCATAAACTAAGTATAGGGTCCACACAATTGACCATTATTCAAGTAGAAATTGGAAGTACCGTTAGAGAAAACAAGTAACTTGCAATGGGAGGATAAAAGAGTGAAAGCTGATTTCCCTCTGGGGGAAGGGAAACATCTTCCCTGACTGGTGGATGAATGGGACTTTTAGGATACCAAGAATTAGGATTGTAGGGAAAGATAATTTTAAATTGGAGAAATTGCATAAGCAAGCACAAAACTTGGGTTGAAGATCAAGGAACAGCAAGTGGCTTAGTTTGGCAGGATCTTGAATGGGTGTAGAGCATAATATGGTAGGAAAGGTCAGCTGGGGCCAGATTGTGAGGAACCTGAATTCCAGACTAAGGCATTCAAATTATTATTGAGACAGTGATCACTGAGGATGCAGGTTTTCTGAGTGGACCATTGAAATTGTTAATGGGGGAATGTTATGCTTGGGCTCTGGCCACTGTACTCGTATCTCTCATTTTTTTTTTTTTAAATCAAATCTAATATACATGCACCTGTTTCTTTGGCTGATGTCAGGAAATCCTTTGCTATTTCCCCAGGGTAATATTTTCCTTGTATACCTCAAAAAGGGAAACTGAAGATCCTATGAGCATTTCCAAGAAATAGGCTGTCCCAGGGCAGTGAGCCCTGACTTCTGCCTGGCGAAACAGGCCTGCTTTGAGCAGGGTGTGCACTGCACACATTTAGTTGATAGCAATGGGAAAAGCAGATATTCCATCTGCCAACAATCAAACACATAAAATCACACAGGAATGTACAGTATGCTGGTCTGAACTACATAGGCGTTTGCCCCAACCAAGAGAAAAGACCTGCCTATTTATGTCCCCTGGTAAGGACATTAGTGAAGAAAAGCTTTGATGTTTAAGCAATCATTTAATTGACTCTACTGTTGGATCCAGAAGTCCAGGGTTGGTTTCAGGAATGAACACTGAACATTTTTAATGGCACTTTGAATAAACAGAGGCGTGTGGTTGAAACAGTAAGTAGATAGACCATTATCTGTAAAATATTCTGAGTATGCAGAATTTAAACTTTGCTTTTCAAAATTTGTACTGCCAGTGTTGTTGAATTTAGGTTTTAGGTACTGCATCCCTGGGAATCTAAAAAAACAACACGGATTCTCAAATATGGTTGTGTGAGTTTTGTGAGGACAAGGTCAATGGAAAGGATTTAGATGACTACAGAAGGACACATCTGTCCTTGGATTTTTATGATTAGAATTGGAGTCAATTTCTCATCCCTTTACTTCACCCCATACATCCAATGAATTTACCCAGTCCTATCAATTCATCTTTGACAAAAATACGTCATCTGCCCCTTTTATATCAGGAGCTGACTCCAGGACCTCATCGCCTTCTTCCTGGATGAGTGTAATGGTTTCTTAACTGCTTTCCCTGCCTCCAGCCTCTTCTTTCTCCTATCCAATCTGTGAACTACATCCCTTTTCCCTCTTTCCAACCTGCAGGCATTCCAAACTAGCATTCTTAAAATACTGCTGTTGTTCTCTTACTCATCTGTTCATACCACCTTATGGTTCCTCACCGCCTACAACGGATACTCCTTGATTCCAGTATCCATTCACACACACCCTTCACTATGCTACACTGTTGACGTTTTTCAATTTCATGTTTTTCTGAGATTTCCTCCCCACCTCATCTTTTTTTTTTTTAATTGGAAGCTAATTACTTTACAATATTGTATTGGTTTTGCCATACATCAACATGAATTTGCCACTGGTATACACATGTTCCCCATCCTGAACCCCCCTCCCACCTCCCTCTCCATCCCATCCCTCTGGGTCATCCCAGTGCACCAGTCCCGAGCATCCTGTATCATGCATCGAACTTGGACTGTCAGTTCGTTTCTTATATGATATTATACATGTTTCAATGCCATTCTCCCAAATCATCCCACCCTCTCCCTCTCCCACAGAGTTCAAAAGACTGTTCCATACATCTGTGTCTCTTTTGCTGTCTTGCATACAGGATTGTCATTACCATCTTTCTAAATTCCATATATATGCGTTAGTATACTGTAATGGTGTTTTTCCTTCTGGCTTACTTCACTCTGTATAATAGGCTCCAGTTTCATCCACCTCATTAGAACCGATTCAAATGTATTCTTTTTAATGGCTGAGTAATACTCCATTGTGTATATGTACCACAGCTTTCTTATCCATCCATCTGCTGATGGGCATCTAGGTTGCTTCCATGTCCTGGCTATTATAAACAGTGCTGCGATGAACATTGGGGTACACGTGTCTCTTTCCCTTCTGGTTTCCTTGGTGTGTATGCCCAGCAGTAGGATTGCTGGGTCATATGGCAGTTCTATTTCCAGTTTTTTAAGGAATCTCCACACTGTTCTCCATAGTGGCTGTACTAGTTTGCATTCCCACCAACAGTGTAAGAGGGTTCCCTTTTCTCCACACCCTCTCCAGCACTTATTGCTTGTAGACTTTTGGATCGCAGCCATTCTGACTGGCGTGAAATGGTATCTCATTGTGGATTTGATTTGCATTTCACTGATAATGAGTGATGTTGAGCATCTTTTCATGTGTTTGTTAGCCATCTGTATGTCTTCTTTGGAGAAATGTCTATTTAGTTCTTTGGCCCATTTTCTGATTGGGTCATTTATTTTTCTGGAATTGAGCTGCAGGAGTTGCTTGTATATTTTTGAGATTAGTTGTTTGTCAGTTGCTTCATTTGCTATTATTTTCTCCCATTCCGAAGGCTGTCTTTTCACCTTGCTTATAGTTTCCTTTGTTGTGCAGAAGCTTTTAATTTAAATTAGATCCCATTTGTTTATTTTTGCTTTTATTTCCAGTATTCTGGGAGGTGGGATCCCACCTCATCTTTTGATTAATACTCTTTCCTCTGACCTTCCTCTTTATCAACCTAAATCTCAACTTTTCCATGGCTACAACTTTTCTCATTGGTTTCTAAGTTTTTAGAACTTATTTCCAAATTAATGTTTCAACTCCTGACTCTAGCACTAAATTATAGACTGCCTTCTTTGGTTATTTACCCACTTTCATCGGAGTCTTGTCCACCAAAGTGATTTTATGTGCCAAGAAGGTGAGGATCATTTGTGGTTTCACTTTTGTAACCTCCAGTGTTCAGCACCTTTGTAGACGGACTTCAAAAAAACTGCTTTAAAAATGAGTTTGATAGAATAGAACAAAATTATTTTCTCACAGACAAAATAAATAAATGGCAAAAAGTTTAACTAACTTATTTTATCCCTAAATCAGAGAAAAAATTTAAAAAAATAAGATAAAAAGCAATAACTAACAATTAAGTTACTGTTTATTTTGTTCCACATACACTTTTATGAACATTTAATGCCTGATTTTATTTAATTTCTTCACCAACCTTGTGAAGTAGATACTAACATCATTCTCATTGTATAGAGAAGGAAACTAAAACTTATTGGGATTAAGACATTTGTCCAAGGTCACACAGATGGTTAATGATGTTTAAGCATATGCTGTTCACTTTAGAAAGCATATTATTAATTACTCCTTGCTCTGGTCTGAATATTTGTGTGTGTGTTAGTTGCTCATTTGTGTCAGATTCTTTGCAACCCTATAGGGTGTACCCCGCCAGGCTCCTCTGTCCATGGGATTACCCCGGCAAGAATACTGGAGTGGGTTGCTATTTCCTTCTCCAGGGGATCTTCCTGACCCAGGGATCTAACCTGGGTCTTCTGCATTTCAGGCAGACTCTTTACTGTTTGAGCCACTAGGGGCTTAATATTTGTGTCCCCTCAAAAGTCACAGGTTGAAATCCTCTAAAGTGATGGTAATAGGAGGTGGGAACTTTGGGAAGTGATAAGGAACTGTAGGAAATAAATTTCTGTCATTTATAAGCTACCCATCTGTAGGATATTGTTATAGCAGCCCAAACAGACTAAGACACTCCTATAACCTAGATTTCTTAGAGGAGCATTAACTCACCATGTGTTGTTTATTAATACAATTATATTTTTATGATAAAACATGTTACCCATCTAACGTGAGACTACTGGTACTAGAATGAAAAACAACTCCACTCATATAAGGGCTTCTCAGGTGGCTTAGTGGGTAAAGAATCCTTCAGAAATGCAGGAGACAAAGGAGATGCAGGTTCAAACCTTGGGTCAGAAAGATCTCCTGGCGGAGGGTGTGGCAATCCACTCCAGTATTCTTGCCAGGAGAATCCTATGCAAAGAGGTGCCTGGTGGGCTACAATCCATGGGGTTGCAAAGAGCAAACAACTGAAATGACTGAACACGCACATGCATTACTCATATAAAGAGAAAGTGGAAATGACTATAGGAAAAACAAATACATTCTGATTGAGATGGAAAGAATCATAGAATAAGGTAAGAAGCATTAATACAAGCATATAACTTATGCATTATGATTTATATTTTGTAGTCTTAATATATATTGCACTGTTATTTATAATCAATAACCATTATTTTCAATAAGAATTGACTATTATTCTGCTGACTTTAGCCATAATTTGTCTTTCATTGGAATTTTTTGTTTAGTTTGGAGTTTGATGGCTGAAATTAGTTGTAAAGATAATAAAGTTAGGAAAATACTTCTAAATTTAGGATTATTTCTCTAAAGACATATTGTAGAATTTTATACTAAGCAAGCCATTCCAGCTGATATAAATTTTCAATGAAAATACATAAATGGAAAATCAGTATTCTTCTAGCAGAAGTAAATTTTATGAGTTTGGGAAAAACAACCTTCTGACTAAGAATTATCATTGCATAACATCCATGTTTAATATATAATGTTTTATGTGAATGCTATTAAAGTAGTGGGAGCTCCACCTTGCCCTTGGAAATGTCTACACATGTCTTCAATAGCAGAGACATTCAAAAACTGGTTACAAATGGTGGCCAGAAGTTTCTCATGACATCAGTTATCTCCACAAATTAACTTAGGGCTGAAGAATCTCAGACAGGAAGCAGGGCATTGTGGATGTCCAAAAGGTGAGCAGGAGCTTGGAAAAAGGAAAGATGGTTCTACTTTGGCTAAAAGACTTTATGTAATTCTCAGTAGTTTCAGTTAGATTACCTCTAACAGCAAGGCCATCCAAATAGCTTAGTTTAGAACAATGTAGAAGTCAAACACTCTGGAACCAATAGTGATAAAGAGTACTGAATAATCAATTTATTGAATAAATCACTCAAAAAATAGCTTTTATCCAACACCTTTATACAATAAACACTCTACTAAGCACAGAGTTTATATGTCTTCAAGGAGGTCAGCGTGGGTTTGAACCAATAATCTGTAAAACAGAAGTAGGCTATGACTGACATTTAGGGCCCTGGAGGTATCATGGTGGCCGGGGACTGAAAGAGATGCTGCAAAGTTGCTTGAAAATTTTTTTCTTCATCTCCCCAGACTCTAGGTATTTCAAAGGGAAAGCAAAAGTGCTTATTCACTTAGTTCAGTAGAGATAGGAGTCATTTTGTCCCAATTGGCCCAGAGAGCTTTGACCTGAGCCAAGCTCAGCTTTAGACCTGAGGCTCTTCAGAGATCTTGCAGTGTGTTCTAATCCTGGAAAAACAGAATTGGGGCTGGGGATAAAATCTACAGTATATCTCATCTGGACCATTACCTTACAAAGGACCTTACTTTTAAATCAGCATCTTAATTGAGTCTTGGGTTCAGTAAAGTTTGAGAATCTCTATCTTAGCATAGAGCAGCCGTTCTTAACTGGAGGTGATTTTGCCCCTAAGAGGACACAGAGTAAGTGGATGCTGCTGGTGTCTAGAGGGTAGAAGCCAGGGATGTTGCTCAACATCCTGCCATACACAGGACAATCCCCAGAACAACAACAAAAAAATTATCCAGCCCAGAATATCAATGGTGCTGTAATCCTGGCATAGAGCAAACAACATCATGCCCATGTAGGTGATCAATAAATGTGAAGTGGGTAGAGAAAAGTAAAGCTGAGGGCTCTTTTTGAGGGCTCAGGTGCATTTCTTCTGGGACACGCCTGGTGGGGGTGCTTCACAGCTTTGTAACCTGTCCAGGTGTGTGGGGACACGGAGCCCAGGACCTCCAAAAACTCATCCACTTCAGTGACTATGCATCACATTTAACAACCTATAAGAGAGACAGTCTTTTTATTTTTTAATGTTCAGGGTGTCCCAGACAGTAAAGAAATCTGCCTGCAATGTGGGAGACCCAGGTTTGATCCCTGGGTTGGGACGATCCCTTGGAGAAGGGAATGGATACCACTCCAGTACTTTTGCCTAGAGAATCCAATAGACAGAGAAGCCTGGTGGGTTACAGTCCATAGGGTCACAAAAAGTTGGACATGACTAAGCAACTAATACTTTCACTTTTCATTTTACACATATAATTCTATAATACTAGATAAGATATAAAAATTAAATACAATATTTGGATAGAGTTATTTCTGACTCTTTTTTATTCCAGTACAATTTCTCTCTTTTGATTTTTGGCTGAAAAGGTCCCCAGCTCTGTGTTGAGGTTCTCTGGCATAGATAACACTTTGACTATATAGCATCAAGAAAGAAAGAAAAAAAAAAAAAAATGAGGATTCAATGATTCAGTTATAGTTGGGCTTCCTTGGTGGCTCAGATGGTAAAGCGTCTTCCTGCAATGCAGGAGACATGGGTTCTATCCCTGGGTTGGGAAGATCCCTTGGAGAAGAAAATGGCAACCCACTCCAGTACTCTTGCCTGAAAAATTCCGTAGATAGATGAGCCTGGTAGGCTATAGTCCATGAGATCACTAAGAGTCGGACACGACTGAGCAACTTCACTGGTTCATTTGTTCCATCTTAAAATCAATTCTTATTTTTTTTAAATATTTATTTATGTAGGAAGTCTTAGGATATATATAAAATGTTATAACACAGTATAGATTTTTCCACAAGTTCTGTGAAGAATTTGGACACAGACTATGTTATTTTCCTCTTTTTGAAAAATATTTTAGAAGTTCTAGTCTGTTCAGGTCAGAAGTAAAAATGAATTTGAAAGACTGGAAAATCTTTAATAGAATATAAAAACATTTTTCTTGGGTGGCCTCCCTGTAACTCATCTTTTTTTTCTTCTTCTTCTTATCACTTATATTTTCAAACATGTTTCAATATCAGATAAGTGAATTAAAAGGAAAGAACTTCTTTTAAAATCTATCTAAAGAAAGGAGAAATGCAAAGACTAATTGATAAGGGTGTCTTACACTTTCTCTTTAGCATTTAGTATGAAGCTGACTTTCACTGCTGTCTAATAAAATAGCGCAGAGTGAAAAGTTCAAATATTAGGCTTTCCTGTGGAGCTTGTTTCATGAGGTCTTGAGAGCCAACATTAGCGGAGTGACAGATGGGCGTTCATGTTTCTGTCTAGTCTGTGGTGTACTGCTGAGATGGCTACTTGAGGCAAATAAAAATCTCCAAACCAAAATGTAACCTTCATCTCAGAAGTTCAGTGACCTAAGGTGAAAGAACTTTGCTTCGCCCCCACTAACTTCCTCTGCCCTTCGCCAAGCCCTCTCTCCAAATTGCCTCCCTAAAGCTAAACAAACAAAAACGGCAAAACTCCAGACTTCTCAACAAAAGGCATTTTGTGTTCTACCCAACTGTTGTGTACAATATATGAAAGTCTCAGTCATGGCAAAAGGAAACTTACATTAAATTAACATTCCCCCAAACAACTTAAAATCAATGGATGTGTTTTTCTCCAGAGAAATCCATAATTACCTTGGCTTCTGCACAGCAGAAAATAACAGAGTTTCATAGACAGTTTTTTGAGTTGACTATAGTTCAGATCAAGGCCCACATATGCTATAAATCTTTGTAATGGCAAGTAACTATCAGGGACCTATCTACTGAGCCATTTAGCAATTTAAGTGGTCCACACCAGAATGTCCAAACAGATTGCAACAAGTGTTCATTTCTCATGGAGTACCCCGAAATAACCAATAGACAAAGTTAAGGTAGCATCTTAGACATTTAAGCCTGTGTGTGTGTAATAAGGGTACCAGATAAAATACAGGGCACCCAGTTTACATTTGAATTTCAGAGAAGCAATAGATAGCTTTCTCTTAGTATAAATATGTCCCAAACATTATATAGGACATACTTATACTAAAAAAGCATTTATTATGTATCTGAAATTCAAACATAATGAGGTATTCTCTATTTTTATTTTGTATTTGCTAAGGCTGGCAACCCCACCTATGAAGAATTTCAAACTTTAATTTTAGAATTCCTGTTATTAAACACTAAACAGTTGGATAAATATATACTTATATATATAATTTTAAACTATGCAGGTATATGAAATGTAAGAAATTGAATGCCAGTACTACCAGGCACAATCAGTGTAAAGATAGTTAATGAATAATAATATAAAAACGGTTGTGGAGTTTTTGTAAACCTGAGACATACTTAACCCATCTCACACACAGGTTAACCTGTGTGTTAACCTTGATGCTTTATAATTGTGATGTTTTGGGTCATGGGCAGCCACCTGTCCAGAGATTATCTGATAGAATTGGATATTTAATTCACCTTTGATGCCATCAATTTAGTCAATCTAAATTTGACCAAAGCAGCATTATTCTCTATCTGCAACTAAACAGTTGTTCTCAGATGATGTGTAGGTTCCAGAGTAACATTTTCTTTCTATGGGTTCTTGATAAATGTATTTTTGTGGTCAATTTAGGATTTTGCTTCAAATACTAGTTCTACGATTTGTTTGTTGCATTAATTGGATTAACTCTCTAAACCTCAGTTTTTTAAAAAAAATTTATTTATAGAATGAAAGAAAAATACTAACTCTCAATAAGCTGTTGAGATTACAAACTATTCAATGAGACCATGCAATTAAAACAGTGACTGACACTTATTAATGGTTAAGCTATCAATTCCCTGGGTGCCAGGAGTTTCTCTGTCTTGTTCATTATATAGCATCAGCTCCAAGTGCATTGCTTAGGACATAATGGGAACTCACATATTTTATGAAATAATACTTCTATAAATAACTGTAGTAATAGAGGTAGTCCTAGAGTACCTGATAAAGCCAGAACTTTAATATTTTAAAAGAAACATTGGCATTTGTGAGTTTCTGAAAGCTTTGTGTTTGGGGCAGTGTGGAAGCAAATTTTTAAAACAGATACATTTTAATAAAATCACCAGTTAGACTCTTGAGTTACCCCACTAAGTACCAATCCAAGGGGTGGTAATATGAGGTCATCTTATATTTGAATATAGATGCTGCAAATTGTGTTGTTTTCTGTTTGTTCACTAGCAAAAGTTGTAGTTTTTCTGCTTTATTCCTTTGAAAAATCAGAGTAGTCATTATATAAAGCATAGATTTTGATTGAATCGTAGACATGCCTCATATGATGCTGTTTAAGATTAAAGCAACATTCAGGAAATATTCTATTTACTATTATTATTGTCCTAGATAGACTCTAGGTCATAGTCCCTGAGTAGAGAAGCGTTGTAGAGAAGACTTTTTTTGAAGAAAAAGATATTCCAACCTATGATCTTCCCTGGGTGGTGGATGAGGAATTTTAACATGGGAAGATGACCTTCCATTCTGTAAGAGTAAGAGTTTCAAGATCAGACTTGGAGACATGGAAATATCCAAAACACAAGCACCACGAAGGATAAAGCTGGTGGAGGTTAATCTGGTAACTGCTGTGGAAAAACTGGTTGGGATCTTAAGGTATGTTTAATTCCTATGATTTCATCCAGCCATAAAATTAAAAGATATTTGCTCCTCAGAAGGAAAGGTGTGACAAACCTAGACAGAGTATTAAAAAGCAGAGATGTCACTTTGCTAACAAAGGTCCATATGCTCAAAGCAATGGTTTTGTCAGTAGTCATGTACAGATGTGAGTTGGATCATAAAGAAAGTCAGGTGCCAAAGAATCGATGGTTTAGAACTGTAGTGCTGGAGAAGATGGTGGAGGAATAGGATGGGGAGACCACTTTCTCCCCGACAAATTCATCAAAAGAACATTTGAACGCTGGGTAAATTCCACAGAACAACTTCTGAATGCCGGCAGAGGACATTAGGCAACCAGAAAAGCAGCCCATTGTCTTCAGAAGGAGATGTTTTAGCAACGGTGCTGTATAGATGAAGTCTTGAGGCTACTGTAAAAATAAGACTGAAAACTAGAAGCAGGAGGCTTAAGTCCAAATCCTGAGAACACCAGAGAACTCCTGACTCCAGGGAACATTAATTGACAGGAGCTCATCAAACGCCTCCATACCTACACTGAAACCAAGCATCACCCAAGGGCCAACAAGTTCCAGAGCAAGACATACCATGCAAATTCTCCCGCAACACAGGAACACAGCCCTGAGCTTCAATATACAGGCTGCCCAAAGTCACTCCAAACCCATTGACATCTCATAACTCATTACTGGACACTTCATTGCACTCCAGAGAGAAGAACTCCAGCTCCACCCACCAGAACACCGACACAAGCTTCCCTAATCAAGAAACCTTGACAAGCCACCGATACAACCCCACCCACAGTGAGAAAACTCCACAATAAAGAGAACTCCACAAACTGCCAGAATACAGAAAGGCCACTCCAAACACAGCAATATAAACAAGATGAAGAGACAGAGGAATACCCAGCAGGTAAAGGAACAGGATAAATGCCCACCAGAACTGTGGTGCTGGAAAAGACGCTTGAGAGTCCCTTGGACTGCAAGGAGAACAAACCAGTCAATCCTAAAGGAAATCAACCCTGAATATTCACTGGAAGGACTGATGCTGAAGTTAAGGCTTCCCAGGCGCTAGTGGTAAAGAACCTGCCTGCCAATCCTAGAGATATAAGAAACATGAGTTCAATCCCTGGGTGGAGAAGATCCCCTGGAAGAGGGCATGGCAACCCACTCCAGTATTCTTGCCTGGAGAATCCCATGGACAGAGAAGCCTGGTGGGCTACAGTATGGTCCATACGGTCAAAAAGAATTGGCCTTGACTGAAGTGACTTTTCACACATGATTTTGAAGTTGAAGCACCAATACTTTGGCCACTGATGTTAAGAGTTGACATATTGGAAAAGACCTGGGAAAGATTGAGGGCAGAAGTAAAAGGCGGAAACAGGATGAGTTGGTGTTATAGCATCACCAACTCAATGGACAGGAGTTTGAGCAAACTCTGGGAGATGGTGAAGGACAGGGAAGGCGGGCATGCTGCAATCCATGGAGTCACCAAGAGTCGGAAATGACTGAATAACAATTATTCCTATAAAAGTCAGGAATAGCCATGTGAGACACTGAAACTTATACTTCTATCATTCCTTTAATATTCAATGAAATTTTTCAGAACACCGCAGGAAGCCTGTAGACACGTTTGGAAAATTAATCAAGGGCTTTGTGTCCCTGCTTGGAGAAGGCTGGGCTAAGGAGTGAGCTCGCAGAATCCGATTATGAGATGATGTGATTTGACCTGCAAGGCCTCTGTAACAAAGGTTGTGAGTCCAAATGTCTGGCTGAGCTGAAAAGAGACCACCAGGATGGATTCATAGAACATGTAAGAATTCCTCAGCAATTCCCGATTCCCAGAAATTACATGGGAAGAGGAACACAGCACAAAAATGGACTTCCTGAAATTGATTTGGATATTACAAGAACCGTAGTTTTATTTTGCATTACAAGTAGGTGAGGTTTGGGGACACACTGACTGCATTATGTTCATCTTGGCAGCCAGAAAGCTTAGAGTGGAAAGTATGGCTTAATTATAATAATAATCTCACCCGGAATTCCTAAAATCATTAAAAGCTACCAGGAAGGGAAATCCAACTACAACACCTTCTCTCCTCTTAAATGATTTGTGACCTTTCTTTTAATCTTTATTATTATAGCAACGTACTGTGTGTTTACTCAGGGGATCTGACTTGAGCATAAGTCGGGATTTAGATCCGCCGAGGCATGTGCAGTGAACCGGAAGGCAGCCTGTCAGGAGTCTGGTCAGATGAGTGACTAGGAAGACTGCTGAGGAAGATAGAGTCACTCACAAGCCTGGCCCCAAAATAGACCCACAGAGTTGGAGGGGAGAGGTGACTCTGCATAATCATTTTTTCACTTGTGTTAGTCATTGGCTCTGCTTCCACGGATGTATGTCTAAGTTGTCTGGGAGGAAGTGGAAGTAAACTAGAGGAAAAAGTTATTTTATTGAAACTTGTGCACAGTCAGAAGCAACATTGCTTTAGTTCTTCTTAAAAAAAAAAAAAAGTTAGATCCCCCTACCTTGGCCCTTCCGAGCATTCACCAGAGCGTCAACTAGGAGACTGGTGCTTTGTGGAAGATGGCTTTGGAGTCTGGTGACAGAAACTAATGAGTGAAGGAGAAATAGCTGTGCAAAGCAGGAGGAGTGCCTGGCAGGCCCAGAAACACACAGAGGAACCAACAAGTAAGTGGAGCAATTCTCCGTGCGAGAAGTGGCAGGACTCTCTTCTGTATTAAACTTCAGTCAGCCTCCTCTATACCCTCTAGGCCTGAACTCTGGCATCTTTCCTTATAGGGCCTGAAACACCCAGTTGTAGAAACAATCTTGCTGTCAGTTTTATAAGAATTTCCATCCTCAGAATCTGTCTGATCAAATTCTTCATCTCCCATATTTGGCATCTGATCACTCGGGCCTACCTTCATTAATAATCTTGTCAAATTGGTTTAACCAAAGAATTCCTCCTTGCTTACCCTTGATGTTTCCTCTTTGTAATTTTTCATCCACTGACCTCCATTCTGCCCCTTGGCTATGCCTCATTTGTCCATGTTGTATTCGAAATTGAGCCCAGTTCTATATACCAAGATCTCCTTTTCCTCATTGCAATAGTTCCTTCCAGAGTGAGAGCTGCTTTCACTGCTTTGACTTGTCTGGCTCCTGTTTTCTTTATGAGAAGTGATACTTAGTTGATCTGGCATCAAGTAGATCTTGGCAGTACCTAGCGTAAGGGGTTATGGTACCCAGAAATGTTGACATTACCAGCAGTACCAGCAGAGGCAAAAGTGTGTTCTGAGTGTGTAATGACACAGGTGACTGCATACTTGGTGAGCACATTTGAGACGTCCCCTGATGAGTCTCAGAATAAAGGGAAGGAATCCTTCCGAAAAGAAAGCCAGAGAAATAGAGATTATATTTAATTCTCATAATATATAAAGCATTCATTATAAATAAAATATCATGTGCTTAGTCACTCAGTTGTGTCCGACTCTTTGTGACCCTATGGACTTTAGCCTGCCAGGCTCCTCTGTCCATGGGGATTCTCCAGGCAAGAATACTGGAGTGGGTTGTCATGCCGTCCTCCAGGAGATCTTCCCAACCCAGGGATCCAGCCCGGGTCTCCCGCATTGCAGGTGGATTCTTTACTGTCTGAGCCACCATATTTGTGTCCTTATACTAAGTCACTTTAGTCGTGTCTGACTCTGCAATCCCATGGACTGCAGTCCACCAGGCTCCTCTGTCCATGGGATTTCCCAGGCAAGAATACTGGAGTGGGTTGCCATACCTCTTTTAGAGTTAATAAAAACTGACTCTTAGAAAAGTGACTTTCCCTTATAAAAGGCGGAATCGGGACATAAATCCAAGTGCTCTGATGTATTTTCAATGTTTATTCTACCACAATACAGCTGCTCCTCATTTAAGGTATTTCCAATACAGATTTTGATGCCCTTGTCTTTAAAAAAAAATTATATGATGTATAAATTAATAAATTTCTCATTTTTATATGCAAGATAGAATAAATTTCATACCTTCCTATAATTGACTTATTAAAATTTAAAATTGAATTTATTCATTAAAATGTGTTGAATTTTATTCATTAAAAAGATGCTTCCCCCATCGTTATTTAAAGAGAAATTTACTAAATTTAAAATTAGGATATATCTTCCAAAATCTGGCAAGGAGGAAGAAGATACACTCCCTAAAAAAAAAAGTGACTGGAGATTCTGAAGAAGCATTGAAGAGTTCTGTCATTGTTTATAAAAGCTGCTGTTGAAAAGGTAGTTCAAACAAGATGGCGACATGGGGCTACACTGGGTCAAAACTGTAGGACTTGCCCGTCAGTCCAGGAAAACTAGAGCAAGCATCAGATTCAATCCACCAGCAAAGAGGCAGTCAAAGCTGGGCACTGGAACCCTGCCAGAGACTGAGCAGGGTGGGTGCTGGAGGAGTAGCCAAGAGAACAAGCCAAGGATTAGTTCGTAGAGAAAGCAGCAGAGGTAACAGGAGACGAGAACACAGGAAGTGAGTCTTAGGGCTATCTCCTTCGCTTCTGGACAGTGTCTCGTTAGCAAGATAATGCCTCACTTTATGCTCCAGGCATGAGCTCACTGCATAGTGTCTTCAAGGTAATTTTCTACACCCGATACCACACAACTCCAATCTAATCTTCTACCCCTTATAATACAGGATTTTTGTGTGGAAACCAAGAAATATGAGTGTCCAAATTTATCTGGGTTGCCATTAAGATGTGCAGCAGTCTTTCTGGTCAATTTCTTGAACCTGTGATCATCCATGTCCTCCAGCCACCACCTTGGCACTGAATAGTGCCTGACAGAGTCTGGAAGATATATTCACATTTCCAGTCTATTGTTTTGGAAGTAAGAGAAGTGAGGTTGCAGATGGAGTGTGGAGATAAAGAACCTGAGGGACAATGTGTTTGCCTCAAGCCCAGAGAAAGTCACGGAAAAGAATCCTTGGTATTAAAATCTTGGAACTCAGGGAGGGTTATGGAGATTAACGTAGCTTTTAAATAGCCAAGTAAAGGGATTGGTCAGCAGGATTACTAGATACGGTTCACTACTCCGAGGGATCCTGTGGTGTCATAATATCTATGAATATCATCCTTGCAGTGAGAAGTGTGTGGTCCTGAACTTGTGGTTTGAAAATTTGTGAGCAGTGCCTTCTCCTTTTTCTTTGACTCAGAGCTATTCTGTGGTGGTTGTTTAGTCGCTAAGTCATGTCTGGCTCTTTGCAACACCATGGACTGTAGCCCACCAGGCTCCTCTGACCTTGGGATTTCCTACTCCAGGAATCTTCCTGACCCAGGGATTAAATCTGTGTCTTCTGCATTGGTAGGCAGATTCTTTACCTCTGAACTGTTGGGGAAGTCCCCAGAGCTATTTTATTTGACTCTAAAATGGATGATGCTCAGGATAACAATTCTCACAATCAATATTTTAGGCAAATAAACCTTCAGTCTTTATTTACTTTTGCCAAAAAACAGACTAAACTCCAGAAAGCAGGGAAAGAGTGGAAGGCAAAGCAATAGGAATAGCAGAAATAATATCCTTCTACTCTGAGAATGTGGTGGGGGGCATGTCTGAACCACTTGTCTTCTTCAGACCAGTGACTGGGCATAGGGGTTGTGGAGGAAACTGGAGAAAATCAAAAGACATACCTCTGCCAGAGAAGCATGGGTTTATCAGACTTTTGCTGAACTTTTTGCTGTATTATATTTCTCAAGTTGCTGTGAAGGCATGCTATTACTTTGAACTTGCTTTCTTAAAATCTTCTACAACACCAGCCAAATAAGCAATGGGGGTCTTAAATCATTCTTCCCACAATTTTAGTCCTTAAAACTTTGTTAAAGTGAAGAATGCATGCCCAAAAGAAACTTAAAAAAAAATACTTGCGTGAAAAGAAGATAATTTAATAGAAAATAAGAAGCAAAATAAAACAAAAGAGAGGCAAGGACAAGGTGAGTTCAATCATTCTATACAGAAAGAAAGTTTGAATTTAAATTTTTATATAATTTGAACCTGTTGGAAGAAAAGAGTCAACTGCATTGCATGGTGTTCATCAAGAAAATTTTTCACTATAGCAGCTGGCCTGCTCACAGTTCTGCTCCTCAGTTATTTATGACACTTGTTGTGCCAACAAATCTGGGTGATATGGTGCAAAATGAAAATGCCCAGCAACCGTAGCCTAAGTGTTCTTGGTGTAGGTACAATTTTCAATACTAAGCTATAAGTCCACAGGGAGGAAGAAGGATGACAGGGATAAAGTTGATTCATGCAGCCCTGTCAGTGCTGATCCAGCATGCACATTTCCTGTTTGTCCTCGTCTTTGGACTGTGGATAATAGCAGAAGACAAGTGCACCTTCATTTGAGGATACTGCAGCAGGTACAGCCTAGGTGTGCTCACTGAGTCACACCCTTTCCTTGAGCGTGAGTGGACACTGTGGTCCCCTTCCTTGAGTATGAGTGGACACTGTGGTCCCCTTCTAACCAATGGAATATGGCAGAGATAAAGGGATTTTTCATGTATAGATCCTTAATCAGTAGATAGTAAGTTAATCAAAAGAGTGAGAATCCTAGATTGGCCTGCACTAATCAGGTGAGCCTTAAAACACCAGAGCCTAGGGCTTCGCTGAAGGCAAAAACTACAAGCAGCAGTTGTTCTCTTTTTCTCCCTGTTTCAGGTCCTCGTAAAGAGTCAGACTCCACTGAATGACTTTCACTTTCACTTTCTTTCAGGTCTTCAGGAAGCAAACAGAGATGCAGAATACTGGAGTGGGACGCCGTATCCTTCTCCAATGCATGAAAGTGAAAAGTGAAAGTGAAGTTGCTCAGTCATGTCCGACTCCTAGCAACTCCGTGGACTGCAGCCCACCAGGCTCCTCCATCCATGGGATTTTCCAGGCAAGAGTACTGGAGTGGGGTGCCACTGCCTTCTCCGTCAAGGATATAAATCCTGTCAACAACCTGCCAGAGCTTAAATGCTGCTCCATTCCTGGTAGAGCCTGCAGATGAGAACTCAGTCTGTCTAGCACCTCTGTTTCAGCCTTACGAAGCCCTAAGCAGAGGACCCAGCTTAAGGTATGGCCAGAATTTCAACCCACAGAAGCAGAGTGCTCATAAATGAATATTGACTTAAGTGTCTAAATTTGTAGAGATTTGTTATGCAACAAGAGAAAACTAATACAGACACTGATCCTTCTCAAAGGGGCAAATGAGCAGAGGCCCACAGTTCAGGATTACCTGACCTTGGATTGCAGAACTCTAGATATTTCTCCTTAAAAGGGTAGCCATGTTGAACATGGTAAAGGGCAGGGGGCAATTTTATGCAGAGAAAAGATCATTCCTTTTTGTGTATGTGAGCACATCTACAATGCAAAGGATGGTGCCATGGCCCTGGTCAGCAGTAAAGCCCATCAAAACAATTTCCTAGAGTCCGTTTCTGTTTTGCCATATTTGTTCATTTATGTTGTTTTTTAGCTTCCACTTACACGTGAAAGTATACTGCAGTTGTCTTTTTTGTCTAAATTATTTTGCTTAACATAACAGAGAAAAGAGAACAAACTAGTAGTTACCAAAGAGAATAAGGTAGGAGGAGGGATGAAATAGGTGAGAGGAATTAAAAGGTACAAACTACCAGTTATAAAATAAGTTACAGGGACATAATGTATAGCACAGGGCATGCATATGTGCTCAGTTCCTCAATCATGTCTACCTCTTTGCAACCTCACAGACTGTAGCCCTCTAGGCTCCTCTGCCCATGGGCTTCCCCAGGCAAGAATACTGGAGTGGGTTTCCATGCCCTCCTTCAAGGGATCTTCCTGACCCAGGGATCAAACCCACATCTCCTGGTGGCTCCTGCACTGTAGGTAGATTCTTCACCTCTGAGCCACTGGAGAAGGCCCACATGGGAACCCAGGTGGTGTTAAAACCAATGGCCAGCTTGGTCTGTTGTTCAGAAGCAAAGGTGAATATATGGTTCAATCTGTGATCTGAGCAATGCATCATGCTGTCTGTCAAGGTCAAGGTCCTGGGAGTCACATGGAGATATTATTAGAGAATGGGACACATTAGAGCTTGTTTGAGTGAAACTCACTGAAAGACAGCAGCCAAAGTCACAAAAGATAGGAATATAGTAAGCAGTTGCTAAGGCAATTTGACTAATTATTAAAATATCAGATGTCATCTGATCAGTATGATTGTAACAAAACAGACACATGCCAATATTTGATTCAGTGAACCGATCAAAATATAATTAAATCTAAATAATACAAATATTTGAATTTGTTTGCATTTTGTTTGTCATCAGTCACATATAAAACATGGACCACTGACATTTTTAATCCTGAGAAACAATGAAACATTGGAAAAGTGGTGAATTTTTCTCTCCAATCACAGAATTCTAGAATGTGCTATTTGTGTCAGAGCAAAGAATGAGTTACCTTACTTTGGACATTTCTCAGGAAACAACAAAATTTCCCTTTCCAAAATAAACATTTTAGGTGTTCTGAAATTCTTTCTTTTATTTAATAAGGTTAAATTTGCAACAATCCTCATGAAGCTGTTTTATTCTAGATTTTAGCAGGTAGGTAATGATACCTGGAGAAGGCAATGGCATCCCACTCCAGTACTCTTGCCTGGAAAATCCCATGGACAGAGGAGCCTGGTAGGCTGCAGTCCATGGGGTTGCTAGGAGTCGGACACGACTGAGTGACTTCACTTTCACTTTTCACTATCATGCATTGGAGAAGGAAACGGCAACCCACTCCAGTGTTCTTGCCTGGAGAATCCCAGGGACGGGGGAGCCTGGTGGGCTGTCGTCTCTGGGGTCGCACAGAGTCAGACATGACTGAAGCAACTTAGCAGCAATGATACCTTGGTCATAACCTGGGTGCATGCATGCATACTAAGTCACTTCAGTCGTGTCCAAGTCTTTAGAACCCTATAGACTGTAGCCTAACAGGTTCCTCTGTCCATGTGATTCTCTAGGCAGGAATACTGGAGTGCATTGCCATGCCCTCCTCCAGGGGATCTTCCTGACCCAGGGACTGAACCTGCATCTCTTACATCTGTTACATTGGAAGGCAGATTTTTTACCACTGAGCCACCTGGGAAGCCCTCCTTGGTCATGACATCATGTTTGAAACATCCTATAGAAAGATTTGGTTGTCTGAAAAGAAGGCCAGTATAGTCTTCTTTTTCATAGTGAAAAATGAAGCCTAAGTGCCATTGCTTGTACAGTATCAATAATTATATTTACTTGTGAAGATGATACAATAAAATTAAAAGAAATATTAGTTTGGAGGATAATTTATATCTATGCTTTTTCCCTCTGTTCATGAAGTATGAAAATATTCATACATATCACCCACCCCCAATAATAATAAAGCAAACTCCCAACAGACCAGCATGCAGTTTAAGAAACAGAACCTGTAAGAGTTAAGATTTAATTTTCTTGGGATCCAAAATCACTGCAGATTGTGACTGTAGCCATGAAAGGAAAGCTATGACAAAACTGGACAGCATATTAAAAAGCAGAGACATCGCTTAGCCGACAAAGGTCCATCTAGTCAAAGCTATGGTTTTTCCAGTAGTCATGTATGGATTTGAGAGTTGGACCATAAAGAAGGTTGAGCACCAAAGAACTGATGCTTTTGAATTATGGTGCTGGAGAAGACTCTTGAGAGTCCCTTGGACAGCAAGGAGATCAAACCAGTCAATGCTAAAGGAAATTAACCCTGAATATTTATTGGAAGGACTGATGCTGAAACTGAAGCTCCAATATTTCGGCCACCTGATATGAAGAATTGACTCACTGGAAAAGACCCTGATGCTGGGAAAGATTGAAGGCAGGAGAAGAAGGGGACAATAGAAGATGAGATGGTTGGAATGCATCACCAACTCAATGAACATGAGTTTCACCAAACTCTGGGAGGTGGTGAAGGACAGGGAAGCCTGATGTGCCACAGTCCATGGGGTCACAAAGAGTCAGACATGACTTAGTGACTGAACAACAACAAGAGCAGTAAGAAATGACCCATCAGTTTCTATTTTATCAATTTTTTTAAAAAATTGAAATTGAGGTTTACTTATGTGAAATGCCTCCCTGACATATATGGATATGATCATATAAATTTCTCTTCCATCTATTAGTAGGATTAATTTCTATTGATAGATCTCCTAATGTTGAAATATCCACTTGATCTTGAAGTACTGCTGGATTCTGTTTACTAATATTATATTTAAGCTTTCATATTTACATTTAGAAATGAGATTGACCTTTAGTTTTGAGTGTGTGTTTTATAACAATGTAAACTCACATAATGAAAAGAATTGAGAAGAACTTCTTTATCAGGGGCTTCCCAGGTGGCACTAGTGGTAAAGAACCTGCCTGACAATGAAGGAAACATGAGGTGCAGTTTCGATCCCTGGGTCAGGAAGATCCCCCTGAAGGAGGGTATGGCAACCCACTCTAGTATTCTTGCCTGGAGAATCCCATGGACAGAGGAGCCTGGTCGGCTACAGTTGATAGGGTTACAAAGAGTCAGACATAACTTAAGTGATTGAGCATGCACACACTCACTTCTTTATCAATGCTCCAGCATAGTTTAAATCATTAAGGTTATTTGGTCTTCACAGTTTTGTAGAATTCCCCTTTCATACCATTTGTTTTGATGACTTCTGTGGCTCAGTGATTAAAAAACCTGCCTGACAATGCAGGAGATGTGGGTTTGATCCCTGGTCTGGGAAGATTCCCCTGGAGAAGGAAATGGCAACCCAATCCAGTATTCTTGCCTGGAAAACCCCATGTACAAAGGAGCCTGGTGGGCGACAGTCCATGAGGTTGCAAAAGACTCAGACTTGACTTACCAATTGAACAATAGCAACAATAGGATGGAGAGGCTCTTTGACAACTTATTTTATTTCATCTATGAAAATTGGACAGTTTAAAACATCTACATCTATTGAAGCTTGTTTTTATAAATTATATCTTCCTAACAAGCTGTATATTTTTCATGTGTATGTATTTATGTAATATAATCTCAAAAAATTTTTGAATAGTTATGTTTTGGATATTACCCCCTTTTCATTTCTTATTTTTCACATTTGCCATTCCTTCTGAGATGTTTCCCTTTCTCAGCTAGTAAATTTGTCTATCTTATATTTTTTGAGAATCAACTTTTTGTTCTGTTTTCTAACTCAATATTTACCTTTAGTAATTTCTTCCGTTTATATTTTTCTGCTTTACTTTGTTGGTCTTTTTCTATTATTTTTGAATTACATGTTTTATTGTTTTCATTTTATTTCTACGTGTATTAAATGCTGTGAATTTCTTCAGATGGCTGCTTTAGCTATGCCCCATTACTCTGAATGTATGTGCGGATTTGAACTCCATTCCTGGTACCAAAATATGTAACAGATTTCTATTGCTACCTATTTTGCCAAAGTTTTACTTTCATTTCAGAGTCAAAGGATTCATTAACAAATCACTCATTACACACAAATAATTTCAATGTTTAGTAGAGGACTAATTAGCTTAATTTCAATATACAATTATTAAAAGAAAAAAGAAATTGAAATAATAGAGAAGAGTAACAGCACATACATCACCAAATTGTGCTGACTAACATCCGACTTAAACAGCACTGTGAAGTCCTGATTAACAGCAGTCTGGAGTCCCAATTTGGAAAGGGTCCTAGGCAGTGCATACCCTCCACGGAGAGACTTTAAATTGCAATTTTGGGGGCTCCCACCTATAATCCCAGGCCACAAACTGACATCATCATCCATTTGTGTGCAAAAATGCAGCTCTGATTTTACTTTAACATTTTTACAATTTTGTTTGTTTTATCTTGTTAATCATAGGATTTCCTTAAACCCTGGGCACAGTTGGCCAGGCCTCCAGGGGCTCAAGAATTCCAAGACCCACCTCCTTTCTAAAGTGCTGCCTGACTAACTGTGCTTGTGGGCAGGCATGGAATCAGGGCAGTGTCCAAGAAGGTCAGAAGCAAGGTCAGAGCTCTGCTCTCCTGCTTCTGAAGCCTGAATAACACTTGCTCCATTTTAATTTCTCTAGCAGTCAACTTCAGGATTGTTCAGGCTGAAGGTCATAGGAATAAGGCAAAATAACATGAGTAGTCTTGTTAATTCTATAGGTCAAATAACAATTTCAAAAGGTAAGAAGCAAGATAATCAAAGAAATAACCAAGAGGTTAAACAATGCAGAAAACAATTTCTCAGCAGTAAGGGATGTAGTAAAGAAAAAGTCCCACCATGAATGAGAAGTATGTTTTTGTACACTAACTCCTATACCTATGAACTTATCAGCTGCAATAGCAGTAACAACAAAATGTTCTATCAAGGTATGATTAAATTTTTCTATGAAATTTTGTAATACTTTGGTTTCTTGCAAATTTTACATAGGGGTTCTAAGAAAAAGTTAATATTAGGAACAAAGTAGTAAATAGCATTTGAGTTGATAACACCTGAGTTTTTATGAGGGAAAAATAATAGGTGCTCCCCTAACACTTCCACACTTCCACTTCCAATATAAATGATCAATATGTGTTAAGCTTCCAGAAAAAGGGGTTCCTAACTGATATGTAGTAGTTCCTACATCATTGGTTACAATACATACAAACTGAGAGGCTATTTCAAAAAACAGGATTTGGGGAAGAGTCCATTCACAATCGTTGGTAGTTCTCCAATAAGCAGGGTTCCCCAAATGCGAGAAGTTGGTCCATATAGCAATCCCTCAGTAGCCTTGTCATAGTCTATCAGTAAGTGGATATGACTGTTAAAGGAACACATGAAATTGGCACATAATACTTGTGTTCAAGTATTGAGTTATATCTTTACCAGGGCTTTATAACCTAGCAGACAGATAAATTTTTTCCATAGAAAGTCAAAATTAGGAAAGGTCAGGCCTTATTTGCTGGGCAGGTGAAGTTGTCCTGAGTTTAGGTCCAGCTCATGTTTCTCCAGCTGAAGATTCTGCAATAGCTTTCTTCATATTTTTCTTCTAATTGTAGCATATCCTTGAAGGCTGAAGTATGAATGACAACTCATATTACAGTCAGGCTTTCAAGAATAATCTACTCATGAGAATAACAGTGAGTTAGTGGCACGTATTTCCATGCTTTCTGTCCAGGGGTCATCACTAATAGGGTATTCGTCTTCCCCCGCAAAATCACATCAGCAGGTATGGGAGGACCATTAGGCCCCTTTACTTAGACTTTACTCCAATTGCATGTATTTCATTTGTGGATCCAAACCCTTCATCAGCCCTAACCATTAATAAGATGGGAGGTTCTCCTTTTTGCGCTTTGCCAATTACACATGGAAAAATCAGCAGTTGAGCAATTCAATCATGTTTATTAACAAAGAGATCATACTTTCCTTCACTTTGTAAAATTACTCAAATTTCTCCTGGGTAGTATGAGCCTATAATTCCCCTACATACATAGTTATCTTTATATGCTAAACTGGAACAATCGTTGATTAATCCAAAGTGTCCAGGAGGCATTTTGATTCCAAGACCAGTTGCAATATCACCTATCAATCTTTTAGTAAATCTATGTTCAAATATAGAGTACAAATCCAGTCCAGTGGCCTCAGGAGTAGCTCAGAAAGGAGCTAATGCTCCTGGGCTAATTTCCCAATACTCAATTGTTTGGACTTCTCTGGTGGCTCAGACGGTAAAGCATCTGTCTACAATGCGGGAGACCTGGGTTCGATTCCTGGGTTGGGAAGATCCCCTGGAGAAGGAAATGGCAATCTACTCCAATACTATTGCCTGGAAAATCCCATGGACAGAGGCACCTGGTAGGCTACAGTCCATGGGGTCGCAAAGAGTCAGACATGACTGTGAGACTTCACTTTCACTTTCAGTATAGAAGTCTGTTTTTATGAATCTTTAAGTTTGGAATAGTCATTCTCTTTAAAGGAGGTTCTTTTTATTAAAAAAAAAAAAAAGAAAGAAACAGTGAGTTAATGTCAATTTGTTACATGCATAATGTCAGAGAAGATTTATAGGATAATATGATTTTAAACTTAAATGCAGAACACTTGGTAATATGCTGCTGCTCCTGCTAAGTCGCTTCAGTTGTGTCTGACTCTGTGCGACCCCAGAGACAGTAGCCCACCAGGCTCCCCCATCCCTGAGATTCTCCAGGCAAGAACACTGGAATGGCTTGCCATTTCCTTCTCCAATGCATCAAAGTGAAAAGTGAAAGTGAAGTCTCTCAGGTTGTCTACTTGAAAGTTACACAGTCGTGTCCGACTCCTAGCGACCCCATGGACTGCAGTCTACCAGGCTCCTCCGTCCATGGGATTTTCCAGGCAAGAGTACTGCAGTGGGTTGCCATTGCCTTCTCCAAGTAATATGCTATAATCAGATATCTGCTACTACAATAAAGTTGCATGATAAAGGACTACAAAATCTCAGTGGTAAAAGATACTAAACATTTATTAACTGCTGAGTCTCCTTAGTCTAGGCTTAATTAATCAGGCTGGGCTCACGTGTGTGTGTGTCTGTATGTGTGCTTGGCTCAGTCATGTCCAGCTCTTTGCGACCCCCATGGACTCTAGCCCACCAGACTCTTCAGTTATGGGATTTTTCAGACAAGAATACTGGAGTGGGTTGTCATTTCCCTCTCCAGGTTAAGGAGGTGCTGATTCTCCTATTGTTGTTATTCAGTCACCAAGAGTCTAACTCTTTGCAACCCCATGGACTATAGCATGCCAGGCTCATGTGTTATTCACTATCTCTCTGAGTTTTCTCAGACTCATGTCCATTGAGTTGGTGATGTCATCCAACCATCTCATCCTCTGTTGTCCTCTTTTCCTCCTGTCCTCAATCTTTCCCAGCATCAGGGTCATTTCCAATGAGTCAGCTCTTCCTATCAGCTGTCACAAGTATTGGAGCTTCGGTTTCAGCATCAGAGCTTCTAAAGGATATTCAGGTTTGATTTCCTTTAGGATTGACTGGTTTGATGTCCTTGCTGTCCAAGGGACTCTCAAGAGTCTTCTCCAGCACCATGATTTGAAAGCATCAATTCTTTGGTGTTCAGATTTCTTTATGGTCCAACTCTCACATCCATACATGACTATTGGAAAAACCACAGCTTTGACTATATGGACCTTGGTTGACAAAGCAATGATGTCTCTGCTTTTTAATATGCTGTCCAGGTTTGTCATAGCTTCTCTTCAAAGGAGCAAGTGTCTTTTCATTTCATGGCTGCAATCACCATCTGCAGTGATTTTGGAGCCCAAGAAAATAAAGTCTGTCACTGTTTCCTCTTTTTTTCCCCATCTATTTGTCATGAAGTGCTGGGACCAGACGCCCTCTAAAGCACCCCAAAGTCATCTAGATATCAAGAGAAATCATTAGACTTTGATTTTAAGACGTTCTGTCAAAAATATCTAAGGATTTAGAACATCAGTCAGATAAGATCATAGGTCACTATGAAATAACAGTTATTTACACAGCCAAAGTAACAATAAAAGATTTCAGAAGCAAATCACTTAGGAGGTAAAGAAACTTAATATCTGTTATCAAAGGTAGTTCAACATCCCAAGAAAACTTGTACCATGCATAAGGTCCACTTTTCTCAGGGTCCACTTTCCACTGATCTTTCTTATCACTTTTTATATTTATCACTTTATTTTCCCATTCAGAAACAGACACCTGTAAGTCAGGCCTATTGTACTTCCTTTTCCCTTAACAACATGCAATTCCATTCCTCATAGCTTCTTTACTAAAAACACACATCCTACTTTCCTTAAGCAACCATGAACTCTCCTTTATATTAGCATTCTGTAAGCATAAACATCACTGATAATTTCTAAAAATTTTAGTTTCTTTGGTACCATCTCAAAATGGTACCAAATATATTGATTAATAATTTTAAATTTTTTGCTTCTCTGTATTAAAAAAAAGTCAGTGTTTAGTAATTACTGTTTTAGCATCTTGTTTTATTTGGAAATGACCTAATTATTTAAAATTCTATCATTTAACTTAATTTAGCACAACCCTATTAATTCAGTTTATCAAAACCTGGGAAAACTATTTTAGGTAGACATTCCTAAAGCATAATTTTTCTTAATAAACTTTATCTCTTATTGACCAACCTAGATAGCATATTGAAAAGCAGAGACATAACTTTGCCAACAAAGGTCTGTCTAGTCAAGGCTATGGTTTTTCCAGTGGTCATGTATGGATGTGAAAGTTGGACTGTGAAGAAAGCTGAGGGTAAAAGAATTGATGCTTTTGAATTGTGGTGTTGGAGAAGACTCTTGAGAGTCCCTTGGACTGCAAGAAGGTCCAACCTGTCCATTTTGAAGGAGATCAGCCCTGGGATTTCTTTGGAAGGAGTGATGCTAAAGCTGAAACTCCAATACTTTGGCCACCTAATGTGAAGAGTTGACTCATTAGAAAAGACTCTGATGCTGGGAGGGATTGGGGGCAGGAGGAGAAGGGGATGACAGAGGATGAGATGTCTGGATGGCGTCACTGACTCGATGGATGTGTCTGAGTGAATTCCGGGAGTTGGTGATGGACAGGGAGGCCTGGCGTGCTGCGATTCATGGGGTCGCAAAGAGTCGGACACGACTGAGCGACTTAACTGAACTGAACTGAACTGAAATTTTATCTAAAAGCTCTTATCTCATTTACTTTTTCTTTTCTTAAAAATTTCTTCCCATCAAGTTGCTTTGTAAAGCAGATTCAAAGTCTGGCCCAAATGTGAAATATGCTGTCACTAGAAACCAAATATCCCTATAAAGTTTTGAGCCTCCTTTTTGTCCTGGGATTTTTAAATTCCATTATCTTTGTGAGTGTGTGTGTGTGTGTGTGTGCTTAGATGCTCAGTTGTGTCCATCTCTTTGCAGAGCCATGGACTGTAGTTCACCAAGTGCCTCTGTCCATGGAATTTTCCAGGCAAGAATACTGCAGCTGGTTGCCATTTCCCCCTCCAGGGGATCTTCCCAATCCAGGGGCTGAACTTGTGTCTCTTGCATCTCTTCCACTGGCAGACGGTTTCTTTACCATTGTGCCACCAGTGTCTTTGGTAATATCTCTCTATGTAGTAGAGATATAAGTCCCAAACTTTACAGTCCAGTGGGTCCCTAAATTTTGGAGGAATTAATCTCCTATTCCAATCTATCCTTGCTTTAACTATTACCAGATGAACTTTCTTTTTGTTAAGCTTGTCTCACCACTTTCAGTATTTAACCTGTGTAAACTTTATAGCAGTTCTTTCAGCTACCAACTAGAAAGTGGAGACTTGGTCAGCTAAAGTGTAATTTTGACATTGTAACCTAGACAATTGTCCTTGCATATCACATAATTATATCTCCAATTGTGACTTCTCTTCAATCAATTTTAATTTGGTTTCATTGTATGCAGAGAAGAGGATCCAGCCTCTTCAACCCAGAGTGGTACATTTTTGTCCTTTCTCAATTGGCACCAGCCATAGGCATTCAAAAAGTTTGGTCCACTTTAATTTAGGGTCCCATTTGTCATGCAGTGCAGTGTATATGCCCCATTCAGTAACTAACAAGCAGTAAAGAAGAAAAGCTATGACATACCTAGACAGTGTATTAATAGCAGAGATAATACTTTGCCAACAAAGGTCCAGATAGTCAAATCAATGGTTTTTCCAGTCGTCATGTATGGATGTGAGAGGTGGATCATAAAGAAGGCTGAGTGCCAAATAATTGATGCTTTTGAACTGCGGTGTTGGAGAAGACTCTTGAGAGTCCCTTGGACTGCAAGGAAATCAAGCCACTCAATCCTAAAGGAAATCAACCGTGAATATTCATTGGATGGACAGACGCTAAAGCTGACACTCCAATACTTTGGCCACCTGATGTGAAGAGCTGACTCTTTAGAAAAGACCCTGATCCTTGGAAAGATTGAAGGCAGGAAGAGAAGGGGATGACAGAGGATGAAATGGTTGGATGGCATCTCTGACTCAATGGACATGAGTTTGAGCAAGCTCCAGGAGATGGTGAAGGACAGGGAAGCCTGGCATGCTGCAGTCCATGGGATCTCAAAGAGTCTCACATGACCAAGTGAACAACAGCAACAACAAGCAATAAGGCCAACCTTCCCATCTGAGGAACGGGAAGCTTCATTAATCTTAACCTCTTTCTTCTTGGAGTGGCATTTTGTTTCATGAATCCTGCTCACAGCACCAAATTTATGTTTTCCTGAAAATTTTACTTCCATTTCAGTTTTGAAGGCGTCGTTATCCAAAGGTACCACCCTTTGCACACAAACAATTTCAACGTTTAACAGAGACCTATTTAATTTAATTTCAATATACAATCATTAAAAGAAAATGTTGCAGGAAAGGCCCCTTTCAGGACCTGAAAGTGGGTTCTTGTCTAACAGAAATGAATTGTCCAAGGAGACACATGTGCTGACAAAGCAAGAAACTTTATTGGGAAGGGATACCCAGGTGGGGAATATCCAGGTTAGGGAGCCCAGGAGAACTGTCCCATCACATGGCTGACGGTCTTGGGTTTTTTGTTAATGGGGTTAATTTCTGGGTTGTCTCTGGTTAATCACTCTGACTCAGGTTCCTTCCTGGTGGCGCACACATTGCTCAGCCAAAATGGATGCCAATGAGGATTCTGGGAGATAATAGAACACATGGCATCTCCTCTTGACCCTCCTGAATTCTTTTGGTGATTTTTTAGTTCTGTGTTCCTTACTGGGATTCCCTGTTATAAAACAACTCATACAAATGGTTACTATGGTGCCTGGCCAGGGTGGGCAGTTTCAGTCACTGTTTTCCCCCTATCAAAAAGAGAAACAGAAACAATAGAGTAACAGCACAGACATCACCAAAGTAGGCCGACCAATATCCAGTCTTAAACAGCTTGCTGGGAAGTCCCTTGTTAACAGCTGTCTTGTATCCCATCTGGGAAAATGTCCTAGGAAATGTGTCCACTCCACAGGTGAGATTTCAAATTGTAGTTTTGGGGTCTCCCACTTATAATCCCAGGCCACAAACTGATATCATCATCAGTTTATATGCAAAGATGCAGCTCTTGTTTTACTTTAACATTTTTACAATGCTGTTTATCTAATGAGTCATAGGATTTCCTTAAACCCTGGGTGCAGTTGGCTAGGCCTCCAGGAGCTCAAGAATTCCAAGAGCAAATCCTTTCCTTATCTAAACTGCTGCCTGACTAACTGTGGTTGCAGGCAGGCATGGAATCCGGGAAGTGTCTAGGCAGGTCAGAAGTACGGTCAGAGGCCTGTGCTCCTGCTTCTGAAGCCTGAACAAAACTTCTCCATTTTAATTTCCCTAACACTACCTAACATGGAAGTTTTCCAGGCAGCTCAGTGGTAAAGAATCTGCTTGCCAATGCAGAAGACACAAGAGATGCAGGTTCTGTCCCTGGGATTAGAAAGATCCCCTGGAGGAGGAAATGGCAATCTATTCCAGTGTTCTCATCTGGAAAATCTCATGGATGGACGAGCTGAGCTGGCTACAGTCAGTGTTGTCACAAACAGTCAGACACAATTTAGTAACTGATCATACAAGCACAAAACTACCTAACGAGTTAGCACCAGCTAGCAGCTTAGAAAAACATATATTTGTTATTTCAACGGTTCCTGTGGGTCAGAAGTTCAGGCATGGCTAAGCTGGTTCCTCTGTTTCGGGTCTCTTAAGCCTGTTATCCCCCACTCCAGTACTCTTGTCTGGAAAATCCCACGGACAGAGGAGCCTGGTAGGCTGCGGTCCATGGGATCACTAAGAGTCAGACACGACTGAGTGACTTCCCTTTCACTTTTCACTTTCCTGCATTGGAGAAGGAAATGGCAACCCACTCCAATGTTCTTGCCTGGAGAATCCCAGGGACGGGGAAGCCTGGTGGGCTGCCGTCTATGGAGCTGCAGAGTCGGACACGACTGAAGCGACTTAGCAGCAGCAAGCCTGTTATCAAGGTGTCAACTGGGCTGCATTCCTTTCTGGAGCCAATCTTATGTAATGAAATTTAATCAAGAGAATAAATACCCCATCACCTTTGTCATATTCTGTTGGCTAGAAGCAAGTCACAGATTCAGCCTGAACACAAGGGGAGGAAATTATACTTAAAGATGTAACACATTAAGGAGTCACATTTTAGGATGTGTCAATCATATCCTTATATGACTTTTCTCTCTAGCTGATCTTAAGAGTCTTTATTTGTCTTTGGTGTTCTTCAGTTTCACTATAATTACTGAGATATGGATCTGGTTTAATTTTTTGTATGCAGCTTATCATTATGCTTCTTATAAATGTATTTATATCTTTCGATAATTCTGAAAATTCCCAGGCATTTATTTTTCAAACATTGCCAGGGGATTTCTATCGATCTGAGACCAGATAAATTTAATTCCTCAGTTTGGATTTTCTGTGAACACATGGAATAATGTAAATTTGAATCCTAGCTATGCATGTGAGGGAGAAGTTTTGGAATTTTTAAATCTCAGAGGAGAATATATTATTTTTATTTTTTGCACTCAGAGTTCCAGAGACAAATAAACTTCCTCTTAGTTCCTTGACCTATTATGCCAATTTTTCTCAGTCAACATTTTCACAGAATAAATAGTTGGTTTGGTTGTACTAGCTTTTTATGGGGTTTTCAGTTCAGTCACCCTATTTTGCTTAGATCCTAGGTTCTGCTTACTGGCCCTCCACATACAGCCATTGAGTCCTGATAATATATGATGCTGATGTTGTCATTTAACCCAGGTTAGCCTTGTTTTCAGTTTTTTCTTGCTATCTTGGTTTCAGCTTATGATTCATTTGTTTGTTCTTTTGGTTGTTCACTTGGTTAGTTTTGCTTGACCTTTGGTGATTTTGTTATTCTTTTATTTTATGGTGATTGAGAAATTTATTTAATGCCATTTTTGTCATTATTTACCTAGTATCTTCATGTTTACGTGGAGGTGATATTTTAGGGCATAGCCACATTGCTGATGTGGCAGTAAACATTTTTAAACTGTCTTTAATCATCACTATGCATCTAGACTTGGTTTTCCACTGAGAATTACGTAAAACATTTCTCTCTATCCACATGGACGGTCATCTTGGGTTTCTAAGCTGTTCTCTCAGCTGGCCTATGTCTTTCATGTTCCAGGAATTCAATCACATGAGAAAGACCTTTCATTTGTTCATTTCTTCAAAGAGGGTGAACATCTTTTAGCAATAATTTTCATGATGAATCCTTTCGTATAAAGGTAGGAATGGATTGAAAATTGGTTTGCTACAGTCGGCAGTTAAAATGTTTTATTAGAAACAATCTAAAATGTTTTCTTATAACTTTTAACAAAGATTTAAATTTATTCTATGTTTATAACATCCAATCTCTACCTTATAAATCTGAAAATCAGAATAACTATTTTTACCAACTGACAAGAAAACTTTGTTGTATCTTGAATTATGATGGGAATTAGTCTGTAAAGAACTTTTTATCTTTGATCTTTTCCCATCTTCTATGCTACAGAACTGCTTCTACCTTCACAATTAAAATCTTAGAAGATATCCAAACTTTAGAGTACATAAAATTGGTGTGCTTGATGAAATTGTTTATTCTCTACCCACATATCTGTTTTGCTTCTATAAGGTGAATAAGACTATATTTTTTGCATTTTAAACAAGAACCCTTGGTGAATCTAATACACAAGGACTAAGGATCATAATCTAAGCAACCCTGTAGTGTATTGATTCAACAAATCATTCTAAAATCACTTTCTTCTCTTTTATGTGTATCTGTCACAGTGCTTTCAACTTTAGGAGGTATCATAAGACCAGCAAAATACTGAATTTAACTGGATTTAAAATAATAATTTACCTACATGGTGATTAGTTCCAGACCTAGATGAATTTGTTTCATGTTCTGGGTCTTTTCTGACTTGAACGTTTTCATTTTATTATGTTCTTAGCATAAATGATAGTTTTGACATTTGATAACCTTTTTGGAGATATTTAAGTATCTCCTTTGGCTGTACAACTCTACATTTTTTTTCAATTCACTATCAGTACTTATTTTCCTTTTTCTTTTCTCTTTTTGCACTCATACTGTTGAGACTACAGGCATCAGCATTTCCCATTGAGTTTCCTTCTAGTCATGCTAATTAGATTTTTACTGTGATTTCCTTTAATTATCCAATTATTTGCTTTATCCATTTATTCCAGTAATATCTCATTTACAATAATATGTGTTGTGTTCAAATTTTACATAAAATTCAACTGATGGGGATAATTTATAAAATTTATAGACTTATTTTTATAATCAGATTTATCTACTTTTTGTTTAATACAATTTATCACTTTAATAACATACTCTTGTATTTTCTTGAATTCATATCCATCACTTATCTAGTGTTAAACTAAAAGGATTACAATTTTATTCTCAGAAAAAAATCGACCTTTTTATATAAAGTGAGTAATTTACTGTAAGGGTGGTATAAAATATACATTGAATAATATCTCAAAGTAAGTTATATCTTGCCACTGTCAGGACAATAGCAAAATATTTTACACACTTTAGAAGGAGTTTGTTCTCTAGAAGGGAATAGATTAAGAGCACATGGAGTCATTCATATCTCAGGCCTTTATTGTTCAAAATTAAGCCTAGGGTGATGATTTGCTAGGAAAGCTCAGCAGACAATGAGAAAATCAGAGTGGCTGGAGATATTAGATCTAGTGGCTTAAGATGTCATCCTACTGTAGAAGGGGTTAAGCCCACACAAAAACCTAAACATGAACAAGATGAACCAAGAACTATTTTCTTTGTTAAAGTTTTCTAGCAAATTTACCTCATAGTGAAAAGAAGAAATACAGCTACCCAGGGGCTTTCTTGAGCCTGTCTTCTGCTCTCCAGTGGCCACAATCAGGTATCTTGGAGATTTCGCTACACTGCTTAGGCATTTAGGGCCAGAGCTCACCCTCTGAGAAACGTGGTAATATGTGCTGGGAACCGGGAGAGATTAGAGGACAATAGCCTCAGAGTAGCCTTGACACAGCTGCAACCATAGACGTTAATTGGAAAGGAGGAAAAAAAAAAAAATATATATATATATATATGTACGTATGATCTAGTAGACTTTAAGCCTTACTTTTTTTCTTTATTCAAAATTTCATTTCATCATATTTAATCAACCTACAATTCAATAGGCTTTTGTACCAGAATTGATCATTCTCAAAGCTTGTGTGGGTTTTTCATAAAATGATATAGTATTTATTCACTTGGATCAAGGAAATTAAATATAGCATGTCAGTTATAAGAATCATTTAAAATACATACATAAATACATACCTAATCCAAGAATGACAAATTACAAACCACTGCTATATGTTTTTTTTTTTTTTATGCCTTTCTGATCACCTTAAAATGTTTAGTACTAGAAAAGTTTTGGACAATTAGATCTCTTCAGTCTTCAGCTGTCATATATTTGCTGTACTGCTCTCCACCAAGGATCATGAAAGTCATGATTCATTATAACAGTAGCAAATGTATTATGGAATCCTTTTGTGATACTATAAAATGATATAGTATTTATTCACTTGGATCAAGGAAATTAAATTCCAAGAATATAAGATACTCTTAATATCTTAAGTGTTCAGGATTTCTCTACAGTTCTGTTTTGGATGTGTTCAATGAAACTCATTGATCCTGTTTCCTTAATCTCTCACTGGAAAACATTTGCCAGAGTATCTGTGGATACGTTGAAACCAATTTACTGTGACTGAAAAACTATGTTTTTCAAGACAGAAAAAAAGTATATGCTCTTTAGATGTATAACTATGAATGAGAGCTCAAATTTGAATATTAAAGTTGAATAGTTTGCTCATTTAATACTTTTAAGTTTAAGTATTAGTTGAATAGTTTGCTCATTTTATACTTTTTATGTGCTAAGGTATAATACTTGCTTATTTATATCTCAATGCCTATGTTGAAATTCAAAAAGTATTTCTTTAACAAGTTTATTTATTTATTTAATTTCTGGTCACACCCCAAGGCATGAGGGGTCTTAGTTTCCTGACCAAGGAAACCGCACCCCCTGCATTGGAAGCTGGAGTCTTAACCACTATGTATTTTAATGGTAATGTGCTTTTTCAAACTATATATTTCCTTCTTAGAAAACAAGACATTATAGAAAGCAAGGGCCTGCGTCATTAGCATAGCAGAGAAGGAAGAATAAAATTTAGATTTGTTTCCCAAAAATGTAAAGAATCCACCTGCAATGCAGGGGACCCAGGTTTGATCCCTGGGTGGAGAAGATCCCCTGGAGAAGGAAAGGGCTACCCATTCCAGTATTCTTGCCTGAAAAATCCCATGGACAGAGAAGCCGAGGGCGACAGTCCACAGGGTTGCAAACAGTCAAAGATGACTGAGTGTCTGAGCATTATTATTATCCTCAAAATATAAAGCTTTTAAGTGGAATAAAATACTAGAAAGGAAATGGGTGGAACCTTGGTTTTGCTCCATGCCATGCCCCATCAACTCTGCCTAATGTTTTAGAGTCTGAGGTGCTCTCTGTTTGTCCTGCTGAGAACTTTCCTGGGCAGAGCGGCGGTGAGGAAAATGGGTCACAATGTAGAGTTTGCCTTCCAAGTATTGTATTTTTTCCTCATGTACCAAGCTACATGTCATCAAATTCATAAAAATAAAAATCAGTCAAGCTGCAAAAAAGAAGAGCTTCTGATATCTCAGATTCTGATCCAGAATGGTGTATATATGGAGAATCAACATGATTATGGAATAAAGTATCAGTTTTGTTGGTACCGGATTGACAGTAATAATAACAAGGTAATAATAGTAAGAAAGTTGGTATTAGTTTAGTGCTTCCTATGGTATGCTATGCAGTTTACCTTTATTAGTTTATTCATTCCCACAGTAACCCAATAAAATATATATTTTTAAAATTTTAATAATTCATTAATGTTGGGGGTTTCACTGGGTGTTTGTTGCTGCCCAGGCTCTCTGCTGCTGCTGCTGCTACTGCGAAGTCGCTTCAGTCGTGTCCGACTCTGTGAGACCCCATAGACAGCAGTCCACCAGGCTCCTAGTTGCAGCAATCAGGGGCTACTCTTTTTTGAGTGCTTGGACTTCTCATTGTGGTGGTTTCTTTTTTTATGGAGTACAGGTTCTAGAGCATGTGGGCTTCAGTAGTTGTGGCACATGGACTTAATAGTTATGGCTCGTCTGCTCTAGAGCACATGCTCAATGATTATGGCAAACAGGGTTAGCTGCTCTGCAGCATGTGTGATCTTACTGGTTTGGGGATCAAATGCAAGTCTTCTGCATTGGCAGGCAGATTCTTTCACTGAGTCACCAGGGAAATCCTTCAATAAGATAACTTTATAAATGTTATAATTATCCATATTTAACTGTGGTGCTGGAGAAGACTCTTGAGAGTCCCTTGGACAACAAGGAGATGATACCAGTCAATCCTAAAGGAAATCAATCCTGAATATTTATTGGAAAGACTGATGCTGAAGCTGAAATTCCAGTACTTTGGCCACCTGATGCAAAAGTTTGAATCTTTTCCGACTCACTGGAAAAGACCCTGATGCTAGGAAAGATTGAAGGAAGCAGAAGGGGGTGACAGAGGATGAGATGGTTGGATGGCATCACCAACTCAATGGACATGAGTTTGAGCAAACTCAGGAAGATGGTGAAGGACAGGGAAGCCTGGCCTGCTGCCATCCGTGGGGTCGCAAAGAGTCAGACGTGACTAAGCAACTGAACAACAGCAACAACAAGGAAGGTTTAACTATAAAATTTATCTTTTACTATAAAACTTGTTTATGGTTCAGGATGGGGAACACATAATAAAAGAACAACAACAAAAAAAAAACTTGTTTATTAACCACTAATAATTTTAATGGTGTTCCAGTGTTTGAGTAGTTATTCCAAGTATAAAAGTATAAGCAGACTAAATAATATTTAGGAGTCTACTGAAAAATAGAACTCTAAAGTTGGTGATGGCCAGGGAGGCCTGGTGTGCTGCAGTTCATGGGGTTGCAGAGAGTCGCACACGACTGAGCGACTGAACTGAACTGAACTGAATGTCTTTTTAATATCTTCATTCTCAGACAAAGTCTGCAAAAAATAGGTTTAAGTCACAATAGACTTAGAAGTAAATTCGTATTTGTCATAGATTTCAAACAGCAAAAACATGTTAGTTCAAATTCTTTCTCTCTTGCTCTGTCTCCCTCTGTTCTTTGTCTCTCTCTGCATCTCTGTCTCTCTCTATCAATCTGTCTCTCTCCTGTCTCAATGTCCCTGAATACATTACTTCATGCGTCTAATCCTCAATTTTCACATCTTTAAAAGCAAGTATGATAATATACTTCCTAGTGTGTTTTAGGAATTTAATTTGATGATACAAGTAAAGTATTACTCAGATTGCCTCTTACATAATGCATTATTTTCCATTTCCTCCACTCAATCTCCTCATGATAAAGTGTTGATATTTAGAAATACCACACTTTATGAATGTTAATCTTTAAAAAATGTCAAGTGGGCCTCAAATGGCAATTTTTGTATAATATACTCATTACCAGGAAACCAAAGTAATTTCAGAATATATACTGTAGGTCATGAAAGAACTATGAGATGTTAAATAATATTTCAATACTTTAAAATGTGCTACATATATAAACAACTTGGCAGTGAGATGACATTATATAAAGTTATATTGACATAGCGAGGTGCTAAATTATATGTGGCCAAGAGGAGAGCAAGATAGTGTAAAAGTGCTAGTTGTTCTGCAGGGATTAAAAAGAAACTTAAGGGAATAAAGACCACAGAGTCCTGAGGCTTTTAGAGAAAATTTTGAGTAGGCCCTGGAAGGATAGGTGTCCTATGAACATATGGGCAAGAGAAGGAGGGAATTCTAGACAAGGAAACAGTTGAATTAAGGTATAAAAATAGGAGTAATTGTGTGTGTGTGTGTGTGTGTGTGCGTGCGTGGCATGCATATGTGTGGGCCGGGGCTATCAAGCTGTCTGGATTACAGACTTCTTACTTGTCATCAGCAAGAAATAAGGTTGGATAGGTTTTCAGTACAGTTCAGTTCAGTCGCTCAGTTGTACCCGACTCTTCGTGACCCTGTTGACTGCAGCACACTTCCCTGTCCATCACCAATTCCCAGAGCCTAGTCAAACTCATGTCCATTGAGTCGGTGATGCCATTCAACCATCTCATCCTCTGTTGTCCCCTTCTCCTCCTGCCTTCAATCTTTCCCAGCATCAGAGTCTTTTCCAATGAGTCAGTTCTTTGCATCGAGTGGCCAAAATATTGAAGTTTCAGCTTCAGCATCAGTCCCTCCAATGAATATTCAGGACTGATTCCCTTTAGGATGGACAGGTTGGATCTCCCTGGAGTCCAATGAACTCAAGAGTCTTTTCCAACACCACAGTTCAAAAGCATCAATTCTTCAGTGCTCAGCTTTCTTAAAATAGTTCAACTCTCACATCCATACATGACTACTGGAAAAACCATAGCTTTGACTAGACTGACCTTTGCTGGTAAAGTAATGTCTCTGCTTTACTGAGGCAGGATTACTCATTCCTGAACTCCAAGCCCAAAGAGCAGAGCTTTACCACGGGTTTGGCATGAAGGTTCTCAACAATTTCAGTTAGCAGTGTTGATTGGCCACATATCCCCAATTTGTGAGTGTGAATACTGGGCCATTTTCTCCACTTATTTGTGTATTTTCTCAACTTTTAATGTATTTGATTAGCATTGATTTTGTTTCTATTAAAGGTAAAGTATATCTATGCATTCTGCCTCAATAGGCACCAAGCTAGTGATACTAGGAAGAAACTGAATTAAGGTCAAAATACTTATTGAGTGCCTATTACGTATCACACTCTGGGTGAAGTGCTAAGGAGATAGCAGTGAATGAGATACAGAGAATGTCTGTATCCACACTGTTTACAGTCTAACAGAAAAACCAGATGTTGATTTTTTTAAAAAAAGAATGCAAGGAGTTTTGAGAGAACAGACATCTAGAGTGGTATAACCTAGTCTAGAGAATAAGTGAAAATTCACAAAGGAGGGAAGGACCAACACCTTTTCTTAGTGGAGTTACACAAAAGTTGAACACACCTTTCCATTGTCTCCTCACTCTCTTATGGCAAGTTAGGTACTTAGAGGGATAGTGGGTCTTTATTCATACAAGTTTCTTTGTGTCTTACTTATCATCTGTTAAGTGCTTTTGAGAAGAGGCAAACTTGTCAAGAAAGCCAAACAGCTCTTAAGGAGTTGTTGAGAACTAAGGTAAACACATTAGAGAAAGTCATTAGTAATGAGATGGAATTCCCTTTTATTTCAGAGATTCAAGGGATTAGATCTGATAGACAGAGTGCCTGAGAACTATTGATGGAGGTTAGTGACATTGTATAGGAAGCAGTGATCAAGACTGCTCCCAAGAAAAAGAAATGCAAAAAGGCAAAATGGTTGTCTGACGAGGCCTTAAAATAATTGAGAAAAGAAGAGAAGCTAAAGGCAAAGGAAAAAAGGAAAGAGATATCCATCTGAATGCAGAGTTCCAAAGAATAGCAAAGCATGGTAAGAAAGCCTTCCTCAGTGATCAATGCAAAGAAATAGAGGAAAACAATAAAATGGGAAAGATTAGAGATGTCTTGAAGACAATTAGAGATACCAAGGGAACATTTCATGCAAAGATGGGCTCAATAAAGGACAGAAATGGTATGGACCTAACAGAAAGAAAAGATATTAAGAAGAGGTGGCAAGAATACACTGAAGAACTATACAAAAAATATCTTCATGACCCAGATAACCACGACTATGTGATCACTAACATAGAGTCAGACATCCTGGAATGCGAAGTCAAGTGGGCCTTAGGAAGCATCACTACGAACAAAGCTAGTGGAGGCGACTGAATTCCAGCTAAGCTATTTCAAATCATAAAAGATGATGCTGTGAAAGTGCTGCACTCAATATGCCAGCAAATTTGGAAAACTCAGCAGTGGCCACAGGACTGGAAAAGGTCAGTTTTCATTCCAATCCCAAAAAAGGGTAATACCAAAGAATGTTCAAACTACCGAACAATTGCACTTATCTCATATACTAGCAAAGTAATGTACAAAATTATCCAAGCAAGGCTTCAACAATACATGCACCAAGAACTTCCAGATGTTCAGGCTGGTTTTAGAAAAGACAGAGGAACCAGAGATCAAATTGCCAACATACGTTGGATCATAGAAAAAGCAAGAGAATTCCGTAAATCATCTACTTCTGTTTTATTGACTATGCCAAAGCCTTTGACTATGTGGATCACAACAAACTGGAAAATTCTTTAAGAGATGGGAATACCAGACTACCTTATCTGCCACCTGAGAAATCTGTATACAGGTCAAGAAGCAACAGTTATAACCGGACAAGGAACAATGGACTGGTTCCAAATTGGTAAAAAAGTACATCAAGGCTGTATATTATCACTGTGATTACATAACTTATATGCAGAGTACATCATGCAAAATGCTGGGCTGGATGAAGCACAAGTTGGAATCAAGATTGCTGGGAGAAATATCAATAACTTCAGATAGGCAGATGACACCACCCTTATGGCAGAAAGCAAAGAGGAACTAAAGAGCCTCTTGATGAAAGTGAAAGAGGAGAGCGAAAAAGTTGGCTTAAAGCTCAACAACATTCAGAAAACTAAGATCATGGCATCTGGTCCCATCACTTCATGACAAATAGATAGGGAAACAATGGAAACAGTGAGAGACTTTATTTTGAGGGGGCTCCAAAATCAGTTCAGATAATGACTGGAGCCTGAAATTAAAAGACGCTTGCTCCTTGGAAGAAAAGCTTTGACCAACCTAGACAGAAAAGAGACATTACTTTGCTGACAAAGGTCTGTCTAGTCAAAGCTATGGTTTTTCCGGTAGTCATGTTGAATCACAAAGAAAGCTGAGTGCCGAAGAATTGATGCTTTTGGACTGTGGTGTTGGAAAAGACTGTTGAGAGTCCCTTGGACTGCAAGGCGATTCAACCAGTCAATCCTAAAGGAAATCAACCCTGAATATTCATTGGAAGGACTAATGCTGAAGCTGAAACACAATAATTTGGCTACCTGATGTGAAGAACTGACTCATTGGAAAAGACCCTGATGCTGGGAAAGATTGAAGAAGAAGGAGAAGGGGACAACAGAGGATGAGATGGTTGGATAGCATCAGCGACTCAACCGACATGAGTTTGAGCAGGCTCTGGGAATTGGTGATAGACATGGAAGCCTGGCATGCTGCAGTCCATGAGATTGCAGAGTCAGACAGGACTGAGTGACTGAACTATAATGATCTAAACTGGGCTCAGCCATCATTTGAGGTGATGGTTGTTTCACCTCAAATGAGGTGAGGTACACCACAGCTCATCTGTGTTACTAGGTTAAACTCCAAGAGCAGGGGTCCCCAACTTCCAGGATCTAATGCCTATTGATCTGAGGTGGAACTGATGTCATAATAATAGAAACAAAATGCACAATAAATGTAATGCACTTGATTTGTTCTGAAACCATCTTCTACCTTTCCTTTCTCCAGGTCAGTGGAAAAATTGTCATCTACCAAACTGATCCCAGTGCCAAAAGAGTTGGGGACCGCTGTCCGAGAGGACAGCCATGTTGACTTTGATGGTTAAGGCAGATCAGTGGCTGCCTATCCTGATGTTAACATTTAGGGTCTGGAGCAGCCATGGGCCAGAGCATGCTGGGGGGCAGAGACTCGGTGTCACAAAAGTCTTCATTAGCATTGACTTTTGGCAGGTGTTGCTGTCAGATTCAGAGAAGGCAATGGCACCCACTCCAGTACTCTTGCCTGGAAAATCCCATGGACGGAGAAGCCTGGTAGGCTGCAGTCCATGGGGTCGCTAGGAGTCGGACATGACTGAGCGACTTCACTTTCACTTTTCACTTTCATGCATTGGAGAAGGAAATGGCAACCCACTCCAGTGTTCTTGCCTGGAGAATCCCAGGGACGGGGGGAGCCTGGTGAGCTGCCGTCTGTGGGGTCGCACAGAGTCAGACACGACTGAAGCGACTTAGCAGCAGCAGCAGCTGTCAGATTCTTCTTCAGAAGGTGAAGCAGGGGCCTCGTCTAAGCTTTCAGACAGAATTCAGATGATACCCAGAAGCTGCAGAAAGTTCTCATGCAAAATACCCCTGCCTGAGCCATGCTAATAGGTATTCCTTAGAAAAAAAAAAAGATCAGGGGAGGAGAGGCTTTTCCTTGTTTTTGTCAAATAGGGAAACTCAGGATATAAACAATCAGGATTTTTACGCAGTATATTTATGTAAGTTGTGACTCTGGAGTGGGTGATGGCATGGGACACTTCTCCAGGGTAGTTCATTATAAGCCCTCATAACAACCTGATACACTAGTGTTCATGGCTGGTTTAGGAAAGTCTACAATTAACCATAGCAGCCTGATCTTGATTATGGTGACATTTTTATTCCTTGACATCTTGAGATCCAAATCAGTCTTTCCTCATTTTACACCCCTGACACAGTGCCTTTGGCCTAGAGCTGAAACCAGTCCTGGCTTGTCAAAGGAACTGACTGAAGCCAGATTGAGTGTTTTTTAATCAAAGGATGCCACACACAAGCTTTTAGAAACTTGACTCTCAGGAAGTCCTTAAATACTACATCCAAAACAAATTAAATGCCTCATGCTCTAGCTTCAGTCATGTATTTCTGGTTCTAACCTCAGTGGAAATTCAAAGCAGCTGATAACTATTATATAATCATTCTCATATATTTATTTACTGTTAGCGGATCATTCCTAAGCTGTTTCCTTTAGAATGATGAATTATCCTAGTTCATTTTAAATCTGTCACCTTGAAACAAACATTTGTTTCATTTCTGGCAAATAAACTAACCCATGTCCTCTTGGTGGTAAAACTCTGTAAGGAATGTCACTGTTCAGAAATTTTCTATAAAATTTTTTGGAAGAAATTTGCATATTCCAGAAACACTTCCTTAGCTGTACTTAAACTTCAGTCCATTTGTGAAATGGCCACAAATTTCTGTGACTAACATTATTGTTCTTACTCCTGAGTTAGGATTGCCAGACAAAATACAAATGCTCACTTAAATCTGAATATCAGATAAATAGTGAATAGTATAGTATGTTTCATATATTAAAAAATTACTTAGTGCTTATCCAAAATTCAGATTTGACTAGTAATCCTGTAATTTTGTTTGCAGTATCTGGCAACCCTAATGAGATACTTTGAAAAGCACTCATGAAAACTGTGTTTTCACTTTAAAATGTAGCATACCTCTTTTCTGCCTATATAGGAAGCAGAAAACATTCCAGAATTCTTGAATAATACCTCTTGTTGGCTCTAATGTTGATAATTGACAACTGATGTCAGTGTTTGAAAGAGTTTCTTACCTACCACAGTGGAAAGCTTAGGAATCATAAACGCAGCCATGACCGCGTAATCTTAGACAAGTTCCTTAATGGCTCTGAATGTCAGATCCTCAGCTGTTAATGGGGATGATAATAACTACCTTATAGACCTGTGGCAAAGAGGACAGTAATATAATTTTTGTAATAGGCCTGAAACAACACAGGGGGCTTCCTTCTGCAACATCCCACAAGTACTGGGGCCCTGATAAGATGTGGTAGGTGTAGTCCTAGGCACCAGAGGATGAGAGTGAACTAGACAAGATCACTGTCAGGTAATAAAGAAGCCAAGAAACAATGAAACAAGGGGAGTTTAAAAAATGGTGCTGCTAAGCCGCTTCAGTTGTGTCAGACTCTGTGCGACCCCATAGACGGCAGCCCACCAGGCTCCGCCGTCCCTGGGATTCTCCAGGCAAGGACACTGGAGTGAGTTGCCATTTCCTTCTCCAATGCATGAAAGTGAAAAGTCAAAGTGAAGTCACTCAGTCGTGTCTGACTCTTAGCGACCCCATGGACTGCAGCCCACCAGGCTCCTCTGCCTGTGGGATTTTCCAGGCAAGAGTACTGGAGTGGGGTGCCATTAATGGTGAGAGCTAGGCAAAGCACTGACGGGGTGAACTTGAAGTCATTAGATGGAGGCACACGGCTTGGAGTGGAGGTTGAGGGAGTGTCGCCAGGGCTCCCCTGGGGTGGTAACACTGAGACTAAGAGAAAGAAGGAGCAGGCCGCGCAGAGACCTGTGGGCAGGGCATTAGAGGCAGGAGGAGTTCTGAGAGAAAAGGCAGAGAGAGCGTGTCTTGCTGGGAAAGTTAGGGGAGCACAGGGCTGGGGGTAAGAAACAAAGAGGAGGGCTAAAACATGAACAGGAAGCAGGTTTCTAGAACAGTGTTTCTCAAACTATCTGTGGTGAAGGGCAGTTTTTAAAAATTTTGCCCTACTTTTATAAAATACAATAAAAATTATCATGAAAATGAAATGAAGAAGGCCACGTACAAAATACAAGCTCATATTTCTTAACTAGATTCAGAAGCATAAGAGCATATTTCATTAAGTGATATGAGAACAAGGATAACATTAAGAAATTTTAAAATGGTTACACATTCACTGACAGTGTGCACCCAGGCAATTAATACATACTGATCATTTAGCTTTGCCCACCAATCATACATATGAATGTGGAATAAAATTCTGTGTAAGTTTCTTAGCTTCACTCTTGTAGGTGGGGTTTGGTGCAGGCACCACACTTTGCATAAGTGGTGAACTATTCTTCACTAGAAAGGCAGAAAGGCAGAGGTCAAAATGACTGTGATAAGAAGCCACGATTTAAGTGTTAGCCAGACAGAGAGTGCTCATAACGAAGATTTGGTTTTCACAGTCAGCTGTGAAGAAAATGGGACCCTCTTTATCCTAAACTTCCCAGAAGCTTAGATCTGAGCAGGGTGAGTTCATTATAAAAAATGTCCACATTGGCAAAATGTCCACATTCTTCCGAGGTTCCTACCATTTCCATAGCATCGGGTGGTGCCTCCCTTCAGTGGCATGCTGGATCTAAATGGGGAGACCAGATAAGTCAATTTTAGTCTAACTAATAGGAGGCTTGATAAAAGTTTCTTAATATTTCCAGGTCCTAGTTTTTTCATTTGTAAAAAACAGGACTAGCTTATATCTCCAGTACTTCTAAATTCGAAAATTTTATAAATCTCTTATTCCAGTTGAGTCTTTTCTCAACAGAATAAACTTTTCAGAATGAAAAGAACTTGCTAAACTAAAATCAGGTTAATAAAAATAATTTTGACTATTTTTAATTGAAGCAAAATTATTTAAATCAAATTAGTCAAAGCTAGAATCAAAACAATAATTTTATTTTAGTGAGATGAAACTACTAGAAAATATCTGAATAGCTAAAATTTCTAATATTTACCATATTTTGTTTCTGAACTCGATTTGTTATCTTATTTGGAAAAGTCTCCAGCATACGCTGGTCAGGCTGTCTATAGGTTGAGAAGTTAGTATTCATTCACTTTCTAGCTTTTTTATTCTTATGCCATGGTACTCTTCACCATGATTCAAACTTTAGGTTTATTCATTTCTATATACTCTGTGGTACCGTCAGTTAGTTCAGTTCAGTCACTCAGTCGTGTCCGACTCTTGGCGACCCCATGAACTGCAGCACGCCAGGCCTCCCTGTCCATCTCCATCTCCTGGAGTTCACTCAAACTCACGTCCCGAGTCCGTGATGCCATCCAGCCATGTCATCCTCTGTCGTCCCCTTTTCCTCCTGCCCCCAATCCCTCCCTGTAGGGAGGTATCAAAAATAATAATTCACTCCTAGAATATTTTAAATGTAAATTTAGAAGTGATAAAGCTGTTCTGGAAGCTATCCCTTCATCAATTAAATGTTTATTGAACATTTTATTAAATATCAGAATAATATAAAAACAAACGGTACCCAACCATGTCCATGAGAAGATTATGATTCATTTGGGGAGAAATTCAATGGATTGTTGTGTTTGGTTGCTCAGTTGTGTCCAGTTCTTTTGCAACTCCATGGACTGTAGCCTGCCAGGCTCCTCTGTCCATGGGATTTTCTGGGCAAGAATACTGGGGTGAGTTGCCATTTCCTTCTCCAGGAAATCCTCCCGACCCAGGGATCTAACCCGTGTCTCCTGCTTGGCAGGCAGATTCTTTACCACTGAGCCACCAGTGAAGACTGAAGAAAGTACAAAGTGCTCTGAGAACCCAAGGGCTGTAAGGACTGGCATCCTGGGAGAAGTAAGACAGGCGGGTTTGGAGACATTAGGATGGGATCTTGAAGAATCACTAGAAATCAGTATTTCTATTTCTATCCAGAGGACACACTTATTCCCCAGGTACAGGAGGGAGAAAGGTGAGTGCAGAAGGCAGGGCATTCTGTGAGGCATCTGGAAGCAACAGATATGTGCTGCTAGCATTGTATTTTGAAGGTCCTCTATCATATTATCAAGTTTGGAAATTATTTTGTAATAAAGTATAATACATTTTAGAGGATTTAAATCGAAAAATAAGGAACAGAGTCCTTGAGAGCCAATAGTGTCTAGCATTTTACCAATTTTCCTTCCCTTAATCATGACCTCTCTTGGCTCACAAAATGAAGGAACCGACACTCAGAGAGGGTAGTTAACTTCCCCAAAGTAACAGAGCTAGTAAGTGGCAGAGCTGGCGTTTGAATCTAATTGTTTGACTTCAAAGTTCCAAAAACCAGCATTTTATACTCAGCACCAGGCACCCAAAAGAGGCAGACACGTCCCTGGTGGGAAAAGCTCTCATCTGTCTTGTCTCTTGGGCCACCCAACTTCCAATGCTCTCTACAAAATGTTCTCCCCCGGGGCAATTTCTGTGCGAGGGGATGGGAATTTACCTAACTTCAGAATGCAGAGCCCCTCCTTATCAACAATGGCCTCACGGGGTCTGCCTTCAGGCTTTTCATCCCGTTCAGGCAGGTCCGGCAGAGCAGTTCACAGGCGACACGGAGAAACTTAATTAAATTCAAGTGAGTGCTGTTGCGAAGACCTGACAGGCGCAGTTGTGTGGAGCTGAATAATTGAGTTGTGTGGAGGTTTTTTTTTTTTTCCTTTGCCTTCTTGGTGGTAGGCTTTTTTTGGGGGGTTTGTTTTGTTTTCTTCGGGTTTCTAAAGATGACCCTGACACTTTTCATAAAGCTGTTTTCTAGTCGGAATGCCCTCCATCAAAGAGACACAGTCTGGTTGCCAGGCTACCGTGAGAAAAGAGAAGTCCAAAGTGACAATGCCGACCTTTTCGTGGAGTATCCAGGGTCCATACTTTTTAGTACAAAAGTAGCTCCCATAGACCTCACAGCTAGAACCCCACAGTGTCACTACCTGAGCCCCAGACGGTTAGGACCGCACGGCGTTGCCTGACTAAGCTCACAGCGAGGATTGAAAAACAACCCATATCAAATCGGTATTGAGGAAAAGAAGAGGTCATTTAGAGATTCGTTTCAAAAATATCACTCATTATAAGCACAGATGAAAGCAATTAAGGAGTATTTTCTCCATGCAGCCCTCTGGCACAGGGAAAGATGACGCCTGGTTGAGAAAGGCAGCAAAGCTTTTGCAGCTGATTTGCTTACATGTTTCAGGGTAGATGGCTTGCAGTCAGTGTCTGGATTGTAGGAGACTTCCCTACCCCAGATTTTGGCTTTCAGGTTTTTTTTACATAATCTTTTTCTTTTCCTACTGGCTGTTTAAATATCACAAAGCTTACAACTCAGGGGCTCCTCAGCTCCTGCTTCCCATTGGTGAACAGTAATCATTTAGTCTTTATATTAATTTCTGGTATGAAATACTGATATAAATGGAAATGGATATTTGTAAAATTTCTGTTGTTCTTGACATGTGTCTTTGTAAATCAATATTTGAAAGCATTATGGACTGGTGGAAATTTTTAGTTTTTCATCACCATATAGGTTTTTATCCTAGTGGCTCAGAGGGTAAAGAATCTGCCAGTGATGCAGGAATCCTGGGTTCGATCCCTGGGTGGGGAAGATCCCATGGAGGCGGGCATGATAACCCATTCCAGTAATCTTGCCTGGAGAATTCCATGGACAGAGGAGTGTGGCAGGCTACACAGTTCACGAAAAGTCAGACACGACTGAGTGACTAACACTTTCATAGTTGTTTTAGATAAGGTTTTTGGCTTGAAATACTTCAATCTATTTCACTACAGTAGCCCATGCTGTCATCCAAAGTCATTTGAGTGTTTATAAATTAGATGTGCACAATATATTGAGTTTTCTTCTTTTCAAAGTATTTTGATGGTATGGAATTTGACAGATCATAAAATGCTACCTTTTACACAGAGAAATTTTAGATGATTTTATCTTCTCCAATTCCTATGATGTAGCTTAGGGTAAATATTATTATCTACATATTACATGTGATACAATGGAGCTTAAGTCACTATCCAAAATCATACCTTTCTTTGCCAAAACTATATTGTTTCTCAAAAGTCTCCTAATTCTTGTGCTAGAGCCGGTAAAAAGGGAAATTCTGACTCTCAGAGACTCCATTCCAGTCTCTGCTTTTTAATTTTCATTTTTGTAGTGGTTTTAGAAAAGTTCCTTCTCTCCTTCTCTGGATCTCTGAAGTTCTTTGGTTTTTAGGACAACTCTAAAGTAACACAAGATATGGTCACTGCTGGCCAAGGATAAATTCTTTAATTCTGTGGTCTTCTGTCTTCAGTCAGTGAATATTCTGTAGAGTTTTAATCAAAAAGTGGTAAATTGCTTCATTTTCAACTCTATCAAAGATATTGTGGTGGAAATCCTCTGAAATGTATAGATGAAATAACTAAAGCACCCACTAGGTGCTTAATTTAACAAGATAGCTGGTGAGCATCTAATGTATGTAAAACATCATTCTAAAAGATGGAATTCTAGCAGTAAGCAAAGAAATCACCTGCCCTCATAGGTTGATTTCAAACAAACATGTGAGGTCAGGACTCCAAGAGTGACACAGTAATAGTCCTTGGATGGTGTTGGCGTATTTTTTAAAATGTCTGTAAGTGATTCTGATTGGAGAAGGAAATGGCAACCCACTCCAGGATTCTTGCCTGGGAAACTCCATGGACAGAGGAGCCTGGTGGGCCACAGTCGTACAGGGTCGCAAAAGAGTCAGACACGACTTACCAACTAAATAACAGCAACAACAAAGGTGATTCTGGTGTGTTACCATTTGTATTTGGAGTGTGGTGCAAGGCTTTCCCCTCATACTAGGACTTTACTTTATTTAAAATGGTATGCAGAGTTTGGGGATATAAATATAAACATTTATTTTATGAATGTCAATCAAAAAACATTGTTTTGAGAAATTCATATAATCTATGAAGTTTGGATGTAAAGACTAGTAGGCAGTCTTCTGGGAAAATTGTAACTAAGAAGATGTTTTGTGGAAAATGTACATATTTGAAACAGGGAATTTAATCCCTGGAATTGGTTAAACAGATCAGGAAGGAGCTGAGAAGCCAAACACAGGTCACTGAGGCAGAGATTAGCGACAAGAAGCTGTGGAAGCCCTGGCTGAAAGGGAAAAGCAGAAGGTCCAAGGGAGCCAGGGCCACATAGCAGAAGCTGGAACCAGGCTGGCTCAGCCTAGCAGGAGCTGGAGACCCGAGTCAAGAGGCAGCTGACAGCAAGAGGAGCGAGGGATCTTCTCTTTCTCCCTTCTTCCCATCTTCCGTGATTCCACTAGTGCCTTTCACTGGTTGAACTCAAGCAAATGAGTTAACAAGGGAATGTGAGAAAAACAGGCGTAAGGAGAGCAGACAAAGAGAAGAAATGAGTCTGACGGATACTGACCCAAGACCCGCACCTTTCATGACTTCTTTGTTCAGGGAAGGCTCTGGAACCAAATTGCTTGGACTCAAATCCTGGCTTTACTACTAATTCTGTGTGTAACCTTGGGTAAATTATTTAATCAAAGTCTCATCTTCCCCGTCTGTAAAATAAGGACCATGTAGGAATGCCATTATACACATTGTAAGGCTGTGGTGAAGATGAAATAATGTATTTAGCATGTTATTATTATTATTATTATTACTGTATAAGACATTGTACTAGGTGACATGAGAAATGTTAACAAAGCCATCACCATCCCCAAAGTCATGTGTAATCTACTTGAAGAAGAAAATACATTGCTAAATAACATAAGAGAATGTACCATACAGAGGGGGAGTGAATGTTGCACACAGTTGTACTGTGTTTTATTGTGTTTCACAGACGTTGCAGTTTTTGCAAATTGAAGTATTATGGCAACCCTACATGGTCAGATGATGATCAGAATTGTTTAACAATAAAGTATTTTTTAAATTAAGGTATGTACATTTTGGGGCCTTTTTAAAGACATAATGCTATTGCATATTTACTAGAGTACACCATACTATAAATATAACTTGCATGCACTAGGAGATAAAAAATATTCATATGTTCTGCTTTATTGCAATGCTTGCTTCATTGTGGTGATCTAGAACTAAGGCCATAATATCCGCAAGGCATGCCCTGTGTCAGCCAAGAATGGAACCACTCTATTCAGCTTCCAAGTTGCAAACTGAAAGGGATGGTACTGTGTGAGATTACTTTTAAGTCCTTGCAGTATGATTAATGTTCAAATGTACTATCTAGATTTGTGGGCAAGAGAGCAGTTTGTTTTTTATATTTATTTATTTCTGGACTTAAAAAGTAATAATATTCATTGTACAGAATTACAATGATATAGAGCAATACGAAGAAGAAAACGACAATTAGTGGTAAATTTAACTTTAGGAGATGGTCACATATATTGGACATATTTTCTACCAGTCCTCTTTAAATAAGTGTATTTAATGTATGTATATGTTATTTCACTTATAAAACTTAAAACATAATTATATATAGCTATAGAGTAATGGCCCCAGGTGGCTCAGTAGTAAAGAATCCACCTACTAATGCAGGAGACACAGGAGACATGGGTTCAATCCCTGGGTCAGGAAGATACCCTGGAGTAGGAAATGGCAACCTGCTCCAGTATTTTTGCCTGGAAAATTCCATGGACAATGGAGCCTGGCGGGCTACAGTCCATGGTGTCACAAAGAGTCCAATATGACTGAGTGACTGAGCATGCACACATACAGTGATACCTTTTCCATTATCACATTGGAAGGATTTCCATATATTATTAAATATAATTTACAAAAATAATATTTATCTATATAATGTTGCATATTATATCTGAACCTTATTTTATCTATTTTCTTATATTTGGACCTTTGAGGAAATTTGTTCACAGTTAACTGTAGTGGTGAAGTGGTGTCACTCTAAACCAGGAAAGTCAAGCTCAGATGCCTGCAGGACCAGGTCAAGTCTCTACAAAACCGTTAAGCCTGAGACAATATGGAGTCATGAGGTCTGTGGTAGATACTGGAGAATGCATGCCCTGTGGAAGTGTATTAAAACCACAACCACCAAAGCAGCGATAGCAATAGAAGAAGAATTGGACATTGTTGCTAGTTTGACTACTTCTGGACATTTATTAACATTTTCCAGAAAAGTAAAATACCTGCAGGAGATTGAATGCTTGGCTCCATTCTTCCTCCTTCACTAAATCCACGACCCTGTGGTGGTCTCATTTAGATGGAGCATATGTCTTTGCTCTTTGGCTCACAGTAAGTCTTGTGATTCGCTTTGCTCCATGCTCTGTGCTGAGCCTGAGTCCTGAGGTTGCCCTTCTGTACCTCTCCCTTTATTATGAGAAAATCTTGCTCTGGCCAGCACATTTTAGGAGAAGAATGAGATGTATGTTAGAGGAGACCACACCAACAGGAATTTCAATATGGAGCAGAGCCATCCTTGCTGCCCCAGAAACATGTAAGTGAGAAATAAATGCTTATTTTTGAAAGCCACTGCAATCTTAAAGGTGTTTGATATACAGTGATAGTCAAGCGATACAATATCAATTTTTTCCATGGGAAAAGTATAAATTCACATTCCCATAGCATTATATGAGGTAAAAGTAGCTCATGGCTTGATTTTGCATTCATTAAAATTTCACTTTTAATTTCACAGCTTTTTAATCATTTATATTTCTCCTTTTGATCATATCCTTTGACAATTTTTCTACCATATCTTTATTTATTTGTAAGAGCTCCTTACATTATATATTAGACATCCAAGGCTTTATTCATTTATTCAGCAAATCTATGTGTCAGGCACTGTTCTTAATCTGTAATCCTTGTTAACATTTTTTTTCTGCAAAGTTCTATTTGCCTTTTAATTTTAGTCTGAGATTATTTTTACCACATATGATCAAATTTTTGCTTCCCTGTTTTTCTTTCCCCTTGTCTTTAATGCTTAGGAATCAGATTTCCGATCTTGATGTTTCACTCTGCTGATTTTGCAGTTCTTCTGTCTGTGACATTCAGCCTTTCTTCCTCCTGCTCTGCCTGGTTCTCCCTTCCTTATGCCTGTTTTCTTACCCTTTCTGATTTTCTCACTTTCTAATACCTTTTTCTCCTGTAACTCTAAATATTGTTGTTGTTCAGTCGCCAACTTGTGTCTGACTCTTTGTGACCCCATGGATGATAGCACACCTAATTACAGAGGCAAAGCGTGTGCTCAGGTGCTCAGTTGTGTCTGACTCTTTGTGACCCCATGGACTGTATCCCTCCAGGCTCCTCTGTCCTGTCCATGGGATTTTCCAGGCAAGAATACTGGATTAGGTTGCCATTTCCTTCTCCAGAGGATCTTCCTGACCCTTGGATCAAACCCACATCTCTTGAGTTTCCTACACTGGCAGGCGGATTCTTTACTACTGCACCACTTGGGAAACCCCTCCCTATTTATATATGACTCTAAGTATCAGTTCAGTTCAGTTCACTTTAGTTGCTCAGTCGTGTCCGACTCTTTGCGACCCCATGAATCGCAGCACGCCAGGCCTCCCTGTCCATCACCAACTCCTGGAGTTCACTCAGACTCACGTCCATCAAGTCAGTGATGCCATCCAGCCATCTCATCCTCTGTCGCCCCTTTCCTCCTGCCCCCAATCCCTCCCAGCATCAGAGTCTTTTCCAATGAGTCAACTCTTCACATGAGGTGGCCAAAGTACTGGAGTTTCAGCTTTAGCATCATTCCCTCCAAAGAAATCCCAGGGCTGATCTCCTTCAGAATGGACTGGTTGGATCTCCTTGCAGTCCAAGGGACTCTAAAGAGTCTTCTCCAGCACCACGGATTGAAAGCATCAATTCTTTGGTGCTCAGCTTTCTTCACAGTCTAACTCTCACATCCATACATGACCACTGGAAAAACCATAGCCTTGACTAGACAGACCTTTGTTGGCAAAGTATAGTCATATATAAAAATGGAGGGTTTTTTTTTAAGTCAAAAAAATAATTTATTGCATTTATTTATAGAAAGCAATTAAAAAATTTAAATGACACTAAAATATTATCATAAAACATGACACTTATAGGAATACATTTAACAAAAGATGACTAAGACCTAAAAAACACAAAACATTACTGTAAGAAATTAAAGGCAATTTAATAGATACCTATTTTATGTTCATAGATGGAAAGATTCAATATATTAAGATGTCTACTCTCCCTAAACTGATTTACACATTCATTGTAATACCAATCAAAATACCAGCAGGAGTTTTTGCACAAATTGACAGACTGATTTGAACATTTATAGGAAAATCTAAAGAACCTGGAGGTTAAATGGAGGTTATTTTAAAATATTTTAATATACTATTACAAATTTGGATTTTCTGTTCATACTGTATGAATACAGCAATTAACCATTACTTTTTAACACTATATTAAATTACTTTTAATTACTAATGGCTCTAAATTAATTATTTAGATGCATAAATCTCCTACTTGAGAAACATTCAGGGCTAAAGAACAATTCAATTCAATAAATACATAATTTCTATTATGCATTCAGTGACCCATGAGGACTTCATTAGAATACTGTAATAAACAATAAAATGAGAGTTGGAGGAAAGGAGTCTAACGTGACCACAGAAATAAATACAATACAATATAGAATATGGCAGTTGGCACAGAAGAGATACAAAAGGTATGGCCTGGGAATTTAGAGAAGGGAGAAGTCACAATCAATTTGGGATGTGAAAGCTTTTGATGATGAAATCTATTTGAGATATACTTTGAAAAAGATGTCAATTATATCTGTTAATTTCATCAGCTCAAAAAGCATTTTCTTGTCTTCTGATATTTTCACCTTGATTTTCATCCAGAGATAAGCTATCTTCCATCTTTTCAGGCTATGTTGTTGGGAGAGGTTGACCCCATCCTTGTTTCACAATTTCCATGTGGGCCAAACTTGACCAATCAGGCAGCGATTAATACCTTGAAGGTATGTGATCTGATACAGTGGAAAGGCGGTGTTTAATTTGGGGGTTGCTGAACTTGGAGTTACAAAAGTTAAGTTACTACTCTCCAAGTTACTGCTGCTGCTGCTGCTAAGTCGCTTCAGTCGTGTCCGACTCTGTGCGACCCCATGGACTGCAGCCTACCAGGCTCCTCCATCCATGGGATTTTCCAGGCAAGAGTATTAGAGCAGATTGCCATTGCCTTGTCCCCTCCAAGTTACTACTCTCCTCAAAACTCAGTATGTATTTTACACTTCCTGCTCATCTCATGTTTTTTGTTGAAGTATAATTGATTCACAATGTTTTGTTAATTACTGCTGTATAGCAAAGTAACTCAGTTATACATACATTTTTTCATGTTCTTTTCTGTTATGCTTTTTTTTTTAGTTCTGTTATGCTTTATCACAGAATATTGAATATAGTTCCCTGTGCTGTATGGTAGGACCATGTTGCTCCAAGTTACTACATAGAGAGATTTTGAAAGTAAATTGAAACCAACACAAAGGAAAGAAGAGGTGAGAGATGAAGAGAAAGAAATGAATGGGGGCAGAGAGAGAAAAAAGAAAAAGGTAGGGAGGATGAGAATGAACTTCACATCGTGATAACATTATCCAAGCCTCCGTGTGCAACTGTTTCTCATATTAATATCTAGACTTTTCAGCTACACAGCCAGTAAAATGTGTTTTGCTTATAGTTTCTTGAATTAGGTTTTAGTTATTCATTAATAAAAGAGTCCTAATGGGCAGGAATAGGGGACAGGAAGCTATATTAGAAGCAAACAGAATGAGCAGAGGCATGAACGTGGTAACAAGTAGGGGCATGATAGAGAACAGGCTTATGGATACAGAGGAAGGAGAAGGTGGGATGAAGGGAGAGAGTACCATGGAAATATATACACTACCATATTTAACGTATATGCAGAGTACATCATGAGAAACGCTGGGCTGGAAGAAGCACAAGCTGGAATCAAGATTGCCAGGAGAAACAGCAATAACCTCAGATATGCAGATGACACCATCCTTATGGCAGAAAGTGAAGAGGAACTATAAAGCCTCTTGATGAAAGTGAAAGTGGAGAGTGAAAAAGTTGGCTTAAAGCTCAACATTCAGAAAACTAAGATCATGGCATCTGGTCCCATCACTTCATGGGAAATAGATGGGGAAACAGTGGAAACAGTGTCAGACTTTATTTTTGGGGGCTCCAAAATCACTGCAGATGGTGGCTGCAGCCATGAAATTAAAAGACCCTTACTCCTTGGAAGAAAAGTTATGACCACCCTGGATAGCATATTGAAAAGCAGAGATATTACTTTGCCAACAAAGGTCCATCTAGTCAAGGCTATGGTTTTTCCAGTGATCATGTATGGATGTGAGAGTTAGACTGTGAAGAAAGCTGAGCGCTGAAGAATTGATGCTTTTGAACTGTGGTGTTGGAGAAGACTCTTGGGAGTCCCTTGGACTGCAAGGAGATCCAACCAGTCCATTCTGAAGATCAGCCCTGGGATTTCTTTGGAAGGAATGATTCTAAGGCTGAAACTCCAGTACTTTGGCCACCTCATGCGAAGAGTTGACTCATTGGAAAAGACTCTGATGCTGGGAGGGATTGGAGGCAGGAGGAGAAGTGGACGACAGAGGATGAGATGGCTGGATGGCATCACTGACTCGATGGACGTGAGTCTGGGTGAACTCCAGGAGTTGGTGATGGACAGGGAGGCCTAGCGTGCTGCAATTCATGGGGTCGCAAAGAGTCACACATGACTGAGCGACTGAACTGATGTATAGATAGCCAGTGGGAACTTGCTGTATGATTCAGAGAGCTCTAACCAGTGCTCTGTAATAACCTAGAGGTGTGGGATGGGCTGGGAGTTGGGAGGGAGGTTCAAGAAGGAGGGGACATACATATACCTATGGCTGATTCATGTTGATGTATGGCAGAAACCAACACAAATCTCCTTCAGTTAAAAAGAAACAAATTTTTAAAAAATGAGGGCATGGTTAGGGAATAGCAATCATCTACTGTTGGGAAATTACAGTGGATTTAGCATGAAAATCCAAACAGTGTGTGACTGTCTGAGCCATCACTGTCTAATAGAAACATAATTTGAACCACATATGCAATTTTTAATTTCTATTACTCACTTAATAAAGGCAAAATTAATTTTAACAATGTGCTCTAACACAACACATCCATAGTATTACCATGTAAACATATAATATATCCAGTTCAGTCACTCAGTCGTGTCTGAGTCTTTGCGATCCCATGAACCACAGCACACCAGGCCTCCCTGTCCATCACCAGCTCCTGGAGTCCACCCAAACCCATGTCCATTGATTTGGTGATGCCATCCAACCATCTCATCCTCTGTCGTCCCTTTCTCCTCCTGCTCTCAATCTTTCCCAGCACTGGGGTCTTTTCAAATGAGTAAGCTCTTCGCATCAGGTGGCCAAAGTATTGGAATTTCAGCTTCAACATCAGTCCTTCCAGTTAACACGCAGGACTGATCTCCTTTAGAATGGACTGGTTGGATCTCCTTGCTGTCCAAGGGACTCTCAAGAGTTTTCTCCAACACCACAGTTCAAAAGCATCAATTCTTCTGTGCTCAGCTTTCTTTATAGTCCAACTCTCACATCCATATATGACCACTGGAAAAACCATAGCTTTTGGCATAGTCAATAAATACTATATATATATATATATATATATATATATATATATATAAAAAATCGTGAAGATATTTTAATATTTTATAATGTCTGGGTCTAGCCTCAAAACTCAGTATGTATTTACACTTCCAGTTCATCTCGCGTTTTTTATTGAAGTATAATTGATTCACAATGTTGTGTTAATTGCTACTGTACAGCAAATAACTCAGTTACGCATGGATTCCTTTTCATGTTCTTTTCCATTATGCTCTGTCACAGGATATTGAATATAGCTCCCTGTGCTGTACAGTAGGACCGTGTTGCTTATCCATTCTATATATACCAGTTTGCATCTGCTAATCCCAGACTCCCAGTCTATCCCTCTTCCACCACCAGTCTATTCTCTTATGTCCATACCTCTGTTTATGTTTCATAGATTAATTTGTGTCATATTTTAGATTTCACATATAAGTGATATCATATGGTATTTGTCATTCTCTTTCTGACTTCACTTAGTATGATAATCTCTAGTTGCATCATCTAACTTTTTAATAACCATGCTTCGGGCTCAATAGCCACAGGTGGTTAGTGGCTAGTGTGTTGAACTGCACAGGTCTTGTATTGAACTGCAGGTGTTTCGGTAATGGGGAGCCATTGATAGTTTTTGAGCCACCTATCACAGTACTCACATACTGTGTTGCTTTTCAACAGCTTAATGTGTTATGGTTTTCAAGATTATTTGGAGAAGAAAAAAACTGAAGGAGAAGGCTGTTTATTGTATTATGTAAACATTCCAGGCATAATTTTAAAAAGCTTAAACTAGAGTAATAGAAATTGGAGTGAAACAAAGAAACACTAAAGACCTCAGAGGTAAAAATATATAGAATCTGACTAATAGTTGATATAGGGTGATAGAGATTTAAAAGAAGATTAAAATAGCTAACAATGATTTGTTTCCTAGCCAGAAAACTGAGAATGTTAAAAGGAATACTTTAGTGGTAAAAATGATGGCTTCCAATTTATAGATGCTGTTCAAGGTAGTTGTAGGACATCTAAGTAAGAATTCTCGTTAGGTAATTGAAGCTGTGAGCCTGTGGCTCAGAATATGGAGTAGGTAAAACGTATAGATCTGAGAGAAATATATATGACTGCTGGGGTCATGGGAGACAAAACAGTTAATGAAAATAGATTAAGCATAGTTAAGGGAATCACCTTACTGAATGTTTATATGTCAGAGAAGAAAAGAAACTAGTTAAGAATGTGGAAAAGGTTAAGGTTGGATACATGGTAGAAAACATAATTCTTTCCTGGTGGCTCAGACTATAATGAGTCTGCTTGCAATGCAGGAGACCTGGGTTTGATCCCTGGGTCAGGAAGATCCCCTGGAATAGGAAATGGCAACCCGCTCCAGTATTCTTGCCTGGAGAATTCCATGGACAGAGGAGCCTGGCGGGCTACAGCCCATGGGCTTGCAAAGAGTTGGACATGACTGAGCGACTAACACACACAGAAAACATAATATAAAATAGATGTCACAAAAATTAAAAAAAGGAAGTTTTAAAAAGGAATGTTTAGCAACTGCATATGAAGCAGAGACCCATAGGGATGAAAACACGAAGGGCTTTTATAAAAATAACTGGTTATGTGTCCTTGGCATATCATGAAGCATTGCTTCAACCTTCTCATCTGTATAAAGAGAGGGTGAATATATGTGTCTGTCAAACTCCCTTTGGTGCTATCACCCTGATTAGGTCGGCAGGAATTCACAGGCAGCAAGGGAGTCAGACTTTAAAGCATTATGAAATGAGTAAATGATTATGAAGGGGAAATAGATATGAATATTATGTTAAAATATAATACCTTGAAAGAGAAAACAAATGAAGGGAAAATTCTTTTTCCTTAGGAAAAGATCTAAGTATATTTGTAGGCAGAAGGTAAGAAACTTGTAGAAGTAAGAACAAAAGGGAAATACCAGAAGTATAGTAAGTAGAGAAAGCTTGCTGTGGAGGAAAGAGGTGATTCAGATACACAGATTTCCCCAACATTTACTGAATGCCTCCTCATCCCTAAGTACCATATGAGATGTTCTTACAGATGATATTCCATTTAATTCTCATTACAGCTCTGTAAGGGCAGAATTATTATTTATATCTTTTATAAAGGCCATTGTGGTATTGCTGTTAAGACCATGAGTTTTGTAGTTAGACTTTCTAAGGTTCAAACCTCAGCATATCTAATTAGCTAGGAACACCTGAGAAAGTTTTTTACTTTTTCTTTCACTTTCCTTATCTGTAAAATAATTTCAATCTCATGGGGGTTTTGTAAGCACTAAAGAAATAATGTATCTGAAATCTTTAATTCCTGAGACTATTCTGCTGCAGCAGTTTTCAAGTGGGGTAGTTTTGTTCCCAAGTGGATATTTAGCAATGTCTGGAATCATTTTTGACAGGTGCATGCCACTGGCAGCTGGTGGGTGGAGACCAGAGATGCTGTTAAATGTGCTACAATGCACAGGATGGTGCCTCCCAACAAAGACTCATCTGACACATATGTCAATAGTGCCAAGGCTGAGAAACCCTGTTTTACAGATATTAGCTATTATTACTGCTGCTTACATAGAAGGAAATGAAGCATCCTAGAATTTAAGTAACATAGTAAAAAATACACAGTTAAAAAATGATAGAACCAAGTTTGAATCTGTTTTTCCCAAGTTTGAATCCAATTCAAGTGCACTTCCCACACTATATCACAATTGGCACCTAAAAGTAAATTTGTACCTATCATCCAGGTCTCGATTCCTTTCTGTCTTTTAGGGAAGAGGGTACATTGTGTATTTTTTCCAAGTTTATTGGGAAATAATTGATGTGCATCAATATATAAATTCAAGGTACAGTATGATGGTTTGATTTTGATTTATACACATTGTGAAATGATATTAAATCAGGTTGTAGTTTCTAATACCATTTTCTAGTAAAAGGAGCCAAAGTTTTTTGGAGAAATAGCTGATTCCAGGGCTTGGGTAGGAGATGATCTTGGAATAACATATAGTGCCAAAAAAGTATGGAAATGCTGAAAAAACTAACCAAACAAACAAAAACACAGATACCAGTGATGGGAGTATGTCAAAGGGCACCAGATTCAACTGAAGAGCTCCTGATGGCAAGAATTGGAACAGTTTGAACCATGACATAATATAGTATTGGATTATAATCCAGAGGATAAAATAAATACCTGTGAGTCCATGAGGATATAAATAAATGATTATAAAGGAATAATTTGGGGAGAATAGACAAATCTCCCAAGCAGAAGAATTCCAAATGATTTATGTAACTACTCTCCCCCTCAAGAAGCAGGAGACTAACTCCCTACTTCTTAAGCATGGGATATGTCTAATGACTTCAGTCCAAAGAGAACAACCCAGAAAAAAATAACTTTACAGGAGAGAAACTTGAAGACACTACCTCAGTAAAGGATCAAGGCTAATATCAACAATAAAGTCATAGTGACAGCATGTACCCTTGATATAATGTGATGAAAAGTACTTTACCTCTGTGGTCTTCCTCCCCCAAATTTATAATCCCAGTGTGATCATTATCCATCTTAGAGATATTTTACAAAATTACAAGAGGAATCTAAGCAGATATGGCAACTAATTGTAATGTGGTATTCTGAATGTGATTCTAGGATAGAAAAGGGGCATCAGGTAAAAACAAACATATGAATAAAGTATAGACTTTAGTTAATGAAGTATTGGAAATTCCCTAGTGATCCAGTGGTTACTGCCAGAGCCCAGGTTTGATCACTGGTTGGGGAACTAAATCCTTCAAGTTGTATGGCATGGACAAAAAAAGGAATAAGTTAATAAAGTGTCAATATTGGCTCATCAATTGTGACAAATGTATTATACTATGGGCTTCTCTGGAGACTCAGTGACAAAGAATCTGCCTGCAATGCAGGAGATGTGGGTTTAATCCCTGGGTCAGGAAGATCCCCTGGAGGAGGAAATGGCAACCCACTCCAGTATTCTTGCCTGGAGAATCCCACGGATAGAGGAACCTGGCAGGCTACAGTCTGTGGGGTTGCAAAGAGTTGGACATGACTGAGTGACTCAGCATGCCTACGTGCAAGATGTTAATTACAAGAGAAACTGAATGGGGTTTATGGGAATTCTCTGTACTATCTTTGCAAATTTTCTGTAAATCATAAGCTACTGTAAAATAAGATGCTCATTTTAAAAAAAACAGCAATTTTTAAAAATTACTCTTAAAATAGAGATCTTATCTTTTTTTCCCTTCTTGTGGACAAAAGGCTAGGTCTGTTCAGTTTTTGAGGAGAAGAGCTGAACTTAAAGGAGAAGAAATGGCTTGAGTATTCTCAATAAAGTAGATATCAAGTGGGATATTCTGAAATATGACAGGTTTGGAGGAAATTGTGTTCTTGAAAATGACATGAAAGATTTGAAGTAGTAAATTCAATAGAAATTTTAGGGTGAATATCAGTAAGTACATTGTGTAAAATTTTTAAATTGTTTATGTGAAGAAGAATGTATTTAAATTGTTCATGGGACAAAATTTATTTCTGTGATAATTTAAAATAAGCATAATATTCATGTTGTTCAGATATTTATAGAGCCATTACATATAACTCATGTAAATAGTAGGAATCAGCTGTTATAGAACCAGTCTCTAGATATACACTATTTAGAGCAAAGAAGATGCTTCTCTCAGAGAAGGCTGTTCGACAGATAATGTTCTTTGTCTATTCAATGTCTGTGGCTTGTTTCTGTTATTGAAAGGTCCTCAATTTTGTTAAGGGAGGCAATGAACCACCTAAAATAATTCAATATGCCAACATCCTTGAAACTAGAGCTGTCTATGGAATACAGTTGTGGCCAATGAGGATTATAGTGAAAGTTGCTCAGTCATGTCTGACTCTTTGTGACCCCATGGACTATACAGTCTATGAAATTCTCCAGGCCAGAATACTGGAGTGAGTAGCCTTTCCCTTCTACAGGGATCTTCCCAACCCAGGGAACAAACCCAAGTCTCTTACAGAGAAAGTGAAAAATATTATCTTCATTGTTTCTCATTTTTCCTTCCCTTCTGTAACACCAATTCTAAACCCAGAGTGCAGGAATAATTCTGTGACTATGAGGGCATAATTGTAGGGCTGCAGCTCCCACACCAAGGAGAGTAGGATAAAGGGATGGACAGCCAGATCTTCAAAATATTTTCGAGTGACTATGCTAGCCTGGGCATATTACTACCAGACTTCTAGTTATCTGAGAAAAATAGCTTCACTTAGTACTCTATGAAGTCAAAAGCGATCCTTACTGATACAGCTCCCTGAACTGATCCTGTTATTTAAAGAGTGAAAGAGAAAGGGAATATTGATTTAGCTCTTAATCAATCAATGGGATGGCTAATGGAGAAATATCAATTGCATCAAAAAGAATAAGATATTTGAGAATAAATCTAATGAAGGAGGTAAAAGACTTGTACTTGGAAAAGTAGGAGACACTGGTGAAATACATTGAAGATAAACACAAACAGATAAAAAGATAAACACAAACAGATAAAAAGATACATCACACTCATGGGCCAAAGAACTAAATAGACATTTCTCCAAAGAAGACATACAGATGGCTAACAAACACACAAAAAGATGCTCAACATCACTCATTATCAGAGAAATGCAAATCAAAACCACTATGAGGTACAATTTCATGCCAGTCAGAATGGCTGCGATCCATAAGTCTACAAGCAATAAATGCTGGAGAGGGTGTAGAGAAAAGGGAACTCTCTTACACTGTTGTCGGAATGCAAACTAGTACAGCCACTATGGAGAACAGTGTGGAGATTCCTTAAAAAACTGGAAATAGAACTGCCTTATGATCTAGCAATCCCACTGCTGGGCATACACACTGAGGAAACCAGGAGGGAAAGAGACACATGTACCCCATTGTTCATCGCAGCACTGTTTATAATGGAAGCAACCTAGATGCCCATCAGCAGATGAATGGATAAGAAAGCGGTGGTACATATACACAATGGAGTATTACTCGGCCATTAAAAAGAATACATTTGAATCAGTTCTAATGAGATGGATGAAACTGGAACCTATTATACAGAGTGAAGTAAGCCAGAAAGAAAAACACCAATACAGTATACTAACGCATATATATGGAATTTAGAAAGATGGTAACAATAACCCTGTGTACGAGACAGCAAAAGAGACACCAATGTATAGATCAGTCTTATGGACTCTGTGGGAGAGGGAGAGGGTGGGGAGATTTGGGAGAATGGCATTGAAACATGTATAATATCATGTATGAAACGAGTCGCCAGTCCAGGTTCGATGCACGATACTGGATGCTTGGGGCTGGTGCACTGGGACGACCCAGAGGGAGGGTATGGGGAGGGAGGAGGGAGGAGGGTTCAGGATGGGGAATACAGGTATACCTGTGGCGGATTCATTTCGATATTTGGCAAAACTAATACAATATTGTAAAGTTTAAAAATAAAATAAAATTTAAAAATCTTTAAAAAAAAGCTCAAAAAAAAAAAAAAAAAGAATTAATATTGTTAAGATGACTATTCTATCTGAGGCAATTTACAGATTCAGGGCAATCCCTATCAAAATACCAATGGCATTTTTCACAAAACTAGAACTAATAATTCTAAAATTTGTATGGAAACAAAAGATCCTCTATAGCCAAGACAATCTTAAGAAAAAAGAACAAAAGAGGATATACCATGCCCCCTGATGTCAAACTATGCTACAAAGATACAGTAATCAAAACAGTATGGTACTTGCACAAAAGCAAACACATAGATGAATGGAATCAGAGAGCCCAGAAATAAACCCATATTTATAAGCTCAATTAACCTGCAAAAAAGTAGGCAGCAAGGGGGTAGAGACAGGCTCTTCACTAAATTGTGTTGGGAAAAGTGGACAACTACATGTAAAAAAATCAAACTGGATTACTTTTTCACAACATATACACAAACTCAAAATAGATTAAAGGCTTAAATATATTAATAAGACCTGAAACCATAAAACTTCTGGAAGAAAACAGAGGTAATACACTCTGTGACATGAATCTTAGGAATATTGACTGTATATGTCTCCTTAGGCAAGGGGGAAGAAAGCAAAAATAAATGAATACATCAAACCGAAAAGGTTTTACACAGCAAAGGAAACTATCAACAAAATAAAAACGCTGCCTGCTGAATGGCCAAAGATATTTGCAAATGGCATATCCAACAGGGGTTAATATCTAAAATATACAAAGAACTCATACAACTCAAAATAAAATAAAACAAAAAGCCTGATTTAAAAATAGCAGAAGACCTGAATAAATATTTTTTTCCAAAGAAGACAACAGATGGCTAACAGACGCATGAAAAGATGTTCAACATTGCTAATCATCAGGGAAATGCAAACCAAAACCACAATGAGATATCCTTTCATACCTGTCAGGATTGCTATTATAAAAAAGACCACAAATATTAAGCACTGGCCAGACATGGAGAAAAGGAAACCCCTGTGCACCATTGGTGAGAATGTAAATAGATGCAGCCACTGTGGAAAACGTTATTCAGTTCAGTTCATTTCAGTCACTCATTTGTGTCCGACTCTTTGCGACCCTGTGAATCACAGCACACCAGGCCTCCCTGTCCGTCACCAACTCCTGGAGTTTACCCAAAACTCATGTCCATTGAGTCAGTGATGCTATCTAGCCATCTCATCCTCTGTCATCCCCTTTTCCTCCTGCCCTCAATCCCTCCCAGCATCAGGGTCTTGGAGATTTCTGAAAAAAAAAAAAAAAAAATTAAAAATAGGCTACCATATGATCCAGAATTTCTACTCCTAGGTATTTAGTCTATAGAAAAGGAAAACTCTGATTAGAAATGATTAATGTATGCCTGTGTTTATTGCAGCACTATTTACAATAGCTAAGATATGAAAGTAATTAAGTGACCATGGATAGATGAATGGATAAAAACGTGAGATACACACCCAGATACACAGTGCAGTATTACTCAGCCATAAAAAAGAATGAAATCTTGCCATTTGGGACAGCACAGATGGACCTAGAAGGTACTATGCTAAGTAAAACAAGTCAGACAAGGAAATAATACTGTATGATTTCACTTATATGTGGAATCTAAGAACAAAACAAATGAACAAATGTAATCAAATAAAAATAGAGTCATGGATATAGAGAACAAAAAGTAGTTGGTAGAGGGGAGATGGGAGAGGGAGGAGAAAAGTGAGAGAAATTAAGAGGTACAAAATAAATGTCACAGTATGAAATGGGAAGCATGGGGAATATAGTCAATAATTATGCAATATCTTTGTATAGTAGCAGATGGCAACTAGAATTATTATGGTGATCATTTTGAAATGTTTGGAAATATTGAATCACTATTGTATGCACCAGGAAATAATATAGTGTCATAGGTCAATTATACTTCAATAACAAATGAACAAAAAAATCTCATAGGAAAAAAGATCATAATTTGTGGCTACCAGAGGTGAGGGGATGGGTTTTGAATCCTCCTGCCAATGCAGGAGCCACAGAAGACGAAGGTTTGATCCCTGGGTGAGGAAGATCCCCTGGAGAAGGAAATAGCAACCCACTCCAGTTTTCTTGCCAGGATAATCCCACAGACAAAAGGAGCCTGATGAGTTACCATCATTGAAGTCACAAAGAGTCAGACACAACTGAGAAACAGGGCAGGCATGCAGAAGGTGAGGGGACAGGGAGGGGGAGTTAGATGAAGGTAGTCAAAAGGTATAACATTTCCAGTTATAAGTATTAATGATGTAATGTCCAACATGATAAGATAATTAACCCTGCTCTACTTTATAAATGAAAGTTCATAAGAGAATAAATCCTGCAAGTGCCCATCAAAGAGACAAATATTTTTTCTGTTTCTTTAATGTTTATATGAAATGATGGATGGTCACTAAACCTATTGTTATAATCCTTTCATGATGTATGTAAGTCAAATCATTATGTTGTGTATCTTAAATTTATACAGTGCTGTACTTCAATAAAACTGGGGCAAAAAAAGTGAACCTCCAACATAGCCTACTCTTTATATTTAAAGTGAAAGAAATTTATTACACAAAATGAAATGGATTATTGTTAATCCATGGAGGAAATACATTCTCTCTGAACAAAATGGCTAAAAGAATCTCTGAAGTCCTGGAACAAAACTCTCTTTGCAGCTGTTTTAGAATATGCTGGAAGCTGGGGAAAATGTGAAGAGAGCAGCATAGACTTTTCTTCCACTCATGGACAAAAGTAAGTCTAGTATTTTCCCAGATGTCAAAGGACAAACTGACTCAGTTGCTAAGCACTGTTTTCAGAGACTTCATAATCAGAGGAAGAGATAAAACAGAAAGTATAGAACCATATTGTGGAATGTCAACAGAAGGCATTTTAATGTCAAAAACTGACAGAAAAGTTCTACATTAACAAAGAGTATTAGTTAATTATATAAGACTAATGATCATACTACTTGAAATAAAATTACCAATGAAATATAAAAGTAAGGAGTAACTTCATTAAATCTGATAACCCAGGAAGCAGTGATTTTTTTCCTCTCAGAGAAACTTTGAGGAATTTAGAGTTGCTTGAATAAACAGGATTGAAATAAAGAAATGGTGGATGGAACACATGATCCTTCACAGGTGAAGTACTGAGAGCAAATGCAGAAGACCTGGCAAAATCCATGTGAGCCACCAGCCCTTTCCCTTTTCCACCATCCAAGTCAGTGGAACAATGTGGATCCTATTACCGCTTCTGGGAAACACAACTGGTTCCAGGAGGTCATGGCAAGCAGAGGCGCCCAAAGTGGCATTTACTCCCTGCCTATTTGGCCCACTAGGTAAGGAATGGGGCTCTTCATTGGCTAACTTCTAACAGATGCAGCTGTGCCAGGCAAAGAATGGTGGTCCTCTGCCAGCTAATTCCTGGCCACTACTTGCTGTCTTTGGCTTCAGATACTTCCTATTTCTCCCCAGGCCACTGTACCTCTGAACTAGCAAGTATGATTACAGTAAATCTTAACTCTTCCTATTTGTGTGTTTTTATGCTAGAAAGAAAACCCACATAGTCCTTGATCAGCTTCTATTTGTGGGTAATGAGAGAATTTTTTTTGTCTCAGGTGTGTCTGAGGAGACAGAAAAATCATTAGGCACATCAGTTATTTTTAGGACAAAGGAAGGGGACTGCTCTGAAACATTAGAACTTACTCTAAGAAGTAAATTTTCAAACTTTGTTTACTCAGTCAGATTCTAGAATGTACCACATTATGTAACCAATATGGTCAGTAATGAAAAAGCCCAACTCAACTATCATTTAAAGGAGATTAAAAAAAAAAAAAAAGATGGCTATCAAATAAGAAACAGTGCAAGACCTCTTGAAGAAAAGTTTGCATATTTTAGCAAAGTAAATTTTGAGAGTTTGACATGTTCAATAAATTGTCCAAGAGCCCAAATAAAGAAAAACAGATTAAAATGATGAAAGAAAAGATGAGGTACAGACACATGAAAGAATTTCCATCTAAAATGGAACGGGAGACTCTGAAATGGAGAATCTCACACGTGCACCCTCCGAAGAATGGTACTTAAGAACTGAGAGACTGCCTTCCCATAAATGCTTCATTTACAAATGACTAAGGATTATCTCCTGACCAATGAACATCTGCTAAAAATCCCTGGCCATTCTCAAGCCAGTGAACTTACTTGGTCTCTGGCTGGACTTCTCTTTTTGCACTCCTTGCCCATAACAACAACCCATCCCAAACCCTCAAAAGACTTGTCTGTAGCTTGCCACAGCATGTATTTCCCAAATTGCTATTCCTTTTCTATTCTCGAATAAACTCAGTGTCTTGTAATTTGAGCTTGTCTCAGTTTATCTCTTCATTTGGGTTGACAGAAGGAAGGAATTCAATATGCCTATATTACTAAAAAAGAGAAAAAAAAGCCAAAGAAGTACTAATGTAAATATAAAAGAAGTTTTAATTGGATGAAGAAAGTCTGAGTCTGAAACTAAAATGGTTCCCTGAACACAAGGAAAAATAAATGAAAAGAGATTGTAGGTTTAAAGAAAATAAGTTCAATTATTTCTAAGCAACTCATGAACAAAAGAGAAAGTTTACAGATAGTAAAGATAGTTGAGAGACTACACAGAAAATAAGAACAATGAAATTTAGTGTGTTAAAACTTACAGTAAAGGATCAAAGCCAATCTACAAAACACTAGCCTATGTGTCGTTTCTATTATTAAATACAAATGAATGAAAAGAAATGATTTCAAACCTCAAAACATTTGAAAATGAGCTGTAAAATTTAAGGAAAGCAGGAGAAAGAAACTAATACAATACATAAAAAAGTAATTGCAAATTAAAGATCTATAGACAATGTTAAAAGCTAGGACCTGGACCTTTTAAATACATCAAATATATAAAACATGCTGGTAAATCTAAATAACAACAAAAAGAATTAGCATGTTAAAATGAGATATCTATAAAAAAATTTTAATTAGCTATTATATAACTATATTGTGTGTATGTGTGTGTGTGTATGTGTTTGTGTGTGTATGTGCCCTCAGCTGTGTCTGACTCTTTGTGACTCATGGACTATAGTCAGCCAGGTTCCTTTGTCCATGGAACTTTCCAGGCAAGAATACTGAAGTAGGTTGCCATTTCCTACTCCAAGGGATCTTCCTGACCCAGGGATCAAACCCATGTCTCTTATGTCTCCTGCAATGTTAAAAAACTTAATGATATGTATTTTACAGAAAATATAAATTGATAAGATAGATTCTAAAAAAAATTAGAAAACCTCAAAAAACCTCCAAGCTGAGAAATAATTAAAAATTGTGTTATTTTTTTAAGGTTTCCATCTTGATAGTTTTACAGGTGAATTCTTCTAAACATTCAAAAAAAAGAAAATATAAAGAGCCTAGGAAAAGAAGAAAATTTTCTAACTCAGCTAATATAAACCTACTAGCAAAATCTTACAAAGTATAGAAATCTGCAGTTGTTTCTCAGTTAAGACAATGTAAACATTCTAAATATACAGCAAATGTAATACAACATGATTTTAATACAATAACATATCATGATTGAGTATGAACTATACTAGAAAATAAGAATGGCTTAAAGTCAAGAAATTAATAAAGCAGTGCATAGCAACCATTGGCCAAGGAAGAAAGGCTACATAAATATTTATTGGTCTTTGATGTGGGGTGGTGGGGAGAGGGCAACAAATGACTTTTATTATCTTACTTGCTACTCCTCCTATGAACCAACTGAGACGTAGGGAAAGGACTCAAACAAATGGAGATTAAAATACAGTCATCACTTCATATCCACCAGGGCCTCTCCCCACCTCCCACCCATGGATACCAAAATCTACTGATGCTCAAGTCCCTTTTATAAATGTCCTGTATTTGCTTAACCTATGCACATTCTCTCCTAAACTCTAAGTCATCTCCATATTACTTATAATACCTAATACAATGTGAATTAACATTGTAAATAACATTTTGGATCCTGGACCCAGTTCCAATATGTGTGTGTCAACAAGCAATTCTCAGATGAGAAATCAACTCAATTCTATCCAGAGACAGCATAGATTCTACAAGTAAAGGGTAGGACTGCCTCCACTTCAGGCACCAAACGCAAACCTGGGTTGTAACTGCTCCTGACCAACCAGCTTCAGATTTGAGGTTCTAACAACCCCTCCAATTCAAGATGCCAACCATAGGTCCAGGTTGTTACCTATACTTCTGAGCAACTGGTTATAGATCAGACATTCCCATGACCCCCTTATCATTTTGAATAATTTGCTAGACTGTTTCACAGAACTGTGGAAACATGTTTACTTGCTAGATTACCAATTTATAAGAGATTAAGAAAAGGTGGCAAGAATACACAGAGGAATTATACAAAAAAAGATCTTAATGACCAGAATAACCACGATGATGTGGTCACCTAAAGCCAGACATCCTGGAGTGTGAAGTAAAGTGGTCCTTAGGAAGTATTACATGAATAAATCTAGTGGAGGTGATGGAATTCTAGCTAAGTTATTTCAAATCCTAAAAAATGATGCTGTTAAAGTGCTGCAGTCAATATGCCAGCAAATTTGGAAAACCAGCAATGGCCACAGGACTGGTAAAGGTCAGTTTTAATTTCAATCCCCAAAAATGGCAATGCCAAAGAATCTTCAAACTACCACATAATTGCACTCATTTCACATGCTAGCAAGATAATGCTCAAAATCCTTCAAGCTAGACTTCAATAGTACTTGCACTGAGAACTTCCAGATATACAAGCTGCATTTAGAAAAAGCAGAGGAAGCAGAGATCAAATTGCCACAATCTACTGGATCATAGAAAAAGAAAGGGAATTCCAGAAAAACATCTACTTCTGCTTTGTTGACTATGTTATAGCCTTTGACTGTGGACTGTGTGGATCACAACAAACTGTGGAAAATTCATAAACAGATGGGAATGCCAGACCACCTTACCCGTCTCCTGAGAAACCTGTATGCAGGACAAGAAGCAATAGTTAGAACAGGATATGGAACAACTGACCGCTTCCAAATTGGAGAGGAGTACATCATGGCTGTATTTTTTCATCCTGCTTCTTTCATTTATATGCAGAGCACATCACACGAAATGCCCAGCTGGATGAAGCACAAGCTAGAATGAAGATTGCCTGGAGAAATGTCAGCAATCTCAGATATGCAGGTGATACCACGCTAATAGAAGAAAGTAAAGAGGAATTAAAGAGCATCTTAATGACGGTGAAAGAAGAGAGTGAAAAAACTGGCTTAAAATAAAACATTCAAAAAACAAAGATCATGACATCTAATCTCATCACTTCATGGCAAATGGATGGGTAAAAAGTGGAAATAGTGACAGATTTTATTTTCTTGGGCTCCAAAATGACAATGGACTGTGACGGCAGCCACTAAATTAAAAGATGCTTGCTCCTTGAAGGAAAGCTATGACAAACTTAGACAGTGTATTAAAAAAGCAGAGATATCACTTTGCAGACAAAGGTCTGTATAGTCAAATCTGTGTTTTTTCTAGTAGCCATGTATGGATGTGAGAGTTGGACCATAAGAAGGCTGAGCACCGAGGAGTTGATGCTTTCGAACTTTGGTGCTAGAGAAGACTCTTGAGAGTCCCTTGGACTGCAAGGAGATCAAACTAGTCAATCCTAAAGGAAATAAACCCTGAATATTCATTGGAAGGACTGATGCTAAAGCTGAAGCTCCAATACTTTGGCCAGCTGATGTCAAGAGCCTACTCATTGGAAAAGCCCTGATGCTAGGAAAGACTGAGGGGAAGAAAAGGGGATGACAGAGGATAAAATGGTTGGATAGCATCACTGACTCTATGGACATGAATCTGAGCAAACTCGGAGATAGTGAAGGGCAGGGAAGCCTGACCTGCTGCAGACCATGGGGTAGCAAAGAGTTGGATACAGCTTAGTGACTGAACAACAACAGTAACAAAGGCTATTAAAGGATATACAGATCCACAGCCAGATGAAGGGTTTCATAGGGTGAGATCCCAAACAGAAGAACTTCTGTCGTCAAGGAGCTTATGGTTCAGCACTGTAGCATATGGAAATATTCTAATTCCCCAGCTTGGAAACTCTCTGAACCTTCTCCTTTGGGTTTTTTTGGAGTCCTCATTACTTAAGCATGATTGATTAAATCATCAGTCAATGATGATTGATTGGCCAAGCAATCTAGCCCTTCTTTCCTCCCTGTAAATCAACCCTCTCTTCAAGATTGGTCTTCCTTGCCACCAGCTCACTTTCTGAGGTGTTTTCAAAAGCTACCTTAATTAAAATAAATCAGTTATGTGGAAAGGGACTTCTGAATAACACAACACTCATTTCACCTTTGTGGCTCTGAATCATTTTCAAGAACTGAGGACAAGAGACCAAATACAATAATAAAAGATGCACCCATTGCTCAGGAAATTTGGGATTCGAGAGCTGTGAGCCTGGAACTGTGGATGAAGACCAGATATATATGAGAAATATTTTGATCATCTGAGTGACCAAACATACATATTTCTTATAAATCACAATATTGCAGACAATATATAATCTGGATGTTTAACTATGGTAGCATTATAATTTTATTGTTCAGTCACTAAGTCATGTCCAACTCTTTGCGACCCCATGGACTGTAGCTTGCCAGGTTCCTCTGCCCATGAGATTTTCTAGGCAAGAGTACTGGCGTGAGTTGCCATTTCTGACCCAGGGATCAAACCCACGTCTTCTGCATTGGCAGACGGATTCCCTACCGTTGAGCCTCCAGGGAACCCACACAATGTTACACATATAAGTATGTAAAAGTAACAGTATAACACAAATATTACACAGTAAAATAGATAAAAGAATTGACTTTAAAGTCAAGTCAGCTTCCTTTCAAGATTCTGCCTCACTGGAAGGTTAGAGCTAGAATGGAAACAGTTCCATGACTGAGAGGGAACAGCATAGAGTACCAGCCAGACCTAAAAAGATGGAGAAAGTCAGTTTGATTCAGATAAAATCTTAACAGTTTTCTTTAAATAATTATTTGTTCAGTTGTGTTGTCTTAGTGCAGCATGCAGGATCTTAGTTGAGGCATGCAGCTCTCTATTACGGTGCACTGACTCAGTTATTCTGCAGCATGTGGGATCTTAGTTCCCTGACCAGGGATCAACCCCCCATCCACTCCATTGCAAGATGGATTCTTAATCACTGGACCACCAGGGAAGTCCCTTCCTGAGAGCTTTAATTTCTAAAGTCAATCGGTGCTGCATACTCAGGTACCTTTGTTGTTTACCAAATTAAGCAGCCTCTGGTTTGCATAGTTGCAAGAATTTTGTTTTATTTTGTTTTCCCCAGGCTTACTGAATCTAAAGGAGTTATATTCTCAGGGCATTTGTTAGAATATCAGTATAGAAAGTTTTACTTATATTAATGTAATAAATAGCTTTTCAGAAAACTTCCTAAGACGGTTCATTATTCATGCATGGCTGTTGTAATAGTGGGTTTTCTCTGATTAAAATAAGATTTCACTTTTCAAATCTCTGACATGTATGGGAAAGTATTTAGCAATAGACACATATTTAATTTAATAAATTAAATATATACTGTTTTTAAAGGACAATCTATAATACTTGAAGAAGAGGAGTTTAGAATATGTTATTGAATTGGGCCTAGATGGGGTATTCTATGAAAAGCATTTTTATGAAGTGATAAGTAGATTTTTCATGGTTAAATATTGATTATCTGCCAGTGATATTTTCAGCTTATCTTTGCTTATAGGAAATGGAAGTTTGTTTACGTATTTGTTTAGCTTCATGTACACATCACAATACAAAGTTTAAAGAAAAACACAGAGTAGAAAAGTGGAGAGTACCTTGGTAATCCATGTCATAATAGCTCCAAGTGAAAACTTTCACAGGTGAAAAGACCCTGTTATGGAAGTTCAGTTCTTCCTGGAAAAGAGTTGTTTTGTACCTGGGATTCTGAGCTGGAACTGATTCTTTCTACCAACTGGAATTTAAAGTGTCCCTCCCTCCGCCACAACAGGATGAAGGGGCCCCAGGCTAGAATGCACCAGGGCTAAGTTCCTAGACATCTCTCCCAGAAGGAAAACAATAGACTGCTGGCATTTTTTAAGTCGATAAGAAGGAGGAAACCACTGGAACTCAAGAGAAATTGGTTGGTAATGATTTTAAAGGTGGCCGTGAACATTTGCAGTTGCAAAGCAGAACATCTTTCAGCAAAGAGGCTCTTGATAGAGGAAATGACTGGTCACTTTGAACAAGGAACAAAATTGGCTTGATTCACACGAATAATCAGCCAAGCTTGAAAAATTCGAGGAAGTAAATCCAGACCCAATTTAATGTTAAGGTAACAGCCGCTTAGCCACTCCAGAGAGTCTCACCAATTCCCTAGTTCAAGGCAAGAGCAGATTATTCTATCGTTGTTTGTTTTTACATAACCACGAGGTAAAATACATTTGAACTTTCCCTTTCTGTCTGTTGTAGGGGTATGATTTCTCTCAATAATTTTTTTTCTCTAAATTTTGCAAAGTCTCAACTTAGAAACTTTCCTAAATATTGTTGTAACTATAGGTGGATACCATCTCCTTATTATAATCTCATGCCTGCAATGGACAAATGTAAGTTCACCAGGTATAATTTTGCAGCAATTGGGGTGTTCAAGAAATGTTACTTTGATTTAAATTTAGCTAAAACATATTTAGGGCTTCCCTACTAGCTCAGATGGTAAAGCATCTGCCTGCAATGCAGGAGACCCAGGTTCAATCCCTGGGTTGGGAAGATACCCTGGAGAAGGAAATGGCAACCCACTCCAGTATTCTTGCCTGGAGAATTTCATAGAGAGAGGAGCCTGGCAGGCTACCATCCGTGGGGTTGCAAAGAATCAGACACTACTGAGTGACTAACACACAAAAACATTTTTAAGTCTCCAGATATTAAGGCTGGCAGGAAATTCAATCTCAGTTACTTGGTCCCTCACTTCCTGGAATTTCAAACTCACCAAAATACAGAAGGTGATCCCTCTTGGTTTGGGCAGCACAGGTTACCTTTGTGATGCCCTGTGAACCAGGCTCTGTGGCATGGTGAGCCACCCACACGTGCTGGGTTTTAGCTTCTCCAGGCCCAGTTAGAGCCTTGCTAACTCTGTGGGCCGTAACTCCCCAGGCCTTATGGAAATGAGATAGCTCCATATCTCTGATTCTGTCTTTTTCACCAATTATGAGAAGTCACCCACGTCTGTCCCTTTAAGCTGGGGAAACAAAAACACAAAAGAAAAGCTGTATGTGGGACATTTCTTTTTCTTTTTGGTCTTTCCTCAAAGCAAAGAAACACAGAACTTGGTGTGTGTGGCAGGATTAGGGGTGGAGAGGATATAATAAAAAGAATAGTGATAGAACAAAATAAAACAGGATGTGCTGCTTCACAGGTAGGTAACATCTCTTACAGAACACGCTCGTAACAGGGCTTACCTGTATCCGCATGTTAATAATGAGAACACTTCATCTATTCTCATAGAAGATGAAAAAAAACAGCATTTTCTAGAGTGATCAAAGGGATGAATGGGACATTTATATACCCAGAAATAGGTTTAATGAGGCCCTATTCGTATTCTTGCCTGGAGAATCCCATGGATGGAGGAGCCTAGTGGGCTACAGTCCACGGGGTCGCAAAGAGTCTGACACGACTGAGCAACTTCACTTTCACTTTCATTCTATGGATATAAGAGATTCGCAGGTATCAGGAATCTAAGAAATTCCATGGCTTCAAGTATACGCTAGAATATTAGAATTACTTAAAAGTGAGAGTTTGAAAGTCGTTCAGTTGTGTCCAACTCTTTGGGACCCTGTGGACTATACAGTCCATGGAATTCTCTAGGCCAGAATACTGGAGTGGGTAGCCTATCCCTTCTCCAGGGGATCTTCTGGACCCAGGAACCGAACCAGGGTCTCCTGCATTGCAGGCAGATTCTTTACCAACTGAGCTATCAGAGAAGCCCAAAAGTACTTAAGACTTACTCTTATAAGTAATGAATCTAAGAGTAAGAGTAATTGAAGTCCCTCAAATCACTGCAGATGGTAACTGTAACCACAAAATTAAAAGATGCTTGCTCCTTGGAAGAAAAGCTGTGACCAACCTAGACAGCATATTAAAAAGCAGAGACATTACTTTGCCGACAAAGGTCTGTCTAATCAAAGCTATGGTTTTTCCAGTGGTCATGTATGGATGTGACAGTAGGATCATAAAGAAGGCTGAATGCCAAAGAATTGATGCTTTTGAGCTGTGGTGTTGGAGAAGACTCTTGAGAGTCCCATGGACTGCAAGGAGATCCAACCAGTCCATCCTAAAGGAGATCAGTCCTGAATATTCATTGGAAGGACTGATGCTAAAGCTGAAGCTCAATATTTTGGCCACCTAATGTGAAAAGCCGATTCATTGGAAAAGACCCTGATGCCGGAAAAATTGAAGGCACAAGAAGGGGACAACAGAGGAAGAGATGATTGGATGATATCACTGACTCAATGGACATGAGTTTGAGCAAGCTCTGGGGGATTGTGAAGGACAGGGAAGCCTGGGGTGCTGCAGTCCATGGGGTCGCAGAGAGTCGGACACAACTGAGCGACTGAACAAAAACAACTACAGTCCTAAAGAGTGCCTTGCAGTTAGTCTTTCAATATCAGCATCAACTAAGTCTTTCATCTTCATTTTCCTAAAGATGAATGATCTCAGACAGTTCCCTGAATTCTGATGCTCATTTTGGGTAAAGTGCTAATGGAGAGCTCCTCGTGAGCATTTCCCCATGCTTGGTCGTAGGCAGTTCAGATGTGTAGCACTGCAAAAGGAAATGTTGGTCCCGAGTTCCCGTGGGCGCCAAACATTTCTGAGCAGCATCATAGACTGTGGACTGTGATTTTTTTTTGGTTAATAATTAACCTTCCTTAAACTGGTTTTATTTAATGTGCTTGCTGTGTAAGAAAGCACATGATTTTTGAGTAAAAGGACATTTAATTTTCTAATCAATGCCACAGAGATGCTTTCTTGCATTTATTTCTACCCAGTTCTGAATTATATGTTGATTGTGTGTAATGGATGTTTAGTAAGGAATAGGGGACAAAATTAGATGCTATTCTAAATAGCTCCTGCCTGGTTTTAATGTCAAATGGCTTCAATTTTCTGTAATTATCTATGAATAGTAAGTCCTAGGGTCTGTCAATTCAGTGTTTTCTGAAGAACAGGCATGTCACCATCACTGGGGAACTTGTTAAAACTGACCCAGCCCAAACTTACTGAATCAGAATCTGCATTTATTAGGTACATAAAAGTTTAAACAGCATGTCTTTGGACACAGTTTAGACTGAATTATTTGTGAAACTTTGGAAAACTATGGATGCCAAATTTACATAGTAGATCTACTGAATTAGAATAACTGGAGTTGCATGCAACATGCATTTTTTTAAAAAAACCTCACAGGTCAAATTTGTTTGTACTTCTAACATTTCTTGTAATAGTGGGAATAAAACTACAATAGTAAATGGAACCATGCTTTCAGCATGAATTGTCATCAACAGGTATTCAGTTCAAGTGGTGCAAATTTTTTTTAATTAAGGCAACAGATTTGAGGATTAGCTAGAGTTTATAGATTCATGTTACTTTTTATGAATTAACAATTTGAATAATTGGAAAATAAATTGGGGAATAAATATTTTTTACACTTTTTTCCTAATGTGTACAAAGCATTAAAATATCATTAGAATAGTTGATTCTGTGTTGTTACATTTATGGCAAAAGTTTTTTCTGGGATGGTATATGACTACTAAAATGATTGTGTAATTTCACATTTGAACTGTCTCTAGTAAGCATTTATGGGCTTCCCAGGTGGCACTAGTGGTAAAGAGCCCATCTGGCAATGCAGGAGACATAAGAGATGGGGAGATGATCCCTGGATCAGGAAGATCCCCTGGAGAAGGAAATGGCAACCCACTCTAGTATTCTTGCCTGGAGAATTCTGTGTACAGAGGAGCCTTGTGAGCTCCAGTCCATGGGGTCGTAAAGAGCTGTACACAACTAAGGGACTAACATTGGGGCTCAGAGGTAAGGAATCCACTTGCAATGCAGGAGATGTAATTTAGATCCCTGGGTCAGGAAAATACTCTGGAGAAGGAAATGGCAAACTTGCCTGAGAAATCCCAGACAGAAGAGCCTGCAGGCTTAGTCCATGGGGTCACAAAGAGTCAGACATGACTGATGCGAGTTAGCATAACATCATAGATAGTAAGAATTTATTATTGGAATTTTCCAGAATAGTGGTAACTTCTGGGTTCTTGCTTTGTTTAGTGTGAAAATAACAGAATAAGGACCCTAGACATAAATTTTAGTGAATTTTTTTTTTTCTGTCTTAAAAAAGTGAGCTTTTGTAATAATAGCAGCCAAATAAGAGCAGTAACAATTTCTAGCTTGATTACTCTGGTTTTTCATCTGGTAAAATCTATTTGAATAAAAACACAAAAATTTCAGACCAAAGTTCAGGTTCAGTTTTGTTTTGATTCATAAAAAGCTAGATTCTAAGATTGTGTGTTGTGTTTTTTTAAGGAGAGACAGTTTAGGATTGTTGATAATCATTTTTTATTTGCTTTGGTGTATTGTTTTATTTTGCCCCTTTTCTCTGTGCAAATTATTTCTAATTTATTCTGGAACATTAATTGATACTTTGATGAATACACATGATACCCTGAGAACTAAAGAATTTATTTTATTGAAAAGTTTTACGAGGTAAAATTGGGGATGATTTTTGGCGACTCAGTGGAATACAAAATTTGTTTGTTCTTTCTCTTCAAAAAAAATGAGACAAAACCCTCATAAACATTTTGTGAAGACCTCCAGTCAATGGATAAATAATATGAAGTTTTCAAAAAATTGGTAATAAAATATAAACTCTCCCTGTTAGTTTAAACTGTAAAGATGTGCAAAATATATTGTGCCTCACAATATAGCAGAATTGTAGTTTTCTGTGTAGTCATTGGATTAAATACCCAGAAGACTTCTGACTCTCTGCTTTCAGACAGCATGGAAAAAGTGGAGTATCCTAATCTCAAAAATCTAATCAATTTTACTACAGAAATTGCTTTGTTAACTAACGGTAATAAGTCTTAAGTAGAAGGGTTCTCTCAAATGTAATTTTAATATAGTTTTGCCCCCATGGAAACCCTTTTCATCTTGCTTTGATTCTAGTGTAAATGTAGAACACTTAAGTAAATTTCTGACTGGAAGTTAATCTACATTCTCCGCTTATAAGAGAACCTAATTTATGAGCAGTAACTGCTAATTTGCTGAGTCTCTCCCTCAGTAAATCCTATTGAGCCTCATTGAAAATGGTGAATCCTATTCTAATATTTTAAAATGGTAATTAATTCACAGTACAAAGGGTATTATGAGGTACCTCCCAAATGTTTTGCAGCATTGAATTGACAGTTATTAAAAAAAAAAAAAGCACAATTCTGAAGTCAACAAATTTGATGGCACTTCAAAATAAGTGTTGGTATAATTAGTAGGAGTCAGTTAACTAAGTTTATTGTACATTTATGGAATGGTCTGCTACATGAAAAGCACTATGCCACATCTCTGATTTTGAATGTCTGTCTCTCCATGAGAATACATAAACTCTATTCAAAAATTTTACATACTCATCTGTTTTATCTCAAATTCTACTATTTTAGAATTCCTTGAGCTACCAAGAGGAAGACCATGGAATCAGTGCAAAGTAATCTGATAATTCTGAAGGCTTCTCTAATAAGAATAGCTATAACTATTAAGTCATGTCATTGCCAAATTGTAATTTATAGGGGAAATGTATATTTGGTCCTCTCACATATATTTGGTTCTCATCCATAGTTCCTGGCTTAAAGCTTTCAAAACCCTTGGGATTTTCTGAGCAAAAGGAGCAATGAAATAACATTTAGTCTCTTGTACTTAGTTCCTCAGAACACTTCTGGAAAGGTGACTTTTTGATCCCGTCCAAAGGTGGGGGTTATTAGAGAGGAACTTTCAGTCTAGCTTGCTCCACCTGTGGGAGTGGGGGAGAAGGCCTGGAGGTTGAATCTATCACCAATGGCCAATGATCAACCATGCCCATGTAATGAAGTTTCTAGGGTTTGGAGAGCTTCTGAGTTGGTAAACATGTGGATAATGGGGAAAGTGGTGGGTCTGAGGAGGGCTTGGAGGCTCTGCCCGTTTTCTGTGTTTTCTCCTAGGATCTCTTCATCTGGCTATTGATTCCTGTATTTTAGTATCCTTTTATAAAAAATTGGTAATCTAGTGAGTCAACAGGTTTTTCTGAGTTCTCTGAGCCATTCTAGCAAATTATTCAAACCTGAGAAGTGGTGGGAACCTCTTGATTTATAGCAAGTCAGTCAGAGGTACATATAATAAATAACCTGCATTTGGGACTGGCATACTGAGTTGGAGGGGGTCATAGTTACCTCCAGGAGAAGGAGATGGCACCGCACTCCAGTACTCTTGCCTGGAAAATCCCATGGACGGAGGAGCCTGGTGGGCTGCAGTCCATGGGGTTGCTAAGAGTCAGACACTACTGAGCGACTTCACTTTCACTTTTCACTTTCATGCATTGGAGAAGGAAATGGCAACCCACTCCAGTGTTCTTTCTTGGAGAATCCCAGGGATGGGGGAGCCTGGTGGGCTGCCATCTATAGGGTCGCACAGAGTCGGACACGACTGAAGCGACTTAGCAGCAGCATAGTTACCTCCAGTTTTAGCCCATCAGTTAGAAGCACAGGTAACAATCTGAGCTTCCCTTTGGTGTCTGAAGTGGAGAAGAGTACAGTAAGACTGAGCTCTTTACCTGAGGAATCTGATGCAACCTTGAGATGTATAGCGTCAGAATCGAACTGAATTCTTGGACAGCCTGCTGGTGCCCTGGAATTGCTTGTTGATGTGGGGAGGCCTCCAAACACAAGCAAGTTGGAATTGGGTCCAGGAACCCTTTTGGAATCATATCAAGGAACATTTGGAAGAATTTTAAATTTTAATTTCTCCCTTACTTCTGTTTAAACCCCATTTTCTATTATCATTCAGAATTTCCAAGCACAAATATTCCACAGACTTGAGGAAAAAGAGGAAAATTATAAAAACAATGGAGGGTAGACAAAGTTATCTGTTTATATTAGTTGAGTATAAACAGTTAAACATGTTAATTGATAAGCCAAACTTTAACAAGGAAAGAGGCTAATTATGGTGACAAAGATAAGGATGAAATGAATATTTTTAAATCAAGAAAAAAAAGGAAAACCAAGACAAATGATAAATATTTTTTCTTTACGTTTTGTCCCATAGTGAAATTATTTTTCTAAAAGCAAATGATTGAATAAAAGTCCCAAAGTCCCAATTTACCCTTGTAAGATACTGATTTTCCTCTGTAGGAAAAGGCTGTGGAAACAACATTGTCTCAACTGCTAGCCAAAGCACGAACTAGATTACCTAGTAGGGCTTTTCCATTTCTAATTTCTAGACCCTTATATTCATAAATTTTCTTGTTTAATTTTTGTGCTGTCAATGGGAGTCCCAAAACTCTGGTAAAAAAAAAAAGTCCAAAATGAAAACTGCTTATTCTCTGATAGTAAGGGGAAAAGAAAACCTATTCATTTCACTCTGTTAAGTTAGTTATTGTTCGTCACTCAGTCACGCCTGACTCTTTGCAACCCCCTGGACTGTAGCTCACCAGGCTCCTCTGACCATGGGATTCTCTAGGCAAGAATACTGGAGTGGGTTGCCATTTCCCTTCTTCAGGGGATCTTTCCCAGGCAGGGATCAAACTCAAGTCTTCTGCACTATAGGCAGATTCTTTACCATCTGAGCCACCAGAGAAACTCCTGTTAAGCAGATACAGTAAATATTCACTCCCTCATTCATACAACAAATATTTGAGTGTCTGGTGTGTGCCAGGCTCTATTTTATATGTATGAAATGTTAGCATCTTAATTCCTAATCAATCTAATGCCATGATTAAAGAAATAATAATATTAAGAGTAATGTCTAAAGCTCAACATTCAGAAAACTAAGATCATGGCTTCTGGTCCCATCACTTCATGGGAAATAGATGGGGAAACAGTGGAAACAGTGTCAGACTTTATTTTGGGGAGCTCCAAAATCACTGCAGATGGTGACTGCAGCCATGAAATTAAAAGACGCTTACTCCTTGGAAGGAAAGTTATGACCAAACTAGATAGCATATTCAAAAGCAGAGACATTACTTTGCCCACAAAGGTCTGTCTAGTCAAGGCTATGGTTTTTCCAGTGGTCGTGTATGGATGTGAAAGTTTGACTGTGAAGAAAGCTGAGCGCCGAAGAATTGATGCTTTTGAACTGTGGTGTTGGAAAAGACTCTTGAGAGTCCCTTGGACTGCAAAGAGATCCAACCAGTCCATCCTAAAGGAGATCAGTCCTGGGTGTTCTTTGGAAGGACTGATGCTGAGGCTGAAACTCCAATACTTTAGCCACCTCATGTGAAGAGTTGACTCATTGGAAAAGACTCTGATGCTGGAAGGGATTGGGGGCAGGAGGAGAAGGAGACGACAGAGGATGAGATGGCTGGATGGCATCACCGACTGGATGGACAGGAGTTTGGGTGAACTCCAGAAGTTGGTGATGGACAGAGAGGCCTGGCGTGCTGCAATTCATGGGGTCTCAAAGAGTCAGACATACTGAGTGACTGAACTGAACTGAACTGATACATAGTGTGCTTCACAAATGAAAAGTCCATATTAGTTACATAAAACCGGAAAGGAGTCTACATAAGAAAAATATTCTTGTCCTCAATTATCAAAAAAGTCATTCTATATGTGCTGCTACCCATCCCATTTCCTCATTTTGCAAGTCTTGTAGCTGTGCTCTTTGAGACTATAGAGGGCGGAGTGTTGGAGAAGATGGTCTAGTTTTCATGGTCAGTCCCCTGTATCTGCTTTAATATTTCCCTGTGTTAGGTCTAGGTAACATGATCCCTAGGACCCGGGATACAACTTAACACTCAGTTCAGTCGCTCAGTCCTGTCCAACTCTTTGCAACCCCAGGGACTGTAGCACGTCGGGCCTCCCTGTCCATCACCAACTCCTGGAGTTTACTCAAATGCATGTCCATTGAGTTGGTGATGCCATCCAACCATCTCATCCTCTGTTGTTTCCTTTTCCTCCTGTCTTCAATCTTTCCCAGCATCAGGGTCTTTTCAAATGAGTTGGTTCTTCGCATCAGGTAGCCAAAGTATTGGAGTTTCAGCTTCAGCATCAGTTCTTCCAGTGAATATTCAGGACTGATTTCTTTTAGGATGGACTGGTTGGATCTCCTTGCAGTCCAAGGGACTCTCAAGAGTTTTCTCCAACTTAACACTAGATTGGGAAAAAAGGCATGATTTTCCCCAGACTTGCTTGGGATATAGTAGTTAAAGCACTCTGCAAATTCTGTGGGATGGAAATCTGCCAGAAACTTATAGCTGAGAGTGAATAAAGCAGAGGTCAATGCCCTCAAGGATCTTGCAGTTTAGAGAGGGAGGTGAATATAAATCTAGTCAATTATGACATAGTAAAGTTATGTACTTACATTTGGAACAAAGTTAAGTAGTGAGTTTCTCATATTTATTTGACTATATGAAAAAATTTTTAAAAATATATAATCTATTTAAAATATATAATTTTAAAAAATATATAATATATAATCTATATATAAAAAATATATATATAAGCCAGAAGGTTATTAAATATATTAAAAGTGTGGGAAAGTACTTCATTAAAATTAAAAACTTCTGCTCTGTGAAAGTCAAGGTCAAAAGGATGACAAGACAAGCCACAGACTTAGAGGAAATATTTACAAAAGTCTTTTTTTGTGCAAAAATAAAGATAAAGGACTGCTATCTAAAATATACAAAGAACTTTTAAAAAATGCAACAAGAAAAAAAAAAGAACTCTATGTAAAAATGGCCCAAAATCTTTTAACAGACATATCACCAAAGAAAATATACAGATGGCAAATAAGCATGTGAAAAGATGTTCTTTTTCATATGTCATCAGGGAAATACACATTAACACAACGAGATACCACTACACACCAATTACAATGGCCAAAATATGGAACAGAGAAGCACCAAATGCTGGTGAGATGCAGTACGAATAGGGAGTCTCATTTATTGCTGGTGAGAGTGCAAAATGGCATTGCCACTCTGGAAGACAGTTGGGCAGTACCTTACAAAACTAATAAAAATACTCAGCATATTTACATAATCACATGCTGTGATCATGCTCCTTGGTATAGATCCAAAGGAGTAGAAAATTTATGTCCACATGAAAACCAGTACATGGATGTTTATAGCAGTTTTATTAATAACTGACAAGACTTAGAAGCAACCAAGATGTCCTTCAGTAGTTGAATAGATAAATTATGGCAGTACATTCAGACAACGGAATATTATTCAGTGCTAAAAAGAAATGAGCTATCAAGTCATGAAAAGACATGGAGGAAAATTAAATATATATTGCTAAGTGGAAGAAACCAATCTGAAAAAGCTCCACACTGTATGATCTCATCTATATGACGTTCTGGAAAAGGCAAAACTATGGAGACTGTAAAAGAGATCAGTGGTTGCCAGGGGTAAGAGGGACGAATAGGTGGAGCATACAAGATCTTTAGGGCAGCTGAAAATACTCTGTATAATATTATAATGATAGATACGTGTCATTATATATTTGTCCAGATACATACAGTGTACAAAGATAAAGTATGTATCCGATCAGATCGGATCAGATCAGTCACTCAGTCGTATTTGACTCTTTGCGACCCCATGAATCGCCGCACGCCAGGCCTCCCTGTCCATCACCAACTCCCAGAGTTTACTCAGACTCACGTCCATCGAGTCAGTGATGCCATCCAGCCATCTCATCTTCTGTCGTCCCCTTTTCCTCCTGCCCCCAATCCCCCCCAGCATCAGAGTCTTTTCCAATGAGTCAACTCTTCGCATGAGGTGGCCAAAGTACTGGAGTTTCAGCCTTAGAATCATTCCTTCCAAAGAAATCCCAGGGCTGATCTCCTTCAGAATGGACTGGTTGGATCTCCTTGCAGTCCAAGGGACTCTCAAGAGTCTTCTCCAACACCACAGTTCAAAAGCATCAATTCTTCGGCGCTCAGCCTTCTTCACAGTCCAACTCTCACATCCATACATGACCACAGAAAAAATCATAGCCTTGACTAGACGAACCTTCATTGGCAAAGTAATGTCTCTGCTTTTGAATATGCTATCTAGGTTGGTCATAACTTTCCTTCCAAGGAGTAAGCGTCTTTTAATTTCATGGCTGTAGTCACCATCTGTAGTGATTTTAGAGCCCAGAAAAATAAAGTCTGACACTGTTTCCACTGTTTCCCCATCTATTTCCCATGAAGTGGTGGGACTGGATGCCATGATCTTAGTTTTCTGAATGTTGAGCTTTAAGCCAACTTCTGAGGCCAGGGGCGGCAGCCGGGAGGAGATACCCCATGCCCCAAGCCCGAGGCCAAGGGCGGCGGCGGGGAGGACCAACCCCACGTCCAAGGAGCCATGGCTTCGTGGGCGCAGGAGGGCCTAGAGGAGCTATCCCACGTTGAAGGTCAGGAAGGGCAGCGGTGAGGAGATACCCCTCATCCAAGATAAGGAGCAATGTCTGCACTTTGCTGGAGCAGCCGTGAAGAGATACCCCACGCCCAAGGTAAGAGAAACCCAAGTAAGACCGCAGGTGTTGCAAGAGGGCATCAGAGGGCAAACACACTGAAACCATACTCACAGAAAACTAGTCAATCTAATCACACTAGGACCACAGCCTTGTCTAACTCAATGAAACTAAGCCATGCCCGTGGGGCAACCCAAGACGGGCAGGTCATGGTAGAGAGATTTGACAGAATGTGGTCCACTGGAGAAGGGAATGGCAAACCACTTCAGTATTCTTGCCTTGAGAACCCCATGAACAGTATGAAAAGGCAAAATGATAGGATACTGAAAGAGAAACTCCCCAGGTCAATAGGTGCCCAATATGCTACTGGAGATCCGTGGAGAAATAACTCCAGAAAGCATGAAGGGATGGAGCCAAAGCAAAAACAATACCCAGCTGTTGATGTGACTGGTGATAGAAGCAAGGTCCAATGCTATAAAGAGCAATATTGCATAGGAACCTGAAATGTCAGGTCCATGAATCAAGGCAAATTGGAAGTGGTCAAACAGGAGATGGCAAGAGTGAATGCTGACTTTCTAGGAATCAGCAAACTGAAATGGACTGGAATGGGTGAATTTAACTCAGATGACCATTATATCTACTACTGCAGGCAGGAATCCCTCGGAAGAAATGGAGTGGCCATCATGGTCAACAAAAGAGTCCGAAATGCAGTACTTGGATGCAATCTCAAAAATGACAGAATGATCTCTGTTCGTTTCCAAGGCAAACCATTCAATATCACAGTAATCCAAGTCTATGCCCCAACCAGTAATGCTGAATAAGCTGAAGTTGAGCGGTTCTATGAAGACCTACAAGACCTTTTAGAACTAACACCCAAAAAAGATGTCCTTTTCATTATAGGGGACTGGAATGCAAAAGTAGGAAGTCAAGAAACACCTGGAGTAACAGGCAAATTTGGCCTTGGAATAGGGAATGAAGCAGGGCAAAGACTAATAGAGTTTTGCCAAGAAAATGCACTGGTCATAACAAAAACCCTCTTCCAACAACACAAGAGAAGACTCTATACATGGACACCACCAGATGGTCAACACCGAAATCAGATTGATTATATTCTTTGCAGCCAAAGATGGAGAAGCTCTATACAGTCAGCAAAAACAAGACCAGGAGCTGACTGTGGCTCAGACCATGAACACTTTCTTGCCAAATTCAGACTTAAATTGAAGAAAGTAGGGAAAACCACTAGACCATTCAGGTATGACCTAAATCAAATCCCTTATGATTATACAGTGGAAGTGAGAAATAGATATGAGGGCCTAGATCTGATAGATAGAGTGCCTGATGAACTATGGAATGAGGTTTGTGACATTATTGTACAGGAGACAGGGATCAAGACCATCCCCATGGAAAAGAAATGCAAAAAAGCAAAATGGCTGTCTGGGGAGGCCTTACAAATAGCTGTGAAAAGAAGAGAAGCGAAAAGCAAAGGAGAAAAGGAAAGATATAAACATCTGAATGCAGAGTTCCAAAGAATAGCAAGAAGAGATAAGAAAGCCTTCTTTAGCAATCAATGCAAAGAAATACAAGAAAACAACAGAATGGGAAAGACTAGGGATCTCTTCAAGAAAATCAGAGATACCAAAGGAACATTTCATGCAAAGATGAGCTTGATAAAGGACAGAAATGGTATGGACCTAACAGAAGCAGAAGATATTAAGAAGAGATGCGAAGAATACACAGAAGAACTGTACAAAAAAGATCTTCACAACCCAGATAATCACGATGGTGTGATCACTAACCTAGAGCCAGACATCCTGGAATGTGGAGTCAAGTGGGCCTTAGAAAGCATCACTATGAACAAAGCTAGTGGAGGTGATGGAATTTCAGTGGAGCTATTCCAAATCCTGAAAGATGATGCTGTGAAAGTGCTGCACTCAATATGCCAGCAAGTTTGGAAAACTCAACAGTGGCCACAGGACTGGAAAAGGTCAGTTTTCATTCCAATCCCAAAGAAAGGCAATGCCGAAGAATGCTCAAACTACCGCACAATTGCACTCATCTCACACGCTAGTAAAGTAATGCTCAAAATTCTCCAAGCCAGGCTTCAGCAATATGTGAACCGTGAACTTCCTGATGTTCAAGCTGGTTTTAGAAAAGGCAGAGGAACCAGAGATCAAATTGCCAACATCCGCTGGATCATGGAAAAAGCAAGAGAGTTCCAGAAAAACATCTATTTCTGCTTTATTGACTATGCCAGAGCCTTTGACTGTGTGGATCACAATAAACTGTGGAAAATTCTGAAAGAGATGGGAATACCAGACCACTTGATCTGCCTCTTGAGAAATTTGTATGCAGGTCAGGAAGCAACAGTTAGAACTGGACATGGAACAACAGATTGGTTCCAAATAGGAAAAGGAGTTCGTCAAGGCTGTATATTGTCACCCTGTTTATTTAACTTATATGCAGAGTACATCATGAGAAACGCTGGACTGGAAGAAACACAAGCTGGAATCAAGATTGCCGGGAGAAATATCAATAACCTCAGGTATGCAGATGACACCACCCTTATGGCAGAAAGTGAAGAGGAACTCAAAAGCCTCACTGTAATGTATACTTAATGTATACTGTAGAGTTTGGGTGATTATGATGTGTCAATGCAGGTTCATCAGTATTAACAAATGTACTACTCTTTTGTTACATTTTTGGGGATGTTGATAACATGGTAAGCTATGCATGTTTAGAGGCAGGGAGAGTATGGGAATTCTTTGTACTTCCCCCTCAATTCTGCTGTGAACTTTAAACTGCTCTAAAAAACTCTCAGAAACAAAAAAGTGTGGGAAAGATAAACAGCAGAAACAACAAACCTGTAAAAGAATTATTCACTGTAAGAAATAACAAAATTTAAAATTTTATGTTTAATATACAATAAACATTAAGTATTAAAATGTTAAGTTATGAAAAGATAGACAACATTGACTTGTCAGTATCAAACAGAAAATACACACACACACACTCAACTCTCTGCTTAGTTATCTGTTGCCAATATAAGAATGAACAGGTTAAAATATCCATATATCAATTGATTTCATGAAACTTAAGTCCTAAAAAAGATGACTTCACAATTAGGGAGACTACATACACACGATTACTTTTTAAATTATTTCTTTACTTAAAACATAGTTTGAGGGTTTCCCTGTTGGCTGAGTGGTAAAGCATCCACATGCCAATGCTTTGGGTTTGATCCCTGAGCCAGGAAGATGTCACATACTAAGAAGCAACTAAGCCCATTCACCACAGCTATTGAGCCTGCTCTCTAGAACCTAAGAGCCACAACTACTGAGCCCTCGTGTTGCAGTTACTGAAGCCCATGCTCCCTAGAGTCTGTCCTCCGCAACAAGAGAAGCCTCTACAAGAGAAAAGTTTCCTGTGCAGCAATGAAGATCCAGCACAGCCAAAATTAAATAAATAAAATGATTTAAAAAACATATTTTGGAAGAAAACATACTCACAAGTATTGCTTTAGTATTTTATGGAGCACATATTAGCATCTCCTGCCTCACGTGCCTTTCTTTGACTTGTGGGCAGGAAGAGGAAGGGTCTTAAAACTGAAAAATCAATATAAGCAAGTGTGTGGACGTGCGATGTGGCACGTGGGGAAAAAGCACTGCTGCTGAGGGCAAAGAAACATGCAAGGAAGGGCAGAGATTTGATGTGAGGCGGGTGGGCAGGGGTCAGTTTGTGACAGGAACTCAATAACTTCTTTGCCTTTTATTTCTAACAATATCTCTGGTAAACTTAAAAGTTCATAATATTTTAGCTGTTTATATTTTTCTACTTTTCTTAGAAGTTGCCATATTCATTATCAGTGAGCTTTTTTAAAATTTTTTAAATTATTATTATTTTTTTTACTTTACAATATTGTATTGAGCTTTCTATATGTAGGCCATACAGATTCACCTAAAGAATTCTTCATTTAAGTCCTTACTAATGTTCTAGACCATGTGCTTGATAGCTTACATGCAAAATTATGCTAATTTTCATGCATTTTGCAACAGCAGTATTAGTAAACTGGTTTTAGAGTTGAGAACACTAAAATGGAATCTGTATGTGAATCCTACCTATCTCAAAGTTCACTTTATTCTAGTAATTGGTCTTTGTGATGGTATTTCTGCAAGTAAGTTCCTCGAAGGATAAAGCATGACGAAAAAGCATTCTATGATTATGTCAGTAAGAGGACCAGAGCACACTCCCTCTCTTAAAGACTCTCCATGCGCTTAGGATATTAAAGTCCCTATGTATTTCTGAAACAAAGAAACCCATTTCATTTTCTTCATATGAGCATTTTACAAACTGTCAGAGAATTCTTTTTTTTTTTTTTTTGGTAAAACATTTAACATTCCAGGACATACTTTGGGAAACTTTGTATATTAGAAGAAACTTATTAATAAGAACTCAACTTATTTAGAATCCAAGAAATATAAACCTTATTATATACTCTCAAATTAATGTTTGTCAGAATGAGGGTCATGAACTCATTGGGTTGTGAAATCAATGAAGTGGATCCTAAGCAGTATGTGGGAAACAAAGTAAAACAAATAGGATAGAAAATATCAGGGTTGCATGCAGTAAGCACTGAATCATGAAAAATTTTACTGGGGCACAGTGTAGAATACATTTCTTTCCATGATCATGGCCAAGAACATCTAAAGCCACTCCTTTTATGAAAGTCGCATGAATTGCTCATTATGCAGGAATTATGATGATAACAAATGCTTGAACTGTATGAAATTAACTGTAATTCCATGGGTAACTAAAAAAACTAGCTATTACTTAAAATTAGGTAATTTTAGAGCTGAATTATCTCGTAGAGGGAAAACCAAAATAGAATTTTAGTGATTTGTCAAGGTCAGACAGCTGTTAGCTTGGCCTAGAACACAGAGTTTCTGATTTGTACACTAATATTCTTTTACTTGTCAGGATGTGTGGTGTGTGTGTGTGTGTGTGTGTGTGTGTGTGTGTGTGTGTGTGTATGCCCATGCGCTCATTCGTGTCTAATTCTTTGCAACCCCATGAACTGTAGTCAACCAGGCTCCTCTGTCCACGGGATTTTCCTGGCAAGAATACTGGAGTGGGTTGCCATTTCCTCCTTCAGGGGATGTTCCCAACCCAGGGATCAAACCCATGTCTCCTGGGTCTCTGGCATTGCAGGTGGATTCTTTACTGCTAAGCTACTAGGGAAGCCCCAATTGTCAACATAAATCGACATAATTTTTATTTATAGAACATGAGATTATTTCTTTTTAATAAGTAAGAAAAATAGGCACAGAATTCAGCAAATCATTCCCAGACAGTAAGTCAATGATAGGTTACAAAAATGCTTAAGGCTTTAATTGAAGGAAAAATGTAATTTAGAGATACTTCAGTGCTGCAGTCTAATTATAATTCAAAGCTAATCACTAACTAATTAACCCATTACTGGTGGGGCCATTCAGTTGTTTGGTTTCTCACTTGAACGTGTGAGTGTTCTGTATCTATGATTCTGAGAAGACTTAGATAACACAGCAGTAAACACAAACCCCTCCATGTGTAAGCTAAAGATGCAAGCTTTAAATAATGAATTTGAAGTATTCCCTCTAAACGCACACCATGTTTTCTGAAAAGAAAAGGAACTATGACTTATCGAAGCATTCCTTAGCAAAACACCCAGTAACTTCTACACTTTATTTTAGACAGGTCTCTGTGAGACTCCTTCCAGTGGAAGTCTTGAAAATTATACCTAAATTTGTGCCTATTCATTCTTCTCTCATGGTCTGAGCTGGGAGGGAGTGTCACAAATCGGTCAGTAGAAGTTGGAAATATTTCCTTTTCCACCTCTCTTGCTCCCTGGAAAGCGCCCATGAGAGTCTGCCCTAGGATTCCTAGGGCCTGTCCCTGGATTCCAGCAAACCCTTCTCAACTCTCTGGAGCTCAGGTTGGCGCTATCTCCTCCCAGAAAGATCCGGGCCACAAAGGGCAGAAATCATTTGATAACTTAATCTTGGTGAGAGGAAGAGACGCCTAGGCCTGTGTACTCCAGTGATAAACGGAAGCACCCGGGTGACTCAAGGAACAGACATGGCAACGTTTAAAATAAATACAAACTAATAAGGCGTAAACAAGAACTGAACGCGGGTAGGAACCATCCCCACCAAACGTGGTAGGGAGCTGGTGTGCGGAGGGGAGACTTCTGAGTTGTGACAACCTGGAGGTTCTGGGGCGGGGGCGGGGTGGAGGGAGTTCTCCCCGGGAGGCCCGGCTGGGAGAGCAGGCAGGGTAGCAGGAGGTGAATTTCCTAAAGCCCAGGACCGAGCCTGGGACCCTCCCGATTCCTAGAATGAACTCAAAGCCGGTCCCTCTAGGCGGGGCCAGCAGCTCCCCTGGGATCGCCACCTCTCCTCCGCCCCGTCGCGGGGAAGGAGAAGATCCCGGGATGGGGAAGGGTGCGGGCGGTAAACCCCGGCCACTCAAGCGCCCCCCTCCCCCTCGCCCTGCCTCCCCACCCGGCCCCCGTTCGGCTTCAAAGCCCGACCCTGCCTGGGGCCGGCCGCGGGCACCGACCGTCCTCCCCACGCCTCCCCGCGCCTGCAGCGCCCGCCCCGGGCCGTCCCGGCGGGCGCGCGGGGGGCGCGGGCCCGAGTCCGGGCCCCGCGTGACGTGGGCGCCGCGGCGGGAGGGGCCGCCCGGGCGCGGGTCGAGGGGGGGCTCCGGCCGACTTATTAGCGCCCCGCGGGTCGCCGGCAGCGAGCAGACAACCGCTCAGCGAGCCACGGGAGCCGGCGAGCGGCCCACTCCTCCCACTCCTCCGCCTGCCTCCTCCCCTCCGGCTTCTCCCGCCCCCACCTCGGAGCGAGCCGCGGAGGCGCCCTCTCCCTGCCTCTTTCTCCCGCTCTCGCTCGCTCGTCCGTCTCTCTCGCTAATACTTCCCCCTGCCGTGCTCCCGGGGACCCAAGCATTCTCAGCGCTAACCTTAGGGACCCACGGTGCGCGAAAAGCCTAGAAAAAAGCCGCTGCGGACAGAGATAGTTGGAAGCCCCTCGTCTCTCCCCCCCGCCTCTGCCGGCGCAGCCCGTGCCCGGCTCGCAGCACCTTCTCTCCTGAACACTCTGTTTGGGAGGACGGGGTGAGAAGGTGAAGTGGAAAGAACTGCGGAGCAGAGGGGGCCAGGCTCAGAGCTCAGATTTCATTTTCATTGAAGCCAAGCACGGAAGATCAGTTTTTGTTTTTTTTTTTAATTCTGCCTTTTTTTTTTTTTTTTTCCTTTTTTCCAAGAAACTTACTTTGGGGGGGAAGGTTTTGCTCTGGGCATTTGCTTTGCCCAGCAGTTGAAAAGTGAACTCGACTCGTGATGGTTCTCCTGTCACTTTGGTTGATAGCAGCCGCTCTGGTAGAGGTTAAGACTTCAGCTGATGGACAAGTAAGTGGAAAATAATAACAATAAAAAACTCAAACCCAACCTTTTCCCCGAAACAGTTCCTCCCCCTCTTTCCCCTCCTCTCTCTCCTCCAACCCCCTCCCACCCTTTCTCTGTTATCTGGTGCCTTCACGGTCGGTGTTTTTCGAGGGCTGGGCGCAGCGTGCGGGGCTTTTGGGGGTGGAGGGGGTTACATCGCATGGGAGCCCAGGCTTGTCACCCCTCGGGCTTCACTTTGCGGCATTCGGAACAATTCCCGGTGACCCGACTGCAGTCAATCCGCATCCTCGCCGGGCCATCTGGGTTTCCCTTTTCCGGAGGGCAGTGTGGGCGCTTGAATGAAGTTCTGGACGCTGGGTCCAGGATCCCAGGGCTCCGACTGCAGCAGCCGGAGTCGAGTTCGCGGGGCTTTCTCTCCTGCTCACTGACTCACAGCTTTTTTCGGGCAGCCGGAGGCGGGGGTTTCAGGAAATCCTTGGGCCGGACAGAGAGCGATCCAGTAGACACGTGTCCTGGGAGTACCGCGGCCGGGCTGGGGTTTGACAGTTGGGGAGGGGGGCCCCCGGGGACGTTTCCTGCCCTGCGTTTTCCTGGGCAGAGAGGCTGGAGGCGCCGGCTGCTCTTCTCCCCTCCCCCTCTGCACAACTCCTCCTCTTTTTAAAGCGAAGTTGAGTGCTGCTCTGTTTCTTTTCGGCCCAGCCCCCACCCTTTGGAGCCTCAAGGTGAAGCCCGATGCTCTCAGAAGAGTCCTTGAGAAGGCTCGGCGGGACGAGCCGAGCCCTGTGTAGTCAGTCACAGCAGCGCAGGGCCGCTGGGGCTCTGGGTACAGAATTTCTCCGTGAGTTTTTGTAGCGTCTCTTGGTCTGCTTGGTCTGACCATAGGGTGAAAAAGTAAGAGACTCGTTCTACTTGCTGCCTGACCTCAAATCTGATCAATCAGGATTTAGACTTCTGTTTTGCACGTATAAATTCGGAGACTTTCTTTTCTACTCCTGACCCAATATATGGAGTTTTCCAAAGAGAATATTGAGTGTCAGGATTTATTTTTGCTGGCTTCGTAAATGTTAAAAGTTAAAACGAGCAAACGACACCCTGTCCCAAATTGCTGTTGCATTGGCTCGTGCTCCCCGTCACAGGAACCTTCTACAAACCGGGGTGCAGCGGTTAGGCACCAATCCCAGTCTCCGGCGTCGCCTGATTAGTCAGCTCCTGAAAAGCATTAATGGTAGAAATAAAACGCATGAGGTGATAAGATGAAACCCAGTAACTGTTTCTTTTTCTTACTTTCCCCCCTCCTTTCCAGGCTGGTAATGAAGAAATGGTGCAAATAGGTAAGCCTTATTCTCAGATGTCACTCTTATCTTGGTAGGGAATGAAGTAAGCTAAAGCAAAATATTGTTTCTGAAATTTCTCCCATTGATGGTTAAAGAAGTAATTGGTGGTCCAGGAACATTTCTATTCTTCTCTTCCTCTTTACAGAGGAGGGAGTCACTTTCCTCAGGCTGAATTGTAGTGATGTAAAAATTGTCCTGCAGTTGGGCTTTTCAGGTGTCAATTTATTATCTGTCTTTGGACAAGCCACTGGTAGGTACTTTAAAGGTGATGGAGGGACTAGAAGAAGATTCAGAGATAAATCAAATGAAATCAACTTCTGTAAGGTTAGGTGGAACACATTTGATTAGAAGAGAAATCAAGTGTAAGAATGCTACAAAGAAGAGAAAAATAAAGTACAGATGATGGAAAGTTTTCTCTTAAATTTTTTTCCAGCTTTGAATAATCCCTCTGATGACTTTTATACCATCTGCTTAAAAATCATTCTACTATTGTGTAATATATGTTAGGCCTTTTGCAGATAACATCTAAAACCTCAGTATTGCCTGATGATAAAGGACTTATTCCCATTTTATGGGTGAGGAGACTGAGGCTCACAGAGTGTGTTGTAAAATGTCCCTTCAAAGTACATGATCTTTTTTTGAAGCTGTTTATAATAATATATTTGTTCTGAATTCAGAGACTGAAAGTCATCTGTCAAGAAACTGGGCTTCAGTCTTTTCATACATATTTAACTTGAGTTACTTTAAAAGGTAATTTTCTTTTTGGCACAGTAGTCTGTATATTCTGTGTTTGTCAAGTGATACTGTAAAGTCATCTTTTAGATGAAAAGTTTTTATTACTGCAGACTTAGTTACAAATTGTTGCCTATGTGCTGTGTGCCAGGCACAGTGCTAATTGCTTTATGTGCCTTATGTCATCTATTTGTCACAACTGCACTAGGAGGTAGGGACACATTTGTGCCTATTTTAGATTTGAAGGAAATAAGCTTGAGAGGTTATACAGCAACCTGCTATAGTGCATAGTGGAGAGCTGGGGGACTCCAGAGGTGTAAACTAAATGGAGGGGCCCCAAGATCCAGGCCCAGAGGCATCTGTGTGTAGCCGCCTGTCATCCTGTGTCACAGTGCTCCCTTCCTACTCAGTGCCTGGCGTTGTTGGAACTCCTCCCCAAGCTTAGACCTTCGCAGGAAGAGGAGAACAGATGGGAGGAGACGGACTGAGAACTGCATTGAAAATACGATGTCTATGAAGAGACATTTGTCATTTGTAGTTGATAGCATTCAGCCATCAACAAGTTATCTTTTTAAAGAAGGATTTTTTCCTTTCTAACCAGTCTTCAAGCAAATAGGGAAAAGAAAGCTGTCTTACTTTTTATGTCTTAAGCATTTGATTACTTAAATGTCCTAACATTTCAATATGTAAATTAAAAAACTATTTTAAGATTACTCATTCTATAAGGAATAAAATATATTGCTTTGATTAAATTTTCAGATAGACTCAGCATGTTCATATGTAAGAGGGCCTGGTTGAGACAGTGGTCCAATCCTTTAGCCAACAGAAACTACTTTGGTAGCTCTTGTCCTCAGGGAAGAAAGGAGTACAGGTCTGCTTTATTTTGATAAGAGGGAGATGAGTAACAGCACAGAAGAGAAGAGGTCAGGGCACTCTTAGGTTGTGTTGCTGGAGATGTATTTTCTCCTCTGCAAGTTTATTTGCTCTCAGCAAGTGCCTCTGCTTTATGAGATTTCTCTCTTTGATTATTATCAGTTTTACTTACCATTTTCAAATTGAGTTGAAGGGAAGACATATAGATGAAAGTAGACTTGACTCATGAATCCTGTGCTAGCAAAAGTGTATCATTTGGCTTTGGGTTATAATCATTTGTGTTTTCTTAAGAGGGATATAAAATTTTATTTGTAAAATATATTTAAAAAATGTGATGTGCAGTAATGAGATTTCATTCTCCTATCCCTGTGCATCAAGGGATTGCTAACCTGGAGGTTTGGTAAAGCGTACTTTTCTACATATAATTAAGTAATTTTTTTCCAATAATTGATTGAAAGTAGTTTTGAACAACTTATTAGGAAAGACTAATAAGGTTAGAAAAATTAATGAATTTATATTTATTGATCTACAAATTGGTTAGGTAAAATTCCATGTTTCAGAATAATTTGTGAATGTCTCAGGAAGAGTAAATATAAATTAATAACAGACCACAAATTGTTAGGAAGCTAAATTAAAAAAATACTTACTATATACACACACACACACAGGTGGTGAATATAAGCGTACACTTTGCTGATTCTTCATGAAGGGGACACTTCTAGGTGACCAGCACCTGGATCAATAAGATCATTACTAGTGATTTGTGTCACTTTCCTAGCAGGATCCCCATATGAAAGGTGACTTCTAATAGGATAGATTAATTTAGCCAGTTTTTAGATGCTTTTTATAAACAAAAATAATGTACACTTTTTAATGTTTGCCTTAGGAAACCAATTTAAAAAATATATATCTGATGTGCTTCAATCCCTTAGACTAGGAAGGCTTTTACTTAGTTGGGGAGAGAGCAGTCTGTGATGGGGGCAGGTTGGAGTATATACAGATGTCACCCATGAAGTGTGGAGAAGGGCAGTCTGTGATGGGGGAAAATTGAGTGTATACAGATGTCACCCATGAAATGTGGAGAGGGCAGTCTTTGGTGGGGGCAGGTTGGAGTGTATACAGATGTCATCCATTAAGTGTGGAGTAGGAGATATGGCTTCTTTACTTTTTTTCCCACGCAATGGAAATGAGGTATGGTATGAGGGAAAGTATGTTTGGCTCTCAGGAAAACAGGCAAATGAGTTTTGATCTGTCTAGTTATCTTCCCTTTCATTCACCAGAGAGGAGCTGTCTACTTGGTGGTATAGTCACTAAGTCGTGTCCGACTCTTTTCGACCTCAAGGACTATAGCCCGCCAGGCTGCTCTGTCGATGGGATTTTCCAGGCAAGAATACTAGAGTGGGTTGCTGTGCCTTTCTTCAGAGGATCTTCCTGACCTAGGAACAGAGCCTTCATCTCCTGCATTCTTTACTGCTGAGCCACCAGGGAAGCCTCATCTACCTGTCTACACCCATGCATACATGCATACAGAGTATATGTGTGCTCAGTCGCTCAGTCATGTCTGACTTTTTGTGACCCTTTGGGCTGTAGCCCACCAGGCTAGAATACTGGAGTGGATTGCCATTTCCTCTTCTAGAGGATCTTCCCGACACAGGGATCGAACCCGTGTTCTCCTGCATTGCAGGCAGATTCTTTACCATTGAGCCATCAGGGAAGCCCATACACAGTATATACATACATCCATATATACCCATACATACATACATCCACATATATGCACACATACATACATCCACATACATACACACACATACGTTTGTGCACACACATACATATAGGTGCATATGTAAATGTGTGTGCACTGTGTATACATGTGTAAATGTGTTTCATGAGATAGGTAGCATGTTCTGTGACATACCAAGGAACTCTCATTTCTGACTCAGACTATGACCTTGGTAGGTTGCCTAGGGTAATTGTGAGTAGCTTGCTGGCTGGCCTGATGGGATAAGGAGGTTTGCTCTGTGACACATGTGGCTTAGGAAATAATCATGCTGCTGCTGCTGCTGCTAAGTCGCTTCAGTCGTGTCTGACTCTGTGCGACCCCATAGATGGCAGCCCACCAGGCTTCCCCGTCCCTGAGATTCTCCAGGCAAGAACACTGGAGTGGGTTGCCATTTCCTTCTCCAATGAAAAGTGAAAGTGAAGTTGTTCAGTCATGTCCCAACTGTATCGACCCCATGGACTGCAGCCTACCAGGCTCCTCCGTCCATGGGATTTTCCAGACAAAAGTACTAGAGTGGGGTGCCATTGCCTTCTCTGAGGAAATAATCATAGTTCTTTATAAATTGGAGAATCTGAAAAAGAATTCTCTGAGTCCTTTTGTTTCATAAACCACAGCTTTGAGATCACTTGAGTATCCTCAGAGGGAAAACCACTGTGAGGCTTTGGTGTTCAGCCACCTTCCCTCTCCCCCGATCCCATCCCACCCCGTCCCCTGCTCTTGGAATTGAGACATGTCAATCTTTTTCTGCCCTATTACTGTTTCCAGTTTCAAATTCCATTGCATTTCATTCTTAACTAAATGAAGTTGCTAATCTTATACTCTCAGATATCTGGTTTCCTGAGAAATAATTTTTCATTATTTATAGGTACTCATTTCAAGGTGAAGTATAGAATAAGTGTTTCCACTAATGTAGACCTTGAGAGAGCAAAGACTGTCTTGACGACTGCTGTGTCTATCTCCTGCCCGTAAACAGGGCTTGGTACCTTGTGACTCTCAAATATCTGTTGTCCAGTGCATAGATCTAGTAACCAGGTTATTAGCACTTTAGGATTTGCCTGTGTTCTGGTTTTCTTAAAATATTCTTGTTCTGTGCTCCTTTCCAGGTTTAATTGATCCCTAGGAAAATGAGGATAGAGACAATGGATGTACAATTAATCATTCTGTGTTATCAAGGCTCCTTGTGACTTCCTTTTTCATTCCACAAAGCCAAGGACTTAGGCTTACTGTTTTTTTATGTTTTTGTGTTTGTGTTCCACAAGTATTTGTCAAATTGAATCAAATTATGTGCAAGTTTGAAATGTCTGCTAATTTTGCCCTGAAATCTATTTGAGATAACTTGCCATGTTTCTGGCATCAGTGGAAATAAGATAAGCAATGATTGTAATCTGTCAATCTAGTTTGCCAGCAGCAACACTCAAAATGTGGTCTAAAGGAAGTTTAAAGGGATCCCTTGTAAAATTTAGAACTTCAGCCACCTAAGCCATTGCTCTTCTCTGTAACTAAAGATCATACACTTGACTTTACTGATTTAGCTCCTGTCCCACCATTGAGCACCATAATGATCTAAGTTAAGTGTTTTAAGTGTCTTATGTAAAGATGTTATTAGATGCAGTATGCTACCTATCACTGGCAACTTACTGCTCTTTAGCTGAACTGTTTCTTCCCCATACGTCACTGTTTTCTTTTGTCGTTGTACCATATAATCATGATATTGCTCAGAAATGTTATGAAATCTCCAGGGTCACCTCTGTTTCCAGGATGATTATCTTTAAGCACTCTTTGCTTATGGGTAGCCAACCCAGATTACCTTGGAAATCCATCAGGGACAGTTCCAAATTGCCTGCTGAAATCATGAGTGGTTGGACTCATGCTTGGGCTGGATCTATTGACAGTGAGGATCTATTGACCGGATCTATTGGACTCATGCTTGGACTGCATCTATTGACTGTTTGGACTGGATCTATTGACAGTGAGGACTTGAATGGAATCCCAGTGCTTCCTCAAAAAGGATTGCTATTATCAGAATTTGGGGAACTCTCATCTTACACTTCCTCTAATAAGAGATCGGCTTTTACTTTTAAGCTGTACTACTTCTATTCTATTCTAAGTTGTTGAATTGTGCTTTGTAATTAATCAGTTATGGTTCTGATTATAAATGCTTTACATGTGCCCCTTGTGGTTATCTTCTTTTTCTGTATTCCCCAGGTTTTAGACAATCATTCCAGATATCAAGCTCTTGTTATAACTTAGAATACTCTTGTTCAGTCTTCTTTTAATACACAGATTGTGGGATTTTTTTGTATACCTGTTTTTGTTTTCTTTAATATTTTAGCATAATTTTCCATATCATTACAAACCCCTTGTAAGCATCATTCAGTTCAGTTCAGTTCAGTTCAGTTGCTCAGTCATGTCTGACTCTTTGCGACCCTATGAATCACAGCACGCCAGGCCTCCCTGTCCATCACCAACTCCCAGAGTTCATGCAAACTCATGTCCGTCGAGACGGTGATACCATCCAGCCATCTCATCCTCTGTCGTCCCCTTCTCCTCCTGCCCCCAATCCCTCCCAGCATCAGGGTCTTTTCCAATGAGTCAACTCTTCGCATGAGGTGGCCAAAGTATTGGAGTTTCAGCCTCAGCATCAGTCCTTCCAATGAACACCCAGGACTGATCTCCTTTAGGATGGACTGGTTGGATCTCCTTGCAGTCCAAGGGACTCTCAAGAGTCTTCTCCAACACCACAGTTCAAAAGCATCAGTTCTTCGGCCCTCAGCTTTCTTCACAGTCCAATTTTCACATCCATACATGACCACTGGAAAAACCATAGCTTTGACTAGAGGCACCTTTGTTGGCAAAGTAATGTCCCTGCTTTTGAACATGCTATCTAGGTTGGTCATAACTTTCCTTCCAAGGAGTAAGCGTCTTTTAATTTCATGGCTGCAATCACCATCTGCAGTGATTTTGGAGCCCCCAAAAATAAAGTCTGACACTGTTTCCACTGTTTCCCCATCTATTAATTAACCTTAATTTACGTGATCGTTTCCCTAACGGCCTCCACCTTCTTATGATAATGAATGTTGCCGCGAAGTGTTGCATGTAGATTATTGTTCACGTTTCCAATGACTAGTTCTGGAGAGAGTCCTAGAAGCTGATTCCTGAGTAAAACCAAATTAACAGGGTGCATTTTGACAAGTGACTTTTGAAGAAGTTTCTAAGACCCGAATTCTGACTAGCAATATATAGGAAAGTGTTGATTTAAAATATTTTAATTTTAGATTTGATTCTGCTCTTCTTGATGTTTGAACATAATTTTTAAGTATTTGGTTATTAGTCTCTGAAAGATGCAATGAATTAATCATTTTTTAGTTATCAAGTACATCCAAATGTGAACCATTATGGAGAAGGGAAAGGCTACCCACACCAGTATTCTGGCCTGGAGGATTCCATGAACAGTATAGTCCATGGGGTTGCAAAGAGTTAGACACGACTCAGCGATTTTCACTTTCACTTTCATATTATAAAAAGGTTTTGTAATTTTATCAGTACTGGAGGACGACTTGTCCAACTCCTAGAACAGAATTTGAGAGATGTATGTTCTTTAGAATGCCTAGTAAAGAGCGGGAAGTTTCCTAGCTTAGGAATCTCTGTTCCCACATGTAATTGATCCATCCTAATTTTCTGAATATGTTTACACATTTTGCTGACTCACTGTAAAGCCCTAGGAGAGATTTGTGGTAAAGTGTCAGTATCTTGTGTATAAAAATGAGTGCCACAAATTCAGCATGATGAATCTTTTTGGAATTTAGAACAAATTGTGAGAAGCATGAAATAGTCTTGTTCTCAAAGTGACTGATAAAACAAAAAAAGTATTTAGGAAACTTCTAGAAAGTAAAGGAGGATTAAACATATAGATCTTCAAATATTTGGATGATAAATCACATTGCCGAGAATTTTTTAAATACTTAATACATATATTTTTGTATGTGCTAATGCACACAAATAAAGATAAAAGAATGATTGAAATGATTATTCATGTGAATTTGCATTCTCTTTATTTTACATGTAAAATCCTTTCTTTTTTACAAGTAGAGTCCATTCCTTAATCTAAAATCTAACTAGTGTATGGATTTGTTGGTCAGTCGCTCAGTCGTGTCCAACTTTTTGTGACCCCATGGACTGCAACACGCCAGGCTTCCCTGTCCTTCACCATCTCCCAGAACTTGTTCAAACTCATTTCCATTGATTCAGTGATTCTCAGAGATGATCCAACCATCTCATTCTCTGCCATCCCCTTCTCTTCCTGCCTTCAATCTTTCCCAGTATCAGGGTCTTTTCTAATGAATGGGCTTTTTGTATCAGGTGGCCAAAGTATTGCAGCTTCAGCTTTAGCATCAGTCCTTCTGATGAATATTTAGGATTGATTTCCTTTAGGATTGACTGGTTTCATCTCTTTGCAGTCCAAGGGACTCTCGAGAGTCTTCTTTTAGAGGACCAACTAATATTCATTTCCTTTCCTCTGTCAAATGGTCAGTGGCACAGATGCTTTTCACTTTGTGGTTTAAAATCCTGACTGTACCACTTTCTAGCTGATGACCTTAACCTGAAAAAGTGTCTTTGTCTTGTATGTGACAGAAGTATTCTATTTCATAGAGTTTTAATGGATTCATATAATGCTGCCACATGGTGAGCCAGCTAGAATAATACATATTATTATTACCTATTACCTGTGGGTATGTCTTAGTCTTGTGCTTTTCAAAAAACACTTTTACTCAGGGAGAGCTGCCTCACACTAGTCCCTACATTTCCTTTTTTTTTTTTGTCCCTACATTTCTGATAGGTCTGCCCACCACCATGGCTTTCCAAGTACCTTAATTTAGTGTGTCATGGACTTGTATGCTATCCAGCCACTCAACTTACCATGTGACAGCTCTTTAAGAGTTCTATTTTCATGTATTAGCTTCATGTTGGCATTTCAACATAGTGTTGCTTAACTCATTGGAATATAGTAGTAGAGGGAGGAGTTGGATAAGGAATAGTGCAGAAACAGTTATTCCATGTGGATTCCACACCAAGTATATTTTGTATATACTGGACATAATTCTTTCTTCATTTCACTTTATTTATCGATATCCCTTTTTTCCATTTCACTGAGCAAAAGTTTCTATATTAATCATAACTCCTTGGGATGCAAAAAACAGGAACCCAGTTGATAGTGGTTAAGGAAGACAAAATTGATCAGATATTCAAAGTCAGGTATAGCTGGATTTAGGTCTCAAATAATGTCAAAAATCAATCTCTCTCTCACCCCATTCCTCCTTTGCCTCTCCTTCTATCCTTCTCCCCGTCCCTTTTCTCCTTTCCTCTCTTCCTTCTCTCTTTCTTTCTCTCTCATTTTTCCTTTGCGTTGGCTTTATTTCTCTAGTAGCATAAGACTGTGACCATCCAAGATCCAAGTTGTGGCAAAGACCATCACCAGCAACTCTGGGCTATCATCCTACCTTTCACCCTACTAGACAAGACACTTCTGTCCTGGCAGCTCCAGTAGTAGTTCCTGGTAGAGCTTTTATTTGCTACTTGGCTTGAGGCATATGTCGTTTTTTTATCATTAGGTGTGGAAAACCGTTCAGTGAATGTGTGTCCACCAGAGCTGCCCCTGTCACGACAGTCCACTCAGTTTCCTGATTTACATCCTAGCTACCTAAGCCTGAGCCCTCTCCTGAACCCCATGCTTGCAGACCCTTCACCACAGTATTACCTATTGACAGTCCTCCTCCTTGGGCATTGGCTCTAACATCCCAGAGAAAAGAAATGGAACAGTCAAAAAGAGTCTAAAATGTTATATCTTGGGATAGAGGGAATTGGGTTGCTGCTAAGACATGGAAAAGTTCCTTTTTTGTTGTCTTTACCAGTATTAATTAGATGTACATGTGCCAGGCTCTTGCAAAAAAAAAATAAAACACAACACCTTATTTTCAAGCCATGCCTAGTGCTCAGTGAGGCAAGTGCTCAGGTTAGCCTGGATTGAGCTGTTTCATTCTTGATGTATAGGGACTGAGAGTGGAGCGTGAGACAGTTAACCTGAGGGAAAACTGAGGTTCAATTAAAGATTAAAAGGGGATGGATGCTGGGAGTCACAAATGTCCAATAACACCACAGCTGTGAGGACTTCCAGCACCTTGATGGGAACTGGTGGCCGTGGCCAGCAGAGGAACGGACCCCCAAGATGTCTGTGTCTGAATTCCTGGAAGATGTAAATACATCACATGGCAAAGAGGGATTAAGTCTTCAGATGGAGTTAAGGTTGGTTATTTCATATCAGATGGTTTTTCGTACTTTTTGTCAAACCATGAACCAGACTATTTTAGATTTGGAAAAAATAATTACCACAAGTAACATTTCAGTGAAAACCTTTAAAGCTGCTATCCACATTTCTTATCTGTCATATTTTCCTCAGCCTTTGGCCCTGGGGATAAATGCTACTTTTCCTGGCTTTAAATTCTAGACTCAATATTAGTCTCTAAAAGTATTATCCATCAAAAAATTGTAAGACGTATGAGAAATATTAATTTTTAGAATGTCTGATAGTTCTCTTGTGTCTGTAAAGTTTCCAATGATGATAAACGTAACCAGTAAAAGTGCTTCTTAAAAACTGAGTTTGAAATGTTAAGATTTTGGCATTTGGGCTTCACTTAATAAAGTAAAGGAGCATCCCAGGTGATGCAGTGGTAAAGAATCCACCTGCAATGCAGGAGACACAGGAGATGGGGGTTTGATCCCTGGTTGGGAAGATCTCTTGGAGGAGGACATGGCAACCCGCCCCAGTATTCTTGCCTGAAGAATCCCATGGACAGAGGAGCCTATAGTCCTTGGAATCTCAAAGAGTTGGCCATGACTGAGTGACTGAGCACACGCAGAGCACAGCACTGCACCAAAAGAAAAAACAAACTCTACTTGTTAGCCTGTTATTGATTATTTGATTATTTGAAGATGTAGCAAACAAAGAAAATAGTTGGATATATTTCTGTAAAATAGTTGTTCTTTTCGTAAAAGATCTCCTCTTACCTGATTTCATGTTCTGGAGTGCGAAAGAATGTGCTGTTCTTTCCTAAATGGCTCTCTTGAACATAAACATTGTGCAATTGCAACAAATATTTATGAAAAAGCCAGATTTTTTAAAAAATGAGAAGAATTTTGAAGTTCACAAGTATTTGTTCTTTCTTAATAATGAGTATTAAAAAAAAGCAACCCCCCCAAGAGTTGTGAAAATAGGTTTGCAACTACACTAAAAGACATCAAAGCGTTTCTCTGCCTTGTGGCAATCACAGCTTAGAGGAGATGAAGTGAGGAAAAAGGAATTTGGCTGCATTCAGAAGTTCAGCCTGTTATCATGATTACTTTTTAATTGCCTTTGATAGAAGATGTGTCCCCATCTCTGTTGGTGTTTACAGCCTGGGTGAGGCCTCTGGCACGTGATGTCCTCTTAAGGTCCACTCTTCACCCCACTCACATCTCTCTTGGAACAGCTGGCCCCTGTCATTTCTGATGAAATTCATTCTCTTACCCTTGGCTCAGGATTTGGAAATGTTGTTGTTGGAGCGGCTTCTTGAGCAAATCTTGAAAATGCTTATTTATTTCATTCTTGTGGCCAGATTGTTGCATACTGAGAATTTATACCTGATAAAGGAAATTGCCTGTGTGACTACCTCTATAGTAGGGCAATCAGCCAATTCGTGGGAGAGAATCCCAGTCTCTGACTTGGGTAATGGAGCATGGGTTTGTAGAGCCAGTCTGGACTTCAGGCCATTTGGTGTCATGGCGTTCAAGATCCCTCCTAACCACCAGAAACAATAGCTTGGGTTGGGAATGGAGAGGGGAGAGGCCCGAGGGCAGCTGGGACACAAGTGACTTCCTTCTTGTACAGCTCTAGCTGGATGAGGATAGTACCAGCAGCTAACTTTACATTTACTGGGATGTTCTTAGATGGACCAAGGCCTTTATATGGTTTTATCTCTTCTTCCTATTTTACAGGTAACCTGTCTGAGCCTTGTATTTTCGTAATTTGTTCGCAGGATGCCAAAGAGCACATCAGCTTGAAATCAGCATTCAAATGAAGTGCTTTTTGACTCCAGACTTTTCATATAGAACCGTCATATCCCACTTCCTTCTTTACTTGGGAACTAAAGCCACGTTGGGCTTCTTAGGTGGCACTAGTGGTAAAGAACCCACCTGAATGCAGGAAACATAAGAAACACGGATTCGATCCCTGAGTTGGGAAGATCCCCAGGAGAAGGACATGGCAGTCCACTCCAGTATGCTTGCCTTGAGAATCCCATGGACGGAGGAGCCTGGGAGGTTGCAGATCATAGGGTTGCAAAGAGTCAGACATGACTGAAACAACTTAGCACGCAAAGCCACATTGTATCAATCATAAGTATTCCAATATTCTGTGTGCCTGGGGTAGCTTTGGTTTTAATTAGATCGGCTAAAAATTGCTGTGATACATGAGAACCTTATTCTGCAGCCATTCTTGGTCCTAGCACTGTTGATTGTAGGCTTCTTTTCTCTTGCTCTTCTAGATTGTGGTCTTCGTAATGTGCTGGGGACATCTAGTCTCCTCTGGGAGACATTTATGTAGCGTCCTACAGCATATTTAGAAGGGTACCAAGCTGCCTGTCCTCAGTTCTGAGCGCATGTGGCCAAATGTGTGAAGGCGTTAAGATGATCCCAAAGCCTGGGTCATGGGGTCCTGCTGTGAGAGCCCTCCCCCTAGGAATCCCCACTTCCAAAAATAGATGTTAATTTCTTTTTTCCCCCAAAACTGGTGTACACTGGGGATATTTAAACACATTTAACATCACCCTTCAGCCCCCAAAGTGCTTAAAATCTCTGAAAGGACATGACATCGGCATGTAACTTCTCACCCATAGGGATTTATTTTATAACTGTTGTGCAGACAAAGTATGACAGAGCTAGGAAGCTTAGACCATGAAGTCTGTACTTTAAGGCAAGTAAGCAGGCAAGTTTTCCTGGAAAAACTGGGGTTTGAGAAAGGCCGTGAGGCTTGGGTTAGATTTGAATAGATGGGTGGAAAGCAACAGACCTTTCAATCCTGAAAGGTCTCTAAAGGCAAGAGTGCAGGAGTCTCTAAAGGCAAGAGTGATTAATCAGTGGTGTGATTAAGGTGTAGTGAGCACATTAGCATGCTGCTTTAGGTAATATGGGAGATGAAATCAAAAAGAAGTTGGGGGCAGAATGCAGAGAGCCTTAAATGACGACTTAACTTTTTGATTCAGGCTAAATTACCTAACTTTGAGTTTCCGTTTCTTATGTGTGAAGTGAGGGGATTTGATTAGTAGATAGTATCCTAAGCAATTTTCAGATCTGACTTAGAAATAAAGATATCAGTTTTCTAATTAATCTTATCCTGAAATAATGATCAGTTAGTCGAAACTATTCAGGAAAAAATAACAGGGTAATATTAATACCTAACTTTTATTGAGCACTTACTAAGTGCTGGATCCTAATCACTTTGGATTAGGCCATTCAATTCTTACAGCAAGTCTATGAATTAAAGTCTACTGCTCTAATTTTTTCAGGTGAGTGATGACATAAAAAGTCTTAGTGTCCCGAGTCACAATTAAACATATTCCTCTGTCCTGCATGGTCTGAACATGTTGAGAAATAGCAGATCTGAAAACATGGTTAAAAGATCTCTTACAAAAGAGGCCAGGGTGGAGCACAAGGCTCTGCACGGGCAGGCAGTGGGCGAGCTGACAGGACACCTCACTCCATGTGAGTGTGTCAGGACTGCTGGGCTGAGACAGGGCCTGAACCGGGGTAGGGCGGCGTGAAGTGAAAGAGAACAGGGTCCTTATCAGAAAGGACAGGGTCCTTCCTTCCCGGGAAGAATGACGGTGAGGGCATGCTAAGCGTCACCAACTGCTTATTTTTCCCAGACTGGCTATTCACATCCATCATGCCTCTTCACTGGGGAAGAGTGAGTTAAGGAGGGCAGAGAGGCCAGGATATTCAGAGAAAAATCTTCCCTTACAGAGAATGGGAGCAGGTGAAAGGCACTGCACCCCTACCTTAAGAAAACATGATGTTTTCTACTTGAGATACCTTAGTTGTAAGAAAGAGGCAAGGATGAGATGGTTTTTCAAGGTCTTGTTTATTTTTGACTGTGTGGTTATAATTCTATGAATATCCAAAGGGATTGCAGAGGAGGGGCTAATTTCCTGCCTCTGGTTCCTCAGTATGAGGGGGCTCTGTGTTTGCATTCCAGGAGATCTGTTTTAATGATTAGATACACTTTTGTTGTTGTTCTTAGTGGCTTAAAATGTAAGTTCAGGACATTGTGAATTGTTTGAATTTATAGGCCAGCAGACACTGTGAGAAATATCCCCCACATTTTCGAGCAGATTCAGGCTACAGAGGTTTATGACAACTTGTGTGGTTTGCTGTCATCGATCACTTGATGATAATTACTGTTTGGGGAAAAGACACATTCTAATTTTTGGTGCTTCTTTAGGCTCAAGTTGCTCTCATTTATTCATTCGCAGATATTTATTGGGTGACTTTAGAGTCAGTTTTAGGCACTGGAGACCTATAGTAAGGAGAGCAGATACAAATTGCTACCCCCTGAAGCTTGGATGCTAGCAAGTATAAAGAAACAAGGGTTTTCATGGTGGCTCAGATGGTAAAGAATCCGCCTGCAATGCAGGAGTCCCTGGGTTGGGAAGATCCCTTGAGAAGGGAATGGAAACCCACTCCAATATTCTTGCCTGGAGAATTCCACAGACAGAGAATCCTGGTGGGCTATAGTCCATGAGGTTTCAAAGAGTCGGACATGACTGAGCGACTAAGCATGCACATTAAGAAGTGACCAAATGGACATATATAAAATATATAGTATGTGAGGTGGTGACAACTTTTATGGAGAAAAGTAACATGCAGAAGCAAGATAGTACTAAGACAGTTCCTGGGGTCAGGAAAGACAATGGCAGGGCCACGTTTAAGTGAAGACCTGAAGGCATGGAGGGCTGAGCCATGCAGTTGTGGGGGAAGATATTTCGGCGGAGGAAATGGTGAGCACCGTGACCTTGAGAAGTGAGAATTCCCAGTGCTGGACCTTTCAAGCCATGTTACTCTGAGCGAAATGAGTTTTGAGGAGAAGGGTGGCGTGGTCTTCCATTTGTACCCCTCTGGCTCTGGTTTGGGGACGGCCTGTGAAGGGGAGCATGGTGGTCTGGACCAGGGTAGCAGTAGGGGAGGTGGTGAGCAGTCATAAGAGTCTGGATGTATTTTGAAGGTAGAGTCAATAAAATTTGTTAAAAGATTTTGTGTGTGGTGTGAGAAGAATTAAGGATGATTTAGTGGAGTTTTTGGTCTTTAGAGTAACTGGGAGGATGGAGTTGCCATCTACTGACATGGTGAAGAGGTGCAAGTTTGGGAGTAGGAAGGTTGGAAGTTTACTTTTGGATGTGTTGATGTGCCTAGTGACTATGCACAGGGAGAGGATCCAGGGGCAGTTGAATTGATGAGAGAAGAACTTATGTAGGAATCCTGGGCTGGAGATATGCAATGGTGAACGCATTGGAATTCATGAGACAGAATGACTACACCACGTTAGGGAGGGTACATGGAGAAGAGAAGTCTGTGACCAGGTCGTGCAGCACTCCAGTGTGTATCAGTCATGAGAATAGAGGAATGTGAGAAGGGAGAATGAGAAGAGGAGACCACCGAGGGAAAGATGAGAACCAGTGGAGAATGGTGTTTTGGAAGCTAAAGAAAGGGGGTGTTTCTTAGGAAAGAGAAACAGCAAGTAAGAAGATGGAGTCTGAACCATCGGTTTTAGCACTGCGGAGTTACTAGTGACTTTGGCAAGAGCATGATTGGACTGGGTTCAAGAAAGAACAACATTGGGAAGAGAAGATTCGAGAAATCTAATACGGTCAATTTTTCGGAAATGTTTTGCTATAAAGGGCAGTGAAGTAATAGGAAATTAGCTAGAGATGGATGTGGCATCAAGAAGGTTTTTGTGTGTTTGTTAAAGATGGGAAATATGGCAGTTTATTTATTTGCTGGTGGGGACAGTCTAGTGATGGGGGAAATTGATGAGGAAAGAAAAAGAGGACAGTTGCTAAAGCTGTCTTGCAAAGGCAAGAGGCGCTAGGTTGTGTACATGAATGAAGGCTTTGCTCCTAAGTAAGATCACAGACAGTTCATCCATACTGGGGATAGGAGAGTGGGATAGACCAGGCATGCAGAAATGCCAGTGGGTTGTATCAAAATTCACTGCTTCTGAGTCAGGCTTGGGTAATTAGTGACTGCAATGTGGCTTTAGTGTGGCCCTGGCTCTCTGTGCTTATGGAACTTATGGCTCACACAAACCTTTACATGCCTATAACTGTGGCCCTTCAGCCATGCGGGATGACAGTTGTAGAGTTTTGCACTTTATTTTATTTATACTTTTTTGGCTACATCACAGGGATGTGGGATCTTAGTTCTCAGACCAGGGATCAAACTCATGCCCCTTGCATTGGAAGCTCAGACTCTTAACCACTGGACCACCAGGAAGTCCCTAGTTTTGCATTTTAAAATTGCACGTGGGTAATATTTTAATAAGTAGCTAATTTACATTTAAGTTAAAATAGTTAAAACTTACAGAATCCTTTGGATTTAAATTTTAATCTCACTTAAACCTCTTCTATGACTTTAGAACTATTACTAACCTCTAGTTAACAACTGTGGAGAGGGCAATGGCACCCCACTCCAGTACTCTTGCCTGGAAAATCCCATGGACGGAGGAGCCTGGTAGGCTGCAGTCCACAGGGTCGCTAGGAGTCAGACAGGACCCAGCGACTTCACTTTCACTTTCACTTTCATGCATGGGAGAAGGAAATGGCAACCCACTCCAGTTCTTGCCTGGAGAATCCCAGGGATGGGAGAGCCGGGTGGGCTGCCGTCTGTGGGGTCGCACAGAGTCGGACACGACTGAAGCGATGCTGCAGCTGCCGCCGCTGCCGCAGCAGCCTCAGTTAACAATTGAGGAAGCTGAGCCTTTAGGAAAAAGAACTTGCTCAAGTTCACGTGTCGACTTGCTGCTTTTTGACACTATAATCTGTTCCTTGACCATACTCTGTATTGCTTTGTGGAAGTATTTGGTGCTGTGAAATGTATCATTTCTGAATGCAGTAAATTAACATTGGTTTGCATATGTGATTGTAGCATGAGATTACCGTTGATAACTTTGAGTTTTACCCACCCATCCCTTTATTTTTCTCCCCAAGACCTAGAATTTAAGAGCCTTTTACAAAGTTTTTGAAGCTGCAGTAGAGGAAAAATTGGTTGGTTGGCTGCAGATAGGCCATCATCATTCTTGTTTTCCTTTATAACTCAGGTGTTCAATTAGAAATTGCCAGCAAGATGTTCCCTCTATTCTGAATGAGTGTGATCTTCAGTGTCAAGGTGATCAGAATTGAAAATTTTCTTTGGCTCCTTGTTTGCTATGTGTCAGGCTTTCTAGGTCTGCTTTCTCATTTATAAACTAAGGGTAATAATACTTACCAACTGTGATTGTTGTAAGAATTAGAGAAGGTGTATTCCCCAGGACAAAGCACAGTGCCTGATATTTATTCTGTAATACATGGCAGGTGACTGGGTAGCTCCGTTGTCCGTTCCATTAACTACTGTCCTACGGGGTGGTAGCTTGAGGGAATATTAAATGCATCTTTTTCTTTAATTCCCACCTGGAAAATGACTCATTCAGAGTTTAATTTCAAAATTGTTTCTTGTGTGTACATTTTAGGAATGGTTTATTATTTAAAGTTGGAGAAGACAAAGCTCTATACAAACATATCATCTTTATTTTGAATAAAAGTTCAGAACATATTGTCTCACAGTGGAAAAATGGATTCACCCCAGAAAATTTAGGATGTATGGCTTACTGTCAGCATGAAACTCTGGGTATCCTCTTGGGTGTGGAGGAGACGCCCTGCATTTTTCCTAAATTTTCTAGTTGTTCAGTTGCTTAATCCAGGCATCAGTATATTGTCTAGATTTTGGATGTGTGAATTCCCTTCAATGGAGATGAGAAATCCATGCATTAAAATGAAATGTTGTTCTTTCTTTCCCCGAAACAGTAAACTGATGGTTAAAGAAAGAGTTACAGCTGGAATCATTGGTGCGGCGAGATGCTCCTGGGCTGTGGATAGTTAAGTCAGAGTTGTGGATCAGCAGAGACAAAGCAAATGTTCTCCAGTTACCCGCGTTACTAACTCATACATAGTAAACACATCCTACTGATAAGAGTCCCTGGCGAGGACAAAGTCTTGTATGAGATGATACTGGGAATACTGAGATAAATGGGGAATTACTTATCCTCCAGGAATTAGTTTGGGGTTGGCTGTGTCAGTCCATTTCCAAGAGCCCAGTTCATCCCTTCCTGTGGAAACCTCCCCCTCCATCACCCTGTTTCTGTGACACTTGAGTTCATTCTCTCAAATTTCAAGTTCTTTCTCTCAGCCAGATTTTATGAAATCATCTGTGCATACACCAACACCTATGCAGGTCTTCATGATGTAGAGAGACTGTAGAGAGGCAGGAATTGGGTTGCTTCTGCTCCCTGGAAGCAGGCTTCACTTTACTCTGTGATATGACCCTCCTCACTCCTTCTCTGCCTAGTGAATATGTACAGCTGTGTCACTGGCTGTATACACTTGATAAAAACAGGTATTATGTTTAAATGCACTGGTCATTATAAGTGGTGTAATGGTAACAAACATGCAGTCAAGGAATTTCCAGGTTGCAAAATACCTTCATTTGTCTTCTGGTACTTTACACGTTGTTTGAGTTATTTAAAAAGTAGGAAAATAATGAAAACTTACTGATTGTTGGGGCTTCTCTGGTAGTTCAGCTGGTAAAGAATCCAATGTGGATTCTGTGGAATCCAACCCAGATTCTGCAATGTGGGAGATCTGGGTTTGATCCCTGGGTTGGGAAGATCCCCTGGAGAAGGGAAGAGCTGCCCACTCCAGTATTCTGGCCTGGAGAATTCCAAGGACTGTATAGTTTGTGGGATCACAAAGAGTTGGACATGACTGAGTGACTTTCACTTCATGGGATTCCCTGGTGGCTCAGATGGTAGAGTCTGCCTGCAATGTGGAAGACCCTAGTTTGATCCCTGGGTCAGGAAGATACCCTGGAGAAGGAAATGGCAACCCACTCCAGTGTGGAAAATCACGTGGATGGAGGAGCTTGGTGGGCTACAGTCCATAGGGTCTCAAAGAGTTGGACATGACTGAGTGACTTCACCTTTCACAGTGATTTTATAAAACACTTTAAGAACATAGGTTGTAGATTCATTTATGGGTCCAATATGCTAATGTATTACATAAAATCATGAAGCTTCCATAGGTGAGGAATCTTTGTGAATCATATAATTTTTTTCATACCTACTTTGTCATACCTATAGGGCTAGTCTGAGGCTAGAATTATGAAGGTGGAGAACTTTTAAATTCATGCTCTTAGAGTTTCTTTTCCATGTGTTCTTTCTTCATTCTTATTGCCCTGCTTGTTTCCTTTTGCCTTCAAAATTGTTTCTGTTAAGGAAGAAATGGTTCATTTAATGTGTTGTCTTTCCCAAGGATGTTTGCATTTCAGCTGACACAATACTCAAATCTGGCGAAACTTGGCTAAACAGTTAAGTTCTAACTGTGCAATTCAATTAAACATGTGAGTGGCCACCCATGTTATAAAGTGGACCCTTAATATTGAATTTGTATTCCAATGAGGGTCTTCCTGTGTAAGGAGTATGGTGCAAAATAACAATGCTGTCTGCTCTTGACTAACCAGTACTTGTGTATTCAACTTATAGATCCTTTTTACTCCATTCTCCTCATTTGCTGAAAATGTTTTGTGATTTATGGGACACAAACATGATAAAGCAAAGGAAGTGTATGGGCTTTGGAGTGTGATGTGAAGATACAGCTGAGCTTCACAGTTATGTGACCTTGGACACACACCTCCTGAATCTCAGTTTCCTCACCTGTGAAGTATGCTTATTAGGGTTGGTATGGTGGAAAAATATGTATCAACTGCAGCACCATAAACTACAGTGTATAAATTACAGGCCAGTGGTAGATATAGTACAAAGTACATTGTATTTAATACACAAAACTATTGTGATAAGTATAAATTCTAGGATTCTTATAAGGAAAAAAATTAAAGCAATTAGGAAAACTATCTTCTACATAGTAGCAACTTTGTTAAAAGTCTGTAGCAATTATTAATTATATCAATGATACATTAATTGAGTGTATGTCTTGGTTATAAGCAAGCTTGATAAATTTATGGAAAGTTATTTTATTCATATTCTCAAACACATAAATGAGATGAGTATTCACATGTAGTGAAATTTTTTAAAAATTAAAAAAAAATGATTAATTTAACACAGAGTTACCTAAATGTGTTTGAGAAATGATTTGAGTTCTCAAAACTTACTGCTTATGAGACAATTCAAGAATATATTTATTATGCAAGTTGAGGTGCAGTCTTGTGAGGTGGACCCTTGATGCCTGTGTTACATCTTCCTGTGTTCTCTTGTTACACAGGATTCTACAGTTCTGTTTTTTCACCCCACAGATTTACCAATAAAGAGACAGAGAGAGTATGAGCTGGTGACTCCTGTCAGCACGAATTTTGAAGGACACTATCTTTCCCATATTCTTTCTGCAAATCACAAAAAGAGGTCAACGAGGGACGTGTCTTCCAACTCTGAGCAATTGTTCTTTAACATCACGGCATTTGGAAGAGATTTTCATCTGCGACTAAAGCCCAACACTCAGCTGGTAGCTCCTGGTGCTGTTGTGGAATGGCATGAGGCATCTCCGGTGCCTGGGAATATAACCGACCCCATTAATGATCATCAGCCAGGAAGTACTTCGGAGAGAATCTGGAAAACCGAGCCTTTGCAGCCCAACTGTGCTTATGTTGGTGACATCATGGACATTCCAGGAACTTCTGTTGCCATTAGCAACTGTGATGGTCTGGTAAGACTCCTTGCCTTTTGTGTCTGTGTGTTTGCAGGTGTTTGGGAGTGCAGCATGGCTTCAGCATGGTTTGGAAGGTAGAGGTGGAAAGAAAGCCTCATTATTATATTTCAAGTTCAGGAACAAGCATTAGAAAGCATTTCACTGTCAAAGATGTGTGCTTTGGCTTCATTTTGACATGAAGACATTAGTCTAAGAAACCAAAGACAACTACTTTAGCGCTGTTTGCTTATATGTCCACTTGCGTCACATTGGGAATTTTATTTCCTTACTTCTTTAAAATCATCCTGACAACTTTTTAAAGAAGCATAGATTCCTTCAAAATGATAGTATTTCCGTTCTTATGAGGAAACATTAGGTATTTTATTAAAGAAAATATTTAGAAAGCATTCTTTTGCACACCCCTCAGAATGCTGAAATGGGAAACAAGGTGCTTCTCTGTCAGAATTTGTTCAAATTGCATTAGTGTATGAACCTGAGGTGTAGTTCTCTCGCTATGGTGGCTTTACTTTATTTTCTCTTGCTTTTGAATGAAATACCTATATATTGTTATTCACTTTTGTGGTTGAGGCTAATAGTAACTGACCCTTCTTCACACACTCTGAGGATGTGAAATATTTTTGTCTTGCATCTCCAGATGTTATTTGAGAAGTGTGTCAATGTTTATGCCTCTTCCATTCATAATTGACTCCAAGCCTTTGTTCAAAAAGAGCAACCATTTTTCTTTCTGTGGTTGCCAGGCTGCTGTTTCTTGGGAGTTCACAGCTATTCTTTTTGTTTTGTCTCTCTTCTGGGAGTTCTCAAAACAATCCTTGCATTCCTTCTACCTTGGCTCGTCCCAAACAGTACCTTGAATCTTCTGCTGCTGCTGCTGTTAAGTCACGTTAGTCGTGTCCGACTCTGTGCGACCCTATAGATGGCAGCCCACCAGGCTCCCCTGTCCCTAGGATTCTCCAGGCAAGAACACTGGAGTGGGTTGCCATTTCCTTCTCCAATGCATGAGTGAAAAGTGAAAGTGAAGTTGTTCAGTCGTGTCTGACTCTTAGCGACCCCATGGACTGCAGCCTACCAGGCTCCTCCGCCCATGGGATTTTCCAGGCAAGAGTACTGGAGTGGGTCGCCAGTGCCTTCTCTGGAATCTTCTGCTACTGTCCTCTTAATGCATAAGCACAACCCAAAAGAGTTATGATGCCGTATTTTTTACTCAAGGCCTGTTGAGTTCATGGTTGCAGGCTTTATCTGGAGGTCTTGTACTGCCTCTAGATATTCTATAGGGCTTTAGAAGCCTGAACAGAAAACTGAAGAGAGCGTGTGTGGCAGGTCTCCTAGTTGGACCCTTTCAGTTTAAGATTCACAGCATCTCATTGGTGCTAGACCATGCTATGGGGCTTGAAGACACAAGGAATCTCTAAGATTCTTCTCATTCCACACAAATGTTTAATAGATCTGACTTAACTAAATTACTGACTAAAACAATAGAAAGAAAACATCTTCTAGAAGACAAAGTTTAAAATATTCACCAAGAGCTTGATTCAACAGTACTAGAGTATAAAAGGAAATAAATTCCATAAAAGGTACTATTTTATAATACTTCTAAGTATATTGAGTATAAAACTTAATTCAATGTTATTTTTAAGTTTTATTGCATAAGAAGATTACGTACTTTTTGTCTCCCTGGTTAAGACTGAAGCTTGGGCTAGGAGATTTGAAACTTGAAAATCAGTTTAAAGAAGGCAAAAGGCAAGAAAATTATTTTAATAGTGAGTTTTTAAACCTGACTTAGCAATCAGTGTTTTTCTTACTGTACATGTCAAATGATCTAATCATAGATACAGAAATATAGGGCAATAGTTGTAAGGAAGAGGAAAATAGGTATACAGTATGAATATACATTAATTATTAGGATTGATTTCTCATTTTTAAGGTATGGTGTTAACTGTTGACATAGTGTGTCTATTTGTGTGCATGTGCACAACTCAACCAGTGTATTTATTTGTTCCATTCTTTGATCCTTTAATTAATTAAAACATATTTCTGAGAAGTCAATTCTGGGCAAGCGCTGTTCCAGGCATTGTGAAATGATGAATGGTCATGATTACCATTCTCATGGAGCTCAAAGAGGTTAAATTTGCCATAGATTTTAAGTGTCAAAATATCTGGTATACATGTATGTGTATACACACACACACACACACATGCATACTAAAATTATGTTCAACTTAAAAAAGTTGTGATAAAGGGAAGTATCTTCTGGAGAGATTTTATGAATGGGGACAGAGTTTCTAACCAGGCATACATGGCTCAGGCCTTGAGCTTGATCTTGGAAAAGAGAGGAGTCCAGTCTATAGCAGGCAGTGCTGACTATGTGGGTGTACCTAAACAGAAGGCTTTTTAGAGTTTCCAGCTCATAGCAGCTATGGAGGAAGAATAAAGATGACGGCAGGACTAGAAGCTCAGTAATAGAGAGCAGATCAATAGAGTGATGACTACTGCTTCATTAAGCTGGGGACAAATTCTTAAAATTGCATTGGATAGAATAAGCATCTTAGCTGAAATTAAGTAGGAAGTAAAACTGATGTGAATGTAAATAAACTTGACTAATTAGCAGATTCTTAAACCCTTTTTTGTTCCTTTAACTTGCTGTGTAGGGGATTTAAGTTTGACCTTCTTGACCTTAGGAAGAGAAACAGGGATATTGAGATCACATAGATGCCTGAGGATTAAGCTGATGGGCTAGAAAGCCATTTCCCTGGGAAACTCTGGGATTATAACCAAATCTAAGTTGTCTTAGCAGAAAGCAGAGCCCCTCCTGGCCTAAAAATGCCAATGGGACCATCTCTGCTCAGCAAGATGAAGTGAAGTATCCTGCTATGGAAGAGAAAGCCAGTGAAGCCCTACCTGGATGGGTCTAATGTAGATTATTGTTGATGAGATTCCTGTGATCTGATTATCTACGTGGGTCTTTTGAAACTCTTAGTCATAGGGAGCAGCCACAGGTATTTATTTTTCACTGAGATTGGGAAGCTCTTACCATGGCCTTTTCCCTGAGTGAAACCCCTTACCTCTTTTTCTCTAATGCTACCTTGCGGCAAACTATGTATATGTGAAATAGATAGTGGTCTGAGACAGAATTAATTTATATTAAACAGAAGGCTGTGATTTGTAAAAAAAAATAAAAACAACAGTACTGCTCAAAGAGTGTCCATACACCCAGGTCAAGATAAATACTGAAGGTGAGACTATATAAAGAAACTTTATGACACTTTGACATAGTTATTATATTTGTGTTGGCTGCTGCTGCTGCTGCTGCTAAGTCACTTCAGTCGTGTCCAACTGTGTGTGACCCCATAGACAGCAGCCCACCAGGCTCCGACCTAACAGTAAAAACAAAAAATAAAAAGCTGAGGCTGCTATTTTGTGTCTTTTTTGTTTTTTTCCTAGTAATTAGTTTTTCTTGTATTTTACAAAATTATCAGCCCAAGAACAATTGGGGAGAAAAGAAACAGTTTATTTACCCCAGGTAGTTTGAAAAGCAAGTAGTAATACTTAGCTATTCCTATTCCTCTGAACATCAGAAACTTGACTGAATACTACTTATTCCAGGTAACTATGAAATGGTCCAGAGAAGGCGTTGGAGAAGGAAATGGCAACCCACTCCAGTGTTTTTGCCTGAAGAATCCGAGGGATGGGGGAGCCTGGTGGGCTGCCATCTATGGGGTCGCACAGAGTCAGACACAACTGAAGCAACTTAGCAGCAGCAGCATGAAGTGATCACAGGAAAGTTCCCTTAACTTGGACATTATGGAGGAAGACAGTAAATTGCCTTAAGTGACATATGCAGAGCCAAGGTCTAGAATGTGATATGAAAAAGATGTCTGACTCGTGTCTGACTCTACAACCCCATGGACTGTAGCCTACCAGGCTTTTCTGTCCATGTGGTTCTCCAGGAAAGAATGCTGGAGTGAGTAGCCATTCCTTTCTCCAGGGGATCTTCCCAACCCAGGGATCAAATCTATGTCTCCTGCATTGCAGGCAGATTCTTTACTGCCTGAACCACCAGGGAAGCCCGGACATAGATGTACATGATATCTAAAATATTATTCTGTGCATTTCTGAAATCAACATCAAAGTGTTCTGCATGAAGGAATTGACAGTGATTTTCACCCACTGTGGCCAAGAACCATATCTGTTCTGCCTAGGATGACCTTTTTTGAATCTTTGTCAAGATTATCTTTTATGAATGATAGCTAATTCTTTACCGATTACAGCTTTATGTCTTCTCTTACTGTAAGTGAGAATTGTTACGATATTCAGTCATGGAGTTGTCCTTGTTTTCTGACAGCATCCAATTTTTAAAAAGCCCAATTCTCTAGATCCTCCTCCAAATTATCCTGCCAAAGCCTAAATCCTGTTAATAGGTTCTTTCTAAAGCTCTCTTACTGAGATGCTTATGCTTCCCTCTGGTGTGTGTTCTGGCTCCCGGCAACCTAATAAACCCAGCTTGTCAACTGCAGATGAGTTCCTAGTGGTCTTTGGCTGGAGGCCATTGACGTGTGTTACCCTTCTGCTTCTGCGTCTCTACAGTGAGAGTCCAGTGGTCAGGAGTCATGGTGATGGCAGGCATTTCACACACTTCTAAGTGGGAAGATGCTTCTGGCTGAGAATTCCAGCTGAAAGTAGATTTCTTTATTCCACAGAGCCCTGGCATTTGCCCTATAACACTATTAAATCTCCCCTGTGAGTAGTGGCAACTCACAGTCATATTTTGTGGTCTTCAAATTTGCCAAAATAAAGGGTTATTTGGTTAGTAGTCTTTATGTCATGTGTTCATAACATAAGGGAACTGGATTTTTCTAGACTTATGAGAACGATATCCCTTTGTTAATTGCTCTGGATTGTCATCAGAGGAAACTGGTTGAGACTGGAAGAACTGACTGATGATGGCTATTTTGGATTATCCAACTCAATGATTTCCTTGTGGGCTGACTTTATGATCAAGGCAGCTTATCGAGGACAGAAATTTTCAATATTTTGCAACATTTGAAATCCTTCTTCCAGATGAAATCACTGTGCGTGCATGCATGCTAAATTGTTTCAGTTGTGTCTGACTCTTCACGATGCTGCAGACTATATCCTGCCAGGCTCCTCTGTCCACGGGATTCTCCAGGCAAGAATACTGGAGCGGATTGCCAGGCCCTTCTCAAATGAAGTCACTAGGGGTTATCTAATAAAATAACATGTAAAATGGATAAACTCAGGAAAGGCCAGTAAAAACATAGGTGTTTTTTTTCCCTCCTAACTCCTGTTTATCCTGCCTTGTTCTTGAGACCACTCTTAGCCATCCTGAGGCTTCTAATAGGACATCTCCACTATTAGGTTAGGGAGTCTTGGAAGCTTAAAACTTGGGAGCCATAGGCAAAACCTCTTTTCTAAAATGTGTGATAGTCACATCTGATTAGTATTGGAGGTAATTTACCCTTTTTAGATTTGGGGCATGGCCAAATGAAGTCTTTGTGGACAACCACAAACTTATAAAGCAAACAGCCTTCAGACGTCCCTGCCTTAAGACTTCTGCTTTGGGATTTGGTCCCTTCAGAAACATGTCCTCTGTATGCCTATTTCACTAAGTCCAACTGCAGAGGCACTTTTTAAAAAGTCTATTTTAAAAAGTATTATGAGCCAGTGTGCCTGGGATTAAGAATATTTGACTAGTGATTATAAATACAGCTCAATCTGGTAAATGAAATGTTTGATACTAAAAATAGATACAAATCCATAGCTATTTATAGTGGGTTTAGAGTTTTCAAGGACTGATCTTTAGATGTTGACATTTGAACGTCTGCTTTTATGAGGAGAACCTAATCTCTAAAAGCTAGTTGCCTCCCACCTTTTTTCCCCCAAGGAACTTGTCTATGGAAGATGTGTATTTTCCTGATGGGACAGAGGGAGTTTTTGTGTCTTAACCGTGTACATGTTGATTTAAGACACTTCAGTAGGTCTGGGGAACAAAGGACTGAAACCTCGTTTCACTTCCAGCCACCTACACCAGGCTGCTTTTAGCAATGCAGGGTTAGAAGATGCTCAAAGCACCTATACCCTTTTATTTCCATAAGTAGAAAGGAAAAACTAGTTATAAGTCCTCTAGTTTAACTAGTTTGGGAGAACCAGTACTGTGATAAGCCTCGTTGCTTCTTACCTGAGATTTGGCCCCATAGGAGCTGACAGTATTAATCCTGCCTGTGCTGGATCTGGGCTGTTGGTTACATTTCCTACCCTGCCTTCCTCTCAGATAGGCAGCCTGGTTATGCTTATCTGTGGTGAAGCGGAAAAATTTAGCAAGTCTTTGATCATTTTCACATTTTGCACTTAATTTGTATAAATCCAGAATTATACATATGTCAAGCCTTTTGCAAAATTTTTGGCTATATTTCTCTTGTGTGATTTTGAAAATACTTCTTTTTAATAGTTATTTTGTAGCTGATATAAACTATTCATGTTTGTGGGTACCACTTGTTCAACTTATGTTTATTTTATTTATTTATATTTTCGGCCACACTGGGTCTTCCTTCACACAAGCGCGGGCTACTTTCTAGTTGATATGCTCAGGCTTCCCATGGCAATGGCCTCTCTTGTTGAAGCTCACAGGTTACAGAGTGCTCGGGCTTCAGTAGCTGTGGTGCATGGCTTTAGTTGCCTCGTGACATGTGGGATCTTCTCAGACCAGGGATCGAACCCATGTCCCCTGCATTGGCAGGCAGATTCTTAACCACGGAACCACCAGGGAAGCCCCTTCAGCTTATGATTTTATTTACATCAATTTGATTATGGTTTATTTCCCATTACTGTCTCTAACTTTGATATAGTACATTTTTAAATTAAGTTTAAGGGTGAGCTAAAAATTGGGGAAAAAATAAATGTGGTGTTTCACATCTTTCTTTGTATAGGAATGGAAAACAGAAAATAAATAAAAAGGGAGGGAAAGTTGACCTGAGAAGTAATGCTTCCTATTCTTCTCAGTGCCATGGCAACTAGGACTTCATTATAACTTTAATACAGATTTTTAAAGATACTCAAGACACTTTAGGAACTGTGAAAATAGTGCTGACCACATCTTTAGTTTCTTCTTCTTCTCGGTAAATTATCACTAAAACAAGAACAAAAGTACAGCAAGATATTGATATGACACCTTTGTGCATAATCAGGCTTTGAAGTCACAGAGTTCTTGCAAACTAAACCCAGCCTCAAGGTCCTCGACTGCAAAAACTGTTAATCGTGTGGCTGCATCTTTGCTTCTAGGAATACTGATCAAGTTAATAAAGCTTTTGGAAGAGCTAGGATATGTAAAGGGCTAGACTGATTGCTGTGAGCAATATTGAGGTAAGCTGGGCATAACCTTTGTCTTCCTCCAGGAATGCTAGATATAAGATATGCAAAAATAGAACTAAAGTACAAGGCAGGAATGTTTTATATGCTCTAAGACTAGAGTAGATGAAATGTGAGAATCCAGGTGATGGAAAGATTATTTATACCTGGAAGGATGATAGAAGGCTTCCTGGAGAAAGCAGTATTTGTGATCCCAGACAATTGGAAAGATAACCATGTATGTTAAAGTGACCACTGATGATGGCAGAGGTTGGGATGGGTAAGAGGAAGAGCCTCTGAGGAAAGTAGGAGATATTTGTGATGGCCATAAACATGAAGAGAGGATGGGGTAAGAAGATTTCATGAACTTTGTAATATATGTAATGAATACATGGGCGAGCCAAAGTAGTCTTGGTCAGTATTTAGCTGAATGAAGGAGCAAGTGCAGCTTCTCCTGTGGCTCAGTGGTAAAGAATCCACCTGCAGTGCAGGAGACACAGAGGATGTGGGTTCAATCCCTGGGTCAGGAAAAACCCCTGAAGGAGAGCATGGCAACCCACTCCAGTATTCTTGCCTGGAGAATCCCACGGACATAGGAGCTTGGAAGCCTACACTCCTTGGGGCTGCAAAGAGTCAGACACGACCAAAGAGACTGAGTGTGCATGCACGCACAGGAGCAAGTTTAATGCAAGAGGGAGAGAGAGACAAAAGAGGGTAGATCCTAGAGGTGTATGTATTAAGACCAAATTCAGTAACTGTACTTGATAATGACATGCTTGCATGGATATTCAGGATGAAAGGAGGGCAAGATTCGTATTCCTTAATTATGTTGCTTTTCTTTGTAGAAAGTCTTTGCTAAAGTTATGGAGCTTTTTCTCTGGAGTTTAGAGAGATTTTTCTCAGTAGCTTTTTTTGTTGTTTTTTTTTCTAGAATTTATTCCCCAAATTTTTTCTAAGAGGGTTAAGAAAGTTGATTTTTAAAAATCTGACTTCTCCCATCATCTGGGTCCTTCAGTCTTTCAAGTTTGGTGAATGAAGTGCCTCATTTAACCTCTTTGTATTGGAGAAGGAAATGGAAAGCCACTCCAGTATTCCTGCCTAGAGAATCCTGTGGACAGAGGAGCCTCCATAGAGTTGCACAGAGTTGGACACAATTATAGCAGCAGCTTGGCTATAATTTCTTCCATCTGAAGTGTTCTTCTCACTTTCTTACTGTGTTGACTGTTTGTTCCTATCCCTTACTTCTTTTTTATTCTCAAAGGAGTATTTCTAATGTTGTTTTAGTGATTTTTGCTTCCAGCCTAAAGAGTAATTTGATCAAGTTTACCGAACTTTCAAAAAACAAGACACACCAAGATAACCCTGTCAATGAATGAATTGATTTCAGTGTTAAATCTCATTTTATTTTATGTCATTTATCATATCTACCAAATGTATATATGTGTGTAGAAACATATATATGCATGCATATATGTTTATATACATACAAACATACTTATATGCACCCATATATATGAAAAACCATAGAAAAAGTCGAGAAAAATCAATGTTTAATTAAATATTTTGATTCAAAGACCAGTGGCAAAATTTGTTGTTAGGTGTTTAGAGTTGGTGCAGAGCTGGAATGGCACTCAGGTCTGTTGACAACAAAACATAACAGTTTTATCACCCCAAGTTACTTAAATATGCTCCTCACAGTGTGGGTGGTTAACAGAGATCATGACATGAACTAGCTTGTAGATTTTTAATACTGTTAGAAACATAGAGAGATTAATCAGAAATACAATTTAAAAGGGCAATTTTATTATTGTCAGTCTACAACAGTGAACTTGAAAAAACTGTTTAGAATAAAAAGCTCAACTATGCTTTTTGTATTATGATTAAGTTTGCAAAGTTAAAAAAAGTGCTGCAGTTACTCAACTCAGCCTGTGACCTAACATATGGAAAATAGTCTTCTATGAAGTGAATAGTAAAAATCCTGTAACTTTTATATGACCTTCTCCAACTGATGCAGGGCTCCTTTTGTATCATCTTCTCTGAGGGGTACTCTAATCTGTGCTTTCTTGAAGACTTCTAATGATGAGAAGCTCTCTACTTTCCATCTTATTAATATGTAGCTCTGCCATATAGAAAAATCCGATTGACGGAGGAGCCTGGTAGGCTGCAGTCCATGGGGTCGCTAAGAGTCGGACATGACTGAGCGACTTCACTTTCACTTTTCACTTTCATGCATTGGAGAAGGAAATGGCAACCCACTCCAGTGTTCTTGCCTGGAGAATCCCAGGGACGGGGGAGCCTGGTGGGCTGCCGTCTGTGGGGTCGCACAGAGTCGGACACGACTAAAGCGACTTAGCAGCAGCAGCAGCAGCCATACAGAAAGTTCTTCCTTAGATTCTACTTAGAAATATAAAGTGAAAATATCTTATTCCATGTATTAGATTCTTTGCAGTTGACACAGGCATACTAAGTGTGATGGACTTCTTGTTGGTATTATTATAAAACTTCAGTTTCTTGCACTTGAACACTCAGTCATTCAGTGCATCACACAGTATACTCCTTCTGCTTTAGGAATAGTTCCCTTTAGTGGTCTGATAGAACCCATACCCTGGCTGGAATGGAGTTAATGAGGCATAGGTCATAATTTTAACATACCTCTCAGGCTTTTCATTTTGGTCAGTATTTTAAACTATGAATCTCAGAGTGAGACATTATGGAAATAGCAATAAAGAGTCCACGGCATTAGATGGTATATACTGCTGTTGTTCAGAGTCTAGTTTTCATATCTTATCTCATATCTCTTTTATTTGTTGATGGTAGTTAATATGCTATCTTATATCTATTTTTGTTTCCAGTCTAAAGTTCTACTTAAAAAAAAAAAAAAAAGCATACAGCATTTTCTGCAAGTCTGTGGAGGCAGTTGTGAGGGGTAGAGGTGGAGATAAAGGTGGCATGGTGGGTCCCTAGCTCCAATTGCTAGAAAATGCATTTTTAAACTTAAATGGCATTATCAGAGTAGACTTTTGGGGTCTTCACTGAGTTTTTTGATTAGCTGATAGGACTTTCCAATTCCAATATAAAACAATTCTGGAAGGCTTACTTCTGTCTGGTGATGTCTCTAAAAGTTGATGCTTGGGTGTCGTAAGAATATAGCAGGACCCAGTCTGAGCATGTAAGCCTAAGAAAAAATGCAGAACAGCACTTAGCAAGAGATTCTGTAAATGTTAGCAACCCAAACACAGTGGGAAATGTTTTATTTAGCACTATGTGTAAAACAATATGCATTTAACATAGTGATTAAAATCTTGGAGTAATACTTCCTTTGGGCTTGCAGGATATTTGATCTCGCTTATAGGGTGCCACTATATCATGCTTTCCTGCTTGGCTTCATATAGTCCTTTATTTTTCATTCCTAGCTTTGAGGATAATATTAACTGGCTGCCCAGACAAAAAAGCAGACCAATCATAGTGATGTGTATCCAGATAAAGTTAAATCACTGTAAGATCTCTGTTTCTGTTTGGTCAGCTGCATGTCATGGTCACCTTTGGCTTAATATGGTACCACACCCAGACTTAGCATAATGCTGTAGGAAGTCCCTGAACCTTTTATATTGGTCCTAGATCCTAACCATTAATCTAAAAATTTCAAGGATAGGCCCATTTTTATATGCTATGCTTGGAAAAGTTTTAGAAACATGTTAACCTATGAGGATGTTTTGAAATTTGAACTTTACCCATGAAACTACCTTCTTAATCTTCCCCATACTTAAAACTTAGGGGTTTGAATGACATCAGTGATTGTTTTTGTTCTGCCTGTTCCATCTAATGTTTTGAAATACTTTGTAAACCAGATAAACGATTAAGTAATTAACAATTTTACACATTAACTATCAAAAATATACAAAATTGCTGGTCAAAGTTTCCAATAAGTATGAATTATAGTCTCTTTATACTGACTGATGATCTTTTCCAGTAAAAAGGTTTGGTTATTCATAAACCTGTACTGTTTTGTTCAACCTTATGACACAGTAACAGTCATTGCCAGATCTGAATTGTTGCCTCCACTGGTTCCTAGAAGCCCAGAGATCTAAAATTAGGAAACTGTTGACTCTAAGTTTCCAGAGATTCCTTCTAGAACTAATGTTCTGTAACTCTGTAACTAAGTTTGTGGTCTCTTTATCCTTGTGGAGAGTGCATTCCTGGCCAAGGAAGAAATCATTGCTTCCTACTCATCATTTTTCATTTATCATGGTTGGGAGTGGAAATTGCATGTATGAGTGCCACTTTTGAGAAATGGTTACTCTCTAATATGCTCTTTCTGTTTTTTAAAATTTATTTTAAATCCACGAACTATGAACAAATCCTGTATTCTAGAAGGCTCCAAAGGACCCAGCTTCTATTACCATTTTGGGAGATTAATAGCTTAACTCCTAATGAAATGTGGAAATAATCAGTGTAGAGAGAAATCTATCTACCTACCTACCTATCTCTCGACCTACATATGTATGTGTATGTGTATGTATATGTAGAGAGAGAAACATTTATATTTTTATAAAATATTAAAAGCAGAAGAGACTACCCTTGGCTGTGTTGTAGGAGGAGTACCGAATTACCCCAGGATAGGAATGTGTGACGGCTCTGTTGATGCAGTCATTTCCCTGGAACAGTTCCTCATAGGTTACATATGACGTATATGAAATCAAAGTTGAGAGTCATTGTTTTCCCCAAGGGGCCTCTAATCTTAGTGTGTATCAGGATCTCCTGAGGGTCTGTTAAAACACAGCTTGCTTATAGCCACCTCCGAGTTTTTGATTTAGTGGGTCTGTAGATGGACCTGACAGTTTACATTTCTAATACGTTCCCAGTTAGTGCCAGACACCATAACTCAACTGTCTGTTTCTTGTTTGTGTGCAATGACTCTGGATACTGGCTTTTCCCAGCTGACTTGCTTTCTCAAGTAAGGAATTGGAACTTTTTTTTTTTTGGTCTGTAATACTGTCTTGGCCCTTGCCCACTGCCCAGTTATCATCCCAGCCAGTTTAACTCAGCACCCATCAGTCCCAGATTGAATTAACTATGCACAACTGCAACTTCGTCTCTTGGTCTCCTTGCCCAGAGGCAACATATACATTGGAAACCTCAGAATGCCATCTTCCCAGGCCAAGTTCTGGCAGAATACAGAAACTTAAAGAAACTGTGAACTTGGACACATACCTTAATGTGTCTGATCCTTATATTCCTTTTTGATTCATGCAAAGATTTCCTGATGGTAGGGGGAGCTTTGAAGTGTATCCTCGTTTTAATTTCTTCAGTAACCAATATTCACTACCAAGTGCTTGCAGTTTTCTAACATCACTTTGCTTTGGAGAACTGGTTGGGCTTCCCTGATAGCCCAGTTGGTAGAGAATCCGCTTGCAGTGCGGGAGACCCTGTTTGGTTCCTGGGTTGGAAAGATCCACTGGAGAAGGGATAGGCTTCCCACTCCAGTATTCTTTGGCTTTCCTGTGGCTCAGCTAGTAAAGAATCCACCTGCAACGTGGGAGACCTGGGTTCGATCCCTAGGTTGGGAAGATCCCCTGGAGAAGGGAAAGGCTACCCACTCTAGTACTCTGGCCTAGAGAATTCCATGGACTATATAGTCCATGAAGTCACAAAGAGTTGTACACAACTGAGTGACTTTCACTTTTCCCTTTGGTGGTGGGATTGTGCTGCGGGGCAACATGGAGACCTTGAGTTCTCCAGCTGTCCTGAGCTTTAGCAGTCTGGGGCCATCACAGTTTTTGAGCTCTTATGAGTCAGTCCCATACTCTGTCCATCCATACACCATCTCAATACTACACTGAGCTGTATCTACGCTCTCAGCCTAGATGATCTCTTGTGATTTCATGGCTTCAAATACCATAAAGCAGTAACGACCCTCTGTGTCTGGCCCGGACCTCTGCTCTGACCTCTGGACTTGGATATGTGTCCTGCTGTCCATTCAGCTTCTCCACACGGATGTCAGATAACCATCTCAAATTTAACACTACTGAAAATGGTCCCTTAACAGCTACCCCTGTGTGATTTGTCCACAAAGGAAAGTTTGGACCCTAATTCTCTAGCCAGAAACCTAGGCTTATGCCAGATTCCTCTTTTTCCTCATTTCTTTACAAAATCCATAATGTAAGTCTTGAAGTTGTTTTATAAAACATGATCTGAAAGTTGTTTTATAAAACATGTTCCAAATCTACTTATGAAATCTCCAGTGCTACAACTTTGATATAAACCCCTGTCATCTCTTTCCTGGATACTACAGTGACCTCCTATTTTTTATTTTTGGTCTATTTTTGCCCCTCTTCACCCTTCACATAGAAATTGAGGTGACCTTTCTAAATTTGATGAATTTTTCTCTATTTAAAACCCTTTAGTCACTTCTCATTAAAATTCAGAATTATTACTATGACTTTTAAGACCCTATGTCAGTTGTTCTAATAATCATTATGTCTCATAATCACCTAAAGAGCTATTTTAAAGATAAAGAGGCCTAAATAGCAACTCCAAAATACAAATTCATTTGTCTGGGGTGGTATTGGTGGAGATTTAGTCACTAAGGCATGTCTGACTCTTTGCAACCCCATGTACTGTAGCCCACCAGGCTCCTCTGTCCATGGGATTTTTCAGACAAGAATACTGGAGTGGGTTGCCATTTCCTTCTCCAGGGAATCTTCCCTACCCAGGGATCAATCTGACATCTCCCAAGCTAGGCAGGTGGATTCTTTACCACTGAGCCACCTGGGCTTCCCAATACGTAACTAGACTTTAGAATCATTGTTCTCTCCAAAAGGCCTCTAACCTTAGTGTGGATGAGAATCCCATGAAGGGATTGTTGCACCATAGATTTCTAGGTGCCACTTTGGGGTTTCTGAAGAGGAGCCTGAAAATCTGCATTCCTAACTAGTTCCAAACACTACCTTTGGAAACCCCTGTATTACAAGATCCAGTCTCGGCACACTTCTCTGATGCCATTCCCTTGTTTATTATATTCAGTCTCTCTGGTCTGCCTTTTGTTTTTCAAATCCAATTATTTTTCTGTCTCTAACCTTTTGTAAATGTCTCTTTAGCTCAGAACATTCTTTTCTAGATCTTCAAATAGAGGTTCCTTCTCATCCTTTGGGTTGAGAAATATTGGGTTGAGAAATAAAATATTTTTTGGTCATTCTAGGCAGAACAGAAACTTCAGTCAGTCTACAGTATAGTAGTGTCTTTAAACTATTTGTAGCCATTATTGGCATCTCAAATTTATCTTGAATTTATTTTTTACGTTTATTGTTGGGGGACTGTCTCTACTGAGGATGAGGACTGTTTTCCCTGGATCTTTAGCAATGTTTGGCACGCTATGTGCTCAACAAACCAATGTTGACAGATTGAACGGTGTGAATATTAGAATAGGAGATTGATTGCTGCTTGCAACGTGAATTAGAGACCTTTCATTGGTGTCTTCAAATTTTCCAGTGTGTAACTTTTGCATGACTAAGTCAGTGAGTTTATTTCTGCTTTGCAAACAAGTTCATTTGTATCTTTTTTTTTTTTAAGATTCTGCATGTAAGAGATATTGTACAATACCTCCCTCTCTATCTGACCCACTTCATTCAGTTCAACAATCTCTAGGTCCATCCATGCTGCTGCAAATGGCACTGTTTCACTCTTTTTAATGGCTAATATTCTATTGCATGTATATGCACCACCCTGCCTGCCAATGCAGGAGACGTGAGAGACATGGGTTCAATCCCTGGGTCGGGAAGATCCCTTGGAGGAGGGCATGGCAACCCACTCCAGTATTCTTGCCTGGGGAATCTAATAGACAGAGGAACCTAGCAGGCTACAGTCCATAGGATCACACAGAGTTGGACACAACTGAAGTGACTCAGCACGCACACATACACCACATCTTCCTTATCCATTCATCTGTGGATGGACATTTAGGTTGCTTCCATGTTTTGACTATCATAAACAGTGCTGAAACAAATATTGGGCTGTAGTTATCCACGCCCACATTTTTGTTCAGTAGCATAGTAGAAGTATCGTATGTCTCTAAAATTGATTTATTCCTGTTAAAAAAAGGAAACAGAAATCAGCATGTCATCATGTTGCCAAAAAAATATAGAATTAAAATAAAAGACATTATATACATGTTATACTTTGGACTAATTTCTTGGAAGAAAATAAGCATATTGACTTTCTTGTCAAGGTTGTTACTTTAGCAACCTATGGTTCTTCTTTCTGAGCACTGATCACACATAAATTATTTAATGCTTTCCCAGCCTGCTAAACTGGAAACTCCATGAGAGTTGGAATTGTGTTTGTAGTGCTTACTCCTATGTCTTCAAAACCAGGCACCATCCCTTACAATAGTAGGTGCAGGTAAACATCTGATGAGACACACAATGAATGAAGACACAGGACATTAACTCTGTGTCACATGCTATAATCTGTTCACTGTCATCTTCTAGGTTTTATGAACTTTAATTTGAATAAATGCTTTTGTACAGAGTCTCCCTCCACCTTCCTCTTTGGTACCCAGAACACTACCTGGTAACCTTTCATTTTTTTCCATGATTTCTCCTTAATGGAAAGTAAAAATTACAGAAAACCATTCCTCTTGTTTGACTTCTTTTAGACAAGAAATGGGTTTTTCCAAGTTTTGTGTCTCTTGGTAACTCTCAGTCTTTATATCCCTGTGAGTGAGTTTTCTCTCTTTCTGCCTCTCGCATGTGTGTGTTCTAAGTTGATTCAGTTGCATCAACTCTTTGTGACACCATGGACTGTATCCTGAAAGGTTCCTCTGTCCTTAGGATTGCCCAGGCAAGAATAATGGAGTGGGTTGCCATGCCCTCCTCCAAGGGAACTTCCGGACCCAGGGGACCTGTGTCTCATGTCTCCTGCATTGGCAGGCAGGTTTTTTTTTTTTTTTTTTTCACCACTAGTACCACCTGGGAAGTCCCTTCTTGCTTCTTGCTGCTGCTATATGTGTTTGGTTGCTCAGTTGTGTTAGACTCTGTGTGACCCCTTGAAATGTAGTCTGCCAGGCTCCTTTGTCCATGGGGATTCTCCAGGCAAGAATACTGGAGTGGATTGCCATGTCCTCCTCCAGGGGATCTTCCAAACCCAGGGATCGGACCCAGGTCTCCCACATTACATGCAGATTCTTTACCATCTGAGCCCCTAAGTTGCTTCAGTCATGTCTCACTCTTTGCAACCCTATGGACTGTAGCCTGCCAGGCTCCTATGTCCATGGTATTTCCCAGGCAAGAATACCAGAGTGGGTTGCCATGTCCTCCTCCAGGGGATCTTCCCAACCCAGGAATCAAACCTGTGTCTCTTATGTCTCCTGCATTGGCAGACAGGTGTTTTTTTTTTTTTTTAACCACTAGTGCCACCCAGGAGGCCCCTTTCTGTTTTTTCAGTTCGGTTCAGTCGCACAGTCATGTCCGACTCTTTGCAACCCCATGAATTGCAGCACACCGGGCCTCCCTGTCCATCACCAACTCCCAGAGTTCACTCAAACTCATGTCCATCAAGTCGGTGATGCCATCCAGCCATCTCATCCTCTGTCGTCCCCTTCTCCTCCTGCCCCCAATCTCTCCCAGCATCAGAGTCTTTTCCAATGAGTCAACTCTTCGCATGAGGTGGCCAAAGTATTGGAGTTTCAGCCTCAGCATCAGTCCTTCCAATAAACACCCAGGACTGATCTCCTTTAGAATGGACTGGTTGGATCTCCTTGCAGTCCAAGGGACTCTCAAGAGTCTTCTCCAACACCACAGTTCAAAAGCATCAATTCTTTGGCGCTCAGCTTTCTTCACAGTTCAACTCTCACATCCATACATGACCTCAGGAAAAACCATAGCCTTGACTAGACGGACCTTTGTTGGCAAAGTAATGTCTCTGCTTTTGAATATGCTATCTAGGTTGGTCATAACTTTTCTTCCAAGGAGTAAGCGTCTTTTAATTTCATGGCTGCAGTCACCATCTGCAGTGATTTTGGAGCCCCCAAAAATAAAGTCTGACACGGTTTCCACTGTTTCCCCATCTATTTCCCATGAAGTGATGGGACCAGATGCCATGATCTTAGTTTTCTGAATGTTGAGCTTTAAGCCAACTTTTTCACTCTCCTTTTTCACTTTCATCAAGAGGCTTTTTAGTTCCTCTTCAACTTTCTGCCATAAGGGTGGTGTCATCTGCATATCTGAGGTTATTGATATTTCTCCCAGCAATCTTGATTCCAGCTTGTGCTTCTTCCAGCCCAGCGTTTCTCATGATGTACTCTGCATATAAGTTAAATGAGCAGGGTAACAGTATACAGCCTTGACGTACTCCTTTTCCTATTTGGAACCAGTCTGTTGTTCCATGTCCAGTTCTAACTGTTGCTTCCTGACCTGCATATAGGTTTCTCAAGAGGCAGGTCAGGTGGTCTGGTATTCCCATCTCTTTCAGAATTTTCCAGTTTATTGTGATCCACACAATCAAAGGATTTGGCATAGTCAATAAAGCCGAAATAGATGTTTTTCTGGAACTCTCTTGCTTTTTCGATGATCCAGGGGATATTGGCAATTTGATCTCTGGTTCCTCTGCCTTTTCTAAAACCAGCTTGAACATCTGGAAGTTCACGGTTCACGTATTGCTGAAACCTGGCTTAGAGAATTTTGAGCATTACTTTACTAGCGTGTGAGATGAGTGCAATTGTGTGGCAGTTTGAGCATTCTTTGGCATTGCCTTTCTTTGGGATTGGAATGCAAACTGACCTTTTCTCAGTCCTGTGGCCACTGCTGAGTTTTCCAAATTTGCTGGCATATTGAGTGCCGCACTTTCACAGCATCATCTTTCAGGATTTGAAATAGCTCACCTGGAATTCCATCACCTTCACTAGCTTTTCCATAGTGATGCTTCCTAAGGCCCACTTGACTTCACATTCCAGGATGTCTGGTTCTAGGTAAGTGATCATACCATCATGATTATCTTGATCATGAAGATCTTTTTTGTACAGTTCTTCTGCTTCTTAGGAGGATATAAATAGATTAATATCTGGCTAGAACTTGGCTGAATCATTCATTCATTCAGTGGGTACTATGTACTTTCAGTGCTAGGAATGCAACAGCAAGCATAGTCATCATATTTACTCCCATGGAGTTTTTGATAAAGTGGAAAACACAGACTTTGCTTTTTGTAAAGTTATCCAACTGAGTGAAGATAAACTGGCATAAGTACTATTGAGAAAAGGGACGTTGTTTCATGAAATAAGTAACCATCATCTGACCTAAACTAGGGAAAGTTTCCCTGAGGAAATGGTATTTAAGCTGAGTTTTTAAGTGAAGTCGCTCAGTCGTGTCCGACTCTTTGTGACCCCATGGACAGAGTAGCCTGCACCAGGCTACTCCATCCATGGGATTTTCTAGGCAAGAGTACTGGAGTGGGTTGCCATTTCCTTCTCCAGTCACTTTAAGGATGAATAGGAGTTCCCTAGATAACATGCTTGTTGAACACATTTTTGGAAGTAGGAGGGCAGAGAGACCACAAGGTCAGAGTAACCAGGTTGACTGAGATAAAATTTGACTTTCAGGAGAAAACTAATCTGTCGTGGTCCTCCTGAGCTACCCTAGGTGTTTTATCTTAATACTCATACTAATGAAAATTTTATGAGTGCCAATTATTATGTGCCAGACAGAGATCTGTCCTTTACAGGAATTATCTTAATCCTGATGACAGTTCCCACTTATGGATTAAGAGCCCAGGGAAGTGACCATCTTGTCCTGTGTCTCATGGAAGACCCAGATACCTGCATTCATATCCTGTACTTTAGTCTGTTACATTATTCTGGTTCTCAAAGGATATTCCTAATATTTCAGAAAACTTGGGCAGCTTGAATTCCAACATAGACACATGTATGGATATCTCTTTATGTATGTATTTCCTATACACGTATGTATGCAATGGTGTATATGTGTATGTTATGTAAGATGTAACCTTGCGGGTTTCTGGGCAGCATATGTATAGCAAAAATGTATATATGTTTCATCAGTATGTTTTGAAGCTGACAATTGAATCTAAGGATTTGAAATCAAGCAGTTTAACCCTGAAAACAGATGCCAGTTGGGAGAGATAGATGAGTAACAGTAATTAATAAATGCAGCTGAGCTGTTTTCTATCAGATTTGGGTGCCTTTCCCCAGCAGGTGTGTGAATTTCATTAGGGCCAGTGAAAATCTTCTGTGTCTGGCCTTATCCTCTACCACTAAAGCAGCTCATCCCCTTCCACAGTAGCTGCTTATAGCTTTAAATAGCACAGCCCGGACTCTCTGCCAACTTTTGTCAAGCCAGCCAGGGTTACGGTGGGGCCAGTGTTGCATGGATGATGCTGTGTGTATGAGGCCAGGGAAGGGGATAGCGAATTGGCCAGCTGCCTGGGCACCGGTGCAGGGAAGCCGTGGAGCAGTGCAGCAATTTCCTGCTTGTGGTGAAGCCCTCGAAGGCTGGTCCTGGCTAATCCCAGACTCTGAAATTCTTTTGTGATACCTCACTGTCCTCCTTTCCACACCCCTGTGTTTCTCTGGGGGGAATTGGATTTGTGCTGTTCACAAGTACACGGGGGATGATTTAAGGGGATCATTACCCCAGCCCCTCCGTATAGTCATTTTGCTTGGAATTTTCACTATTAGAAAATACAAATGTCATATTCTCTAGTTAGGAGTTTCTAACTTAAATTGCATTAGCAGTTGAGCAAACTTGCTCCTGCAGGACACCGAAGGGCTGGGAGAAATGACGGGTGAAGGGGACTGAACATGAAGCTTCGGTCAGGGAAGGTGGGAAGAATTGGGCAATGCCTTGGAAAATAGACCCTCAGGGAAAGATGAACAAAAGAAAAAGACCACACGTTTTTCCCTTCTTCACTGTTTTACTTAAGTCTGATCTTGACTGCCGATTTCTCTTTCTTTGGAACTTGCAGCCAAAATGATATCCGCAGATGTATTCCTGTAAGTTCTTTTCAGCTTCGCTTCTATCAAGGTGATGAACACTTCCACACTGATATGGCTGATAACTGGCTTGTTTTCTGAGTTATCCCAATGGCCTTAGTGATGGTGTCATTTTCTTTTGATTTTATTATATTTTTTAACCTCAAATAGCCCTCTAATAATTTAGGTTTCAGGCAGAAATTTGACAGTTCTTTTTCCTAAGTTATATTAGGGATGATGGAGCACTTCTTAGTGGGAGGGGCATCTGGTCATGGCTTGCTTCTTGTCCTTTATCCGGGGCTTATCCAGTATGGAGTATTCTGCCTCAGTGAAGGGCTACCTCTCAAAGGAGAGGCATTGACGCTGACTAAATAGCAGAAGGGGCCTGTCCTGAGACTGTCTCTTCTGACACTCAGTGAAAGTCACTCAGTTGTTTCTGACTCTTTGCAACCCCATGGACTATACAGTTCATGGAATTCTCTAGGTCAGAATATTGGAGTGGGTAGCCTTTTCCTTCTCCAGCAGATCTTCCTGACCTGGGAATCAAACCAGGGTCTCCTGCATTGCAGGCGGATTCTTTACCAACTGAGCTATGATGCAGAGCAAATGCGTTTCTCAGGGTGGATTGCCCTGGAGCCGGGAGCACACTTAACCCTAAGGGGAATGTAATAAAGGCCTGTATATCCTCGCAGGATTCTGTCAGCGGGCTGCGCTGTTCTGACAGTTACGGAACCATTTCCCTTGTGTTAGAGATGAAACTAAAGCCTAGGCGAGTGGAGTGGTGATATCAGTGCCCACATTTCTAATTAGCAGCGGGGAAAACTGGTTCCCAGTCTCACCACCATTTTCCCTGTCTAGCATTTGGTTACAAATCCAGAATACTTATGAGAGTTTTTAGGGTAGCTTCCTATTTTATCCAGTTCTAACTTTTCCTTCTCCTCAGCTTACATGAATATTTGATTTGATAATAGTAAAATTATTATCCATTCCAATATTTATTTGAGTTGGCTGCCCCATACTTACTTCTCTTGAACCATCATGCCAGTTCTATATTTCTGAAAATATATACCAGACGAGCAACAGGCATTTTATTTAATAACCATGAAGAGAGCATACTGGCTAAGGGTGCAGACTCTGGAATTAGCAGTGTGAGTCCTGGCTTCAGCACATACCAGACATAAAACCATTCTAAGTCTCATTTTCTCATTAGTAAATGAGATAATAAATAATGAATTAATAATAGTAAAAACTGTTTCATGGGTTATTGTGAGCAATAAAATTCCCATGTAAGCACTTAGTTCTGTGCCTGGGACACAAATATTCAATCAAGTTAACTATTATTGTTCTTTTAAATGTGTTTGGTTTTTGTTGTTTATTACTCCTATAGGTCGTCATCACCTCAGCTTTAAAAACCATAGAACACTGTCAAAATTTACTTGCTCAGGAGGAGTCTAGTGTTATTTTCACAGACAGAGCAGCAGATCTGTGACAGTTCTGAGGATCAGGTGTGTGTAGGTGCCTGGAACCTTCCCACCTCTCTCCTGGCTGTCCTCCTCCTGCCTCCCTATCCCACTGCCCTTTCTCCTTTTGTTGAAATCTCTATTTTTACTTGGTTTTGAAAGGACTCGAGGAGATCACGTCTTAGGACAATGCCAGCTAGGCATTTAAGGAAAGATCAAAACAAAGACTATGTGAAGGAAGCAAAAAGGACTCTTTTCAAGTATCTGAACAAGATTAAACACTTGGGAAATAAAGGTTGCTCTCAAGTTTTTGACAGTTAAAACTTAAAAGGAGATATATTAGTTCGCACAGTTCTCATTTCTTGACAATAGAAAAAGAGATATATTAAACCTTCAGAGGCAAATGATTTCTCCCCCACAGGGCTAAACTCAAGTTATAACAATTGTGTAACAATTATAATCAGGTTATATGTTAAAGGTATTGTTCAGATTAGGCATGGAAGTAATTCAGTGTCAAATGAATCACTTTTGAGTGGGTTGCATTTGATAGTTTCTAAATTTTTTAAATTAGCAAAGGTAATAGGGATGAGTCAGGCAATTATTTCAAAAATGGTTTAAAAGTTTTCAGTACAGATTCTCCATATTTAATTTTAATGAAAGTTTAGTGTAATGTGTAGACTTGCTTCACATATTACCTCAAGTTTTCTTGTGTATTTCTCATTTTAATCTGAGAGTGATATTTGCATAAAATTTTACTATTTGGTTTAATTTGTTTCCACAAATTGAAAAACAAAATGCTTGTAAAATATATGGGACAACATTGTCCTCAGATTTTTTTAATGCCAATTGTTAACATTAATGTTAATTAACATTACATTAATACTTAATGTCATTATTAACATTCTTACCTATTAATTTAAACAGGTAAGAATGCTAGAAACTGTGCTTTACAGGATAAAAAGGACTTATTACTCTGGGCCTGTGTTATCTTTCTGAAATTGTAAAGAAATTTCCTCAAAATTTACTAGAAAGTTTCTTTTTTTCTTTCAGTGCATGTGTCAAATATGGATTGAATAAACACTCTGTGCATACATTTTTTTCTTCTAATACTCAACTTTTAGAATAGTCAAGCCTTTACTCTTTGCTATATGAGAGATTATTGGGTAATGCCCCAAACTCCTCTAAAATTAAAAATTAGATTATTAAATTCAGGCATCATTATCCTACCCCCATTCATTTTGATGAAAAGAGCCCTGTCTGAAAATAAAGTGAGAAAATATTATTTTCAATCTGGTGGGGTTATGGTTGGAATTTTATATTTTAAAACTTAAAACAGTTCTATTAAACAGTTGCTAGTGTTAGGAAATTATCTCACTTTGATATTTGCTTAGCCTTAGATGAGTCTTTATTCCTTTTATTAACTTCATCTGACATTAACGTTTTAACTTTTGTAATGGTTTTAACCTTTAAAAAAATGTCTTAACATGTTAACATTGTCAGAAATGAAGACTGTTCTCTTTTTTTTTTTTTTTGGTTATGATTCATTTCTATACCAGTTTCCAAAAAAAAGCTGTTAGACAAGGTGTAGTGATATAGAATAGAGCCGGTGTGGGGGAGACTTAAAGGTTCAATTTAATACGTAGAATCATCCTATATTTATTCTAAAGTTATCGTCACGTACAAATGTTTGAGTTGGACCATGAAGAAGACTAAGTACCAAAAGAACTGATGCTTTCAAACTGTGGGACTCTTAAGAGTTCCTTGGACCGCAAGATCAAGCAACTCAATCCTAAAGGAAATCAACCTTGAATATTCATTGGAAGGACTGAAGCTGAAGCTCCAATACTTTGGCTGCCTGATGTAAAGAGCTGACTCATTGGAAAAGACCCTGATGCTGGGAAAGATTGAGGGCAGGAGGAGAAGGGGATGACAGAGGATGAGATGGTTGGATGGCATCACTGACTCAATGGACATGAGTTTGAGCAACCTTCAGGAGATAGTGAAGGACAGGGAAGCCTGGTGTGCTACGTCTGTGGGGTCGCAAAGAGTCAGACAGAGCCTAGTGACTGAACAACAACGAGAACAGTCTGTTTTCTCATGAGGATTACTGTTTTTCTCACTGTAGTATATGATAGGAATCACCAACTTTGTAGGTAGCTTCGTTTCCCTTTCTGTTTCTGGCATCTGAGTCTCAAGGAACCTAAGTGTTCGTGAAGTGTCCTCAGAGTGAAGTGTTCTATCATCTTTAAAGGATGAGAACCAGGGCATGTAGGAGGTGCAGCTTTGTTTGTTCTGAGAGAGGGGGAATTTCGTGGAAGTGAATGTAAGCTGAATGGAGAGAAGCTAACTGGAATAAATTGTGACTTAGTGACCCTGCAGACTGGACCAGGTGTTAAACAGATCAGAATCTCTGGGGAATGTTGAGGGTGAAGTTCAGCCCACCACACCTACTCAGAAGGTCATTTGTGGGAGGAAAGGTTTCCAGTCGTTTTTTTCCAATCATGGATTTCTGTGTAGGAGAAATGATGTTCCATTTCCTAGTTTATTGTGAAATGTTCCTCCTTTGAGGTCTTCTTTTATTGTATTGGTTCCAGCAATTTAACCTGCCATCTCACTTAAGCTTTGTTTCTGTAGAAGTCTCCATGTTTTTACGTTTTTACTTGAAATTGTTGCGTTCATCTTCCCACTTTGGTTAAGAGGACATTTAAAGCTCTGATTTTAATGGCAAGTTTTGGGGCCATCTCAAATAAAAATCAAGATATTCTGACATTATTTCAGAGATCAAGGTAGACCAGGGCTATAGTTAAACAGCCTGGAAACATCAAAATCATTTTGTTTGCTTGAAAGCATTCATTTGTATATGTTACTATGGCTTGATTTTTCTGGGAACTGCTCTTTGTTACAGCAATGGAGGTAGATAATAAATGCTATATATAACTTCAAATTGCCGTTTCCTCCTCCAGGGGCTCTTCGTGACTCACGGGTCGAACCTGTGTCTCCTGCATTGGCAGGCAGATTCTTTACCTCTAAGCCACCAGGGAAGCCCATTTATTATAATAATGGAAGTAGATAATAAAAGCTATAAATAACTTCAATTTAAATAGAGGGGACTCTTGACAAACTTAGAGTTTAACATAAACTGTAGGCAATGCACAGTATGTGCAGTTTAAGAAATAGTCAATTTTGAGAGTGTTTCTCTGTAGAATTTGGTTTAGGAACAATTATAAGTCAATCTAGCTTTTACAATGAAAATAATATAAACAAAGATATTTTTTTGAGTACTGATTACATGCCAGACACTCCACTAAATACTTTATATATTATGCTTAATAACAACCCTGTAAACTGTGTACCAGGTTCTCAATCTTACCCTTTTGAAACTGATTTCAAAAGACCTTTGTTCTTTTAAGGGAGTCTAAGCATTGGAAAGATAGGTAAGAGAGGTTGTTCACTGTATAGAATTAGGCTCACATACTTAAGACTTTGGTTTATCTGACTTAAAGGTTATACATATTTGGATTGATTTTTAAACGTTGCTAAATTATCATTAACTTAAATTTTTTGTTTTTTCTTTTCTAACTTATTTTGTAATTAAGAACTGATTGTGTGTATGAAACTGTGAAATGTTTTGGTGAGGATGAATATAGATTATTAAAACATGGTCTGTGAGAGTTTACAGTACAGGAAAGAACAGTGACTATAGTTTGAGTCTGGGCAGGAATACAGACAGGTGTGGAGCGCAGCTGGTGGATTGGTTAGGTGAGTCAGGAGCAACCTGGTGCATGAAAATCTGCTGAGTCTCCTGGGAGTGAGCTTACCTCAGGGAAGAAGAATTCAGCTGTTCTGAGCTTGGCTTGGTCTTGGGCGTTGAGGGATGGAACAATTTTGAGCGTAGAAAATGTTTTTTCTTCTTCTTCTTCTTTTTTTTTACTACTGTAACTCTTGATAGATTTATGCCTGAGTTCCATGGAAATGTAGGAGGACATTTAAATAAAAACTTCAGTGAGAGAAGCCTTGTTCACAGGTATATGGGAAATATTTCTTGGAGTCTTCCAGAAATATTTGTGACTTCTATGGACCTAGAAATTCCATATTAGTAGGTATACAAGTTGGTGACATTTAAGTTATTACTGTTAAGACTTATGTGTCTGTGCCCATAGCTGGGCGTGCATGCGTGCCAAGTTGCTTCAGACTCTTTGTGACCCTATGGACTATAGCCCACCGGGCTCCTCTGTCCATGGGATTCTCCAGGGAATAATACTGGAGTGGACTGCTGTGCTCTCCTCCAGGGATCTTCCCAACCCAGATATCAAACCCGGGTCTCTTACATCTCCTGCATTGGCAGATGGGTTCTTTACCACTAGCGCCACCTGGGAAGCATGGGCAAGGCCTGATAATATAGGGCTTATAGAAAGAACTGTCATATGAATGAAAATGAAATGGATATCTATCTATCTATCTATCGTGTATGGAGAGATGGACAAATGGACATTCAGAGGGCAGAATGATAACAATGATTATTCTCATTTCTCATTCTGTCAAGGAAGACTTCAGGGGGCTGAGTCTTATAAAATATTTCATATTGAAGCATAGAGAAACAGAAAGAGAGAGAATGCCAGTCCATAGGGAGGAATTATAGAAATAAAGACATGGACATGACAAGTATGGGGAAGGAAGGAGGATAACGAAAACTTTAGCTGCCTTCATCATGGAACATTGTAAAGAGTTTTGAAGTGGCAGTAAACAAGTGTCCTGATCAGAATTGCATTCAGAAAATAAAGAATTGCATTCATGAAGGTTCGTTAATTACATAGGTTACATGGTGTGGAGTGAAATAGAAGTAGAGGGGAAATGGTGGAGAGCAGTTGTTTGGAAGGCTGGTGCAGTAACTAAAATACAATAACACAATACAGTACAATAATAGGTAGTATAATTAGAAACTAGAGAAGTCACTGTGGACAGATGAAAAGGGAAAGTTTGCCTAACATTAATGAGTGGAATTTTTACAATTTGGCAACTAATATAGATGGGAAGGAAAAAGAGAGTGTGTGTAGGGGGATCAAAGATGAGCTGAAGGTTTTGAGCAGGCATGATCAGGAAATCTGGAAAACAGAAGAATAGGAGAAAACATTTGATAAATTCTCCCTAACACACATTGAATGTGAACTGCCAGTAGGATGTGCAGATGTGATGTTTAGCTGATAGCTGGGAGTTGTGGGAACTCTGGAGGCAGTGCCATAGCCAGAGAGGAATTTGGAAGACAAGGACAGAAAGGAGGTAACTGAAACTTAGACAGTAGATAGAGTTGAGGATGTATAGATAGGAGAGCTAAAGTATAGAGCTTTGGAGAATTCCTATCTTTAATTTTTATTTTTTAATATATTTATTTATTTGACTACACCAGGTCTTAATTGTAGCATGAAAACTCTTAGTTGTGGCATGTGGGATCCAATTCCCCGACTAGGGATCGAACCCAGGCCCCCTGCATTAGGAGCATGGAGTCTTAGCCACTGGACCCCTAGGGAAGTCCCAAGGATGCCTATCTTTTAAATAGATTTTTTTAAAGCAATTTTAAGTTTATAGTGAAATTGAGCAGAATGTACAGAATTCCCCAAGTACCCCCTCACTCTGAAAATGCAGAGAATAATGTGTTTCCAGAGCAAGAAGAGTAGGGGCCAGAGGAAGAGATAGAAATGTTGGAGAAAAGGAAACAAACTCCAAGGGTAGATATGTTTATAGGGCTCCCCTGGTAGCTTGGCTGGTAAAGAATCTGCCTGTAATGCAGGGGACCCTGATTCGATTCCTGGGTTGGGAAGATCCCCTGGAGAAGGAATAGGCTACCCACTCCAGTATTCTTGGGCTTCCCTGGTGGCTCAGACGGTAATGCAATGCAGGAGACCTGAGTTCTATCCCTGTGTTGGGAAGATCCCCCTGGAGGAGGGCATGACAACCCACTCCAGTATTCTTATCTGGAGAATTCCCGTGGACAGAGGAGCCTGGCAGGCTACAGTCCATGGGGTTGCAAAGAGTTGGACACAACTGAGCGACTAAGCACACAGAATATTTATAGAAACCAAGTGATTTAATTTAGGGTCAAGTTTAAACTGGTAAAAAACAAAATTGCTATTATTCACTCAAATAATGCCAAAATAGCATTCCTGAGAAGAAATTCTTATAGATTCTACTGATAAATAGCTACAAGTGATTGGATTTATGTATTAAAAGTCTCATGAAATATATTTGTTCATGGTTGGATCCACCGACTATTTCCATGTTTCTATATTAAAAACGTAAAATGTTTTCCCAATGGTTGTTTTTCTCAGATATTGGAAAATCAGTTAAATCCTTTGTGACCGATATTCCCCATGTTAAATAGGACCATACTCATTTTCTACAGTTGCCTTGAAAAATATCCTATAAAAGTAAAATCTTAAATGATTCAGTTTTTCAGTCCAAGAGTTACTGGTGGAAGACTTTGACAAGTACCCTGTTTTAATCTTCATTTTCAATCTGCCTCTTGACTTCTTCAGAAGCATTACTATGGATGAGTCATTGCTGAGGAGCAGAATGGAAGCTAACACCCCAACTTAACAGTAGTAGCAGAGAGGAGATTTGGAGGATGAGAGAAGTGTGTCTGCTAAGGGGACTTCCATATTGTACTTTAAAGGCTTATGTGTCTTTTATAATGTGCATGTGTTTGTTTACTGCCGTTAGTTGATATGGCTTTTGAATTGGGCATATAACTATGCGTATTATCCTGCATGGTGTATGCATTTCCATGTTATTACATTGTTTGTGTGTTCTCTAAGCTACAAATTATGTGCCTGATGTGAATAGGGGCATATATAACTTTAAAAGATAAGCGTGTATACATGGGAATTTATTTATATTACCCTTGTGGATGGGCAATAAAGTATTTAACATGCAAGATAAAAGAGATAAAGGCATTTAACTCTGTATTAGACATTAATAGCAGGAGACCTCAAGTCCTCAGGCAGAAAATAAAGTGCTTATGGACAGTATTATGTTGGTAATGTTGGGCTAGTATGATAAATGCAAGAGTGACTTTTGATTTTCTGAAAGAATTTCATTCTGAAAGGATTTCATGGAAGAAGTGTTGGGATTGTGTGTGTGTGTGTGTGTGTGTGTGTGTGCATGCGAGCACTCATTTGCTCAGTAGTGTCCAACTCTTTGTGACCCCATGGACTGTAGCCTGCTAGGCTCCTCTGTCCATGGAATTTTTCAGGTAAAAATACTGGAGTGGGTTGCCATTTCCTTCTCCAGGGGATCGTACCAACCCAGGGACTGAACCTGAGTCTCTTGTATCTTCTGCATTGGCAGGCACATTCTTTGCCACTGAGTGGGTATTTTGTAGTGGTTTAAATGCTCAATGAGAAACAGTGCCCTCCAAATAGTGGACCAAAACGAGGTGTGTGCTCAGCATATCCCATCCTTATCAGTGGTTTTTTGTTGTTGTTGGCAAGAGAAATAATATTGATTAATATGAAATAATGGAAAATACTGGAATCATATTAGGTAACTCACAAAAATGGAAGGAAACGCCAAAGAGCCAAATTTCAGGAAGGCAGGACCCGGGACAGCTCAAGAACTCAGTCAAAATCTATTCTGGGGGAGGTTGGAATGATTGGGTTTTGGCCATCATCATTATGCATGGCTTTTCTCTAGATTCAGATTTCCAGGAGTGAGATTCCAGTTAGGTCATCTTGGATTGGGTCAATCTTTAAAATATGGCATGATAATTGATGGTCTACTGGAGCCAGATGGACCACAGAGGGGTTGTTCTCCAGAAGAGGCAGGAGGCATGGTTACCGAGAGATGCACTTCTCTCACAAGGGAAGAGAGATGCTCGACAGGCACACACAAGAAGCCTGCCATGGACAGTGATGGTGCTTTGTAGTTCTGAAAAAATAGTGAAAAAATGGACTCCTTGAGAGCTCTCTGAAACTAAATCTAGATTTATACACACTTACATATGCAGATATACACACCCACACATGTATTTTATACACTGCTTTTGGATAATGTTTGCCGTTTTTTTCCTTTATTCACTACTCTTGTGGTTGACATATTGAGTAACATACTACAGGCTGCTTTTCTTCCCTCAAAGAGAACATTTAAAGAAATACAAGAGTTCCCCAAAGATACATTATTATAGAGTGTAACATATGACAAGTTCTGAGGTCAGCTTAATATGGAAAGTCATTTTTGGGATTGTTAATAAAGGCAGTTTATATTTTTAGGCAAAGAAGTATGTTCTCACATCATTTTGTCTGAGTACAATTTATACTGACTTTTATGAGTATTCCTATATATCAGTAGGCGTAGATTCTCCTCCTAAAATAAGCTTTTTCTTCTGGTATACTCTTTGGCTTCTAATCCAGAACCTGCTTTACTGTAATTAAAAACATGTACGGTGCTGGCAACAAAAATCTAAAACTTGCCACTTACGTTATGAATTGATCATTTTTGATAGTCTCATTATACTTTAAGCATGGGAAGACATTTCTCATTGTAGTTCACACACTGTAGACAAAAGAATAAAAAATTTCTCTGAAGTCGTTTACAGACCTTCCAGGTTCTGGATCAGTGATTCTCAAATGTCATTTGGCATGAGTCTCCCCTAGGTTGATTGCTGAAAGTATAGATGTCTGGGTCACCTTCCAGAGGGGACATTTGGATTTGGACTTGATAGGTCTTGTGGAGGCTCAAGATTCCAGTTTTATCAGATATTCCAGATGATCATGATGTCTGTGGACCACACTTTTGAAAACCTTGCTTTAAATGATTTTGTATTAGTTTGTGAATATTGTCAAAGTAGTAAGAATTATGTCTAATTAGTAGAGGTTTGGGGTTGAATTATTATAATATTGATCATTCATATCATTTGCTTTTTGAAGCACATTCTATATAAGTGGCTAAGAATTCTATTCTTACTGAAAATATTAGGTTTCTTTATATGGAAGTTAATGAGAAAGGGAAGTCTGTGAGTAAATTCTATATCTTTAGTAACATTTTAATTCTGGATGCTTCTCGTATATATTAATAACATTTTTTTTTTTGTATATGAGAATTTTCCAAGGTGCGTTGGAGCCCTCCCTTCTCCTTGGTTTTGTGACAAGCCAGAATTCTCTGATAAATATAGCGTAGTAGGTGTACCAAGACTGTAGTTTCATCCTGTATTCCTTTGAAAGTTGTATTCTCATGCATGTATTTTTTCTTCTGAAAACAAAGTCGTTTTTGTCAGGCTTTTCTAGCAGAAAACCTTTATATCACACGTGTTTCTCTCAACATAAGATGGTTGGAATTGTGATGTCATTTTTTTCTTTAATTAACCATGAGTGGACCTGACATTGTCAGTGATCTAATGCAAGGATGCCAGGAAGTCAGACTGCAATTGCCAAAGGCACTGTGGATCATATAAAAAAAAAAATTATAGGGAACAGTTAGATCAGGATAGAGCCCAGCAATCAGAAACAGAGTGTTTAATTTTGAGCAAAATTATAAATATTGCCAGCCTCAGCATATACTGATTAACTCCATAAAACAAAAGACATATTTTACTGCATGTAATATGGAAAAATTGGGTTACATTCTGGTCCTTTTAGTTATGTCTGAACTTACCTCTGGGCTTCCCTCGTGGCTCAGGGCTTCCCAGGTGACTCAGTGATAATCTGCCTGCCAATGCAGGAGACACCAGAGATGGGGGTTCTATCCCTGCGTCGGGAAGTTCCCCTGGAGGAGAAAATGGCAACCCACTCCCGTATTCTTGCCAGGATAATCCCATGGACAGAGGAGCCTGGCGGGCTATAGTCCATAGGGTCTCTGAGAGTCAGACATGACTGAGCAACTGAGCAGGCACGGACGTACGTATTGTAATCATCTGTAGAAGCATCACTGTGTATAAACAACAGAGGCTAGACAGCTAAGGGCGGCACAAGTGAGACCTCAATTCTTAAATAACCATAGGTCTCAACTGGAAATGTGAATCTAGTAGATTTTTTATCTTTTAATTGAGCTGAAAGATTCTCAAAGCACAAATAAAGGCTTATCTTTAATTATGTGAATTCAGTAATGTGTTAAAATCTTTTTGCTCAAATTATTTAGACAGACTTCTGGGTAGTGAATCTAGCTGGTCAGTTTTGATGTAAATAGACATTGTTTTCCTGGTGATGATTGTTAACCTATAACAAGAAAAGCTGAGATTTTGTGGGAGGAGACTGTCATGTTTTCAGTATTCGTGCTGTGACTGTAGAACACTTGAATATTTGTAAATCCTATGATTTATATTTAAGAGTGTGGAAATACAGTTCTTTAAAAACTCAGCTGATATTTTATGATATTCTTTGGGGTTAACTATTTTTTGAGCTATATTCTTTTTTTTAGTTTTTTTAAAATTTAACCAATTTATGTATTTTTAGCTGCGCTGGGTCTTCATTGCTGTGCACAAGTTTTCTCTGGTTGCGGTGAGCAGGGACTGCTCTATAGTTAATGTGTGTGGGCTTCTCATTGCGGTGGCTTCTCCTTTTGCAGAGCACAGGCTCTAGGGTACATGGGCTTCAGTAGTTGTGATGCATGGGCTTAGTTGCCCCACAGCTTGTGGATTGAATCCATGTCTCCTGGAAGTCCTGAGCTATATTCTGATAAAGTATTTTATTGTTTAATGTAATATTAAATGATGTATAGTAAGTAAAAGGCTTCCCTGGTAGTTCAGTGGTAAAGAATTCACCTGCCAATGCAGGAGGCTCGGGTTTCATCCCTGGTTAAGGAAGATCTCCTGGAGAAGGAAATGGCAACCCACTCCAATATTCTTGCCTGGGAAATCCCATGGACAGAGGAGCCTGGCAGACTACAGTCAGTGGGATCACAAAAGAGTTGAACATGACTTAGCAACTGAAACAACAACAGCATGGTGTGCTGTGTTTTCAGTAATAGCATTCCATAATGTAAGAGATAGACAGGAAGGTGTTTTGCCAAGTTCTGCAAAAGAGTGTGCCTGTCGTTACATTCTGTAGAACTTATTTGTGACCCCATAGACTGTAGCCCGGCAGGTTCCTGTGTCCATAGGATACTCCAGCCAAGTATCCTTGCCATTCTCTTCCCTAGGGGATCTTCCGGACTCAGGGATTGAACACGGGTCTCGTGCATTGCAGGCAGATTCTTTATACTCTGAGAGACCAGGGAAGTCCCTCTAGAAGAGAAGGAATAACTTATTAAACTAGAAAAACACCTGGAAAAGAGGTGCTAATTCTACTTCCTGCCAAGGTCTTACTATTTCTACTTTTTTCATCATGGTACACAATGTATTCTGGATTTTGTCTTGGTATCTATATACTTATTTGCAGAGTAGAAGTTTGTATACCTTTAAGTGATAGGAAAAAATATATTTACATTTGTCTTTTTTTTTTTTTTTGATTTCAAGTCTCTTTTAATGTAAAACAGACCTCTTTCCCTCTTTCTTCTTTCTTCACATGACTTTTTTTTTTCTTTTGTTTTACTTTTTCAATTGGAGGAAAACTGCTTTACAATGTGTGTTGGTTTCTGCCATACAATGCAAAGCAGCCATAATTAGACATGTATCACCTCCCTCTTGAGCCTCCCTCCCCTCCACCCATCCCACCCCTGTAGGTCATCACAGAGCATCAGCTAGGCTCCCTGTGTTATATAGCAACTTTGCACCAGCTATCTGTTTTACACACTTGTGCTAATTTACTTCAGTCACGTCAGACTCTTTAAGACCCTACGGGCTGTAGCCCCTCCCAGGCTCCTTTGTCCATGGGATTCTCCAGGCACGAATACTGAGTGGGTTGCCTTTCTCCAGGGGATCTTCCTGACCCAGGGATCAAACCCACATCTCTTCCATGTCTCCTGCACTGGCTGGCGGGTTCTTTACCACTAGCGCCACCTGGGAAGCCCCATGGGAGTGTATACACATTAATGCTACTTTTTCCATTCATCCCACTCTTTCCTTGCCTCACTTCCAAGTCCTTTCTTTATATCTGTGTCTCTATTCCTTCCCTGCAAATAGATTCATCAATATCATTTTTCTAGATTTATATATATATGTGTTAATATGCTAGATTTGTTTTTTTCTCTCTTCACTCTGTATTATATTTGTCTTTATGATAAAACATTTCCTAAAGCTTTGCTTCAATTTCATTTTTTTTAAATTTGTGGATTATATAAGAAAGAAACCTTTTATTGTTTGGTTTATGCATTTAATATCTAATAACTTCCCTTTAGACAAGCAAAGTGTCAGGGCTGTGACAACCACCCAAGGTGGGAACTGGAAGGATGCCAGGAAGAAATACTGGATATTAGAAACTACTGCTGTGCAAAGTGAGGGGCAGGGGAATGGGAAGAGACAGGTCTCTTTAGGTTTTGAGCTCTCAAAAATATGGGAACAAAATGGAAGATGATATGTGGCTGAGTATTGTCACAGTAAGTGTGTTATTCCCTAGGTGTATTTGAGTTGAAGTATATAGAATCATGATTATCATCTTCAGGAACTGAATGAAAGAAGAATTACAAAAGGACAGAAGACACCCCAGAGTGGGGAAGCCACTGGGCCGCCTCTCCCATATCTCAGCTTAAAGAACCTTCCTCACTCTGTTTAATATCTGCCCTCTTAGGAATTTCAGTCATTTAAAAATCAATAGGGCTGGTGTGCAACCTCCAACACTAAGCAATGCTGGTCTTGGTGGGCTGGAACAGCCAAGCTCAGTTGTGGTGGTAGTAGCGGAGATGGCAGATGTGGCAGGAATTTTACACACCTTTGCAGTACAGAGGGGTGCTTGTGATGATTAAAACCCAGAAGGGAACGAGTGTTCTACAGATTGTGATGTTTGTAAGGGATCAAGGTGATGCAAGCTCTGTCACTACAGTCTTGAAAGGTGAGCTCTGAATGCCATGGTTATGACAATCCACAAGATGGAGTTATTTTACACTGGTAAAGCATTTCCAACATGAACTCTTGCATGAACAATGCCGCTTTCAGCAAGATAAAGCACAAAATAAGAACACTTGGTTTATTACATTCAAAGATGTGGCTAGAAAGCCACATGAAAACCAGTGATTTGATGACCCCTTAATCATTCCAGAGTTTATCAATTCATTTTGCCAAGCCTGTAGGTTGAAAATTTCCTATGTTGGGTTAAATATGCTCTTTTCTTATGCCATATTTATAGGAAATACAACTTGATCTTGGTAAGAATCTAATTAATTTCTTTTTTACGAAATTATAACTCATGCCAAAAGATTAAATGGAAGAAATGAGAATAAAGCTTTCCCATCATAGTCATCATTTATCCCTAGTTATCAGCATAACGATGAGAATGTGGTGGGCTCATGATGTGTTTGTGGTGAACAAGATTACTTCTGTGGGAAGAGGTAGGACAGACACAGAGCTGAATTGAACAAGGAAATAATGTGTTAATTTGTCTCCATACAAAATCCCTGCTATTTAGTAGGTCTGGTTTGTGCTTCTTTTCCTTTTTTTTTTTTTTTTTTTACCATGCTGACATATATATTCCAGGGAAAAGTCTTTTCACCAAATTGTAATGTTCTCAAGATCTGGGTTGGTAGCACACCTGATAGATGAGGGTTATTGTGGGAAAGCTGTGGGTTTGTGTTTTTTTTTTTTTTTTAATTTGCTGAAGGTAATAATTGAACTAAAATGAGTAGGTGTGACTAGATTATTTTCTAGGTGTTTACTTTTGAATTGTTATTACATGCATTGTAACCTCAACTGGGGTATTTCTACAAAACAAAGTTTTGAAGCAGTTTGACAAAATTTCTTTTCTCGTTTTTTTTTTTTCCTTCCCTTTTGTAACAAAAGGTAGTGAATATCACCTGCATTCTTTCTAAATATATAGGTAATAATGTATAAAGTATAAGTGTCTTAACAGTATAAACATAGCCTTTTCAATTTGAGTAATAAGAAACTGAATTGTGTAACTTTTCTGACTCTAGTAATCGGAATAAAAATTTTTGGACTCAAACACAAAGTGCATAAAGTTTGGACAGTTCTTTATATTTTTTTCTCTACTTTGAATATGGCCAAAAAAATAGATAAAGAAAGGGCCAAAGTTTTTACAAATCAAACTCTATGACCTCATTGAAGTTCTTATTGATGGTAGTGCTTATTTGGATCATTAAACTCTTTTTAGCAGAATAGAACTCTTTACTGATGTATATTGGGTTTGTTTGGTTCTGTGCTTGTCAGCATATAAAACCTGACTTTACAATGATATTCTTTGGATTGTATGTAAAGGGAGAAAATAAAACACTGAATATGGAGGGAAAGGTATTGTTAGTGAGTCACTGTCCCGTATAAGACTGCGCACTCAGAGTAAATCTGAAATCAAACGTGATAGTTACAGAAAGATGTAATTGATTATATGTTGCCTGGGCTTCTGTCTGAGTACCTATTAAAATTTTGATTTGCTGGATAGCTCTGGGACTCTTTCCTTTACTCTCATCTAGTGAGTTGTTTTGGCTCCAAGCCACCTTTTAAGAAGGTAATTGATTCTTGTGATGAGTGAAATTACTTACCGCAAAATTTTAAGGACCTATTTTAAGCACAGGCATCATTTTTTCCTTCTCCAGAGATAATAAAATCTGTTAGCCTTTTCTTCCTTTATTGTCTTCTGTTTATTTTTCTGAACATTGAGTCAATAGAACTTATTAGTGTACATATATATACTGAGTCATGTTTTCTGTGAAAAAGACAATGATCTGAGTCAACATACTTTTATAAAGAGTGTGAAACCTCTAGACCAACATCTGACAGAGGAGGCACTCTGCTTCTCCTCTTGTGACTTTGAAAATTTCAACTTTTCAATATCTTTAAAAAAAATTTATCTATAAAAGTGGTGAATGAGCACATTTTTCACGAAATCTAGTCAACAGACAATGATAGCTTATTGAACACTTTTTATTTGCAAGACTATTTTGTCCTACCATATTTTTAAACTAACAACACTGAGAGGAGAATTGAGAAGTAACAGCAGATGAGAAGTGAAAAGCGTCAGAGAGTAGGGCTGAAGTTTCCTATTCAAGCTGTCATACCAGCTGTTCTAATGAGTGCATTGACCGTCAAAAGCCTAGATTCTTGCCTCAAATTATGAACTTGACAATCTTTTCTTAAACCCTTTGTTCCATCTGGTAATTCAGTCTGTTTTGGAGATACACATTTTTTTCTCCAGCTTTTGATGAGATGTTTTTGGTATCAGAAATCTGCCTATTTTAAAATTTAATTTACTAGCTTTTGGTCCTCTTGATGCAGTCTAAAAAATATGTGTCCAAAGCCATGAATTTATTAACATTGGAGGGCTACTGAATCAGAGATGCAATGGAGAGCTAGATTGTCAGTTGTCTTTTTGAGATAGACATAGAACCTCTGATTCAAAAACTCGTATTTGCAAACGGGAACCAGATAGCTTTTCTGTATTTGACTAAGCATCCTGGGATATAGACAAAGTATATGAATATCAAAATGTGGTAGTTTAACTAGGTTGGTCTATATTGACAATGATGATGAAGTTAAGTACTAGATTTTGAAGTAAATTAGAACTGGATAAAACCTGACACTGCCATCTAGAAACCTTGTTACATTGAGCAAGTTTAATTGATTTCTGTAGGCCATAGTTTCCTCATTTAGGAAGTAGGAATAATATTTACTGTAGAGGTTTTTTGGTCTGGCTTAAACTAAGATAATATGTAAACCCTACTGCACAAAGTGCTTTCATGAAGTTAGATACATAGTTGCTAATTTTGTTAGAACTATAGAAGATGTTAAAAATGTAAACATGGTTAGGATCAGCAAATATATCTCTAAGGAGAAAAGGAAAGGTGGTTGCTGCTGCTGCTGCTAAGTCACTTCAGTCGTGTCCGACTCTGTGCGACCCCATAGACGGCAGCCGATCAGGCTCTCCCGTCCCTGGGATTCTCCAGGCAATAACACTGGAGTGGGTTGCCATCTCCTTCTCCAATGCATGAAAGTGAAAAGTGAAAGTCAAGTCATTCGCTCAGTCGTGTCTGACTCGTAGCGACCCCATGAACTGCAGCCTACCAGGCTCCTCCATCTATGGGATTTTCCAGGTAAGAGTACTGGAGTGGGTTGCCATTGGGTTAGGGTTTAGAAATTAAAGGAACAAAAAATGGAAAATTGGGAAGAAAACTTGTAGAAAGATAGTCTTTGAATGATTTTATTGTGAACATGTTTTCTCAATGATCTTTTAAAAAGTCAATAACCTGAATGCAAATAATTAAGATTTGAAGATGATCCAGGCAAACTTACTAATGATTTGTGTTAGAATATAAGTTTGATTTATTGTCTTTTTTTCAAGATCTGTTTAAATTAAAAAAAAAAAATTATACCAGATCTGAAATCACTGCTTAATAACTGAACTTTAGCCCAGACTATAAAAAAATTTAGCTTAAGCCCTTTGTGAATGAATGGCTGTGATTAGCATGTCTGTAGAGGTTCAAGAAAAGGATTGGGAACACGTGTACACCCGTGGCAGATTCATGTTGATGTATGGCAAAACCAGTACAAAATTGTAAAGTAATTAGCCTCTAATTAAAATAAATAAATTAAAATAAAAGAAATGGAGTAATAGAGTTGAAAACAAAATATGCAAGAGAAATGTATTGGACTATGTGGAGAAATTTTGAAAGATTGCATTTCTTTAAACAATAGATCTTAATACTATGCCCACGCCTTAATGAAAACCTGGTGACTACAGAGATAATCAGTTTAACAGGCTGTATTTCTCTTTTTCACCCATTTCATCCAACTTAATAGAGATTAAAGCGACTGTCTGCAATGCGGGAGACCTGGGTTTGATCCCTGGTTCGGGAAGATCCCCTGGAGAAGAAAATGGCAACCCACTCCAGTATTCTTGCCTGGAGAATCCCATGGACGGAAGAGCCTGGTGGGCTACAGTCCATAGGGTCGCAAAGAGTTGGACATGACTGAGCAACTTCACTTTCACTTTTCACTTTAACATTTCACGCACTATATTCAAGAATTATTGAGATCCCATGCAGTCCCATGCAGACACATTTTTTTTTAAATTGTAATGTTGATATTCAGCTGCTCAGTCATATCTGACTCTTTGCGACCCCATGGACTGCAGCACACCAGGCTTCCCTGTCCTTCACCATCTTCTAACTCATGTCCATGGAGTCAGTGATGCCATCCAACCATCTCGTCCTCTGTTGTTCCCTTCTCCTCTTGCCTTCAATCTTTCCCAGCATCTGGGTCTTTTCCAGTGAGTCAGTTCTTTGCATCAAGTGGCCAAAGTACTGGAGCTTCAGCTTCAGCGTCAAGGCCTTCTAATGAATATCCAGGCCTTCCAATGAATGTTTCCTTTAGGACTGACTAGTTTAATCTTCTTGCAGTCCAAGGGATTCTCAAGAGTCTTCTCCAGCACCACAGTTCTGAAACATCAATTCTTCAGCACTCAGCTTTCTTTATGGTCCAACTCTCACATCCATACATGACTACTGGAAAAACCATAGCTTTGACTAGATGGACCTTTGTTGACAAAGTAATGTGTCTGCTTTTTAATATGCTTTTTGTCATAGCTTTTCTTCCAAGGAGCAAATGTCTTTTAATTTCATGGCTGCAGTCACCATCTGCAGTGATTTTGAAGCCCAAGGAAATAAAGTCTGTTACTGTTTTCATTGTTATTAGCCATGGAGTTACCGGGCCAGATGCCATGATCATTGTTTTTTGAATGTTGAGTTTTAAGCCAGCTTTTTCACTCTCCTTATTCACCTTCATCAAGAGGCTCTTTAGTTCTTTGCTTTCTGCCATAAGGGTGGTGTCATCTGCATATATGAGGTTATTGATATTTCTCCCTGCAATCTTGATTCCAGCTTGTGCTTCATCCAGCCTGGCATTTCGCATAATGTACACTGCAAATAAGTTATATAAGCACAGTGACAATATACAGCTTTGATGTACTCCTTTATCAATTTAGAACCAGTCCATTGTTCCTTCTGGTTCTAACTGTTTCTTCTTGACCTACATACAGGTTTCTTTTTTTTTTCTTTTTTTTTAAACTTTATTTTATTTTTAAACTTTACATAATTGTATTAGTTTTGCCAAATATCAAAATGAATCCACCACAGGTATACATGTGTTCCCCATCCTGAACCCTCATACATACAGGTTTCTCAGGAGGTAGGTAAGGTGGTCTGGTAATCCTATCTCTTTAAGAATTTTCCACAGTTTATTGTGATCCACACAGTTAAAGGCTTTAGCATAGTCATTGAAGATAAGTAGATGTTTTTCTGGAATTATCTTGCTCTTTCTGTGATCCAGTGGATGTTGGCAATTTGATATCTGGTTCCCCTGCCTTTTCTAAATCAGTCTTTGAACATTTGGAAGTTCTTGTTTCCTTTACTATTGAAGAAAACAAATTTCTTTTCACTTGGAGAATTTTGAGCGTTACTTTGCTAGCATGTGAGATGAGTGCAATTATGCACTAATTTGAGCATTCTTTGGCATTGCCTTTCTTTGGGATTGGAATGAAACCTGACCTTTTCCAGTCCTATGGCCACTACTGAGTTTTCCAGATTTGCTGGCTTATTGAGTGCAGCACTTTTACAGGGTCATCTTTTTAGGATTTGAAATAACTCAGCTGGAATTCAGTCATATCCACTAGTTTTGTTTGTAATGATGCTTCCAAGGCCCACTTCACTTCGCACTCCAGGATGTCTGGCTCTAGGCGAGTGATCACACCTTTGTGGTTATCTGGGTCATGAAGATCTTTTTTGTATAGTTCTTCTGTGTATTCTTGCCACCTCTTCTTAATATTTTCTGCTTTTGTTAGGTCCATACCATTTCTGTCCTTTATTGAGCCCATCTTTGCATGAAATGTAACCTTGATATCTCTATTGTTCTTGTAGAGATCTCTAGTCTTTCCCATTCTATTGTTTTCCTCTATTTCTTTGCAATGATCACTTAGGAAAGCTTTCTTATTTATCTTTGCTATTCTTTGGACCTCTGCACTCAAATGGATATATCTTTCTTTTTCTCCTTTGCCTTTAGCTTCTCTTCTTTTCTCAGCTATTTGTAAGACCTCCTCAGGCAACCATTTTGCCTTTTTGCATTTCTTTTTCTTGGGGACGTTTTGGTCACCACCTCCTGTACAATGTTGTGATCCTCTGTCCATAGTTCTTCAGGCACTCTGTCTATCAGAGTCTATCTGTCTAATCGCCTGAATCTATTATCTATCCCTTGAATCTATTGTCACTTCCACTGTAAAATTGTAAGGGATTTGATTTAGGTCGTGTGTAATGGCCTAGTGGTTTTCCCTACTTTCTTCAATTTAAGTCTAAATTTTTCAATAAGGAGTTCATGATCTCAGCCACAGTCAGCTCCTGGTCTTGTTTTTGCTGACTCTATAGAGCTTATCTATCTTTGACTATAAAGAATGTATCAGTCTGTAAAGAATATAATCAATCTGTATTGACCATCTGGTAATGTCCATGAGTAGAGGACATTGTGTTGTTGGAAGAGGGTGTTTGCTATGACCAGTGTGTTCTCTTGGCAAAACTCTGTTAGCCTTTGCCCTGCTTCATTTTGTACTCCAAGGCCAAAGTTGCCTGTTACTAAATGAAAGGAGGAGGAATAATCCAGCATTTTTCAAGTTGAACAGAACTGTTGGGGCTTGTCCTTTTACAAATGTATTCCCAGGAGTTATCTGTAGCTACTGTTTGACAAAGAATATATGCAAAGAACATCATGGGAAAAACTGGACTGGATGAAGCACAAGCTGGAATCAAGATTGCAGGGAGAAATATCAATAACCTTAGATATGCAGATGACACCACCCTTATGGCAAAAAACAAAGAACTAAAGAGCCTCTTGATGAAGGTGAAAGAGGAGAGTGAAAAAGCCGACTTAAAACTCAACATTCAAAAAACAAAGATCATGCATCCAGTCCCACCACTTACTTCATGGCAAGTAGATAGGGAAGAAATGGAAACAGTGACAGACTTTATTTCCTTGGGCTTCAAAATCACTGCAGATGGTGACTGAAGCCATGAAATTAAAAAATACTTGCTCCTCGGAAGAAAAGCTATGACAAACCTAGACAGCATATTAAAAAAGAGACATTACTGACAAAAATCCATCTAGTCAAAGCTATGGTTTTTCCAGTAGTCATGTATCAATGTGAGAGATGGACCATAAAAAATGCTGAGTCCTGAAATATTGATGTTTTTGAGCCATGGTGTTGGAGAAGACTCTTGAGAATCGCTTGTACTGCAAAGAGATCAAGCCAGTCAATCCTAAAGGAAATCAGTCCTCAATATTCATTAGAAGAACTGATTCTGAAGCTGAAGCTCCAGTACTTTGGCCACCTGATGCAAAGAACTGACTCATTGGAAATGACCCTGATGCTAGGAAAGATTGAAGGCAGAAGAAGGGGAAGACAGAAGATGAGATGGTTGAATCACCAACTCTATGGACATGAGTTTGAGCAAGCTCTGGGAGTTGGTGATGGACAGGGAAGACTGCCGTACTGCAGTCCAGTTCAGTTCAGTTCAGTTGCTCAGTCATGTCCAACTCTTTGTGACTCCATGAACTGCAGCATGCCAGGCCTCCCTGTCCATCACCAACTGCTGGAGTCTACCCAAACCCATGTCCATTGAGTCGGTGATGCCATCCAACCATCTCATCCTCTGTCGTCCCCTTCTCCTCCTGCCCTCAATCTTTTCCAGTATCAGGGTCTTTTCAAATGAGTCAGCTCTTTGCATCAGGTGGCCAAAGTATTGGAGTTTCAGCTTCAACATCAGTCTTCCAATGAAAACCCAGGACTGATCTGCTTTACAATGGACTGACTGGATCTCCTTGCAGTCCAAGGGACTCTCAAGAGTCTTCTCCAACACCACAGTTCAAAAGCATCAATTCTTCGGGGCTCAGCTTTCTTTATAGTCCAACTCTCACATCCGTACATGACCACAGGAAAAACCAAAGCCTCGACTAGACGGACCTTTGTGGACAAAGTAATGTCTCTGCTTTTTAATATGCTATCTAGGTTGGTCATAAATTTCCTTCCAAGGAGTAAGTGTCTTTTAATTTCATGGCTGCAATCACAATATGCAGTGATTGGAGCCCCCCCCCCCCAAAATAAAGTCAGCCACTGTTTCCCGACTATTTGCAATGAAGTGATGTGACCGGATGCCATGATCTTAGTTTTCTGAATGTTGAGCTTTAAGCCAACTTTTTACTCTCCTCTTTCAGTTTCATCAAAAGCTCTTTAGTTCTTCTTCACTTTCTGCCATAAGGGTGGTGTCATCTGCATATCTGAGGTTATTAATATTTCTCCCAGCAATCTTGATTCCAGCTTGTGCTTCTTCCAGCCCATCATTTCTCATGATGTACTCTGCATATAAGTTAAATAAGCAGGGTGACAATATACAGCCTCGACGCACTCCTTTTCCTATTTGGAACCAGTCTTTTGTTCCATGTCCAATTCTAACTGTTGCTTCCTGACCTGCATACAGGTTTCTCAAGAGGCAGGTCAGGTGGTCTGGTATTCCCATCTCTTTCAGAGTTTTTACAGTTTATTGTGATCCACACAGTCAAAGGCTTTGGCATAGTCAATAAAGCAGAAATAGATGTTGTTCTGGAACTCTCTTGTTTTTCTGATGATCCAGCGGATATTGGCAATTTGATCTCTGGTTCCTCTGTCTTTTCTAAAACCAGCTTGAACATCTGGAAGTTCATGGTTCACGTATTGTTGAATCCCGGCTTGGAGAATTTTGAGCATTACTTTACTAGCGTGTGAGATGAGTGCAATTGTGTGGTAGTTTGAGCATTCTTTGGCATTGCCTTTCTTTGGGATTGGAATGAAAACTGACCTTTTCCAGTCTTGTGGCCACTGCTGAGTTTTCCAAATTTGCTGACATATTGAGTGCAGCACTTTTACAGCATCATCTTTTAGGATTTGAAATAGCTCAACTGGAATTCCATCACCTCCACTAGCTTTGTTTATAGTGATGCTTCCTAAGGCTCACTTGACTTCACATTCTAGAATGTCTGGTTGAGAGTGAGTGATCTCACCATCGTGATTATCTGGGTCATGAAGATCTTTTTTGTATAGTTCTTCTGTGTATTCTTGCCACCTCTTTTTAATATCTTCTACTCATGTTAGGTCCATACCATTTCTGTCCTTTATCGAACCCATCTTTGCATGAAATGTTCCCTTGATATCTCTAATTTTCTTGAAGAGATCTCTAGTCTTTCCCATTCTCTTGTTTTCCTCTATTTCTTTGCAGTCCATGGGTTACAAAGAGTTGGACATGACTGAGCAACTGAACTAACTATAAGTAGCTGTTTGACAGCCTTGTTACTTGAGTATCTTTCAGGTGTCCACCTTAAATCTAGGATATAATCATAACAACAGCAATAATAGTTACATCACTCTTTGTGCACTTCCTGCGAGGATGCCTATCTTTATCATCTGGGGAAATTGCTGATTTTCCCTATAGGAAACTTGTGGGCACAGCCAGTTTGCTGTGAGTAGCTTGGGAGCTCCACCCCATTTGCCCTAAGGTGAGTATAGAAGTCATGAGAATTGAATTTTCCCAACTGCATCTCTGATCTCTTGTAGAAATGTAGAGCAGATGCAGTGATTCAGATGTAACTCCATCTGTGCCTAGATGAGATTCAGACACACTCATCTGTCTCTTGGTCTTTTGTTCTTCTGCTTTAAGCCTGCTTCACTCAGGAATATTCTACTAAGACATGGGAGGTCAGGTTTCTGAGATTTGAAAAGCTAAAGGTAGATGTTTGTTTAATGAATAATAATGAAAAATACTTTAAAAGAAAAAAGAAGGCTGATAGCTTTCAGGACATCCCTTGAAGAATTTCACATGTGAGACAAACAAGGATGGTTCCCTTATGTGTAACATGTTGTATAATTTATTGTCAGGTTTTTAAGGATTCGTTATTCTTTTGCTTTCCTTTTTTACACGTTATAGTAATTCTGATGTGTTTAAGGGAGAATGGAATTGGGGTAAATTGTGTGGGGAAGGGAGAAGGAGCAAAGGTTATTTTAAAATAGGAATATAGCATAGGTAATGCTATCCTAATGAAATTTGGACACTCCTTGCCTGCCCCTCTCCCCTTTATGCTAATCAGTATATTATTTTGCATGGAGAATGCACAGTAGGGGCAGTGTAAACTTTTCTGAGGACCACTGTTAACAACATTTATTCTCCATCCGACACCAGGATAGACCAGGTATATTTATATGTCTACCTTGGATACAAATGAAGAGGGTGTTTCTTGGAATTCATTGTTGCGGGGTTGGGCTTATTATTTTGGGAAGAGGAGAAATAAACGAGGGAGGGGTTTACCAGAAACAGAAACAAAAACAAAACATTTATTATAAGATTAATCACTGCTACTGCCTAACCAAGACTAGCAGATTTAGTTTAGCTGAAGATTTAGTTTAGCTATAGAATTTAAAGACTCAGATTTGTTGAGGCATAACGTAGATAAATGAAATCCACCAATTTGAGGCAAAATACTTGATAAATTCTGACAATTGTATACAGGCATAGAGCCAGCACCACACCATGATTTTAAATAGTTCCCTCCTGTGCCTTTGCAGTCAGTTCCCTTCCTACAGTTCTAGCAACTGATGATCTGCTTCCTTTCACTATAATTTTACTTCTTCTAGAATTTTATACAACTGAAATCATATAGTGGGTATTATGTGTGTGTCAGTATGTGTGTGTGTGTATTTGGGTTCTTTCAATTATAATGCTTTTAAGATTCAGCCATATTATTACTGAATCTATAATTTGTGTAATTTTATTGCAGAATACTTACTATTCCACTGTATGGATACATCAGAATTTGTTTATCCATTCACCAGTCAAGAAAGACCCTTGGATTTTTCTAGTTTTTTTGGTTATTCCAAATAAAGCTGATATGAGCCTTAGAGTAGAAGTCTTTGCATGGATAAGTGTTCAATTCATTCAAGTAAATATTTAGGAGTAGATTTGTCAGATCATATAATAAGTATATTTTTAACTTTATAACAAACTGCGAGACTATTTTATGAACTGGGCCTCACCACTTTTCATTGCTCATAGCAAAGTAAGAGAGTACCAGTTCCTCTGAATCCTTGCCAACATTAGGTAATGTCAGTCTTTTCAATTTTAGTTATTCTTATGTGTCTAAGGAGATCTCATAAAGATTTTGATTATTTTAATTGCTGTACTTATTGGTGGTGTTGAGTATTTTTTACTGTGTGTGTATTTGTCATTCATATATCTTCCCTTTGAGATATGCAATTTTTTTTTTTTTTTGCTGATTTTAAAAAATAAATTTTGTTCTAGAGTCTAGGAATTCTTTTACTATTCTGGACAATAATATTGTATTTTCTTCTGTCTGTGGCTAGCCTTTTCATTTCCATTGCTTTTTTTTTTTAAGAGTACAGTTTAAAAAAACATTGTAGTCTGATTTTTTGATGTTTTCTTTTATGTTCATGATCTTTGTGTCCTATTTTAAGAAATCTTTGACAAACTCAAAATGCTTAATTCCAAGAAATTTTGTAGCTTTAGTCTGTATATTTAGTCTAAGCTGTTGGAACAGATTGGGCTTCTCAGGTGTGTCACTGGTAAAGAATCCGCCACCAATGCAAGAGATGCAGGAGATGTGAGTTTGATCCCTGGTTAGAGAAGATCCCCTGGAGGAGGAAATAGCAACCCACTCAAGGGAAAATACTGTGGAGAGTAGCTTGACACGGGGTCACCAAGAGTCAGACACGACTGAGTATGCACCCATGCATGAATTTAGACAGATTCAGTTAAGTGCAGTTGCTCAGTGGTGTATGACTCTTTGTGACCCTGTGGACTGCAGTATGCCAGGCTTCCCTGTCCATCACCCACTCCCGAAGCTTGCACAGACTCACGTCCATCGAGTTGGTGATGCTATCCAATCATCTCATCCTTTGTTGTCCCATTCTCCTCCTGCCCTCAGTCTTTCCCAGAATCAGGGTCTTTTCCAATGAATCAGTTCCTCACATCAGGTGGCCAAAGTATTGGTGCTTCAGCTTCAGCATCAGTCCTTCCAATGAATATTCAGGACTGGTTTCCTTTAGGATTGACTGGTTTGATCTCCTTGCAGTACGAGGGACTCTCAAGAGTCTTCTCCAATACCACAGTACAAAAGCATTAATTCTTCAGCACTCAGCTTTCTTTATGGTTCAACTCTCACCTCCATACATGACTACTGGAAAGAACCATAGCTTTAACTATATGGACCTTTGTCTGCAAAGTAACATCTCTGCTTTTTAATATGCTGTCTAGGTTTGTCATAGCTTTCCTTCCAAGGAGCAGGTGTCTTTTAATTTCAGGGCTACAGTCACCATCTGCAGTGATTTTGGAGCCGAAGAAAATAAAGCCTGTCACTGTTTCCATTATTTCCCCATCTCTTTTTCATGAAGTGATTGGACTGGATGCCATGATCATTTTTTTGAATGTTGAGTTTTAAGCCAACCTTTTCACTCTTCTCTTTCACTTTCATCAAGAGGCTCTTTACTCCCTTTTCGCTTTCTGCCATAAGGGTGGTATTATCTGCACATCTAAGGTTATTGATATTTCTCCCTGCAATCTTGATTCCAGCTTGTGCTTCATCCAGCCCGGCATTTCACATGAAGTTCTCTGCATATAAGTTAAATAAGCAGGGTGACAATATACAGCCTTGACATACTCCTTTCCCAATTTGGAACCAATTTGTTATTCCACGTCTAGTTCTAACTGTTGCTTCTTGACCTGCATACAGGTTTCTCAGGAGGCAGGTAAGGTTGTCTGGTATTCCCATCTCTTTAATAGTTTTCCACAGTTTGTTTTGATCCACACAGTCAAAGGCTTTAGCATAGTCAATAAAGTAGAAGTAGATGTTTTTCTGGAATTCTCTTGCTTTCTCTATGATCCTGTGGATGTTGGCAATTTGATCTCTGGTTCCTCTGCCTTTTCTAAATCTAACTTATACATCTGGAAGTTCTTGGTTCATATACTGTTGAAGCCTAACTTGGAGAATTTTGTGCATTGCTTTTCTAGCATGTGAAATAAGTGCAATTGTGAGGTAGTTTAAACATTCTTTGGCGTTGCCTTTCTTTGGGATTGCCATGAAAACTGACCTTTTCTCAGTCCTGTGGCCAGTGCTGCGTTTTCCAAATTTGCTGGCATATTGAGTGCAGCACTTTTACAGCATCACCTTTTAGGGCTTGAAATAGCTCATCTGGAATTCCATCACTTTTACTAGCTTTGTTCATAGTGATGCTTCCTAAGGCCCACTTGACTTCACATTCCAGGATGTCTGGCTCTATGTTAGTGATCACATCATTGTGGTTATCTGGGTCATGAAGATCTTTTTTGTATAGTTCTTCTGTGTATTCTTTTTTTTTTTTTTTCTGTGTATTCTTGCCACCTCTTCTAAATATCTTCTGCGTCTGTTAGGTCCATGCTGTTTTGTCCTTTATTGTGCCCATCTTTGCATGAAATATTCCCTTGGTATCTCTAATTTACTTGAAGAGGTCTCTAGTCTTTCCTATTCTAATTGTCTTTTAGACAGATTACTTCCACATTGTTCTTTTTGAAATTGTTTCAGCTATCCTAGTTCCTTTTCCTTTCTGTATACATTTATGAGTTATCCTTTCTGCATCTATAAAAATCTCTCTTGAATTTTGGTAGGGATCGTATTAAACTTATATAAAAATTTGGGAGGATTGGTGTCTTTGCCATGAGCAATCCGTGATCACATATTAGATCTGCATTGATTCTTTCATCAGCATTGTATAGTCCTCAGCGTGTAAGCCCTGCACTTGTCTTCTTAGATTTACACCTATGACTTCATCTTCTTCCCCCTGAAAGACTGTACATGGTGTTGTTTTTTAATTCATTGTATTCCCTCATTCGCCTTTTGATGTCTGTGGGATCTTGAACAAATCTCCTGTTTCATTCTTGATATCAGTACGTTGTCTCTCTTTTATTTGTTGTCAGTCTTTGCTAGAGACTTGTCAATTTTATTAAAGTTTTCAAATGGCCAGCTCTTTGTTTCATTGATTTTCTCTGTTATTTTTCTCTTTTCTATTCATTCATTTATACTCCTTATTATTTTTTTTTTCTTTCTATGTGTTTTGCCTTTATTTTGCTAGTCCTCCTCCCAGTTTCTTCAACTGGGAACTTAAATTATTGATTTGAGACTTCTCCTTTTTCTAATGTATTCATTTCATATCATCAATTTCCCACTCTATGCTGCTTTTGGTGAGTCCGCCAAATACTGATGTGTTGTATATTCATTAAATTAAAAACATTTTTTTCCTTGAAAATTCCTTTTGACTCATTACTTAAAGTAGTTGTTTAATTTCTCAGTGTTTGGAGGATATTCCTATTATTTTTAGTTTGATTCCCCTGTAGTGAGAGAACACACTCTGTCTGATTTCAGTTATATTAAGTTTGGGGAGATTTTTTATGGCCAACAAGATGGTCTGTTTTTTGTGGGCTCTTGAAAATATGTGTATTTTGCTGTTCTTGGGTGGAATGTTGTGTAAATACTGATTAGATCTTGTTGGTTGATGGTGTTGTTGAGGTCTTCCATATCTTTGCTAATTTCTGTCTAGTGATTCTATCAATTCTTGCGTGAGGCATGTGGAAGACACCAAGTATAATTGTCGATTTGTCTATTTCTCCTTTCAATTTCTTCAGTGTTTTTGTGTAACATATTTTTTAGCTCTGTTATTTGGTCTGTACACCTAAGACTGCTGTATCTTCTTGGTAGACTGATGATGTTGGGTACTTTTATTTGCTCTGAAGTCTATTTTATCTGATATTAATGTGGCCACTTGTGATTTCCTCTGATTGCTGTTTAGAGGGCATATCTTTTCATTGTTTTATTTTCATCTTGTTTATAATGTTATATTTGAAGTGAGGTTGTAGATTGCTTGTAATCAGCACATACTCTGATCATGTGCAGAGGGATGGATGCTTCTTTATTCCTGGGCGGTGGTGGGACTGTTGGCTTCCCATGGAAATCTTCACTGGTAATACAGGAGACTGTGGAAAGGCTGGTTACCGACTGGTGGGGATAGAATTTCCAGCTTCGCACTTGGCTTTCCCTCACACGTCAGCCAGAGTGTTGGGTGACTCATTACAGCATTGAGAGAGTGGAAGTCTAGGCTCTTCGCTTGGCTGATGCTGATGTGGGTGTGGATAGAACCGTAGTTTTTTTTTTTTTTTTTTTCTGTGATGTTTGGCTGGAGTAGAGCTGTTATTGTCTAAGATTTTCTATCTTCAGAGGCTGGCCCCTTCCTGGTCCTTTGGCTAAAGAGAGCAGTCTTTTGTCGGAGCTTTTGTTTTTTGTCTGAGCCTCTTGTTATTTCTGACTTGCCAGCTTTTTCCTCTCTAAGTCTGGAGAACATGAGGCAAGAACAAAAGCGAGTATCTCATAGCAGATCCTGGGGTCTCTAACTACTCTCTCTTCTCTGCATCTTTAGAGCCATATGTCCTTGTGTATATATATGTGTGTGTGTGTGTGTGTATGTGTATAATATCCAGCATATTCAGCTGCACTTACTGGAAAGAAATCCTCGATGGAGTAGGAGTAGGTCTATCCTATTTTCCTGGATGTGGGAGTCTACCACCTGCGATTTAAACAAGATCTCGGAGCTGTAGCTTAGGATAAGCATGCAGATAAGCAAGGTTCTTCATATGTTAGTTACCATTGTTTTTATTAATACTGACATTTTATTCTTTTTTGAAGTTCAGAAATAAGGTACCACATCTTAAAAAAAAATGTAGTTTATTTGTGTACGTTGTCAAATTCATTTTTGTGGAGTTCATTGTATTCCCTTGCTCTCCTTTTGATGTCTGTAGGGTCTTGAACAAATCTCCGGTTTTGTTCCTGATCTCAGCAAGTTGTCTTCTCTTTTATTTGTTGTCAGTCTTGCTAGAGGCTTGTCAGTTTTATTGCACATTTCTTTGTTGCAAGTTTCCGATTTTGTTTGCTATGCTTTATGCTAATTTTGAGATGAATTTCTCACTCACTCATATTTATGATCATAAAATATTACAATTAAGTTTGAGGCAACTCAGATTAACAAGAGTCTTAACATTAAACAAATCATTAGCCAAAGTTTCCTGGGACACTTAAGTTATTGTACAGCTGTCAGCATGAGCTATTTATAAAAAAAAAAGAATCACTTTTACCCTTCATGTTGACTGTCCTTTATGTGGCATATCCAGTAATAGCACCATGAGAACACGTGATACACACCTCTGATTTTTCTCTTATATATATTGGGGATTCACTAGAACTGCAAAATGAAAGAATCAATGCTTCCTTTGAGTGGAATCCCATTTTTATGCCTTCTTTTCAAATAAATGTTGGGGAATGGACAAGATGACATTGTTAGATTCTTCATGAAAGCAAAAGCTTGTGAGTAACTTTTATGTTCAAAAGCACCATTTTTGTGTCCTTACTATATTGTATAAACCTACAGTGAATTGCTTTGCATGCTGTTAAAAAGATATTTCACCGGGGATCTTTCTGTATTTGGCATGTATTCTGCCATAACAGAGGATAGCATTTTATTTTCAGGAGAAAAATGATCAGTATGTAGTTTGTTTTTTATAGGCTTCTCTTCTCCTATGGGGCATTATTTTGGCCTTGGCAAAAACAAGAGATGCAGTGGAATTGAGAATGTATGAATATCTGAATATGTATAAAAACATTATTACTTTTTCTATTTGTCATTTATATTGTCAAGTCCCATCTCATTTTTTCCTGGACCAGGATTTCCAGATGTGAAATAATATCACTTTCAGAAACTCAGTTCTCATTTCTAGTTCTTCTTTGTGTTTATCTTAGGAATTTAAAGTATCTGCTTTATGTTGCATAATTTTTGACATTCCAGCTTCAAACGGAGGGAGAGGTGAGCTCTACTGATAGCCTTCTTCAATGGGGGATGTTGATTTCTCTAAGACAGCAGTTCCCAAACTTTTTGACCTTGGAACTTTTATACACTGAAAAATTATTGACAACCTCAATGAGATTTTGTTAATACAGATTATTTCTGTCTATGTTTACCACATCAAATTAAAGCTGAGACAGTGTTAAAATGTTGATTTATCAGTTTACTTAAAATAACAACAAAAAGCTCATTATATATTGTTAACATGAAAAACTCTTTACAAAAAAATAGCCATCAAAAATATTAGGAGGATGGCATTGATTTTTAATCTTCTCAGACCTCTTTAATATCTGACTTAATAGAAGATTGCTGGGTTTTTGTATCTGCTTTTGTATTTTAGTGTGTTGATTTTGGTTGAAGTGTATGAAGAAAACTTGGTTTTATGAACATATGCAGTTAGAAAGGAAAGTATTTTAATAGCCTTTTCAGATAATTGAGGCTATTCTTTTATCCTATCCTAAAACTTAACAAATGGTAACATTGTAAAGGTTAGCTGCAATGTGGAATCTGAAATCATATCAAATATTTTTGTAATCTGTTACACCAAAATCCATGTTGTACTTTTGGTGGATCATTTAGCCATGTATGATTTTGTAATTTCATGCATTGGTCATTTGGAAAATATTGGTTCACTGAGTTATGAAATATTGCTATATCAACCTTAGTTAATATATTCACACAATCAGAAGTAATTTTAGTGTTGGGAGCTGTCAGGCTTACAGTGGAAGATACAAGTACTCCAAAATTCTAATTTTCACTTAAAAGCCTGAATTTTATCATTGGCAACAAAGCCTGTCAGTTGTTTTCCTTGAATGGCTCACTTTCTTCATTTTCAACATGTTTGCCAAATACCCAAGTCTGAATAACCATAATTTATGTAGGCTGTTACTTCACGAAATGATGGACCATGAAAAAAAAGTGGCTAGTTCAAGTCGCATACCTTAAACAATTGCATAAGTGATCTTCCTTGAGATTGCCCTTATATTTTGGTATGCAGTAGAAGTGTGATTATGGTTGTGTACTTCCACTATGTCACAGAATATTTAAAATTTTGTACTTAAGACTAAAGATTTAATAAAAATGTTATGGGTTTACAGGACATTGTTAAGTTCAGCTGGCTTTTTAAAATTATTATTATTATTTTATTGTAAGTATACTGCAGTAAAGAATATCATGATTGTTAAGACAGCTTGGTCCCAATGCCTAGAGTTACACTAAGGGATCAGAAGCTTCACTCACAATTGCTTTTGTGCCATCAGTGCAAAGATCAACACCGTGAAAAGGCAAGATCAACCGCATATTAAGATGAGAATAGTTTTGACCTTGCAAAACTCCTTTAAGAGCCTGGGTCTCAGGACCCCCAGGGATGCACAGAACAAACTTTGAGAACCACTGCTCTAAGTCAATGTATAGGATAAAACGTATGTTGTTTAAAAAATGCTTACTGATGCATATACTTTTTTCATTTGTTGCTTTGAAATTGGAAGGAACTTATAAAAAATAGCATTGGTAGTACTCATGTAGCCTTGGGGAGAAGGCAATGGCACCCCACTCCAGTACTCTTGCCTGGCAAATCCCATGGACGGAGGAGCCTGGTGGGCTGCAGTCCATGGGGTCGCTAAGAGTCGGACATTACTGAGTGACTTCACTTTCACTTTTCGCTTTCATGCATTGGAGAAGGAAATGGCAACCCACTCCAGTGTTCTTGCCTGGAGAATCCCAGGGACGGGGGAGCCTGGTGGGCTGCCATCTATGGGGTTGCACAGAGTCGGACACGACTGAAGCGACTTAGCAGTAGCAGCAGCAGCATGTAGCCTTAAGAAGTAGGTGGCAGTCAGAGTATCGGCCTGAGAGGTGAAGTTCAGTCAGTATAGCTAAGCCTGTGTCTGTGTCCAGATGATATCCTGAAAGGGGTGGGATCCTGAGTCAAAATGAAACCAACAGGAGAGCCAATGTCTGCCTGGACTAAAGTGATACTGAGTGTAAGTGGAAACCAATCCACTCTTCTCATCTTGTGCACAGATTTTAAGTATTTCCTAGAGGCTCAGTGGTAAAGAATTTGCCTGCCATGTAGGAGACACAGGAGACATAGGTTGAATCCCTGGATCGGGAAGATCCCCTGGAGAGGAAATGGCAACCCGCTCCAGTATTCTTGTCTGGAGAATCCCATGGACAATGGAGCCTGGTGGGCTACAGTCTATGGGGTCACAAAAGACTCAGACCTGACTTACCAACTAAACAACAACAAGAAAAACTACCTCAAAAAATATCGGAAGGAGCAGGCCTGAGAAACTTGTGTATGCCAACCATTGAGATGTGAGGAGTGAGAAAGCAGTGAGGAGGAAGCAAAGCTGATTTTATTAGTGTTCTTATGTGTGCCATGTACTGTGCAAGGCACTTTATGTTACCTCACAACAAACCTGTGAAGTCACTATTATAGACTCATTTTAGAATTGATGACATGGAGCTTCAGATGTTAAACAGCTAGCCTGAGATGACATTGCTCCTATGAGTTGGAGTTGGAGTTTGAACCATCTCTCTTCACAATCATATGGTTCTTTCCCATCCGTCTGTGTGAGTCTCTTGGACTACACTGTTAATTGGTTAACAGTTACTCTTATCTGTCTTCTAAGCGTGTTTTTGAATATATAGTGAGCCCTCTATATCCACGTGTTCTGCACCTGCAGGTACAACCAACTATGCATAGAAAATATTCTAAAAAATATTTCTGGAAACTTCCCAAAAGCAAAATTTGAGTTTGCCATGTGCTGACAGTTATTGACATAGCATTTATATTGTATTTACAACCATTTACATAGCATTTACGGGAATTCCTATTTGGTGCCAGTGGTAGAGAACACGCCTGCCAATGCAGGAGATGTAAGAGAAGTGGGTTAGATCCCTGGGTTGGGAAGATCCCCTGGAGGAGGGCCTGGTAACCCACTCCAGTATTCTTGCCTGGAGAGTCTCAGGGACAGAGGAGCCTGGAGGGCTGTAGTCCATGGGGTTGCAAAGAGTCTGACACGACTGAAGAGACTTAACTCCCATGCATGCAAGCAGGCACATAGTATTTACATGGTAGTAGGTGTTATACGCTGAAGAATTGATGCTTTCTAACTGCGGTGCTGGAGAAGACCTCGAGAGTCCCTTGGACTGCAAGGAAATAAAACCAGTCAATCCTAAAGGAAACGAACCCTGAATATTCATTGGAAGGACTGATGCTGAATTTGAAGCTCCAGTACTTTGGCCACCAGATTCAAAGAGCCAACTCATTGGAAAAAATGAGATGCTGGGAAAGATTGAGAGCCAGAGGAGAAGGGGGCAACAGAGAATGAGATGGTTGGATTGCATCATTGACTCAATAGATATGAGTTTGAGAAAACTCCTAGTGATAGTGAAGGACAGGGAAGCCTGGGGTGCTGCTGTCCATGGGGTAGCAAAAAGTTGGACACAACTGAACAGCTGAACAACAAAGGTATAATAAATGCATGCATACTCAGTTGTGTCTGACTCTGACACCATGAACTGTAGTATGCTGGGCTCCTCTGTCCATGGGATTTCCCAGGAATACTGGAATGGGTTTCCATTGCCTCCTCCAGGGGATCTTCCTGACCAAGGGATCAAACTTGCATCTCTTGTCTCCTGCATTGGCAGGTGGATTCTTTTACCACTGAGCCACCCCATGTGGCTTGGCAGGGTATTGTAAGTAGTCTAGAGATAACTATTCATCTCTGTATGGGAGGACGTTTGTGGGTTATATGCAGATTGCATTTTATATAAGGGACTTGAGCATCCACAGATTTTGATATCCACTCAGGGGACCTGCAATCAATCCCCCTCAGATACCAATGAATGACTGTACGTGCATACGCTTCAGGCTTAATGTGGGAAAAACAAACACAATTTTGTATTCATTCATCCACTAGGGGGTGCAAGAGTGCCAACTTGTTCTGTAGGTAATAACTGGTGGCACCATACTCCAGTACTCTTGCCTGGAAAATCCCATGGATGGAGGAGTCTGGAAGGCTGCAGTCCATGGGGTCGCTAAGAGTCAGACACGACTGAGTGACTTCACTTTCACTTTTCACTTTCATGCATTGAGAAGGAAATGGCAACCCACTCCAGTGTTGCCTGGAGAATCCCAGGGATGGGGAAGCCTGGTGGGCTGCCGTCTGTGGGGTCACACACAGTCGGACACGACTAAAGCGACTTAGCAGCAGCAGCAGCAGGGATTAAATTAAGTGATTATAGAATGCTTTGTAATTAAAAGTATGTACTGTAGGATATTGTATATGGAAAAGTCTGAACAATTATCTGATTATTGTTCCTGGTAAGAAACATTCTGTGTATGTGCTTAATTGCTCAGTTGTGTCTGACTCTTTGCACCCCCATGGTATGTAGCTTGCCAGGCTCCTCTGTCCATGGTTTTTTCCAGGCAAAAATAGTGGAGTGGGTTGACATTTCCTTCTCTAGGGGATCATCTCCTTCCATTGTAGGCGAATTCTTTATCCGCTGAGCCACCAGGGAAGTCTAAGAAAGATGCTGTGCTATTTTCTTATTGAAACCTAGGAGACTACACTCCTCCTTTGCCCCCCAAGTGGGAAAAATAAATGAGGTATAGTTAACTCACAAGTGTGACTGGCAGTTGAAGGGAGGGATCAAGTGATGTAGATTGGCAAAATTAGCAGTAATCCAAGTCAGGAAGATTCAAATTCTGGTCTCAAATCTGTTTGTTTGAATACCTGAAAATTTTAATGAAATTAGTTTAATTTTCTTATGATCTGTTTAATGCAATGGTATCTGAAAGAAGTGATAAGACTTTCCTAAGTCATTATTTAAACCTTAAAGGATAGTATTAGGTGCCTTTTTGCATTTGGATAATGCTTTTATTAACCATTAAGAATCCACCTGCAATGCAGAAGATCTGGGTTCGATACCTGGGTTGGGAAGATACCCTGGACGAGGGCATGGCAACCCACTCCAGTAGTCTTGCCTAGAGAATCCCCATGGACAGAGGAGCCTGGCGGACTACAGTCCATGGGGTTGCAAAGAGTTGGACATGACTGAGTGACTAAGCATAGCACAGATACAGAGAGTTCCTTAAAATATGTGGTATATCTAGCTCCTCACTTATATAATTGCCATGTGGGTAATTTATAGTAAAATTATGCAGTGCTTTTTTTTAAAAAAATGAAAACTGTAAACTGTGAAATAATTACATAATATTTGCTATTAAATATTCATTTTTAAAAATAAATTTTGACTGTTGTTCTGATTTATTGTTTGTTAAGACTCCTATAATTTTTCCTTCCAAGGAGTAAGCGTCTTTTAATTTCATGGCTGCAGTCACCATCTGCAGTGATTTTGGAGCCGCCAAAAATAAAGTCTGACACTGTTTCCACTGTTTCCCCATCTATTTCCCATGAAGTGATGGGACCAGATGCCATGATCTTCGTCTTCTGAATGTTGAGCTTTAAGCTAACTTTTTCACTCTCCTCTTTCACTTTCATCAAGAGGCTTTTGAGTTCCTCTTCACTTTCTGCCATAAGGGTGGTGTCATCTGCATATCTGAGGTTATTGATATTTCTCCCAGCAATCTTGATTCCAGCTTGTGCTTCTTCCAGCCCAGCGTTTCTCATGATGTACTCTGCATAGAAGTTAAATAACCAGGGTGACAATATACAGCCTTGACGAACTCCTTTTCCGATTTGGAACCAGTCCATTGTTCCATGTCCAATTCTAACTGTTGCTTCCTAAGAACTGATGCTTTTGAACTGTGGTGTTGGAGAAGACTCTTGAGAGTCCCCTGGACTGCAAGGAGATCCAACCAGTCCATCCTAAAGGAAACCAGTCCTGGGTGTTCATTGGAAGGAATGATGCTAAAGCTGAAACTCCAGTACTTTGGCCACCTCATGCAAAGAATTGACTTATTGGAAAAGACTCCGATGCTTGGAGGGATTGGGGGCAGGAGGAGAAGGGGACGACAGAGGATGAGATGCCTGGATGGCATCATTGACTCAATGGACATGAGTTTGAGTGAACTCCGGGAGTTGGTGATGGACGGGGAGGCCTGACGTGCTGTGATTCATGGGGTCACAAAGACGGACAGGTCTGAGCGACTAAACTGAACTGAACTGAAGACTCCTATAAGCTTTGGATGATGATTACTGTGAGAAAAATTAGAATTTTAGAGCATCATAACCATTTTAATTGTGAAACTTTGCCAACCAGATTCTTATCTGTGTACTGTTTGTATGTTTTCACCGAGTTGTTTTTGTCATTCAGTAGCTATGTCATGTCCGACTCTTTGCAACCCCATGAACTACAGCACGCCAGGCTTTCTTGTCCTTCATTATTTCCAGGAGCTTGCTCAAACTCATGTCCACTGAGTCGGTGATGCCATCCAGCTATCCCATCCTCTGTCACCCCCTTCTCCAGTCCTCAATTTTTCCCAGCTTCAGGGTTTTTTTCCAATGAGTTGACTCTTTGTACCAGGTGGCTAAAGTATTGAAGTTTCAGCTTCAACATCAGTCCTTCCAATGAATATTCAGGTTTGATTTTCTTTAGGATTGATTGGTTTGATCTCCTAGTCCAAGGGATTCTCAAGAGTCTTCTCTAGCATCATAATTTGAAAGCATCAGTTCTTCAGTGCTCAGCCTTTTTTATGGTCCAGCTCTCACATCCATACATGACTATTGGAAAAACCATAGCTTTGACTATACAGACATTTGTTAGCAAAGTGATGTGTCTGTTTTTTAATATGCTCTCTAGGTTGGTCACAGCTTTTCTTCCAAGGAGCAAGCGACTTTTAATTTCGTGCTGCAGTCACCATCTGCAGTAATTCTGGAGCCTAAGAAAATAAAATGTGCCACTGTTCCCACTGTTTCCCCATCTATTTGGCATGAAGTGATCGGACTGGATGCCATGATCTTAGTTTTTTGGATTTTGAGTTTTAAGCCAGATTTTTCACTCTCCTCTTGCACCCTTTTCAAGAGGCTATTAATTCCTCTTTGCTTCCTGTTATTAGTTAAAGTTGTAAATTAGATGATCTAAAATAGTTTATCTGTTACTGCTAAGTCGCTTCAGTTGTGTCCGACTCTGTGCGACCCCATGGACGGCAGCTTACCAGGCTCCTCCGTCCATGGGATTTTCCAGGCAAGAGTACTGGAGTGGGTTGCCATTGCCTTCTCATTCAACTATTTTTAGCTACAATGAAGACTTTTCTTGAGCTCTACATATTGAGATTTTTTTCTAAACTCTGAAAATCTCTGAAGGATTACTGAAATAATGTATCTTTACATGATTCTGATTTTGAAATATGGCTGTTGGAGCAAAATGGGCCAGGGATCATAATCTTATTTGTTTTGGTAATTTAAGACATGTGGAATGTTGGAATAGCTACAAATTCTTTAATGTTGGGATGTAATTGGACTGTAAAATTGCTGTGGGGTGGTAGCTTCTGAGGATAGAAAGTTGAATCACTAGTTATTTATTCAAAGATGACAGTCCAGTAGGCACTCTAATAGTAAGCAAACAATTATAATGAGATGTAGTGGGGGTAGTAAAAACGTGATGCAAGCTTGCTACTATGGTATCACCAAAAGAGATACCAAGTTCATCTGGGACACATGCCATAAAGATGCTTCAGAGAGCTGGAAGGAAGGGAAAATTTTGAGCAGAGGAAATAACATGGAACAAATCTAATGTAAGAGGATGTTACTGTTCGTCACCTAATTGTGTCCAATTCTTTGCAGCCCCATGGATTGTAGCCCGTCAGACTCCTCTGCCATGGAATTCTCCAGGCGAGAATACTGGTGTGGGTAGTCATTTCCTTGTCCAGGGGCTTTTCCTGACCCAGGGATCAAACACAGGTCTTCTGCATTGCAGGCAGATTCTTTACCATGTGAGCCACCAGAGGATAGTATGACTCTTTTCAACTGTAAGAATATAAAGATAGGATAACACAGAAAAGTAAGTTGGATCTGCAGTGGGTCTGACAGTAGTGTATCCTGAGTAAGTTTGGAACTTACTTCAATAATAGGAAACCATTCATTGCTTTTTTGTAAGGAATGATATGATCCTGAGTTTTAGGAGAATCACTAGCACAGTCTTTGGGAGAAGGCAGAGATAGATTCAGTGAGAATTGGTCTGAGACAAGGCTGCCATAGTAACACTTGAGATGATGGTCAGCAGAATCCAGGGGTAAGTAGGCATAGGATTAACAGGAGGGAGTGACATGGAGAGATCTGTAGGAGTTTGAATCTGCTCAAACAGCAATTGGAAGTTGGCCCTGAAAAGGCTGAAGGAGGCTGACTGTGGAAAAGAGAGGAGAGGAGCAAGCTTTTGTGAGGGACCTTGAGCTGGGGATAAAGATGGAAAGAAAAGAAAACACAGCTCTGACATTATCTTTGAATACTTTTAATGTATGGAGATACAGTACTATTTGTAATGTATTTAATTCTCTCCGTATCCCCTGGAGGTATTACTATCTGTAATTGATGGATGATGAAGCTGTTTCAGGGAGGTCACATAGTTGACCTCAGATCACAAAACTGGAAGTGCTGGAATTTGGAAGTGAATCTAGGTCTATCTGACCCTAAAGCTCAACCTTTTCCCACTCAGTTACTTTGGGAATCATCACAGACAACTATAACTGAAGTGATGGGTATACAGGAAAATGTTCCATTTGGGTACAGAGGAAAAATGGGTGTATACAGGAAGAATGTATAGACAGAGAAGGAGCGATGGCAAGGTGGTTTCCTATGCTCGAACAGAATTTCCTGCACCTATCCTTGTTGTTTTACCATCTTTTGTCCACCCAGCAGCAAGACCGGGCATTTCAAAATGTAGATCAGGTTGTCAGCCCTCTGCTCAGAACCATCTTCCTTGTCAATCAAAATATAATCCAAACTACCGCAGTTCACAGGGCAGCCATGGCTCTGCCACAGGCTTCCTCTCTGATTTTTTCTTTTATTGCCTCCCCCAGGTCACACTGCCAGCCAAAGCCGAGTATGCTGTCTTTCTGGACCATTCCATTGACTGCCTGCTTGAAACACTTCCCCAGCTGATCTCTGTTACTCTATAAGAGAGACTTTCCCCAGCCAACCTGTCTGAAATAGCACCTTCCAGTATCATATTCTGCTTCTTCACTGTCTTTTTCTGCATCAAAGGTTTCATCACTGGATGTATTAATCTTGTTTATTTGCTTCATGTTAATTGCCCCTCAAATCTCTGCTCATGCCCAAACTTCATGAAGGTAGAGAGTTTTTTATTTTGTTCATTCCTGTATCCCTAAGATCTAGAATATAGTAAATGCCCAACAAATATTTGGATGAGTGAATGCAGCCAGATTGACTTTTAAAAACAAGTAAATCAGATCATCTCCCCACTCCCCAGACCCCATTTAACCCTCCCACTTTAGTAGTCTCCCATTACTGTCAGAATAAAATCCAGACTCTTTCCCATGCTCTCCAAGGCCTTCAGTGGTCTGGACCTTGGCTGAAACCAACCCCTAGTCTTGCCTTCCTCCCTGGTTGATGACATTCCAGCCACTCTGGCCTTCTTGTTCTTCCTGGAACTCGCTAAGCTCATTTCTTCCTCTCGCTGCTCACTCCTCCAGCCGCTCCTTCTACCTGGCTGGCTCCTTTTGACCTTTCAGATCTTTGCTCAAGTATTGCTTCTGCAAAATAGACTCTCTAGAAACAGCCCTCCCAATGCTAGTCTCTCCACCTGGCTCTTCCCGTGACTCAGCTAACTGTGATCATTGTGATTATCACTGACTAAGCGATCATGCTCATTTATCTACTTATTATTATTCTCTCTCTCAAGCTGGGATATAAATTTCATTAGGGTGGAGGCTTTTTCTGTTTTATTTGCTGTCATAATCCCAGCATCTGAAATGGAGGGCTTTGATTCTCTTAAAAGCCCAATACTTACAGGATAAATGAATGAAATAGTTCTGCCCCTCCTATGAAGGTGGCTCACTGCTACTGGGAGTACTAGAATCCTCTTTTCGTGACAATACAGTTTAAATATGGAGAAGGAAATGGCAACCCACTCCAGTGTTCTTGCCTAGAGAATCCCAGGGACGGGAGAGCCTGGTGGGCTGCCGTCTATGGGGTTGCACAGAGTTGGACACGACTGAAGCGACTTAGCAGCAGCAGCAGTAGCAGCAGTTTAAATAAATGCTAAAACTTCTAAGAAGGATGAAGGTTATGCAGTTGGAACATTCAGTAATGAGACTACCTTTCAAACTGGCTCATGAAATTCCAGTACATTACTTTATAGAGATTCTGTTTGCAAATTCTTAGGAACCCAAGTCTCTCAGACTGTCAGAATGTTGTAACTTTATTTTTAGTTGTTGCCAAAAGTATTTGACTGGATTAGATTGCTACTTCCTCAAGCAGACTGAGTACTGTACTCCCTATTGTAACCCCTATACCTTATCCAGAGCAGATGAAGAGGTTCAATAAATGTTGGTCAATGGTAATTTTTTAAAAAATTTACATTAAAAAATTTAGAATTTCCTGTAAAGTATTTCCAGTGTTTTTAGGTTTTAGAACTGAACCTACCCCTCGACCCCACCCTCACCATCTCTAGGAAGCTTAAGTTTTAAGAAATATTTGGTTACTGACCAACTGCAGAAGAGGAATGAAGGAGTGCTATCCTATACTAAATTTAAATTCTGTCCACCAGGCTGGAGAAACAGAGGGGACCTGTAATCATTTATTCACCGACTGTTAACTCCCTGTTTGGATGAGGTCGGGGTGGAGGCTCTGTGGCCCAGCATCCCTCTTTACTCTTATTTTCTTTCTGATAAAACGGCCAGTGTTCCATGCGGCTCCAAAAGTTTTGGTTAGGGGATTAAAAGAGCTAGCGGCAGGTAGCTGTGACGCAGCTTTTGCAGAGTCACTGGGCTGCACACACCTTCAGCCAACATAACCAGTGAAAGGTAGCAGTGTTTGAACTGAATCTGTGCTTTTTCGATGAAGCAGTACCTTTTCAATAAAAGCACGTTTATACCGACTCCTTAAGAAGTTTAGACTGGAGGGTTGTCTCCAGAAACTTGCCCCCCTTCTGCCAAGCCCCATTTGTTTGTCTTGGCAGCCTGGCTGTGTCTGCTTGGCTGGTGCTAATGCTGGGATGTTAAATTGATGAAACACAGAGCTCTTGATCCTTTTCAGTGAGGCTTCTATTTGGTTAATGGCAGGGTAGAGTTCTTTGCTGCTAGCCACCTGTAACAGGCCAAGTTGGAAAAAAAATAGATTCAGAGATGTGGAAGAGGAAATTTTTCTTAAAAAACAACAACAAAAAAAACACCAAACACTTCATTTTTGTTGTTGTTGTTTGTCTGTTTGTTTTAGTATCCAAAATAGATTTTAAAACACTGCAAAAGAAAGTAAGAAAAAAAAATCACCTAAATCCCATCACTGTTTTTGGACAGAGGCAATGGAGAATGGATGCTCTTGTAGTTAGAGATTTGAGAACCTGTGACAAGAGACTTTGTTAGAATAATTAACTCTGCTCTTTGTGATGGCTTTTGTCTTACTCTTTCTTTGGTCTCGATAGGATGCTTTTGTTCAAATGATCGCAATATATAATGCTACTTGGTGTAAATATTCGAGCATAGATAACCTGACAAAAACCTGAAAGGGTTTGGCTTTTTGACAATTTGGGCACTTCAGAGCCGCAGACCGACTGTACTTGTGTAAAACACACTCTTGTTTGTTTGGTGTGCTTGGGATTTGACTGCCCTCAGTCTTCATGACCATTCATTGTTCCAAAAGCCATGGGCCATAACTAGACTTTTTAGAGCCAACAACACAGAAAGGAAGCAAAAATAAATCATCTCTCTGGTTTATGTTTCTCAAGAGGGGTTTTTAATATTGCTTAAGTTGTTACAGGTGTTGATAGTCCTCTGAGGCTGGTGACCTTATCAGTCCCTCACTCTGCTCAGGATTTTGCTCAAACTTTCCACCTCTCAGGAAAGTCAAAACAGCAGCCACCCACTTTAAGTCACTCTTTAATGACTTCCTTGCTTTATTGTTTTCATAGCTGTTATCATGATCTGGAATTATATATATATATATATATTTGTATCTCCTCAGCCGCAGTGCAGGTTCTGTGAGGACATACATTATTTTTTTATTCATTTCTTAACCCTCAGCACTCAAAAGAGAATACAGGATACAGTAAGTGCATGATAAATATGTGTTGAATGACTGTATAAATAAGAAATGGAAAGAAACAATAAAGGATGATGCAGAGAAAGAAAATAAGGACTGTTTCGCAGATAATATCATTTGATATGTCACTAGTTCAACCAGGATAGGACAGTCTATCAACCTTGCACATGAGAAGTATTTATTAATATTACATTTAATAAAACTTGGAGTAAAAGCTGAACTGCATGTAGCAAACATAACACTTAGTCCAAGTAAATGAAATTAGTCAGCCAAAGATCAGGGAATATGAAAACATTTTGTGGCATGGTTGAACTGAAGGGTTGAGCAGAGAAGTTAAATTTGTTGGAATAAAAATGTTAAAAGAACATGAGTTTGGAACATTTACCATTGGTCATAAGAGTACATTTAAAATTCACTTGCCTACAAGACCCTCTCTTTTTAAAGGGGGTAGATTTGTCAGTTTGAGAGTCTCTATCTGTTGCTTATACCTGTTCTCTGAGTATAGTAGCATTTATGGTGCTGTTGTAGCACGTGTTGCCACAAACAGATGGAATTGACAGAAGAAAATTTCTCCTGTCCACTAAAGAAAAAAATGTTTAAAGGGGACATTTGATGAATAACAGATGGCATGAGAAGTAGCCTGTCAAATTAAGACTGGTGATAATGAATTAATGAGCATCCTATAATTAACTTCCACTTTAGGCCCACTTTTTATATGATTCAGATCATTGCATTTTGTATTTTCTTTTCATATCTTTATGTATTAACTTTTGCCATAAAGATTTATCTGTTTTGTTTTGCTGTCTTCCTAAAGATTGTATTGTATTTCATCAAACTGATATGTTAGAGCGAGACTGTTTTGAGAACAAGGCTCCAAAAATTATATTGTAGTTCATCAAATTGATAGGTTAGAGTGAGACTGTATTGAGAGCAAGGCTCTTCTTATGTTAGCTGTTTGCCTGGCATGTAGATCATAATCTGTGACTGTTGATTTTAATTGAATATTCCAAATATATTTAGCCTTTGCTTTATGACAGGACATTTAGCTACTTTCTGGTTATTGATTTTGTAGGTAATGATTCAGTGACTGAGTGCATATGGTTGGTTTAATGATACTTTTGACTCACAGGCTTATAAATAATTCCCAAGGGAAATTTCTCAAACATTTTTGTATCTCTTGGTTATGAATGTTATGATACTTTCCAAGTTTGAATATTCCTTTGATTTTATAAAATAAACAAGGGTATTTTTTAAACCTTATCTGGCATTAGTAGTGGCAATTTCTTCTTTCTAACACATTTTGACTAAAGGTATTCTTCAGATTTAGATACAGGTAACAACTTATTTTAATCTTTTTTTTTTTTAATTCTGAGTCTGTTTTTTGAAGAGTGATAGCATGTTTATGGCTTTTATTAATATATGATTTTGTTATAAATTATGCATCCCATTAATTTTTCAAGGAATTTAGAGATCTTTGAGCTTGGACCACTTACTATTATTGTTGCTATCTTAGTATCTTAAAAATCTTTCTTCATGTGAGGTCTCTAAAACTTTGGTATTCTAAAACTCTTTTTTCTTCTCTCTGTTAGTTTTTTGAAATTCTGGTGGCTTTTGAAGTTATTTCAAATTGTTAACACATACACACACATTCATATGATATGTGGTACATAATTACCATTCCTTCCACAGCTTGGTTACTTTATAAAGGAGCAGAATAAACTAGAAAATCCATCTTGAGCAGCTCTAGTAAACAAGAAAAGAAATCTCTGACTATGTAAGATGACCATATCTCCATTAAAAATTAGCTAATGGACAGTAAAAAAGAAAAAAGGAGATACACTTGATACTTAACTTTTTTTGGCTCTGTTTAAAAATTTAATCTAAGTTATTGGAACACTAAAATCGTCCCCTTTTAATATAGCTTTATGATAATAGTTTTGTTATTGATGTTAGGATGATAAGTATAATTTGAGATTTTTATATGTGTAAGTCACTGGATTTCTTGTTCATTTTCTCATTTGGTCCTATAATTATCCCCTTTTCACAGATGATGAAACTGAGACTTTGAGAAGTTAACTGTTTCTTAGAGGTGGACTCAGTGCTCAGACTTGGGTCTGTCCAGCTTTCAAATTCCATGTCTTATCATGATGCTCTGCTATATATATTAGTTTTGATAATTTGCGTTTGTCCCTAAGTATTTATTTTCAAAAGTATTTCTGATTGTGTGGATTTGTATGACCTTCTCAGAGTTGACATATTATGTAGATCAGTTCAGTGCAGTCGCTCAGTCGTGTCCAACTCTTTGCGACCCCATGAACCTCAGCATGCCTAACCTCCCTGTCCATCACCAACTCCCAGAGTTTACCCAAGCTCATGTCCATTGAGTCGGTGATGCCATCCAACCATCTCATCCTCTGTTGTCCCCTTCTCCTCCTGCCCTCAATCTTTCCCAGCATCAAGGTCTTTTCTAATGAGTCAGCTCTTTGCATCAGGTGGCCAAAGTATTGGAGATTAAAAATTTTTATCCAGTAGCTACAAAGTTACTGGTTCTCTTTAAGCTTTATCCTCTGGTTTCAATCTGTTCTCTAGTCCTAGACTTCTTCCTTAAACAGAATCCTCATCCTTCATCCAACTCCAGACTTAATCAAATTAGAATTGATCTTGGTCCTAAGCATTTGTAATACATTCATTCTCTAATAGTAGTTTTCATATTTAATATTTTACAGTGTGAAAAAACACCTCTGAAAAGTTAAAAGGTCTTTTTGTATACAAAGCTGTATTTCATTAGCATTTTTTCATTAATATTTCGTATGTTCTGCCAGTATTCGGCAACTGATGCCCTATGGGCAGTAAACAAACCGAGCTTGATTACATTGCGTCATTTGTGGTCACCAGTTTCCAATAGAATATTTAAGTGTTCTTTCAAAGTCCTTGTTACATTTAGCCCTACTGTTACTGAAAATGGGGTGGCATATATAAGCTGAAGCCCTTTCTGGTATCTAGAGTTAGCCATTACATACCCATTTATAATCACAGCAGTTATTTACTTTAGAAGTTCTTAAGCTGGGGACCATGGAGAGGGTTTCAGTGTATCTTAGAAAAGCCTAGAGTGTGGAAAGAAAAAAAGTGTCATAGGACCATTTTAAAAACAGTTAATAGTTTTCATCATTCATTCAGTTATTCATTGAATTATCATCCACTCAAATTCCACAAAAGAAAACTAGATCCAAAGAAAGTTATAAAACATTCATATTCTCAAAACTCCTTCTGCATTTTATTTAACCACACCTCAAGGTCAGACCTTTTAAGATACAACGTTTTGACCATATGTTCTGTTCTTATTTTTTTGTTAATTTCCTTTGTTTAACTTTTAGCATTTTTTGACTGCTGCTGATTTTGTTTTTAAGGCAAGGAGGGCATGGACATTTGGTCTATGTTTGTTTTTAATTAACAGCATGATTCAGTTTGTCTCTAGTTGCATCAGTTCAGTTCAGTTCAGTCTCTCAGTCATGTCTGACTCTTTGCGACCCCATGAATCGCAGCACGCCAGGCCTCCCTGTCCATCACCAACTCCCGGAGTTCACTCAGACTCATGTCCATCGAGTCAGTGATGCCATCCAGCCATCTCATCCTCTGTCGTCCCCTTCTCCTCCTGCCCCCAGTCCCTCAGAGTCTTTTCCAATGAGTCAACTCTTCACATGAGGTGGCCAAAGTACTGGAGTTTCAGCTTTAGCATCATTCCTTCCAAAGAAATGCCAGGGCTGATCTCCTTCAGAATGGACTGGTTGGATCTCCTTGCAGTCCAAGGGACTCTCAAGAGTCTTCTCCAATACCACAGTTCAAAAGCATCAGTACTTCGGCACTCAGCTTTCTTCATAGTCCAACTCTCACATCCATACATGACCACTGGAAAAACCATAGCCTTGACTAGACGGACCTTTGTTGGCAAAGTAATGTCTCTGCTTTTGAATATGCTATCTAGGTTGGCCATAACTTTTCTTCCAAGGAGTAGGCGTCTTTTAATTTCATGACTGCCATCACCATCTGCAGTGATTTTGGAGCCCCCCAAAATAAAGTCTGCCTCTGTTTCCACTGTTTCCCCATCTATTTCCCATGAAGTGGTGGGACCAGATGCCATGATCTTCATCTTCTGAATGTTGAGCTTTAAGCCAACTTTTTCACTCTCCACTTTCACTTTCATCAAGAAGCTTTTGAGTTCCTCTTCACTTTCTGTCATAAGGGTGGTGTCATCTGCCTGTCTGAGATTATTGATATTTCTCCCGGCAATCTTGATTCCAGCTCGTGCTTCTTCCAGCCCAGCATTTCTCATGATGTACTCTGCATATAAGTTTAATAAGCAGAGTGACAATATATAGCCTTGACACACTCCTTTTCCTGTTTGGAACTCTAGTTGCATAAGTGGCTGTATTTCAGAGAGACAGAGACAGAGAGAAAAGAGAGGGAGAGAGTGAGCTGTGGGTTGAGGGCAGCAAGAAAGAGAGACTAATTGACTATAATTTGGAGAATGTAGGATTCTGAATGATTGGCTGATATTTGAACAGGATATTCAAAACCTGTTATTTCAGTGATGTCCATTCTAATAATCTTAAACACAGTCCTATGATTCCCTCTTCAGTAAGAAAATTAATTTATCAGTTTTTTTTTTTTTTCTCATCATCACCATGAAGACCACTACCTCCACCTCTGAATATTACCAGTGTTGAACTCACTCGATTAAGCTCTGCTCTCTTGTCAATCTGGGACAGACTTCAGTCACTGAATGACTAAAGACAGTCAGTCAGTGCCAAGGACTCCCTGTCATTTGTGATTCCTCACTCTTCACTTTGTATTCTATCTCCCAAAGATGAATTACTGTCTTTACTATAATTGTCTAACAGAGATAATGAGTTTGTTTCCTGAATGAAAATGCAGAGAGATTATGAAAGAAGAATATGAAATGTGCTATACATTTTAAGGATAAATGTTGGTTTTAGATCAGGTTTTCCTGATTCTTAGAGAAGACTTAATTACTGTATAGTAATTAACTGTGGGATCTGTTTATCTTAGTCCTGCCATTCCTTAGCTGTGTCGTGTTTACAACTCGGTAAAATGGAACAGTAGTATGGCTCCAGGCTGGGGATAGAGCAGGCATTTGGGTAGCACATAGTAAGTCCTCAATAAATATTTGTTTATTTATCATTGACATGGAGACATCTTTTGATGTCTCTCACTTTTAGTGACTTATCTAGAAACGGCTATATTCTGTTTAAAGTAAAACAACTACTTCTATTTAAAAGTAAAACATCCAACAACCTGTATTAACTAATTCCAGAAGCATGTAATATCTAATTTGGAGCAACTCTTATTCCTCTCTACCTGCCTAGATACCAGATTACTGAACATTCCAAATTTATTAAAATGATTTTATTCCTTTATGTTGCAAATGAATTGAGTGTTACTACTGTTGTATATGTGTTTAAGGATTTTCAGCCTGTAAAAGTAAATGATTTGCCTCTAATCTATACTATGTTCTGCCAGTTTCCAGTAAATAATACCCATCGACAGTGAGCAAATAAAATGTACTCTCTCGTGTAGGACATTTGGATTATTAGAAAAAGCACTTGTCATTTATTGATTTTTATTGTTCATTGTAAATATAGCACATCTTGATTTCATTTTGCATTTAGACATGCCAAAAGAACTTGAGACATAAAAGGAGAAAAAATGCTCATAACCCTACAACTCAAAGATCTCTATTATTTACATCTTGGGTAATTTCCTCCCATGATTTTTTCTACCAGTTGAAGATGGTTATCTTCCAATACGTGTCACTTTGAATATGTTCACTTGAGTAAGTTTCTCAAGAACTTTCTTCTGTCTTTTGATCCTTTGTAGTTCCTCCCTGTGTTGTCTTGGAGCACTGCACAGGAAGCAGTCTGTTTAAAAGAGAACAAATGTTGTTGCTGTTGTTCAGTCACCAAGTCGTGTCTGACTCTTTGCAACTCCATGGACTGCAGCACACCGGTTTCTACTGTCCTTCACTATCTGCTGGAGTTTGCTTAAATTCATGTCCGTTGAGTTGGTGATGCTGTCCAACCATCTCGTCCTCTGCTGCTCTCTTCTTCTTTTGCCCTTGGTCTTTCCCAACATCAGTCTTTCCCAGTGAATCGGCTCTTCGCATCAGGTGGCCAAAGTATTGGAGCTTTAGCATCAGTCCTTCCAATGAAGATTCAGCACTGATTTCCTTTAGGATTGACTGGTTTGGTCTCCTTGCAGTCCAAGGCACTCTCAAGAATCTTCTCCAGCTACGCAATTCAAAAGCATCAATTCTTCGGCATTCAGACTTCTTTATAGTCCAACTCTCACATGTGTACATGATCATTGGGCTTCCCAGGTGGCTCAGTGGTAAAGAATCATCCTGCCAATGCAGAAGCTGGAAGGGATGCGGGTTTGATCCCTGGGTTGGGAAGATCCCCTGGAGGAGGAAATGTCAACCCGCTCCAGTTTTCTTGCCTGGAAAATTCCCAAGGACAGAAGGACCTGGTGAGCTACAGTCCATGGTGTTGCAGAGTTGGACATGACTGAGCACTAAGTTGCAGAACAAGGGAAGAAGCAAATATACAAGTATAAATAATGAACAAACCATGCAAGAGGAGCCTACCATTCTCAGCAGCATGTATGTAGAAAACTCACATTTTCTCCCTAGTGCATTTCCAGTGGTGGCTTAGCAGGAAAGATAGGGCTCATGAGGACATGAATACTGGTAGGGCTAAGTGAGTGCTTTTATAAGTGAATTAACAGCATTTTCAGCAGATCTTGCTACTTCTAAAAATAATTTAGAATTGATTTAAAATGTATTTCCCTTTAGCTATAGGATATAACGGACCTTTAAGCAACTCCATAGAAATGTCTATGGACATTTCTGGTAGAGGGTATATTAAAGTTTGGTGGATTCAGGTTTTGTGGGGTGTGAAACTTGTGTAAAATTAGGTAAGATATTGACTATTTATTTGGCACGGGAAAAAGAATCATAAAAATGACAAACTGATAAAGCTGACAAATATTATTAAGATCTCAAAATCCAGAAGACACATAATGTTCTTATTAAGTGGCTGCTTGACATGTTTCTGTGTTTTTTTTTCCTCCAATTTTTGGCTCCCATACTGCCTCTTTATTTATCAATGGTTTTGCAAAATCATTTTTGCAGAGAATCTGAAAAGTTGTCAGTTTTTCTATTAGCGTGATCAGAATTAGTATTTTATTAATGAAAATTGAGATGCATACAAAATGTGCATGCAGTCATCTTTATTATTTGTAGTACTGCCATTGGTTGAGCCTTACAAACAAAACGATTCTGATAAATTCAATCTCATACATTTCTCATCGTAAAAGAAAAAAATCAGTACACAGTTTTGTAATTATATACGTTGAATTATCAAGTATCTTTACAATGGGGTGAATTTCCATTTTGAGCAGCCACTGATATCAGTTCCTTCACTTAAAATTTTACACATCTGAGGGATGGGAAAATTTTCCACAGCCCAGATTCTATCTTCATGTATTTCAAACCCTGTTTCTTCTCTGCTACTCATACACATCCAGATCAAGCCCTGGTTCAGCTCAGTTCAGTTCATGTCAGTCGCTCAGTCGTGTCCAACTCTTTACGACCCCACGAATCGCAGCACGTCAGTCGCTCAGTCGTGTCCAACTCTTTACAACCCCATGAATCGCAGCACGCCAGGCCTCCCTGTCCATCACCAACTCCCAGAGTTTACCCAAACTCATGTCCATTGAGTCGGTGATACCATCCAGCCATCTCATCCTCTGTTGTCCACTTCTCCTCCTGCCCCCAGTCCCTCCCAGCATCAGGGTCTTTTCCAATGAGTCAACTCTTCGCATCAGGTGGCCAGAGTATTGGAGTTTCAGCTTCAGCATCAGTCCTTCCAATGAACACCCAGGACTAATCTCCATTAGAATGGACTGGTTGAATCTCCTTGCAGTCCAAGGGACTCTCAAGAGTCTTCTCCAACATCACAATTCAAAAGCATCAATTCTTCGGTGCTCAGCTTTCTTCACAGTCCAATTTTCACATCCATACATGACCACTGGAAAAACCATAGCCTTGACTAGATGGACCTTTGTTGGCAAAGTAATGTCTCTGCTTTTGAATATGATATCTAGGTTGGTCAAAACTTTCCTTCCAAAGAGTAAGCGTCTTTTACTTTCATGGCTGCAGTCACCATCTGCAGTGATTTTGGATCCCCCAAAAACAAAGTGTGACACTCTTTCCACTGTTTCCCCATCTATTTCCTATGAAGTGTTGGGACCAGATGCCATGATCTTAGTTTTCTGAATGTTGAGCTTTAAGCCAACTTTTTACTCTCCTCTTTCAGTTTCATCAAAAGGCTTTTTAGTTCCTCTTCACTTTCTGCCATAAGGGTGGTGTCATCTGCATATCTGAGGTTACTGATGTTTGTCCAGGCACTCTTGATTCCAGTTTGTGCTTCTTCCAGCCCAGCGTTTCCCATGATGTACTCTGCATATAAGTTAAATAAGCAGGGTGACAATATACAGCCTTGACATACTCCTTCCCTAATTTGGAACCAGTCTGTTGTTCCATGTCCAGTTCTAACTGTTGCTTCCTGACCTGCATATAGCTTTCTGAAGAGGCAGGTCAGTTGGTCTGGTATTCCCATCTCTTTCAGAATTTCCCACAGTTTATTGTAATCCACACAGTCAAAGGCTTTGGCATAGTCAATAAAGCAGAAATATGTGTTTCTGGAACTCTCTTGCTTTTTTGATGATCCAGCGGATGGTGGCAATTTGATCTCTGGTTCCTCTGCCTTTTCTAAAACCAGCTTGAACATCAGGAAGTTCACGGTTCACATATCACTGAAACCTGGCTTGGAGAATTTTGAGCATTACTTTACTAGCATGTGAGATAAGTGCAATTGTGCGGTAGTTTGAGCATTCTTTGGCATTGCCTTTCTTTGGGATTGGAATGAAAACTGACCTTTTCCAGTCCTATGGCCACTGCTGAGTTTTCCAAATTTGCTGGCATATTGAGTGCAGCACTTTCCCAGCATCATCTTTCAGGATTTGGAATAACTCAACTGGAATTCCATCACCTCCACTAGTTTTGTTTATAGTGATGCTTTCTAAGGCCCACTTAACTTCACATTCCAGGATGTCTGTCTCTAGATGAGTGATCACACCATTGTGATTATCTGGTCGTGAAGCTCTTTTTTGTACAGTTCTTCTGTGTATTCTTGCCACATCTTCTTAATATCTTCTGCTTCTGTTAGGTCCATACCATTTCTGTTCTTTATCGAGCCCACCTTTGCATGTAATGTTCCTTTGGTATCTCTGGTTTTCTTTAATAGATCTCTAGTCTTTCCCATTCTGTTCTTTTCCTCTATTTCTTTGCATTGATCACTGAGGAAGGCTTTCTTATCTCTCCTTGCTGTTTTTGGAACTCTGCATTCAGATGGGAATATCTTTCCTTTTCTCCTTTGCTTTTGTTTCTATATTTCTTTCATCCTCTTAATACTATGAAGATGCCTTTTCTGGTCTTCCTCAATCTATCAGTACTATATTTTATTGAGGTCATTTTTAAACTAAAGTGATATTACCTAGGACAAGGCCTACTGACTAATAAGAATAGCAGTAATAACAGCCGTCAAGTGTCAAGTGCTCTATGTCAACCTTGTGCTGAGTTGTTGAGCCCACAATCCTTGAAGTGACTCTCTGGGGTGATTTCTGTACTGATCTCAGTTTTATTGATGAGAACATTGAACTTGTTGAAATTTCTGCTCAGGTATGTCAGACTCCAAAGCTCGTGTTCCAAACCATTACAAACCTCTTCAGCAATGTAAACTTGTGATGGGATGGTTTGAATTCAAATATGACCCTACATTTATATTAATATGAGTATATTAATAAAATATTAATAAAAAAAGACAGTCATTCTTACTCTATATTTGCTAATTACAGTTCCCATACCCTTGGGTTTTCTGAATGTATAGTTCTAACCCTTTTAGCAGCAAATCATTTTAGAGTGAATTATTTGTAAAACCAAAAATGTTCTGGTCAGGGGGAATTATTAGGATAAAATTTAATATTTCAGAATTTTACACAATAAATGTACTTGTTTATAGTAAGACAAGATTCAATACTTAATTCAAAAAATTCGTGCCACAAAATGTAAAGGCCAGTCCTTATTAGTTGAAATATAGAATTTACTTGTTTCACCAATTTTTTAATTCAAAATGCTTTCGGTCTTTGTGAATAAATGTAAAATATTAGTTTTCCTCATCTTTGTTATAAAGGTTCAGAAGCATGTGTATGTGTCTACACATATTCCCGCCTTTGCCAAGCAAATAGATAAAGTTAATACAACCGTTAGAGTCAAAATCTATCCAGTTCTTCCTTTTCTCACTGTTGAAAGAGGTTTGCTATTTTGAAGGAAGGAGGTCTCTTTTTTTAACTCCCAAAGCTCAGTTGTGGTACTTAAATATGATAATCATCCCTAATGAGTTTTCCTTCTAGTCCTTGTTTTAACACACTTTTTTTTCACAGGCAAAGGGAGAGCAAATCCACAAGGGCCAGTCTCAAAGACACCCTGTGTTTACTGGGACCATACAATATTTGTATTGTGTCACTTGGTTGTTCTCCAGAAGGTAGTTGTCTAACCAAACAGATTTATCTCATTTTAAATATTTATTAAAGATATTGATATGCATGGATTCTGGAGCCAGGTGCTTGGATTTGAATCCCACTGCCACTCCATGCTAGGGCTTCCCTGGTGGCTCAATTGGTAAAGAATCTGCGTAGAATGCAGCAGACCCCGATTCTTTCCCTGGGTCAGGAAGATGCCCTGGAGAAGAGGACAGCAACCCACTCCAGTATTTTTTGCCTAGAGTTTCATGGAAAAAAGCACTTGGCAGGCTACAGTCTATGGGGTCACCAAGAGTCAGACCCGACTGAGCAACTAACACTTTTCACTTACCTTTAAGTGATTTAGCATTTTCATGCCTCAGTTTCCTTATCTGTCTGATATGGATAGCAAATATTGGATTGCTAGATGACTTGAATTGGTAAATATATATAAGTACTTGGAACCCTGAACACTATGCACCAAACTCTCAGTAAATCTTAGCTGTTGTTTTTAATAGCAGGCAGACTCTCTAGCTACTAGGTGGAGTAATTCAAGATGTGTTAGGAATGATTCTCTGACTACAACTATTTTTATTACCAATAGCCATGGAATCTGAAATGATGTTACCAAAGATTCAACAGGAACCTCTTAATAAATGCAAATTATCCTCAGAGGGATGATGTCATTATTTCTGCATCTTGAAGGTGTAATTAACATATTTTAGTTTCAGGTGTACAACATGGTTCCATATTTGTGTATCTTGCAAAACAGTCTGTTACTATACATAGACTTTTTTTCTTATAATGAGAACTTTTAAGATCTACTCTCTTAGCAGCTTTCAAATACTCAGTATAGTGTTATTATCTATAGCCCCCATGCTGTACATCACATCCCCATGACTTATTTACCTTATAGCTGGAAGTTTGTATCATTTGAGCCCTTTCACCATTTTGTCCACCTCCCACTTCCTGCCTCTGACAACAACCAAACTGTTTTATTCTTTAGGAGCCCCCCCTCCTCCTTTTTTTAAAGATTCCATATATAAGCAAGTTTCTACAGTGGTATCGGACATTGCTTGTTTTCTTTAGAATGTGAATAGTTAGTAAGAAAAATGAAATGATGAAATGTAAAGCAAAGGTTTGTAGTCAGATATGTTTAAGGAGCATTTGGTTAAGCACCCGGGTTTCTTTCACAGTGGGACTCTTCAGATCTTCTGTTGTGTAAATGTCATAGCAAATTTCTAAGTAGAGTCAAAGTAGACAGCAATGGAATCAGGGGCATTTCCCACTCCCCTGGCCCCTTCTTGACATCTTTAAAGACCATTCTTCCTGTTTGGTGTTCTTTGAGATAAAATCTGTTACACTCCTTAGGATATCATCAGGTTGAAACCTGATAGAACAGTATTTGACAATTTGACATGGGCAAGTTGTCGTTGTTTTTCAGTTGCTAAGTGGTGTCCAGCTCTTTGCAACCCCATGGACTGCAGCACACCTGGCTCCTCTTACCTTCACTATCTCCCAGAATTTGCTCAAATTCATGTCCATTGAATCAGTGATGCTATCTAACCATCTTATCATCTGCCATCATCTTCTCCTTTTGCTTTAAGTCTTTCCCAGCATCAGGGTCTTTTCCAGTGAGTCATGCTTCGCATCAGGTGGCCAAAGTATTGGAGCTTCAGCATCAGTCCTTCCAATGAATATTCAGGGTTTATTTCCTTTAGGATTGACTACTTTGATCTCTTTGTTGTCCAAGGGACTAAGAGTCAGTTGCAGCCAAAATAGTGGATTCAGGTTGTGGGAGACACTTTGAAGGAGATGGCAGTGGGAGGCAAGGGAACCTGTCTCATTTGGAAGAAGTATGTGACTAAGACCAACTGTGCTGCAGGGACCCCATTAGCTCTGATGTATAAAATTGGCTCAAGTCTACATATGTATTATGAGAACTGTAGGGCCCCAGACCAGTACTGACTTTGATTTATTAAGAAATTTAGTTGAAAGATGGAGGCTGGTTGCTGAGGCAGTTTGAAAAGGAGAGTCTTTCTGGCAGGTAGACTCCTGTGCTAATGTGCTGATTGCTGGCCAGGTATGGCAGCTCAAGCACATTGTTTCATTTGGAAGCAATTTGAAATGTAAAATACCTGAGTTCTAGCTTATACTTCCTCAAAGTAATTGGGACAATATTTGTTTATGAGAAGGAAAAAGAAAGATCTGTTTTATGGAAGTAGTAATACCCCAAGTATGTTCATTGACTGGTATACATACTATGACTAAATTCACTTAGTTATGTTGCATTACATTATGTTCTATTAATTATATTAATACAGAAAATATATTTTTAAATGACTGTTGCTATAGATGATACTTTACAGATGATAAAGTTTATAGCTGGCCAATATGTTTTAAGATTTTAAAGCTCACACTTTTAATTTTGTAATCAGTTTCTGTTTTTATAAAAGTGATGCCTGAATAAAAGAAAAAACGTTTAAACTTCAAAAATATTGCTTATTGTTTAAAACCTTCAATAATGTCCAATGTACATATGAACATAATGAGTGGATTATATTTCCTTCAACATGTGTAATTTATTTATTGAAAAAGTCCTTTCAGAAATATTTTAGGTTTGGGTTTTGGTTTCATTACTTTTAAATTTTGAAAAATATTTGAAGCCAGTTAGTGTAACAAACTCCGTTCCCTCAGTATCAGTCTATTTCTGTATCTGTAATTACAAATTTCTGTGTCTGAAAAATATTCAATTTACGTCATAAAATAGCACTGGCCTTACTTCTAAGTATACTGGCATTATGATAGGGCTGCCTTTTCCACTAGTGTGTCCACACCTATCTTTTAAATATGTGGTTTCATATATTTTCTTTTGATGGCCATCTAGTATATTCATGGTTTGCTACCATTTTGGAATCTACCTTTAAGAAACGACTTCAGACGTTGTTGAGAAATCTGTGCCATTCTTTTCCCACTATCAATCGTTCTGTTTTTTGTTTTGCTTTCTTCTTTTTTTTTCTTCTGACATCTGTTCTGAGTAGCTCAGAGTCACTCTAGCCAGGCAGTCACTTCGTGCTAAATGCTACTTGACCTTCAAGAATCCACAGATGGAGCCAGGATTGGGTCAGACTTGATCCTCTCCAGTTTTAGATATCTGGCCAACTTCTCTAGCCAGAATTAGGCTCTGACTGTCCTAAAGGTCTGTGGATGCTTTCATGAAAAACTATGTTGTGCTTTCATTTGTCTGCAGTCTGTCTCTTCAGTGAAAATAATGGAAATTGTGTTAGTGCTGTTTTCTTTTGGAACACCTTATCTGAAGGCGGTTTCTTTCTTTCTGACTGTCTTTCTCTCTCCTTTCCTCCCTCCTTCCCATCCTCCTTCTCTCCCTCCCTGCCTTCTTTCCTTCTTCTCTTTCTTTCTTTTGTTCCATTCTAACTCACTGTTCACCACCTCTCTCCTTTCCCTTTCCCTTCCTTCCTCGTTTTATCTCTCTCCCCTGACCAATACACTTCTCCTATTTCTCCTAGTTCTTCTTTTTCTGAGGGTGGTGGTGGGTAGAAACATTCACTTGCTGTTTTTGTCTATCTGGTCCCTCTTGCTGGCACGCTTACGAAGGTCTCTGTAGCAAGGCAGGTAAGAGAGGTGGTGGCAATGGCACCAGCCACCAGCTGGATTTGGACCAGTAATGCTGACTGACAGAAGTTTCATGGAGTCTACACTTTTGCAGTAGTAGAACATTTGCCATCAATTATAGTTCACCATATAGGACTTCCCCGGCTTCCCTAATAGCTCAGTTGGTATAGAATCTGCCTGCAATGCAGGAGACCCCGGTCCAGTTCCTGGGTCAGGAAGATCTGCTGCAGAAGGGATAGGCTACCCACTCCAGTATTCTTGGGCTTCCCTTGTGGCTCAGCGGGTAAAGAATCTGCCTGCAGTGAGGGAGACCTCGGTTCGATCCCTGGGTTGGGAAGATCCGCTGGAGAAGGGAAAGGCTACCCACTCCAGTATTCTGGACTGGAGAATTCCATAGACTGGATAATCCATGAGGTCGCAGAGTCGGATATGACTGAGCAGCTTTCACTTTCATAGGACTTCCCTGGTGACTCAGTGGTAAAAAATCTACCTGCAATGCAGGAGACTGAGGTTAGATCCCTGGGTTGGGGAGATCCCCTGGAGAAGGGAATGACTACTCACTCCAGTATTTTTGCCTGGGAAATCCCATGAACAGAGGAGCATGGCAGGCTACAAAGAGTTGCAAAGAATTGGAGCTGAGTGGATGACTAACACTTTCACAGTTCGCCATAGACATTCTTAGATGGTGTAATCATGGCAGGCCTTATATGTATTTGTGACATTGCCATCATTGAAAATCTAGGAATACATTCTCTAGGACAAATCAGTGCTCCCTCTCCACAGGCATGGTAAAACACCATGCCATGAAAGAATTCTGCTAAGAACAGCAGTTTGGGAATAGTCATATAATAGATTAAATGTTGGTCTTTGTATCTTTGATGCCTCTTCCACAGATGCAATAAATCTCACTGAAAAACAAAGTGGGATTTGTTTTTTATAGTGTAGGAGCACTTTACCCTCTTTTCTATAGTGTCAATGCCTGGTCACTTGACTCTTGTAACATATCTATGACCACAAAACTGATTATGTTGTTCAGTGCTTCTGTGAAGTAAAAAAAAAAAAAAAAAAACTGTTCCAAGCAGTGGTCATGTGAAGAAAGATGTGGTAACAGCCTTGTTACCACAGGCTTGTTACCACATTATATTACCTTGTTACCACATTATATTACACTTGCAGAGTGTAATATAATCTTTGAGGCAAACTTGGAATCATTGACATCAAGATTATCTGCCATTTTTCAGAATAACATATTGCGGGCTTAAGATGATATATGAAGCACTCTTCTAGCTGGTGGTAACACCAGGATGAAAATAACAGGCAAGATTTCTAGAAAGAGATGTTATCAGTTCAATTCAGATCAGTCGCTTAGTCGTGTCTAACTCTGGGCTACCCCATGAATTGCAGCATGCCAGGCCTCCCTGTCCATCACCAACTCCCAGAGTTCACCCAAACTCATGTCCATCGAGTAGGTGATACCATCCAGCCATCTCATCCTCTGTCGTCCCCTTCTCCTCCTGCCCCCAATCCCTCCCAGCATCAGGGTCTTTTCCAATGACTCAACACTTGATATGAAGTAGCCAAAGTTTTGGAGTTTCCAGCTTTAGCATTAGTCCTTCCAAAGAACACCCAGGGCTGATCTCCTTTATGATGGACTGGTTGGATCTCCTTGCAGCCCAAGGGACTCTCAAGAGTCTTCTCCAACACCACAGTTCAAAAGCATCAATTCTTTGGCACTCAGCTTTCTTCACAGTCCAACTCTCACATCCATACATGACCACTGGAAAAACCATAGCCTTGACTAGATGGACCTTTGTTGGCAAAGTAATGTCTCTGCTTTTGAATATGCTATCTAGGTTGGTCATAACTTTCCTTCCAAGGAGTAAGCGTCTTTTAATTTCATGGCTGCGGTCACCATCTGCAGTGATTTTGGAGCCCCCCAGAATAAAGTGTGACACTGTTTCCACTGTTTCCCCATCTATTTCCCATGAAGTGATGGGACCAGATGCCATGATCTTAGTTTTCTGCATGTTGAGCTTTAAGCCAACTTTTTCACTTTCATCAAGAGGCTTTTTAGTTCCTCTTCACTTTCTGCCATAAGGGTGGTGTCATCTGCATATCTAAGGTTATTGACATTTCTCCTGGAAATCTTGATTCCAGCTTGTGCTTCTTCCAGTCCAGCGTTTCTCATGATGTACTCTGCATAGAAGTTAAATAAGCAGGGTGACAATATACAGCCTTGACATACTCCTTTTCCTATTTGGAACCAGTCTGTTGTTCCATGTCCAGTTCTAACTGTTGTATAGAGCAAAGCAATAAACATACAAGAAAACAATAAGATTCAGTTCAATTCAGTCGGTCAGTGGTCTAAGTATGATGCAGAGAAATAAAATGAAGTAATGTGACAAGAATTGACCGAGGCATTTGAAAGTGAAAGTCGCTCAGTCTTGTCCAACTCTTTGCGACTGTATAGTCCATGGGATTCTCCAGGCTAGAATACTGGCGTGGGTAGCCTTTCCCTTCTCCAGGGGATCTTCCCAACCCGGGATCGAATGGTATTTTAAGTGGTTACAAAGAGATGATATTTAGGTCAACAGCTGAAAAGAGTGTGGGATTTGAGGAAAATCAGGATTGGGTAGTAAAACATATCAGACAGAGATGAACTGCTAAGAAGGTAAACTTTGGGTTAGAAGACAAAGTCAATGAGATGGGAAGAAGGCAACCCTTGTATACCTTTGTAAGCTAGCATGAAATGTTTAGTTTCAGTTACCACAGAGGACTTTAAACAGAAGGATGATGTGGTACGATTTACTTTGTTTAAAAAAGATCACCTTGCTGTGTTGAGAATGGAATAGGCACCTTGCTGTCTAAGGCAGAGCCTTGTTTTTGAGATGAGATGTGGTGGTGGCTTTTACTATAATAGCAGCAGAAAGGGAGATGGAAAGGAGTAATGGATTTGGGATATATTTTAAGGATAGTTTGACAAAACTTAATGTGACCTGTGGAGTGAGAGAAAGAGAGGAAAGAGTGGTAATGCTCAGAAGTTAGATGTGAGGTAAAACACTGATGGGCCATTTCCTAAAATGAGGACCATTTAGAGAAGCAGTGGGTTTAGACAGCAAATTCAAGAGTTCTGTTTTGGTCGTGGAGTTTGAGATGTTCCTGTGGAAAATGTTGAGTAGATGGTTGTGTAACCAAGACTGGAGTCTCATATGCAGTTAAGGCTGGAGATGGGGGTGACATCAGCAGTTGGAAAATGCTCTTTAGAGCCGCGGGATTAGATGGGATCAGCTAAGGAAAGTAAACCGTCAGAAAAGAGAAGGAGGTCCAGAACAGACTCTTCATGCCTCCCTGCATGAAGTGTGTGTTTTTTATGGCTAGAAGAGGGTGTAGTAAATAACACAGAGAAGTAGTCAGTATAGTGGGAGGAAAATGAGAAGAGTGCAGTTTCCCAGAGGCCAAGGAAAGATGGCATTTTCAACAATCTGAAGCTTAATCAATGTAGGGGTTCTTTTAAAGATAAATAATACAAAATTATTAATACAAGTTAGGTACTAATGTGATTATTTAGAATGAGAAAGAAACCATGGAAAATTATAAAGAGCTTAAAAATGCCACAAATATCACAAAATTCAGTGAAAACAATTTTATTAATTGAAACAGCTCTTGCACTTACACATTTTTTCTTTTCCTTTGTTTTGGGAAGTGAGCTTACTCTGAGATTGCTTCTTCATGTTAAGACAATTTTGTAATATATTCTACCAAGAGAGTAGAAAAGTAACTCAGTATCATGGCTATTTGAAATTATATTTTTATTATTGATAAATTTAGAAAAATTCTTTTGAGTATCTCAGCCAATTACCGATAATATCATGTAAATTTTTAGGATTATTTTTAAAATGTAGGAAATGTTTATCAAATTTCTTTCATATATGAGCTTTAATATTTGAGGGCATTTCAAGTTTGCACATACAGTGACTTATCATAAAAATCTTTGAGTTGACAATACTCATAAAAAGTTACGGATATTTTTATAATTCAGTAAGGCATTTCTATCTTGGAGACAACTCACAATAACTGAGCTCTACAAGAAAGTTACTGTGAACCATAGAAATATATCCCACTGCACCCAAACTAAATATACTCACAACTCTATTTCTGTCTATACAAATCCCCAAATGCTTGCCAGTGCCTCCCAACATAAAGACAAGTGTGACAGAGGGGAAGGCAAAGTGAGAAGGACCATGGCCTAACAAGTTGAGGCTAAAATGTCTTATTTTCGCAGGGAATCATGGAAATGTATCATGGGATCATTGTTAGGGCCCTTCCCTGGGCCTTAGAAGTAGTCTGTGCAAATAGGTGTCTGAACCTTAAACTTCTTTAGTTTCCTCTGGGAGGAGAGAGTAATAAGGCGAAGTGCATACAGGACAGGTGAAAGAACAGGTGAGATGAAAACAAAGATGTCCTCATTGAATTTATACTCAGAAAATTAGGATTTTGGATTGAAAAAATAGGTCTAGGTCTTGGTGAAATTTTTGTGTGAATAGCAATATGATGTGCCTGACAAATAGCACACTGGTGAAATCTACAGGGCAGCAGAGAGAAGTTGTTACATTTTTAGATATGAACTACATGGAGTGGCTCCGTATTTTCCTCACCAAAACAGAGGGAAGGAGTTGTCTGACACTTGCTGCATTAGGAGTCCTGCCTTTTAGAGTCACTTGTGCTCTTTATATTTAATATCTGCTATCTAATGTGTAAATAAAAATATAAGTGATTGAGGTGATGGGGGGAGTGTAATGCAAAGCCTTTCTCAATTAAATTTAGAAACTTTTCGCTTCACATGTCAAAATCTGAGTGGTTTTTGAACACAAGCAAAACCTAAGTAGATTTTACATCTATATTTTATTAAATTTATTTTCAAATGTGGTGTCAGGGAGAGTGTCCTGACTCAAAGTTTGCAGTCATTGAGCATGAACTCAGTAACTGCTTGCAATTGACTGAAGATCTGTTCTTAAGGACAAAGAAATTTGGGTTGAGATCATATTATTTGTCTAAATAATTGTCAACATTAACTGCATGAAAATAGGTCAGAATGGAAAGTGGAAGGTAGGACTTGGCAGAGACGAGGGGTGTAATTGGAAGAAACCGGCTCCCCCCATGCATCTCAATGGCACATTGTTCCATTGCTCCGTTTGCTTGTTCATATTGGCAGTTAGAATAACAACAAAGAAAGGCATAAGGAATTCTCAGACATTGGTATTTATTTAGTCAGTTCTGACTAAAGCCAGAGCCCTTGTGTGATCAGCAATCTGTTCTTCTACTTAGACCAACCGTAAGAAGAGTTGCCTGTGACAGGAATGGAATTATGATTGAAGACGATGAAAGAAATGGCACATGGTACTGATGCTTAGAATTGCTTTCAGTTCAGTTCAGTCGCTCAGTCATGTCCAACTCTTTGTGACCCCATGAATCGCAGCACACCAGGCTTCCCTGTCCATCACCAACTCCCCGAGTTCACTCAAACTCACGTCCATTGAGTCGGTGATGCCATCCAGCCATCTCATCCTCTGTCGTCCCCTTCTCCTCCTGCCCCTAATCCCTCCCAGCATCAGAGTCTTTTCCAATGAGTCAACTCTTTGCATGAGGTGGCCAAAGTACTGGAGTTTCAGCTTTAGCATCATTCCTTCCGAAGAAATCCCAGGGCTGATCTCCTTTAGAATGGACTGGTTGGATCTCCTTGCAGTCCAAGGGACTCTAAAGAGCCTTCTCCAACACCTTCTCCAACTGTTGAACTTCTCCAACAGTTCAAAAGCATCAATTCTTCAGCGCTCAGCTTTCTTCACAGTCCAACTCTCACATCCATACATGACCACTGGAAAAACCATAGCCTTGACTAGATGGACCTTTGTTGGCAAAGTAATGTCTCTGCTTTTGAATATGCTATCTAGGTTGGTCATAACTTTTCTTCCAAGGAGTAAGCGTCTTTTAGACCCCTCTGAATTTTCTTCATTTTACTTATTGTCTGATACAAGAAAAGGCTGCTTGGCCTATGAAAAATCATCTTGTTGTTTCTTTTCTTGCCACTTGAGAATATCAGTTTTAGGGTTTTAATTTGACTTGCAGATTCATAAAGGAAGATGAGGGAGGAAATTGTGGGCAAATTTCCTACAAGCTTGATTCAGCCAAACTAGAGAAGGGGGTACAAGAAATCTTAGATTAGCTAGTTCAACCTTTAATCCAAAACTGTATTCTCTATTGATGGTGAATCAATATTTACGTGAATGGTCTAATTACTGCCCTCTTAGGAATCTGCCCTGCACATATTGATGGAGAGCTAATAGTTTGTAGGGCCTCAAATTAAATTGATCAGAGATCTTCTCTCTCTCATGGTCCTTCACATATTTGAAGACGTCATCCTTGCCTTCCCGACTCTGGAGGTTACAGCCTATTTATTTGTCCTGTGTGTGAGATGGTGTTTGGATCACGTATCAGTCCTATCACTTTTGTTTTGTACTTCCTGGAACAAGTCTGCCTTTGTTCATTGTTCTACTCTCCCAGTGGATTTTAGGGGGTGACTGCTCTCTGTAGCTCCAGGAGCAAATCATGGTTAGAGTGAGCCAGTCACTGTGGTTTCATTCTCTTTGCTAAGGGTTGGTTTAAGCATAGTCATGTGACCTGATCCTGGCTCTGGGACCTGAGGGAAAGTCAACCAGGGACCTCTGAAAAGATGCTTTTCCAAGTGAAGGGTACATCAAGTCAATACTTTCTTTCTTTACTTCCTCCCTCCTTCTTTTCCTTCCTCTCACCCTTCCTACCCACTTCCTTCCTTCTTTCTTTCCTATGGATGTGGGATTGCCAGTAGTTGACACCTAGGTCTGCTTCACTTACTTTGGAAACATCAGGAGAGACATGGCTAGAGAATAGATACAATATAGCGGGATTTTCTGTTGAGTCAGTTGAGCAGCAAAGCATTCCTTTCATACAGCTTCCTGTGCATGAGATGATTAATCCTTTCCTGTTTCTATTTCATATAGTGTTTTTTTCTGTTACTTATGGCTCTAAGCATCCTTGTATTAATTTATCTGCAACTTATACCCATCAGTGATACCTTTAGCATTGTTTGTAATATCACTTCCATGGAATTTTTATATTTAACCAAAACCTTTCTTTAATGATTCATAAACATAGGCAAAGGCATATGACATGGTTGGTATGGAAATCAAATTGTCTTCTAAAGTTTTATCCTGTAGTTAAGGTGGAAGCACTCAACTGTGTTTTTCTGCAGTGGGTTTAACACTGGTGGACACTAGTTAATCACTAGTTTAACCCTGGATGTTTTAGGCCTATGATTTCTTTAAGGAAGATCTTCTATCCGATGTATATTACCTTTGGGTAGCTGGTCTGCTATTTCTAACTAGGTCTTTCTGTTAAAGGTGATATTTTGTTTTTGTTGACTCTGTTTTCCTATTCAACCTTTCCAATATATTTTAACAATCCTTCTCTTTTATAGAACTGCTTTCCCCCCGTTACTCACATTATTAAGAACTGTATATGTAACCGAGGCTTTGAAGCAGATTGGGAAATTTTGCCACAGATTATTAGAATATTGCTAGTTGCACTAACTGAATGAGTTGAAATGTTTTCATTGCACACAGTCACTGTGGCATTAGACTGAAAAGAAGTCTTTTCCTAGCTTTTCCTCCCTCTCCATCCTCCCGGATTCATGCTTATAAACCTGGATAAGAATTTATTTCATGCTCTTTTTTTCTACACAAAGTGGATGCCTGTGTCATTTACTGCTACAAAGTATTATCTATTTTATACTGGCTTTATTGAGATATCATTCACATACCATACAATTGACCTGTTTAAAAATTGAGTGGTTTCTAGTATATTTACAGAATTGGGCAACCATCACCACAATTAATTTTAGAACATTTTCATCACCCCTAGAGGAAACCTTGTACTGTTAGCAGCCACTCTCCACTTCCTCCCACTCCTTTCCCTCCCTCCTTAGTTCTAGGCAACAGCTTATGTGTTTTGTCTCAGTGGATTTGCCTAGTCTGTGCATTTTGCACAAGTTGAATCATACGGTATGTGTACTTTTATAATTGACTTTTTTCATTTAGCATTTAGAATGTTTCTTCATGTTGTACACACATCAGTTCTTCATTACTTTTTATTGCAGAGTAGTCAGACACGACTGAGCGACTTCGCTTTCACTTTTCACTTTCATGCGTTGGAGAAGGAAATGGCAACCCACTCCAGTGTTCTTGCCTGGAGAATCCCAGGGACGGGGGAGCCTGGTGGGCTTCCATCTATGGGGTCGCACAGAGTCGGACACGATTGAAGCGACTTAGCAGCAGCAGACGCAGTATTCCATTGTATGGCTATAATCATATTTTATTTATCCATTCTTCAGTTGAGGGGCATTTGGCTCATTTCCACATCTCAGCTATTATTATGATCTGAATTCTTGGCTATTATGAGTTACCTACTATTATAATCTGAATTTATCCTTTATTTCCTCCAATTTGTGTTCCAATTTGCAGAGCCAAATAGATAAATTTAAAAGTTGATCATCCTATTTTCCTCTGTAATATCCAGCCTTAAAATGACATGTCTATGTGTGAGGCTAACTGATCGCTTAATTCTTAAAACATGTTTATAGCTTCATACAACAGAAGAAGAAAAGAAAGAAAACACACATGCAAACACAAATACTCACACACTTAAATCCTTGGATTTAAAAAGCTAGAGAAATTCACATGTGAACACATTTCTTTTAACACAGACAGAAATTGTAAACCTGGGTTTATATTTAAATTGGAAAAAAATACCCCAAGGTGTTTAATGTTTATCTTTAAACGTCCAGGATAAGACCATGATGACAGCTACCAACTTATTTTTTATGATCTTGGAAAGACATGAGAGGAATACATTTTTATCATGCGTCATACCCTGAGATTTGCGTACCTCTTTTGCCTCCTGATTTAGAATTTGGTGAGAGTAGCAGGGAATTCTTTCCTTATTTGCTTTTCTAGGAATAGGAGAAGGAACTGTCTGTGCACTTAAGTGTTTGTATTTCTCTTCAGAAAGGAAGTCAGCACCGGCCCAATTTCACTCAGACGCCCACAGCAGTAGCCTCGCAATGGGCGTCTTCTTGCCTGCTGACACTGGAGGCAGTAAGGGGGCTGCTTTTTAAGCTTCCTGCAGGATGTGGTGATACACACAATGACTATTCACTCATTAGGGTGATTACTTACCTGAGTGTTTCAATTCCATAAATATGTGGCTCTGTGTCCCTTGCATAACTGTTCTGTAGCCCATTAGGCTTGTGTTGGTTGGGACTGGTAACCTATGGATCACACTTGATTGACCACAGAGGATCACTGAATGCCCAGTTATCATTTTTTTTTATATTGTCAGGATTTTGAGGAATAGTTGACCTAATAATAGTAAAAACATGGAACAAGATGTTTTAAAGCTAATTTTACTTATTTGTTGATGGTTGTGCGGGTCTTTCCTGCTGCAGGGCCAGCCTTTCCCTAGCTGCGATGAGCAGGGGCCACTCTTGTTGTGGCGTGCAGGCTTCTCATTGTGGTGGTCTCTCTTGTTGTGGAACATGGGCTCTAGGGCACATAAGCTCGGTAATTGCAGCTCCTGGACTCTAGAACACTGGCCCAGTAGTTGTGGCACATGGACTTCGCTGCCCCTTGGCATGTGAGATCTTTCCAGATCAGGGATTGAACCTGTGTCTCCTGCATTAGAAGACAGGGTCTTCACCCCTGAGCCACCAGGGAACAAATTTTTTGAACTGGGAATATGAATGAGATTTCCTGGACCTACATTTTTTTTTCTCTACTTATTTATCTTCCCATTCTAGTATCTCTCAGATCACAGATTCCTCTAAATGGAAATATTACCTGTTAAAATTGCATTAATATATTTAGACATGGATTGTGCTGGATTGCCTAACAATGAGCTAGCTGTGAACAAGGCTTAATCTACTTTATCTTTTGTGAAAAATTAATTCAACAAACATTTGTGAGACTCTATCAATGGCCAGGGAATGTGCCAAATACGATGCAGTGGGGACCCCCAACCAGCTGCGGATAAAGACATTTTAATACTAGAGGGTAAGCTCTGTAATGGTAGTGCCTCAAACATGGTACATATGTTCTCAAACATAGTCCTTGACATGTGGTATGGGTGGATGGATGGCGTGCATGCTCAGTCGTGTCCAACTGCTTGTGCCCCCATGAACTGTAGCACACCGGCCTCCTCTTTCCATGGAATTTTCTAGGCAAGAATACCAGAGTGGGTTGTCATTTCCTCCTCCAGGGGATTTTTCCCCACCCAGGGATTAAACCCACGTCTCTTGCACCTCCTGCATTGGCAGGCAGATTCTTTACCACTGGTGCTGCCTGGGAAGCCCTGACATGAAGCAGGCACTCAACAAATACTTGTTGAATGAATGAATGCAGAATTTTAACATTGTGTTAAGGGGCTATAATGGAAGTGTGAAAAATGTGGAAGGAATTGACTTTGCCCTGGTGAGAGAGGGAATTTTAGGTATACATGTCTTCTAACCGGGGGGCGGGGTGGGGGGAATTCCCTGATAGCTCAGTTGGTAAAGAATCTGCCTGCAATACAGGAGACCCCAGTTTGACTCCTGGGCTGTGAAGATCCACTGAAAAAGGGGTAGGCTACCCACTTCAGGATTGTTGGGCTTCCCTTGTGAATCAGCTGGTAAAGAATCCGCCTGCAATGCAGGAGATGCAGGCTCAATCTTTGGGTCAGGAAGATCCCCTGGAAAAGTAAATGGCAACCCACTCCAGTATCCTTGCCTGGGAAATCCTTAGGACAGAGGAGCCTGGTGGGCTAGAGTCCACGGGGTTGCAAAGAGTTGGGCGTGACTTAGCGACTAAACAACAACAATTATATTAGTATAAACTATAATAATTTTCTTATTAGTGTAGTATTACAGTTATACAAAGGGAAAAACAAACGTTTGGAGATATTAGGTGACTACCCCAAGGTCAGAGAATTCCAGTGGCAGGTCTAGTTTTTGAACTCAGGGATGTCTGTTAGCTCTTTCTACATGAGTGGCAAGTAACTTCCCAAGTAGTAGCCAAAGATCTGTTTCAAAATTTAAAAAAAAAAAAATCAGAAAACTTTCTCTTTCTTGGTCTAATTTTAAAATGCACTAGTACGTGTTTTTCATGTAATGCCGCCTGTCCTAACTCTCAGAGCAGTTGCTCTCCAGTGCTGTCCATCTAAGTGATTCCTCCTGGGTCCCCTTCTCTGGTGTCTCTCTCAGAATCCAGACGCCACATTGTGAGAAGCCTTAGTTATATTGGGAGGCAAGTCTTTGAGGTATGTCAGTCAGGGTACCAGAAGTATAAATCTTCAGAAAATAGACCTCAGCCATTTGAGTCCCTTTCAGTCCTTTAAGTCTTCCCAGTCAATCAGCAGACATTGTGGAACAAATTCCAGCCATCCTTATTGTCTCCTCTCTGAAATCCTGACTCACAGAACCCAAAGAAAACATGATGGCTGGAGCTGCAGTTGTCATCAGGTGACCATGAGGAAAAGGCCATAAGAATTTCTCAGATGTTGACCTCAACATCAATAAGTTTCAGGATTAGTAAATGTAGTCACTTACTGAGGACTTCTTATTAAGGTTTCTGTTTCATTTTAATGTGCTTTGGGGTACACCAGAAAATGGTTCTGTATAGAAAAAGGCTAGGGCTATTTAGATTGATAGCTATCATATTAAGTTGACTGATGACTAAATCAAGACCAGCTCTGTGTTTTGTTTTTTTTTCTCGTGAAGCAAAAAGAATCTCTGATGAGAGAACCATTATACCAAGAATCAGATGTTTCAGTTTTTGATAACAAAAATTCCAGAGAATACTTGAAATCATTTGTGTAATCTGTGGGCATATGTAAGAGTTGGAAACCATGCAGTTTCTAAATCAACTCCTTTGGAAGGCATAGAGACCAGGGTGTTACCTACTCCTCTGCCCTAATCCTGAGGTCTGAATCTGGTGGAGGAGGTCACTCAGCCTCTTTTCAGAGGAGAGAAATGGAGTGCTTTATGCCCCCCTTACCTCAGCACCTTTGTCTGCACAGGACTGAATGCCTGTCCCTCCCAAACACTGACACAGTTCAAATAATCATTCATGAACCCTCAGTCTCTATTTTACTCCATTTACCAAATTAATTTGAGATGGATCACAGACCTATATGTGTACCTAGAACACAAAGCCTCAAATAGAAAGTTCTGGGGTAGACAGTGATTTCTTAAATAGGACACAAAAGTCAGTAACCATAAAAACTTTTGACAAATTAGACTTCATCAAAATTAAAAGTCTCCTTATTGTAAGATTCCATTAAAATAATGGACAAACCACAGATAGGGAAAATATTCACAACATACATGTCTGAAAATGGTATCTGAATATATTACATATTTAAAGGAATCTTACAAATTACTAATGAAAAGATGAACAATCTAATTTTAAAAGTCAGATTGGACAAAGGAACTGAGCAGACATCTCATAAAAGAAGATACACAAAATATTAATAAATACATGAAAAATACAAGGTATATTCATCTAGGTAGAATACTACTCAGTGATAATAGTAAGAAGCTAGTGATTCATGGAACAACATGGATGAATGTTAAAAGTTTTATACTGAGTGAGAGAAACCAGATTCAAAATATCTCCATTGACTATGTATGTTCTATTTATAGGAAGTCTGAGAATAGATTTTTAAAAATCTATATTGATAGAAAGAGTGGCCTGTGGATGGGAGAGAGAAATTGTCTGGAAAGGGACATGAAAGAACCTTTTGATTCTGACAGTTGTGTCCTATATTTTGTTTTTAATGTTTGTTGCATAGGTATTTGCAGTGTGAAGACTCATTGTACTGAACACCTAAGGTCTATATTTTTATTGTATGTCAGTTTCACTTCAATAAAAAATGACACACACACACAAGTAGTAAGTTTCTCATCGGCATCTTTCTAGCAAGAGTAGAAATCCAAATGAAATGGATATACTTTTCTCCTGTGGAACTTAATAAAATTATTTTATTTATGGGTGAGCAAAATTGACCAAGTGAACATTCTTAATTTTCCTGAATTTTTCCTCTTGTGTAAAGTTCTCACCTGCACTATGCTGTATCTTAACAGGAAGAAGGAAGAGTGTGTCCAAGGTACATGGGCATGAGGTGCATGTGTCCGAGGTACATGGGCATAAGCTTGTAGGGATGTTGCTATTACTGATGCAGAAAGTGTAACTGAGCATCGCTGTGGACCAGGTGCTGCAGGGCACTCAAGGTCTACTTGCTGGAGAAATGAATTGGCAAAAGATATGGTGCTTGGGGTATTGAGTGAACATCATATACTATGCCAAGAAAAGAGGTTCAAACTCTCTTTTCCAGGAAACTGATATTCATGGCAGTTTTTAAGCAGGGAAGTGATTCCCGCCTCCACACCCCCAAGGAGTTGACTGGCCTTGTGGAGAATTAAGCTAAAATTTGGAGAAACTGATGTCAGGGATCTTAGTGTGTGTGATGTGTCTACTGTAGAGCAGTTGATGTACAATAAAAATGTCTGCTAAATTCTATTTTACCAGAGTTTAATGACTAATCATAAAATGGAATTTGGACATTTGTCTCTTTTGAAATATGTTTTAAAAATACGGTGAAACTCATCTTTCACTTGCCTTATTTGGTGCATTTTTACATTGTTGGTATTATATAATTATTATTCTTTGGGACAATTGCAAGTGACTTTTTGTGAAATTTGAAGTGCTAGTGGTATTTCACTGTAAAATATTTTACTTTTTTCTGTGTCTGAAATAGAAAAGTTGTTAATTAATGTGCTTTTATATCTTCCACAATTTTTCATTGACATTATAGGACATAATTCCTCCTTTAAAAAGCATAAATATCCTAGTCTTAGTGAACCTGTCTGTAGACAATTTAAGAGTGAGAAAAACTGAAAAAAAAAAAAAAAAAAAATTGGAGAAGGAAGTCACATTTTTTCTTTAGGGGATTATTGCTTTTGGAAATACATTTTAAAGTTTCAGCAAACACCTTTTTAGAAAATGATTTATTTAAACAAGATAACTATGCCAAGGTAAGGCTTATACCAGTAACATAGCAACTGTAGGTACACATTTAATTTTGTGAGAAAGATGGCAAGAAAAATGTCTTGAGCTTGAAATGAATGCCTATTGCCAATTCAATAATGTAAAATATCTCATATGGAGACAAACCTGGTTATGATGGTGATTTCTTATAACATTTTAATGTAAATAATATGATTTTGTCATTCATGTTTTATACAAAAAGGAACCTTAGGAGTTGTTAAAAGATTATACTGATCACTGTTAGTTGTTATATACATAACATTTTAGAAATACTTCATCTAAAAAAGGGAAAAAATGAGGGAACCAGATGACTACATTATTTGACTAAAGACTTACTCATACACAATTTCACTTAAAAGGAGCTAAAGGTGATGGAGGGAAAACATGTGGTTTGGCACTTGAATGTCATAAAGCAACTTTAATATACTTTATTCAGTAAAGCTTTTTGAAAAATGAAATAATTCTCAGGAAGCTAAATACTTTATTGCAAAAGGTAATTAGTTACTATAATACTAAGAATTCTCTTTGCATTTTGTGAATAAATATTTGGTGCAATGGCATGTAGTATTTTTCTTTCAAAAATAATATATTTTAATAGACATTTATTAAGTTATACTGGTTCAGACCCAGGATCCCAAACCACACAAAATTAAATAGAGCTTAATTTTGACTTTTCCTAATATAACATACCAAATTTTTTTGCTTTGCATATGTTTAAGTGTATGCTACTTGGCAGATTTTGCTGATTTCAAATTAGTATAACACTAACAAGAAATAAGTGTGGCCACGAATTAGGTAGACTTGTGATTTTGAACGTATAGCAGCAGTTAGTTGATGTTATGATCTTAAGCAAGTTGATCTTTTTCTTTTTGTTTTAGCATTGTTAATCTTAGAGTATGTTATACAGAGGGTGACTCATCCTTGTTTGCCTGGACTAATGACTTTCCCCAGGACTTGGGACTTTTGGTGCTAAAACTAAGATGCGTGCATGCTAAGTCGCTTCAGTTGTGTCCAACTCTTTGTGACCCTATGGACTGTAACCCACCAGGCTCCTCTGTTGATGGGATTCTCCAGGCAAGAATACTGGAGTGGGTTGCCATGCCCTCCTCCAGGGGATCTTCCCAGCCCAGAGATTGAACTCATGTCTCTTTAAGCCTCCTGCATTGGCAGGTGGGTTCTTTACCACTAGCACCACCTGGGAAGCCCCAAACTAGGGTCAGTTCTATTCAGTTCAGTCTCTCAAAACTAGGATTGTCCCAGGTAAACCAGAAACGCTGCTCTCTGTGTGTCCTCAGGACATCTTTAGGGATTTTGTGAGTCCAAAATTATTTTTATAATTATACTAAGACATTATTCACTTCTTTGACTTTCATTCTCCCTCATATGGACAGTGGAGTTTTCCAGAGACTGCAAGAGATATTTACAACAGATTAAATTAGAAGCAGATCAGAGAATGAACTAAGTCAGATATGAAGAGATTTATAAAAATGTATGTCTTCTCATTAAATTTTCCTTGTTTTGAAAATCTTCATTATCTTTCATTAAATGTTTTATATATATTACCATGTAATGAATTAATTTTTAAATGGATTAATAAATATTTATAAAATTTTGTCTTAGTTTCTAATGTATTGTAATAAGTACTGAGAAACAAAACCTGCATAAATAAAGGCTCTTTAAGGATCCTCAATAATTTTAAGGTGTATAAAGGAGTCTTGATACAAAAGAGTTTGAGAAATACTGATTTAGAATTTTTCTACGTTAAAGAAGGGACTTCTATTTCTGAACAATATCATACATTGAGCCTTTCAACAGACTTTGTTTATGGGACCATGGTTTCTTGTCTTGCTCTTCTTATCTCTCCGTGTAGTCATGCTTCTTCCCTGTGCCCTAATTTCTATAAAGGAGCATGTTGTCAATTTACTCTGGCTTACTTTCACTTTCAATCATGATAGCTAAAGCTCAACAGGAAAGAGAAAGAGCAGCAACACTTATGGGAACACAAAGGTGTGAAACGGTTCCATCAGACTAATCCATTCTTTTAAGCACAAAGAATCTTATAAGTAGTAGGGGTACTATTGTTTCTCCAAAGCTGCCTGTGTCTTGGCATTACTCCTATGAGCATATTACCTATTACTGATCTTTATGAATATAGATATATGCCACATGACTCCACCTAGCAATTGTAGGTCAGAAAGGATTCTCGTTTTCTTCACTTTATGAGTCTGAGTTATTGTTAATACTGAAATAATCAGAGTCATGTGACTCTGGCAGAGCTTATCCTAGTATTGCCTTCTATCGTCATGAGGACAGACTCATAGTGGACCAGTGTGGAGACCTGGCTCTGAACTTTGGAACTGGTGAATTATTGACCACATAACTGCAGCAGAATATATCCTATGTTAAACTAACAACTGTTCAACCTAAATAGTTCAGTTCAGTTCATTCGCTCATTCGTGTCCCGACTCTGCGATCCCATGGACTTCAGCACGCCAGGCTTCCCTGTCCATCACTGACTCCCGGAGCTTGCTCAAACTCATGTCCATTGTTGGTGATGCCATCCAACCATCTCATTCTCTATTGTCCTCTTCTCCTCCTGCCTTCAATCTTTCCCAGCATCAGGGTCTTTTCCAATGAGTCAGTTCTTTGCATCAGGTGGCCAAAGTATTGGAGTTTCAGCTTCAACATCAGTCCTTCCAATGAATATTCAGGCCTGATTTCCTTTAGGATTGACTGGTTGGATCTCCTTGCAGTCCAAGGGATTCTCAAGAGTCTTCTCCAGCACCACAATTCAAAAGCATCAGTTCTTTGGCACTCAGCTTTTTTTATGGTCCAGCTCTCACCTCCATACATGACTACTGGAAAAACCATAGCCTTGACTAGATGGACCTTTGTCAGCAAAATAATGCCTCTTGAAAGTAATGCACTGTGATAGAATTTGGATTATGATCATTGCCATAAAATCCCAATATCAACTAAGGGAGATACAGATCCATGGCTCAAAAATTATAGATCTGATAAACTTTGTGTTACAATGAATTTATGCAGAGCTTTCTTTTACAAACATTTAGTTACTTTGAGACTATTTTAGGAAGTTAATTGATAAATCTTTGATGTTAGATGAAGTTAGTTGATACATCTTTGATATTAGATGGTTCTAGTGTTGCAGACTATCCACAGCATTCTGTTATTTCCTAAACACTAGAGCTCAGCATCTTTCCATGGCAGTGAAAATGCATCAAGAACCTAATTTTAATGTGGCTGTGCCATAATTGATTTACTTAATTCTATTTATTGTATCCACTTGGGATGTATAAATTTAAATTCCTAGAAGTGGAACTGCTGAGTCAACAGATATATGCCTTTTTGAGAATTTTGATTTACATTGTTAATTTATCCCCAGAAAGGTTGTAATAATTCATATTTCTTAGAAATTTTAAACAGTGTTTGTTTCTCCATAACTTTGAAGACCTGGGGATTATCTTTCTTTCAAATCTTTGTCAATCATAAGATTAATGGGGGCTACCTTGTAATTCTGGCTCCCATAGGACCCAATCTCAGAGTATTTGATTTAGTCAGCCTACAATAGAGCTCCAGAATTTGCATTTCTTGCAGGTCCAAGATTAGTAGAAAGAGTATCAGGTTAGGGGTTGAAAGATTTGGGTTCAAGTTCTTGTTTTGCCACTCACTGTGTAACTTCAGATGGATCATTTTAACTTCCCTGAGTTTCGGTTTTTAAATAGCATAAGGTTGTCTGAAAGACTGAATGAGCAAATGAATGTGGAATGGGCTATATTAAGTGTATATTGACACTGTTATCTTTTGTGGTTTCATTTAGTTAGATGTCAAAAACTTAGTTGCATAACTAAATTCTCCTGGGGAACAGAGGCTCCATTTTATTTGCAACATATGAATCTCAGGAAACAGGCCAACTTCAGTCTCTTTACTGAGTCCTTAAGGGCCATTTGAAGATCAAGATGGGCATGGATTTGAAGGCAGAGGTTTGCCATTTGCATTTGATAGTATGTATGAATGGATATTGGCTAGTTACTCTTTCACTGGGATTTTACCTACCTTATTAGTATAATCCAGCAGTCCCCAAGGATCAGCTTCGTGGAAGACAATTTTTCCACGCAATGAGGTGAGGATGATGGTTTTGAGATGATTTAAGTGCATTACATTTATTGTGTACTTCTATTATTCTTGTAATATATAATGAAACAATCATACAATTGTAACTTGCCACTCACTGATAGAATTTTGAATATGAGTCTGTAAGCAATTTTGATTTATTTCTCAAATCATCAGACATTAGATTCCCATAAGGAACATACCACCTTGATCCCGCACATGTGCAGTTTACATAGTAGGGCTCACTCTCCTGCAAGAATCTAATGCCACTGCTGATCTAACAGGAAGCAGAGCTCAGGCAGTAATGCAAGTGATGGAGAGTGGCTGAAAATACAGATGAAACTTCGCTCACTTAAGGAGGACCATCCATTCCATACGAATTATGGCTTTGTTGTTGAAAGAAACAATTTTTTTTTGATCTCTATCACATCCCTTTAATATACACATACAACTAAAGATAACAAAAGCATTAACCAGTGGTTTTATATATATGTATATTACTTAATCAAGTTTACAATATTGAGACATATTTTAGTGACAGCCCATAACTTTAGTAAATTTTGTTATAAGATCATGTTTGTGTGACACTGTTTCACAGACCAAAAGTGTGGGAGGACAGATTCAGGAGGATCCAACAAATGTTATTCAAGATAACAAATGCGTTAGCCTCATATTTGATACCTAGAGGTTGAGGCTTTGCAATATGGCATAGCTTTTTTCAACAGATGCCATCTTGTTTTCTTGGGATCAGATCAGATCAGTCGCTCAGTCGTGTCCGACTCTTTGCGACCCCATGAATCAGCACGCCAGGCCTCCCTGTCCATCACCAACTCCCGGAGTTCACCCAGACTCACGTCCATTGAGTCAGTGATGCCATCCAGCCATCTCATCCTCTGTCGTCCCCTACTCCTCTTGCCCCCAATCCCTCCCAGCATCAGAGTCTTTTCCAATGAGTATAGCATTAGTTAATTTAGTTTCTCAGAACAAGAACATTAAAAAATACTCAAGATATGAGATGAGTGCTGCAGAGCAAGAGTAAACTTAGAGGGAAATGGAGGGAGCTAGAAAAAGTCTTCATCCACAGAGCTTGATAATGGTCATTTGCTGCTGCTGAACTTCTAGCTGGAGAGATGCTTTGGCATTTTGATGTGACTTGCAGGCAGGGTGTGGCTTTTGATCAGGAGCTGACATTAATGATCAGGGTCAGCTGTGGTTAAAGCTTGTTTTTTCCATCATAAGAAGAGCATCAAGGAAAAAAGTCAGTATATTTCAGTACTGTAAACTGTTTTGGGCTGTTTCCACCATTTGGCAGCTCTATAAACGGAGTAGGGTTTCACTGAAAGAATGAGAACTGAGCAGTGCATGTTCTCTGCTTTCCAGCTGAGATGACTGCTGTTCCAATGCAGAACTAGTATTTCTGAGTGTTCATTTTAAGAATAACATTTTGTTACTTTTCCCCTGAATATAGTGTAAATATAAATAAATATTCTGAAATATATAAAAAGTTTAGCATATACTTTCTTCTGGTGTGAACTAAATATAATGATTATATAGAAAACGTAAAAAGGAAATGCATCCTTGGTCCTTGGTCCCATCAGTGAAAAATAAGGTTAATGGACTCAAGGTGATTTCCAAGATCACTTTCAGTTCTAAAGCTCTGTCAGTTTTACTGATTCTTTTAATGACCTAGGTATTATGCTTTTCATTCAAATGTTGAATGATATAGAATAGTATATCCATCAAGTTCCTGGTGAGGAGCAGTGACATTCTTTAAAATGTTTAAAGAATGTCACTGCAGATGGTGACTGCAGCCATGAAATTAAAAGACACTTACTCCTTGGAAGAAAAGTTATGACCAATCTGGATAGCATATTCAAAAGCAGAGATATTACTTTGCTAACAAAGGTCCGTCTAGTCAAGGCTATGGTTTTTCCTGTGGTCATGTATGGATGTGAGAGTTGGACTATGAAGAAGGCTGAGCGCCGAAGAATTGATGCTTTTGAACTGTGGTGTTGGAGAAGACTCTTGAGAGTCCCTTGGACTGCAAGGAGATCCAACCAGTCCATTCTGAAGGAGATCAGCCCTGGCATTTCTTTGGAAGGAATGATGCTAAAGCTGAAACTCCAGTACTTTGGCCACCTTATGCGAAGAGTTGACTCATTGGAAAAGACTCTGATGCTGGGAGGGATTAGGGGCAGGAGGAGAAGGGGACGACAGAGGATTAGATGGCTGGATGGCATCACTGACTCGATGGACGTGAGTCTGGGTGGACTCCGGGAGTTGGTGATGGACAGGGAGGCCTGGCGTGCTGCGATTCATGGGGTCGCAAAGAGTCGGACACAACTGAGTGACTGAACTGAACTGAACTGAACTGACTGAAACTTTAAAAGTTTAAACTGTTTAAAAGTTTAAAATGTTTAAACTTTAAAAGGTTTAAACTACATAGGTTTCATAAAGGGACTGTTTAATAGGATGTGGGCAAGGTTAAGGGAACTGACCTGGGATGGGGAGGCACTCAGAGCTCATCAAGCAACAACGGCCAGGCAGGTAAGTGGTATTAAAGCTGGGACCATGGAAGAGGGTAACCAAGGGGACTAGACACCACCACTCTCAGATATATGCTGTGGTATTGAGGAGAGATAGAGACAAACACCTGACTTTCTCTTCTTTCACTTACTGACATGGAGGACTTTATGGGTCAATCTAAGAAGTGGCATATATCACGCCCACCCACATTCCATTGGCTAGCATCTGAACACACTTCATTGAAGAGAACACGGGGAAATGAAGTTCTGTGTCTCAGTAAGGTCAAGAATGCCTTCCAACTTTCTGAGCGGAACACCTGTTAGATTGTGGTTAGGAAGCTGTCTTGGGCTTTCTTCTCATTTGCTGATAATTTATCCATAGTAAGGCCCACCTTTTTGCCTCATTACTACTTGCTCTTTGTTGACTTTTTCTTGGTTATAGTCAGTATATAGAGATCTTACATATCTTTCCTATCTCCTCCCCCAAGTATCTCTGTCCTTTACCCTGCTTTATTTTCTTTATACTATTTATCACTGTATGAAAGTACATTATTTACTTACTTTGTTTACTGTCTTCACTAGTCTTTTAAACTTTTTTGTGTAGGACTTTGTCGTATTCCTCCTTATGTTACAATTCCTGGAGCACTGAGTGAGCCATTTTAGCACTGTGCCATAATCCACTCTTCACATTATTATTTATGCCCGTTGCGTGTTCTATTTGTGTCAATTTCATTTCTCTCTTGAAAACCTTTCCTTTGTTTTCTCTAGTTTGATTTATGATTTGCTTTATGGTTATTCTCATTAGTCTAGTGAAAGAGGCTTCATTGATGAAACCAGAAGCCATCATACAGTCTTAAGAGTTCATATTCCAATTTTTAATTCCTTTATATGTTCTCAGGTTCGCACTTAATTTATTTCTGATGCCTTCTAAGTTTCTTTGCTGTTGTCCCTATTCAACTTCTGTTATAATCTCTTGCATGATCTGAGGACTCACCTTCTATTCTGGCCATACTTTCCCTCAAGTTCTTGTAACAGTGTTGGAAGCTTTATCTCTATCACCAGACCTTGCCTCTCTAGGGCTTCCCTGGTGGCTCAGATGGTAAAGAATCTGCCTGCAGTGCAGCAGACCTGGGTTCCATCCCTGGATTAGGAAGATCCCCTGGAGAAGGGAATGACAGCGCATTCCAGTATTCCTGCCTGAAGAATTCTACGGACAGAGGAGCCTGGAGGGCTACAGTCCATGGGTTTGCAAAGAATTGGACTCGACTGAGTGACTAACATGTTCATTTTTTCCCTCTCTTAGCTATACAGCTTAGTCTAAACAATTAAATATAATGTATAGGGATTAAATATTTACTTTCATTCACTACATGCTTTTTCACCTTAACTCTAATTCCATTATTTTTTTTTCATTGTTATGTAACAAACCACGCAAACTTGGGTATAAAACAATAGCTATTTTATCCTGTTCTTGGATTTTTGTGTGGCAAGAATTCAGAGACGGCAAGTGTGGATTATTTGTCTTTGCTCCAGAATGTCTGGGTCCTCATCTGAGAAGGTTCAAAAGAATGAGAAGTGATTCGAATCGCTGAGTGTTGGGATTATGTGGTGGTTTCTTCATCCACATGTCTGGTGACTAGAATGAGTGATTCAAAGACTTGGACTGTTACTTGGGTGCCTACGCATGGCCTCTTCCTGTGGCTCGGGTCTCTCACAGTACAGCAGCTGGATCTGACAGGAAGCATCTGGAAAGAGAGTGCTCTATGAGAATGAGGCAGAAGCTTCAAGATATCTTCCATGCTAGGCTCAGAAATCATTCGACGATACTCCACCACACTGTCTTCATTACAAGTGAATCACGAAAGCTGGCTTGGGTTTCAGGGAGGGTAATTAAAATTTTTCTGTAGATGGGGGAGTGGTGAAGTCACACCAAGGAAAGCGTTGTGGAATGAGAGACTCTTGTGGACCATCTTTGGAAATTAAATCTACTGCATTGACCTATATCTAATCCATAGGATTTCCTCTGTTTAACTCAATGCAGTTGAAATGCCCTGCAGCCTTGTTACACAAAGTGTCATCCACGGACCAGAAGCATCCACATCCCCTGGGAGTTTTTTCAAAATACAGAATCTCAGACCACTCAGTCAGCATTTACATTGACAAGATCCCCAGCTGATTCATTTATACTTTAAAGTTTGAGAAATACTGCTGTGTGAGGCACTGACCACGATGCCCACTTGCCAATATCCACCTAATGGCAGAAAAATATCAAGTGCTGAAAGAATACTTGAAGTGGTCCAGATTGAATTCCTATTTGCAGGCAGCATTTCAGTACTATAGATTACACTTGTCATTAGGAATATTGATTTCATTGCTGTTAATTGTGAGCTAGCTTACCTTTTCGGAGAAGGCGATGGCACCCCACTCTAGCACTCTTGCCTGGAAAATCCCATGGATGGAGGAGCCCGGTGGGCTGCAGTCCATGGGGTCACTGAGAGTTGGACACGACTGAGCGACTTCACTTTCACTTTTCACTTTCATGCATTGGAGAAGGAAATGGCAACCCACTCCAGTGTTCTTGCCTGGAGAATCCCAGGGACAGGGTATCCTGGTGGGCTTCCATCTATGGGGTCGCACAGAGTTGGACACGACTGAAGTGACTTAGCAGCAGCAGCTTACCTTTTTAGGAACAGTAAATATATCTTCAGTATATGTCCTCAAAATTTAGTATAATGCACAAAGCTAGCTAAAATAAGTATTAATCATTAATCTCCTTGACTCAAGAGGATTTGGAATGGCTATGTAGTTTGGTATTTCTTATTATGTTAACTGTGTGTGTGTGTGTTAGTCACTCAGTCACGTCCGAGCCTTTGAGACCTCATGGACTGTAGCCCTCCAGGCTTCTCTGTCCATGGAATTCTCCAGGCAAGAATACTGGGGTGGGTTGGCATTTCCTCCTCCAATGGATCTTCCTGACCCAGGAATCGAACCCAGGTCTCCTGTATTGCAGGCAGATTCTTTACCATCTGAGTCACCAGGAAGCTATAATGTTATAATGCTATTTTGAATAATTTCCAGGATCAAAACTTAGGTTCTTTTGGATTTAACATTCCCCTTAAACTAGTTTTAGTTGTTGGAATTTATAAAGCTTTTTCTTTCTTGTGACAGTTGTTAGTATACATATATACTTTCTGCTAAATGAATGACTGTGATTTTTAATTTTTCTTTTAAATATTAAGATAGTCTAACTCATTCTTCAAACTGTTAAAAACTGGGGATATGTATAGATATTTTATTAATATCTACAGTAGATGACTGTTATGTAGAGTTCAATTCCTAGATTCCATTTAGTCATGTTTTCTTTAAATAGTCTTCTTAAAATTTGTTTTAGCATAAGGGAGTAAACATCCCCAAATTAATTTTGGTTGGCACATTGTTTATTAAAAGCAGTTTTTCTCAAACTATAATTTCCATACTAACACTATTTGCAGGATTTTTTTAAAAAGTGCTTGTTAAAATTGCAGATTTCTGATCTGCATCCCAGTCCTTTTGAATCAGACTCTCTGGAGTTGAAACATGGAAAAATCTCTGAGGCTGGGACCTAATTTCTTTGGCACACTAAAGTTTGTGACCTACTTTACATTAATCTAATCATAATTTCAAGTTATTTATCATGGGAATAAACGGGTCTTGGGATATTGGCAGAGAACAGCTTTTCAAATACCTATCTTTCCTGGGAGCTCTACCCTTGGAAGATAATTTAATTGGAAGTCAATTTTGTGATTAATCTAGTAAAACTCTTGTATTTTTCAGATAATGAAACTGAGCACTAAAGAACTTAAATGATTTTTCAAAAGTCATACTAGTGAGCAGCAAACCTCTGATCAGAGCCCACATCTTGTGTGAACCAAGTGAGATTCCTCCTTTATGCTCTCTAAACTAGGATTGCTTAATCTTCAAGCCTGACTTAGGTATGTTCAGTTCAGTTCAGTTGCTCAGTCGTGTCCGACTCTTTGTGACCTCATGGAAGGCAGCACGCCAGGCCTCCCTGTCCATCACCAACTCCCGGAGTTTACTCAAAACTCATGTCCGTCGAGTCAGTGATGCCATCAAACCATCTCATCCTTGGTTGTCCCCTTCTCTTCCTGCCTTCAATCTTTCCCAGCATCAGGGTCTTTTCCAATGAGTCAGTACTTTGCATCAGGTGGCCAAAGTATTGGAGTTTCTGCTTCAGCATTAGTCCTTCCAGTGAATATTCAGAACTGATTTCCTTTAGGATGGACTGGTTGTATCTCCTTGCATTCCAAGAGACTGTCAAGAGTCTTCTCCAACACCACAGTTCAAAAACATAAATTATTTGGTGCTTAGCTTTCTTGATAGTCCACCTCTTATATCCATACATGACTACTGGTAAAACCATAGCCTTGACTAGACAGACCTTTGTTGGCAAAGTAATGTCTCTGCTTTTTAATATGCTGTCTAGGTTGGTCATAACTTTTCTTCCAAGGAGCAAGCGTCTTTTAATTTCATGGCTGCGATCACCATCTGCAGTGATTTTGAAGCCCCCCAAAATAAAGTCTGTCACTGTTTCCACTGTTTCACCATCTATTTCCCATGAAGTGATGGGACCAGATGCCATGATCTTAGTTTTATGAATGTTGAGTTTTAAGCCAACTTTTTCACTCTCCTCTTTCACCTTCATCAAGAGGCTCTTTAATTCTTCTTTGCTTTCTGCCTTAAGGATTGTGTCATCTGCATATCTGAGGTTATTGATATTTGTCCCGGAACTCCTGATTCCAGTTTGTGCTTCATCCAGCCCAGCATGTCTCATGATGTACTCTGCATATAAATTAAATAAGCAGGGTGACAATATACAGTCTTGATGTACTCCTTTCCCAATTTGGAACCAGTCTGTTGTTCCATTTCTAGTTGTAACTGTTGCTTCCTGACCTGCATACAGATTTCTTAGGAGGCAGGTCAGGTGGTCTGGTATTCCCATCTCTTTAAGAATTTACCACAGTTTGTTGTGATCCACAATAAGGCTTTGGCATTGTCAATAGTGCAGAGGTAAATGTTTTTCTGGAACTCTCTTGCTTTTTCAATGATCCAACGGATGTTGGCAATTTGATCTCTGGTTCCTCGGACTTTTTTAAATCCAGTTTGAACATCTGGAAGTTCATGGTTCACATACTGTTGAAGCCTGGCTTGGAGAATTTTGAGCATTACTTAGCTAGCATGTGAGACGAGTACAGTTGTGTGGTAGTTTGAGCACTCTCTGACATTGCCTTTCTTAGGGATTGGAATGAAAACTGACCTTTTCCAGTCCTGTGGCCACTACTGAGCTTTCCAAATTTGCTGGCATATTGAGTGAAACACTTTCACAGCATCATCTTTTAGGATTTGAAATAGCTCAACTGGAATTCCATCATCTCCACTAGCTTTGTTCGTAGTAATGCTTCCTGAGGCCCACTTGACTTCACATTCCAGAATGTCTGGCTCTAGGTGAGTGATCATACCATTGTAATTATCTGGGTCGTGAAAATCATTTTTGTATAGTTAGGTATGTTACAAGATCATAAAGTCTTGAACATTTAATCAGGAGGGATCCACTTGTTTTCTGAATTGGTTTGCTGTCTTTGACGCTTTTAGTCATTTAATTTGTTTTTTCCAAGTGATTTTTTTGTACGTACTTATAAATCTCATCATGACTTGGGGAAATAACTAGATAAAATGCATTTACATGAAAAACGCAACATGAAAAACCAATTCAGATAGAGCAGGGATGAATTCTCTTTATGAAAAAGAACAAAAGTTTTCTTTAAATGAATAAAGTATTTATATGCCATTAACTCGACAAATGTTTAGATACTTCTGAAAATCATTTTACTAGATATTTTTAAGACTTTCTGAAATTTGTAGTAAGGGGACTCCCTCCCTGCATCCATCTCCAGATTCAGTCTCCTTCACTCCCTCTTCCTCTTCTTCACTTTTGTGTCCCATCTTTCCCTCTAGGATTGTACAAGCACAGTAGCTATGGGTAAGCCGTAGTACAGATGATCTCTTTTTAGGATGCTCAGTCATTAAAATGACTTTTAAACTGCAAAAGGTACTTAAGAGCATTGCACAATTTCAGTTTTTCCATTTTATGTTTCCCTCCGCTAAAGGTAATATCAACTGTATTTTCTGTGCCTTAACATTTGGGGATATTTTACCTTTATATGTATTTAGCAACAAATTTATCATTTATCATGACTGTTGAGGCCTATATGTATCAGGCACATATACTGGAGATGGAGAAGGGCCTGGCATGGATTTTTCCTGTATAGTGAATGGTACAAGGACTCCTCGGAAGTTCTTGCTGTTTCTCTGCCTCTTGCTCGTGTACATTGTCTCATTTTGCTGAATTTGGAGTCGAAAGCTTGATTGAACTAACGTCTCTTCTTTTTTTTTTCATTAAATGATTTTTTTGCTCTTATTGGCTGCTTTGATTCAGTTTTGTTGTTGCTGTTGATACTGTTTTTTTTATTTCAAATTAATTTATTTATTTTAATTGGAGGCTAATTACTTTACAATATTATAGTGGTTTTTGCCATACATTGACATGAATCAGCTGTGGGTGTACATGTGTTCCCCATCCTGAACCCCCCTCACACCTCCCTCCCCATCCCATCCCTCAGGGTCATCCCAGTGCACCAGCCCTGAGTACCCTGTCTCATGCATCAAACCTGGGCTGGCGATCTATTTCACATATGATAATATACATGTTTCAATGCTATTTGGTTTACTTTATGTTTTACAAAGAGCAATGAGAGGAAATAACAGAAAATATGCTGTTTTGGTTCACATAAGTCCTCTGCCAATATTATTGAGGTTATAGCTTGGATGTGTGTATTTATTAATATAGATGGGATACCTCACTATACAAAATCCAAATTAAATATAAAAACATTTAATGTTTATATTTTATATTGTACACCACAAACCATTAGGAAATTAGAGGAAAGTAAGATTTAGAGTTATAAACTGTCACATTTTGTGGAAAATAATAAAAATAATTTATCCTTAACTTTTCAAGAATGCTAAGATGTTTGTGAAATATTGAATGATGCTAAATAAACATTAATACATTTAATCCTATAATTTACACATTTTCAGAAAAATGTGTTCTTGTTTCAAATTAAACCATCATGTCTTAGTTTTAGCTTGCAGTATATAGTCTTGTACTTAACAAGTACTTACCTCCTTCAATATGATAAACATATGCATTTATATACAGTCACACAGTAAAATATTGAAAACAGAAGGAAAATCAAGAACAGGAAAACTAATGTCCAAAAAAGTTCAGTATCCATGGTTTCATGACACAAGATTGTCTTAAAAAGAGAATACAAATTTGAGTTTTCTCACAGATATTGGTTAATTATATAATATGAAGTGCTGATCAAATAAAAATGAACCAAATCTGTTTCTATTACTAAAATCTGAGATTTTTTTGTTCCCCTGGATTTTCACATAGCAAACAGACTGTAGGATATTGAGAGAGGTCTTCAACAACAAACATACTGTTATTAGACAGTGAGCTTCCTGGGACCCTTTTGTATAATCTCCTTCTTCATAGGGTTATGTTTTAGTGCTTCACATAGCTGATTAAAAACAGTCTTATTAAGGGGCCCAAATAATGGTGGTCTGGCTTAATGGAGGAAAGGACTGGTGATGGAAATGATAAAAAATAAAGCAATTTGACTAGATGTATAGAAAATCCTTTCACCTTCAGGAAATCTTCCTAGAATTGTATTTGTTGCAACCTAGATTTTGATAAAAATCAGACAGTAGAGGGTTGGAGGTTATGTTGTCTAACTAAGGAACTGACATGGTGATGTCCGTGTCTAATGTCACTGGTTAAAGTTAGACCCATTTGCTTTAGCAATTAACTGAATCAAGATGAATTAATTGAGTACAGATTATTGAGTCAAATAGGATTTTTTTTTAAGGACTCCAATTATAACACCTGTCTGACTGGCATATCCACTCCCTTCATGGAAAAGATTCTGCAAACATTCATTTAGTGTCATATCAGTTTGCAGAGGATTATGTTAGATGGTGTTGAGATTCAGCATCCAGAAGGATTATTGTTAAAAGAAATGCCAGCCAAACCTAAAAATGAATGTTGAATTTGATTACATTTGTATTTTAGTTCAGCTCACATCTTATTCAATATCTCTTCCTTCCCCCATACTAGCACAGTTAACATAAACAATTATAATAAAAGAATGACAGTGATAAGTACCATAGAAATACAGATACAATGCTGGGAGTCCAAAATGAATAAAGATTACTTTTGACTTTGGAATAAGGGAAGGCTTTGTAGTAACCAATGGCATGGTTTCGGGAATATATTAGCTATTTCTTAATCTTCATAAACTCTATCCAAGTGCATCCCAAATAATAAGCTTCTTTATGTAAATAAATTGTGCTTTTAACAAATACAGCTGTGTTATTTCTCCTTATTCTCTTTCCCATCCTTTCTCAGATATTTTGCCTTCTCTGTAGGAATTTGGAGGATGACATTGAAATACTTCCTGAAATTCAGGAAAAGTGTTGAAATCATGTTCATATAATAACATCTGTCCATTCTAATGATAAAATGGAATTAGGCAACGTGCGTTATTGACATAGGGATAGAATAGATATTAGAGGAAGCAACATAGTCAAATGGTGACTCTCAAAACGTGTTTTTATGAACCTTAGTGAGCTAAGATGGACTTGTTGTACCACTAAGGTATCATGATAGGTTTTCTTAAATATTACTTCTGCATTTATTCTCTCTTATATACATATACAACATTAATATAAATTTTTCTCAATGTTCTTCTAGACATTTAAAACTAAACTAAATTTAATTAAAGTAGTTTAATTAAAGCAAACCAAACATTTAAAACATCACTACTTTCCTATTTATGACCTAGTTTAAGATTGTAACCAGTTTACCACAAAATAATGGATATTTAGCTTCAGCTTCAATTATGTATCCCATTATTTGGTGCATATTTCCTGGAATTCTAAAAAAGCTGCCTAGCTCTCCTCTCCTTCCTTCATAGAGTTGAGAATTGTTGCATTAAAGCAGCATTTAGGTGTCACAGCTGAAAATAGAAGGTTTCCATAGCAGAAGATTTTTAGAATATCTGGCACAGAATTTTCAAAAAACCTTAGTAAATGTTTAAATTCTTTAAAGGTCTTTTATATTGATTTTCATTTTAAACCAAGTTGAACACAATTTAGTCTTTTCTTAGTGACTACTGTTTATTATTGTCGATACATAAGGACTAGGATTTCACATTTGTGGTAAGTCTTTATGGTTTACAAAGGGGATTCATGGACATTATCTCAGCTGAAACTCCCTGGACTCCACACCCTTTACTTTTGTTTGCCATTTGCATTTTGATGAGGATTAGGAAACCATCTAACTTGGTTTAGTAGAATTGGGTGTCAGATATGACTGCAAGGACCTCATCTAGTGAATGAGGAGGGTGGCCTTTATGATGGCTATTTCCATGATCAGAAGCTATTATTAAGCTGTTGGCTTAATTCTGTATTCTTGGCAGTGTTTGAGCTGAGTGATGTAGCTGGAAGAGTTGACCAGATGAGAGAGTAATTATGCAGCTGGCTTTTTAGCATGGATCATTGTTTTATAAATATCCTCTCTACATCGATGTCAAAGAATTGTGTGAAGATTTAATCAAAATTTAATAGAATATGTTTAATTTCATGTTGTACTAAATATAGTAGATATTTTAAAAATTTATCTGTGTTAAAATTTGGAAAATAGTTTGAGAAATACCATAAATATTTCCTGTATTGCTATATAAGATCACAGAAGGGTAAATGTGGAGGTTTTGTGTCATAAAGGGAAATTTATGAAATATTGCCTTGATACCATACTTCCCAGGTGGTGCTAGTGTTAAAGAATCTGCCTGCCAGTTCAGGAGACACAGAAGACATGGGTTCAATTGCTGGGTCGAATAGATCCTCTGGAGTGAGAAATGGCACCCCACTCTAGTATTCTTGCCTGGAAAATTCCATGGGCAAAGGAACTGCAGGCTATAGTTCATGGGGCCGCAAATAGACATGACTGAGCAACTGAGCACACACCATATATAAATTAAATAACATTTAAGATACATAAGAAATTATTGCATCTGTTTAAACAGAATCTTTTAGGGCCATATGTAATCTTAAGTGTGACATTTCTAAGTTATAATTAAAAGTTGTAAATTTCTGGCAGCATTGAAAGCAATACCAATACTTAGAATGTCATAGTTTGAAACTGCCTAATTTTATACATATTGAATTTTATTCCTTTAAATCACTCCACTGTATCCTATGAAATAAAATTGTGAGGACTGAGAGCAGGAGTGTGAGTTATTTAATATTAAGGTCAACAATTCATGGTCTTTGAGCTTCCAAATATATTTGTTGAATTCCTGACTACCTAAATGAATATCGTATAGATAAAAGAGTCTTTACTACTTAACTATGAGTACTGATGATTTTTTGCATGGGTCAGTCTTGTCTAAGAACACGAGATTTTTTTTCCCCTTTAATTGAAGTACAGTTCATTTACAATACTGTGTAGGTTATATTCTATTATAGGTTATTATAAGATATTGACTATAATTTCCTCTGCTATACAATACATCCTCACTGCTTATCTATTTTGCATATAGTAGTTTGTATCTGTTTGTATCCTTGCTTCTAACTTGACCATCCTCCTCTCCTCCCCTTTGGTAAGTGTAAGTTTTTTTCTATGTCTGTGAGTCTGTTTCTTTTTTGTATATAGATTCAGTTGTCTCATTTTTTATATTCCACATGTAAGTGAAATCATATAGCATTTGTTGTTCTCTGTCAGACTTATTTCACTGAGCATAATATTCTCTAAGTTTTCCATGCTACCAATGTCAGCATATGTCAGTATTTCATTCTTTTTTATGGCAGAGTAATATTCCGTTGCATGCACATAAACACACATATATACCCCATCTTTTAGTCACTCTGTTTTTGGTAACTGCTGAGGAAGGAAAATCCATATGATGTGGTAGGGAGAGCAGGCTGAGAATCTACCTATAATGGCTCTGAACAGTCTAGGATCTGAAATATATGCGGCTTTACCCCCTGGTCCTTTCATAACTCATTGTAGTATCTCTTCAGCCCCACCACTCCATCATTTTTGTCTCTCCACAGCCTTCATCTTTTGTGTCCTCTTCACTGCCATTGCGTTAACGTTGAGGAAATTTCTATTTTGATGCCCATGACACGCTACTTAGTTTTCCTCCCACCTCTCTTACCATGTTTTAAATTTTCCTTCTAAGATGTTTTATTTTCACTTGTCCACTTCTTACATTAATTTCCTCTCCCAGTGTCCGTCAAATACTAGGCACCTGCTGCAAGCCAAGCTCTGTTCTAGGCCTTGAGATACAGCAGTGAATTTGACACAGTCTATGTTTAATTAAGTTTGTGTCCCAAAAGGATGACAGACACTCATGTAGCTAATTGAGGTAATGCCTCAAAAGGAAAAAGGCTAGGATAGAGAGAGAAGGGGAAGCTAATTTATGTAGGTGGGGAAAGTGCTTGTAGGGGTGGGGGCAGGAGGGCTAGAGGCCATATGGCTAGAGCCAAAAGAGCAAGATGTGAAGTGTTAGGAGAAGTGAGACAAATAGAGAATTTCAGGCCATATAGGACCTTGTAGACCATGGTCCTGAGTTCAGATCTTAGGAATTTCCTGTATAGTAATATTCTGAGGTTCTGTGAGCTTTCCCCAAGATTTGCTGTTGGCTCTCCCTCAGATGTCTTTATGAACTCTTCCTGTTCATTTTTTCCCCAACAGTTTTAGCTATTGCCTTTGAGAAGCAACCCATTTCCAATATATTTGTGGCCATGGCAATTTTTCTCAATAAAAATTCTGCATCTCTCTTTTGCATGTTGAGTATTTTCACCCTTACCGCAAGTGAACATGCTTAATGAACTGATCATCTTCCTGCCTTTCTAATCAGCTTTCTCTTTTAACTTTTCTATTTCTGTGAGCAGAAGTATTAATTTCCTAGTCACCCAACTTCAAAATTTTGGAGATTGCACCTTCTTCCTTTCCTTTATCTTTGCTTCTCATTTTGTCATCTAGTAAATACTTATTGAGCATCTAGTTTGTGCCAGGCACTGTTTTAGGCACTTGAGATACAGAATGAACAGAACAGACTAAAAGTAAATTCCTGACAAGCAGGATATTGCTGGGACATTGACTGTAAACAAGGAACATGATAAATGGTTAGGTTAGCTAGTGCATCAGAAAGCAGTGAATGCAGTGGAAAAGATGGGCAGGGTAAGAGAGTTCGGGGTGCTGGGTGGGGGAAGCAGGTAGATAGTCAGGGTGTGCTTTACTTAGGTGAAGGAGGTGAGGAGTTAGACATGTGGAATTCCAGGGGAAGAAAGATTTCAGAAAGGGAAAATACAAGTGGAAGTGCCTTTCCAGTGTAAAGGCCTTAACAAAGGCACCTACCTGGGATATCAGGGATCAGCAGGGAGCCCGTTGTGGCTAAAGTGCATGTTGATGTATGGCAAAACCAATACAATATTGTAAAGTAAAATAATAATAATAAATAATAAAATAAAATCAATATCTAAAAGCTAGTAAAATACAAATAAAACAAGTAAATACAAGTAAAATACAATAAAACAAAGATAAAATTTCTCAAAAAAAAGTAAATAAATAAAGTGGAACCAGCAAGGGCAAGAATAAAAAGATGAGGCCCAGGAGATGGTGGTGCTAAGAATGGGCATCTTGAGAACTTTGATTATTAATATACATGGCATGGGTATCCTTGGAAGGTTTTGCTTTTACATGCCATGGGTATCCTTGGAAGGTTTTGCTTGGGTTTTGTTTTTTTTTTTAATTAATTATTTATTTGACTGTACCGGGTCTCAGTTGCAGCCTGTGAACTCCAAACTCTTACTTGTGACATGTGGGAACCTGGGTCCCCTGCACTGAGAGCATGGAGTTTTAGCCACTAGACTACCAGGGAAGTCCCCTTTGGAAGGTTTTAAGCAGAGGAGCCTCCATGTTAACAAGTGACCAAGTATTTATTTTTTCCTATAATAATCACTCTTGACTTTATTCCTTTTTTCTTTCTCTTTCCCCTTTTCTCTTCCCATTTCCACTTCTGCCACCTGAACTTTTAGCCTCATGCTTGCTTGTTTCCTAGTCTTTCTTCCGTCTGGAACTTAATCCTCAGATAAATCTTAAAACATCACTTCATGGGGCTTCATGGTGGTGCAGTGTTAAGGAGTCTGTGTACCAGCGCAGGAGACACAAGATTGGTCCCTGATCTGGGAAGATCCCTCATGTGGTGAAGCTACTAAGCCTGTGTGCCACAGCTGTTGAGCCTGTGCCTGAGAGCCTGCAAGCCACAACTACTGAGCCCACGTGTGGCCACTACTGAAGCCCTTGTGCCCTGAAGGCCGAGATCCACAGCAAGAGAAGCTAACGCAGTGAGAAGCCCGCACATGGCAGTCAAAGAGTAGCCCCCACTCTCCACAGCTATGAAAAACACATGCACAGCAACAAAGACCCAGCACAGACAAAAATGATAAATAAATACAAATTATTTTAAAATCCCACTTTCTTTTAGCCCATCTGATCAACCTTAGTTGTTCTCCATGCTACAAGTTAAAAATTCAGATACAAAGTGACACAAATCTTCCGTAAGCTGTTTCCCAGAGCTGCCCTGCACAGACTCTGCTTTGAATGAGCGGGGTACCCACTGCTCTCAAGCATGTGTTGGGGTTTTGCGCTTCACAACCTTTGTTCAAGCCTGGACTGTCTCACTTCTAATGCCTTCTCTCTCACAGCCAGCACAGCAATCCTCCCACCTTTTGAACCTCTAAAAATTCTCCGTCCCCTCACTTTACCTTGCGTTCATGTCATTTTTCATCAGAAATGTATTGAAAGCATATTTTGTGTGGCCGACGTGCTGGTACTTAAGGAGACAAAGGTAACTTAAGAGACACAAGTTCGCTTCAGGAGCTGGCAGTGCCATATGTGTTCTGGGCTTAGTCGCTCAGTCACGTCCGACTCTTTGCAACCCCATGGACTGTAGCTCGCCAGGCACCTCTGTCCATGGGGATTCTCCATGCCCTCCTCCAGGGGATCTTCCAAACCCAGAGATCGAATCCAGGTCTCCCACACTGCAGGCGGATTCTTTATCATCTGAGCCAGCAGGGAATCCCAACAGTGCCATGAGGGAGACAGAAAATAATAAAGGTAACACTTAAGTGAGTCAACCTGGGATTTGTGTTAAGGGCTGTGAGAGAAAATACATTGCTCTGTCAGACTAATTGGCTAAAAGATAGGTCCTAATTTACATGGGGATACCTAGTCTATATGCGGATGAGGGAATCAGAAAATAATTTCTAAGGAAGTAACATTTAAACTGTGATCTTAGTGCATCCGTACTCAGTTGTGTCCAACTCTTTGTGACCCCCATGGACTGTAGCATGCCAGGCTCCTCTGTCCATGAAATTTTCCAGGCAAAAATACTAGAGTGGGTTGCCATTTTTGATTCCAAAGGATCTTCCTCACCCAGGGATCAAACTCATGTTTCTTGCATCACCTGCCTTTAAACTGAGCAGCCCACTAGGCTCCCCCATCCCTGGGATTCTCCAGGCAAGAATACTGGAGTGGGTTGCCATTTCCTTCTCCAATGCATGAAAGTGAAAAGTGAAAGTGAAATCACTCAGTCGTGTCCAACTCTTAGTGACCCCACGGACTGCAGCCCACCAGGCTCCTCCATCCATGGGATTTTCCAGGCAAGATGATCCAGCAATCCCACTGCTGGGCATACACACTGAGGAAACCAGAAGGCAAAGAGACACGTGTACCCCAATGTTCATCGCAGCACTGTTTATAATAGCCAGGACATGGAAGCAACCTAGATGCCCATCAGCAGATGAATGGATAAGAAAGCTGTGGTACATATACACAATGGAGTATTACTCAGCCATTAAAAAGAATTCATTTGAATCAGTTCTAAATAGATGGATGAAACTGGAGCCTATTATACACAGTGTAGTAAGCCAGAAAGAAAAACACCAATACAGTATACTAACACATATATATGGAATTTAGAAAGATGGTAACAATAACCCTGTATACGAGACAGCAAAAGAGACACTGATGTATAGAACAGTCTTATGGACTCTGTGGGAGAGGGAGAGGGTGGGAAGATTTGGGAGAATGGCATTGAAACATGTATACTATCATGTATGAAACGAGTCGCCAGTCCAGGTTCGATGCACAATACTGGATGCTTGGGGCTGGTGCACTGGGATGACCCAGAGGGATGGTATGGGGAGGGAGGAGGGAGGAGGGTTCAGGATGGGGAACACATGTATACCTGTGGTGGATTCATTTCGATATTTGGCAAAACCAATACAATATTGTTAAGTTTAAAAATAAAATAAAATTAAAAAAAACAAAAAAAAACAAAAAAAATAAACTGAGACCTGGAGAATAAAACACAGCCAGCTAAGGGAAGTGTAGCATGGCAGGAGAGGAACATTCTAAATAGAACCAACAACGTTTCAAAGGTCTGAGGCCATAAAGAAGGTGGGAATATCAAAAGAAAAGCGACACTGAACACAGGCCCCTCAGGCTGGGGCACTGGAAGTACGGGGACAGGGGCAGTTCTTGGGGGTCGATAGGCAGGGCTGGGGTGATACAGGCCTTGAAGGAGTGTGGTTTTAAATGCAATGGGAAGCAACTGAAGTGTTTCAAGCGAAGGAGTGACATGATCTTATCTGAGTTTGAGATGGCCACTTGTTCATCAAATACATTGTCTTTCCTCCCTGGGCACACAGCCAGATTCTGTTTCCTGACTTTCTTTGCAATTGGCTGTGAGCCAGCCATGTGACTGTATCCTACCCGTGGAAGTAAGTGGTACCGGTGACATGACCAGGGCTAACTCAGAAAAATCTTCCGTGTGGGCTTCCTCCTGCTGTTCCCCCTTCTGACTGGGCAAACATGGCAGCCCGTATTGAAATGGCAGAACCACCGTCAGTCTGGACACCCACATGGCTTGTGGAGCGGAACCCCCGCCTGGCTGACCTAGAAATATTCTGAGCTTCTATCTGAGCAGGAAAGCAGCACCTGATGTTTTGAGCCCTTACATAGTCTGTCCATTTGTTATCACATTCTAGCTTGTCTAAAATAATACCATAATTTGAAATAGTAATTTTTGGCTGCTGTACTATGTGGAAAAGTGAGACAGTGTGAACAGTAACAATGGCCAAAGTGAAATTCCCATAGGCATTAGGGAGATTTCAGCTGAAATAGATTTTGGGTGGAGAATCAAGAGCTCCGTTGACAGTTGGCTTGTGCAGTAGGCTTGTGGGCAAAGAATCTCCCTAATTTGACTTTCAACTGCCGTTATCATTTACTGTCTGGACTTTTCATAATATACATCACTGAATACCTTTAGGCATATATTTCATTTATTTGGCTAGATTGCCCTCAACTGGAGGGTAGGTGAACCATGTCTTTGAGAATTTTTATTTTACTAAGGTATCCGGTACAGTGCTTTAGATAAGACTTTTTTTTTTTCCCATTTAACTTTGCTTACATGATGAATAAAAGGGTAGGCTCTCTCTAAATGGGAAGGAAATCCAAAAAAGAGGGGATGTATGTATTTGCATAGCTGATTCACTTTGCTATAGAGCAGAAACTAACACAACATTGTAAAGCAACTATATTCTAATGAAAAAAATTTTTTAAAGAAGGCAGGCTCTCAGATTTCCTGTCCTTGGAGTTGTCAGAGGTTTTGTGATCCAGCTTTTGCCTTGCCAGTGACTCTGCCTCAACCTCATTTAAATTTTCATTGTCTTCTAAGGGGGAGGATTAGATGTTTTAAATTTTACCTGTGACCTAGTGGAGAAAGTAACATCATGGGGCCTGAGATTTGAACATTTCCAATAGAAGGTATGTAGAAATGATTTTTAATGGTATGCGGGCTAATCCTACCTGCTTTCCCCATGGCTTTCAAGTGTCCCCAGTAGTCATTGCCCATTGCTAAGAGGTTGCTGGCTGCTTCAGTGACCACTGTGTCCACTTAGGTTTAGGCACAACAGGAGGCAATTTCTGTAATCCAAATGAGCAATGATGAGGTCTGTAACTAAGGAAGTGGCAGTGTAAATAGATGAGAAAAGAATGGAAGAGACTTTACAGAACCATGTGACTGAATGGATTTAGGGCCAAAAAAAAAAAAAAGACTTGAATGAAGATGAATACTGATAAATTTCAGTCTGTAGACTTTGGTATACAACAGACCTGTGTTTCCGTAATAAAGCCAGTTAACACTGCCTCCCATCAACAGGTGGCATTAGGAATGAGGCTGGACATTTCAGCCTTGGATGTAGTCCTGTTAGTTAACTTTTTATATGTTTACTATGTTTATGCTTAGTTTGCATGTGTTTTATGAACATTACCCCTGGTGGCTCAGATGGGAAAGAGTCTGCCCACAATGTAAGAGACCTGAGTTCCATCCCCAGGTTGGAAAGATCCCCTGGAGAAGGAAATGGCAACCCACTCCAGTATTCTTGCCTGGAAAATCCCATGGACAGAGGAGCCTGGCAGACTATACTCCATAGGGTGGCAAAGAGTCAGACACAACTGAGTGACTTCACTTTCACTATCTATGAATACTATTAACCCATCAAAAAAGTGATTTCAAAATTACTGAGAAAAAGAGATTTAAGAATATGACATTAATGCTAAAGAGATTAAAACAAAAATTGAAAAGCATGAGAAAGATGTTGGAAATTGTGTTTGTAGAGGAGATGAATCCATTAACAAGAGGAACAACTCAGAAAGGTCAAGATCTAATCAGGCCGCTTGTGAAAAAAAGCATTTTTTCAGTATAGCACTAGGGGAAAAGTAATTGACCAGATGAGGAAACAACCCCGGATATTGGAGTTGTGTCTGGAAGATAACATTACTACTGAATGCCTACTAGCTCAATGTTCTTTGTAGTGAAAGGGTAGAAGTTTTTTCAAGAGGGTAAAACTAACCACTGTGGAAAAGCTGTAGTGATATTTCCTTGTAAGACAAGATGACATAAAGTCAAAGGCTGTTTGAATGTGCACAGTAGTTAGGGGGATGTAGAGATGGCACGTGAAGACACCAGAGCTTCTGAGAATGCCCTCTGAGGCTTACACAGAGGGAGCGGGGGTGAGACCATATCTAGGAGGAGAAGACAGAACAGAAAATGGGGACAGATGTGGATGCAACAGAAAAGCAATAGTAATAGGCATATTTGCTGAAAACAGATGCTATGAGGCAAGGTTTACCTACATTTCATGTCTGTGCTGCTTGACATGGAGCAGTAGAGCCATTAGACCTGCAGTTAGAAGTGGTTGGAATCATCCCCCCTTCCCCTTGCCTATATTCCATGAGAGTGAGTGACCTCACGTTTGTAAATAAAGAATAAGAGCCTCAGAAGAAGAAGATGACTTAGATCTGATAAATATTTTCAAATAATTACAATTCCACATTAATACATTATTTTTTCAACTTTGTTTTCAAATGTACTGCTATTTAAATTAATATTCCATATTAGTGCATATAATATTAATGTAATATTATATTAGTCTATGAAATGTTAGATTTTATTAGACTGATTATATTCTTTGTAGCCAAAGATGGAGAAGCTCTATACAGTCATCAAATCAAGACCAAAAGTTGACTGTGGCTCAGATCATGAACTCCTTATTGCAAAATTTAGACTTAAATTGAAAAGAGTAGGGAAAACCACTAGGCCATTCAGGTATGATCTAAATTAAATCCCTTATGATTATACAATGAAAGTGACAAATAGATACAAGGGATTAGATATGATAGAGTGCCTGAAGAACTATGGACAGAGGTTCACAACATTGTACAGGAGGTGGTGATCAAAACCATCCCCAAGAAAAAAAAATGAAAAAAAGGTGAAATGGTTGTGTTAGTGGGCCTTACAAATAGCTGAGAAAAAAAGAGAAGGGAAAGGCAAAGGAGAAAAGCGAAGATATACCCATCTGAATGCAGAGTCCCAAAGAATAGCAAGGAGAGATAAGAAAGCTTTCCTCAGTCATCAGTGCAAAGAAATAGAGGAAAACGACAGAATGGGAAGGACTGGACGGAGGAGCCTGGTGGGATGCAGTCCATGGGGTCGCTAAGAGTCGGACAGGACTGAGCGACTTCACTTTCAGTTTTCACTTTCATGCATTGGAGAAGGAAATGGCAACCCGCTCCAGTGTTCTTGCCTGGAGAATCCCAGGGACAGGGAAGCCTGGTGGGCTGCCATCTATGGGGTCGCACAGAGTTGAACACGACTGAAGCGACTTAGCAGCAGCAGCAGCAGCAGAGATCTCTTCAAGAAAATTAGAGATAACAAAGGACATTTCGTGCAAAGATGGGCACAATAAAGGGCAAAAATGGTGTGGACCTAACAGAAGCAGAGGATGTTAAGAAGAGGTGACAAGAATACACAGAAGAACTATACAAAAGAGATCTTAATGACCCAGATAACCATGATGGTGTGATCACTCACCTAGAGCCAGACATCCTGGAATGTGAAGTCAAGTGGGCCTTAGGAAGAATCACTACAAACAAAGCTAGTGGAGGTGATGGAATTCCAGCTGATCTGTTTCAAATCCTAAAAGATGATGCTGTGAAAGTGCTGCACTCAATATGCCAGCAAATTTGGAAAACTCAGCAGTGGCCACAGGCATGGAAAAGGTCAGTTTTCATTCCAATCCCAAACAAAGGCAATGCCAAAGGATATTCAAACTACCATACGATCACACTCATCTCACATGCTAGGAAAGCAATGCTTAAAATTCTCCAAGCTAGGTTTCAACAGTACATGAATGAAGAATTCCAGATGTTCAAGCTGGATTTAGAAAAGGCAGAGGAACCAGAGATCAAATTGCCAACATCTGTTGGATCATAGAAAAAGCAAGGGAATTCCAGACAAACATCTACTTCAGCTTCACTGATGACTAAAGCCTTTCACTCTGTGAATCACAACAAACTAGAAGATTCTTAAAGAGATGGGAATGCCAGAGCACCTTACCCGCCTCCTGAGAAACTTGTATGCAGGTCAAAAAGCAACAGTTAGAACCATATAAGGATCAATGGACTGGTTCTAAATTGGGAAAGGAGTACATCAAGGCTGTATATTGTCACCCTGCTTATTTAACTTATATGCAGAGTTTATCATGCAAAATGCCCAGCTGGGTGAAGCACAAGCTGGAATCAGGTTTGCCAGGAGAACTATCAATAACCTTAGATATGCAGATGACACCATCCTTATGACAGAAAGTGAAGAGGAACTAAAGAGCCTATTGGTTAAAGTGAAAGGGGAGAGTGAAAAGCTGGCTTAAAATTCAACATTCAAAAAACTAAGATAATGGAATCCGGTCCCTTCACTTCATGGCAAATAGATGGGGAAACAATGGAAACAGTGACAGACTTTATTCTGAGGGGCTCCAAAATCACTGCAGATCATGACTGCTGCCGTGAAATTAAAAGATATTTGCTCCTTGCAAGAAAAGCTATGGCAACCATAGACAGCATATTAGAAAGCAGAAACATCATTTTTCCCACAAAGGTCCGTTCAGTCAAAGCTGTGGTTTTTCCAGTAGTCATGTATGGATGTGAGAGTTGGACCATATAGAAGGCTGAGCACTGAAGTATTAATTGACGCTTTTGAACTGTGATATTGAAGACTCTGGAGAGTCCCTTGGACTGCAAAGAGATCAAACCAATCAGTCCTGAAAGAATTCAATCCTGAATATTCATTTAAAGGACTGATGCTGAAGCTGAAGCTCCAGTGCTTTGGCCACCTGATGCAAAGAGCGGACTCATTAGAAAAGACCCTGAATCTGGGAAAGATTGAAGGCGGGAGGAGAAGGGGATGACAGCATGAGATTGTTGGAAGGCATTACTGACTTAATGGACATGAGTTTGAGCATGCTCTGGGAGATAGTGAAGGACAGGAAAGTCTGGCGTTCTGCAGTCCATGGGATTGCCAAGGGTGGGAAGCTAATGAGTGATGGAACAACAACATTAGTGTATGTGGGACTTGCCTCATGGCTGAGCCATAAAGAATCCGCCTGCCAATGCAGGAGCCGTGGGTTTGATCCCTGGGTTAGGAAGATCCTCTGGAGAGGGAAATGGTAACCCACTCCAGTATTCTTGCCTGGGAAATCCTATGGACAGGAGCTTGGCAGTCTACAAAGTCACAAAAAAGTCAGACATGACTTAGAGACTAAAACAACAAAATAACAATTAGTGTATGACCTTTACAGTAGGAATATGAGCTGTAGCTATTTGAATGTAATGTGGACTCAATACTTAATGAAGAATAAATTTCAGACAAACTATCATTTCTCTTCAACTATAGTAGTGAATAGTGTAGTCCTGGTGTTTTCTAAGAAAATCAAAGATGAAACAGTCATAAAAACACCAGTGAGGTGAAAGGAAGGAACTGAATATCAGATAACCTTTTCATTCAAAAGGATGAAGCTGGAGAAGGAATGAAATATGTAAAATCATGAAATTAGATTAATATGGGCAAAATTTGAGCTAGTTCTTCAAATTAATAAATGTTAGAAATATAGAGTTTCCAATGAAACTGAGGTGAATTAAGGACAGAAGTAACTTTATGTATGGAGTGCTCCATGGAACTCATTCTTCTCATACCATGGTGATATGATGGGAAGATATAAATGGGTTACAAAAATACTTAGCAGCAGTGGACAACAGCCCCACAGTGGGTTACTATGGGAAATCAGAGATTTTTCTTGAATTTATGTCCCTGTACGTTTTTTTAGAGATAAAATGCTAAGTAGAATACATAAATGTGCTTCATCTATAGACCGATGAAATTATATAGATTGTATGATTTTCTTATTCTTACCCTATGTAAAGCTCTTATTTTGCCTTATGTGCGTGTGTGCTAAGTCACTTCAGTCGTGTCAGACTCTTTGTGACCCTATGGACTATAGCCCAACAGGCTCCTGTGCCCATGGGATTTTCCAGGCAAGAATACTGGAGTAGGTTGCCATGCACTCCTTCAGAGATCTTCCCTACCCACGGTTCAGACCACATCTCTTCTGTCTCCTGCATTGGCAGGTGGGTTCTTTACCAGTAGTGCCACCTGGGAAGTCCATTTTACCTTATGTCGGGAAAGAACAAATTAACAAGATGCTGCCAGTCAGGCTGTCTCGCCCCACACTCTCACGCCATCTAGCCCCATGTTCTATGAACAGTGACTTTGCAGTGTTATGTAACGGCTGAGATCACATAGCACTACACATGCACCTCACGAGGTACTCACTTGGCCATGGGCTACTTTGTGTAGTATGCCTGTTATGAACTTCACCATGAGAGCCCTGGCTGCTGCTGCATCAGGACTACACTGGAGTGACCCATGGTTAGGTTATATGGGGTTATGTTTTGGCTACATTATGGTTATGTTATGGCTGCTGCTATGGCTGCTTCTCTCCTGCCTGCTTCATCAGCCAGGAGAGAGGCTGTGTTATGGCTGCCGTGCCAGCCAGGAGAAAATAAATGTGTCTGCAGTTCCTACTGTTCCTTGAGTCTTCATCCAGCCTCTGATTTCCTGCATTGCCTACCCTGGGTTCAGCAAACAGTGTGAACAGCAAGACAATTGGTGTCACAAACAGGATCAACAACACCTAGGAATATTTTATTCCTACCATATATGAATTTCTACCTTTGAATGACTGATATTTATAACTTAACCATTTTAATCTGGTGGCTCAGATGGTAAAGAGTCTGCCTGCAATGCAGGAGACATAGGTTCGATCCCTGAGTTGGGAAGACCCCCTAGAGAAGGGAATGGCAACCCACTCCAGTACTCTTGCCTGGAGAATCCCCTGGACAGAGGAGCCTGGTGGACTACAGTCCTTGGAGTTGCAAAGAGTTGGACACAACTGAACAACTAACAGTAACTAGCCAGTTTGAATTTGTAACCAAAAGTGGAAAGAAAGTTCATTAGTTTTCAAAAATTGTATTCTTGCCATTTAAAACACTAATTGTAAGCTAGAGATAATAGATATTTCTTTTAACGTAACACATTTTATGTTTTCTCTAGGCTGGAATGATAAAAAGTGATAATGATGAGTATTTCATTGAACCCTTGGAAAGAGGTAAGCAGATGGAGGAAGAAAAAGGAAGGATTCATGTTGTCTACAAGAGATCAGCAGTAGAACGGGCTCCCATAGACATGTCCCAAGACTTCCACTACAGAGGTAGGCATCTTTGACAAGCCTCAATAGTTAACTGTGGTTCTAAGATAATGATGAAAACAACTCTCCCATCAGTTAAGAGAATGTGATAGTCATGTGCCTTTATATAATGTGGAAGAAGCAAAAGAAGCTTATATTTATAAGTTATAACATATGGCTTGCCAATTTTTAAATGCATAAGAGAAATACATATTACAGGTATTATTTTACTTCAAGGCATCATTCTCCCAATTTGTTATTTTTTATTTCTTTTAAATTTTCACATTAAAATGAACTTTTCTCTAGCTTGGGTTAAAATTTCAAAGTGTGTCTTTCAGGATAATCTAAATTATGCATTATTAATATTATTTTAAAACTTTTAAAATGAGATATATTGACACAGCAAAGAATTGTATTTTGTCTGAAGCCCAGTGTGATAGATAACATTTGGAAATAAGAATGCTCTTTGATTTCGCCTGTTTTGCAAAACTTTTTACAATGTAAAAGTGACAATTAGTTGAGTGATTCTGTCAAATTTTATTTTAAGGTAGGCTAGGCCACTAAAGTCAAGTGAATTATTGCCTGTCAAGGTTTTCTGTTTATTTTTTTTTTAATGGGATTGGAAAGTAACTTGGTATTAAAGAAATGCTTTTATAAGTTTGGTATTGAAATTCCCTTTATGGAAAATAAAAGAATAATAGGAATATGTTTTTTAACCAAATCTCAAAAAGCCTGTACAATTGACCCTTGAACAGCACTGGAGTTGGAGTATCAATCCTCCTTGCCCTTGAAAATCCACATATGATTTATAGCCTCATCCCTTACATTTGGGTCCTCTGTATCTGAGGTTCCCTATCCTCAGATTCAACCAACTCTGGATTCAACCAACTAGGAATCAGTGGATCATGCAATATGGTAGTATTTACTGTAGAAAAAAAATCCACTTAGAAGTCGACCCAGGTAGTTCAAACCCCTGTTGTTCAAGGGTCAACTGTATTTTCTTTTGTAAGGCCAACTTTCTAAATTAAAGGCAATGGAAATTTCCCCTAGGGAAATGTCAGGGATACAGATAATCTTAAGTTAGAAGCCATCTGTCTTCTAGATTAATGATGTCTTCTGAGAGTTGTTGCCTAGTTATTAGTCTGAGGATCAGATGCCACCATCTTCCTTTTACATGTGGTATTAATTGAAATAGTACCATTTAAAATGCATTTAAAATTAACATTGCCTGAAAATTTTTTGAGAAATTTCTGATTTGAAACAATAGGTCTGTGTTAACAGATGCAGTGCTATGAAATGTGTATCTATCCCAGGGGGTCACTGTAGTATAATAGAAGGAAATACACTCTGCAGTTAGAGAGACATAATAATGATAATAAGTAATAATAATAATGTGAGTAACAGCTCTACAACATAAGTTGTTAGATTAGTAGTTAACATTTTGGAGCCTCAGTTTCTTTATCTGTGAATAGAGATCAGAAATATGTATCACACGGTTGTAATAAGTATTAGAAATATCATACACAGATTGCTGAGTGTAACCCTCAGCAATAATAGGTCCTGAATCAATGTTAGCTGTGGTTATTGTTATTAATTATTGATATTAATTATTTTGTGCAAAAGTTTACATAATAGGAGTTTTATTAAAGTTGAATAGTTAGACATTGCTTTCTCACATGTTGTGAATGCATTACCATTAATTCTCATTTATAAATATCTTCATGCTTTAGAAATGTTAATCTAAATCAAAAGATGGTGATATCAAAAGATAGATAGTAGGATACAGTGCTTTTTCTATAATCCTGATTGTTGTATGTTAAAAGTAATATCTTTTTTGAAGCAACAAACATCTTTTAGAAAAGCATAGCCCCACAGACTATAGAATGGTCTTGGAGGACTGGAAACCAGATTAGCCTCTACGACTGTCCTCTGCTCCATCTATCATACTGTAGTTTCACCAAACTGTACCCTGTTCCTCCACTGCAGTCTCTGAAGATATCTATTTCTATAAATAGCACCCTTTGGTGCTTTCCAATAGTCTGATATCTATAGGGGAAGAGAGATTATTTTTTTCTTGAAATAATAAAATTGTAAGAAATATTACATTTAATACCTATTGTATTTTTGGATGTTAAATTAGACAAAATAATTCAGGAGTCAAGGTATATACATTTAAAAGAATTGGATATAATTAATTTGGGACATTATTTTAGGAGACCATTAAAAATATAAATTCCAGTAGCATCAGTATCAGTATAATCAGATTATGTGAAGAATTTTTAAGAAGACAGACTCTGAAAACAGTTTTCCAATTGCAAATAGAGGATTCAGTTCAGTTCAGTTGGTCAGTTATGTCCGACTCCTTGTGACCCCATGAATCACACAGCACGCCAGGCCTCCCTGTCCTTCACCAACTCCCAGAGTTCACTCAAACTCATGTCTGTTGAGTCAGTGAAGCCATCCAGCCATCTCACCCTCTGTCCCCTTCTCCTCCTGCCCCCAATCCCTCCCAGCATCAGGGTCTTTTCCAATGAGTCAACTCTTCGAATAGAGGATTACTTTATAGTAAAAAGTAAGCCACAACCTAGGGTAATATATTTTGGAAAGGTTTTCAACTGTCAATGGGTCAAAGCAAAAGGGGTTCCTTTGTTAACTCTCAGTTACCTTAAAACTGGAACCAAAATAGAGCCATTCAGTTCTCTTAGAACATTCCATGATAAACCTTAGTATGAACTTCACAATTTTTATTTTCTTATTTATGTAGTTCCGATTGAACTGAGTTGCTGGTGCTATCAATTTACCTCTTTTGGAGAGTCTTAAATTGTAACGATATATTTTAAAAACGTAAATATCTTCCTAGGGTAAATAGAGATTCAAATTTAGAACCTGAAATACCGACTATAATATTTAAATTATTCTTTTAATTTCTTGGTTTCAGGACTGAGAGCCAAGATTTTTCATGGACTAAATACTTTCCAAGTGAAAATTAAGAATATATTTTTATAATTCATTCCATCATTCTGAAATTTAAAATTAAACAGGTTCCAGAATTATAAAGATATATTGGTTTATAAATGAAAACTATAGTATGATATAAAATATTAATTTGGGGGGTCAATATAGGATGTTGTTTTAGGAGATATAAGGTCTCTCTTCAATGAGTTATAGGAAGAGGAATAAAATATATAAGATAAGCCTTCCTCAGAAAGAAATGTATTTGAGGGCCACAGTCTTCATAAATTTCTCTAATAGGTTAATATAAACACTCATCAGGAGGGGTTTGGATCATAAGCAAGGCACTTCTATCCCTTTACAGCTTCATCAGTGGGGCCCTTGTAAATAAATGCTCTGCTGTTATTTTGCTAGTCATCACACATTGCCTGGCCACATTTCTTGCTTTGTCAGTTTAGCAGTTCAGAAATGCCATTCATTTGAGGTCTGTAATTTATTGCAAGTGTTCTGCTGCTGCTGCTGCTAAGTCGCTTCAGTCGTGTCTGACTCTGTGCGACCCCATAGACAGCAGCCCACCAGGCTCCCCCGTCCCTGGGATTCTCCAGGCAAGAACACTGGAGTGGGTTGCCATTTCCTTATCCAGTGCATGAAAGTGAAAAGTGAAAGTGAAGTCGCTCATTCGTGTCCGACCCTCAGCGACCCCATGGACTGCGGCCTACCAGGTTCCTCTGTCCATGGGATTTTCCAGGCAAGTGTTCTAAGTTAAAACCAATTATGACATGAACTAGGTGAGGAGTAGTGACTTGGAAAGAAGGAGCCAGACTGGGTTGAGATTGAAGTAAAATAGATGGGGTTATTTGATAGAGTAGTTGTTGGGGTAGAGAGAGAGGAAGAGTGATCATGGATGACTCAGAATCCTAATCTGGAAGACTATAGAGAATTCTGTTTCCAGAATTCAGGTATTTCAAATGAGAAGTTGGAATAGACTTGGTGAAGAATGACAAGTGAGAATAATTTTGGATACATTAACTTTGAAGATCCATTGGGACAGTAAGTGCTCTAAAAAATTCATAGTATATTTTCAAAATCATGTCCCAACCTCAGTGCATGACTGTTATATACCTGTTGCAGTGGGGATGGGTAGAAGTGATCTTGGGAGTCAGGTAGCAGATACTGGCTCACAGTTGCTTAGAATGGCTCTGCTTGCCTTTTACTCTTTCATTCCTAACTCCATATCAGTGAGAATCAGAAATTGAACATCGCACAACTTTGGGAACCCATGAAAGATCTTTGCTACCTATCACTATAGGAAAGAAGATTATGTTCTTAAAAACAAACAAAAAAAGAAAAAAAAAAAGTTTGGTTCTACCATACTCAAGAGCCCTAAGGTATTCCACTTGACTGAAAGCAAACATCTATTTTGATTCCTTATCTTTAAAAATATTTACCTAGGTTTCCATTAAAAGTCACAGCTTTGAACCTGTTGAGATGATAGATTATATAGTACAATTCAACAACAACATCAGCAAATCCTCCGTCATTCTCATATATTGCACAGATTTTCTTTCCTTGACCCTTAAAGAGGTTATATTGTTTTTGAAATGTGGAAAAATATAAATATCTGTTTAAAAATATATTGAACTTGAACTTATAAAGTCACAAATACAGTGCTCTGTTCTAGAATTATTCTTTCAAGAATAAGACCTAAAACATATTTGGCAATATAAATAATATTTTCCAGTACAGAACTGGCAGGTGTTCACAACACATACCACACCCAGGTTCTGGCAAAGAATACCATCCTTTTCATTAAAGGACAAATATAAACTTGGCATGCTACGATAAAGAAAATTGTCTACTTCATCATGGGGGAGAGTTGAAGTTACTTCTTTTCTGATTTCTGTTTTGGGAGTATGGGAATTACATCCATTTTTGGCATCTTTAGTTTGGACAAAATTGTTTTATATATTACTGATTTGAATTTTACTTGGTAAAAACATGGCTAATAAACTCTTAAAGGGTCATAAAATTCACCACCACTGTTTAAATTAGTCATCAGTCTAAACCCAGATAAAAAGGAAAATACATGTCTGATCATCTCTGAAGAATGTCTACATTGTCATCAATAAGTAGTTTGTTTTAGGTAGTCTATTTTTCTGGGGGTGGGGTAGACTGTACTTGTATGACATCATTCAGCTTCTCATAATTTTTTTTCTTAATCTCTAGGCCCTTAGGCTTCTCCCCTCAAATTACAAACTATTCATTCACCAGAAGCTTTGTGTTAAAGTAATTTTTGTAATTACTTCCTACCAGTGGGAAACAAGGAATAGTAAGCCTTTATCTCCCAGCTTCCTTTCAGGATTTTCATTTTCCTGCATGAACCCAAGTGCTTGTGTTGCTGGTGTGGTTGTCATGGTGCTGTGAAGGAGTGTCTTTGTCCCAGGTGGGAAACATGTACAAGTCAGAAATGATTTGGGAGTTGCTCCTGGTTGCCAGGGAATGGAACTATGAAACAAGAACTAGAATAATGGGAAGACTATTCCTTATTTTAGTGACACTAGGAACTTCCTAGGCACAGAGTCCTTCCTTGATCTGTAGACACATCAGTAGGTGCTGTAATCCTTTGTATTTGGAAGTTCTCATGACCTATGCCCTAATCAAGGAGAAACTTTGGTGGGCATTGTAACCCACCCCCCCAAAAAAAAAATCAAACGAGAATTTAATTTTCACAGATGTTTTCTTATGAATGAAGCAAGAAAGATAATATTACTAAATCATTAAGTTCTGTCAATAGCAAATATTCTTTTAGGTAGATGTTAAATGATAAAATTTTCACAGCTGCATAGTTTAGTCTATATAATTTAAGGGTCAGCTATTTGTCAAAGCTACTCCCATTGGCTTCACATAGAAATACTAATGACATTTATGGGATTCCTTTTCAGGTTGGTTTTTTTTATATTTCATAATCTAGGTATTTATAATAATTATTGACAAAAGGAGGCAATTAAAGATTGAATTATTATATAAAGTAATCAGGAAGCAGAGTGAAGATTAAAGGAGCTTTCAGATGTGAAACATGAAAGATAATACTTTATTTCCCTTATTAACATGTCTTACTGGGCCTATTCTATCTCTTCATGAATAAGTACAATGAAAGGAGTGTTTATATAGACCAGGCTTAAAGTGCACAAAATATTAGTCTGTATTTTTTCTAATAAAGTATTGAATATGGAAATGCACAACTTGTGTTGAGAATTCAAAGTTGCTGGATTACTATCAAAATTTTTGATAAGAGACATTGATTCAAAAATTTTTTTTTTGTCTATTTGTTTGGTTTTCTTCTCATCTTTCACAACTATTATAACCACTTATCTGCTGTTCCACATTAACTTGTTCTTTTGGTTTTGTGCTATTTGTTCATTATTTCAGGACTCTGATTAATAATACCAAGCATCCTAAGATTTTGTGTATATTCTTGTCCAAAGGATAGTCTTTAAGTGTTTTTTAGATGCTACCTGAGTATAAGCCAATACTCAAGGCTTATATCTCTTGTGTGATTTATAGATTTATGTGTGGTTTTTGAATGTTAAGAATCAAGTCTGTGTGGGACTAAACCTTTTTACATTCTAAGTTCAATCATCTGCTTCAGCATGGCAGGTTTTGTTTTCACATTTTTAGTTTTATCAGGTCTTACCTTGCATACTCAGGGGAGAAAAGCAATGTTTAAACCCTTTTTGGTGAGACAAATGAGTGATAAAAGCAGACTCTTTTTATGTCCTGTGCTCTGTACTGGTAAAATGTCATTAAACAGCCTTTAGGTAACAAGAAATTAGGATATTAGGACAGCTTTTAAATATCTCCATTTCCCGTTTTGGATGATGTATGCAGATAAAGGCAATATAGGAATTTTATGCAAATAAACATTGCCCCTTCTCATTCTGTGATGCTGGGGTTGGCTTTTGAATCCAGTAGGAAGTCCAGAGGAAATCAGCGCAGGGTGTAGTAGATGCACCTTCCAATTTATGTTTAAAGGGGGTACAATTAATTTAATCAAGTTAGATACATTGATTTTGTCTCTTCAACACCTTTCTCTTATCTGTGATGATCCAACATTTGAAAAGTCAGAGGAAGTATTTGTAGTTGTTATAGGGGTTGCTATCATTTGAGTTCCTCTGGGCATTTTAAAAACACTGTCACTCCCTACTTCTCTTCCACTTAAATTTATGGAAGACATATTCTAACATCCTGTTATTTCAGACTTCTACAAATTATTAATGAACTTTCATGATATACATAGGAATTATTTTTGTAGACTTGAGATCTATAAGCTTTGATGTTGGACAAAATCATTATTATATGAACCACCCGGATTTTTATTCTTAAGTAAAGTCCCAACTTTTTTGGATTTTTCGTCTTTCCTAGTTATAAGGCCCAGTTATAATGAGACTCAGAGGTCAACTCATAGCATCCAGTAGCACCTCACTCCACTCTATTTCTCCTCTTGTGACCTTATGACAACTTTGATAAAGTAACTCAAATAATCTGAATTAAATTCAAGTTTTGTATTCTGAATAGAAATTAAGGAACTGGGAAGCCAAGAGTTTAAGTAGTAGGAATTATGAAATTGGACCTTCCTTTTATTAATAGAATGATGACTTTGTAGCACATATTGGAGGGAAAAGAAGAAAAAGGAAAGCAGAGATATTCCAAATGCAGAATGCATCACGTTTTGATTTTGTACAGAAGTTTTAGATGTTAACTGGTATGTGGGCTGCTTTGGCTGGCTGAGTGGGCCTCACTGGACTGATATTCCTGGTCTGCCTGGCCACTGTGAGACCTACTGGCATTCAATGCTGGGCTTTCTCAGTCGGACTCCATCTGCTCTCAGGGATGCAGCAGACCACCCACCCTCAGCTCTGACTAGGACTAATGTTTCCCCAGCCCATGTGATCTGCCCACAGCTTCTGTGTGGGAGCACATCATGGTGGTTCAGCAGTCCTTTATGACAGGAAACTCAGATCGTGCTATTTTTCAGTTCAGTTCAGTTGCTCAGTTGTGTCTGACTTTTTGCAACCCACAGACTATGGCATGCCAAGCTTCCCTGTCTGTCACCAACTCCCAGGGCTTGCTCAAACTGAAGTCCATCGAGTTGGTGCTGGCATTCTTATAGCATAGGAACCAAGGGGTGTCATGGCTTCCTTGGCTACAACTGGATCTATGTGCTAGGAAGTTAAGTGTTCTTCTTCCAGTGTCCCCAGAGTAGAGTGGGAGAACAGGCTTTGGCCCTTGGAGGTCCTCAGAGATCTGTGTGTTTTAGTGCTGTGCCCCTTCTTTTGAGATTTTGCCTTGAAGGGAACTGGGAAGAAATCAGAATCACTGTATCCTCTCCATAAGCAGTCCAGAATCAGAAGGGCCAAGCTTGCCTTTTTATTCCTGTAATTAAATATTTTTTCCTCACTGCTCTAGCCTCATGATTAAGACTAATGATGACCAGGACTTTCTCTCATAGGAGGAAAACATAAAAACAAAACAAAAAAACCCTCTGTATTGTGGTCTCCAGGCCTAGCATTGATATGTTACATGAGAGCTATGAAGAATTAGAAAATTAATTCTTTTTTAACCTACAGATCTCTTTATTTTGAAAAACCTTATTTGAACTGCAGAAGTTGAATATCAAGTCTTTATATTCTTGGTGCAACAATCCTAGTGTCTAACAGCTACTTTCCTTTCCCTTCCCAGTCTTCCAGCTAGAGTTTGGGGGTCATTAGCAGGTTATCTATGCATGAAGGCAGAGAAGAATAATATATTCTTAAAATATCATTGCCATGTCACAGATTACTCTACTTCTGGGGTTCACATTGTTGTAGTTGCAAAAACCATATATATTGAAAGGGCTTTTGTTAGAATCCTGTCTCCTCTGACTATATACATGTAATTTGGGATGAAGAATAATAAGATGTCAAGTACAAAATAGCAAAAAAAAAAAAAAAAAAAAAAAAAACATTAAAGTGGAATTGATGTCAGAAAAAATAAATATTATCTTTATAACCCAAGCATACCTTACCTCATGACTTGTAATCTAAAATGAATCACAGATACAGTTTGGACATCCTGAGTCATCAGGAGAACCTTGGAATTTTCAGTTTTCCAGTGTCTATATATATAAATTTGGAATCTTAACTCTTGCTTGATAGTTGTTTTCTTTTTCTAACTAATATCTGAAAATATGGAATTTTATCTCAAATTCTCTAATACTTGTGATCAAAAGAAGATATCAAATTTATTCTCCTTATGAATATAGAGTCCTGATGTTTTCTTTCTGATATGATTAAAACAAGAAGTGACTTTTATGCATATTAGAGAACAGTAGCATAAATATAGTCCTTAGAAGCCCAGTTACTTACTTTTGCAGATTTTTCTAACTTTTGGTCCAGAGATAGAATAATGGTGTTGAAAGTGACAGAGGTACCATGTCCAGCCATCCTTCAGTACAAATAGGGAGGTCATCTGTTTTAGTCTTCTTCAGTTCTTGGCAATAACAAAGGAAAAATGAATAAGAACAGTCATGAAGGCAGTCCCTTACCTTCGGTCCCCAGCTCCAGTAACTATAGCTTAAAAAGAACAACTTAAATGTGATAGACAGCAGAAAAACTAATGGGAGGGGGGAACTGTAAATGCTCAGTATTTAATCCATTGAGAATACCCCTTATATTTTCATGAATAAAGACAAAATATAAGTGGTTATTTTAGAAAACATATTTTGATATAAGAACATGTTGCATTAAGATGGGATCACACACATTCTCTGTTCCACCCCTTTGCACACATACTTTAACCCCACCTTAATGGCCATTCCTGTGAAAGGTATTTCATAGCCAAAGGAATACAGTCCAACTGTGTTAAATTTCTTAGAGTAAAGTTAGCCAAGGATATCCTGTAAAAACAGACTCAAGCATTTGAATATGATCTCGTGAGCCAGTTTTAAAATTAGATCTTCAACCTGGGTCTTTAGAACACTAAAGAAATCTGAAAATCTAAGCAGTGACTTTTTTTGATACAAGAGTACTAACATGTATCTTTTCAACATTTTTTACTATTTCCTATCTCACAGAGAAAGGGGGGAAAGCTCACATTTTTTCAGCTAGTTCATTAGAAAACTAAAGTATTTATCAGAGATAGAATAGGTGTCTACAGCTTATGCCTTCACAGAGTATGCAGACACAATGTATAATTGTTAATGGTGAGTTTTAGGCTAACATGTATTTATTATAAGTACTTAACATATGCTTTCCCGTAGAGTATAATATACTTCTATAAGTAAGTAAATGTTAGTTGCTCAGTCCTGTCCAATTCTTTGGGACCCCATGACCCCCTGCCAGGCTCCTTTGTCCATGGAATTCTCCAGGCAAGAATACTGGAGTGGGTGGCCATTCCTTTCTCCAGGGGATCTTCTCGACCCAGGGATGGAACCTGGATCTCCTGCATTGCAGGCAGATTATTTACCATCAAAGCCACCAGGGAAACCCATACTTCCAAGATTGATAAAGATACATATCAAGATTGATTTTTTAAAATGCAATTAAACTAATCAGTTACAAAATTAGCTTTTTAATAACTGATCTAGGAAGCATGTTCAGTGACTTTAGAGATACCAGTGAAGGCTGAAGTGCTTGAGGGACTTCAGGCTGATAGTGAAGGATGCCTGGAAGTGATGACTGGGAAAAAAGGAAGACAATCCTAAGGAACCAAGACAAAGGTTTAGGTAGAGACATGATAGTGATGATGTGATGTTGACATTATTATTAATAACTAAAAGTAGAAAACACACATATATGAATCATGTTACCTCAAGGATTTTTTTTTTTTGGTTGGTTGGTTTTTTATGTAATAACTAATTCAACCAGATTGATTCAGTGTCCTAGCTGCTATTAATTGGCAAACATATTTTTTCTTTAGTATAGTTTTAGCCCAAAGGCTTCCCAGTAATTGGCTTTGTGTTAACATTAAAAATTTTTAAGTAACATGCCCAACAGAATGTCTTATATTATCCCTGACCCCTACTTAATCTCTGAGCAGAGTGTTCAGGGATAGGGCAGAGATAAGGGTTCTCTGTTACATGCATTGCTTAGTTTTAAAATTATTATACAGAAAAATAATTTTAAAATTTTAATTGTGGAATAACTATAAACAGACCCTGATGCTGGAAAAGATTGAACACAAAAGGGGAAGGGGATAGCAGAGGATGAGATAGTTAGATAGCATCACTGACTCAACGGACATGAATTTGAGCAAACTCTGGGAGACCATGAAAGACAGGGAGACCTGGCATGCTGCAATCCATGGGGTCACAAATAGCTGGACGTGACTTAGTGACTGAACAACAACAACACACCCAAACTCAGTGTGCTTCAAAAGTAATGTTACATGTTCATCTTTATTAGAAGTAAAAAGACATTTTTGTGCCTAGCTAGATGTAACTTTGGAAGAAATATTTAATGTAGTTAAATAAGCTTCCTTATTGTGTCACTTGTTTGTTATTACTCTTTTTTGAAATATATTCTTGTCACCTCTATTTAGTGTTTATTATCCAGCTTGAAGGTCATTTTTTAATGAAAGTGTTATTTTTTTCCCCTGAAATTTCATAGTTCTTAAAAGTTCATTTGTACACTTTGCCATATACCATCTTATAATATGAATTTTTTCCTTAATTTATTGAGATCTGTTTTTCAGCTCCTGGTATTTCATTTATTTTCAAAATAAATAACACAACTTTTTATTGATACACTATGCTGCTCCATTTTGATTTTTACTTCTCTTTACCTCCCTGTGGCCTTGGACTCCCCCTTTGGGTTTCATGACTAGCGTCTTACTTGGATTTCTTTCTTAAGCCTCCTTCCTTTATAATTTTTCCTCTTCCCATCCTTTTCACACAAGTCTCCTTCTTCTTTCTCATGTCTTATACCATTAGTGATCTTTGGGAGAATTGCATGGTCGCGTATATCATCTAGATTCCTCTTGAACTCCAAGACTGTATATTCAAGAACTTTTTAGCCACCTGCACTTAGATTTCCCACAAAGACCTTTAACTCAATATGGCCAACATTGAACTTGTCTTTAACTATCAACCAGTTCCTAAACTGCTCCTTGATTCTCATATTAGATTTTAGTCTTAGTGAATGGTACTGGTATCCACCCAGTTAATCCTTCTGATTTCCATATCCTTTATCTAGTTGGCAGCAAGACCGGCAAGTTATCTACCCAGAAAGCTCTCAAGATAGCCCCTTCAGTCTCCAATTTTCTACTTCTGTTCAGAACCTAATAGTTTTCTGTTTTGAGTACTGCAGCAGTCCCTTGACTGTTCTCCAGTTCTAAACCCAGGTCACTCTAGTCCATTTTGAGATGTTACCAAATGTTGTGGATCATGTACCTACACCATGTTAGTGTGTGTGTTTGCATAGACACAAATGTATTATTATAGTTTATATATTACAGAATATGTGTAACATATATGACGTTCTCAGGGGTAGAAATTAAAAAGAATATAACAGAGATAACTTTGATAGAAGTGCTATTTTTTCTCCATATTCCAGTACATATTTTTATATATCTCTGTAATGTAAGTACACTGGTATCCTGCTTTGGAGATTGCTGCTTTTGATGGAAAATTTAGTAACCTTTCTGAACTGAAATACTTATAATATCACTATGTAGTCTAAACCTTTTAATTTTGGGGTAATTTTCTTTCCCCACTCATTATTGGATAGAATATAACCATTTTAGCATTGTCCTCAGGCAGCACCTGGAATCTATTCACCTATTTTTTCTCTCTTACTGTCATTAGTGACACCCATTTCCCACTATACACTGTTTACTTTGAACTTTACTGAACTTTGAATTCCATAAACATACATTTTCCCCCACTCTACTTTCTTGTTTGTCCTTAGATATGATAGACCACATATCTCTTTCTTTTAAGATATTGGAATGTGTCTATATCAGGTTTAACCACTAGACCATCTTTTTGAGAAGAGAATAAATGTCCGCCTTCAGTTTTGTAGAATCTGAAAGGTAGATAATTTTTATCTCATATATGAGACTCAATGAAATGAGATAATTAACTTCAGCTTCTAGCACACATGGTTTGACTGTTTTTTTTGTTGTTGTTGTTTTGTTTTTTTCCTTTTTTTTTGTTATTTTATTTTATTTTTAAACTTTACATAATTGTATTAGTTTTGCCAAATATCAAAATGAATCTGCCACAGGTTTGACTGTTTTAATTCATATATTACCTCTTATTTTCATCTAATCTCATCCAACAAACTCTTGAGAAGAAAGATTAAAATTTTATTTGAATTTTAAAGATTAAAAGCTTCAAGTTTCTTATGTATAATAATTTAAGGGAGGTCAATTTTTTCTTAACTGGCATTGTATGTGATTGAGATAGGGCCTACCATTAACACATATCAGAGGGGGAAAGTAGAAAATACTTTGAGAAAATGTTCAGTCTCTTAAAAAAGTCATTGTTCTCCAGATACTTCCAAGAAATATCTGAACAGAATTTTTTTCTAAAGAAATTGTACTCTGATAAAGAAGACATTCTTAATCTGCAAGGACATCAATAGGTCTAACAGCTTCTTGAATTTATTTTCTATATTCATAATATATATTTCTATATTCATATTTGTGTTGTCCCTTCTCTCCCAGAGAGGTTTCATACCTTGCAAAGGATTTTCAATAGGGTCCATTATTTTAAAATTGGTGGTATGGAAACTGTTCTCAAACTGTTTTAATTCTCTTTGAGTAACTCGATATGCTCTTCCAAGCTATTTATATACATATATTCAGAACTAACAGGGTGAGAAGTGGGTCTTCCTTATAAAATGACTATGTTGCCTAACACTTTGGACTTTTAGTATGAGAACATTAATTGAATAATATACTTATCCCTCAGTAAAAAATGTAATCTTTTTTGCCCTTTTAAATGTACTCTAGTCTAGTAGTACCTTCTGGCTAAAGATAAAAATGATATGTTTCAGTGGGAGGGAAACGTATTGCAGTATGCTTCCTTTTCAATAATGCAGAAGATAAAGATATGGCACCCCTTCCAACACATAGGATACATTTGTATTTGAAGAAATACAGGAAATGTGTGCCATGAAAATGATAATGCTTCGGATGAAAAGATCTTCATTATCTCAACCAACAGTGGTCTTCAGAAGCAATGACATCATTGTTGCTTCACTGACTTCAGAATTCAGGAAAGAGCCCGAAGCCGAAGAACTCAGGCAGCCTCTTTGTCAGACGAGGTGCAGAAAAGAAGACACAAAGAGCCTCCCTTTGAATCATGGCAGGCTTTGCGACTCCTTTCTTGGCTCTTTGTGAAAGCACATGACTGGGCTTGTAGAAGATTAACCCCCTTAACATTTCTGTAAAAAAATTAAACAGATGCAAAGCAGCTCCATCACTTTTTTCCTCTCTGTTGTGAATTCAGCGTTATGGTGGGCAGTGAATTATTTTGAATTCCCTCAGAGAGGCCAGAGCAGTCAATGGGGACTGGTGAATGAGGGCCTTCTGAAGGGCTCAGTTGTGGGTTTTCTTGGGCTTTCACTGTTCTTTTTAGCATTATTCCTCTGAAAGAGTTCCCTCGAAGAGTGGGGTCAGTCTAGAGACCTTTATAGTGCTTGAAGTAATCCACCCTCTAATCTGTTCCTTCCTGTGGGAAAATCAGTGGAAAAAAAAAAAAGAGGGCAAGCCAGTATTTACATCCAGATATGGACTGTTTAGACTGTTTGCTTTTAATTTAGTACTGTTCTTTGCATGAAAATAGCTTGATTTCAACTTCAGTTCTTTAATAAAGAAAAAAAATTCCAAAAATTCAGTCATGGATTACTGACTTCACTTTCACTTTCACTTTCACATGCTGTCCTTGATACTTTTAACCAGTCATGTGTCAAAGCTGATGAGTTGATCTTAATTTTTAACTCTGTTTCTTACCCTGAATTACTATTTCATTAATCCAGCAGCTATTACATATTTCTTAAAATAAGTATGTGCTATTTTATTGTTTTGAGAGATAAATGATCTTTACATCTTTGTTACATTTCCCTGGTTCTGAGTTTATATATTATGTATATGGAAATCATTGATTGTGTATCTTGTCATGATATGTCAAAATGCTATGTTTGAGGGTAGCAAGATTTAGCTCTTGACTTTTCATGACAAAGCTGGTGACAGCGATAACACAAACAATATTTCTGTTGGGAATGGGACAGTAATTGGAAGATGGGATGATGAGCGAAGACTTTTGCATGCTTTTTTACTGTTGAATTTGTTTTAGGGGGTGGGACTGTGGATGATTTATTTCTTTTTGCTCTGGTTTCAACATTTTTTTTTTACAATTATCATAAAATGTTTTTGTAATAAGGGGAAAAAGAACAAAATTTCTTCTATTTTAAAATTTGAACATCAGCCACCCTTTTTCCTTTCCCCATGACAGATGCAGATCCTGGGCAAGTACTGGGCTTATGGGGGAGGCAGGCAGCTGGTGGTGAGGGGTGCAAGTGCCAGAGCCCATCACTTGGAGGTGGGCTGTGGGCAGACGCTGGCAAAACCTCTTAGGATGCTGTGAGAGTCACATAGACAGTTTCAAAGCTCAGATCAGGGCTCACACTAAGTGCTTTGTAAAACGAACGATTATTATTATTGACTAGCAACATCTTCACCACACTCAATACATTTGATAGCTTCACTCTGGAGGTGGGACCAAAAACATGATGTAAGATAGCAAGCTCCAATATCTTTTGACCAATAGCCATCATAGATCAGATAACCACCCCTTCCCCAGCCTTGACCTCCCAGGGCTGGCAAAGCAAAAACGTGGACAAACCTGGAGGAAGACTGGCTCTGAATCACACAGATGTCGCTTAACCTCTTTGTCTCGGTTTCCTCACTTATAAGATGGAGAGAATAATAGTCCCCACCTCACAGGAATGTGGTGAAGACTCAAAGAGGTCATGTAGACAAGACCCTTCTCCTTGGGTGCAGCCAACTGTGAGTGCTCAATAAATATTACACATTAGCACAGATTTTCCCTATCCTATGGTGGGCTCACATCCCAGTACATCCACTGTAAATTGAAAATCTCACAAGTAAAAATGCATTTAATACACCTAACCTATGGAACACCACTGCTTAGCATAGCACCTTAAATGTGCTCAGAACACTTAGAGTAGTCTACAGTTGAATCATCCAACACAAAGCCTCTTTTATCATAAAGTGCTGAATATCTCCTATGATGTACTGAAGACTGTACTGAAAGTGAAAAACAGGGTGGTTATCTGGAACAGAGTAGTTATAAGTGTATCAGTTGTTTGCTGTTATGATCACATGGCTGATTGGAAGCCAGCATCACCGGAGAGGACTGTACTGTCTACTGCTAGCCCAGAGAAAGAGCAAAAGTCAAAAGTCAAAGTATGGTTTCTACTGAGTGAGGACTGCTTTTACACCATCATAAAGCTGGAAAATCTTAAGTCAGTGTAAGTAGCGGACCATCTGTCCTTCAGCATTCACTAACACAGTGCTACCTGCCACCTGGATTTGGCCAGGCTTTAGAGGTTTTTCTGCCATTGTTTTCCAGTGTTAACCACTGTAATATAATATGAAGTAGACTTTTTCAAATGAGACATGTCCTCCTGTAGATTCTGGTTTGCTCCTCTGTTTATTCACTTGGGCTGCCACAACTAAGCACCCCAGATGAGGAAGCTTAAACAGCAGAAGTTTATCTTCTCATAGATCCAGAGCCTAGAGTCTGAGGTCAAGGCGTCAGTAGGGCTGGTTCCTTCTGAGATGTTCCTCCTTGGCTTGCAGATGGCCGTCTTCACACGGTCTTCTTTGCCTGTGTGTCTCTGTCCACATCTACTCGTCTTACAAGGATGCTGATCGTTTGGATTAGGTTTCATGCTAGCGATCTCACTTTACTTAATTATCTCCTTAAGGATTCCCTAAATTAGTCACATTCTGAAGACGTAGGGGTTGGGACTTCAACACAAGAATTTGAGGGGGACAGTTCAGTCCCTGATAATTCCTCATGTTCTGGAAGAACAGAATTCTCTTCAAATTAAGAATCGGTTGACCCTGAGCCCCGGATATCTGAGCAGGTACAGTTCCTGGGGATGAAACAGGCCCACAGATACAGCAGCAAAACTGCTCAATTTTTAAAAAATGGAATCATGCATTCATGTATTGCTTGTATATTTGAAGAAAAGTGAAATAACAAAGAGGAAAATTTATTCACCTGAGAGAAGTGGTGATCATTTTATTTCATGTTCACCTGTTTCTTCTGCTACTCGACTTATAAAGATTGTATCTTGTAAAAGGCTCCAATTCCTATCTAAAAATTAATCTAAAAACTCCAAGTCATTAGGAAGAAGACTAAATGTTAGCTGCTTAGTCATGTCTGACTCTTTTGAACCCCATGCACTGTAGCCCCCCAGGCTCCTCTGTCCATGGGGTTCAGCAGGCAAGAATACTGGAGTGGGTAACCATGCCCTCCTCCAGCATATCTTGCCAACCCAGGGATCGAACCCAGGTCTCTTGCATTGTAGGCAAATTCTTTACCATCTGAGCCACTGGGGAAGCTCAGGAAGAAGGATAGGAGATTAGAACTAATACTTATATTGCAAAATATATGTAGGATAGAAGTAGAATGTGTTTTAGGCATAATTTTCTTGAAGACAGAATGCTTTGAAATTTCCTTTCTAGTTTCTGTTAGACATAAAGCTAGCTTCTTCCATTTATCTTTGAAATATTGTAAATAGGAGAAGGCAGTGGCACCCCACTCCAGTACTCTTGCCTGGAAAATCCCATGGATGGAGGACCCTGGTAGGCTGCAGTCCATGGGGTCACTAAGAGTCGGACACGACTGAGCGATTTCACGTTAACTTTTCACTTTCATGCATTGGAGAAGGAAATGGCAACCCACTCCAGTGTTCTTGCCTGGAGAATCCCAGGGGCGGGGGACCCTGGTGGGCTGCCATCTATGGGGTTGCACAGAGTCGGACACGACTGAAGCGACTTAGCAGTGGCAGCAGCAGAGTTAAATAAAGTGAAAAAAGAAATAAATTGTGTTTAGGCAAGTAAGTCAATGAAAGAATTTAAATTCTTTGACCCCTCTTTCTCACTTTCCCCACTCTAGAGCTATTCTTAGAGAAAATTAGTGACTTAAAAATTAGTAATTTTTAATTAGAAAATTAAACTTAGCTATCATCTTATCCCAGTGTTTGATTTCAGGGCATGCAGAGACAAAAATATAAGGGTAATTTGGATATTCAGATACAGTGAATGTTCAGTTACAATGTTATGGTATAAGCATACAATTTTCCCACTACTTTGGATTACGGAGGTGGAATTTTTTTTGACGTGCATGAGGCCAAGAAGAAATTGGTGGAGTAGGGTAGTGATAGATCAAGCAATACTTGGGTAAACAGATTTAGTGACATAAAAGCCCTGAGCTCATGGAGCACAGAATCCACCATAATAAGGAGAGTTAAGGGAGGGAACAGGACTGGGGTCAGTTAGAACTGCTTGCCATTAAACTCTGTCCTATCCGTGCTGCCTCTCTGGCTCCTAGATAGCATGGTGAGGCTGAGACCTGCCTCTAGCTGCCCATATCAGGTGAAGCCTAGGAGTCCTGAGCAATTGAGTACGGTGGAAAGTGTCTTTGTCTCTAGGAGTCAGGGAAAATATGAGTTCTGGTCCTCATTTGCCTCTGGCAGTGAGATTTAAGGAGCTTGCTTTTCTGTTCTGCTTGTAACCACCCTCCAGAAGGACATACTAGGTCTTAAGCTCCTTGAAGAATCTTTATACTCATTGTGATCAGCATAGGTATTGACACCTGTAATATACTCATAATCAATTTTTTGAGTGAAAATACATCATTTTTCTAATTGCTAAAATAGGGTGGGGTTGGATGGTTAGAGTTGGTTGTCATGTTTCCAAAGATCCCTTCAAACTCTTAAATTGAGATTTTAGGTCATCTCATTTCAGTTCAGTCGCTCAGTCGCGTCCAACTCTTTGCGACCCCATGAACTGCAGCACGCCAGGCCTCCCTGTCCATCACCAACTCCCGGAGTTCACCCAGACCCACGTCCATCAAGTTGGTGATGCCATCCAGCCATCTCATCCTCTGTCGTTCCCTTCTCCTCCTGCCCCTAATACCTCCCAGCATCAGAGTCTTTTCCAATGAGTCAACTCTTCGCATGAGGTGGCCAAAGTATTTGAGTTTCAGCTTTAGCATCATTCCTTCCAAAGAACACCCAGGACTGATCTCCTTCAGAATGGACTGGTTGGATCTCCTTGCAGTCCAAGGGACTCTCAAGAGTCTTCTCCAACACCACAGTTAAAAGCATCAATTCTTCAGCGCTTAGCTTTCTTCACAGTCCAACTCTCACATCCATACATGACCACAGGAAAAACCATAGCCTTGACTAGATGGACCTTTGTTGGCAAAGTAATGTCTCTGCTTTTGAATATGCTATCTAGGTTGGTCAAAACTTTCCTTCCAAGGAGTAAGAATCTTTTAATTTCATGGCTGCAGTCACCATCTGCAGTGATTTTGGAGCCCAAAAAAATAAAGTGTGACACTGTTTCCACTGTTTCGCCATCTATTTCCCATGAAGTGATGGGACCAGATGCCATGATCTTAGTTTTCTGCATGTTGAGTTTTAAGCCAACTTTTTTACTCTCCTCTTTCACTTTCATCAAAATGCTTTTTAGTTCTTCTACACTTTCTGCCATAAGGGTGGTGTCATCTGCATATCTGAGGTTATTGATATTTCTCCTGGCAATCCTGATTCTAGCTTGTGCTTCTTCCAGCCCAGCGTTTCTCATGATGTACTCTGCATATAGGGTGACAATATACGGCCTTGATGTACTCCTTTTCCTATTTGGAACCAGTCTGTTGCTCCATGTCCAGTTCTAACTGTTGCTTCCTGACCTGCATATAGGTTTCTCAAGAGGCAGGTCAGGTGGTCTGGTATTCCCATCTCTTTCAGAATTTTCCACAGTTTATTGTGATCCACACAGTCAAAGGCTTTGGAATAGTCAATAAAACAGAAATAGATGTTTTTCTGGAACTCTCTTGCTTTTTCGATGATCCAGGGGATATTGGCAATTTGATGTCTGGTTCCTCTGCCTTTTCTAAAACCAGCTTGAACATCTGGAAGTTCATGGTTCACATATCACTGAAATCTGGCTTGGAGAATTTTGAGCACTACTTTACTAGCGTGTGAGATGAGTGCAATTGTGCAGTAGTTTTAGCATTCTTTAGCGTTGCCTTTCTTTGGGATTGGAATGCAAACTGACCTTTTCCAGTCCTGTGGCCACTGCTGAGTTTTCCAAATTTGCTGGCATATTGAGTGCCGCACTTTCACAGCATCATCGTCCAGGATTTGAAATAGCACAACTGGAATTCCATCACCTCCACTAGCTTTGTTCATAATGATGGTTTCTAAGGCCCACTTGACTTCATATTCCAGGATGTCTGGCTCTAGGTGAGTGATCACACCATCGTGATTATCTGGGTCGTGAAGATCTTTTTTGTACAGTTCTTCTGTTATTCTTGCCACCTCTTCTTAATATCTTCTGCTTCTGTTAGGTCCATACCATTTCTGTCCTTTATCGAGCCCATCTTTGCATGAAATGTTCCCTTGGTATCTCTAGTTTTCTTGAAGAGATCTCTAGTCTTTCCCATTCTGTTCTTTTCCTCTATTTCTTTGCATTGATCACTGAGGAAGGCTTTCTTATCTCTCCTTGCTTTTCTTTGGAACTCTGCATTCAGATGCTTATATTTTTCCTTTTCTCCTTTGCTTTTTGCTTCTCTTCTTTTCACAGCTATTTGTAAGGCCTCCCCAGACAGCCATTTTGCTTTTTTGCATTTCTTTTCCATGGGGATGGTGTTGATCCCTGTCTCCTGTACAGTGTCGCGAACCTCCATTCATAGTTCATCAGGCACTCTATCTATAAGATCTAGTCCCTTAAATCTATTTCTTACTTCTACTGTATAATCATAAGGGATTTGATTTAGGTCATACCTGAATGGTCTAGTGGTTTTCCTTACTTTCTTCAATTTAAGTCTGAATTTGGCAATAAGGGGTTCATGATCTAAGCCACAGTCAGCTCCCGGTCTTATTTTTGCTGACTATATAGAGCTTCTCCATCTTTGGCTGCAAAGAATATAATCAATCTGATTTCGGTGTTGACCATCTGGGATGTCCATGTGTAGAGTCTTCTCTTGTGTTGTTGGAAGAGGGTGTTTACTATGACCAGTGCATTCTCTTGGCAAAACTCTATTAGCCTTTGCCCTGCTTCATTCCGTATTCCAAGGACAAATTTGCCTGTTACCTAGGTGTTTCTTGACTTCCTACTTTTGCATTCCAGTCCCCTATAATGAAGAGGACATATTTTTTGGATGTTAGTTCTAAAAGTTCTTGTAGGTCTTCATAGAACCATTCAGCTTCAGCTTCTTCAGCATTACTGTTTGGGGCATAGACTTGGATTACTGTGATATTGAATGGGTTGCCTTGGAAATGAACAGAGATCATTCTGTCATTTTTGAGATTGCATCCAAGTACTGCATTTCAGACTCTTTTGTTGACCATGATGGCTACTCCAGTTCTTCTCAGAGATTCCTGCCCACAGTAGTAGATATAATGGTCATCTGAGTTAAATTCACCCATTCCAGTCCATTTTAGTTCGCTGATTCCTAGAATGTCGATGTTCACTCTTGCCATCTCCTGTTTGACTACTTCCAATTTGCCTTGATTCGTGTACTTAACATTCCAGGTTCCTATGCAAATTAACTAGGTCATCTAGTTAATTATTATTCCTGCACAATGATCCCATCCATAATAACCTTGACATTTTGTCATCTCAGCTTCTCAGCTTCAGTAACCATAGCCTCTCAGTCACTGTGTGGTTTTTCCTCATCTTTTTTACCTGCAGTGTTTAACTGTTTCCTGGTCTCTGGTCCTGCTTCCTCTTAGGAAGAAATTGATGAGGTTGAACCAGAGGGAACTGCCATCTATATGGGTCCAGGACAGTGGAATATTGACAATTTCAGTTGGTACAACTATAGTTCTCTATCCAAACTGTAGTCACAGACACTTGGCCCCTTCTTTAAATATTTAAGTGGCTTCTCATTACTCCTCTGCCTCTCCACCCACTCCCAATGATCCCTGCTCAGCCCCTTCTTGTCCTGACTCACAAGGGCTTGGAGATCTGACCCTCTCTTTCCCAGCTGGTTTATTCTATTACCAGTCTCTCTCACTGTCTCCACTCCAGCTGCACAGAACTTTCAGTTCCCAGACTGCCAAGCTTGCTCTTCAGTGTGGGCCTTTGGAAATGTCATGTCTTCTGCTGGAAATGCCCTCCTTTTCCTTCCCTTCTTCTCCACCCCTCAAACCTGGAGCCTAGCTTGACCAACACCCATTTCATCAACTGAGAAGGATAGTATACACATAATAAATAACCATGGACTATTTCATATTTTAGAAGTGAAAAGGGCTGTTGAGAGAAGCATTTTCTTCCCTGTTAATTACCCCTGACCCTACATTTCTAATGTCCCATTTAAATGGCAGCACCAAAACTGAACACAGTACCACAGATGTGGTCCAGTGAGCAGAGATTACAGCAGGACAAAGATGCATGCCCTTGTTGGGGCCCTATAATTCTGTCAGTAAGATTTTCTAAGGCAATCGGTTATCCCTGTGAGCTCATAGTGATTTTCCATCATCTTGAACATAAAAGGAACTTAAAAAAAAGTTTGGCCAGAATTTCTTTCTTCTAGGAGCCCAGGAAAAAGAGGTCATCACTGGGAAGTTAAGAAGTCAGGACAATTTTGAGGAACAGTTTATTTTATTTTATTAAATGGCTTTCAAGTATTTATAGTACAGCCTAGGAAATGAAGTGCTTTCCTAGACAGGTGTTTTTGCTATGCTTTGGATACTGCTCAGGGAGAAATGCTACTGAAGCCTTCTTTTAATTCACAGGAGAAACATACCCTTTTGCTCCTTCCTGTATAATAACATTAACTTTGCCAAAATTATGAGTAATCAGTATAGGAAATGTAGTTATTTTCGGTTGAATATTATGTTTTCATAAAGTATGAGATAATAGGAAATGAAGTGGGGAAAATACGTTAAAAAAAAAAATACAGGCTTTGGATCTAGGCTACCTGTGTGAATACAGGCTCCACTTTAGACAGTTTCCTTAGCTCTGAGCCTCAGTTTCAGCACATGAAATGGAGAAAAACCGTGTCTTCCTCATTGGATTCTTTCAAGAATTAAATGAGATAAAGTGCTTAACAGCAACAGCTGGCACATCATCAACAACATTATCATAAAATAAATATGGAAAAAAAAGCGGAAGTGTTAGTCACTCAGTCGTGTCTGACTCTCTGTGATCCCATGGACTGTATCCTGCCAGGCTCCTCTGTCCTTGGAATTCTCCAGGCAAGAATACTGGCATGGGTTGCCATGCCTTTCTCCAGGGGTACTTAATATTATTTCAAATATAAGTGGTCATGAAATGGAGCAGGACCCTATGCTATGGTCCTCGTTCCCCATGTCCTCTGTCTGCCTTTTGTCTGAGGAAAAACTTTAGCCAAAGAAGTTTAATTAGAGAAATAGGAAAGTGCAGAAACAAAAGAAAATAGTCTAAGGAGACCGAATAATATAGTCATTTAGCATAGTCAAGGATTTTTAGTTCCTTCTCAAGGGCTATAGGTAGTATTCTAATCCATGCCTGTAGGCTGTCATAGATACTGAAACCTCAAGTGAAGAAGTTAACTACATGATGACCAGATTATAGCCAAGAATCATAAGCTGCCATGGTTCCGAGAATTGGCCTCAAGGAAATGAAACAAATCCTGATCGTGAGGGTGAGGAGGATAGGTGTCTGCCCTCACCGCCTCCCCACATTTGCCAGCATAGAAAATAAAGCAAATTTCCCTTTTCCACCAATCTGGCCACTTTATTGGCTTTTGAGTGGCAAGCAACCGGACTCCACTTCTGGTAACAGTCATGCAGAATCCTCAGGGCTTTAAACGAGTTGGTTAATATTTAATGTTGTAATTCTTCTGTAGAATTTTTCAAAAAAATACTTCAGGGATATGATAACTACATAAAATCATCCAGCACTTCCTATTTGTATAAATATATTTTTTTTCTTTCATATATGAATTCTTGGGCTTCCCTGATTGCTCAGATGGTAAAGAATTCACCTGCAGTGTGGGAGACCTGAGTTCGATCTCTGGGTTGAGAAGATTCTGTGGAGAAGGGCAAGGCAACCCACTCCAGTATTCTTGCCTGGAGAATCCCCATGGACAGAGGTGCCAGTCCACAGGGTCGCAAAGAGTCAGACATGACTGAGTGACAAAGCACGCCATGCTTTCTCTCTTAGCTTTGTAGTTGATTTACAATGTTATGTTAGTTTCAGATGTACAACAAAGTGATTCAGATATATATATAATAACCTATGGTCCAAAAGAATCTGAATATATGTATTCTTTTTCATCATAGGTTATTACAAAACTACTAAATATAGTTCCCTGTGCTGTAACACAGGGCACTGTTAATATATTGTTGTTTATCTATTTTGTGTATAGTAGTTTGTATCTGTTAATCCTTAATCCTATATTCCTAATTTATCCTTCCACTCTCCCTTTCCCCTTTGGTAGCTGTAAGTTTGTTTGGTAACCATAACATTCATTTGTATTTTTTAAATTCCCCATATAAGTGATATCATGTTGACCAGCCCTAGAATTCTGTTTTTGGCTTTGTGTTCCAAAGAGTTGAGAATGAGTTGGTCACCAATGGACCATAAATAAGTTTATGAGAAGTTATTTTTACAATTTATCCAGATATACATACTGTAAGTCTTTCTCTTTGATATACTTCTGGAAACAGTTATAAATTCAACATGGAAGAAGGCCACTAAGGAAAATGTTGTTATTCTCCAGGAGAGAAGATGCTTTTAGAATTGTGTCTGTATTGCTGAGTATAAATTTATGATTAAACAAAACACCCCAGTTGCTTTTATTTAAGAATGACCTGTCTCTCTTCCTTTTTTCTCTCCTTTGTACCCTGAGCCTCTTAGTCCCTCTGCCCCTTCCTTCTCTCCTTTACTCCTTTCATTTAAAATAAAATTTGGAGTTGCTTAATGCTACCTGCAAATAAGACCATCTACTCTGTTGGATGAATTACTCAGTATCTCTTCTATGAACAGTGCTTGTACTCCTGGCCTTGGCTTGATACCTTATACATTATTTTCATTTGTCGCAGAGAAAGAGGAACAGGGCAATATGGTTTAGACAGAGTAGAGCTATCATTTCTACTGCAACATGAAAAATACACCTCAGAATGAGTACATTAACTGTTCAAAGGTGGATATTACTATTTTCTTTATATGTGATTAATGGCTTGTTTCTTCAGTAATGAATAATATGTTTTCAGTTATTTTCTATCTCACTAACAAATGAGACAGATTGGCTGCCAGTAGTTATTTGCTAATTACCTGGATTTATGGTTTTATACTTTGATATTAGAAAATTACCTCTGTTGTGTCTGATGTTGCTAAATAACATTCTTTAGGCACTTACAAAAAAAAGCTGTTTTTTTCCCCTCTTTTGTTAATTATGTGTTGTGGAACATCAATAAGTAGCATTTTTGAATCTGAGCTTTTTGATCAACTAGCTAGAAGGAGACAGACATCTTTGTGTTTTGACCAATACCATTTAAGTGGCCCTAGGTACCAAATTCAAGTGAATGCCCCTGGGAAATTTTGATAGTACTGTATTCACTATAACAAGTTCAGCCCCAAATTGTAGATGCCTTTTCTTGCTAATTACCCTTATGCACTATAGCTCAAGTGAGATAAGATTCACCCATGACAACCCCAACAAACACCTCCAAGCCTGACTGTCTCTGTTCAAGTGTCAACCTCCAGGCAACTTCGCATCCTCGTTTTACTTAGGAGATTCAAACACAGAAGGTGACAGCGGAATAGTGCCTGGCTTATGATACCATTATTTTTGGAAGATAGTTTTTATTTCTATAATGATTTATGATAAATTGAAGACATAGCAAGAATAGTCGACTGAGCGTGGGATTCACATCACAAGCTTCGTGAAGTCGTGAAGTTGCTCAGTCGTGTCTGACTCTTTGCGACTCCATGGACTGTCACCTACCGGGCTCCTCAGGTGACAGTCCATGGAGGCGACAGTCCATGGATGCAAGAGTACTGGAGTGGGTTGCCATTTCAGCTTGGGAGCATGGTTACCTTTCTGTGGAATCTCTGTTTCATGGGTTTAATTACATGGGATGCTTACCTCACACACTTGTAATGAGGATTAAATGAAATGCTCATATGAGAAGCATCTTTTAACCTGAAAATTTCTTATGAATTTTAGTTCTCTGATACTTTATATCAGCTATCAGATTTAGTCCTTTACAGGGAATGTGCTCAGAGTGTACTCTTACATTAATAAGAGTTTTTATTTCTAAATGAACTCTTACGTGTCAGCTACATACTATATTTCTACCATTCACCTTGTTTTTTAATAGATGTGCTTGTGGATCAGATTTTCAAAAAGACTAGTTCATTGTACTGAAGATCTACCTCATTGTGAACCCTTCAAAACATCACAGCGTTTTTATACCCTAGTTATTTTTCATGACATGGTACAGTGGGTTTAACAGAAGGGCTCTCAAGTCAGTCTGCCTGCATTTGAACCCCAGGTTCACACTTAATAGATGTAGAGTACTGGAAAAGCTAGTTACCCTGTGATTTGTCACCAGCTCATGGAAAAGTTGTAATGGCTCCCTGGGTATTTATCCAGTTGTTCCTCCTCTCTCCCCTGCCCTTCTACTCCCCTCTCTTCTCTTCTACTTACTTTAACACTTGAAAACACATTTGAAAAATAATTTCAGATTATCCATCTCTTTTGTTGCACTAATCATATGGTTAATTTTTTTTAAATTAGAGAACTAAAAGAGCACAGGATTCTTGCTTTTTGTTGCTTACTTTCTTTGCAAAATATTCTTTGTCAATATTTTTGAGTAGGAATTTTAACTTCAATATGGTTAGGGGGACCCATATGGATGAAACGTGCATTTAAAAATAAGAATGTATGTATACATGTAAACATATGTCCATATATATGCATCCATGTACACAAACAATTTGGATGAAAAAAAAGACGTGAAAGTAAAAAGAAATTCTATTCGGTTACTGATTATAGAAAGTAGTTTGGTTGGCAGATGATGTATTTTAGGGAGGCTACTAAGAATGGCATCCCTTGAGTGAGCTTGGAGACTTTTTGAAGGAATACCAACATAGAAATTAATTGGCTTTTTGACAAAACTTCATAGCAAGTGTAATGGCTGAAAATTAAAAATGATACATATGATCACTTAACTGAATAGGGTTTGAATATACTTAAAAGCAATTGATTTTTATGTCTTTCTGACAAATTAGGGAAGTCCAACTTAAAAAAAATCTTTATAATTAAATTTTTATAATTATGAAATTTATAAATTTAAATATTTTTTCTTATATTATTTTATCTGATAGTAATATAGCAGTCAGCTAACATATCCACTTTATATATGCTGTCTATTTTTTTATATTTTTGTTTTCAAACAGTCCTAGCATATAGTTTGGTCTAGCTTTTCATTACATTATCTTTATCCATTTTTATAATCTCTTCCTTTGGTTTGGAATATTTCATTTAATTATATTATTTAATTATTGATAGGTTGGAGATATGTCTTATTATTAATGTTTTACTATTTGTTTCTGTTTGTCTTACCTGTTCTTTTACTCTGTGTCCTCTTTCTTGTCTTTTCTTGGGTTAATTGAATATTTTATGTAATTTCATTTTAATTTACCCCTTTAATGTATCATTTTATTTCTTAATGGTTACCTATATATGTGTATTGGAGAAGGCGATGGCACCCCACTCCAGTACTCTTGCCTGGAAAATCCTGTGGACGGAGGAGCCTGGTAGGCTGCAATCCATGGGGTCGCAAACAGTCGGACACGACTGAGCGACTTCCCTTTCACTTTTCACTTTCATGCATTGGAGAAGGAAATGGCAGCCTACTCCAGTGTTCTTGCCTGGAGAATCCCAGGGATGGCAGAGCCTGGTGGGCTGCCGTCTTTGGGGTCACACAGAGTTGGACACGACTGAAGCGACTTAGCAGCAGCAGCATATATGTGTATATATGTATCTACATATATATATATATATATATATACACACTTCAGGAAGTCCAGTGACTTCAGGAAGTTTTATTTCTGACTTTTCCTTAGTGTTTACAGTTTATTGTAAGAGAGTTAGTTGAGTAGATTCTACTCAGTCATACCAGAAATGAATTGCTATCATTTATTTGGAAACACTTACATGGAAGTTTCATCAACTATAAATAAAAAATAGTGGGAAAAACATTTCTTCTTGAAATAAGAACCTTTCTATTCCTATCCTAAAAGCAATAAACTTTGCTTCAGGGAGACAACTATTTGTCCAGCAGAAGATAATTTAAATAAAAGTTAAACCATATTAAATTCTACTGCAGACCCCAGAGGTATTTTAAAATAACTGTTTAAAAAGAAACATGTTACTTGATGATAGATCTTCTTTGGACATATCTTTATATTCAAACTTTTAAATTACACAGCATTTTTGGCATTTGCCAAACTAAGTGTTATACTTCTTTTAATCCTTACCTATTTGGAATTTGGGTTCATGGAGTTGGGAGGGGAGAGTAGGAATATACAAAAATGGGTACCACTTATGAAAATAAGAAATCTTAAAGTGTTCTTCACATTTGGGTGATATCTGAAAAAAGCTTTAAAAAGAGAAATCAGGAAAGGTACAAGACTGAACTGTAGAGAGCACACTATTTTGTGTGAAAGGATAAGGAGCAGTGGTTGAGGCAGAGGGCAAAATCTCTTCTGTGAGCTACCGTGCTTTATACACATTACAGAGTTATATAAGGCTCTTGCAAGATGGGCTCATTAATGGAGTCTCTGCCTGGTTGGGAGGTGTATCATATGTGTGTGTGTGCATGTGTACACTCGCACAGGTGGCAACAGGAGAGAGAGCCAGAGACAATGAGAACAAGAGAGCAAACAGTCGAGACAGTGTGTGAACATGTGCATAAGAGGTAAGCAAATAAAATTAGATGAATCATGCTACATCATGCTACATTATGCTACATCATGCTACATTAGTATATTAATTTATATTTCATATTACTTTGCTTTCTTTAAGGAAGATCATTCTAGTTGTATCAGAGTAATCTTTTTAATCCGTATTTTTACTTTTGCCAGGTTGTTATCAAATTATTTGACATGAACTTGATTTATTCTGTGGAAATAATCTTTTAAAGAATATCATGCTTTAAAAATTTTTTAACAGCTAAAATTAAACTTTTAAGAGGCAGATATTGTTTACTGTCTCTCCTGAAATTTAAAAGTTGAAAAGTTTATACATTGGTGGCTGAAGATACAGAAATATATTTGAATATGTTATTGAATATATTTTAATATCATATCAACTGAATTGTCCAGTGGCAATTTGTGAGTCTAATCAAGAAGCTTTTAATCCTTAATGTGCAGCGTATTAGTCCACAGCATTTGTACAAAATACAAATTCCTGGTTTCCATCCCTAGATATTCTGATTTGATAAGCTTGGGGTGTTGCCTAAGCATATGTATTGTTAAAACATTGTAATTCTTGTTCCACTGCTGGGTTCAAGAAAAACTGGTACATCATTTAACCCCAACTCAGATTTAGGGCTTCCCAGGATAATTGTGAATGAGAATTTAAGGAGGAAGGACATTTCTCAGTGGTTTTACAAGTTAGGTCCGTGACTCCCAAGGCATTTATTCTTAGTGCTGTGCTCCGTCGTGTCCAACTCCTTGTGACTTCATGAACTATAGCCTGCCAGTCTTCTTTCCTCATGGGATTACCCCAGCAAGAACACTGGAGTGGGTTGCCATTTCCTCCTTTAGGGGATTTTCTTTACCTCAAACCTCCGTCTCCTGCGGCTCCTGCATTGGCAGGTGGATTCTTTACCCCTGAGCTACATGGGAAGCCAAAAAAATCTTAGAGTTGTTTGCCTGCAAACAGCAGAATATGGCTATCCTAACTTAAGCAAAGATAACAAGGAATTAATTGAAAAAATCCTGCGTAGGTCAAAGAATCAAGGAACTGAGCAAATAAGTGCAGACTTACAAGAATAAGGCCACTTTGAGCTCTTCATTTGCAGAGTCATGGAAGAGTTCTGAGTGCTGTTGTTGGATGACTCAGATGATTTCACATCATGTGTGCCATGATGTGAAATAGGTTATACAGATATCTTCCTTCATAGTATGGCATCATACTGGGGACGGATCCTGTACTTGGCAAATTGAACCACCAGCAGCGGAGATATCCAGACTAGATGAAGAGCTTACATTCATGTTGTTGATCCCATGCACAGCCTTATTCACTGCTGAGCTGGTTGAGCAAGCAGACTAACTGACATGTGCTGAAGGAGTTGGCCTTTCCTAGTGGCTCAGCAGTAAAGAATCCACCTGCAATGCAGGAGATGCAGATTGGATCCTTGGATTGGGAAGATCCCCTGGAGAAGGAAATGGCAACCTACTGCAGTATTCTTCCCTGGCAAGTCCCATGGACAGAGGACCCCAGCGGGTTACAATCCATGGAGTTGCAAAGAGCTGGACATGACTTACTGACTAAACCACAACAGCAGAAGGAGTTATCCTGTCCATCTGAATAAGAAATTATTCTGTAGGAAATTTCTGGTGATGATTCATATGGGATACAGGTATCCTCCAATCATGATTACATTCCAAAAATTCTATCCCAACTTTTCCTTTGAACTTCTTGGTCATCAAAATTCCAATTTTTTTTTTAATGATTACTTGACCAGACAACCTAGAAGCTGACATGTAGATCCTAATCTTGGGCTGCTTCTCCTCCCACACAAGGTAGCAAATGATGCATAGTGCTTAAATTTAGTCAACTGTGAACTGTCACTTTTCATCATTTTTTAGCTTCACCTTTAAATGGACCTGTAACATTTTCACAGTCCACTTCAGCATAATCTCTGTATGTCCTATAAAAGTATCAATAAGGCATACTAGAGGTTTTTCATTTTTAGTTAATTAGTAAAGTGGAACTCCCAGGAGCATATAGGTATGAATCAGGGAAGGAGCAGAAATGTGTTAGGAGCAGACTAATAATAATGCCAATAATACAAGTAATAATTACATGTGTATACCACTTAATGTGTTCAGTGGCTCAGTCGTTTCCTACTCTTTGCAACTCCATGGACTGTAGCCCAGTAGGCTCTTCTGCCATGGAATTTTCCAGGCAAGAATACTGGAGCAGGTTGCCATTTCCTCCTCTAGGGGATCTTCCCAATGCAGAGTTTGAACCCGAATCTGTTGTGTCTCCTGCATTGGCAAGTGGATTCTGTACCACTGACCCACCTGGGAAGCCATACCACTTTATACTATATTTGTAATACACATGATCTCATTTGATTTTTGCAATAGTCTTTTGAAGATTTTATTATTATCACAATGATTATCACAATTTTTATTGTGAAACTGAAGTGAATAAGAGTAATATGGATTTCCAGAATTTCAGAATGAATAATTGATTCTTGAATTGAGTTGAGTTGATTTCAGTCACTCAGTCGTGTCCGACTCTTTGTGACCCCATGAACAGCAGCACGCCAGGCCTCCCTGTCCATCACCAACTCCCGGAGTTCACTTAAACTCATGTCCATCAAGTCGGTGATGCCATCCAGCCATCTCATCCTCTGTCGTCCCCTTCTCCTCCTGCCCCCAATCCCTCCCAGCGTCAGAGTCTTTTCCAATGAGCCAGCTCCGCATGAGGTGGCCAAAGTACTGGAGTTTCTTACAGAACCTGAATCCCATATTTTTTTTTATTAAAAATTAAATGCTCTTGCTGACCTTGGAGAAAATAGGAAGTCACGTTGTGAACGGCCTTTGGGACATTGTGCCAAGAAACAAAAGGAAGCCTAAAGGAACTAAAGCCTTGCCTTACAGTTGGAGAGAAACCTTGGACCTCAGTCTGACAGCCACAAGGAAGTGAAGTATACCAACAGCCCAGACTTCAGAAGAGGATACCAAAACTGAGATGAGTACCTCAGCATGGCTGACATCTTGATTTCAGGTTTGTGCAGATCTGAAGAAAAAAAAAAAAAAGTTGAATTCTGTTCAAACTCTGACGTGCAGGACCAGTTCTACCCTGCCCAGACTGTGACCCGTGAGACTGAATTAACAAGCGAGTGTTGATTTAAGCAGCTAAGTTTGTGGCTATTTGTTACACAGCATATAGAAAAAACTAATAGAGTTGGCATAATGTTAGCCATTATAAGTTATGTGACTACAGATAAAAATTGTAAGTGATGTTGATAGTGGTTTGGAGACAGCATATAGAGTTACATAAAAGGAAGCAATTCTATTTCAGCAGTGTATAATGAAAGCTTACTCTTGCATAGGATCTAACACTTACTATTAATGGCCCACCTAAGATGGGTTCGGCTTCCCTGGTGGCTCAGACTGTAAAGAATCTGCCTGCAATGCAAGGGACCCAGGTTCAGTCCTTGGGTTGGGAAGACCCCCTGGAGAATGGAATGGCAACCCACTCCAGTATTCTTGCCTGGGGAATTTCATGGATAGAGGAGCCTGGTGAGCTACAGTCCATGGAGTCGCAGAGTCAGACATGGCTGAGCAACTAACACACACAAGATGAGTTCATGTGGTCCTGTACAGAATTACAAATCGATTCTGCTAACAAAGACAACAACAATAATAATATAGTTATGAAAGTAGTAGGTATAATAGGCAGAAAAAAGGTTATTTTTTGATATATTTATTATATAGTTTGAGAATTCTCCTTAAGAAGGAACCAACCTCTGTTAGCAAAAAAATAAGATCATAATAGATTTGAGTAGGAGCAGAACCTTCCAATTTGAGGAAAGAGGATGGATTTTCTTGGGGTACCAGAAAACCAAGAGAGGGAGGAACAGTAAGGGGTTTGGTTACACTGAAATGGTAAGAGACTGTGGCTTAGGTCACCCTTCCCAGAAGAACCTCAAGTAAGTAAACTCAGCAAATATGTGTTGAAAGAGGGTCTTTCTTTGGAATCAGAGAAAGGAATGAACTTGGTGTTATAGTTATGTATATCATTATATGTAAAGGAAGCATTCTACAAATGCAGGGAATGAGGGAACCATAAAGTAGTCAGCTTTGGGGAATCTGCTGAAATCATGGAGAAGCTTTGAACTCCCACAAGTCTCTAAGATATGAGGAAGCAGGACTCAACTGACATCTGTGTTCAGTCACTCAGTCATGTCCAACTTTGCAGCCCCAGGGATTATAGCTCGCCAGGCTCCTCTGTCCAAGGGTTTCTCCAGGCAAGAATCCTGGAGTGGGTTGGCATTGCCTCCTTCAGGGGATCTTCCCAACCCAGGGATCAAACCTGTGTTCCCTGTGTCTCCTGCATTGGCCGGCGAACCCCTCTACCACTGAGCCACCTGGGAATCCCAGACCTGAGGTGGGAAGAACCCTCTCTCAACTATCCATTCTGTTTGATGATTACAGGGCATGGCTCCACAGGCCACCAGGCCGACTAAGTTCTTGCCACTCAGATGTAACCATAACATCACACAGCCCTGAGACCAAAGGGCAACATATTTTAAGTTTACTATGTACAGCACACTAGGAGAAATACTTACATTTTACTTTATGCAGGTAAAGTGCTTTATTTGATTTTCCTGAGGTAAGTTTCATTTTTGTCTTATTTTCTGTAAATTCCAAGCACTCAGCATAGTGCCTGACATGTAGGATGCTTTATCTGTTATATACTAAGAACTAAGTTTATAATGATAGAAAGTCTTGATTTCTGCCCATATAGATCTTACAGTCCAGTGAATTAATAAATGAAAGAATATTATGTATGACATAGATCCTATTTTTATCCTCATTTTACTGAGATATCTCAGGTTCAGTGAGATTAAATAAATTATTGACTCGGAACATGAGAAAGCCAGCAATAATAACCCATTTGTCCACTTCTTAATATATTACACTTGCTATGTACTACACACTGCCTCCCATTTAAATGAGATTATTTTGGATGCCATTTTTCAACTAGAGAGCTTTCAATAAGAAATACTGATCATAAAAAGCCATAACTACAAGTATATGGCTTTCAAAAGAACTGACATACTTCATTATAATCAATCAATTTAAAAATGCTTGGAACTTTATTTATAAATAGAAATATTTGTGATTCCAGTAATTATAGTTCATTCAAGGCTCAATTCTACTTTATGTGTTTTATGGAAATCTAAAACTTCTTTCCAGATAACAGTAAAAGAACAGCCGTATATTCACCCCAGTGACTTCACCCTACCTTTGATTAACCACCATTCTTGAATTGCCTCTTGTTTCAAAAAGGGCTTCCTTTGTTTGATTAGGTTGAAAAGCTTTTTAAGTCATACTGAGAACCTTCCTTGTTCCCAAAACATGACTGTTCTTTCTCCCTCACTCTTCTCTGAAGATCCTAAAAACCATCATTTTAAGAGCAAAAGATGTTCGACAAACACTGATGAAAAGTATACTTATACAGATTTTCAGTGTGTGTATTTACTTGTTGTAAATATCTCTTCTACTAGATATGCCATATTCCTGAAATGCCACATTCAGCATCTTATTATTTTACTCTCTTAATATTTATGCATGATTACTATCTTTGCAGTGTACTTTTTTGCTTTTCCATTACCTTTGAAATCTTCTGAAGGTTTTAAAAGATGAAAATAAGATTATCTCAGTCAAATGATACTGTGGATTTCAAGCAGTGCCTCCAAGAGCACAGCTAAATAGTGACCAACAATTTTGCCAAGTTTAGACTAGGAAAGTGTTTATTCTGTAAGTTTCACTATATACAGCCTGTTACTGTGCTTTATGGCTTTCCTCAAATATATTTTTAGGTGTGTTTTTTTCAGTTTCCATATATATATATATAGTTTATATATAGTTTTATATAGTTTATATATAGTATATATATATATAGTTTTTGATATGGGCAATTTTTAAAATCTTTATTGAATTTGTTACAAGACTGCTTCTATGTTTTGGTTTTTTGGCTGCAAGGCATGTGGAATCTTAGCCCCCCAACTGGGGATCAAGGGCACCTGCATTGGAAGGCGAAGTCTTAACCACTGGACTACCTAGGGCACTCCCTTCAGTTTCCATATATATTTAAAAAAGCATTACTTTATAATGTAATATTCACCTGTACCTTTTGCTCTGAATTCATTGATCAACCTATAGAAATAACTGTACCTCAAACACAGAGAATCCACAAGAGTTCCTGCTACATTTTCTAATGGTCACAAGGAGGTAAATAGTCATTTTAATTCTTAATACTGATTTTAAAATATCCCATTTAAAGTGCATTGCATGCATGTGTAGTCACTTCAGTTATGTCTGACTCTTTGTGACCCCATGGACTATAGTCCACCAGTCTCCTTCCTCTATCCAAGGGATTCTCCAGGCAAGAATACTGGAGTAGTTTGCCATGCTCTCCTCTAGAGGATCTTCCCGACCCAGGGATGGAGTCCCAATTTCTTAGGTCTCCTTTATTAGCAGGTGAGTTCTTTACCACTAGCACCATCTGGGAAGCCCTTAAGTGGATTCAGTTCAGTTCAGGTCAGTCGCTCAGTCGTGTCTGACTCTGCGACCCCATGAACAACAGCATGCCAGGCCTCCCTCTCCATCACCAACTCCTGGAGTTTACATAAACTCATGTCCGTAGAGTCGGTGATGCCGTGAAACCATCTCATCCTCTGTCGTCCCCTTCTTCTCCTGCCTTCAATCTTTCCCAGAATCAGGGTCTTTTCAAAAGAGTCAGCTCTTTGCATCAGGTGGCCAAAATATTGGAGTTTCAGCTTTAACATCAGTCCTTTCAATAAACATCCAGGACTGATTTCCTTTAGGATGGACTGATTGGATCTCCTTGCAGTCCAAGGGACTCTCAAGAGTCTTCTCCAACATCACAGTTCAAAAGCATCAATTTTTCTGTGCTCAGCCTTCTTCACAGTCTAACTCTCACATCTATACATGACTACTGGAAAAACCATAGCCTTGTTTTAGTAAACAGTTTGTTCATTGAGCCCAGTGTTTTATACTTGTGCTAAGTTAGATGCAAGGAATGCCACCATTTTATATGGAAACCAGTAATGGAACTTTAGTAAAAAAATCAGTCTTTTAATATGTGTGAGATTTTTATAAGTTGAGATTAGATCATGTATACATTATCCATTGCAATTCCATATATGGAAGAGAATTTTTCCAGAAAACATTTCCTGGAAGGCTATTTTCTTATAATGTTACTCTAAGCCTGCTTTCTTTACCTGGTCATTACTCATAATATGCAGAAAGAGTCAGCTCAGGTTGAAGTACAGTTGACCCTTTAACAATGTAGGGGTTAGGGGTGCCACCCTCACAGCAGTCAAAAATCCACGTATAACTTATAGTTGGCCTTCCCCTGTGCGTGGTTCTTTTGTATCTGCAGTTCTGCATCTGGGGACCTTCCAACCTTGCCTTTGTGTAGCACTGTAGTATCTACTGTTGACAAACATCCATATATAAGCAGGCCTGTGCAGTTCAAACTCATATTGTTTAAAGGTCCCATGTAGTTTACTCAGAGGTGAATACTTGAAGAAATTCAAAGTGCTCCTTCACTGTTTTTTCCAGATTTTCCTAGGTTTTGCATTGTTGGTTTGTGAATCCCAGTATTTGTGTAAGAAATGGAAGCACAAATAATGGGAAAAAAATGCCCCCTTTTTTTAACACAAGTAGAGAGAAGACTGGGGTTTTCCTGGTGACTCAGATGGTAAAGAACCTGCCTGCAACGCAGAAGCCCTGGATTTGATCCCTGTGTCAGGAAGATCCCCTGGAGAAGGGAATGGCAACCCACTCTGTTATACTTGCCTGGGAAATCCCATGGTCAGAGGAGCCTGGCAGGCTACAGTCCATGGGGTCTCAAAGAGTTGGACATGACTGAGTGACTAACACACACACACACACACACACACACACACACACACACATACACACACAGAAAAGACTGACCTCTAAGTAGGAATTCTTTAGTTCTGTTCAGTATTTGGCAATGTCAAAGGCCACTCAGAATATAGAGACTGTGGACCTAAGTGGCCCAAGGTGGCAGAGCTGCTGGCAATGGAACTAGTCACATCAAATGGCAACATGGGATACTTCGAGCACCTGGGGAAGAAAGGTTTACATAGCTTTGGAAAGTGCTGGAACAGAGAGGCAGAGCTAGACCAGTCATGCTTGGTGACTGCTGTGTCTTTTCTCTTTAGCAATCTAGGTAGGCCTTTCTAAATTGATGTTTCTGAGCAGGTTTTAATAGTACCTGAGTGGAATTATTCTGCAATCATATATAATCCTAAATCCTTTAATCCTTTTGATATTTTCTATTTTCTATTCTCATGGGACTTCTTATGTGAATTCACATGGAGTAAAGATGCAGAGGAAGAACCAACTATGGTTGTAAATACAGGATTTGCACTGATTATTTGAAAAGATGTCTGCAAAGAGATAGTAATCATTTCATCCCCTCGCCTTTCTAAGGGTGATATTTAAAGCCTTTCACTACTAATGTGGCATGGGACACAGCAGTCAGAACGCACACTGCACAGATGCTGAGGCAGTGTGGTGACAGTCCCTTGCTGTACTGGGCATTTCCCTTTTCATTGCCTTTGTGGGTCTGCAATACTCAAGAGGTGGCTGGGACAGCAGTTATTTGCCAGTGTCTCTAAGTTGCTGCTAACAGTTCTGGCAACATAATTACATAGTCTTTCTCTAGCTTTTTCAATATCTGAATTTCCTGTTTATCCATGCCACTTGGGTAAATGCCACTTAGGAAGAATTCTTACTATTTGACCATTATTCTCCCACACTCATGAACTTCACCGATGGCTCAGTCGGTAATGTCTGCCTGCAATTCAGGAGGCATGGGTTTGATCCCTGGGTCAGGAAGATCCACCAGAGACGGAAATGGCAACCCACTCCAGTATTCTTGCTTGCCAGTGGACAGGACCCTGGCAGGCTACAGTCCATGGGGTCACAAAGAATCAGACATAATTTAGCAACTAAACCACCACCATTCCCACAGTCATATAGTGTCTTTTTATTAATAAGATGTAGACATTTGGTCATTCAAATATACCATCCTTGGCACTTCGGTATAAGAAAACATGAAACAATTTATATCCTCAAAGGGCATGCTGGCTTTATTCAACAATTTTGAGAAGTGGGCCTCGAAGGCAATGCTATCTTCGTTTTGCAAATAAGAAAACATACTGTTAGAGCAGAGTTGTTCAATATTAGCAACATGAGCCTTATCTAGATCTAAACTAGTTAGAAGTGCACTTTTCAGGCCCTGCCTGAGATCTACTGGGTCAGAAACTCTGAAGATAGGACCAAGTGGTCTAACAGGCCTGCAGGTGATTCTAATACGCTCTCATGCTTGGCATGCACTGTCTTAGAGATCCAGTGACTCAGGCCTTCAGTGAGGTTCAGTCAGGGCTCAGGTCGGGGACCTCTTCACTTTACCCTTCTGCCTCCATGATAAGAGGCATTTATCCAGTGTCCAAGCTAATTTGAAAGAACTCTGTGTAGTCAGTGTTGGGATTATACTAGATACTGTCTAGCATTGTATCTGTAAATTTAAATATACAGTTTAAATATAAAGCAGAAGAGTGAAAAAAAGAACTATATTCTTCTACTTACATGTGTGTAAATATCTCTTTTTTTCTGATATGTGATATTGTAAATGAAATTTATCTAACTTCAAATGTTTACCCTTTGGTGTTTTACGTATATTGACAGTTACAGCACTTTTGATATGTAATTTAAAATTTTCACGTGTTAAATGTATTTGAAAACTATGTATATTTAAAATTTTAAAATTAAAAAAAATAATAAATAAATTTTTTCAAAAAACAGGACTCTAAAAACAGTCCTCTTTTTTTTAATGTTTATCTTAAACATCATCTCATTGTGCTTCCCTGCCTCTGATGTATGACATTTTACATCTTTTCTTCTTCATCATGGAAATTGATATCTAGTTTTGCAACTTTCCCGCTTGTCACCTGTATTTTTTCCCTTATAGAATTTTATGTCACATAATGTCTTTATCAAAGCTCTGGACTCATTTTCAGTTTATTTTTTGGAGGCATAGAGAGACTTTTGACAAAATTCATGATGAATGGTTGTTTTTCTTCTTTGGAATGAAACAGCCCTTTCACTGAAATATATTTTTAAATTTAGTCGTCCCTGTCAAATTTTCAGTTTTTCCCCATCCTCTATCTTTGGTTAATTATTTGATAATTTCCCAATAGAAAGTATGTTTTTTCACAGACACAAATCCTTATCCTGCCATGCAAGTTCCTGCCTGCTGTGAATCATTGCCTAATTATTATTCTTTAGATCTTGGTTGTATGTTACTTTTTTTGGAAGCCTTTCCTGACCCTGAAGACTGGGTCAGGTCAACCATCACATGTCTCTGGAGTACTTCCTGTTCCCAGCTCTCCTTATAGTCATATATCTATGCACTTACTTGCTTGAGCTCTGTCTTTTCCATCAAAAGTTTTGAAGAGCCAGGAATCTCTCTGTTTTACTCATCGTTTTCTTTTTAGCACCTGGCAGAGTGCTGAGCATGTAGTAGGTACTCAAGAAATATCTGTGGTATTGAATGGACTGAACTCCCAGAAATACACTGGCTGCTCAGGAGCAATTCCTTATACTGAAGTCAAGTTTGAGGAACAATTTGCTAACACACAGGGATGAAATAGAGTATTTACTCAGGGTCACCAGAGGCCAGTTACTGACTCACAGTTGTGGGACAGAAAGAGTGCCTAGCACAAAGTCTGAAGGGTGATATAATGCTATAAATAGAAAAAGGGTAAGCATTGGTAGTAAAATGGATAGCCAGGAAGGTTTAGATCAATAAGAAATATATCTTATTGAATGAGGAAACATTTCAGGGCTAGCAGCTCAGAATTATGACTATAAAAACAGTCTCCTTTCATGCAGTAACCTATGGGATCTGAGAAGAGTTTCTTAAGATACTAGTGAAGAATCAGAACATAAAGCTTAAGAAATGACTTTTGGGATTTCTTAGAAATGCCTATGTTCATTTAGAGGTATTAACTGCTTTATCAAGGGCAAGAGGTTTAAAAGATTATAACTGCTAGAATTAAGGGTGCTGTTGAGAGTATTTCTTTGCTAGTTTTTTCTGTTGTCATTTTTTGATGTCATAGTAACAGGTTCCAAATTTAAAAATAAATTCCTTTCACAGCATTTTAAACCAAGCAACTATGCAAAAATATAATCAGTCACCTCATTCTCTTGAAATATATAGCTGAAAGAGCAATAAATAATCCACCAATGTGGACAGGATGGAAGAAACAGAAGTGGAAGAAAATTTAGTGTAAGGAAAAAATATAAAAACTCTATTTATAGTAACGTTTATTTTCATATTGCCTAGTTAATAATTAGTGACATCTTTTAGTTTCCTCTATTTATAACTTCCTTCTTCCTCCTGCCACATAAAATTATCCAATTTTACATAATTTCATGTGTATAATAATTCTAGTACAGTCCTGAAGGAGATAATCCTTTGTGAGTGGTTTTCTTTGCTTCTGGGTTAGCTGCTTAATGCTAAAAACAACTCAGCTTGAATGACTCAAAGCATAGCAAGAAAATAATAATAAAAAATTCTACACCAGAGAAAAGGAACTTTTCCCAAACATGCAGTAGAACAAATAGGCTGCCACACAGTTTTTCAATTAAATAAATATGTTTTAAATTTTGTCACATGAAGAAGCTAGAGAATGACTTAATTACAAAGGTTGCACTTTTTCTTCATATTGCTATAGTCATAGCTTTGACTTTTAGATTTGTTTTCTAGATTCATTATAAGACGTTCTGTGTTGGGAAGTGAAGAAATGGGAAATGTGCTTATTCTAGAATATTTCTCACTAAGCTGTGGAGAAAATAATTAGTGTCTGCATGAATTTCCCACAGCACTTTTTATTTTTCTAGAATACCTGCTTCCAGACCAAGACCTAGAACATTGTCAGCATCCAGACACTTCCCTTCACTATTTTAACTTAAAAGTACTATAAATTATTTTTGCCTGATTTTGAACTTTAAATGAACAACATCGTACAATAGGTAGTTTTTGTGTCTGGCTGTGTTTCATTCATCCTTATTGTTGTATAGTTTTCCACTGCATGACGATACCACAAATTTCTTTATGCATTTTATTGTTAATGGACTGAGTTGTTTCCATTTTTGGGCTATTCTAAGCAAGACTCATTGGAAAAGACTCTGATGCTGGGAGGGATTGGGGGCAGGAGGAGAAGGGGATGACAGAGGATGAGATGGCTGGATGGCATCACTGACTCGATGGACGTTGAGTCTGAGTGAACTCTGGGAGTTGGTGACGGACAGGGAGGCCTGGCGTACTGCGGTTCATGGGGTCGCAAAGAGTCGGACACGACTGAGCGACTGAACTGACCTGAACTGAAGCAAGACTACTATGAACATTCTTATACATATTATTTGGCGCACATACATATATATTTCTGGTGGGTTTATACTTAGAAGTGAAATTTCTGTGTCGTCTCTTCAGATTTAGTAGGTATTTCCAGTTTTCAGAGTAGCTATATAAATATGTGTTATTACCAGAAAGTGTATGAAATGTCTAATTGTTCCACAGCCTCATCAACACTTTGTATTGTTATTGTTGTTATAATTTTAGCGATTCTGGACGTGTGTAGATATGTCATTCTGGTTTTTGTTACCTATTCCTTGATAACTAGTAGGATTGAGCATCTTATCCTAAGCTTATTGAATTTTTGGATATCCACTTTACTTAATTGCCTATTTAAGTCTCTACCCTTTTTTGCATTGGAATGCCTGCTTTTGTTATTGATTTGTAGCAAAGGAATTCTTTATGCATATCTGAGTACTTTTTCATGTATATATGTATATGTATGTATGTATCTCTCTATATATCTTTTCTTGCACTGTGGCTTATTTTTCACGAAATGGCAACCCACTCCAGTGTTCTTGCCTGGAGAATCCCAGGGACAGCGGTGCCTGGTGGGCTGCTGTCAATGGGGTCGCACAGAGTCGGACACGACTGAAGTGACTTAGCAGCAGCAGCAGCTGCAGCAAGGATCTTTTGGTGAACAGATGTTAAGATTGAATTTAGCAAACGTTTCCTATAGTTAACACTTTTCATGACCTCTTTTTTTTAATTTATTTATCGGCGGTTCTGGGTCTTTGTTGCTGTGCACGGGCTTTCACTAGTTGAGGCAAGCAGGGGCTACTCTCTAGTTGAGGTGCACAAGCTTCATTGCGGTGGCTTCTCTTACTGCGAAGCATGAGTTCTAGGGCATGCAGACTCTAGCTGCGGTCCCTGGGCTCTAGAGCGTAGGCTCCATGGTTGTGGCGCACAGGTCTAGCTGCTCCATAGCATATGGGAACCTCCTGGATCAGAAATTGAACCTGAGTCCCTTGCATTGGCAGGTGGCCTCATCACCGAGCTACCAGGGAAGCCCTTTCATGACCTTTTGATCTTTGCCTGTTCCAAAGTTATAAGGATAGTTGATGTTTTCATTTAAGTACTTTTTCATTTTTTTTCTTTTGTATTTGGATCTACAAACCATCTACTTTTTTTTTAATGTTATTTAATTTTTAAACTTTACATAATTGTATTAGTTTTGCCAAATATCAAAATGAATCCACCACAGGTATACATGTGTTCCCCATCCTGAACCCTCCTCCCTCCTCCCTCCCCATACCATCCCTCTGGGTCGTCCCAGTGCACTAGCCCCAAGCGTCCAGTATCGTGCATCAAACCTGGACTGGCATCTCGTTTCATACGTGATATTTTACATGTTTCAGTGCCATTCTCCCAAATCTTCCCACCCTCTCCCTCTCCCACAGAGTCCATAAGACTGTTCTATACATCACTGTCTCTTTTGCTGTCTCATTCACAGGGTTATTGTTACCATCTTTCTAAATTCCATATATATGCGTTAGTATACTGTATTGGTGTTTTTCCTTCTGGCTTACTTCACTCTGTATAATAGGCTCCAGTTTCATCCACCTCATTAGAACTGATTCAAATGTATTCTTTTTAAACCATCTACTTTTAATTTTTGTGTTTGACATGCAGTATGGCTCAGGATTCATTTTTTTCCCCATGTGGATATCCAGGTGACCTTCCATCCATTAACATAAAAGCCATTCTTTCCCATATTAACTAATATTTTAGGTCACCATATGGTATGAGGCTGTTCTAGACTTTCCGTTCTCTCCCATTGGCCTCTTTGTCAGCCTTTGCATCAATATCGCACTGTTTTCAACAGTTTAGATTTCTACTAGATTTTGATAAATGGGGGTATAAGTTGTTTAGATCTGTGCCACTTTTAAAGATTGCTGTGGCTGTTTTCTGCCCTTTGAATTTCCATGAAATGTTTTTTTTAAAAATTACCCTTCTAGCTTCCACAAAAAATACTGAAATTTCAGTTGGCATTGTGCTAAATCTATAAATCAGTTTGCAGAGAATTGACATCTTTATAACCATGAGTCTTCTAAACTATGAATGGTTTATACTTTTAAAAGATTAATTTACTTAATTAGGTTTTCTTATTTTCTTTCAATATTTTATCCTTTTTATTTTGTAAATATTGCATATCTTTTGTAAGATATAGTCGTAGTTAGTTGATGTTTTTTGATGCTATTATGATTTCTGTCTTTAAAACAATTTTGTGTGTTTCTGAAATATTGAAACATAATTTTTATAATGAATATATCCATCTTCCTTCCTAAATTCAGCTATTAATTATTATACCTTGTCCATAGATTCCTTTAAGTTTCTGGATAGGTTTTTAATTAAAATTTCCTTAACAGGTGTAGTACAATTTGTACTTTCTCTTTCTTCTTGTATCATTTTTAAAGTTGTGTTTTTCAAGGAATTTGTTTATATCTTATAAATTTTAAAATTTATTGGCATAAAGTTGTTCATGTTATCTTCTTATGTTTAGAGTTTTTAAGGATCTTTAATGGTATTCCCCTTTTCATTTCTTATATTTGTACTTGCCTCTCTCTGATCTATATGAAAGTCTTCTAATGTTATGTTATCTTCCCACAGATTTAATTTTTGGCTGTGTTGATTTTTAAAATTTATATTTGTTATTATTTTATTTCCACTTTTAATAATTTTATCTAGTTAAGTAACTTAATTTTTTTTCCTTTTCTAACTTTCTGAGATGAATATTAGAAAGTTGATATTCACTCTTTCTTCTTTTCCTAATATAGGCATGCAAGGCTATAAATTTTCCCTTTAAGCACAGCCTTATATGCATCCCACAAGTTCTACTATGCTGTCATTCAGTTTGAAATATTTTCTGGTTCCCACTATGATGTCTTTTTAAGTACATGTTTTGTGAGTGTATTGCTTTATGTCTATGTATGAAGATTTTCTAATTGCCTTTTTGCTTTTGATTTCTTGTTTAATTCCATTATAGTGGGAGAACATTGACTGATTTGTTTTCTGAAATCTGTTTAGGCTTGTTTTATGGCCCGGCATAAAACGGTGCGGTCCAACAACAGACAAAAGCCCCACGATCACTGAAAAGAACGTGAATTCTGTCATTGTTGGGTACAATGCTGTTTGTTACCAAGGCACATTTGTTGGCTGTTTTCATATCACCTAGAAATGTACTGTTTTTCTAAATCTGTTTGCTCTTTAGTTTGTGTTGGTTGTTTAAAACTACCCACCATGATTTATGGTATTTTTTTCTCGTTTTAATTCAGTCAGTTTTTGCTTTATATAACGTAAAGCTATTAATATATAATATATTGCATGTTAATTTAAAATTTCTATATCTTCTCAGTGGATTGAGTTTTAAAAATCTTGTAAATACTCTCTTTATTTTAATAAGGGTTTCCCTAGTGGCTCAAACAGTAACAAATCTGCGTGCAATGCAGGAGACCCAGGTTTGATCTCTGAGTCAGGAATATACCCTGAAGAAGGGAATGGCTATCCACTTCAGTATTCTTGCCTGGAGAATTCCGTGGACAGAGGAGCCTGGCAGGCTATATTCCATGGGGTCTCAAAGAGTTGAACACAACTAAGCGACTAACATTTCACTTCACTTTTCTTATTTATGAATTCCTGGTGGCTCAGACAGTAAAGCATCTGTCTATAATGCGGGAGACCCAGGTTCGATCCCTGGGTTGGGAAGATCCCCTGGAGAAGGAAATGACAATCCACTTCAGGACTATTGCCGGGAAAATCCCATGGACAGAGGAGCCTACCAGGCTCCAGCCTACCATACGGTCTCAAAGAGTTGAACAGGACTGAGCAACTTCACTTCACTTCTTATTTATAGGTCTTTTGGATATAGTACTCTTCAAGGCCCCAAAGTGAAAACATCATATGTTAAAATAGGTGTGCTTATCATGCTTTGTGCCATCAAAACTTTTAAGTACTATGAGAGGAAGAAAATTCTGGAATGCAGGTTCCCATAGTGGTAGCTTTGGCTTTGGGAGTGTAATGATAGAACTTACAATGTTCACTTTAGAGGGAATTTGCTTTACATGTCCTCAGACCATAAAATTCATGAATATGTATTAGCAAAGGGTCACTAGTTTTTATCACACTTTGTGTATATTATTTGTCATATTGAATTTGTCTTTCCCCACATGTCATTTGTAAGATAAAACCAGTATTCAGTACATTAATTTTTGTACACTAGTTATTGGTTCAATTCTTGGTGTGTTCATTTATATAAAATTTGAGTACCTTCCACATTTCAGGAGCTTTGAATATTAGAAGATAAAATAATCTCTCTTTAAGATACTTTACTGTCATATACCAAAATATTGATGTCATAAATATACCAAGCACTGATAACCCATGATGATAGAAGCATCACTTTAGAAATGGTGCTCTTGTGCAGTGCACAGCCTGCAAGATTGTGTACAGTGGTCCTAGGGTATAATGCACACTCCTTGGCTTCAGAGAGCTCCCAATGCAGCCAAAGAATAGTCACACATGAAACTATAATGCAGCTGTATTATGCATAGAATAAAGATATGCATACAGAGTGTGGGCAACATAAGTGACATTGTAATGTGGAGGTGTGGGAAATATTTCCAAGGAGAGGTTGTCAAGTATGAGTAAAGTATTCACTAGAAATTAAAGAAGGGGAATTCAATGAGAGTAATTTTCCAGCTGTGCTGGAAATGTCTCTCATTTCTCCAGCTAATAACCTGTTCTCCTCATGACAACACAGCTGTGTGTACCTTTAAGCAATTATGAGGTCATATCTGGTAGATATTAGCTTCTGAAACAGTCTTGTTTGTATATGGTAGAAGGCAATATTGCCATGAGCATTTTTGCTCCCATGAGTATGAAATCCCTGAACCATCAGTTACTGAATGCCTCCTTATGTGCCAGGATTCCCAGGTGATGCAGTAGTAAAGAATCCACCTGCCAGTGCAAGAGCCACAGGAGTTGTGAGTTCAATCCCTGGGTCAGGAAGATCCCTGGAGGAGGAAATCCCAACCTACTCCAGTATTCCTGCCAGGAAAATCCCATGGACAGAGGAGCCTCCATGGAGTCACAATGAATAGGACAAGACTGAGCAGGCACATACCTTATCTCCTTAGGTGCCAGGCTTTGTGTTGTCTAGGTCCTGGAGATGCAAACAGTAGTAAATCCATGGTCAATTCCCCAACAACTTTACAGAACTAGTAGGAGAGCCAAAACAGAACAGAGACCTAAGATACTGTAGAGGAAGTATAAGATACGTGTACCTATAAAGTACTATTGTATAAAAGGAATCTTCGAAGAGATGATTTAATGGTTTATATTTAAATAAGCATTCATATTCTTAAGATTCCCTGTGGCAGATTCATTTTGATATTTGGCAAAACTTATACAATTATGTAAAGTTTAAAAATAAAATAAAATTTAAAAAAAAGAAAAAGATTCTGTTGCACTGAAGTCTGCTTTTCTGTCCATTTGTTTTCTTTTGAGTAGAATTTATTGATTTATTCTATTTATGATAGTATAATGAGAGGAAAAATAAAACAAAAAAGGAAATCCTTTTTAGTATGTATCCTTTCAATGTCTTTTTCTATTTATGTGCACATGCAGTATGGTCTGTGTTTTGAATTTGGAATTTTTCATGCTTTTTGGTGCCCTGTAGTCACTGGTGCATCACAGTGGACTTAATGACCACTAGATTTCTTGACTTTTAATGTCCTTGCCCAAATTTCGTGGTATTGGTCAAACTCTTCTTATGTAAAATAATATTTTTTAAGTGTTAAAAGCATAGCTATTTTTTTAATTTACTGTGTTGCAGATTTTTTAAGAAGTCTGTTTTATACCCTTAAATTGTTTGGTTTTTTTTTTTTTTTTTTTACCTTTAACCTACAGAAGTTCAAAATTGGATAGCCCTCAGAAAAGTAGGCTAGAGCAGTGATTAAGAGGATTGACTCTGGAGCTAGACTTCCTGAGTTCAGACACTAGCTCTTCTGCTTAATTACGTGACTCTAGGCAAGTGCATCAGTGCCCCATCTTCAATTCAGTTCAGTCACTCTGTCGTATCGACTCTTTGCAACCTCATGGACTACAGCACGCCAGGCTTCCCTGTCTGTCACCAACTGCGGGAGCTTGCTCAGACTCATGTGCATTGAGTCAGTGATGCCATCCAAACATCTCATCCTCTGTCATCTCCTTATCCTGCCTTCAATCTCTCCCAGCATCAAGGTCTTTTCCAATGAGTCAGTTCTTCACTTCAGGTGGCCAAAGTACTGGAGTTTCAGCTTCAGCATCAGTTCTTCCAATGAACACTCAGGACTGATCTCCATTAGGAAATCCTTCAGGTTGGATCTCCTTGCAGTCCAAGGGACTCTCGAGAGTCTTCTCCAACACCACATTCAAAAGCATCAATTCTTCGGCGCTCAGCTTTCTTTATAGTCCAGCTCTCACATCCATACATGACTACTGGAAAAACCATAGCTTTGACTAGATGGACCTTTGTCAGCAAAGTAATGTCTCTGCTTTTAAATATGCTGTCTACATTGGTCATAGCTTTTCTTCCACGGAGCGAGAGTCTTTTAATTGCGAGGCTGCAGTCACAATCCAAAAATAGTCTCTCACTGTTTCCATTATTTCCCCATCTATGTGCCATAAAGTGATGGGACCAGATGCCATGATCTTAGTTTCCTGAATGTTGAATTTTAAGCTAACTTTTTCACTCTCCTCTTTCACTTTCATGAAGAGGCTCTTTAGTTCTTTGCTTTCTGCCATAAGGGTGGTGTCATCTGCATATCTGAGGTTATTGATATTAATATCTTACTCATCTGTAAAATGGAGATAATAATATCTATTCCACAGGGTTACTGTGAGTATTAAGTTAATAAAGTTCTTACAATGGTGCCTAGAGTAAGTACTAATTTTGTTGTTAATAAGATGTGTATTAAATAAGAAACCATAAGAGAAGTTCTCTTTTATTGCAGTAAATATAGTATATGTTGTTTTATACCATAGAGGCATAATAGAGATACTTATTAGTATTTATAATTAAAGTATATTTTGAAAGAATAGTTCAGTTGGTAAATTGATTATTTTATCTGTCATCCAAACTAGTTATGGTCACAGAAACAAAAGCCATCACATTTTTAATATAAGAAGATCAAACAGAAAGTGATTAGTTCATAACATAGTATATAGAGCAATGTACCATAAACATGAGTTATAAGCTGGAATCAAAATAGGCGGAAGAAACATCAACAACCTCAGATATGCAGATGATACCACTCTAATGGCAGAAAGCTAAGAGGAACTAATGAACCTCTTGATGAGGGTGAAAGATGAGAGTGAAAGAGCTGGATTAAGACTAAATATTAAAAAAGCTAAAATCATGGCATCCAGTCCTATTACTGCATGGCAGATAGAAGGGAAAAAGGTAGAAGTAGTAACAGATTCCCTCTTCTTGGGCTCCAAAATCACTGCAGATGGTAACTGCAGCCATGAAATCAGAAGACTATTGCTTCTTGGCAAGAAAGCAATGACAAACCTAGACAGTGTGTTGAAAAGCAGAGACATAACTCTCCTAACAAAGGTCTATACAGTCAAGGCTGTGGTCTTCCCAGTGGTCACATACAGTGGTGAGAGCTGGACTGTAAAGAAGGCAGAATGCCAAAGAATTGATGCCTTCGAACTGTGGTGCTGGAGAAGACTCCCAAGAGTCCCTTGGACAGCAAGGAGATCAAACCAGTCAATCTTAAGGGAGATCAACCTTGATTATTCATTGGAAGGACTGATGCTGAAGCTGAAGCTTCAGTATTTTGGTGCTCTGATGTGAAGAGATGACTCATTGGAAAAGTCCCTGATGCTGGGAAAGATGGAGGGCAGAAGGAAAAGTGAGTGTCAGAGGATAAGATGGCTGGATGGCATCACTGATGCAATGAACATGTACTTGGGCAAACTGGGAGATGCTGAGGGACAGGGAGGCCCGGCATGCTGCAGTCCATGGGGTCACAAAGTCAGACACAACTAGGCGACTGAACAACAGCAACAGACATAAACATGTGCCCAAGCCTCCTGATTCGGGATCTACTGGAGTGCTTCTTACTCTCTGACATACATCACAGCAGGATCCTCTATGACCCACCTCCCAGAATATTGGAAATAAAAGCAAAAATAAACAAATGGGACCTAATTAAACTTAAAAGCTTCTGCACATCAAAGGAAACTATTAGCAAGGTGAAAAGACAAAAAAAAAGAAAAAAAAGAAAAAAAAATGCAGATTCTAGGGCCCATTGTAGACTTAGTGTGCAGTTAAATATCTGGGTAGAGACCCTAAGAATTAGGTGATTCTTATGCACACAGCATGCTATAGAGCAATTGTGTTTCTTTTTTTTTCTCTTAAGGTTAGCTTGACTGACAGATGGTTTAATTTAAAGACCTATGAAGTATACTAAAGTAGTACCCATCATACATAAATACCAAAGTAGTTTATATCATGTCAGGAACATAGAGGGGAAGCCTTTTGAAGAATGATCTCATAGGCATTCTTTGGCAAAAATCTTGCAAATGTCCTCTAATGCTCTAGCTGGGCTTACATTAACCTGACATTCTACCCCCTGGGAAGTAAATTTTGTGGCTTGATTTAAAGTGTTTTTTTTTTTTTTTAATCAAGTCACTTTTTTGGGAGGAGGGAAAGCAGTCTTTGTGGGTGGCCTTTTGCCACTGTTGCATAAATTATTTTGGTTTGATGTAGGTTTCTACCTTATTTCCTTCACGATGTTTTCCAAAGTTTTTTATTTCCAAACTCGTATCAAATAGGTATTGGCATATGAAAGATTTAATTTATATTTAAATCTTTTTGTTTTTTCTTTTTTGTGATTTTTTTTCCTGGACTATAGTATATGTGCAGTAAAGACTTCAAGCCTAAGTTTTCAGCTTAAATGAATTTTTACAAATGTAATCATGAAATTCGAGTTATTGAATGACTCCAGCATCACCAAAGCTTACCTTGTACCATCTCCTAGTCAGTAACCCACCAAAGTCAATCACCATTCTGAATTCTATCAACACAGTATAATTTTGACCTTTTGTGAAATTAATATGTATATATAATATAAATTGAATAACGCTATTTATTCTTTTTTGTCTGATTTCTTTAACTTAAAATTGTGTCTATGTGGTTAGTTCATGTTACTGTGTGCAGTAGCAATTTGTTCTTTTTTTTTACATTTATAAAACAGTTTTATTGAGATGCAATTAAGATGCTGAACATATTTACATTTAAATGTTCAATTTTATAAATTTAGATATATAAAATTTATATATAAATTTAATATACTCATGAAACCACCACTAAAATCAAGATAATGAACATATCCATCACCTGCAAAAATTCACTCTTACCAATTTGTTTGTTTTCAAATCTAGTTGATTTACAATGTTGTGTTAGTTTCTGGTATACAGCAAGATGATTCAGCTATATATGCATTCTTTTCCATTAGTTTCTTATAAGATATTGAATATTGATATTATAAGGTATTGAATATAGTTCCTTGTGCTATACAGGACCTTATTGTTTATCTGTTTCATATATAGTAGTTTGTCTCTATTAATCCCAAACTTCTAATTTTTACCTCACCTCCTCCTTCCGTTTTGGTAGCCATAAATTTGTTTCCTATTGTCTGTGAGTCTATTTCTTTTTGGTAAATAAGTTCATTTGTATCGTATTTTAGATTCCACATGTAAGTGATATCATATGATATCATATATATCTGATATATTTTATATATATATATATAATATATATCTGATATATGATATCATATACATATACATATACAATAATGTATATGGCATTATTTCATTCTTTTTTTATGGTTGAATAGTATTACATTGTCTAACTATACCACATCCTTATCTGTTCATCTGTTGATAGACATTTAGGTTGCTTCCATGTCTTGGCTATTCTAAGTAGTGCTGTAGAGAACATTGGGGTGCATGTACATTGGGTGCATGTATCTTTTCAAATTATAGGTTTCTCTGGCTATATGCCCAGGAGTCACATTGCTGGATCATATGACAACTCTTGTTTTTTAAGGAAACTTCATACTGTTTTCCATAGTGGCTATACCAATTTACATTCCCGCAGGCAGTGTAGGAAGGTTCACTTTTCAGTTTGTTCTTTTTAATTGCTTTATACTATTCCCTTGTACAATTTAGCATGATGTAATCATCCTAGCTGGGTTTCCCTGGTGACTTAGATGGTAAAGAATCCACCTGCAATGCAGGAGACCCAGGTTTGATTCCTGGATGGGGAAGATCCCCTGGAGACGGACGTAGCAATGCACTCCAGTTACTACACTCCATTCTCCACTTACCTGGAGAATCCGATGGACAGAGGAGCCTGGTGGATTATAGTCTGTGGGATCACAAAGAGTTGGACACAACTGATCGACTAACACATACACACATTCATCCTGTGTGTTTTTCAGTTTTAACTATTATAAATAGCTATGAATATTGTTTGTGTATTATGGTGGGTGTTTACTTGCACTTGTTTCTGCTTGGTGTTTACATAGTAGAATTACCATGTCTTGGGGTATGCATATGTTCAACTTTAGTAGATAATGCCAACAGTTTGCAAAATAGTGTACCAATGTACCTTCCAACCTGCAGTAGACGAGAGTTCCAGTTGATCCAAATCCCACTCGATGCTTGATTTTGTCAAGTTTTATTTTCTAGTTTTAGTGGTTGTGGTAGGTATGTTTTACTTGACTTTAATTTTTTTTTCTGATGTTTTAACAAGATTGAGAACATTTACATATATCTGTAGGCTATTAGACTTATTTTTGTGAAGTGCACATTTAAGAACATGTTTAAAAACTGGACATTTGTCTTGTTCTTAATGGTTTGTAGGTGTGCTTATATACTCTGGATATGAATACTTTGTTGGATATGTTTTGCAAATATTTTCTCCAACTCTGTGGTTCAATGTCTTTTAAGTATTAATGTTTCAATGTAGAGATCTGGCACATCTTTATTATATTTTTTTTTCCTAAGAATTTGAGTCTTTATACTCTATTAAATAAGATTTTTTTCTAGTTTTTCATTGATAAATTTCATTTGTTTTTGTTGGCTGTTAATATATAAAATTCAAATATATGTATTATATTATGGGTTGCCATTTCCTTCTCCAGGGGATCTTCCCTACCCAGTGATTGAATCCACATCTCCTGCATTGGCAGGTGGGTTCTTTACCACTGAGCCATCAGGAAAGCCCCATTTAATTATATACCTACCTTCACATGTGGGACTTCTCTCCAGTTATTTTTTTCTCTTTGTGTAAAAATATATTTGCTATGGAAGATCATCTTTTTAAACATAGATTTCATTTGTTATTTATTTATTGGCTGTTCTAGGTCGTTGCTGCTTTGCACAGGCTTTCTCTAGTTTTGGCAAGCAGGGACGACTCTCTAGGTGCTGTGCCCAGGTTTCTCATTGTGGTAGCTTCTCTTGTTGCCGAGCATACACTGTGGGCACTCGGGCTTCAGCAGTTGTAGTTGTGGGTTCGGTAGTTGTGGTTCTCGGGCTCTAGAGCATGGGCTCCGTAGTTGTGGTGCACGGGCTTAGTTGCTCCATAACATGTGGAATTTTCCCAGACTAGGGATCGAACCAGTGTCCCCTGCATTGCAAATCAGATTCTTAACCATTGAACCACCAGCAAAGCCCCAGTTTTGTTTGATGATATCACTTCTAGTACCATTAGAAACTTCAGTAACAATTAGTTATGTTTTTCTTTTCCATTAGTCTACTTTTTGTGCATTAATGCATTATGATCGATCTAAGTCCTCATTTTCTCTAAACTCAAATTACTTACCCACTGATTTGTTTACTCACTTATTTGTTTAACAGACATTTATTGTTTCAGGTTCATTGGACTACTTTTTAGCACATTTCCCCATTTAAAAATGTGGATACAATCATTAATTATCAGGCATCACTTTTACTCACAAAAATATCATTCAAAAGCATTTATTTATGGCACTCTGTCTACATTACCATGGAATCGATATAATGAAGTGTTCCAAAACAAATAGGCTAAAGAGGCACTAACTCTAATATATTATATGCTTCTTATGTGAATACAACTGTTATTAACAAATGCTATGTACTATATGCCTAGTTTTCAGCCTTGTTAAAGTTACATGCTCTGGTGAGTTATATTACCTGTGGCCATTCTTTGCTTTACCAAGGACTTATTCGGACTTTCATCAAACAAGAGGAAAAATATAGCACATGAAGTTACCCTTGAACATTATTTTTTCTTTTTTGAACTTTTGGCTTTAAGGATGTTAGTAGAAAGTCATCTGGGACTGCTAAATATGTTGATTAGAGTCAGATGAGCGGATCCTCAAACAGGGCATGCTTTGATCGATTCCTTTAAGGATTTTTTAAGATATTCTTTTATTCGGGTGAACAGCATTCTAGGCTGATGAAATAAGAAAAATGGCAAAAATCAGTAGACTGCGTGATGACTAATAATTATGTTAACCCTTCTGGAGAAGAATTAAAAAAAAGAGGTGTGTAGTTTAGGTGGTGAAATACTTGCATGCATGTGCATGCTCAGTCCCTCGGTCATAGCTGACTATTTGTGACCCCATAGGTCACAGAGCCTACCCATCAGGCTCCTCTGTCCATGGGATTTCCCAGGCAAGGATACCTGAGTGGGTTGCCATTTCCTTCTCCAGTCGATCTTCCCAACCCAGGGATCAAATCCGCGTCTCCTGCATCTATTTGGTCAGTGACAAAAAGTTTAGATTTAATGAAGAAAGGAAATTTGCACTAAGTACTCTTGGAGTAACACTTAAGGAAGACAATTTAAGTGGCTGAACGTAGGATGAGTATGGACTCAAAACAGTGAAGGAGAAGACACAGTCCAGTATACATAGAACACGGAATGTGACATTGGAGTCTGAAGTGCCGACAGAATGGCAAATCTAAGAATATTGTGTAGCAAGAATTATCAGAATTTGGCAATGACTTGATGAGACAAGCAAATTAAAAATGACCTCAGGGTTTTGATTGCCTGAATAGGAAGTATTGAATACAGGAAGATTACTGAAGAATGCATTATGTTAGGATAAGTTGACAATTTGAGAATAATAATAATGAAAAGGCATCGGAGCAGAATGTAGAAATGTCTTGTAACTCAGTAAATGTAGCTCAAGGATTAAAAACGTGTTAAAACTCAATGACTGAATAATTTGTCCAAGGGAATGTGTATAAAAAAACAAAGGGCCTTGCTTGGGTGATTCTCAGCCAATTGGAGACAAGCATAGCATCCAGCAAAGGACCTCCTAAAGAGATATACGGAAAAGTAAAAGTAGAGAGGAATGAAATGTTTAGTTGGAAGACTGCATCAGTGAAGAGAATATGGGCTGATGCACTCGATTAAAGAAAGTGAAATTGGTTAGAAAGGAAGACGATTAGAGAGACAAAGGGAAATAAGTCCTAATTTGACTCAGGTCAGCTTCTGTAAAGAAGCAGCTATAGTGACTGTACCCTGGAGTGGAAGAGGATAAGGATGGGTAGCTACAGGTTGGGGAGTGAACGTTATTACACTGAGAACTATACAAAGGTAAAATGTACTTCCAGGAATGTTTTGTGTAAACAAATGTCTGGACTAGGTCAAAAGGTTTATAAAATATTGCTTAAGAACACCCATCACATAACAGATGTGCTCCCCAGGTGGCGCTAATGGTAAAAATCTCATTTGTTCAATGCAGGAGGCATAGAGACGCAGGTTCGATTCGTGGGTCAGGAAGATACCCTGGAGGAGGGCATGAAAACCCACTCCAGCATTCTTACCTGGAGATTCCCAAGGACAAAGGAGCCTGGCAGGTTACAGTCCATAGGGCTGCAGAGTCGGACACAACTGAATCGACTTAGCATGCCGGCGCATCATGTAATAGGTGCCCAGTAGAAGTTTGTTAAATGAATGGGTCCTGTCTCATCCCTGTCTTATACACATCCTGTAGCTTTTGGTGCATTTTCTGTCATGTACTAACAGGGGACCCTAGTGAAACAGTTATATGGAAATGTAAGCCAGGGGCCATATTGTAAGCAGTTCCTAAGGGATATGAGAGAGAAAAATAGAGGTATTAGGCAAACTCCCCCAAAGTACAGAATCACAGAAGGAAAATTTCTAGAGGCAGAAGGGATCTTGCAGGTCACTGAATAGCCCCACTCTCTGATTACACAGCTTTGGATGTGAGGCCCAGTTTTGTTAAATAACTTACCATCTATGTGTCAAGGTTCCGTTCCAGGAAATTGAAACCACATCAGCTATTTTAAGCATGAAAGGATTTAATATAAAGAATTAAGTGCACATTTAGATTCTTGGAAGGACTGGAAGAGTGACCTTTTAGGCTTGGGCTCCAGGACTAGTTCTCAGAACGATGCAGCTTATTGGTCCACCTGGGCGGCTGCTATTGCTGCTCCAGTCAGGGACGGGGAGAAGGAGCGAGCTAACCTGAACCTTCTTGACTCCAAGAAGTTGCTACTACAGGTGCTCTCTGAGGATACCAAACTGGCAGTACTGCAACCGTACTTGGCTCAGCATCTACACAGCTGGCAACCAGACCTCAGATGTTACTATAGAAAACCCCAGTCCCCACAGTGTCTCCCAAACCACACTTGCCACTTCTGAGTTCAAATCTTACCTGAGTACATCCAATTGGCTTACCCAAAGGCTCACCTGGGAACCTAGAGGCAAGCACACTGGGACTCACAGCTCCTGCAGGAGTATACAACACAAGGATGCTGGAATGGATGTCCACTGTCACATCATCAGATTTACACCCCTATGTCTTCAACTCGGAAAGTAATCACCGTAGCGAGGACATGGGAGGCTTGTCTTGCAGTCCCATTGTTACCATCGAATCTATGTGCACACAAGAGAATTATGTAGATTCAGTTCTTCTTCCAGAAATCACCTTCTGATGTTGAGAGACCTCAAAGTAGGGCAGCCATTTAATTTGTTTAAACTGGGCCACATTTGAAAATGGAGAGAAAAAAACTCGTATTTATGCCAGGATAATTAGCATGATGGAGCAGGGCATGGCAGCTTACTCCAATATTCTTGCCTGGAGAATCCCATGGACACAGGAGCCTGACAGACTACAGTCCATAGGGTGCAAAGAGTCAGACACCACTGAAGTGACTTAGGACTCATGCATGCAACAGGCATGATACAGAACTGTTCCCAAGAAAACAAACTCCAAGCCGAGCTACAAAATACATAAGCTTCTTGATGATCTTCAACCTCCATCAGTTACCACATCTGTCAACACAGATCTTCACTTTACTTTTTGCTCCATCCTCTTTAAAGTTCTGTTCCCCAAGGGTATCAGTACTGTTCAGGTCTTCTGCACACACTATGTCTTTGCCTGGAATGGCCCTCCGTGTATCTCCACATATCTTCTGCGCATCTTTCAAAATCCAGCGCTGCCGTCACCTCCTCTGTTGAAATGTCCTCAGATTCTTCCAGGTTACATGCTTTACGTTGTATGAAAGTATCTGTTTATATTTCTTTCCCATGAAGCTGTAACCACTTCAACGACAGAAACTGGGTTTATTCATTCTTTATTTCTAGACACCAGATCCGATTCTATGTGGAAAAAGTGCTCAAGAAATGTTTGGAAATAGATGGATGGACGGAATCAAGGTAGAGAGGAAAGAAATAGGGAACGAAGCAAACAAGGAACTGAAAGAAAAGGATGTGGAGGGAGGGAAAACGAGAGCAGGAGGAAAGGAAGTAATGAGCCTTTTCTAGTGATTCTAACATTTTTCATTTGTGAGGATTATCCTCATATTACCAATCTATGAAAGGTGAAAAGGTGAAAGTGAAGTCGCTCAGTCGTGTCCGACTTTTTCTGACCCCATGGACTGTAGACTACCAGGCTTCTCTGTCCACGGGATTTTCCAGGCAAGAGTACCAGAGTGGGTTGCTATTTCCTTCTCCTGGGGATCTTCCCAACGCAGGTGTTGAACCTGGGTCTCCCGCGTTGCATGCAGACGCTTTACCCTCTGAGCCACCAGGGAAGGGTCTTTCAAATTAATGAATTGAGATGAAATCTGTTCACACTCACTTAGAAATAGACTTGCTGCCAGTGGTCTGGATTTCCCATCTGATACTTAAAGAAATTATCAGCATTTATTGACTTTGATGACAATTCATTGATCAGTGATTTCATCCCATCTATGTTAATCCATTCAATATGTTATTCCTCAATTTTAGTTGAACATATAAATGTTTAGATTTCTTGCACTCAGACTGCAAAAAGACCTTTAAAATCTAGAAAGACAATTTTATATGCAATCAATACTAGTTTGTACATCAATGAATCTTTCTTGTCTCTCTCTCTCTCATTTTTTTTTTCAGTTATCTGAAGATGATTTCTTTCTTGAGTGAGTAGTTTCATCTTGCTTGTTGTGGCCCTTTTGTTGATTTTAAGGGATGGCCCACAATGAACCTGATTTATAGAATTTATTTCTTGCCTTTGCTTCTGTAACATGACTTCCTGAAGTTCACCCCCAATTTTCTATCAGCTAAATGTGATTTTTTTTTTTTTAAGTCTAGCTCCTAAGTCTCTGGAAAACTCAGTGCAAAATATTTTCAGTGGCTGTTTCAAACATTGTATTCTTTGGACTGTAAAGCAATACCTATGTTTGCTAAGGTTTTAATTTTTTGAAATTGCTCCATGTTTGTGTTAGGTAATAAGCAGATTTGCAAGGGAAGGGTGCTACTCTTGGAAGACACTTTCTCTCTTGTTTACAGCATAGGTCTTTGGCTTAGCCAGCTTGTAATGAACAAAGAAATTCACATTGTTTTATGAGAAAGATGAATAGACATTTTTTTTGGGGGGGGGGATTTACTGAATACTGCTCAGTCTTCAATTTCTCTCCTTTGTATGACACTGTATGTGAAAGGACATAGTCCAGAATACTATCCCATAAAAGTATGATTTTTGTATTAAAAGAGTATTGTCAGGGTTACACTGAACATGTTACTACTACCTGACTTCCATAAGTCCAACTAAATGTATATGGAAATTTTACTTAGAAAACTGTAACTTCTAGCAGTATCAGATCAGTAGGATGCAGTATCTTCCAAAGTTAAACTATGATTTTAGCTGAATAAGAGCAACAGAAGAAACAAACTAGGAAAAAGATTACTGAGATAGAATTTCTTATATTTAAAATGATATAAACAACATAAATAACTTGGGATATTTTTATTATAAACAATATTTATATTAAATATAAATTTAATTGTTACCATCCTTTTCAGAGAACTTTACAGCCTAAGAATAGTTTATTAAAGAAAAGGGAAGGAAAATTAGTGACTATAGCAAGAAGGGTATAGATGGGTTTATCTCTCAGGGTTCTTTTATTTTCAGTTATAGGAACTAACATCGAACTGTCTTTGGCAAGAGTTGTTTTCCAAAGTAGTAAGAGAAGAATATCAGGTGGTAGTATTGTTTAATGACTCACGAAACTGAAAAATCAAGATTTAAAGAATGGTTGAATCCAGAGTCTCAGTGACATCATTGGAATATAACTATTGTCTCCATTAATAATCTTCACTTTCTTCTTATGCTAAATTTAAACCAACAACTCTCCCATGCCCACCCCAAGCACCTTCACTGCTATATTCTGCCAGTTTATAAGCCCAGAAGAGAGAACTTCTCTTTCCTAATAGTTCCAAATAAAACAGTTGTATATCATAGTTTCAGTGCCATGATTTAGGCCATCTGCCCATCCAATTACTAGAGTCAGGGATATGGAATATAGTATTTGGGCATGCCTGGATGAATTTCCACTGCTAGACCTGAGTGTTCAGGGGTGGAGTGGGGAAGTGAAGCCAGGAGGATGTAGATTAATGTAGCTACCTGAATTCCTGGAGAAAGACAGATACCTCACACCTAGAGTTGCCATATATAGAAAATGAAAATATAGAATTCCCATTTAAAATGGAATATTAGATAAACATGGAAGAAATTCTTAGAATCAGGTAGGTCCCATGATAATATTTGGGACATACTTACACAAAACAAATTGTTGTCTATCTGACATTTGAATTAAACAGAGAATATAGTATTTTGTCTGACAAACCTGCCCACACCCAGGCATTTCAGTGATTTTTTCAAGAAATGATTGAAATAGGGCTGAGCAAGCAAAAGTGATGAGTCCACTCCTATAGTAATGAAGAACTGAATGTCAGCAGACATTACTAAGCCAAAAGATTGTAGAGGTGTTCTGTAGGCAAGCAGATTACAGTAAGAGAAGTGAAACATAAAATGCGTGAATGCAAACGGAAAATAAAAGAGACCAACGGAAGACTGTTACTAGGGAATGTGGTGTTCGCAGTGTCAACCACAAATTGGCATTTACCCAGAGCATTGCCAGCAACTGAGCAACAAAGAAAGACATTTGCCATCTGTATCTATGGAGATGGAACCCCATGCCGCTATAGCTGTTGACCTTCACCAACCCCTGAGGGAATTCAGGATGGAATGAGGCACTTTCTGCTCCAGGGAATCTGGTGGGACAGGTCTTTAGATAGTTGGATGTTTTTAGGAACAGATTTTATGATCTCAATCCTTGCATCTCTTCATATCTAGTTCAGTTCAGTCACACAGACATGTCTGACTCTTTGCAACCCCGTGGACTGTAGCACGCCAGGCTTCCCTGTCCATCACTAACTCCCAGAGCTTGCTCAAACTCACTTCCATAGAGTTGGTGATGCCATCCAGCCATCTCATCCTCTGTCATCCCCTTCTCCTCCCGCCTTTAATCTTTCCTAGCATTAAGGTCTTTTCCAATGAGTCAGTTATTTGTATCAGGTGGCCAAAGTATTGGAGTTTCAGCTTCAGCATCAGTCCTTCCAAAGAAGCACTAAATCCCTTCATGGTGACATCAGATCCTCATGACTAACAAAAAACCTTATGTAAAATAAATGCTTCATGGTACTCCCCCTTCACCAAAACCTTGTATATTGACTTTCCCCCACTGCTCCTTGAGAAGCAGTCTCTCAGAGCTATCTGATATGCTGCCTCCCGGGCTGCAGTCCTCATTTTACCCCAAATGAAACTTAACACACAGCTCTCAATTTGTACATCTTTTTTGAGGTTCTTGTTTCATAGTGAAAGAATTCAGAGACAGAGTGGTAAGTAAGAAGTGGATTTACCTAAAGAGAACAGGGCTTCCCTTGTAACTTAGCTGGTAAAGAATCTGCCTGCAATGCAGGAGACCTGGGTTCAATTCCTGGGTTGGGAAGATCCCCTGGAGAAGGGAAAGGCTACCCACTCCAGTATTCTGGCCTTGAGAATTACATGGACTGTATAGTCTATGGGATTGCAAAGAGTTGGACATGACTGAGCAACTTTCACTTTCAGGCTGAGTGTAGACCATCTCAGAAGGTGAGAGAAAAATCCCAAAAATATGACATGGTTAGTTTTTATGGGTTGGGTAATTTTATAGACTAATGAGTGGAAGGATTATTCCAGTTATTTGGGGGAAGAAGCAGGGATTTCCAAGAATTGGGCAACTGCCCACTTTTTGGTCATTTATGGTTAGCTTCTTGATGAAAGTGAAAGAGGAGAGGGAAAAAGTGGGCTTAAAACCCAACATTCAGAAAACTACAGTCATGGCATCTGGTCCCATCACTTCATGGCAAATAGATGGGGAAACAATGGAAATAGTGACAGACTTTATTTTGGGGGGCTCCAAAATCACTGCAGATGGTGACTGTAGTCATGAAATTAAAAGACGCTTGCTCCTTGGAAGAAAAGCTATGACCAACCTGGATAGCATTATTCAAAAGTGGAGACATTACTTTGCCAACAAATGTCCATCTAGTCAAAGCTATGGTTTTTCCAGTAGTCATGTATGGATGTGAGAGCTGGACTATAAAGAAAGCTGAACACCAAAAAATTGATGCTTTTGAATGTGGTGTTGGAGAAGACTCTCGAGAGTCCCTTGGACTGCAAGGAGATCCAACCAGTCCATCCTAAAGGAAATTGTCCTGAATTTTCATTGGAAGAACTGAATGTGAAGCTGAAACTCCAGTACTTTGGCCACCTGATATGAAGAACTGACTCATTGGAAAAGACCCTGATGATGGGAAAGATTGAAGGCAGGAGGAGAAGGGGATGATGACAGAGGATGAGATGTTTGGATGGCATCACCAACTCAATGGACATGAGTTTGAGTAAGCTCTAGGAGTTTGTGATGGACAGGGAGACCTGGCATGCTGCAGTCCATTTGGTCACAAAGAGTCAGACATGACTGAGTGACTGAACTGAACTGAACTGATTGTTAGCTTCAGAACTGTCATGGCACTGGTGGGTGTGTGAATGCATAATGAGGCTCAAGGTCTACCGGAAGTCAGTAATCTGCCATCTTGGATCTAATTGGTTCTAATCAGTTTCTGCCATATCCTGCAGCTATGTCCTTTTTTTTAAAGGTTGTACCCTGACCCCTTCTCTCCTAACTCACTGGGAAGAGGAGGACTTGAAAAGGAGGATTCAGCGATGTGAGCTGCCTATGCAACTTCCGTTTCCCCCTCTTCTTTTATTTTAAGGCCTTCCACTTTCATCTTTTAAAAACAGAATCTCAGTACTATTCACGAACCCATACTTTTCCTAAACATGTACTTCAGAGGAGGTCAGCTTCAGTTGCAAAAGTTGATTTCTTCTATTGGAATAAGACATGTGTGGGTTTGTTCTTATCTTTGAATAATTTTTACATGGCCCTGTGATTCAATGCCAACCAGTGAAACATGTCGTTAAATGTACCAGAGGGCCTCTAGGAAAGATTTTTGCCTACTTTTAAGAAAGACATGCAAAAAGATAGAATTTGTGATACCTGGTTGTGATGGGGAATTGGTGCAGCCATTCTGAAAGCTAATCTGAAGACAAGGCCTGTATATAAAGAATGGCAAGATATGAAAAGATGTTAAGAACTATGTACTTGATATACTGATGAACTGAATAGTCCAGGAATCACCCTACCTCTGAACCTCTTGTAATGCAAATTAATATATTTCCTGATTACTTGGGATGCTTTAAAGTTGTCTTTATCTGCAGCTAAAAACGTTCTAACTGACATATACACATACACAGGATTTTCTGTATATTGGACATTGAGATAACTTTTCTATTTTGTTTGTTTGCCAATGATTACAAACTCAAATCATGAAAACATTTTTTTTCCTACTTAAAAGGTAAGTTTTCTATTTAAAAAATACCATATGCTATCGTTTAAAGTAGTCAGTGAAAACAAAAGCAAACATGTATTTTAGAATTAGAACTTTAGGGAAAAGAAATCATGGAAACTAATATTCATTCAATGGTAATGTCTCTTTTTTAAAAAAAGCAGCAGTTACTTAATGAAACTTCAGAATTGACATCATAATTTGGCCTGAATATACTACTTTGAACTATCATGATGGAATTTCCCAGTTGGTGAAGGGTTCAGCTGCTTTTCACAGAATCCTTTTATATCTTGGTAGAATGGTGTCCCCATATATGTGGAGATGCTGTTACTCTATCTTTTTAGAATCATAACAATAGGTGCTTGGTCACTCAGTCATGTCCAACTCTTTGCGACCCTAAGGACTGTAGCCTGCCAGACTTGTCTGTCCGTGGGATTTCCCAGGCAAGAATATTGGAATCGGTTGTCATGCCCTCATCCAGGGGATCTGCTGGACCCAGAGATAGAACCTCAGTCTCCTGCACTGCAGGCAGATTCTTTACCTCTGAGCTACCAGGGAAGCCCAATAACAGCATACATTTATTTAAATTATATCAGTGGGAAAATCACTATTGAATGATACAAACAGGTCAACACAATAACTTAACTCCTCTCTGCTTCTGACCTTAACAGATGACATGTGTTGGATTTTACACCTATTTTTAGTTCTCATCTTAGGTTCTCCACCTACAGTTGGAAAATCTAGCTGTGACATTCCAGTCACTTCATTTTCACAGCAGGAGTCTGTTCATGAAGAATGCCAAATTTCTCCTTATAGATCCATTCTGTGTTTATTGTTACTGCCAAACATTTTCTTCCTCATTTTCTGAAGTGGAGGCACTACAGAGAAATCTGCTGTGAGACATTTTGGTAAAGTGAATCTTACTTTATCACTCATTATTAACATGACATTAACTTGCTTTCGCAAAAGGAGTAGGAGAGCATGGGGTGGGGGAATATACAGAATAAAATTAAACAGTGTCAATGTCAAACCTATTAAGACTTGATTTAGTGACATATAAAAGAAAACCCACATATGGCCTGTGCGCAATGGAAGTGCTATCCCCCTTACACTTTGTATAACAAAGTCTGATGCTAGGCAGCCCAGGGCTAGGCTGCCAGCTCCTACCCCTAAAAACCTTGGGGTATCCGATTCCTTCTTTATAGCTACTCTACCAAACCAAGTACATGCCTCGAATCCAAGGTTATCTCAAAGAACTCCTGTATCATGTTCATGGGCCAGGCAGCTGGAAGGATTACTAAGTAAAGGACCCAAGGTGCTCACCTACTAAGATGAATCACATTCCTTTGAGGAGCTTGCATAGAAGCCTCTCATAAGAACCATGTCAAGCCATTGAGGTGTAAGCAATACTTTGGTTTATATCTCATTGATTTATCCTAAATCCAGTGTGGTCCTTAGTCACAAGGAAGTCTGCAAGTGACTTTTAGCTGGCTTTATTGCTACCTCACTTAGAATTGCCATTCTTCCTTAGGCATAAGGAACAGCTGTACGGTAGATGATTCTATCATATTCTCTATCATAGTATGATTAAGATTGTATTCCAACCCCAAAGATTCAGAGTTTGATCAGAACTTGTACCTTTCAAGTTTTAACTTTTCCCCCTGTCATTTTTCACATCACAAGATTTTTTTCCAGAATGGGGAGTGACTTCACCAATCTACACTTAGATTTCCTGTAAATATAAGTAAGCATGTAAACATGCCATATTCCATCCTGAAAATGTCATAAGCCCAAATGTTGTAATCCACAAAGCAGATTTTATTCTATTTTACCTATTTGGTGAATTCAAAATTCTGATTTAACACTAAAGATAACTGTATTTGTTATGACTTGATTGGTTATATGTTTGCCTCCAAACACTTCATATTTTCCATAAAAATAGGCTTTTATAATAAAATCATTTTTTTTATGAAAGTTAGTTTATAGCAAGTCAGAAGCTGCAGGGGTACAAAAAAGGATATAATCAAAATGTTTAAAAAATATTAAATTCGTATCAGAGCTTTCAAGCTAAGTTTCAAAACTTACATTTTCCAAAAAGTTTGAAAAATAGAAGACTCACTCTTAAGTGCTAAGGGGGTTGCCTTTGATAATTCTGTGAAGCTTGAAAAGGTACTCTAAGGATTAATTTTTGTCATGAAGTGTGGGAAATAGTAGTAGCACAGTATAGCTATTTCAGGGCCTTAATTATTGATGGCTATATAGACATGAGTTTGAGTAAACTCCTGGAGTTGGTAATGGCCAGAGAGGCCTGGCGTGCTGCAGTCCATGGGGTCCCAAATAGTCAGACATGACTGAGCGACTGAACTGAACTGGTATGTTAAGAGTCTCTGTTTTTCTGCTAATTCTGTTATCACATCAGTCACTTTTGCTATCCAGCTCAGCCATAGCCCTTCAAATCACCCTAAATTCACTTACTTAAGCAGGATGCCAGCAGGGTGTCATGAGAGATCCAGAGTTTGCAAGACCCACCACAGAATGTCACTATAGTTTCACTTCTTAAACTTGCCTATTGACATCCCTGTGATTCTTCGGTCCCTAAAGCAGAAAACAGATCTGATAGGGAGTGTTTGGACATGATTAGCATCATATGTATATGTGTTTTTAGTCGTGTCTGACTCTTTGCCATGCCGTGGACTGTAGCCCGCCAGGCTCCTCTGTCCATGGAATTCTCCAGGCAAGAATACTGGAGTGGGTTGCCTTTCCCTCCTCCAAGGGATCTTCCCAACCCAGTGACTGAACCCAAGTCTTCCACGTTGCAGGCAGATTCTTTACCATCTGAGCTACCACGGAAGCCCAATTAGCATCATATTCACCTTTAATTGTTTTTATTCCTGTATTTATGGGGGCACAAAGAGAATGTCAGAATTAGACACAGAGGTATCTAAAATTTTGTCAAGGTGTGTGTCTGCTTTTTTTATCTATTTTTAAACACTGTGTATTTATTTTTGGCTAGCTGGGTCTTCTTTGTTGCACGCAGCCTTTCTCTCGTTGCAGTGAGAGCGGTTAGTTAGTCTTGGTTGTGGTGCACAAGCTTCCAATTGCACTGGCTTCTCTTGTTGTGGAGCTCACACCCTAGAGTGCAGGCCCAGTAGTTACGGCACACAGGCTTAGTTGCCCCATGGCATGTGGGTCTTCCCAGACCAGGAGCCAAATCCATCTCCCCTGCATTGGCAAGTGAATTCTTAACCACTGGACCACCAGGGAAGTCTGTGTGTCCGCTTTTAAACTTTAAAGCTTTATAAAAGCATCAATTATTAACAATAGGTATGCTCTAATACCCTCACTGGGATTCCCAGGTGATACCAGTGGTAAAGAACCCACCTGCCAATGCAAGAGACACAGGAGATGCAGGTTCAGTCCCTGAGTTGGGAAGATCCCCTGGAGAAGGAAATGGCAACCCATTGCAGTTCTTGCCAGGAAGATACCATGGACAGAGGAGCCTGGTGGGCTACAGTCAATTGAGTTGCAAAGAGTTGAACACGATTGAAATGCCTTAGTAGGCACACACGCCCACAATACCCTGATTAGGTCTACTTAGTGTGTAACCCATGGACACTTCCACAAGTTTAAGCTTACGTAATTGTTTATGACTACAGGACACAAATTCAGCTTCATTCTGAATATGAATCTGGTACAACTGTGTAATTCCCAGAATTAACATGTAAAGAATTTTTAACTTTCTCAGGGTCTGCCAGACATGAGTACGCAATAAGTATGCATTGAGTGAAGATCAGTGCTATTTCTAAACTAACTCTTTCCAACTTGGTATTAGGTTTTTAATCTACTAAACAAGTTTATCTCATTGGTGGTTTAGTCACTAAGTCGTGTCCGACTCTTGCAACCCTGTGGACCATAACCTGCCAGGCTCTTCTGTCCATGGGATTTTGCAGGCAAGATTGAATTTAATCCTAATTTTAACTGGAAGTAAGCATTCTAGAGTCTCCTCTGCTTTATCTACTTTGTGCTCCACAAGAGATACTGTTACCCTTATTCGTTCTAAAGTTTTCAGCATTTCATATTTTCCTTTACTATTTCCAGATTTTTTTCTCACCATTATTTCAAAAGAAATATAACCATTTCATTTTTGATACATAAAATAAAATGTAGGAAGCTTTAAAGATGCTTGGGGCTGGTGCACTGGGACGACCCAGAGGGATGGTACAGGAGGGAGGCGGGAGGGGGGTTCAGGATAGGGAACACGTGTATACCTGTGGCGGATTCATGTTGATATATAGCAAAACCAATACAATATTGTAAAGTTAAAAAATAAAAAATAAATAAAAGAAGTAAAAAAATAAATAAATAAAATGTAGGAAGGTTTAAAAAGTGTAGAAATCTTCTCTTAACAGGAAATCATCATCACCACCATAACCATCATCATAGTAGTAGTAGCAGAACTATTTGTTAAGCACTTATGACTAAGTACTTAGACACTATTTTTACTAACATTAATCAGAATCACAGCAGCTCTGCAAAGTAGGTATCATTATCCCATTTTACAGATGAGAAAACTGAGGCTCAGAGAGGTTAGTTTTAAGTAAAATCATACTGCTAGGATGTGGCACTGCCAGGATTTGAAGCCAGGTGTATCAGGTCATTATATTGTAATGTAGATATACTAGGAAAAATTCATTATGAATGAAGATATTTCACAGCCTCAGAACAATTTGTAATTAATGTGGAGGTGTATAAATAAAATCACCAGAAGTTATTCCACTACTGTGTTTTTTTTTTAAATGTTTGACATTTGGCCACTTTAGGAATCCCAGAAAAGAACATTGTACAGCACAGGAGGAAATAGGGGCAGAAGTGTTCTTGATTGAATAAAAGCAATGGTTGAAAGAAAAAGACTTCCTTCTTGAGTTCCTCATGCAATGAAAAAATAGATTCTCTTCTCTTACCAGAAAACCACCAATTTGAGGAGGGATGCAAAGGCCAAACCAAAGATGCCTTACTTAGAGCAGGATGAACTGTCCTTCTGAAATAGGTATTCAGCCTTCTTCATTAATGCATCAGACTTAATGACATGATGAGTTTACTGGGATATTTCCATTGGAGGCTGTCACTGACAGTTCTGCCAAAGAGAGCCATTTTTAGAACTGGGAGTTTGTGTATGAATTTCCTATTTGTACACTGGCTATCACATTCTCAAGTGTCTGAAGAGACTGAGGTTGAATAGGAAAGTTGTTTGCAGGTGTAGTCTTCTGCTCTCAGTGTGGGTTTACAGCTCTTAAAAACAACTTTTGAGGAAAAGCTTTCTGTTTGATGTGGATGGTGGCGAGAGTTATGTACATACCGTGGAGCCAATGTGATTCCCTTATGAGGAGAAAATTCCCAGCTAATGATCTAGCATTTGAGCTTGGGTCAAAGTGAGTTACAGTCTAGTTTTCTAACCTGAGTAGTCATATTCAGAGCCTCTACTCATACTTATAGGGGAGGGTGCTGCTGCCTCTTTATATTTTTTAAAAGTGGAAAGAGTGTGAGTGAAACCTGTACTTCTGCAATTCAGTTCCCATGTGGCTAAGGCTTGGTCATCAATCTTCTTGACCAAGAGACACCACATTTTCCCCCTCAACTTTACTAAAACCACAGAGGTGGAGAGGAAAATGTCTGTTCATTAATGTCAGACACCAATTCAAATGGCTTACAGGCCTCAGTACAACATTAAATAAGCCTTCGTATAAAACATGGGTCAGAATTGGTTCTTTCAAACTTGTTTTTAGATATGTGACTGTTTTAGTCATCAAGGCAGTATGTAAAATAAAATCCTTTCCAGGTTTTATATATTTGAAATGGGAATGAGGATTCTTTCAGTTCTATATTAGCAGTTTTCATTAATATCTTTTTTAGTATTTCAAGAATATATTTTATTTTTTTAATGCACCAAAGCATTTTCTTCACCAAAACTATGATAATCGAAATCTGAGACAATTAGAACCTAAAAATGCCTCTCTTACTCTCTTTCTCTCCAGGTAGGTAGGTAAGTAGATAGAAAGATATTCTAGAGATATGTATGCGTATGGCTATCTGTATATCACTCTGTCTGTGTCTATGTATATGTATATCTATTTGGAAAGTAAAAAACTTAAATTCCTTCCACAGCATAAAATAAAATTTTTGTAGTTCTATTTTTCTTATAGTTAATTTGGTGACTGATTTTTTAACTTAAGTATCTCACAGATTCAGATATATATCTATCAAAGCAGGTTGCTATCCAGATGAAGGCCAGTAAAATGTGGAAGACCTATAGTGTCCGCCTAGCAGCATTCATTAGAAAACCATACTTATAAAAAAATAAAGTAATATTTGGTGACTGATCATCATACCACTAAATGCTCTTGTGTTGCTGTGCTACAATTTTATTTTTAAGCTGAGGCTACTGGAAAAAGAAGTGATTTAGACTTATGTGATACAAATCCCATAGTCCATGATAAAAGTAACTTAAGCTAACCACTGTAAACTTATCAATCTGTGACACTGAAATTAATAGCCTCCATTTATTTAATAATTGCTTAGCCTGCACATGTTCTGTACCCCCACTTCCTGTGCTCTGCACCAAGGGTACAGCTGGAGGAAGTCCTCTGTTCCTCCTGCAACCATCCGTCTGGCTGGTGGCACTGCTTTCTGTGCAGGAATACTATTTTGCCCTATGTTGTTCATTGTTGAGTTTACAGGACATCTGTCTGATCATGTGTATGTGCACATTATTGAAGGCATAAACTGACCAGCAGCATCTTGGTGACTGTGGATGATAATGATAGGCCCCCAAGAACATCCTTTTTTTTGTAAGAAGTCCTTAGAAGGCCCATTGGGAAAACTGAAATGCCTGGATTCCTTTTGTTTCTTAATAGAGTCGGATCTGGAAGGCCTTGATGATCTAGGTACTGTTTACAGCAGCATTGACCAGCAGCTGAATGAAACCATGAGGCGCCGCAGACATGCAGGAGAAAATGATTACAACATCGAGGTACTGCTGGGAGTGGATGACTCTGTGGTCCGTTTCCATGGCAAAGAGCACGTCCAAAACTACCTCCTCACCCTGATGAACATTGTGAGTAGTGACTCCCTTTCTGAGGCTTTTTGATCTTTTAATTCACTTCTCCTGTTTTGCTCTGGTCTTTTGGAAACCTCTATGAGGTCTTCCATGACTACACCCCGCATTCAAAATGTGTACGAAACTGCATTCAATTCAAATATTGATCTACAGATTTAACATACAAGATGCAAAACTAAAGGAAACATGAAGTGAAATTTTCTTTTGCGTGATCAACTATTGATCCATTGTCACCAAAGAGAAATCTTAAATTTAAAAAATTATAATGGGCTGGAATTATAATATCAACTATGGTTTTCATTTGGTTCTGGGGATAATCAAAACTCTCAGGACTGTCCTCCTGACTTGATGTGGACCATGAAGAATGAGATGGATCTTTCCAGCATCATTTTGCATCCCAGGATGATGAGGAATTATTTAGGCCTAATAACTCTGTGTGCATGCTTGCTTTTAGAGCTTTTGGATAGAGTAATATTTTTCACCATGATGCAGTTGAATGTAATATACATACAACGCACAGTCAACTCTTGGCACAGTGCTGCCCTGCAATTATAAAGGACTCTAAATTTGTTCTCTACGTCTTCCTTATCAGCCTTAATCTTATCCAGAAGAAATTTAGCCATCAAACTGATGTCCTTTTTTCCCAGGTGAACTGGCACAGAGCAGTTGAGGAGAAATAATACATAAGTTACCTACTTCTAAAAGATAACTAAGATAGTAGTATGCTCTGTTTTATATGTTTTATCTCCTGGAATGATAAAATACCATATTACTCTGGCAAATGTATTGCCTAAGCCTATTCTCTCTTTCAGCTTTTGACTTTTAGTGTGATTTCTTTGGGTACCTTGCCTTTTTTCCATGCTTAAGATTAGATTTCCAACAATTCTTAATTTTATTAATCATGATTTTATTTATTCTAATATTTAAGCCAATATGTTAAACATATATTCTGTTCATTAGATGCCAATGTATAAAATTCTACATATGTCTCTGTGAAATGGAAAATAGTGTAGAAACTCAGATACATGTTTATTTGTTCGCTGGCACAGATCCCAGTTATGAAGACTGCTTAGCGCACAGAAAACAAATTCCCCTGGAGATGCTACTTTTATTAATTCTTGCATCATTCATTGTGTCCCTGGACTGCTTTCTTCTACACTAGGGAGGCAGTCAGTCAGGATAGACTTGTTAGTAAGGCGCTTGGAGTAATTCCACAGAGATTTGTCACAGTCTTTGTCCTCACAGTACTTATAATTTAGTCAAAGATAAAAGTGATGCAAAAAAATGCAAAGGTTGAGCAATAAAAGGCATTCTATTATTAAGACATATCAGTAGGCACTGTATTGTAAGTTCTTTAAGACTTTAGAGGGAGCAGCTGTGAAGTGTTGAGATTATCAAATTGGGACTTAGGAGGCAGAGGCTTTAGTTCTAGCTATGTTCCTGGTTGATTTTGTGACCCTAGATAATCATGTCCCTTCCTGGGATTTAGTTTCTGTATTTATAAAATTAAAAGATGGTACAAGATGTAATAATCCTCTAATCCATCAGGAAGCTTCAGGTTAAAGTAGGTCTGTAGGGATTTGTTTCCTGGATTTTTAAAAAAATTTGCTTTGTTTTTCAAAGGGCACATGGGATTGTCAAGGTTTTCTAGACAGACTCTGTTGACAGGAAAGTAGAAATGGCTATAGTATATTCACCACACAGTAAGCTGAGGTGTCAAGGAATACACAAGACTGCTGCATTTTTGGTTTTATAACCATTGCCAAAGATATTTTGTTTTTAAGACCATTAAAAAAGTTAGGTAATAGGCTGAGTCTTTTATCTCCAATACTAGAAATTATTCTAAAGCTAATCGAGCATCAGAGAATGGAACTGGAAGAGGGAATATAATTTTTAAAACTGAAGTTCATTGCATCTGAAGTAATTAGTATATGTAGAGGTTTTTAGGAGGTAATAATAACAGTCCCCCCTCCCTTCCCAAGTTCAGAATTGACTGAATGATAGGCATAGTGAAAAGGCAGATGAAAAATAAATAGTTTTATTATTGATAAGAGCTGAATTACACATCATTTAAATGTATAGCCACAAATATTTTTCTTATTCTCAATTAGTTGAGAGCACTTTGTCCCAGCTCCTGCCACCCAGGAACATTTGGCAGTGTTTGGTAGGGAAGATCCCCTGGAGGGGGGCATGGAGAATTCTTGCCTGGAGAATCCCATGGACAGAGGAGCCTGGCAGGCTACAGTCCATAGGGGTCACAAAGAGTTGGAGACAACTGAAACGATTTAGCATGCACCGAGGCATTTTTGGTTATCATAACTGGGAAAGGAAGCTCTGCCACCACTGAGAGATGCCAGGGATGCTGCTAAACAACTACAACATAAAGGGCAGCTCTACACAGTAGAGAAATATGAATTATCTGGTCTAAAATGTCAACAGTGCCAAGGTTTAGAAATCTTGTTAAAAATTAGACAGTCTTGCTCACAACCCTCTATCCCCAACCCCCAATTAAATCAAAGGTTTAATAGAAAACCCTTAATTTCAGGTTTTCAATTAAAGTTGAAACTCAGTAATTTCAGATTTCCTTTGTAGGACTGGTAGAGAGCTGTAAGCATGAGAGACTGAAGACTGAGTCTCTTCCTTCCCTCCCTACGCTCCCATTGCTCTGTTGCAGACTGTTATATCTGTAATACTGAAATGAGAATGCCCTGTCTCAAATTGATCAATTAAATAAGAGTGGGAGAAATGAAAAAAAAACAATAATGATACTCTAATGAAACTATCTCTTGGAAATTTGAAGCAAAGAAATAAGTTGGGTTTTTTGTTGTTGTTTTCCATGACAAGTTTGGAATAATTAGTAACTCCTATGCTAGCCTTGTTTTATGGCTTCCCATGGTTATCTAAAATCATGGCTCTCCAAACTTGAGCCCTACCCAAATATAGAGGCTTTCTTTACATGTCACAGGGGGCTTCCCTGGTGGCTCAGACAGTAAAGCGTCTTTCTGCAATGCGGGAGACCCGGGTTCGATTCCTGGGTCGGGAATATCCCCTGGAGAAGGCAATGGCACCCCACTCCAGCACTCTTGCCTGGAAAATCCCACGGACGGAGGAGCCTGATAGGCTACAGTCCATGGGGTCACAAAGAGTCAGACACGACTTCACTTTCACTTTCGCTTTCACTTTACATGTCACAGAGGTTCAGGCAGAAACTATAAAAGAAAACTGACAGCAAAAAGTCTATTCTTGCATTGATTTGGGGAGAAATGGGGGGTTTCTAGCCAGGTGGCGCTAATGGTAAAGAACATGCCTGCCAATGCAGGAGAGGCAAGAGATGTGGGTTCAATACCTGGGCGGGGAAGATCCCTTGGAGAAGGGCACAACAACTTGCTCTAGTTTTCTTGCCTGGAGAATCCCATGGACAAAGGAGCCTGTTGGGCTACAGTCTATTGGGTCACAAAGAGTCAAACATGACTGAAGCGATTTAGCATGCATGCACGTGTCCCTGTGATAGAGAAAAGATCACAGTTTCCTTTAGTCTGGTTTGGCACCTTTAACTTAGTTAACTAGTCAGCAGATACAATCTTCTTTTAGTTTACCTGATAGTCAAATATAGTTTCCGTACCCAAAACCAGGTGATATTTAGCATGCCATTCCTGAACCAAGGGAGTACTGTTAGGTCCCAGTGATTTGCTTCATGGTTGTCTCTTTAATTTAAACTGAACACCTTTTCAAAGGAATGTTCATATTTATCTCATACTTTATTGTCTTGGAAAGAGTTCTTAAATTATTAAATGTTAAACATCTGTGTAATGAAAGAATGGATAAGTGAACAAATGAGTGTAAATAACAGAGGTAGATTGTGAACAGACAGAAACTTTGGATTTGAAATAAGAGGATATAAATGACATGAAGGCTTTAATCAGTTTAACAATATAATAAAAGAAGTGTTTAGAAAGGAATTTAGCATTTGGTCATGTCAATATTTTTTCAAGTATATTGCAAAATGGAAAATTATTGTGACTTTTTTTTCCCTAGAGGAGACAGAGGCTTAAAATGTCAATAAAATTGAGGTAAATTTTTACAGTTATTTGAAGTTAGTAAAACAATCTGAGATAATGATAATACAATGATGGTAATCATTAAAAGAAGACAAGGAAGGGGCTTCCTTGGCAGCCCGATGGTGGAGATTCTGCATTTCCAATGCAGAGGAAGCAGGTTCTATCCCTGGTTGGGGAACTAGGATCCCATGTGCTGCATGGCCAAAAAACAAAAGACAATGACTAGCTTCTGTGTTGGTGAACACATCACAGTGCTGGGAGGGTGAGGGCCTGGAAAGAGCATGGAAGCTCTGTACCTCTCCCCGCAAACCTTGCCTTCTGCATCTCTTACATTTGTCTGTTCTTAAGTTGTATCAATCATTTAAAAATAAATATGTAGGAGATGCAAGACAATAATGGCAAGGCAAGATAGTCTTGAGTCTAGCCTGCCCCTAGCACTATATGGTAGGAGACCTTGTACAAGAGCTAACTTCTCAGTTTCCTCACTAGGAAGATGACAATAGCGGTGGCTGTGCTCACGCGAAAATTCTAAAGAAGAAAGGAGAGTGTGAGCATAGAACGTCTAGAACTGAGAAGGAGCCTAGCAGACGGCCAGCTGACACTGGCTGTAAAGAACTCAAAGCTCTTCCCACAATTTGCTTTTCCCCCTAAGTTCTACAAAGGGAAGCAGAAGGCTCATCATGTGATGTGAAGAAAGATGACATGCTTGCAAGTATCTGCCATGAATCATTGACAGGCACAGGGCTTGCCCCAAAACAAAACGGCAGTTTTGTGAGGGATTTAAACAAGGGCGGCACAGCCCTCACCCCTACTTGATGCCCCAGTTTTCCCAGAATCTCAGAGAAGAAAACATCAAAGGATTTGCTTAGGGTGATGTCTGGAGTCTAGGATGGAGCCCATCTCAGCACCCAATCTCATGAGCCTTTTGCCACCTATAAGCCAGGACCAGAATCTGGAGAGAAAGGGATGCAGACCTCACTGAGCTGATTTCATTGTCAATATTAACCTGGAGTGGGGGTAGGGACAGGCAAAAAACCCTTCCTGGGACCATTTTCTCCAAAAATTAAGAGTCTTGCATTTTATTGGGGGAGGTGCAAAAAAGCCTATTGTGTTCAGGGAACAGACAAAGACCAGTGACATCTTAAAGAGAAAAAGTCTACCCCAGTATTTAGGGCAGAAGAAAACCTTGGGGGAAAGCAACTTTCATGCTGTGAGAATACTCAAGCATCTCTGTGGTGTGGCTCATTTGATGAAAATCAGATACTTCTGGCCAGAAGCCAGCATCACTGCCATACATACAGGAAATCCACCTTCCAAGTGGCATCCTTATAGCAGGTGGTGCTAATGGTAAAGAACAAGCCTGCCAATGCAGGAGGCACAAGAGACGCGTGTTCAATCCCTGGGTGGGGAAGATCCCTTGGAGGAGGAAATGGCAATCCATTCTAGTATTCTTTCTGGAAAATCCCATGGACAGAGGAGCCTGGTGGGCTACAGTCTATGGGGTCCCAAAGAGTCGGACGTGACTGAGCATGCATGCTCTAGACCCTAATCAAGACTTCAGGTGAATAGACCCAGCTGACACCTGACTTTGACTTCATGAGTAAAACCAAGCTGGGACCACCCAGCCAAGTTGTTCCCAAATTTCTGACTCGTGGAAACTGTGAGAGAATAAATGATTGTTTCTGCTTTAACAAAGTAGAAGAAGGAAGAGAAGAAGATAGGTTATTGGGAGGTAGGAAGGTGAAACTTCAAGTTCTATTTAATTTTAACTCCAGTTAATCATAGTTTAAGTATAACCAAGAAAAACATTTGAAACATAAGTCAAGAGTAATGTTAAATAGCTTTGGTTTATCTGCTATTTTAAATTAGATAGTTGCCACCTTTTGACACAAATATATTTCCTTTGTTTTAGGCCCTTATTGCCTAATGATAGCGTGTGTGTGCTTAGTCGAGTCCAACTCTTTGTGACCCCATGAGCCCCCTAGGTTCTTCTGTCCATGGGGATTCTCCAGGCAAGAATACTGGAATGGGTTGCCATGCCCTCCTCCAGGGGATCTTCCCAAACGAGGGATCCCAAACCATGTCTCCTGCATTGCAGGCAGATTTTTTACCATCTGAGCCACCACGGAAGTCCAAGGATACTGGGTCTGTAGCCTATCCATTCTCCAGGGGATCTTCCCAACCCAGGAATCGAACCAGGGTCTCCTGCATTGCAGGCAGATCCTTTACCAGCTGGGCTACCAGGGAAGTCCAATGGCAGTGATAACTGTGCAAATGAGCATGCTAAAGTTCTTTACGTGATTTGTCATGGAAATCTTGGGATTTGGACACTGGAAAGACAGCTCACTGAGTTAACACTTTGCTCTGGGGTCTCAAGTGAACAGGCGCCAGGTGATTTTACTAAGATCCCTTAAGAGGAAACATGCCCTCCACTGAATCCCCAGCGTCTTTGCAAATGAGTCAGTGAAAGTGAGAATCTCCATTGCCTTCCATCTATGTTTATTTTTAACTCATCCTCTTTCATAGAACTCGAAATTTCTCCCAGACTCATCTATAAAGAAAAAACAAACAGATATGACTGTATTTTAAAACAACATGAGGAGCCATCAGAATAATTTAAATTGAGGGGCGTTCTACACAATAACTGACCAGTACTCTTCAAAACTATCAGAGTCTTGAAAGAAAAACTGAGGAACTGCCCCAGATTTAGGAACACTAAGAAGATATGGCAACCAAATGTCATAGATTGGATCATAGAGCAGTAAAAAGGTTTGTGGAACACTTGATAAAAATTTAAGTGACTCTTTAGGTCAGTAGATTGTATCACATTAAAATTAATTTTCTAAATTTGTACTGTGTACTGTAGTTATGATGAATGCTAGCATTTGAAGAACTTGGGTCAGGGGTGTATGGAAATTCTTTTTTCTGTATTTCCAATCTTTTATGTAAGTCTGAAATTACTTCAGAATGAAGTTAATGAAAAAAGTCAATGCATTAAAAGAACACCTGATCTGATGTTTTGTCCTGTTTCATTTATTGTGTTTTTAACTTTTAAAGGATATAATATAAAATGCTATTTTTTAAGAGACTTCAAATATGGGTAGAGATGGGTTGTCAGAGAAAGTGATTTATGTGTTTTTGCTTAAACACAATAGGAAAAAAATATGCAATGAATATATGATACAATAGTAAATAAAGTCAATATTAAAATATTAAAACTCTTTACTCTTAAACATAAACTTTCATTAAAGCATAGCTGACATATAATAAAATATGCATTTTAAGTGTAAAGTTTAATAACATTTTATTAAAAATTATTATTTTTTGTTTCAGCATAGTGTTCTTGCACATACTTTCAGAGTTTAGAGCAAATAAATTGAAGCTTGCCTATCCTTCCTTTTCTCAGTAAATGACTCTCTTAATGCAGCCACTTATTCAAACCAGAAACCTTCTAGTATAATAGAGGTGTTTCCTCACTTGTGGATATACTTTACTAGGGGAAATTAGATTTGTAAATTATTATGTATAAAATCATCTAGAAAGGGCTAATTGACTGAAAGCAAGTATTGATTCTGTGCTGTGGGGGAAGAATACTAGGGTTGTCTTTGAACTAGAGGTATGAAGAAGAAGTATGCTTGAATGTTAGAAGTTAGATCTTTGAAGATGAACAACAGGGACTTCCAGTCAGAGAAGATGGTTGAATATTCAAAGTTCCAAATAGATGCACAGCATATATTTGAATTTGACTACATACACATTACATTAAAGGAGATTAATGTAAAATAAGAAAATGAACTTAGATAGCAATTATAGAACTTTCCAGAGAGGTTGCTCCTCTTTGTTTACTTCTGCTTATAGTTTCTTAGCCAACAATGGATGGGTATTTACTATGTTTAATACACTGGGAGAATATAAAGAAATTCTTTGTAGATTAACACCAGGAAGCACAGATTTTGGTAAAGATGATGAAATGAAGACCACTCTTCTAAATGTTAGTTTGATTTGAAAGAAGTAGAAGCTGATGCTACGGGATCATGCCATTTTTTGCTGTTGTTGTTCTGGAACTGGTTAACTTTTACCAAATTATTAAGTGAAAGTCAAAAGGACATAAAAGCCATATGTTCCATCTACTGTAATCCTTTTAGAAGCTAGAATTTCTCTCAGCCACTGCAACACCTAACTAGTACTTACCATTTGTTTTGACTCTGGGAATCATTTTCTTTCTTTGCATATTCACTTTTACACATTTTGGTGATAAAGGGTGATGGCATTACTATCTTATTGTTATTCTTTCTTTGTCTCATGCAAAGCTTTCCTTTTTATTATGTGTTAATATCTCTGACAGGATAAAGAAAGGTTAAAGAAGTATTAATATTCTAATATTGACTAAGATTAACCTACCTAATTTGTTTCAAAAAGCAACCCAGAAAGTAGATCCTGTGTTGGTTTTCACAGTCGTATTAAATTGGTATCAGAATTTGAAGTCCACATATATTGGGACTAGTAAACAAAAATAGCACATGAGTATAAGTTGTGTAAAAGTGAATCTATTCATTAAACATTTATTCAACTATCAGTCCATGATTCCTGCCCTTAAGAATCTTATGAAAGAGAAAATCAAGAATCATGGAATTTCCCATTTGGAAGTACCATAAGAAGCATATTATTATTATCCCTTCATTTTATAGATGAGGAAATAACAGCACATATATTCTGTACTATATTGCTTACAGCAGTTATGTTGGTCAGATGAAATTAAATGTATTGGCTTCAGAAAACCTCATCTTTCCACAATTTCCATTGTGTTCAGAACCAAGGCTATGGGTAGAAGATATCATGGCAATTAAAATCCATCTCTGGTGCCTTTGTTCTTTGTTGTCTCCAAACTTTCTTCCCATTGTTCCGTCCTCCCCCTTCATCTCCATTTTTCTTTTATGGTAATATTTCATTTATCAAGATCAGGGTCAGCTGTCAGCTCCTGTGAACCTTTCACAAATCATCCCCTTCTTATTATAAAATGTTTGCATTCCTGGCAGTAGCTCTCTGATAGGTTGTTTGCTCCTTGAGTACAGTTACTATGCATTTTTAAGCTTCATGCTGCTGCTGCTAAGTCGCTTCAGTCGTGTCCGACTCTGTGCGACCCCATAGACGGCAGCCCACCAGGCTCCCCCATCCCTGGGATTCTCCAGGCAAGAACACTGGAGTGGGTTGCCATTTCCTTCAATGCATGAAAGTAAAAAGTGAAAGTGAAGTCACTCAGTCCTGTCCGACTCTAAGGACCCCATGGACTGCAGCCTACCAGACTCTACCGTCCATGGCATTTTCCAGGCAAGAGTACTGGAGTGGGGTACCATTGCCTTCTCCTTTTAAGCTTCATATTTACATCTAAAATAGTGTCAGGGCTTCCCTGGTGCTAGTTGTAAAGAACCTGCCTGCCAGTGCAGGAGACTTAAAGAGTTGCAGGTTTAATCCTTAGGTCAGGAAGATCCCCTGGAGGGAGGACATGGGAACCACTCCAGTATTCTTGCCTAAAGGATCCCATGGACAGAGGAGCCTGGCAGGCTACAGTCCCCAGAGTCGCAAAGAGTCCGACACGACTGAGTGACTTAGCACACACACATGCAAAACAGTGGCAGCCACATAGTATATATCCAATAAAAGTGTAACTCATTCAGTATTTTAGCAAATATTTTAATGCTGTGTACCAAGTATTTAGTTGGGAACACAAAAGACATTTCCTGTTCATATTCAGATTAGAGATTGGTGGGGAAATCAAGCAAGCACATCAAAGATTATGATAAGAGCTCTACAGGGAACCAACAGTTTGCTTACAAAGGGAATAACAGGGCTAACGGGCGGTAGGGACAGTCTTCTCCCAAGAAATGATGGTTAAGTTGAGATTGAAAATAGAAGAAAGAGCCATTGAACAAGAGCAAGTGTTTTAGTTATAAAAAGAAAGCCACTGTGGCTTGAGTCTATCATTCAAGGAGTCAGGTGGAGCTTGAAGAAGAGGGCAGGCATCTTTCAGGTCATGGGAGGAGACTGAATTCAATTTTAAGAGAATTAGTGGAAAGTCATTGAAAGCCTCTTTCTGTGTTGTAAAGAATAGATGGCAGTGATCTAGGGACAATGAAGACAGATCAATTAGAAATCAATTGTAGATGTCTAGGCAGATGATAGTTTACTGGACAATGAGGATTGCAACAGTAAGGGAGTGTTCATAGTAGAGTGGCTTCCCAGGTGGCAGGAGACTTGGGTTCATTCCCTGGGTCAGGAAGTTTCCCTAGAGAAGGAAATGCCAACCCACTCCAGTATTCTTGCCTGGGAAATCCCATGGTCAAAGGAACATGGTGGGTTGTAGTCCATGGGGTCACAAAGAGCAGGACAAAACTTAGTGACTAAACAGCAGCAGCAGCAACATTCATAGTATAATCAATAGAGTTTGTCAGTGGATCAAATAGGGAGCTCAAGGGAAGGGAGGAATCCACCCTGATTTACACTTTTCTGGTTTGAATACTACTGGATAATGGGGCCATTCACATAGATGGGGTAGCCTATTTAAAAAAACAAAAGATTGTGTAGAATCAAGGCTTCAATGCAATCTTTGAAGATATTAGAAATAATCTAGTTTCAGGTCTAGATTCAGAAGAATGATTTAATGTCTTTAAGAATGGGGGTTTATACTACTGGAGAAGGAAATAGCAACCCACTCCAGTATTCTTGCCTGGAAAATCCCCTGGACAGAGGAGACTGGTGGTCTGCAGCCAATGGTGTCGCAAAGAGTTGGACACAACTGATCAACTAGCACAACATTTAGCCTTTGCTGTGTGCCTGTTCGTGATGTTAAATGCTTCACAAGAATTATAGAAAATTCTTCAACTATAGGTTCATTTTCAGTCCTGGTTTGTAAATTAAGAGATTGAAATGTAAAGAACATAGGTGATCTTTCCAGAGTCACACAGCTAAAGTGTGTCACAGTCAAGACTTGAGCCTGGATAGATCCTTCTGCCTTCAGAAACCATTGCTCTTCCTCCGTAGGCTTTACTGCCTCTTGTCACAAAGTTGATGCATTATTGTAAAAAAAAAAGTGAAGTCGCTCAGTCATGTCCCCGTTGCCAAATAAAATTCTGATGTCTTTACTTGTTCTTTTATCTTGTTAGAATACCATTCAAGTCACTAAAATTGAGAATTCAATTACTTGTGTGATTGAATCAAATCAGCTAGCAATCTAGTTGAAGATTCTCCCTAACTGGATGATAAAGCAGATTCTGCAGTTGGAGGAGGGGGAAGGGGGGTATTTTCCTTCCGTGTGCCCGAAGTTTCTCGTTAACAACACTTTGTGGTGGCAGGTATCTCTGTCATTTGCTAAGATCTGTGAGGTGATCTGGGTCTGATGTGCCTATTAAAATGTTCAGTGCCCTGCAGAGAATTGAGTCAATCCCTTAATCTCAGGATTTACCAAGAGAAAACAATTCATTTAAAAAAGGGTAACTCCCTTTTTTAAATGTGTGAAAAAAAAAATCTTGTACTTCCAAGTAATCATTAATAATTAAGAGCATTCAGTTTTCTCATGTACTAAAATTGGCCACCTATGATGGACAATGAACTGGGAATTCATAAATGTATTTTGCTGGATATGGCAAGCTTCCCTACCTAATACTTTTACGGGAAAATGTATGCTCCCGGAAGTATGCTAATCCTAACAGAGCATTAATGGACTTATTTAAGGATTAGCAAACTAATGTGGTTATTGGTTGCTTAATGATGATTCAATCCCTTCACTGCTTTTAATTTCTTAGCTAGTGTTTCTGAAAATGCTGAATGTGAGTTCGAGGCAGATTTATCTGGGGAGTATACATGTTCAGGCAACTTGAGCAAATCATGTAGCAGTTCTGTGATTTGGGTTATTGTCTTTAATTATCTTTAATCCATTCTTTATATTTGAATTCACATTAGCACTCCACACATTTATTTACCTAGCAGACATACCCGAGTCTTGTTAGATGCTAGGGAGGCAAAAATGAATACAATTTAGCTCCTTTTTCACAAGAAGCTAACTCTAGCAGTGAAATAAACAAATCAAGAAGTAATAATAATAAAATGTGATAGTTTCACATTTTATAAATAAATAGTTTCACATTTTAAAATAATAGTTTCACATTTTATAATAAAATGTGAAGAGATTCAGCCACAAAATACTGTGTAAACATTAACTGAGAAGGAGGGGATGTGGTTTGGCAAGTAACATTACTGACGAATGAAATCTTCATAGAGGATGTGTCATTTGACTTGAAACTTAGAGAATGAATTAGCATTTCCCTGCTAGAAAAAGAGAAGATGGGTTTTGGAAGATGGGGAACAGATTTTATAAAGATTTTAAAAGTGGTAGCTCATGATGTCTTTGGAGCTACTGGAGATGGAGATGGCAGAAGGTGAGGCTGGGTAAAGAATCTGAGGCTGCCTGTAGAAAAATGTGTGTACTATGCTGAGGAGTTTGAAATTCACGGTGCTAATGAAGAAGGGTTTATGAAAAGGATTTTAAAGATTAGTCTGTGTTTTGAAAAGAGAATTCAGGATAAAATTGAATGATTTGGAGGAAGAGACTCTGTTAGACATTGTGCTATGAACATAGACATATAGTATTACTATATAAGTGCCCAAATTAGGGGACAAAATGTAGTCCATCTGGCTTCACATTCCTTGTGATTTATACTGTCCCTCCCTACCTCAAAAAACTTACTGTCCCCAATGTGGATCGAACACATAAGGTCACAGAGACAGACTGGAGTAAGCACACATCATTTCAGCCACCCCTTGTATAAATATGTACACCTTCCCTGGAATATCCTGGACCCATCATTCTGGAAGAAACTCCCTTCATCACAGGTGAAATTCACATAACATGATACGCAAGCAGTGCTGCTGTTTCATAGGTCCTTTAATTTTAACTGAACAAGCAATAAATACTTGTTTCCCTGGTTTGTTTCAGCCTGTATTTTTTCAAGGGTCCTACAGCAGAAAAACTTTTTAGTTTGCTAAGCAAATCGTCTTTCTCATTCTTGAAGAAAGAAATCAGTTCTGCCAGAGCTTTTGGTATGTTTCCACTATTCCAAAGGCTGGAAGACTTCATGAGGCCTTATAGCTGAATTGCCTATTCTTGGTCCACCCAAAGCTCCTTTGATGCCTAGGGAAGTCAAAGCATAATTAACCATAAAATGAGAGCCTCATGCTTATGGAGAACAGCTATGTGAACCCGATAATCTGTCCTTCTGGAGAACTACTGAAATGAGCCCAAATTACCCAAATGAAAACATTTGCAAAAGTTTTAAGAGGTGGTTGCAGCAGTTCAACTGAGTAGGACACATACTGAGGTGTTGGACGTGAAGGTGGACAGGAGAGACAGATGTGAGCGGTGGTGCTGCAGGACTCGGTAATATACTGACTATAATGCTTGAAGAAGAAGAAAGAATCAAGATGGTTTCATCTTTAGGACTTCCCTGGTGGTCCAGTGGTGAAGAATCCACACTTCCAATGCAGGGGGTGTGGATATGATCTCTGGTTTGGTGAACTAAGATCCCGCTTGCCACTCAGTATGGCCAAAAATAAATAATTTTTTTTAAAAAGATGGTTTCATCTTTAACTGTGATAGAATACTCAGAGAGAAGAACAGGAGAGGGTGAGTATACTTTGAGATATATTGATGTATTTCCAAATAGATAGATCTCTTACTAAAGCTGAACAGATGACTGTGAAGCCTGAGAGAGGTGACTCAGTGTGAGATATTTGAGATTCATCAGTCTATAGACATTGGTTGAAGAAACAGCAGTGGATGAAATATTGCAGAGAAAGAATGTGAAAAGAGGATCAAAAACAAAATATTGAGACACACTGATGTGTGGGTGAGCCAGTGGAAAAGGAGAAATTATTAAAATTTAGCTAAATAACTTGAATATCATTGATGAATTTAAATAATATCATTTATGAATGTAGTGATAAACAGTACTAAATGCTACAAAATATTATGGGTGCCTTTATTTTTTCATGATGAAGGAAAATTGGGAATATTAGTAAAAGAGGGAAAAGAACCCCAAGAAGGGGGGCGATTGAATATGAAAAATGGCATTGATTTTTTGGAGCAAATAAATATCTTTAAGGAAGTGTGAAAGATCCTAAAGGAAGGAAACTTAGCACTTCCACTATGACAGGAAGAAAAAGACAGGCAAGATGGTTATAACAGAGAACAGACATTGGTGTCATATAGACTTATTGGATTTGTAGCTGTGCTAATCATTTGGGGAACAAATTGCATAACTTCTCTGGGTCTCAGTCTCTTTTTTACATAATCAAGATGTCTCCTTCGTAGTGTTTGACATTCTTGATAACAGAGGTTGAGCTTTTGTACCAGCTCTTCCCTTTTTCCTGGATCACTTGTGCCCCAGAGAGGCAACTGCCTATTTTCTTCTTGTCCAAATGGGTCTTCAGGCTCTGAATTGCCCAGCTTCAGGTAGCTTCTTCCTCTCTCTCTTGTCCTCTAGCTCATCACTCAGATTTTCTTCATAGCACCCTTTCCTATCTGAAATGACCTCGTCTGCATGTCTTTTTGTGATGATTTATATTTTCCATACTTAGTGCCTGTTTTACCTATTAGAATATATTCATGGTAAGAACAGGGTTCCCTGGAGACTCAGCAGTAAAGAACCTGCCTGCCAATGCAGGAGAATCAGGTTTGATCCCTGGGCCAGAAAGATTCCCTGGAGAAGGAAATGGCAACTCACTCCAGTATTCTGGCCTGGGAAATCCCTTGGACAGAGGAGCCTGGTGGGCTACAGTCTATAGGGTTGCAAAAGAATTGGACACGACTTAGCAACCAAACGACAATAGTAAGAGCAGAGACTTAAACTCATGTGTCAATCAGTTCCCGACCCCTAGGACCCTTAGGCACAATTCAGTTCACTAAATATTAGATGAGACTATTCATAAAAGGTAGTTATTAGGGGAGGGAGAAATTAGTGGTTTGAGATTAAGAGATACACGTGTTCATCATGCTAATTTGCCTCAGTTATGTGCAACTCCTTGCAACCCTATGGACCGTAACCCACCAGGCTCCTCTGTCCATAGGATTCTCCAGGCAAGAATACTAAAGTGGGTTGCCATTTCCTTCTCCAGGGCATCTTCCTGACCCAGGGATCGAACCTGCATCTCTTACATCTCCTGCATTGGCAAGCGAGTTCTTTACCTCTAGTGCTACTGTATATAAAATAAATAGTCAACAAGGACCTACCGTCCAGTGCAGGGAACTATATTCAATATCTTGTAATAACCCATAATGGAAAAGAATATGAAATACAGAGTATAACTGAGTCACCTTGCTATACACCTGAAACTAATACAACATTTTAAATTACTATACTTCAATTTTTTAAAAAAGTAGTCATTATTCTGAAATTGGAAGTGAGGAGAAAGGAGGTGACAGATTAGGAGATAGCTACACCCTGAGTAAAAATATAGAGGACAGGACTGCAAATCTAAGCAGATATGTGTTTGGAACTTTTTGCTCAACAAGGTATGGTTGTGGATAGAGTAATATATTTTCCCAGTCTACTATAGGATTCGTTTATGTCCAGCCAAAGTCACCGAGGCTGTCTTGTCATTACCTCTTTGCCTTTAGTTAACAAAAAGTCTCTTTAAAAAAAATTATACATGTATACCATTTATTTGTTTCTATATAATGTTACTAATGATGGCTAACAATTTTTGTTTTTATATTTGCAAGGCCCAGGCACCTTTAAGCACTGTACATATGTGACCTCCTTTATTCCTCTCAGCAATCCTGTAAGGACAGTAGTGTAATCATCCCATTTTACAGATGAGAAGACTGAGGCACAGAGACAAATAAGATGCCCAAGGTCACATAGCTAAGAGCAAACCCAGGCAGTTTGACTTTGGAGCCCATACCCTTAAGCACTGAGCAATATGGCCTTTCAAGACCTCATCCCTCCGTCCTAAAGAAATATGAGTGTTGTTTTTTTTTTTGTCAAAGGCAGACAAAGCTGTTCATCAGCTAGTCAGACAAAGCAGGTCACAGTGTCCTGCCAGGGAAATGTCCTGGGAGAAATGGTCCTGTCAGGGAACAAACCTGGAAGGAATTTTCCTCTTAAGGAAAGGAATACTTGATTTAATTAATCAAGTAAATCAAGTATTCCTAAAATCATTACCTTTCTCCACCTTCACATTGGCAATCCCTTCCAATTTAAGGTTACTTAAAAATTAAAATCCTATTTACCCCATTTTTCAGGTAAATAAATATTCTGGCCTCAACCCTGATCACCTTGTAGAAAATCCACCTGTGCTCCTTAGGTTTCCTGACATGGTGACAGGATATTCAGTTTTGCATCGATAAACTTTGATTTGCCTTATGTAATATCTGATATATGACTTCTTAGAATGTTTATGCTTAATGCTTTGCTTACAACCCAAAACACTGGTTATAAATTTCAGCCCTATCTTTTCTTTTCCTATTCAGTTTTTCCAGTGATTTGCTCCAGCTCCTTTTCATTTTTTCCCCAATATATTTTTAGATTATATTGACCATCAAGAAATCCTTATTTGGAGTCAATTTCAAATCTAGTTAATTGTTTAGTTCAGTCGCTCGTGTCCGACTCTTTGTGACCCCATGAACCGCAGCACGCCAGACTTCCCTATCCATCACCAACTTCCAGAGTCCACCCAAACCCATGTCCAATTAATTCATTTCCTTAAAATTTACACAAAGGAAAATTATGAAAAAGAAATAAAGTTTTTTCGAGTTATCTTTATCAGTATGCTTACATATCAGTTTCTTAAACTCTGAGGTAATGATTATTCTACAATTAGATTTGTTTTGCATCGCGACAGTGCAGTGGTCTGCAGTGTGTAGAAGTGTATCGAGCTGGTAAAAACTGCTGACTCTGGAGCCAGATTGCATAGGTGTACATCCTTTACTCTGTGTACTAGCTGTGACCTTGGGCAAAGTACTTAACCTCTCTGGGCCTCAATTTTGTTTGATGTAAAATGGAGATAATGATATCCTTAAAGTTGTTGCAAAGATTATGCGTTATTTGATTAACATAGGTAAAGTATTTAAAACCGTGTCTGGAACTTGGAAAGCTCTGTGTTAATGCTGGTTTTTTGTGTTCTTGAGTCTGCTTTAAATTAGGAAAAAGTAGCTTTCCTTATCACTAAGTGTTATAAAAATGCTTTCTTAAAAAATATTATTTTCATTCATCTTAACATAACCAAAATTTTAATTCAGTATGATCTGTTTATTTTTTTCTGTATATCATTTATTGGTTGTTAAAACTCAGGGTTAATTTATGCCCAAATCCTAAGTTTCTTCGTGCCTCTCATAATGTGTCAATCAGATGACACTGAAAAACAATCTACATAAAGATGTCTTCAATATTTAAGAGTCCAGTCACTCAATGTTTTTCTCAGGTTAGAATATTTTAAAATTCCTATTTCATTTTAAGGAGCTTATTTTATTTACGTGTAAATATACAAAAGGCAGACATACCCAGTGGTGTGTAAATACATACAGGTGTGTAACACAGCCTCTCCTTCAACCTCCTCTAACATGTGCGTACTGCCCTCTGCTGGAAAAAGTATTTTTGAAAAATAAAATTGTTAAATTTCCCCCCCCTTTTTTTTTTGATAATTTAAACTGTATCTTTGATTCTATTATTATTCTGTTGAGAGTAAATAAATTTACAGTACAAGATTTTTCAAATCCTTTTCAGTGAAAACTAAGATGGGGAGAGTTATGTTTTTTGTTTTTTTGTTTGTTTGTTTTTCTGTGCTCTTTCTGGATAGATTGGAAAATATGTTCATAAACCTTTAAGACTTTTGGTATGGATAGGTAGAAGTGTTCTCATGTGCCTTTTATTTTGCTGAGGGCAGTTTGTGGCAGTTTGTTTGATTTGAATAGCAGGTGTGTGAAGCAAAAAGAGCAAGTATGATTATAATTTGCCAGTGAGAAAACAGAGGCTCACAGAGGTTAAGCGACCAATCGAAAGTCACTCAGTTTGTCAGTGGCAGATTTGGGACTAGAATTCAAGTCTTAGAATATATTTAATTCTGTGATGCTGATTATTTCTGCAACTCTTATCATATCCTGTGTGTCTCAGAGCCGAAAAAACTTTACATCCTGTTATTGACAAGGCCTGGCAAGATGGCAAGCAGTCAATTTATTAGGTACATTTTAAAAGTGAATAATGTAAAGGAAGCAACTTTTTAAACCTTGAGAAGCAAAATAATAAATGATATCCAGTGCTTTGCCCAATAGAGACACCTAATATTTGTTGATTTGCCACACTGAAAGAATATTTTCTCCTATGTATAAATACTATTGCCTTATATTTGATTATTTCTATCCATGTTATACTCTGAGACAGTTTCACAAATTTGTGCCAACTTGGAACATTCCATAACTGATCTTGATTTCTATTGGGGTACTCCGGTTAACTTACTAGTCTGGCATAATAGTGACTATTGTTAAATAATACTTTTCTTTTGGTGAATGGTAAATTTAACCTTTTAAAAAGTGCCTTTTTATTTCATCATTTTATAATATAATATTGCTATTGAGAACATGAATTGTGTCCTTTATATTTTCTCGGCACTGTGCTGATTTTTAAATTTACCAAACAAAAATGAATTTATTAATTTAGGGTGATTATCTGTATGCTATAGGTTTCCCTGGTGTTTCAGATGGTAAAGAGTCCTCCTGAAATGCACCAGACCTGAGTTCGATTCCTGGGTCGGGAAGATCCCCTGGAGGAGGGCACAGCAACCCACTCCAGTATGCTTGCCTGGAGAATTCCATGAGCCGAGAAGCCTAATGGCCTATAGTCCATGGGGGTCACATCGAGTTGGACACGACTGAGTGACTTTCACTTTCATTTTTCATATATACATTATACTAACTCAGGTATCACAAGCTATTTGTTATAATTGCCACCTTATATTTATTTTATGACTCTAATAGTTTTCTGACATAAAAGTCTCCCATAGTATTTAAAAGTATCATTGTCACTGCTATTCAGCCATGGCTGTAAGGCCCTCCCTTCCCTGCATCACTTCTCCTCCAGAAATTAATTTAGTTCTTTTAATCTGTTTTTCTTTAGTTTAAAATTATATTGTTCCCTGATTTTGTGAACTCACTAACATTGATTTCAGCATCTTTTACATTAAATGCATTTACATTTCAATTATTGATACATTAAGTACATGTTAGGACACCCCCAATGGTTCAGTGGGTAAAGAATTCACCTGAAATGCGGGAGACACGGAAGATGTGGGTTCAATCCCTCTGTTGGGAAGATCCCCTGGAGAAGGAAATGGCAACCCACTCCAGTGTGGGGGGTCACAAAGAGTTGGACGTGACTGAATGACTAAGCGCACACTAAGTACATGTTAAAACTTTGTGTGTGAAACCTTTGTGCTAATTCAGAACAAAAGCATTATGAGAAGTCTCTTGGAATGTCCATGAGTTTCTGTAGATTACAGGCCTGGCTTCAGACATTTACTTGTATTGGAATTATTATGCTAGAAATTTCTTATCAAATAATCCTGAAGAAAAGAAGAATTCAGTCCTCAATTAGGTATTATGAGATATGGAGTAAGATAATAGAATCTGCCCATGGCCAAAAGGGTCATAAGAAATTACAACTTTTGGGCCAGCATTCAATTCTCCTTATACTGACCTGAAATCTTCTCCTTTAACAGTGAACCCTTGGTTTTAGTTTTATTTGCTGTAGACATTCAGAGCAAATTGAACCCTTTTTCCATGCGGTGGCTGTTTTCCTTCCAGGTTTTCTTTTCTACTTCCTATACTCTTATGTGCTTTAATGTACTTTTCTCCTCACTCTTAAAATTTTTGAGCTGTTGTGTGCATAAATTAAATCTTTCAATTCTTAACCCCAATCATATGAGATAGTATTCTTATTCTGTCCATTGGACTGAGACTCAGCAAGATGAAGCTTTCAGAGATGTCAAGAAAGATGTCAACTGAGACTATTAGTGGCTCATGTCAGGCTCTTAGCCACGATACCTCTCCCACCACGTTTTATGCGGCCCATTTTCTAGGCTCCTTGCTTAGAGGACTCTGGTTACATTCCTGTTTGTATTGTTGCTGTTGTTTAGTCACTAAGTCGTGTCTACTCTTTGTCCCGCCTGGACTGAAGCTGGCAAGGCTCCTCTGCCCATGGGATTTCCCAAGCAAGAATACTGGAGTGAGTTGCTATTTCCTTCTCTAGGGGATCTTCCCAATCCAGGGATCAAATCTGCATCTCCAGCTGCTGCTGCTGCTGCTAAGTCGATTCAGTCGTGTCCAACTCTGTGTGACCCCATAGACGGCAGCCCACCAGGTTCCCCCGTCCTTGGGATTCTCTAGGCAAGAACGCTGGAGTGGGTTGCCATTTCCTTCTCTAGGGGATCTTCCCAATCCAGGGATCAAATCTGCATCTCCAGCATTGGCGGACAAATTCTTTACCACTGAGCCACAAGGGAGGCCCTCCTGTTGTATACATCTCTTTCATCAGACAGAACAGACAAAATGAACTAAATGCTACAGATGTACAGTGGCCTCTAGTTGAATGGCTTGGGCATGTGCAACCAGCCTGCATACTTGTCCAATGCAAGAGTGAATTACAGATTGTTTTCACTCCTTGGCTTGTCTTGAATAGTAGTTAAATTGGGTCTTACCATTATAAGTGTGTGTGTGTGTGTGTGAGTTTGTAAATGTATAGATCTATATATACATGGGTTTCCCTGGTGGTTCAGATGGTAGAGAATCTGCCTGTAATGCAGAAGACCCAGGTTTGATCCCTGGGTCAGAAAGTTCCCCTGGAGAAAGGAATGGCAACCCACTCCAGTATTGTCGCCTGGAGAATCCCATGGACAAGGAGCCTGGCAGTCTCCATGTGGTCACAAAAAGTTGGACACAACTGAGCAACTAACATGTTCATATATACTGCATTTTTCCACTTTAAAGGAACCCTGAATCTTTACTTGGTAAACTACACTTTATCTTCTTCAGTATATATTAGCTTCCCTAGGCCTTATACCTCCATCTTAGTTGTTCTTCTCTTTTTTGTTCCATCTCAAAATTCAGTAAGTGTACCTTTACCAGAGGACTTCCCTGGTGGCTCAGTCGGTAAAGCGTCTGGCTGCAGTGCAGGAGACCTGGGTTCGATCCCTGGGTTGGGAAGATCCCCTGGAGAAGGAAATGGCAACCCACTCCAGTACTCTTGCCTGGAAAATCCCATGGACAGATTTGGAGAGTTGGACATGACTGAGCGTCTTTACTTACTTACCTTTAACCTACATTTAACACTTTGATGTTTATGGTGTACTGTGTAGTCTGATTATATTCCTGAAACTTTTCATCTGAGATTTATTGGTATGTTTCTTGGTCAGTATGATAAGAAATCCATGAATTTCTTTTTTTAGAGCATTCTATTATCCGTGAGTTACATTTCTTTTTAAGGTTTCTCTCTATGAGATTGTCCCTATCTTCCCTCTGTGCCTTCTGTCCAAACCTCCTGGGTCTTGAGTTGAATTGAGGTTCATTTTCCATCCCTCTTTCAGTTATTATGACAAGTGTTGGTTCCCTGTTCCTGAGAACAGCTAAGAACTTTGAAATGTAGCCAGATAAAGCCACCTTTCCCATTTCTGCTAGCATTTCCAACTTACTAGAAATTTTTATTCACACCAATTTTAAACTAGCATAATATTCAAAAGCAGAGACATTACTTTGCCAACAAAGGTTCGTCTAGTCAAGGCTATGGTTTTTCCAGGGGTCATGTATGGATGTGAGAGTTGGACTGTGAAGAAAGCTGAGCACTGAAGAATTGATGCTTTTTTTTTTTAACATAGTTTTTTTTTTTGTCTTTTTTTTAAATTTTATTTTATTTTTAAACTTTACATAATTGTATTAGTTTTGCCAAATATCAAAATGAATCCGCCACAGGTATACATGTGTTCCCCATCCTGAGCCCTCCTCCCTCCTCCCTCCCCATACCATCCCTCTGGGTCGTCCCAGTGCACTAGCCCCAAGCATCCAGTATCGTGCTGTGGTGTTGGAGAAGACTCTTCAGAGTTCCCTGGACTGCAAGGAGATCCACCCAGTCCATTATAAAGGAAATCAGTCTTGGGTGTTCTTTGGAAGGAATGATGCTAAAGCTGAAACTCCAGTACTTTGGCCACCTCATGCGAAGAGTAGACTCATTGGAAAAGACTCTGATGCTGGGAGGGATTGGGGGCAGGAGGAGAAGGGGACGACAGAGGATGAGATGGCTGGATGGCATCACCGACTTGATGGATGTGAGTTTGAGTGAACTCTGGGAGTTGGTGATGGACAGAGAGGCCTGGCGTGCTGTAATTCATGGGGTCGCAAAGAGTCGGACACAACTGAGCGACTGAACTGAACTGAACCAGAAAATAGAAGTCACTTTGCTCTTCTTCATGGTCATACATGTTCAGTTGTGTTCGACTCTTTTCAACTCTTTGGAATATAGCCCGCCAGGCTCCTCTGCCAATGGGATTTTTCAGGCAGGAATACTGGAGTGGGTTGGCATTTCCTCCTCCAGGGGGTCTTCCAGACACAGGGGTCAAACCCGCATCTCCTGTGTCTCTTATGTTGCAGGCAGATTCTTTACTGCCGAGCCTTCAGGGAACCCAGAAGTCTCTTTAGACTGTCAATAATTGACTGTTTCTGCATGTTAATTAATCTCTATGGTCTTCATCTTCCTCATCTATAAAAATCTGTTGGACTATGACCTCTGAGGTTGTGTAAGTTCTAATATCTATGGTTTTAAAGTATGCCAGATTACCTGTAGAAATTTTAATTTAACATTTAAAATTAAATCAAGAGCAATGACTCAACTTTGCCCCTCTGAGGTTTACCCAGGACTGATATTATATGTACTTGAACAGTCATCTTAGTAATCCAAATGTGGAAGGATTTCTTTACTGTAGGACATCTAAATAATCATTGCCTCAGATGCCCCATTCTTGGGGTGGAGGAGGCATTGGGAGGACCACCCAGTTACTGGCCCACAGGTACCACCACAGCTCCTGCACACCAGCTTCCCTAACAAGAGGTAGCAGCCCTGGTGGTGACAGAGGCGCCCTGAAGGACATGCTTGCTCTTTTTCTTCATATGGTTGCCATCCCTCATGCTGGCAGATGCTTCACCTGAATCGTGGTCTTGCTATAGCTTTTGTTTGTTTGTTTTTTGGCTGTCCTGGGTTTTCATTGCTGCAGGCGGGCTTTCTTTAGTTGCAGCGAGCAGAAGCTATTCTCTAGTTGTGCTGCACAGGCTTCTCATTGCAGTGGCTTCTCTTGCTTTGAAGCATGGGCCCTAGAGCACTTGGGTTTCAGTAGTCAAGTCTCACGGGCTTAGTTGTCCCACGGCATGTGGGATCTTCCCTAAGTGAAGTGAAAGCCGCTCAGTCGCGTCCAACTCTGCGACCCCATGGACTATACAGTCTGTGGAATTCTCCAGGCCACAATACTGGAGTGGGTAGCCTTTCCTTTCTCCAGTGGATCTTCCCAACCCAGAGATTGAACCCAGGTCTCCCACATTAGGTGGATTCTTTACCAGCTGAACCACAAGGGAAGCCCAAGAATACTGGAGTGGGTAGCCTATCCCTTCTCTAGCAGATCTTCCTGAACAGGGATCAAACCCGTGTCTACTGCATTGGAAGGCAGATTCTTAACTGTGATTGCTTTTGATGAATTTTATCTGTGGATCATAGTACACATGGATTCTTAACACTTCAATAGTTCAATGAAGCCCTTTACAACCTAGTTTCTATATTCGTGATACTACAGGGTTTACAGTATCAGTAATTCACATAGCCAGGAATCGTTCCAAAGTTAAAAGTAAATGATTTCATTTCAGATATCAGTTTAAACTAAACTAAAAAAAAAAAAAAAGTGACTTGACTCCTGTATTTGGGATTACATGGCCATTTCCTTAAGTGTCCATCTCCTAAAGTTCTTTGTGTGGCCTTTCTTGTAGTAATTATCTCCTTTGTTTCTAGGTGAATGAAATTTACCATGATGAGTCCCTGGGAGTGCATATAAATGTAGTCCTGGTGCGCATGATAATGCTGGGTTATGCAAAGGTAAAATGTCTTCCTATATGTGAACTGTGAACATCAAAGAGTGGGTTAGCAAACAGATTAGTCTACTGAAGCTATAGTAGATATGTCTCACGTAGACCCCAGTTGCTCTGAATTGAGAAGAGAAAACTGCCCCAATGAATGGAGATCTCTAACTTAGAGTAGATAATGAATCATTTTTGTGCTGGTGTCATTTGATGTGTTTACCTCTGTCTAATGGAGTTGGAGATAATTATCCTGATTTTAGGTATGACAATATAATGAAAAAAGAGGATTCCCTTAATAGTGAAGGACAGGGAAGCCTGCTGTACTTCAGTTCGTTGGGGTCACACAAAGAGTCAGACACAACTTTTCAACTGAACAACCACCACCAGCATTAAATTTATAATTGACTTTTTAATCCAAAACATGTATGTTGAGTGCCTGCTCTGTGTCAGATGCTTTCTAGGTGCTTCAACTATATCTGTGTGTGTGTTAGGCTGTGAAAGTCACTCAGTCGTGTCCAACTCTTTGTGACCCCATGGACTATACAGTCCACGGAATTCTCCAGGCCAGAAAAGTGGAGTGGGTAGCTGTTCCCTTCTCCAGGGGATCTTCCCAAGCCAAGTATTGAAGCCAGGTGTCCTACATTACAGGCGGATTAACAAAATAACAGAGATCCTTACTCTCTCATAATTTCTTAAAAGGAATGTTTCATATCTTTCCAATTAATAAAAGCGAAGCATACAGTGAATTTTTTTTAAAGGGCATTAATCTTATAATCTTGAAAACAAAGTGTTGGGTCAGTACAGACAATAGGTATTTTTATGTAGTGTAACTTTAGCTGGCTTTAAAATGGCACTAGTTGGCTCCCTGTCCTTGGAAATCATGGAGTGGACGAAATAGTCTCTCCCTTTGAGGAGAAAGCATAGGGGAAGTGACTAACTTGGCAGTTTTCTTAATGTTTAAAATTAAATGTCCCCCTCCCACAGTTAATCCTCCTGATTATGGAATACTAATGAAATATGCATTTAGCAAGAACAGGGGGGAAAGTCCATGTGTTTGCATTTTTTATATACGAAAACTTACCATTTCTGGTAAAAGGGCATCATTGATCTTTAGTTTTCCCCCCAAACCTGACTTAATGAAGACAGTGTCTCTAGCACTCAAGGCAAGTCAACTCCAGCTAGAGATGTCAAAAGCCTTCAGTTGGTTGGTAAATCATTTCTTTGGAGAAGTATGTGATCAACATAAAACAAACCAAACTTTTTTATTAAGAATGTAAACAATGATAAAACCATCTGCTGAAATGTAACAAAACTCTCAGCCAGTCAGCCAAGTAAGAACTAATTTGAGGTTCCAAATTCAGTTTCTCATTCCATCAGAACTACTCAGGGAAGTGTGGCTCCTGGGTTCTTCAAGGATGGGGCTTTTTGCTCTGAACTTTTATCTCCTGATGATAATGTGATAGTAACTGCATTTCCCAATGGCTCAAGTGGTAAAGAATCCACCTGCAATGCAGGAGATGCAGGAGACATGGGCTTAACTCTAGGTCGGGAAGATGCCCTAGAGAAGGAAATGGCAATCCACTCCAGTATTCTTGTCTGGAGAATCTCATGGACAGAGGAGCCTGCTGGGCTACAGTCCATAGGGTCGCAAAAAGTTGGACATGGCTGAGCACACATGCACAGGGTTCCCAAGAATGTCACTACATTTCTTGGAACAGCAGGATATGAGTGCCCCCTCTCTTCATTGCTGTGAGGTTAAAATAAAGAGTAGTTATTTTTTTCAGTGTGAAGTTTATATAATTTGACTGCTCCTCAAATTATATAAACCAGCTTTGATTAATTTTGAAGCAAAAAAAAAAAAGAAAAAGAAACTGAAGATCTTTGGCTTTAACGTTTCTAGAGAAAAAGTTCCAAATATTTCCATCTATCTTCTGTTACTGTTCTTAATATTTATTGAGATTTTTTACGCAGTTGATTAATACTGAGTTGCTTCACAGTAGCAAAATAATTCATCATCACGTATTTCAGTTAATGGTGTCAGCCACCTTTCACACAGATAATGTTGATCGTCATAAAGGTATCCCTTAGGTGCATTTAGAATTTCCAAATGAGATTAGTTATCTAAACAAGCCCCCAATAGTATTATTGTACATTATTTAATTACTGTAATCTCAAATGTTAATTTCAGAGAAAGTTATTCAATGAAGCCTTTGGGAAAATATTAATATTATGTATGTCTTTAACATATTGTTTTCTCCTAGTCCATCAGCCTCATAGAAAGGGGAAATCCATCCAGGAGCCTGGAAAATGTGTGTCGCTGGGCTTGCCAACAACAAAAGTCTGATCCCAATCACTCTGAACACCATGATCACGCAATTTTCTTAACCAGGCAAGACTTTGGACCTGCTGGAATGCAAGGTATTTCCATTACTATGTAGCAGAAAAACTTAAGGGCATGACTTTTCAAGAGTATAACTGAATCACTTTGCTGTACATTTGAAACTAACACAGCAGTATATATCAACTATTCTACAACATAAAATAAAAGTTTTTTAAATCTTAAAAAAAAAAGACCAATCCTGAATCAGGGAGTCTGTTCACATGTTCACATCTCCACCATCACTTTCATCTTTGCCTCAGCCACGCGTGCATTTGCTTTCTGTTGCTTCCAGTGACTTCTGTGGAATTCACAATGTTAAATGCCACCTAAATGCCATGACATATTATGCTCTCCTTTACAATAATAGGTGTACATTTGGGGTACAGAGGGGCTGCTATAAAATGCAGTGCAATTTCCACTGAGTACTTGGAAGGGGAAAGGAGGTGCTATGGGAAACGTCTGTTGCCGAAGAACTTTCTCCCCAAGTCAGCTTACATCTATCTATCTATCTAATAAACTCTGATGTAGACTTCAAAAAAAAAAAAAGTTAGACTGACCACTTTCTTTTCAACGTGGATGGAATCTCTGGCTCCCTTCATCAGTACCATGATTTGAAGGAACATTCACCACAGCAGAAAGGTAGGGCTTAGTTGGTGGGCAGAGCAGAATGGTAACCCCAGGCAGTTCCTTCCCCTAGGAGAGGAGAAAATTGCAGACCCAGTGAATCCTTTCAGAGCCCGTTACCTGTGGCTTTCCCAAGAGAATGTGGCATGATGCTAGCAGCGAAATAATACTGCCTCTGTTTCCTGAAAAGCTTTTTTCTTTTTCCCTCGGCAAAGGTCCAGTAGTAATTCTTAATGGGTTTTCTCATAAAATGAAAATAAAAGTAATTGTTATTCTCTACAGGATATGCTCCAGTCACAGGCATGTGTCACCCAGTGAGAAGCTGTACCCTGAATCACGAGGATGGTTTTTCATCTGCCTTTGTAGTAGCACATGAAACTGGCCATGTGTAAGTCACTGTTGACAGCTATAGAGTGGGGGAAAAAACAAGGTCTTTTCTTTCTGCCTCTCTCAGTATTGTTCGTACTTTGGGCAGAGCACATGCCAGCGTGCAACTCTCACCCTCTTGCCAAGTTTGAGGAGCTGAAAAGAGTGAAGAGGTCATGCACTGAAACCAAATGAGTGACTGGCTTGCAGAGACACTCGTGGGCTTTTCGTAGCTAAAGAACAAGAAAGGCATTTCTGCCAGATTGCTCCCCGTTTCACAGTGTCTGTGACTCCTCCACAAAAGCCTTGTTAGCTTAAAAAAATACCTATTTCCCTGTACATTTCAAAACAGAAATTATGCCAAAGCCGTGGTCCGTATGTTGATTCTTACCAGTGAGGTCTTGCTCTGTGTTCTAGGTTGGGGATGGAACACGATGGACAGGGCAACAGGTGCGGTGATGAGACGGCTATGGGAAGTGTTATGGCTCCCTTGGTGCAAGCCGCGTTTCATCGTTACCACTGGTCCCGGTGTAGCGGCCAAGAACTGAAAAGATACATACAGTATGTCTCCTTCTTTGTGTTGTGAGAACGTTACAGTAGAAATACAGACGTGAAACTGTCTCTTAGGACATTGATCATAACCGAACTCCCAGTGAATGAAAACTCTTGTTCATGATAAACATTTTCTTGTGACTTAGCTTTTGGCACAGTAATTCCATAATGTGATTATAATATTTGAAGCCGTAAGCCTAGCCTTGAAGTGAATTTTTAAATGTGATTTCCTTTCAGTAAATTCTCTGTGGGATCTTTGACTAATGGTAAAAGTTGATTTGAGAATGAAGAGAGGGTGGTCACACAATGCCTGCATAGGGTATACCACCTGTACCCCATAGGGTGGATGTCAGAATCTGCCTTGCCACACCATGGGGGTTCAGCTAGGGACATGAACAAGGTCGTTACAGTTCTACTGTGTTTTTGAGTATGTTTGGCTTATTTTCCTGGGAAGAATAAAGATGAATGGTCTTTTTCTAAATGGAGCTGAAACCAAAATCCTTAAAAGATATGCTTTCATGAACTTGCTTTATGATCTGATGAAATTCCAGAGTATGTAACCTAAGAATACTTTCTCACTGAGACATGATAAAAAAAAATGAACATTTAGCTGTATGCACCATTTTCCTTCCTCCAGTTCCTATGACTGTCTCCTTGATGACCCGTTTGAACATGACTGGCCCAAACTCCCAGAACTTCCTGGAATCAATTATTCTATGGATGAGCAGTGTCGTTTTGACTTTGGAGTTGGTTATAAAATGTGCACTGCGGTACGTTACAGTCAATTTAGATTTTTGCATCTTAAAATCTATTTGTGCAGCTCCTGTTTGGTGACTTTTACAGATTCACTGGTGCAAGAATATGACCCAATGATTTGTGTTTGCTATGTCTCTACATGCTATAGCTAAGTGCTTTAAATATACTGTCTTATTTAATCCTTGTGACAGGCTAGAAGGAAGTTGGTACACTTTTATTTTACAGATGAAAAAGCCAAGACTTACAGAGGTTATGCAACTTGCTTAAGTCACACATCTGGTAAATAGGGCTTTTTATATGTTAGAGGAAGCTTTACGTGTTAGAGCAAGAAAAAATGTATTTCATTGAAAGAAGTTGATCTGCTGTTGAAATTCTGCCTTTGCAGATGCTATTTGGTTTGCCTGTAAGATATACAGTCAGTTCCTGTTTTCCTGTGTTAATGTTTTAACCTGAGAATTCTAAAGCTCTGGCTTCATATGGTAAAAAATTAAAATTTCTGCATTAAGTAATAGGAATTAGAACAAAAAACCCAGATTGAAAATGAGTACTAATTTTAAAAGAAAGCTATGACGGAGTTTCCCTGGTGGCTCAGTGCTAAAGAATCTGTCTGCCAATGCAAGAGACATGCATTCCATCCCTGGTCCCGGAAAATCCCACATGCCTTGGAGCAACTAAGCCCATGCGTCACATCTATTAAGCCTCTGCTCTAGAGCCGGGGAGCCACAACTACTGAAGCCTGTGCACCTTAGACCCCTCACCCTACAGCAAGAGCAGCCACTGTGATGAGAAGCCTGTGCTCACAACTAGGGAAAAGCCAGTGCAGCAATGAAGATCCAGCACAGCCATAAATAAATAACACTAAAGAAAAGAAAGAAAGCTATGATGATAAGACTGTATGTGGATAATTAATGGTATGTATGTGTCTGCTCAGTCATGTCTTTGCTTTGAGGCTTCATGGACTGTAACCTGCCAAGCTCCTCTGTCTGAGGAATTTTCCAGTCCGGAGTACTAGAGTGAGTTGCTGCTTCCTACTCCAGGGGATCTTCCCTACCCAGGGATCAAACCCTCATCTTTTGCCATCTCCTGCATTGCGGGTGGATTCTTTACCACTGTGCCACCTAGGAAGCCTAATTAACGGCATAGGGAATGAATATATGGATAAACTGGCATTTGATATACAGGTTTATTTTTTATATCTAAAAATGATAAGAAATGTACTGTTATGAAGAGAGTAGATGAGGAAACAGTACATACAAATATGTGTGCTTAAATATACACTTGGATATTATAATATAGTGATTTAGGAAAATAAAAACACATTCTTAAGATGAGAAAACTAAGATTCTGATCTGGCTCTATTACTGTTTGGTTTGTATCCATAACTATATAACCCATATTTCTCAGCCATGGTATGAAGATCAAATATATACAAGTACTTTATAAACTACATGAATATATTGTGACATTTTGTTACACTTGGAATACAGTATCTTACATGGAAAGTTTGACAGATAATTTCGCATTTAGTGAGCTCATGATGAGCATTTTTATTTTTTATGTCTAACTGGTTCATACATACAGGGATAAAGATAAGCCATTTTGATGGCTTGAGAGCTGCAAAACTGCTATGACATTTTCATATTTACAATGTAATAATTACTCACTCTTTAAAAATCTGAAAACCATAAAATAGAAATGGCATGCAGAATAGTAAAAGTCAACTGGAGAACCAGACAAATCATTGTTCATCAGTGTTCTTTTAGAAGAGCAGAATAAAAGTATTCTTTACTTGGAATTCTTAGGCATGTTTGTTTTCTTAACACGCTACAACTTTGACCATTAACTTGAAATTAAAATATCCAAGAAACATGACATGAAGAAACTGTATAGCCGGTATTATCAGTACAAGTCATTCCATCTCTACGTCACTGAGAGTTTGGTTTTTCTCTTTCAGTTCCGAACGTTTGATCCATGTAAACAGCTTTGGTGTAGCCATCCTGATAATCCCTACTTTTGTAAGACTAAAAAAGGGCCCCCACTTGATGGAACCGAATGTGCTGCTGGGAAAGTGAGTATAATCTGTTTATACAGTAGAGATATGTTGCATAAGAATCATCTTTAAAATGGCATGTATCGTCATCTTTAAGAAAACTATAGGATGTGAAGTTTCACTGTGATAATGCACGAACATAATGTATTAGTTTCCTAGAGGTGCTCTAGCAATTACTAACAAATTACCAGAGAGTGGTTTAAAACAACAATTATTCTCTCAGTTCTGGAGGCCAGAAGAACAAAATTGGTTTCACTGAGCTGAAATCAGTGTGTGGGCAGAATGGCCCTCCCCGCAGAGGCTTTCGTGGACAACCTGTTCTTGGCTCTTCCAGCTTCTGGCTGGCTGGGTTCCTTGACTTGTGGCTGTGCCACTCTCATCTCTGCCTTTGTGCCCACACTGCCCCCTTCTCCTCTGCATGTCTTTTTCCCTCTGCCCCTTTCTTATAAGGATACATGTGATGGCATTTAGGGTTCACCTGAATAATCCAGGGTAATCTCCCCATCTAAAAATTCTTATGTAATTACATGAGCAAAGGCTGTTTTCCAAATAAGGTAGCATTTACATATTTTAAGGATTAGGACTTGGCATCTTTGGGACCACTGTTCAGCCCCCGACTGATAGAATAGGAAGCGGCTGCTCAGCAGAGTGTCTGGGCTCTAATGGGATTTGATTTACTTGCTGGCATCACACTTCTTGTGAAAGTTGTCCAGAAATAAAGTCATGTGAACTTAGACGATTTGGCCTTGCTCCTTGGGGAAAGATGCCCAGAAGTTTTCAATCTCAAGTTGTGTAGTAAGGATTCAATGCTCAGAAACTGGCCCAGTGCCAAGCTTCACTACTCATGAGGGGAAAGATCACGAAACCCCAGACAAAGGCATGTTGAGAACTCATGCTGAAGGGCTTTGACTAGTTTGGAAATAAGATATTGTAGATAGGACCAAAACCTGGCAAAGAAGATTTATATAGTTTTTAGTTCTTTTAAAGCCCTTTAAAGCTCCGTTTCAAATGTGTATAAACTGTACTTGCTATCAGAATTACATACATAATAGTAATAATAAAATCTGTCATTATTCATGTTTAAACTGTTAGGAATTATGTTAAACTCATAACATACAGCATGTTGCTTTTGGAAAATTTGGTATTATAGCTTAATGACTGAAAAAACAAAAGTAACAATAAGTTGATTCGTTTTCGCTTTATGCAAAAGATATCCTCTAAACCAAATCTGGACATCCAATTTCCCTAAATATATTTGTGTTATGTTTAAATTTCCTAAAGTTGAGTTTTAAGAAGCACTTTTATTGTGTGTAGAATAAAAACATGAATCAAAATGTTAGAAAGGAAAAGAACTAATGCTTTTTGAGCATCTGCTGTGTGTTGGGTACTATAAGCTCTATGTCTCTACAGTATCTGTGTTTTAGTATTCCCCACTTAGTTCTTCTGGTCAGAGGGTCTTACACTATCCATGGTCCTTTCCGGGCCCCAATTTCCTCATCTGAAAGGTAAAGATAATATATCTGACCTATCTATTTCTTAGAATCATTATGAAAGCTATATATGTTTTAGATATGTTATATTAATTGTTTTTGAAGTTAAGGCATATAATTTCCTGTCATTATTTAAAGGGGAGGATATTGCCCTTAAAAAATTCCAATAATATGGATAACAAGGGATGAAGGGTAGACTAGCACCGACTGGGCAAATTAAGTGCTCCGATCTCCTTATTGATTATGATGTTTGATACTCACTGATAAATGGGTCATTTAAAAACTTGTCTGAATTAATGTTATTTTTTATTTTAATTTTATACTTAAAATGCAAGTCTAAATTACCCAGTATGTATAGGTCACCATATTGTTATAATTACTTTGAGATGATTTAAGTGTTTTTTCACCAGAAAAAGAAGTAAAAGAGAAAGGAAGTCTTTCACTTGGTGGTCCTTGTATAACAACTTCAATTTGAGCATGTGCACAAAGTTTCATAATTGTTTTTGTCATTTTCCTAAGTGGTGCTATAAAGGCCATTGCATGTGGAAGAATGCTAATCAGCAAAAACAAGATGGCAACTGGGGATCCTGGACCAAATTTGGCTCCTGTTCCCGGACATGTGGAACTGGTGTCCGGTTCAGAACACGCCAGTGCAATAATCCAACGTGAGTGTAACTCCTGTCATGCACATCACTTGGGGACAGACCAGAAAATGCCTCAATATTATGCCATTAATGTTCAGTTTCATAAAGTACATGTAAAACACAGACCGTGAAAACTAAGTGTGTAAGGGTCTATTTTGGGTAAATCCCCACTAATCCATCTAGTGAAGAGTAGTCCGTGATTAAGGTTAGAGATTGTTAAAGAAATTGCTGTGTAGGAGGCTCTGGAACTGAGCAGGGAAAGCAGATCACTGTGTCCTTAGGACTGGGCACCGAGGCTGTGAGACCTGCTCTGGGAAGCACAGGCCTATTGGCAGAAGCAGCACTAACCACAGAGGCTCCCTCACTTCAGAGTCAGGAGAGGAGTGCTTCAGAGCCGAGCCACAAAGACGGTAAAAGAAAGACCAACGAACTGTTGGGGGGAAAGTTATCCATTTGTCCTCCCAGAGAACATTTTTGGAATCCCTGTTGTGTGCTTAGTAAATCTTATTTTCTGCAGGGAAAAAAAAAATGAACTATCAGGGTTATTAGGACAGTCTTCCTTGGGAAGGGTTTAACATTTGGGACCCGTTTTTTTTGTCTGGCAGCAGGATGGCTCTGAGCACATCTTTGTACAAAGACTGAGGGATCTGTTTCACAGGAAGAGATGATGGCAGTATTCACAGAAGCAACAAAAACAATAAAAATTATAGTAGTAAGAACAGCAAGGGCTCACCACATGCCACACTCTTTTTTAAGTGTTTTAAACACAGTAACTCATTTAATCCTTGCAATTTTTCTCTAAGGAAGATAGGATTATTGTTTGCATTGGATGTATTAAGAAACAGGCATAGAGCCATGATTAATGTTTCTTTGGGTTGCAAATACATGTTTTATGCATGATAAAAATATATAATTTTCCTGAGACCATATGCCTATTTGTTGATTCTTTATATACTTTTTTTGTGCGTTTAAAACATATCATTTGAAGAAATACACTGTTTTAAAATATACTGATTTGAGTTTGGGGCTTCCCTCCAGCAAACCCTAGCAGGGAGAGGACAGTGCTTTGGAAAAGGGATTGAAATTAGGAAGTATGAGTCCATTCACGCGGCTGGCAGCTCAGAAGCTCTGGCTTTCTGCCCTCCAGCACTGTGCCTGCAAGCTTCAGCCACTGGACCAGAGCCAAAAGGCCTTTCTCAACGTTGTCTTTTCTTTAGGCCCATCAATGGTGGTCAGGATTGTCCTGGCGTTAATTTTGAGTACCAGCTTTGTAATACAGAAGAATGCCAAAAACACTTTGAGGACTTCAGAGCCCAGCAGTGCCAGCAGCGTAACTCCCACTTTGAATACCAGAATACCAAACACCATTGGTTGCCATATGAACATCCTGACTGTGAGTAGACACCCACGCTTCTCCTGCTGTGTGGACAGTTACTTAGAGCTTAAGCTTTGCCAACACACAATCCCTTGGACTTTCGATCCTCACTTGGCAATTTAGGAAACTTGGTGCTTATAGGGGTGAGTCCTCCTGGGTTTCCAAGAATAAGGCTAATACACTCCTTTCTCTAGAGAGGTGAGAATTATGGAATAGTTCCTGGCAGGCAGTACAGCCACCATCACTATTGAAAAGACGAGTGGAAACCAATGCCTGGGAGAGATGCTGAGTTTCCTCATGCAACTGAAATCGCTCTGCTGGGAAATGCCTCTGGAATATTGTGATTTTTCTTTTCTGAACAACTAGAGAAAATACAGCTATTTTACAATCAAGTCAGGAACAAGACAAAGAGCATTATTGAATAACAAAGGCACTTCATAACCCTTTACTTTTGTACCGTACATTAGTTATTAAGAAATACACTGGGAAATTTCCCTATCATGTTTCACTCCTTAGCTGTGAATTTTCAGTTAAATCTGTTCAGATGGGAACTTCTTGACATATGTCTTATTTGTGTGAATACACTGCTGAGTTCAGTTTAAATCTGTTTTAAAGGAAAGATGCACATGTGGAAGAATTCAGAATTGCAATGCATTATTTTGATTAATTTGAGGAAAGTGAGTCACATAAATTAGATTTAATTAATGAGATCCTACAAGAAGCAAAAATTGTACTAGGCCACTGGGTCAAACAAAAGAGAAACCTTTTCAGTGCTCTGCTGCTACTGCTGCTGCTGCTGCTAAGTCGCTTCAGTCGTGTCCGACTCTGCGTGATCCCATAGATGGCAGCCTACCAGGCTCCTGTGCCCCTGGGATTCTCCAGGCAAGAACACTGGAGTGGGTTGCCATTTCCTTCTCCAGTGCATGAAAGTGAAAAGTGAAAGTGAAGTCACTCAGTCGTGTCCAACTCCTAGCGACCCCATGGACTGCAGCCTACCAGGCTCCTCCGTCAGTGCTCTAAGTGTCACTAAAACTAAATTGATTTTGAATGAAATTTATTGAATAACCCTGGTTAAATCTAGGGTAGCCAGAGAGCCTGGGTTGTATGGGACCAGTCATACCAATTTATATTGTTAGGGGCTTTGCTAGTGGCTCAGATGGTAAAGAATCTGCCTGCTCTGCAGAAAACCCGGGTTCTACCTTTGGATCGGGAAGATCCCTGGAGAAGAGAATGGCAACCCATACCAGTATTCTTGCCTGGAGAATTCCATGGACAGAGAAGCCTGGCGGGCTACAGTCCATAGGGTCACAAAGAATCAGATATGACTGAACAACTAACACTTTCACTTTCATCCCTTTCTATATCATTAATAGAGCTCCTTTTCACTATCTGAATTATCCCAGTTTAGATGACAAATCATAGGGTCACCCTGGCTAAAATAAGTATGCCAAGTATGCGTACCCCCCCACTCTTTATTTATACAATTTGTTTCCAGGAAGCCATGTTGAAACTGTATATTTTAAAAACAAACTATACTATTCAAATATACCATTTTGCATAAATAGTTGACTTAATAATCCTCCATCTTATACAGCCAAGAAAAGATGCCACCTTTACTGTCAATCCAAAGAGACTGGAGATGTTGCTTATATGAAACAGCTGGTGCACGATGGAACGCGCTGTTCCTACAAAGACCCGTACAGCATATGTGTGCGCGGAGAGTGTGTGGTGAGTTCAGGTTGCTTCCACCAAAGCTTCCTACAGTACTGTGTCATTCTCCTTTTCTTCTCATTCATCGGCATATTTTCAGAATTTTTTTTAACTCTTTCTTATGTGAGATCACATTACAGTGAGAGTCTATGAATAGTTCTGTAGCTCAACTAAATTTGGAAGAAATTGCACTTAATAAAATCAAACTTTGGTCACCAGAGAAAGTTTTTCAATATTTAATTTGTTTTTCTCATTTCCAGTCAAATGCATTTCAGGGGATTCCTGAGGCCTCAGGGCTGGGAATACAACTGGAACCATGCCTTTGCTTTGAGTATTTTATCCTAGCCATCCACTAGTACAATACCAAGTCTTTTTTTTTTTTTTAATTCAATGCAAGATGTGCTTTATCATCTTAAAAAACTTCTTTTTCTCCCTGTCTCACCTTCCAATTATTTCTAACTTTAAACACTTAATTCCACATCAGAACAAAAGCGCTGATGAAGATGAAAAGCTTTTTGTCCATTTAGTCTTTTTTTATGTCGTTTATTTCTTGTCCATGTTCACACGTTTAAATGATAAGGAATTATCTCATTAACTGAACATGTTGCTGCTGCTTGATTCCTTTTGACCTAGGTACAACTAAGGTGTTAATATAAAAGAATCTCAAATATGTGATGCCTCATAGTTGAACTAAAATTTCCCTGAAAGTAGAATCTGTGTTTTATTCATCCTTCACCTCCCACAGTATCTGGGAGTGCGATAAGTATATATGTGTCATCATTTTCTCTGCTCACTCTCATCTCAAACTTACAAGTGCAGAATCATCATTACCCAACAGCAATTCACATTAAAAATCCACCCCAGTTGGACTTCCGTGGTGACTCAATGGTACAGAATCTGCCTGCCAATGCAGGAGACACAGGTTCCATCCCTGGGTTGGGAAGATCCCCTGGAGAAGAAAATGGCAACCCATTCTAGTATTCTTGCCTGGGAAATCCCATGAACAGAGGGGCCTGGCAGACTTCAGTTCATGGGGTAGCAAAAGAGTTGGACATGACTTAACCACTAAAACAAACAAAGAAAGTAATTGTTTTCTGAACCCACTTCCCACAAATGGATGACTCCCTTGGCTTCGTTTGAATCCCTTTGCGTTCTTGAATTGCCTTCTGCACCCTCTGATCCTTCAAGTTACTTTGAAAATCTCCTCATTGGTGATGTTTTGTCTCACATCCCTTACCAACTTGTAAAGTTTGTACTAATGGAAAATTCTCTATTTTGATTTTCTTCTTTATAAATATAAAGGCAACCGGGGAAAAACACATCCACATCTTAATTTTTGTCTCCTCAGCATCAGCTACAATATCTGTGTTCAATAAATGTTTGATGATTGACTACATATGATAGGAGAAACACTTCATTAGGCTGAGGGAAATTTATCTTTTATAAGTACCCAGGGTGCAAGTCATTTGATTTCATAATAGTTCTTTAAAAGAGCAAGATATTAAAAATTAGAGTTAGAGAGGGAGTTTCGTGCCTGGCTGTGGGTTCATGACGGAACAAATGGTGTATCATGCTCCAGTATGTTGACCTTTACTTGCTTGGCACGTTAAAATGAGCTACATCTAATATCTTCTCTCCCCAGAAAGTGGGCTGTGATAAAGAAATCGGTTCTAACAAGGTTGAGGATAAGTGTGGTGTCTGTGGAGGAGATAATTCCCATTGTCGAACTGTAAAGGGGACATTTACCAGGACACCCAGGAAGCTTGGTAAGATGAAGTTCTCATGAATTCAGTATCCATAATTTGCCTTTTTTGAGGCTTCTTTTAGGAATGCACCATTTTCTCTATAAACACACACACAAAAAATTAGCTGCTAATTTATTTTCATCCAGATTACCTTTTAAGAAATTATTGAAATAACTTTGAGAATCCATACTCTATAGCATCCATGATGAAAACGTATCTACTAAATTTAGATAAGGAACAAAAGAAACCAATATCAATTATAGTAGTTCATTAAAATATGTGTTCTGTTTAATTTTATGTTTTTAATAAAATGTATTAAACCTAATTATTAGAATTAATGCTTATTTTGAATTTTCTGTTTGACGTAAACTACTGATCAGAAGTTAAAAATATTCAGAAACTTTTAATACAATTTTTAGTGTATTACAGTCACTTTGCTTCTTTTAAAAGTGAACAAGTTTATCCTATTTATAAAACTATAAATCTTGGGTTCATATTTCAGTTAATATTTATAATTTTATATTAAACAAGTTTGAAGGTACATACAACAAAAAATAACCTGAGGTATAATTGCTTACGGTGTGAATTTCTGTGCTTGTTACACAGTCAATGGCCTGGACTTAGGCATATGGTGAAGGTTCATTAGATGGAACCAAAGCAACAAATAATATGCAACATTATTCGTATTTTCATAATTATACATTGGAATTTTCACAAAAGATTTATATACAAACATGGATTACTGAATGATTTAAGTTTGGAACAATTATTATTCAGTTATTCAACAAACATTTATTGAACAAAAGTTTGTAAGAATTCAACATTTAAAGATTAATGTGAGGCTTCCCTTAAAAGCTTCTCTTACATCCAAGATATAGTCTCTTACAGAATAATAGAAAACAAGATAAAACAAAGACAAAGATTTGGTTCACATTGAACACATTGTCATTGCAGTAATTTTTCCTTTTAGAAAAATAAGAAACTATATATATTAAAAAAAAAAAAAACTAGTCTTTATCCAAATGGAATAATTCTCCTAGTTCTTTTTACTCCCATTATCCCCCAGTCACCCACCTCAAGCCATTTCCACACATATCAGCTTTGCTCTTTGATATATTTAGAACAGAAGTAGGTGATGTATTTAGGCAGAAGTAGGTGACTGTATTCTAATGTGTTTTCCTTAGGTATTCGCTACTCTAGTTACTGATACCTTTGCTGTTCCTCTGTGATAATTTACTATAGTTTGTACTTTGAAAATTGTAAAAAAGCAAATATTGCCATTTCTGGCTGATAGCATTATTTTAATAAAGCAAACAAAATTAGAATTATGTACATAAATTATATGCATTTAGTAGAGTAACATGATTTTCTCCATCTTAATGTGAAATAATTTACTATGCTTTATTGCAATTATGAATTGTTCACTTAGGTGTTAAATAATTAATTTTTCTTATTTCCAGAGTGAATAAATGTAAACAAAATGTTTTTTACCATTGTTATCCACTCTATATTATTTGTAATAAAAGGTAGTAATACTTTTTTTTTCAGATACCTCAAAAATTATGCTAAACCTCCAAATTAAGTTCAGAAGAAGAGAGGAAAGCTTTCAGACTGTTCCAAGATAATCTAACATCCATTTTTTTGCACTAATATTATCATCATAGTTATTCAATAGACTAATTAACCTTTTCCAACAGGGAAAAATTTAAGCAAGAGGTGCCATAAAGAACTCAAGTTGCTGGAAAATGAAATCTGCAAGTATTCGACTTCAAATCACCTATATCATTTCTCGTTCATGCTTAGTCTTACTTTCATTGACTATTAACAGTTTATTGGCATTAGCTAACTATTATGAATGCATTTTGACTTCAATATATATGATTATGAAACATATTTTATATGTTACCTAATAAAATTATACAAAGCTTATAGTATAGTCAATGAAACAGCAAGACTTGGATAAATGAACTCTCTACTAATTAAAGACGTTCTATTTAAGGGAAGACAAGAGGAGCCTTCACTTTACCCAAAGGAGCTCGTAGTGTTTCTCTTACTGAAACAAGGGAAGCTAAAAATGTATTGGGTAAGTTGTAGCAAACTGCAGAAAGATGGGCATCCATAAATGGCATCAAGCTGTTTTGCTACACTTGGTATCTTAACCACATTACTTCTAGCTTCTGATACTCAGGCAAACATGGTACGTTTCATGTACTGATTATCACCCAGGCTCAGGTGCTGAAAACCCTGACCCCAAAATGACCACTCCACTTAGTTAAGACACTAATAAATATTATTTAAAAAGTCAGGTAAATCTACCTATAGGTAATCATTGTCCATATAGAAATAACCAAAAAACAGATTTCTTTCTGACTCCACCAGCAATTTTGTATTTATAACTGGATTTCTGTCATTACTTATAATGTGTGAGTTATAGGTTTCATAATGTAATGAAGGTACAAGTTGCATAATCTTCCTATATTCATTTTTTATGGAAACGAGAAGAAACATTTTGGTTTCTCTATTTCCCCTGACTATTGTTGATTTATAGCTAGGACCTTAATTCTAAATGATCTTAAGATAATTTTTCAGTTCAGTTAAGACAACTTTTAGGAAGTGTGATAATACTAGGAAGGTTTATTATACAGGACAATAGGACCTTAAAACCTAAGACAACCTATTAAGCATTTTGGTTTGCGGTTTCTCAATTAGAAGATTGAACTTAGGGTCAGTGTAAAGGCACCATGACATAACTTGCAGATGTTTTCCAGCCAATCTACAAAATATATTTTACAACATTGCCATTTATAACTGTGTAAAGCCTTAAAAGTAGTTGCTAATCACGATATAAATGAAAACTACTCACTGGTTTTTCTTTTGTAATTTCTTTAAAATAGAGCAGGCTTTTAAATCTGAACCTATTTCATTAATTAGAAATAGATTAGAAATATTAGAAATAATTAGAAATAATAATTAGCTGTCTATATTTGCCACCTAGACTTTTAAAATAATATATAGACCAATAAAATATCTCAAGAAATTCGCCAACTAATCACACTATAAATGAGCCCCTATTCAAAAGGATGATTTAAACAACTAAAGTTGCATGGAGGGACACAGGAGAGTATAGTATTATATTTGCCTGAATTATTGTTGCCACAATTTGTAGGTCAATACAAAATAAGTGACTAGTGGGTTAGAAACAAGATTAATTTTTTATCAACTTAATAATTATAAAGAAAAATATGCCTCTGATCCTGTGCCAGATGTCATAAAACCTGCCAATGCTTTGAAGTTAATTTCTGAAACTGCTTTTTTCGGTTTATGGATGCCTTCTTCTGCATGCAGGAGCCGTAGGAACGTAATGCCTGACTAACCATGGTTGTTGCTTTTGTTTTCTTCTTTGCTTCCTCCAATATTTACTACACATGCAAAGGGTACCTTAAGATGTTTGATATACCCCCTGGTGCTAGACATGTGTTAATCCAAGAAGACGAGGCTTCTCCTCATGTTCTTGGTAAGTGTTTCTGTCCACTGGCTGTGCTTTAACATGCACTGAAATGTAGAAATGTCAAAGAAATGATACATAGATAGAGATACATGTGTATGTGTATCCATGTATACGCATATGTATCTATATCTGCGTACACGCATAGGTCTGCAAGGTTCAAAATTATGTATAAATTCATCATTACCTGGTTTTCCGTGGTCATTTCTCCCAACTATTCTTTCTTTATCATAAGAAATATTCACAACAAGAGTTTTAATTTCTGGTGAAACTTGGGTTGGTTCATTAGGACATGAAGGAAAAAATAATTTGGTAAGTGTGAATTTGTTATACATTTTTATTCTGTTATTGGGAGATGAGAAAAAATAAAATATTAATAAAATGCACTAAATTAAGGAATAATATCAGAAAAATTTGCCATATTTGTTGACAAATTAATTCTGATATTTTGGTTGATGCCATCCTGTATGCCTCTTCTTTTAGTGCGTTTTAAGTTCTTTGACTGAAAAGCAACCACATCCAGGTTGTGCTAGTCCAGTACAAATTTCCTGATATCTGTTATGTGTCCAGTTTGACTGGCACATGCAGATTCGTCTTCTGCATGCTTTCTGTTTATTATCTGCAAATTATCCTGTTTATAATTTCCAAAAGATTTTTTTCCTCCTTTCTACATTAGAAGATCATGTAGAAATGTCATTCTAGAGGGGTTTATATTTAAAGTGAATGCACAAATGTGAACATAGCTTTCACATATTCCTTGAGCCATTAAATCACTAAGAAGATTTCTGAAACTGACACATCTGTCAAACCTATGAAAATTTATAGTAAATTGCTTTTCTACATACATATAACTTCAAAATGTATTGTTTTTTGGTGTTTCATGGAATTTTTTCTTAGTATTTAAAATATATTTACTACTAGATTTCAAAACAGTCTCCACTGTCTAGCTGTAGTCCTTTATCCCATAATTGAAATTCCCTACTTTTTATTCTGGAATTCAGATTATTATCTTTGGAAAAATTAGTTTAAAATCTCAAGAGGAATAAATGTATTTAACTAAAATTACTCATGTTTTCTACACATTTTTAGTAATAGTAATAACTTTTGAAATTTTATTTTCTAATATCATTAAATGCCAATGTACCTCCAAACTTTAAAATGCCATTTGTTATTTTTAGTCATTAGAGAAAGCATTTTATTTAATACTATATAGTAAATCTGTAATATATTACAATTTTTGTCACCAGTAAAGAGCTTTTCGTGACCATTTAAGTAGGTAATGTGACCTTAGAATTTACAGTTGTCAGGACTAATTGCTTGTCGGCCTAAAAATTAGTTCAACTATTTTGAGTACCTCTAACATTTTGACTTAACTTGAAAGAGTTACACAGTTTAAAAAAAAAAAAAAAGGCATTATGTTGTATGCTGCCCTAGTATAAATCATTTGTATTACTTGTTGTAGAAGAAGCCTTTATTTTAAAAATATTTCCAGCTTCCTGAGGAAATGTATGGGATGAATGAGTTAGAAATTGTTAACTCCTTTGGCAGTATTTTCGAATGGGAATATTTGTTAATTTTTATTTTCTATCTCACCATCTCGCCACTATTTTTAACTGGTTAGGAGGGCTTTTTGAGAATTTTAAATGCCTACTGAATGAAGTATGAGTCCTATCAGAAGTAACACTCATTTTAGTTGCTTTGATACTCGTAAACACGGTCTTTCATTTATAGAAGGAGAGACTTAACTGTGAATCTTCAAAGCTGTAATAAGATAAAATGTATGCTGGTTACTCATTTTTCTTTCCTTAGCAATTAAGAATCAGGCTACAGGCCACTATATTTTAAATGGCAAAGGGGAGGAAGCCAAGTCAAAGACCTTCATAGATCTTGGTGTGGAATGGGATTATAACATTGAAGATGACATTGAAACTCTTCACACCGATGGACCTTTACATGATCCTGTTATTGTTTTGGTATGTGGCATTACAGGCTCACTGTGTAGTTGGTTTACTTTATATTTTTATAATTAATCTATCTCAGTTATAATTAATTTTATAATTAAATATTTAATATAATTAATTTTATTTACTTGCTTGATTTTAATAATTCCATTTATCCTTCCTCTTTATTCTTTGGGAACTTTGTCATATATTTTATTATATATATACATTATAAATACAGTATTATTATCTTTGATTTTGGTAATCAGTTATCTTTTAAAGACAAGAAAAGAAAAAATAGATTTTTATATTTACTCACATATTTAGCATTGTTGATGCTCTTCATTTTTCCTGGTAAATCTGATTTTCCATTTAGCACCCTTTACCTTTGATATAATGAACTTCCTTTAACATTTCTTGTGCTAGGGGTATGCATGCTAGCAAGTTGCTCTCTCTGCTTTCAATTCTCTGAAAAAGTCTTTATTTCACTCTCATTCTTAAAGGATATCTTCACTGGATATAAAATTGGAAGTGGCTAACTTGTTTGTTTTTTTCTCAGCACTTTAAAGATGTTTTTCTATCATTGTAGAGAGGTCCAGGAATTTGGGGTCTCATCTAGGAAATAGATATGACCATGAGGTGGCACCCAAACATATTGTTCAGGTGATGCCTTAGCAGGTTTGCATGTGAGGCCACCTTTAGGAAGAAGACAAGGGCAAAGGAACTTTTGGGGGAAGGGAAACTCGAGAGGGGGTTATGTGTCCAGGTGACGTTGCCCAGCAGCACAGCAGGGAAACTCTGGGTTAGAGAGCTTCAACAGGCAGCAGCAAAAGCTTAGGATCCTGATAACCATAAAGTCTTATTTATAATTAGTGGATTTGGGGTCCAGTTTCATAAAGGTATGCAAAGTAAACAGGCTCTGTTCTTCAGTTGCTCAGTCGTGTCTGACTCTTTGTAACCCCATGGACTGCAGAAAACCAGGTTTCCCTGTCCTTCACTGTCTCCTGGAGTTTGCTCAAACTCATGTCCATTGAGTCAATGAAGCCATCCAACCATCTCATCCTGTCTCCCCCTTCTCTTCTAGATGGTTAGAGATCTACTTGTTTGGGCTACATTTGAAACAATTGGCTATGTGAAAATCCAAGTTTGGTGCCAATGGACTTTTGAGCTAATCGGTCTGAACTTGCTGTATATGAATAAACGACGTAGGGGCCAATATACAGGAGCCATCATTGACTCAGTTATATAACATTTGTCTTCTCGAATCCATTGTTTATGATGAGAAGTAAGCTTCATTTAGGTTGCTGCTGTGCGTTTAGTGTGTCAATATTCTCTGGCTGCATTTTACAATTTTCTCCTTATCTTTTTGTCTTGGATGGTTTGTAGTTTGACTGTGGCATGCTTAGTTTGTGATGTTCTTTGTGTTTATCTTGCTTGGGGGTCACCAAGTATCTTGGCTCTATAGATTGATGTTGTTCACTAAATTGAGGTAAATTTTCCACATGTCTTCAAGTTTATTTTTCCCCATCTCTCTCTTTCTATTCCTGGGATTCATTTACATGTATGTTAAACCAGTTGAAGTTGGTTCACGAGACTTGTGAACTTTGTTCATCCTTTTGTAATCGCTGTCTTTTCTCTGTCCTTCAAATTGGATAAGTTCTATTGAACTGTGTTCAAATTCATTGACTGTTTTATGTGGTCTCCAGTCTGCCACTGAGCCCATACAGTAAAGTTTTCATGTCAGATAGTGTATTTTGTTTTCTAGAATTTCCTTTTTTTTTTCTTATAATTTCCATTTTTCTGCTGAGATGTCCATATATTTTCACTTATTATGTCCAACTTTTCCTCTAAGTCCTGAAACTTCATATTGCCTGATTTTGTGGGCTCTTTTTTTTTCTTGATTATAGTTCACATTTTCATACTTCCTATATGTTTTTTTATTGTACACTGAGCATTAAAGATGTTAAGTTGTCAAGCATTTAGTATACCTTGCCTTCCTTAAAAGCATTGGGTTTTACTCTGTCTGGCAGTTAATTTATTGTCAGTTTCCACTGATCCTTGGAGGCTTGGTTTTCCTATCTGAGGGTTGATCTGTTTTAATTTTGTTCTTATTCTTATGTCTTGACTTTCTGGTGCCTTAACTGCATACCTGAAGTGTTAGGGAGGCCATGAGAGCACCTAGGGCCCTCATCCCTGCCTGTGCTGAGGTACTTCTGTCCTGCTTCCAGCCCCATGGCAGCCACTCATTGGTAGACAGCATGGTTTCTTGGCCTGAGCATGCACAGACCAGTCCTCTGTGTAGAAAACCCATGCAGCTTTCTGGACCCCCCTCTCTGAAGCCCTCTTTTCTTTAGCGCCCATGTCTCTGAAAGTCCCAAACTTCCCCCTCCTCCTCAGCTCAGTGAGACACTGACTTGTCTGGGGTTCCTGCTGTCCATAGCAGGGTCCAGACCTGGCCCTGTCCAGAAGCCAGTACTTAACGTGTTATTCTCCTCATGGAGATCATTATCCTTTGCCATGTTATTCATTGCAAGAAAAAAATTCCCTCAAATATTGTATCCAGTTTTATTATTTTTAATATCAGGAAGGCAACTCTATTACTTCCTCATGAATGAAAGCAGAAATGATCATTTTGACTTGAAAAATATTGTTAGATTCTGTATACCAAACCAATATTTATTGGATTCCCTATAAAAATATTATACCAATCTAAAATAAATCATCTCACTAAATTTCAAATATTTTTTCATTTGAAAATTATTTCTCTTTGATAAAGTGTCTATTCAGATCTTTTGTCCATTGTTAAAGTAGGTTGCTTTTTTCTTTTTAACTTCAGAGTTTTTATATATACTCAATATATAAATCCTCTATGAAATGTGATTTTTCAGATATTCTCTTCTAATATGTAGTTTCTTTTCCTTCTCTTAGTAGTGTTTTCATAAATAAAAATATTTTAACTTTATTGAAGTCCAGTTTATTAATTTTTCCTTTTATGGATCAAGACTTTCTTATTATATAAGGTTGTTTTTTTTTTCTTTTCCTGATCCAGGATCAAAATTCTTTTTCTTCTTTTTATTGTAACTTTTATAGTTTTACATTTAACCATTTAAATTTTATTAACCATTTAAGCTAATTTTATACACACTTTGTCTACGTTAGGGTCTTAGTTTTGCACATGGATATCCATACATTATCTATTCTTACATAACAGATCACCCCAAACTTGGTGGCTGAACACAAGCAACATTATTATCTCATAGTTTCTCTGGGTCAGGAATCTGGGAATAGCTTCCATGACTAGTTCTGGCTCAGGGTATCTCATGAGGATGCTCTCAGCTGAGGCTACAGTCACCTCAGGGCTCCACTGGAGAGAATCTTCTCAGTTCCTGGTTCAGTCACATGAGAGTTGAAAGCCCTTGGAAGACTGCTCCCAGGCTTCTTCACGTGGATGCTTAAATAGGATGCTAAAGTGTCCTTATCACATGACAGTTGTCTTCCCAAAGTGAGTGATTCAAATGATCCAGAAAGTGAGAATGCAACCAAGACAGAAGTCAATCTTTTTAACCTAACCTTAGAAATGATATCCTTTCACATCTGCTGCTATTTGCTAGAAGCAAGCCACTGGTCCAGGATCCACTGAAGGAGAGAAGAATTAAGCTCCACTTCTTGAGAGAGAGAAAGTGTCAAAGGACCTGCACACACATTTTTAAAGCCACTGCAGTGTCCAGCACCATTTGTTGAAGCAATGTCCATTCTGCATTAAGTTCCCTTTTCATCTATGTCAAAAGTTAATTACCCAAATTTATGTGGGCTTATTTCTGGACTCTCATTCTGTTCCATAGGTTAGATAATTTTATAGGAAAATACATATCAATCAAATTTTATTTAGATTATTATAAGTTTAATTAGTTGGTGATCAGAAGCTCTATTTTACTCATATGTAATTACATTGCATTCTTCTCCAGCAGCACAGGTGTCTGGCCTCGGAGCCTTCTTGCAGGGCTTCGCCAATAATATTAGAGTGACCCCAGGGAGCCATGTATAATTGATACAATCCTGTAAAAACTACATGAAAGTCAATAAAAACTATTTATAAAAAAGAGTGCTTTGCTAGAAAAGATAACATAAAAAGCTGAGAATATGCTTGCAAAGTTTATTATAAAAGGATTAATATTTCTATTGCTTGGATTACATGAAAAAAAGAATATGTATAACAATAAAATAAAGAGGATCTGACATGAACACGCAGTGCATGGTGGACAAAATACAAGTGACCGATAAACTTAGGAAAATTAATCTTTACTATTTATCAAATAAATAGCAATTAAAACAACAATCTTTTGCCCATTCAGTTAACAAAGAGGAAATGATTTAATATGCCGTGCTGAATGGGAGCACCTTCATATACTCTCATTATGAAAATAATAATTGTTTTAACTATTCTGAAGGGCCATCCAATGGTCTGAGAACTATAAAAATGTGTTTGTACCCTTTACCACATTAAGGAAAATCAGAAATTATCACAAAAGTGGGGATAAATTTTAATCAAAATATAGATATTAATTTTTCTGATTAAATAAGGTACACTAGGATTAAATGGGCTGCCCAGGTGGAACAGTGGTTAAGAATCCACCTGCCAATGTAGGGGATGCTGGAGACCTGGGTTAGACCCGTGAGTCAGGAAGATCCCCTGGAATAGGAAATGATTACCCACTCCAGTATTCTTGCTGGAGAATCCCGTGGACAGAGGAGCCTGGCAGTCTACAAAAAGGCTCTACAGAGGAGCTTTTGCAGTCCATGGGGCTGCAAAGAGTTGGACACAACTGAGTGACCGAACATGCACACATGCACTATGAGTAAACACTATGCTGGCATTTAGAAAATATTTTATATTTATATGAATATATATATATTTGAAAATATTTATATTTTCAAAGAATATTTACTGTCTTGGGAAATGTGTGACATGTCAAGTGAAATAAGCAAGACCAGAAAAGTATGTATGTATACATATACACACACACTCACACACACACACACATATGCAAATATCTTGAGGTTCTATCCCAAAATAATAAAAGTGACTTTAGTTTTCTCTGGTTTAGTGGCATTATGGATGATTTTTATTTTCTTTATATTTTTTCATGATGTCTATATTTTCTGGATGGAACATTATTATCTTTATCACCATAACAAAAGTCTACTGTAAAGAGTAACAATTAAGTGCACTCAGGAGTTATGTAACTTGAGGAACTGAATTTTAAATTTTAAAATAAAATGGAATTTTATTGTATTTTTTTAAACTTTTTAATGTCAAGATACTTTATGTATTTGCATTTTTATCTTAATCAAGACATACCTGTACTTTAGTGATAGAAAGAAAAAAACACTCTATTTTTAGAAACTACTTGAAAGTCTTCCAGTTTTAATAAGATACGTATTCTGAAATATTTGTAATTTTTCATTCAAATTAAAACTCAGGCGATTTACATATCTATTTCATGTATACATTAGATTATACCTCAGGAGAATGATACCCGCTCTAGCCTGACATATAAGTACATCATCCATGAGGACTCTGCACCTACAATCAACAGCAACAACGTCATCCAGGAAGAATTAGATACTTTTGAGTGGGCATTGAAGAGCTGGTCTCAGTGTTCCAAACCCTGTGGTGGAGGTAACAAATTGAACACATTTATTATACTAAAATGTAATTCATATAAAAGCCAATCTTCTTCCTTCTGCTTTAAGGATTGTGTCTAACTGAGGATACAACCTGAGAAACACCAGACATAACCAGAACTTAAAGCATTTTGACTGAAATCTCAGGATCTACAAATGATAGGAATCCATTCATATATAGTAGACCATCTTAAAATTCCTTGGCCTTTTCCCCTTGTCTTATATCCATGCAGTGGTACCCTTAGTCACTTTATTCTTTCCTAACTCTCCCAAACCTCAGTGTCTTTTGTTCTTACCTTCCTTCTCCTCCACTTTTACTTTCCATACCTACGCATATCTTTTCAGCATTAATAATGAAAGAGCTCTTAATTGCACTGTGTACCAGATACTGCTTTAAGTGTTTTATACTTTAATGATGAAGGGCTCTAAGAGGTTGGTACTATTTTAACCTCTGTCATACTGATGGGGAAACCGACGCACAGGGAAGATCAGTACAAACCCAGGTAGGTAGCCTGGCTTCTTCGTGCCTGTTTGTACTGCATTCTGCTACCTTTCTGCTCTCTTTCTGGAGTAGGTCCATTAAGCTCATCTCAAAGTTTCTCAGCCTCTCCCATTATCCATTCCTCTAGTTTGGAACAACAAGTGCTCCACAATGGAGCTAGCCTACACAGAATTCTCTCATAATAGTAACACTTAATAGTTGAAAACAAGAAATTATTCATAGTAGGGAATGCCTGGGTAAATATGTATACTTTTAAATTCAAAGGTGTATTTTTAAAGGTTTTTCTCTAGAAAGGACATAAAATGTTTTTAGATAATTATTTAAAATGACACTTTATGTACTTCCTTAGTGGTTCAGTGGCTAAGACTGCACTTCTACTGCAGAGGGCACAGATTCAGTCCCTGGTCAAGGAACTAAGATACTGTGTGCCACAGGTGTGGCCAAAAACTAAATAAAATAAAAATGATACTCTTATCTACCACAAAAATGATTATTTAATTTGAATCTACTGCATCTGCCTGCAGTACAGGAGACCCAGGTTTGATCCCTGGGTCAGGAAGATCCCCTGGAAAAGGAAATGGCAATCTACTCCAGTATTCTTGACTGGAAAGTCCTATGGAAAAAGGAGCCTGGGGGGTTATAGTCCTTGGAGTCACAAGAGTTGGATACGACTTAGTGACTAAACCACCACCAACCACCACTGCATCGTCAACATCTACTTGGTCACAAGACTTTCAGATACACCTTTTTAATATCTACTAGATCTATTCCTCCCTCATCAGGCTTCCTTCTCGACTTTGAAAGGGAAGATTATTGCAGAAGTTTCCTAACTAGCCAACTAAATTTGATTTTCTTCTCTTCATTTCTAGGTAATTTCTTGAATGCATGAATAAATGAATGAATGAATGAGTAGAATTATATTCCCTGATTCAGATCCTTCATTCTCTCAATATGTTACCCTGAAGACAAAACATAATTTATGTAATATTCTTGACCAAAGTGAAAACCTGAATTGAACCATTACGAGACAGATAAACCCAGACTGTGGGACATTTTACAAAACAACTGGCTTATCATCTCAAAAATATTAAAAGACAGAAAGAGATTAAAACTATTCCTGATTAATTCCATGACTACTAAATGCAGTGCATGATCTTTGATTGGAGAAACATTTTTATAGAGTACATTATAGGGCAATTGATAAATTTTGAATATCATCTTTATATAATAGTATTATATTTGGGTTAAATATTCTGATTTTAAGAGTATATTGTGGTTGTGTGGGGAAATGTGCTTGTTATGAGCTATATGATGAGGTATTTGGAAGTGAAGAATCAGAATGTTAGCAACTTACTCTCAAAAGGTTCAGCAACATTTTATATGTAAACGTATATGTGGTACTGGTTTAGTTGCTAAGTCGTGTCTGACTCTTGGGATCCCATGGACTATAGCCTGCCAGGCTCCTCTGTCCATGGGATTCTCCAGGCAAGAATATTGAAGTGGGCTGCCGTTTCTTTCTCCAGAGGATCTTCCCAACCCAGGAATCGAATCCGGGTCTCCTGCATTGCAAGCAGATTCTTTACTGATATAATTTGTTTATTATATGTTATAATTAATATATATGATGTAAAAATATGTATATCAAATATGCTGACATGGTAACAAAAGGTTAATCTAGGTGTAAGGCATATTCATTGTGCTTTCCTTACAGTTTTTTAGATTTGAAATTTTCCAAAATTAAAATTATATACATATATATATATATATATATATGTTTTTTTCAACGTCCAAGTTGGTGCCTGGGGAGACCCTCAATAACTCCCTGGATAAAATCTAAACATTTGTCTGGCCCACAGGTCTTTTAAGATCAGATCCCATACTTCAGCCATTCAAAGAGCCCTGCAGTTTTCTATGTCATTTCATTTGCTTGGAATATTATTCTGCTTCATTCTCTTTGTTGTTGTTCAGTCTCTAAGTCATGTCCAACTCTTTTGGGACCCAGACACAGATACTGGAGAGGGTTGCCATTTACTACTCCAGGCAATCTTCCTGACCTAGGGATCGAACTCATGTCTTCTACAGGGGCAAGCAGGTTCTTTACCACTGAGCCACCAGTGAAGTCCATGCCCTTTACTGGTGCTGTCTGAACTTGAGGATTCTGCCCAGGGAAGTGCTGATCTCCTAAACATTCTCTGTCTCTCCTCCAGCTAAGGTAGAGAACGTCCCCTCTGTGTTCCTTTGCCGCCCTCTACAGTCAATTATTGACATAGCTTTGTAGAAGCCTATGTCACTAGGTATGACATAGTTTTCCTATCTGACTATCTTACTAGACTGTATTTCAGGATCTAGTTCATTAACAAGCATGCAGTTGCTATTTAATACTTATTAAAGGATTTTTGTTGATTTTTATTTCATTATTTAATTTGCTTCTGGAACTAGACCACCTAGAACAGTGCCTGGCTCAATAAATACTTGACGAATGAAATGAATGAATAAATGGTCAAACAGGTGACAGAATGAATAAATGATTAAATCAAACATATATTTGCCTCCTCAGGTTTCCAGTACACTAAATACGGATGCCGTAGGAAAAGTGATAACAAAATGGTTCATCGCAGCTTCTGTGAGGTCAACAAAAAGCCAAAACCTATTAGAAGAATGTGCAATATTCAGGAGTGCACACATCCACTGTAAGCATTTATTTGACCTATCCTTATATATCAAGGAAAAAAATGAAAGGGATTTAAATGTCATTAGCTCTTTTTAGTTTTAATTTTTAGTCAAAGCTAATACGTGTACCTGCTTACAGTGATCAGATCATTTCATAGGAATTATACAAACCTTTAGTCCCGTGTTTTTAAACCATATTTCTGCTTCTCGCTTTTACTTCTGCCTCTCTTCTTTATTGAAGTATAGTTGATTTACAATATTGTGTTAATTTCAGGTGTGCAAGAAATGATTCCTTTTTTTTCAGATTACCTGACTTTATAGGCTATTACAAGATGTTGAATATAGTTCCCTGTCAGTCAGTTCAGTCAGTTCAGTCTCTCAGTCGTGTCCTACTCTTTGCGACCCCATGAATCACAGCACGCCAGGCCTCCCTGTCCATCACCAACTCCCAGAGTTCACTCAGACTCACGTTCATTGAGTCAGTGATGGCATCCAGCCATCTCATCCTCTGTCGTCCCCTTCTCCACCTGCCTCCAATCCCTCCCAGCATCAGAGTCTTTTCCAATGAGTCAACTCTTCGCATGAGGTGGCCAAAGTACTGGAGTTTCAGCTTTAACATCATTCCTTCCAAAGAAATCCCAGGGCTGATCTCCTTCAGAATGGACTGGTTGGATCTCCTTGCAGTTCCCTGTACTACACAGTAAATCCTTTTTGCTTCTCTATTTTAGGTATAGTAGTTTGTATCTCTTAATCCCGTACTCTTAATTTATTCCTCCTCACCTCCCTTTCCCCTTTGGTAACCATAAGTTTGTTTTCTATGTCTGTGAACCTGTTTCTGTTTTGTATATAGATTTGTTTGTATGTGTGTGCTGTGCTTAGTCACTCAGTCATGTCTGATTCTTTGTGACCCGATGGACTGTAACCTGCCAGGCTCCTCTGTCCATGAGGATTCTCCAGGCAAGAATACTGGAGTGGGTTGTCATGCCCTCCTCCAGGGGATTTTCCCAACCCAGGGATCGAACCCAGGTTTCCCACATTGCGGGTGGATTCCTTACTATCTGAGCCACCAGGAACTTGACTTTATCCTTCTTGGGTCTGCTGAGTTAATTACCATATGTCCAGGTTTCCCTGGTGGCCAAAAGTACCTGTGACTATGAAGTATATACCTCTCATGTAATACCTATCTTCAAATGAGAGTCACTATTGAAGTCTTCAAAACTGAGTAAACTTTCTCAGTTGCCACCATTCATTCTTACTGTCAGTTGACAAACAAGGGCAATCTTAAACTCTGAAGAGCAAAAACGGCCAAGGTTTTAACTTGCTTATATTTTGGTGCTGCATATATGGGCTTCCCAGGCGGCTCAGTGGTAAAGAATCTGCCTGCCAATGCAGGAGTCACGATACCTAGGTTGGAGAAAAAAACTGGCAACCCACTCCAATATTCCTGCTTGGGAAATCTCATGGGCAAAGGAACCTGGTGGACTACAGTCCATGAGGTGATGAAACAGTCAGACCTGACTTAGTGACTAAACGGCAACAACAACAAGCTCCGTATATACAGAAATTTTTAAAAATGCAGAGAGAAAGTAACTTTGGAAAGGACAAATAGTATGCTTCCATTACATTCTGACAGACTGATTAACTGGAGGTAATCAATGGTGACAACCCTTTGGGATATATGTAATGAAGAACTGTCTGTAATAGTGTATCCATAGCTAATTTGGAGAGTGCTGGGACACTGACATTGAATTTGGATGTGTAATTTGGGAATGTCCCCGAGGAAATCTTTTTTAAAATATCTGCTTGGAAATGTTTCTATCAGGTATATTCATGGAAGCGGTTTCTGCTCAGGCACACAACTTTTATCAGGTCAAAAAGGGCCTATATGAAGAACAGAATTTTTCAAACATAATGGATATGTCAGGTAGCCTTCACAGCAACAACCATAGAGATGGAACAGAAATCTCAGAATATTAAAACATGAGTAAAGCATGAAGTAATGAAAAAGCAGCAGCAGTCAAATCAGTTTGTCATGGCAGGGACCAGATGGATCCTTTTTATATTTCCTATGAGATATTTAACACCCTGAGGCAAAATAAGTTCATTGGTATCATATTTTTAGATTCCACATATAAGTGATATCACATGATATTTGTCTTTTTCTGACTGACTTCACTTCCTATGATAATCTCCAGGTCCATCCATGATAGTGCATATGGTATTATTTCCTTCTTTTTTTGATGAGTAACAGCAATCAGTATACCACATCCTGTTTACCAGTGGGGGCTAGTTTTGAAACATGCCTGAATCTGAGGGGAAAACCTTAGGATGAGTTTCCAAAGCCCTCTGTAGATGATCCTTGTGGAAGAGAGAAGGTGGTTTCAAAGTCACCGGGGAGACAGGATACCAGGGCCTAAAACAGAAGTGTCAGATCTATTTTTGTTAGAAAGTTCTGAGACTGATGTATCCATATTTCTGAAGTTGCCTCCTGGGCGGTACCTCACCCAGAGAGTAGGAAAACCTAGGCTTACGGTGCAGAAGGGGCGCACGGTGCACCGGGGTTACCATGGGCAATGTTAACCCCTCACCCCCACCCCGGCAGCTGGGCGGCGGAAGAGTGGGAGCACTGCACCAAAACCTGCGGCACTTCCGGCTACCAGCTGCGCACGGTGCGCTGCCTCCAGCCGCTCCACGACGGCACCAACCGCTCGGTGCACAGCAAGTACTGCGCGGGCGACCGGCCCGAGAGCCGCCGGCCCTGCAACAGAGTGCCCTGCCCGGCCCAGTGGAAAACGGGGCCTTGGAACGAGGTGGGTGTGCGAACTCTGTGGGGCCGGGGGGAGTATGTGTGTGAAAGCATGTGAAAACATATTTTAATTTCACTTCTGTATCAGGTGGGCTTTGTGTGAATGGAGAAACTGTCACATTGTTTGGAATCACTAAGCACCTGGGCATATTAAGAAAAAATTGATATTTTAAAACAGTGTTTGCATATAAGATTCATTGATGGGGGCAAACCACATTTGGATGCTTTGGGATACAAAGTTGTCTAAAAGGTGACTGATTTTCTAATAGTGTCAACCGCACTGTCCCTCCTAGATGTGTTTCAAATCCCTAACCTTGAATGCAGGGTCCTGCCCTGTTTGACACCGCATTGCTTTGTGTGTGTGTGTGTGTGTGTGTGTGTGTGTGTGTGTTTTAATTGAGGTATAATTGATACAACATTACCTTAGATTCAGGTGTACAACTTAATGATTTGGTATTTGTATACATTGCAAAATGATCACCAACAACAAACAAATAAATCCCACGATAACTCTTCTTAATCTGTCTTCCTTTATTCCACCTCTTTGTCCCAGTCTGAGGAAACTGTTCACTGTTCCAAAGACCAGCTGGTTGGTGCCTCCTGCCTTCTGGCTGGCTTGCCCTTCCCTTTCTGTCTATCTGACTATCTGCCCATCATCCATCAAGGCTCAGCTTCATGGTCCAAAATACCATGGGGTGCCTTTTCTGCAGTCCTTCTTCATTCCAAAAGCAGAAGCCTACCAATGGCTTGCTGATCATGGCAGTGTATCATAACTCCTGTCTTTGAGCTTGTGCTCAGCACTAGTCCAACCATTTCTCAAAAAAAAAAAAAAAAAAAAAAAGGTACTTTGCTTCCCCAGTGCCCAGTTGGTGCCTGTCTGAATAACGTCTGTTTGGTGCTTGGCTGAATCAGTGTCTCGGTCCGTGTATTAACCACAGATCTTTGATGTTTCTAAAGATTCCAAATAAGGAATTATGGGGCCATAGAAGAGTGGCTAGGAGGACAGGGACTCAAAAAAGCAGATAGAAAATGAAAGAGGAAGTGGAGAACAGACCCAGGATGGAAGGAACAAGCCAATGAAAGTTATCTGCACAGGACTAGAAGAACTCACCTTTCACTCTCTTCAGAGCCCGAGAAGAAGCCTTCTTCCTCTACAGATCCTACGTAGATCAATAGCACGGCTGTTTCTGGGCTTAGTTTTAGAGCAGTTAGCCCCTTCCTTAAATAAATGAATATGTGGGAATAGAGTAATAATAGTTCCAGCATAGCACATGAGTCAGTTTGCCATCTGTAAGGAAGGTGAGAGAAGGGGAAGCTCAGTCTGAGATCCACTCCCTGAAAATGGACTCCACCACTGGTTTTAGGAACCTGCAGAAAGTGTTAACACTGTAACAATGACTTCTTCAGCATCAAATGCTTCCTAAGTGCCAGACTTATCTGCTTTACATACATTGTTTCCTTTGCTTCATTTACTCCAACAATTCTGTGAGGCTTTCAGAGAAAGAGCAATGTTCCCAGGCTGGTGAAGGATGGAGCCAGGTTATAAACAGGATTCTCTGTCTCCAAAGTCACTGTAACACTGCGCAGCAGAGAAAGAACTCCAGAGCTGTGTATGCATGTGTGCTTGTGTGTGCATGTGTGTGCCTGAGTGTGCACATGGGGAAAGGAAGGAAGGCAGTCTTGGTGGAGTAAAACGTCTACAAATCATAGCCTTTGTTTCTGTAGTGTTCAGTGACCTGCGGTGAGGGAACAGAGGTGAGGCAGGTCCTCTGCAGGGCCGGTGACCACTGCGACGGGGAGAAGCCTGAGTCTGTCCGAGCTTGTCAGCTGCCTCCCTGTAATGGTAGGTGTGACACTGATTGATTTCTCTGCTCTGACCATGGTTAACTTTTTTCTTTATTTTGATTTTTTAATTAATTCATTTATTTTAATTGGAGGACAATTACTTTACTGTGATGGCTTTTGCCATACACGAACAAGAATCGGCCATAGGTATACATGTGTCCCCCCATGCTGAAACTCCTCCCTACCTCCCTCCCCTCCCCTATTGCTCTAGGTTGTCCCAGAGCATCGGCTTTGAGTACCCTGCTTCATGCATCAGACTCACACTATGACCATGTTTTTGAGCCTCAAAAAAGGAGAATTTCCTCTGGGGACAAGCTCTGGAATTTTCATTTACTTATTGAAAAGTAACTTTAGGAAAACACATTTGAAATATTAGCCTAATACAGTTCTTTAAGATGGGTGTCTGAGGCAGTATCCCCTCCATTTAGTTAGCATCACCACTGCAGCCTCCATGGTTCCCAGTCGACGGTAATGCTGGGGTGAGGGCCTTATCATCCCATATGAAGTTTCTGTCAATCTGTGTTTCTAGAAGAAGCTGCTTATTTTCTCTCTGATTTTCTTTATAACCTCACATTATTTTTAAAGGCATAATAATGCAGAATGTTATGCAATGTTTTACTAAAATTATTCAGTTGAGACATGCAGATGATAAATGTCATTCACAAAGCCATTTCCAAATGCATCCATATCCATGAAAGTGAAAGTCACTCAGTCATGTCTCTTTGCGACCCCTTGGACTATACAGTCCATGGAATTTTCCAGGCCAGAATACTGGAATGAGTAGCCTTTCCCTTCTCCAGGGGATCTTCCCAACCCAGGGATTGAACCCAGGTCTCCTGCATTGCAGGTGATTCTTTACCAATTGAGCTATGAGGAAAGCCCAAATATTCAACAAATGTGCTTGCAAAATAGGCACCTTGTACCTAGGCTAAAATTTACTTGACCTATTCCTTCAGTATTGCAAAAAACAGAGTCTCTTTTCTTTATTTTAAAGTTCAGATCTTCCTCAATTTACAAGAGAGTTATATCCTGATAAACTCTTTCTGAGTTGAAAATGCATTCAGTCAAAAATGCATTTAATACAACTAACTTACAGAACAGGGCTTCCAAAGTGGCTCAGTGATAAAGAACCTGCCTGCCAATGCAAGAGATGTAGATTCCATCCCTAGGTGAGGAAGATTCCCTGAAGGAGGAAATGGCAACCCACTCCAGTTTTCTTGCCTGGAAAATTCCATAGACAGAGGAGCCTGGTGGACTAGGGTCTCAAAGAGTCAGACATGACTGAACATGCATGCATATGTCATCACATGTGCACAACTTACTGAATACTGTACCCTAGCCTTAAACATGCTCTTAACACTTATGTTAGCCTACACTTGGGCAAAATCATCTAACCCAAAGCCTATGAACAGTTGTCTGGGTACAGTGTGATTAAAAGTTGTTTGCCCTGGTGATCACCTGACTGACTGGGAGCTGCGGCTGCTGCCCTGCATCACGAGAGGACCATTCCACTTATCACTAACCCAGAAAAGATCCAAATTCAAAATTTGAAGTACAGTTTCTACTGAATGTATATGGCTTTCATGCCATTGTGAAATCCATAAATCAAAAGTGGGACTGTCATGAGTCCGGGATGTCTGTATAATTCAATTTGCTGTTGTAATAAATAGCATATATTGGATGGTTTCAGCTTCTATAACTCTGTCTCCCTCTTCTTCCTTTTCTGTCACTCTCTCTACATCTGCCTGTGTGCTGTCTGTCTCATTTTGTGTCTCCACTTCACTCTCCTCTCATTTGCTCTGTGGGTCTCACTCCCTGTTTCTGATTTGCTGTCACCTGCTATTTGTGGGTTGCTCATGTCCTGTGTGCACCACACGTGTTTTTTTCCACTCACTTTTTCTTCTCTCCCTCTTTCACTCACTCTTTCTCTCCTAGTCTCCCTGCCTCCTCCTCATCTCTCTCTCTCCCTTTCCTCTTCTCTCTCTCCCGGTGTCTTCCTGACTCTTCTTTTTCTTCATTTCCCTCTTTTTCTCCCTGATACCCCTCATCCTTCCCTTTCTGGCACATGTGTCTAAAAGTGTCTTTCTTTCTCCTCCACTTTTTTCTGTCCTTTTCTCCCCTCTGTCTCTGCCATTACTTGTCTGTCTCTCCATCTTCCCATTTCTTCCCTATCTCTTGTCTTCCCCGCCTTTTTTCTTTCCCAACTCCCGGTGTCCCTTCCTTCTGACTCTCCGTGGCTGTCTCTCTCTCCCTTCCTCTTCTCCCATTGCCTGTCTAATCTTCCAAAGTAACCTTATGAATTATTTCTCTGCATATTTCCCTTTGCTAATGTTGGGTGGCATGAACAAGTATGACCATGAGGGGGAGACAAAGGACTTACATACTTAATCATTTTTCTCTGGAAAGTATATTTGAAAGTTCAAAGCACAAGTCAAAGCCAGAATAACAAATTTACCTACTCAGAAGCTGTAAAATTTACTGTCACCATAATATTTTACTCTTATATAAGTGTTACTGTCAGAAGGGTAAACACTTTGTGAGTAAGCTTTATTGATCTTAACAACTGGTAGAGCTGCATATTTTTGCAAATATGCCCAATTGTCAGCAGGTATGTGCTTGATTCTCTTCCTTAATCCAAAAGAAAATATTATAGGCATAGGAAGACATAAGCATAGAAAAAATAATTTGGATACAATAAGGAATTGATACTTGATGTAAAACCCATTAATTTGCAGGTATTTGCAACCTAATTAGGATTACAACCTAATTCTTTCCTAGTATGAGATATTCAAATGCATCATACTATATCATAGGCGTGTAAATATCAGGCAAAGACAAGTCATCTTAGAGTTTAGGAAGTGGACATGACATTCTAACTCTAACAAAGGTGAGAAGGTTTAATCTTTATTGGTCTTGCCAACTGACCCTCCTTTTTTGATCCCCCCCCTCAAACTTTAGAAAAGGGATTCAATTTCTTTGGCAAGTTATATAGCAAGTTCCTTACCTAGCAATGTAGAATTACCCAACATTACATTGTCATTGTGATTGTATTACATAAATGCCACAATTTATAATTCTTTGCATTTATTATTTGGATATGAGATCAGTATTCTGTGTTGGATTATGCACATGGGCTCTGCATAGAATGTGCCCTGGAATGGCTAAAAAGAAGTACAGACTTTTTATGAACTCAACGTTTGGATTTTTTGAAATCTAATTCTTACAACTTATGATTAATAAAATTTTAAAATAATGGAAATAGTATGTACAAACACACCTACCAAGTGTTTTATAAGTGGTACTTAGTATTCTTTAAAGTACTGTCAATTGGATAAAATTAACCATGTATTATTCATAAGAAAGTTGGCACATGTTACCCAGATTTGTGCTTTCAAATAACAAATAACCTGAGAACATTCAATGGTAAACATGAAACCATTGCTTCACTCTGGAGAATATCCTCTGAATCAAAATTGTATCTTGATTTTTCTTTTAGTAATATAGTTTTAAGATTTAATATGTTCCAACAGATCTTTAGTATTTTTTATTTTAAATTTAAACTTAATATAGAGACTGCTGCTGCTGCTAAGCCGCTTCAGTCGTATCCAACTCTGTATGACCCCATAGACGGCAGCCCATTAGGCTCCTCCGTCCCTGGGACTCTCCAGGCAAGAACACTGGAGTGGGTTGCCATTTCCTTCTCCAATGCATGAAAGTGAAAAGTGAAAGTGAAGTCGCTCCGTCGTGCCGGACTCTTAGCGACTCCATGGACTGCAGCCTACCAGGCTCCTCTGTCCATGGATTTTCCAGGCAAGAGTACTCTATCATAAAGACAGAAGTATCATAAAATTTTAAAAAACAGATGCCTCTCTGTATCTTAAAAGTATGATAAATCCAATATTCTATTTTCTAAAATCAGAAATACATTCCTAAGAAGAAAACAATACCCTCAATCTGAAGACTCTTGATGGGAATGTGAAAGTGCTGGTCAATCCAAGTGCTTTGCACAGAGAGAACAACTTTTTTAAGTAAATTTATTCTAATATTCATATTTTAACTCAAAGGCTCATGTGGAAAATACCCATCAATGTTAGATCTTAGTTAAATCTTTTTATATTCATAAATGATTTTCATTCTTTTCCTCCTTTTATTTATTTTTAGCTATATTTATTTTATATTTAAAATGAAATATAGTTGGCATACAGTATTATTTCATTATGTAATGAGGACCACAATAAGTCTGTCCCCATACAAAGTTATCACCATATGACTGGCCATATTCCTTATGCTCCGTGGGACATCCCTATGGCTTATTTATTTTGTAATTGGAGGTTTGTACCTCTTAATCTCCTTTACCTATTTTGCCCCTCCCTTAGCAACCACTCCTTTGTTCTCTGAATCTATGATTCTGTTTTTTTGTGTTTTTTTTTTAGATTCCACATATAAGTGAGTTCATACAATATATATCCTTTTCCGTCTGTCTTATTTCACTTAGCATAATGCCCTCTAGCTCCATGCATATTGTCCACCATTTATGTTTGGACATATGTCTTATTTTGTTTTTCTTTGAATCTCTGTAGATGAGCCATGTTTGGGAGATAAGTCCATATTCTGTCAAATGGAGGTGCTGGCACGATACTGCTCCATACCAGGTTATAACAAGTTATGTTGTGAGTCCTGCAGCAAGCGCAGTAGCACCCTGCCACCACCGTACCTTTCAGAAGCTGCTGAAACTCATGATGATGCTATCTTTAACCCCAGTGACCTCCCCGGATCTCTAGTGATGCCTACATCTTTGGTTCCATACTATTCAGAGACTCCTGCTGAAAAGAAGAAATCTTTGAGCAGAATCTCTTCCATAGCAGGTCCAAATGAGCCTGCTGCTTTCAGGTCAAACAGTAAATCCAATGGTGCTAACCTATCCCAGAGGCAAGCACAGCCAGCAGAAAATGCAACTCTAGGACCCGCCTCCCCACCCACCAAGAGTGGCCACCTCAGTTCATCTCCACAACTGGCTGCTGCCCGCTTCCTTGCAGCCAGTGGTTCCATAGGTGCTTCTTCTCAAGCAAGAACCTCAAAGAAAGATGAAAAGCTTATTGACAAGAGACGTCCGCTAAGGTCATCCACATTGGAAAGATGAGCAAGTGAAGCCATAAGGCTCAACGTCGGTGAAAAATCTGGAGGACCTGCCTCTCTCCATGGTGCATACAGCTTGTTTAAAGTGGAATTCTCCATAAATCGTCAGCTCATTTTCTCTGTGAGTGGAAGAAAAAAAAGTGCTGGTTCACTTTCTAGTTGCTTTCGTCCTCCTTTTGTTCTGCCTTGACTCATTTACCAGAATTCATTGGAAGAAAGCACCAAAGATTATTGACCGGAGGAAAGTAAGTTGCTAGGTGTGTGGGTCATTTTCTAAAGCAGGAAAGGGACTGGAACCAATTGTGCATATCAGCTGATTTCTTTTTTAATTTTAAAAAAATTCAGTAAAAAGAAGAAAGAGATGCCAATGGTTTACACTTTAACAAAAAGTTTTGAAGCAATGAATTCTTAGACTTATATTCCTATTTATCTATATTAGAAATATTGTATGAGCAAATTTGCAGCTGTTTGTGTAAATACTGTATATTGCAGAAATCAGTATTATTTTAAGAGATGTGTTCTCAAATGATTGTTTACTGTGTTACATTTCTGGATGTTCTAGGTGCCTGTCATTGAGTATTGCCTTATTTGACATTGTATGAGTTGATTTTCAAAGGAGAATATTACAAAGAAGTTAGAATTGCAGCTACTGACAATACAAAGGGTGGTGTTATGTAGTTTTGTTTGATCAACAATGTGACACTTAAATTAGAGAAAAAGAATAGATAAGCTGCAGATATTACCTTCCATCCTTTAAATAAAGAAGAATAAGATTAGTGTCTTAGCATACTTGTAGTCACAGGGAACAGAGACCAGTAAATGAGCCCATGCAAGACAAAACAGAAACCTTTTTAGCAGGGCTTCAATAGACACCATTGATTGTCCTCTGTTCTTGTGTTGTTTTTAATCGTCCCATTGTTGACATATACAAATGTGTATACTCAATGTACTGTAATAATAATGAAAAATGTTCTGAGATCATTTGTATGTTGGTAGCTGAGAAAAGCATCATGAAACTAGATTAACACTCAATAGAGCAGGGCTGTAGGGCTCTAGAAGCAGGTTCAAGAAAGTATTTGTCAATGGTTGCGATATTTATTTTCCGCATGGTTCATATTCACATGCTCACAACCACAATGCATCTGACTGCAATAATGTGCTAGTAATTTATGTCAGTGATCAGTTTACTTACAGTGAAGCCAGAAATTCCAGGGAGTAGATGTAAAGTATCTGTATATAGAATTCAGAACTGAAGATATTTATTAAAATTTGATTTTTTTTCTTGATAGTATTTTTATGTACTAAATATTTACTCTAATACCAATGCCATATTTTGGTAAACTAGAGAGACATAATTAGAGCTGCATGCTTTGTTCTGTACATAGAGGAGAAATTTAAGCAAAATAAAGCAGCCAAATCAAAGAACTAAATTTGAACAAAATTGATGTTGTGCAAACCTTTTGCAATTTTAGAGGAGTTGATGCAAAGTTGATAACTTGTTCCCCTTCAATGAAACATAAAATTGTATGGGCTCAGACAGCTAGCTGTTTAACGAAATAGTAAATTAGAAATACCAGAAAAGAAGTATGTGAAAGAAATGAGTATTTCATGAATTACACTTAAAAGGAAAAAGAAAGATAAATGTTGTCAGCATAATGATTTTGAAGTCAGTTTCTGAACCATCTAAAATGTAAATATGTTAACCTCTCAACACAGAAAATGTGCAAAAACTTTTTGCATTTTAACCATGGTAAAAATAACAGCTTCACCTATTGACTCTATACCTCTAAAGAATCGCTGCTACTTGGTGCAAGACTTTTGAAGGTCAAATGAATTAGGTGAATTCCAGATTGGAAATCTCTGAGCCTCAAGCAGAAATCTTTTTTTTTTTTTCCCTAAAATTTCAGAATGAAATTCTCTCTAGTTCGCTTGCGTGTGCATGCATCTAGTCCACAGGGGATTACAAAGAAAGCTGGTCACACACATACACCTCTCATAAAGATGTATATATTCATTATACTTCTGATCTTTGAGCTTCCTTTTCTACTAAGCTAAAAATTCCTTTTTATCAAAGTGTACACTACTGATGCTGATTGTTGTATTGGGAGCACGTAGCAATAAAAATGTTAACAAAGTATAGACCTGGCTCAATTGACATTTTTATCATTAGATTCATCACTGAGTAATGGTAACCAAGTTCTTTCCTCCCACAAAGTGAAATAGTATCAAGTTCAATTGCTACTTATACTTTCTCCAAAGGGGCTCAAAGAAAGTGACAGGGGCTCTTCTTTTCATATCAGGGTGTATCATACAATTTTTTACGAAAGAAAATAAGAGGTTGTGAGGTGACTTTTTTTGTCTAAGTCCATTCCACAGAACTTGAAGAGAGAGAAAGTGGCAATAATCTATTGGGATAAGAAGGAAAAGGGGTCCTTCTAGTTTTAAAATGTGTCATCTCAGGATAGTTTTTAGAAAAGCTGCCATCAGCTCTGAACCCTGAGGACTGATGGAAATACATGACCCAGGACTCAGGAGGACCATCCAGAGGAGGGGACTTCGTCATGTAACAAGGAGATACAGTGTTGCCACAGTTTCTAGTCTAAGCTGCAAAGGCAGAGGACTCAGGTTTGCACCCCACCTACCACTTCACGCCTGAATTGATCTTGGGTGATCTAACTAGATTTCAGTTTCCTCATCTGCCAAACGGGAGGCAGAATTATCAAATTTCACTGTGGAACTGCTGTTAAAAATGAGCTTAAGTAAAACTGTTAGCCAAGCCCTAACATATAGTAATTCAAAATAAAGATCAACTGTGTCATTGTGGTTTCTCCAATCTCCTCATCATCTTCAGTTCAGTTCAATTCAGTTGCTCAGTTGCATCTGACTTTTTGCAACCCCATGAACTGCAGCACGCCAGGCCTCCCTGTTCGTCACCAACTCCCAGAGTTTACCCAAACTCATGTCCATCGAGTCAGTGATGCCATCCAACCATCTCATCCTCTGTCATCCCCTTCTCCTCCTGCCCTCAATCTTTTCCAGCATCAGGGTCTTTTCCAGTGAGTCAACTCTTCGCATCAGGTGGCCAAAGTATTGGAGTTTCAGCTTCAACACCAGTCCTTCCAGTTAACACCCAGGACTGATCTCCTTAAAGATGGACTGGTTGGATCTCCTTGCAGTCCAAGGGACTCTCAAGAATCTTTTCCAACACCACTGTTCAAAAGCATCAATTCTTTGGCACTCAGCTTTCTTTATCATCCATCATCTTCACTATGTAGCAAAATCACAGCATTTTTTTAGACTCTGCAGCTTGCTTGCCTTATGGTCACCATGCCTCATTAATGGTTGTAGAGAACAATGTTTCAGGATCAAAAGACAAACAATTTAGCTTTAAAAATTGATAGGAAGGACAAACTATTTACAAATAATCTCTGATCATTGATTTGAAAGAATTTTAGCAGAATATACCCACTCCCCATTTATGAACAATAAATAGTGAAAGTAAGGAATAATTATGTATCTCTGCAAAGATGGTAAGTGGTACAATAATGCCCAAAATTATTAGCAAATAAAATGTTTCTCATGTATTGACATTAATTAATACACTTTGTAAAAATGTCAAGTCATTCCTTTCTACATATTATGAAGACACTGAAATGTAAGATATAAGAGAAAAAAATTAATTGAAATGATGAAAACATAGAAAAGGATAATACTTGTTTTTTAAAATACTAAAGAGTTAAAAAGTAAAATGCTAAAGTAAAACTGCATTCAGTCAATTCAGTTCAGTCGCTCAGTCGTGTCCAACTCCTTGGGAACCCATGGACTGCATCACGCCAGGCCTCCCTGTCCATCAACTCCCAGAGCTTGCTCAAATTCATGTCCGTCAAGTCAGTGATGCCATCCAAACATCTCATCCTCTGTCGTCTGCTTCTCCTCCAGCCTTCAGTATTTCCCTGCATCAGGGTCTTTTCCAATGAGTCAGTTCTTTACATTAGATGGTCATAGTATTGGAGTTTCAGCTTCAACATCAGTCCTTCCAATGAATATTCAGGACTGATTTCCTTTAGGATGGACTGGTTGGATCTCCTTGCAGTCCAAAGGACTCTCAATAGTCTTCTCCAACATCACAGTTCAAAAGCATTAATTCTTCATTGCTCAGCTTTCTTTACAATTCAACTCTCACATGACTACTGGAAAAACCATGGCTTTGATTATATGGACCTTTGTTGGCAAAGTAATGTCTCTGCTTTTGAATATGCTATCTAGGTTGGCCATAGCTCTTCTTCCAAGGAGCAAGCGTCTTTTAATTTCATGGCTGCAGTCACCCTCTGTAGTGATTTTGGAGCCTCCCCAAAATAAAGTCTTTCACTGTTTGCATTGTTTCCCCATCTGTTTGCCATGAAATAAAAGAAATGTCCCCATTATCTTTGCCATGAAGATGGGACCAGATGCTATGATCTTCATTTTTTTAGTGTTGAGTTTTAAGCCAACTTTTTCACTCTCTTCTTTCACTTTCATCAAGAGGCTCTTTAGTTCTTCTTCACTTTCTGCCATAAGAGTGGTGCCATCTGCGTATCTGAGGTTATTGATATTTCTCCTGGCTATCTTGATTCTAGCTTTTGCTTCATCCAGCCCGGCATGAAGCAGGGTGACAGTATACAGCTTTGGCGTACTCCTTTCCCAATTTGGAACTAGTCTGTTGTTCCGTGTCCAGTTCTAACTGTTGCTTCTTAACCAGCATATATAGTTCTCAGGAGGCAGGTAAGGTGGTCTGGTATTCCCATCTCTTTAAGGATTTTCCACTGTTTGTTGTGATCCACACAAGGCTTTGGCATAGTCAATAAAGCAGAAGTAGTTCTAGGATCCAACAGATGTTGGCAATCTGATCTCTGGTTCCTATGCCTTTTCTAAATCCAGCTTGAACATCTGGAAGTTCACAGTTCACATACTGTTGAAGCCTAGCTTGGAGAATTTTGAGCATTACTTTGCTAGCCTGTGAGGTGAGTGCAATTGTGAGGTAGTTTGAACATTCTTTGGCATTGCCTTTCTTTGGAATTGGAATGAAAACTGGCCTTTTCCAGTCCTGTGGCCACTGCTCAGTTTTCCAAATTTGCTGGCACATTGAGTGCAACACTTTCACAGCATCATCTTTTAGGATTTGAAATACTTCAACTGGAATTCCATCACCTCCACTAGCTTTGTTTGTAGTGATGCTTCCTGAGGCCCACTTGACTTCACATTCCAGGATGTCAGGCTCTAGGTGAGTGATCACAGCATCGTGATTGTCTAGGTCAGGAAAGTCTCTTCTGTGTATTCTTGCCCCCTCTTCTTGATATCTGCTGCTTCTGTTAGGTACATACCATTTCTGTCCTTTATTGTGCCTATCTTTGCATGAAAAGTTCCCTTGGTATCTCTAATTTTCTTGAAGAGCTCTCTAGTCTTTCCCATTCTATTGTTTTCCTCTCTTTCTTTTCATTCATTACTGAGGAAGGCTTTCTTATCTCTCCTTGCTATTCTTTGGAACTCTATATTCAGATGTTTATATCTTTCCTTTTCTCCTTTGCCCTTAGCTTCTCTTCTTTTCTCAGCTATTTGTAAGGCCTCCTCAGACAAACTCTTTTGCATTTCTTTTTCTTGGGGATGGTCTTGATCTCTGCCTTCTGTACAATGTCATGAACCTCCATCCCTAGTTCTTCAGGCATTCTGTCTATCAGATCTAATCACTTGAATCTATTTGTCACTTCCACTGTAAAATTGTAAGGGATTTGATTTAGGTCATACCTGAATGCCTAGAGTCTAAAGTCTAATGTTTTCCCTACTTTCTTCAATTTAATCTGAATTTGGCAATAAAGCCTTCACGATCTGAGCCATAGTCAGCTCCTGGTCTTATTTTTGCTGTGTAGAGCTTCTCCATCTTTGGCTGCAAAGAATATAATCAATCTGATTTCTGTATTGACCATCTGGTGATGTCCAGGTATAGAGTTTTTTCTTGTGTTGCTGGAAGAGGGTGTTTGCTCTAATCAATGCGTTCTCTTGACAAAACTCTGAAAATTCTGTCAGTCTTTGCCCTGCTTAATTTTTTACTCCAAGGCCAAACTTGCCTGTTACTCTAGGTATGTCTTGAATTCCTACTTTTGCATTCCAGTCCCCTATGATGAAAAGGACATCTATTTTGGGTGTTAGTTCTAGAAGATCTTGTAGGTCTTCATAGAACCACTCAACTTCAGCTTCTTCAGCATTATTAGTTGGGGCATAGACTTGGATTACTGTGATATTGAATGGTTTGCTTTGGAAATGAACAGAGATCATTCTGTCATTTTTGAGGTTGCACTCAAGTACTGCATTTTAGACTCTTTTGTTGACTATGACGGTTACTCCATTTCTTCTAAGGTATTCTTACCCGTAGTAGTAGATATAGTCGTCTGAGTTAAATTCCCTGATTCCAGTCCATTTTAGTTCACTGATTCCTAAAATGTCGATTTTCACTCTTCCATCTCCTGTTTGACCACTTCCAAATTGCCTCGATTCATGGACCAAACATTCGAGATTCCTATGCAATATTGTTCTTTACAGCATTGGATTTTAATTCCATCACCAGTCACATCCACAACTGGACGTTGTTTTTGCTTTGGCTCCATCTCTTCATTCTTTCTGGAGTTATTTCTCCACTGATCTCTAGTAGCATATTGGGCACCTACTGACCTGGGGAGTCCATCTTTCAGTGTCATATCTTTTTGCCTTTTCATGGGGTTCTCAAGAATACTGAAGTGGTTTGCCATTCCCTTCTCCCGTGGGCCACATTTTGTCAGAACTCTCCACCACGATCCATCTGTCTTGGGTGGCCCTACATGGCATGGCTCATAGTTTCATTGAGTTAGACAAGACTGTGGTCCATGTGATCAGTTTGATTAGTTTTCTGTGATTATAGTTTTCAATCTGTCTGCCCTCTGAGGGATAAGGATTAGAGGCTTATGGAAGCTTCCTGGTGGGAGAGACTGACTGTGGGGAAAACTTGTTCTGATGGGCAGGGCCATGTTCTTGAATCCAATTTTCTGTTGATGCGTGGGGCTGTGTTCCCTCCTTGGTGCACACAAGGTTTTGTTTGTGTCCTCCAAGAGTTTGTTTCCCAAGTCCTGTGTAAGTTCTGGTGGCACTATGGTGGGATTAATGGTGACCTCCTCCAAGAGGGCTTACTGTCAGGTCTACTGTACCCAGAGCCCCTGTCTCTGCGACGGGCCACTGCTCACCCGTACCTCCATAGGAGACACTAAGACATTGAAAGGCAGGTCTTGCTCAGTCTCTGTGGGATCTCCTGGTGCTCGTGAGGTTTTGTTTGAGTCCTCTGAGCATCTCTGGTGCGTGTGGGGCTTGGGGTTTTATTCTAAATGAGATTTTGCCCCTGTGGCTCAGCTGATAAAGAATCTGCCTGCAATGTGGAAGACCTGGGCTCAATCCCTGCGTTGGGAAGATCCCCTGGAGAAGGGAACGGCTACCCACTACAGTATTCTGGCCTGGAGAATTCCATGGACTATCCATGGGATCCCAAAGAGTCCAACACGACAGAGCAACTTTCACTTCACTTCAAAACTGCATAAAATGAGGTAAAATATCAGATGCATAAGTAAAATATAACAAACAGGCTTTATTAACACATCAATTAATACATTAGAAAACATTCTGAGCCCAGACACTTTTGAATAATACACTTTGAGCTAGTGAGCTAGTGATAAAATTTTTAATTTATTTAAAATATTCCTATCAAGAAAAACATAATCTACTGAAATAAATTTGTCAACAAAAGCACAAATTCTAAACCAAAACAAGGTGTTATAAATTCTGCAAACTCATTGTAGAGTTTACCAAAGATTTGGAATGACCCCTAAATTTCTCCCATCCTGACTTATGGCACGGGTGTAAAAAGGTTACTCAGCTACTTCCCTGGTGACACTAGTGTTACTTCCTTAATATGGTTGGTCAGAAAGGCTGCTCTTTTCCAGTGAACTCACAGTTTTAGTTAAATTGTTGATTTGACCAATTAGCTTTTAATCACTTGATTGTTAGCAATTTCCCTGGGGCTGAGTAGTGTTACCTGTCTTTTTAAACTATCACCTCCCCCCAAAAATATTTTGATGTCAAGGAAGAAAATAATCATTCACACCCAAGTGTTATTCACACTCAGATCACAAGTGTTAATATCCTACTCTATAGTATCATTCCCAAAGCTTAAACCAAAAAAAAAAAAAGCAAACAAAGCTCTTCTACAGTCCTCTGCTGAATAAACACATAAAATAACAAAGTGGGAAGGATATCCAAAAAAGAGGAGATATATGTGTGTATGGCTGATTCACTTTGCTACAGAACAGAAACTAACACAACATTGTAAAGCAACTATACTCCAATAAAATTTTAAAAAAAGAAAAAAAGGAAACACTTATCTATCACTTGCCATCATCTCTTTTCAGGATATAGTGAAAGAGGCTCCTGGTGGCAGAATTGAAGACACTTAGATAAGATAGACTGGGGTCCACAGAAAAGTACCTCCTTTTGGAGGAAAGCATTTGAACCCTGGAGAGAGGAACCTGGAGTTTTGGGGGGCAACATAGAGGACTTCAATAAGCAGGTGTGTGGAAGTGAGGATTCTTTTATAACGAGTTTTTAAAAATCCTTGTTTTTGTTGTATGTACCCCTACTCTCCTCCCCACTCACAGAGACATTCCACAAGACTTTAGTAAAACTGCTTTTGGAGTCTTTTGAATGCTACACTGAGCAGAAACAAGAAGGGAAGGTAGGTGAGTGTGTGTGTGAGAGAGAGAGAGAAAGAGACAGAGATATAGAGACAGAAAGAGAGGGACAATGAGAGAGAGACAGAGAAAGAGAGCACGCATGAGATTGGCATGTAATAAATGGTAAGTTAATACCATAACCATGGATGAGACTGTCCACATAAATTACTAGACTATTTTGTGGTGCTGGCTGGTTTCTACTCTACTTTTTACTTCATGCTGTCAACCACATACTTGTGACCTGGTGAATTAAGATACAACAGTTCTCCTATCTTTAAATTTAATCTCTAATAATTAAACACTCCCTCTAAGATAAAATTGGCATGCTTCAGTATTGCAGGAGGCTAGAGAAATCTATATATAGATGCTTCTAGGGGTGCTGTGTCAGAAAAATATGACCACCTATAAATGGTACATATTGCCAGTTACTTTAAAGAACACATAAAATAATATAAATCAAACAATAAATATAGTGTGCTCATGTATGGATGTGAGAGTTGGACTATGAAGAAAGCTGAGCACCGAAGAATTGATGCTTTTGAACTGGGGTGTTGGAGAAGACTCTTGAGAGTCTCTTGGACTGTAAGGAGATCCAACCAGTCCATCCTAAAGGAGATCAGTCCTGGGTGTTAATCGGAAGGAATGATGCTGAAGCTGAAACTCCAGTACTTTGGCCACCTGATGCGAAGAGCTGACTCATTGGAAAAGACTCTGATGCTGGGAGGGATTGGGGGCAGGAGGAGCAGGGGATGACAGAGGATGAGATGGCTGGATGGCATCACCGACTCGATGGACATGAGTTTCAGTGAACTCCAGTCCACTGGACAGAGTTCAGTTGGTGATGGACAGGGAGGCCTGGCGTGCTGCAATTCATAGGGTTGCAAAGAGTTGGACACAACTGAGTGACTGAACTGAACTGAACTGAAAGGGAAGTATCAATAAAATTTTCCACTCCTTAAATTAAGAATGGAAACAGGTACCCAGTGCTTTATAAAGTGAGATGCTCAACATATTTTATTCATAAGTAACCTATTAGCACATTAGTAGTTGTGCCCTAGGTATCAGTAGAATCTCCATTTTACAAATGAAGAGACCATAGCAAGACTGATCATGTAGACTGCCAGAACTAGGACAGAGATTGTACAAAGCTAGTAAGCTGGAGAGCAAATTCCAGGACCAGGTGTTCTGGTTCCAAACCCCTCACTCTAGCTCTCTGCTAGCTCATTGTTAGTAAAGACAAATACCGTCCACTAAATTTACATTGTCCATCACTTGTTTGATAGATATTTTCAGTTATATACTTCTCTTACACATGATTTTCTTTTCTTTTTTTTTGCAGAAAATGTACATACCAAAAGACTTACATTTTTTTCCAAAACATGCTTGCTCCCTCATCTAAATGTTTGTCTTGTTTTTTGTTAATTTCAAATTTTGCCATTTCCTGCCATTCTGAGCCCTGGTTTTGTCTGTCTCATTACGTCGATCTCAGAGATTATGTCAATCTCTTTTTCTCATCACACATGGTTGGCAGGTACTTTAAGAACTGGATCTCTATGCCTGTTGTTTTTACTTTTCTCAAAGATTCATTGCAAAATTTTAATATAATCGTAATTTCCCATATTGAAGGAAATTTATACTTAGTGAGCTTTTGTAAGCAAAACTTGGAATTAGGACAGCATTGCTAATTATATATATGTTTTATTTTTATTAAAATTGTCTTTATATGTTGCATTCTGTTTTAAAAAACACTTAAAGTGGGACCCTAAACTTCTTCAAAAACATTATTCATCTTTTTATCCCTGGGAGCCCTATGTTTTCTAAACTAGAATTAGAGGTCTACTTAGGGGCATTTAAAGGGCATTTTACAATCTGCATTCATTTGGTTTGTGTCTTAGAATATCCTCCTTTAAAATTGCAACAAATAATTTGTAGAGAGTACCAGGAGTGGTATATATTTTGGCAACTATTAACTTAAAACATAAATGCAGGGTGAATAATACTTTTTTAACACAAGGCAGTGCATATATATACATATTCTGAGTATGTTCACTTGTCACATAAGAAATGCCAAATGTCAATACCAAAGAAAGAAAAATAAACTGTCTTTTTGCTAAAAGAGCTCTTGATAATATTTTTCTCTGGTCATTATGTCATTTAACTCTGAGTTCACTCACCATTCAAAGCCTTTTTTCCCATAACAATTGTACCAGCAATATTTAACAACTACCAAATGCCAAAAGAATAGGAATCAGTGAAAGTTTTTGTGTGGATATATATTCCATATATATTTACCTGATATTGTCAGGCAACAAGATAAGTTTTGCAGCTAGATGAAATTAGTTCCTTACCAATGAAATAACTTATAATCAATTTTTGGAAATTTTTCTTTAATAATGTATGTTCTTCTTCCACTCTTTACATAGAAAAAAAATGAAGCATTATTTAAATCATGATTTTTATCAATAGCATTCATCATTTTTATGGAATTTTAATCTTTATCCTTTTTGTTCATTTTAAGCTGTGATGATTTAAGCAGTGATGATTTCTGTTATTGTGTTACTTCAATCATTCCTATGTCCATTCATTTTCTCATTTATTATTCAACATCCCTAGCATCTAGCACTCTACTGCAATAAAACTTTGGGCTCCAAAAACTTTACAGTGCAATGTAGGAGAAGACAAGTAATAAAAATAATATTTTATTATTAGAAAGGTAGTTAAAAGTCTGTACATGGCACAATGGAAATACAGAAGAGGTCAGTATGGGGGAGTCAGAAAAAGTGTGAGATAATTTTACGTTATGAATAGCAGTTAGAAGAAGGGAAAAGGGGTATGGAGCTTGAGGAAGGAATGGACTTGGTATAAGAGGCAGCATGTGCAAAGGCCCAGAGTTTTGAGAAACCAAATAAACTAAAGGAGGAAGATGATGTGATGATGTGATCCAGTTCCTATCTTTAGAGAAATAACTCTGGCATTGCTTTTAATCTTTTCTGGTTTTGAATTTCCTATATGCTGTACTTGGTAGTCATATGAATAAGTATTTAAAAACTAAAAAATAAGACTTGATAAATGAAGCTTGGGATTTCCCTGGTGATCCAGTGGTTAAGACTTTATACTTCCAATATATGGGGCCTTGGTTCAATCCCTGGTCAAGTAACCAGATCCTGCATGGCTCGAGAAGATTCCACATGTTACAACGAAGATCCAGCACAGCCAAATTAAAAACAAACAAACAAACAAACAAATAGATGAGGCTAATAATACTTGTTGTCATGCAAGGACTTTATAATTCATTTTTTCTACTCAATATTCTGGGAGTTAGAGGTTTATGAAGTAATATGCTTAAGTCAAAAGTCAAGGCAATCTATTGTCACGTTGTAAATATTTTCTAATGTAAATTTACTAATTTACTAAATATTTGCTAACTATTGCTTAAGGATAATATTTATATTTGTAGGTTAAACTCAGCATTATATTCTCAAAATTATATATAATTATACACACATTTATTTGTTATACATGGGTCTTCCCGGGTGACTCTATGGTAAAGAATCTGCCTGCCAATGTAGGAAATGCAGGAGACATGAGTTCGATCCCTGGATTGGGAAGATCCCCTGGAGGAAGAAGTGGCAACCTAAGCTGGTATTTTTGCTGGGAAATCTCATGGGCAGAGGAGCCTGGTGGGCAGCAGTTCATGGGGTTGCAAAGAGTCAGATACATCTTAGCGACTAAGCTTGTATGCAGGTTGTATTTTGTTACTGTTCAGTCACTAAGTCATGTCTGACTCTTTGAGACCTCATGGACTATAGCACTCCAGGCTGTTTACTATCTTCTGAAGTTTGCACAAAGTCATGTCCATTGAATTGGTGATGCTGTCTAACCATCTCATCCTCTGCTGATCCCTTCTCCTTTTGCCTTCAATTGTTTCCAGCATCAGGGTCTTTTCCTGAGTCGGCTCTTCACATCAGGTGGCCAAAGTATTAAAGCCTCAGTATCTGTCCTTCCAATGAATATTTAGGGTTGATTTCCTTTAGGATTGACTGGTTTGACTTCCCTGCAGTTCAAGGGACTCTCCAGAGACTTCTCAAGCACCACCATTTGAAAGCATCCAGCTCTCACATCCGTACTACTACTAGAAAAACCATAGCTTCAATTATATGGACATACAAGTTTATTAATAAATATAATCCTGAAAATGACATTTCCTTACTAGTGATGATAAAATAAAATGGAATAATTACCATTGATGAGGAAGTCTGGCTATTTTCAATTCTCCAACAAGCAAAGAAAATGTTTTGTAAACGTGTGTAACCAAAATCAGACTTCCTTAAAACAAAGAAGGTCTCTGTCACCTCTTTCTCTTCTGGTAGAAAATTCACAATAAAGTGTGAGCTCATTAATTTTTCAGATTAACTGATGATGACAGGAAAACATATTTGGAAAAAATGAGCAGAGAGCCAAAAGGAATTTTTTCAGAAAACAGCAAGAGAAAACTGAAATACAGTTTAGTTAGATTGCCAACTTATTAATGTGGAAGAAAACAAGTATTTCCTTAAGCTAGAAATCTGACATATTATTAAGTAGATTTGGAATAGATATTGATAGTCATCTTTTTTATTTTTTCATTAAACTTTCTTATTTTGTATTAGAGTATAGTCAATTAACAATGTCATGATGGTTTTAGGTGGACAGCAAAGGGACTCAGTCGTACATACACATGTATCCTTTGGATATTTATCTTCTGATGAGGAAACCTTTGAATCTTTTTTAAAGGCTTTGAAATCCTAAGCCAAGAAACACATTTGCCTTATCCTTTGTGCCCTTCTGAGCACCATTTATGATGCTACATCCTAGCACCCTTACAGTGCTGTCACTTTGACAGTAATCTTTGCTGTTTAGCTTGTTTATTTTGAAAACAGAAAAATAACCAAACTCTTTCTTTCTGTTTTTATAACTATTCCAGCTGGATTAATATTCTTAAATCCTGAATTCTCTGTCCCATGCATTTGTCTATGTTGCCACATTTAACTTCTACAATTTGTCTGGCATCGTATATTAGATAACAAGCCCCATAGCTATTTTATTTCCCAAATTAAACACCATATATGTTCCCTAACTTAGAACCTGAAAGTTAGGGTTGTCTTCGTGTTATCAATTTTTCATGGCAAATTAAGTAGGGGATGCTTTTATGAATCTCTGAGCTATACCAATTGAATGTGAATTAGAAACAAAGATAAAAGGAAGGCAGAAGTTGACTAAGGGCAGTTAATACAATAGGAACATGAGTGGCTAGGCTCTCCTAATTTAACAGTTCCAAAATATGATTCTCCACTGATTATATGGACTTATAAATGAAATTGTTCTTAATGAGTAATTTTGAATTCTACACTCTTCATCAAAAGAATTTCCAGCTCCAGGGCATCAGAATTGTGTTGTCTAACATGGAAGTGTATTTGCACATTAAGAAGACTGCAAAGCCCTCTCCTCAGCATGACCATCTTGTTGCCATGACCACTACACTAGCCCTCATGCTTTGGGTTAAAATCACTAGGAACCTGTAATTGTCCAGGGGCCCCAATTCCTGTGAAACCAATGTAGCAAAGTCTGCTACAAGTCTTATAGCCATTAGAAACATCTTTACTCATTATTTTTGTTAAAATGAGGGGGAAAAAGTTAGATGCCAATTCTCACATCTATTAATGAGCAGACTTACTACATAGCATGATGGAATGCATCTTCTATATTTTACTGTTCTTTTAAAGGAGGCATTTTCTCTACTTTTTCCAATTTATATCAGTTAAGAATGCATTAGGTCAGTAGTAACATATCTCTCTGTTTTTTATGCTTTCATATTTGGAATAAATATAGTAAATGTAAAATAGATTTGGAATAAAGGCACAAGGAAAGAAAGATTAACCAAGGACTAATCACAAATTAAATAATAAATGAAATGTCTTAGTGCATTGTTTCCCCTACCACCAGTTAAACACCAGCATTTAAAAAATATATTATCTGATGTATCCTTGTTGTTGTTGTTGTTTAGTTGCTAAGTCGTATTTGACTCTTTGTGACCCCATGGACTGAAGCCCACTAGTCTCCTCTGTCCGTGGGATTTCCCAGGCAAGAGTACTGGAGTGGGTTGCCACTTCCTCCTCCAGAGGATCTTTCTGGCCCAGGGATCAAACCCATGTGTCTTGCTTTGGCAGGCAGATTCTTTACCATGGAGCCACCAGGAAAGTCCAATTTATCCTTACACAACCTTATAAAGTAGGCACACTTATATCTCACTTTGTAGAAGAAAAAATTGAGATCTAGAGTCTGAGTCTGAATTCTAGCAGTTTGATTCAGGAGCTTATTTGTTAATCACTGCACATCATAAATAGAGCAGATAGTTTTCAAGTGCAATGTAATTCATTGTATTGTACTTTTCTCTCTTTTTTAGACTTTGATAAACTATCATTGTGGGCTTCCCAGGTGATTCAGTGGCAAAGAATCTTATCCTCTGGAGAAAGAAATGGCAACCCACTCCAGTATTCTTGCCCGGGAAATTTCACGGACAAAGGAGCCTGGTGAACAGTTAGACATGACTCAGCGAATGAACAACAACAGAGCTATCAGTGTCTTCTCCCTTGTCATTCAGAATCAAAGCAGAGACAGTGAATTAAAATTGAGGAAAGCAGTTTGTGGAACAGTGGAAGCAACAAAATAGGAAGAGGTTATATAGCATCAGCCTGAACATTGAACAGGAAAACATAAATTTGAAACATGAACACCAATAAAGCAGATACACATATAGGTAAAGGGAGACTTATTAAAGGAAATGGCCAAGTGATTACAGAGGCCAGAAAGTACCACATTTGCCATCTGCAAGCTGGAAATTCAGGAAAGCTGGTGGTAACATTCAATCTGAATAAGGCTTAAGAATTGGTGGCCAACAGTATAAATTCTGGTCTGAGTCTGAAAGCCTGAGAACAGGAGAGACAGTGTTTGAAGGCCAGAGAAGATGGACATCTCAAACTCAGGCAGAGGGCATTCACCCTTTCTCTGATTCTTTGTTCTATTCAAACCCTAGACAGATTGGATGATATCCAGTGACTTTGAGTAGAGAGATCTTTTTTCACTCGGTCTACTGAACCAAAGGCTAGAAACAAGCTCAAAGACACACTCAGAAATACTATTTTACCAGTTATTATCCTTAAACTCATTCAAGCTGACACATGAAATTAACTAGGTGTTCCATAAAATATACTTTGGACAATGATGATTTACATGAAAATCAAGCACATACTCCTGAAGTGGGCAGAATCCCAGCTCTTTAAACTTGGTGTAGCAAGTAGATATTTAGCCTTAAAGTGTGTAGAAATGGAGCAGGGCTCACTGAGGAAATTGCTGACTTCCTATAGCCATGACTCACCTTTCCCATCTTCTGAATCATGGATACTTCAAATGTCACTTTAGGAAATAATATTTTAAATTTTAACCAGCATAACAGTAAGTGCATGACTAGCACAGAGAATCCAGGGTGAAAAAACAACGCATTGGAGACATTCTAAAATTGAAGACAAAAAATAATAAAATTGCAGCCTCAGAAGTTTAAGATATTTTTCAGACATTATCAATCTTTACAGCTATGATCAGAGTTATTTCAGTTATAGATTTTGAGTAAATCAAAGGTCATGGTCCTTTCCTTCACTAAAATCAAATTTGCAAGTATAGTAGAAGACCAAGAAGCATATTTTATGGGGGCTAAAAAAGCTAGAGGCAGTTTTATGGTGACAATAAAGATGTAATAAAAGAAATGTCTAGGATGGGATTTTGTGGGTTAGGAGTATAAAAAGATGAGGCAGGACTCAAAAATAGAGTATTTGAGTTACTTTGCATTTGTCATTCCTTCCTGCTGGAATGTTCTTTCCCAGAATTCTCTTACCTCCTTCAAATGCCAAAACCAATACAATATTGTAAAATAATTAGCCTCCAATTAAAATAAATAAATTTATATTAAAAAATCTTTACTGTCATCTTCTAATGAGTTCTAACACCAACATCCTATTTCATATCACAATATGCTCTTTTTAAAATCACCTTTTAATATATTATATAGCAAACCAATGTATTATGATGATTGTTTTTTTGCTTCCTCTGCTACAAAGGACACTCCACTTAGAGGGAAGGTATTTTTTCCAGTTTGCACATGACTGTATTCTAAGCACCTAGAACAATGTCTGCCACACGATCAGAGCTCAACAGAAATTTGTGTAACCTTCCAGAAAGCACTTTCTGTCAAATGCTAAAGAGAGAAGACAGGCTGTAGGGGATGCCACAGTGAAGGTTGGTGAGGGATGGGACAGAAGAGGCAATGAAGTGAGGCCAAGCTCTTGAGTAGTCTGGTGGTAAACAAAACAGATAGTGGCTAACGAGGCAGAAGCAGACCCAAGCAGAAATTCGGTTCCACCTTGAGTGATGGGGAGGACATGAGCATACATGTAAGCTTAAGGAATCTGTGGAGGAGAATAGGATACGATTCTAAGTCAGAAGGGGGAAGACAGAGGGAAGAAAACTAAAAAACTGGCTAGGTAGTTAAAGAAACTATTTATCCAGACCACCCACATTATTCAAAAGCATTTCTAACAAACGTGAACACCCAAAGCAAAGGTAAAGTGAATAAGATTGGCTATTGCTTCTGACAACTTGAGTTGCATGTTGAGAACATCATAAATAATAAAGCATTCAGCCAGAGGCTGGTTGCTGTCTCCAAGCACCAGGCAACATCTGAGATGCGAAGATAAAAATTAAGAAATTCAACAGAGTACATCTCATTGTGTGTGTCATTAGATAGCTCTACTGGAAATCAGGCTAGAAAAATGTGACTCATCTCAGTAGCCATATATGCAAATGAAGATGTCCCATGCATATAGCTGGTTGTATACTTGTGCAGTCTGGAGGTTTGCAATGGGCTTATTTGAAAGTGTAATATACTAATAAGCATAATATACTAAAAAGCCTTCAGAATTTATCTCTCAAAATGCTCATTTCTGCTCACTTGTTTAGGTGGATCACAAAGCAGAGACATCACTTTGCCAACAAAAGCTCATACAGTCAAAGCTATGGTTTTTCCAGCAATCATGAACACATGTGAGAGTTGGACCATAAAGAAGGCTGAGTGCCAACGAATTGATGCTTTTGAATGGCAGTGCTGGAGAACTCTTGAGAATCCCTTTGGACTTCAAAAAAATCAAGCCAGTCAATCTTAAAGCAAATCAGTCCTGAATATTCATTGCAAGGATTGATGAAGAAGCTGAAGCTTCAGTACTTTGGGCACCTGATGCGAAGAGCTAACTCATTGGAAAAGACCCTGATGCTGGGAAAGATTGAGGGCAGGAGGAGGAGGGAACAACAGAGGACGAGATGATTGGATGGCATCACCAACTCAATGGACATGAATGTGAGCAAACTCTGGGAAATAGTGAAGGACAGGCAAGCTTGGCGTGCTGCAGCCCATGGGGTCACAGAGTCGGACACAACTTAGCAGCAGAACAACAACAACATAGACTCTTGCTTATCCAGAGGTAATGGCCTTCTTTTACCTTGGAGCCCCTTATTTCTACAGAATAGAAGGAGACTGGCCATGGAGGAATATATGTGCAATACTAATTCCAATTCTAAGCCCAGTTCTAGTCAAGCTTAGAAGTGAGATGAGCTCATCTAATTTTATGCTCAAAATTCACGTGTGATCCTTAATGTTATTCCTGAAGAATGAAGAGCACTGGACTAAATCCAGTAGTAGATCCAGGTCCTTTCTGGATCAAAAATAGCTAGTTTCCAATCCTGACAAATATAATAACAGAGAAGGGAAAAGGCTGAGAACAGAAGGACCACCACAGTCATAACTAGGAGATCTGGGCTCCACAGCAGAGCCTTACCGTCTGGAGTAGGAGGGTCAAACATTTTTACAGTGGCCAAAGCAGAACTCGAGGTACTAAGGAAGAAAGCAAAAGAAATAGAAAGTTTGTTATGTCAATTTATAATCAAAGGTCATATGTGAGTCCTTCTTCCCTTAGCACATAATAGCCAGAGGCCCTCTCCTGGGTCCAGAGAAGGGATGTTCACCCTCTGAAGAGCATTTGGAGGCAGGAAGTCTATGGACAGTATGTTGCAGTGCATGTTACCTCTATGAGAAGATAGTTCCCTAGGTCTTTGCAGTGGTTCACAGGTTGTGTCAATTACGAATGCATCGCTGTCACATTGCATGCATAGTTCCTACGACTCTCTACATGTCTCCACAGTTTTTAGGCTATATCAGACACTTGCAGGCAGATGGGACTTTGTGAAAATTGTGATCTTGATTTGAATAAAATCAAATTGGGTCTTTGAGGTTTGTTTGTCATCCATATAAAGATATGTGCCATGTGCTCAGTTGTGTCGGACTCTTTCTGACCCCATGAAAATATATATCTTTAAAAACAAAGATTATCTGAAGGAAATAATAGTTGTAAACCTTTCAGTTCAGGTCAGTTCAGTTCAGTTGCTCAGTCGTGTCCGACTCTTTGCAACCCCATGAATCACAGCACACCAGGCCTCCCTGTCCATCACCAACTCCCGGAGTTCACTCAAACTCACGTCCATCGAATCGGTGAAGCCATCCAGCCATCTCATCCTCTGTCGTCCCTTTCTCCTCCTGCCCCCAATCCCTCCCAGCATCAGGGTCTTTTCCAATGAGTCAACTCTTTGCATGAGGTGGCCAAAGTACTGGAGTTTCACCTTTAGCATCATTCCTTCCAAAGAAATCCCAGGGCTGATCTCCTTTGAATGGACTGGTTAGATCTCCTTGCAGTCCAAGGGACTCTCAAGAGTCTTCTCCAACACCACAGTTCAAAATCATCAATTCTTTGGTGCTCAGCCTTCTTCACAGTCTAACTCTCACATCCATACATGACTACTGGAAAAATCATAGCCTTGACTAGACGGACCTTTGTTGGCAAACTAATGTCTCTGCTTTTGAATATTTTAATTTCATGGCTGCAATCACTATCTTCAGTGATTTTGGAGCCCCCAAAAATAAAGTCTGACACTGTTTCCACTGTTTCCCCATCTATTTCCCATGAAGTGATGAGACCAGATGTCATGATCTTTGTTTTCTGAATGTTGAGCTTTAAGCCAACTTTTTCACTCTCCACTTTCACTTTCATCAAGAGGCTTTTTAGTTCCTCTTCACTTTCTGCCATAAGGGTGGTGTCATCTGCATATCTGAGGTTGTTGATATTTCTCCCAGCAATCTTGATTCCAGCTTGTGTTTCCTCCAGCCCAAAGTTTCTCATGATGTACTCTGCATGTAAGTTAAATAAGCAGGGTGACAATATACAGCCTTGATGTACTCCTTTTCCTATTTGGAACCAGTCTGTTGTTTCATGTCCAGTTCTAACTGTTGCTTCCTGACCTGCATACAAATTTCTCAAGAGGCAGATCAGGTGGTCTGATATTCCCATCTCTTTCAGAATTTTTCAGTTTATTATGATCCACACAGTCAAAGGCTTTGGCATAGTCAATAAAGCAGAAATAGATGTTTTTCTGGAACTCTCTTGCTTTTTCCATGATCCAGCAGATATTGGCAATTTGATCTCTGGTTCCTCTGCCTTTTCTAAAACTAGCTTGAACATCTGGAAGTTCACAGTTCACATACTGCTGAAGCCTGGCTTGGAGAATTTTGAGCATTACTTTACTAGTGTGTGAGATGAGTGCAATTGTGCGGTAGTTTGAGCATTCTTTGGCATTGCCTTTCTTTGGGATTGGAATGAAAATTGACTCTTTCTAGTCCTGTGGCCACTGCTGAGTTTTCCAAATTTGCTGGCATATGGAATGCAGCACTTTCACAGCATCATCTTTCAGGATTTGAAATAGCTCCACTGGAATTCCATTACCTCCACTAGCTTTGTTTGTAGTGATGCTTTCTAAGGCCCACTTGGCTTCACATTCCAGGATGTCTGGCTCTAGGTGAGTGAGCATACCATCGTGATTATCTTGGTCATGAAGATCTTTTTTGTACAGTTCTTCTGTGTATTCTTGCCACCTCTTCTTAATATCTTCTACTTCTGTTAAGTCCGTATCATTTCTGTCCTTTCTCGAGCCCATCTTTGCATGAAATATTCCCTTGGTATCTCTAATTTTCTTGAAGAGATCTCTAGTCTTTCCCATTCTGTTGTTTTCCTCTATTTCTTTGCTTCGATTGCTGAGGAAGGCTTTCTTATCTCTCCTTGCTATTCTTTGGAACTCTGCATTCGGATGCTTATATCTTTCCTTTTCTCCTTTGCTTTTCACTTCTCTTCTTTTCACAACTATTTGTAAGGCCTCCCCAGACAGCCATTTTTCTTTTTTGCATTTCTTTTCCATGGGGATGGTCTTGATCCCTGTCTCCTGTACAATGTCATGGACCTCCTTCCATAGTTCATCAGGCACTCTATCTATCAGATCTAGTCCCTTAAATCTATTTCTCACTTTCACTGTATAATCATAAGGGATTTGATTTGGTTCATACCTGAATGGTCTAGTGATTTTCCCTACTTTCTTCAATTTCAGTCTGAATTTGGCAATAAGGAGTTCATGACCTGAGCCACATTCAACTCCCAATCTTGTTTTTGCTGACTGTATAGAGCTTCTCCATCTTTGGCTGCAAAGAATATAATCAATCTGATTTTGGTGTTGCCCATCTGGTGATGTCCATGTGTAGAGTCTTCTCTTGTGTTGTTGGAAGAGGGTGTTTGCTATGACCAGTGCGTTCTCTTGGCAAAACTCAATTATTAAACATTTAATGTCTCTCAGGCCCTGTGTTCATGACTTTTCCTGGATTATCTTATTGTATGCTCAAACAGCCCCATGAATCATTATCACTCTCATTTTACAGATGAGCAGACTGAGGCTGAAGCACGTGGAGTCCTTCACTCAGGTCACAGTTAGCTGGCTGGTAGAACCAGCATTTAGACGGGCAGTTTGGCTTTTGTTGTTATTTAGTTGCTAAGTTGTGTCCTAGTAATTGTGAGAATTATTCTTTGTGTAGAACTATTTGTAACTTTAGGAAATATTTACAAGCAAAATACTTGTTATTTTATAGATCATCACACAGCCCTGAATAGAGTTCCCTGAGCTTTTCTCAGGTGGTGCTAGTGGTAAAGAATCCACCTGTCAATGCAGGAGAAGTAAGAACCGCAGTTTAGATCCCTGGGTTAGGAAGATCCCCTGGAGGAGGGCACAGCAATCCACTCCAGTATTCTTGCCTGAAGAATCCCACGGACAAAGGAGCCTGATGGGCTACAGTCCACAGAATTGCAAAGAACTGGACATGACTGAAGAGACTTAGCATGAACTATATTCAGAGATGGATTTTAATTCTTCAGGAATCAATAAGATATGAAGAAAAAGAATGGAGATGAAATTGCTCAGCAGATTTCTGGCCTCATGCCACATTGTATTAAATACATTACATTTTCCCTCATACATTATACATAAAAATTGACATAAAAAATTAAAAGTGTATTTATAATATCATTTTGAATTTTATTTAGCCATAAGCAATGCAAATAGCTTATAATTGACTGATTTCTCTCAAGTCACCATGGATATATGAAAAGTCTTGCAAAGTGAAGAGAATCTAATTTACAGCTAATTCCAAAGTGCAATAGAAGTATTATGAATACTAAATTTAACCATAATGCAGCTAGCATTAAGTTACGTTTGTTTACTGGTAAATATTTAATTTCTCATTTGTATTCTTATTTTTCTCTTGCTAAGTGAATAATATTTTTCCTGTCTTCAAAAATGTGATAGGCTCCTGAGAAGCATAGCATCCCTGGGCACTGTGCTTATAGTGTCTAAAGAATACAACAGACTTAAATTTAGCAAATAACGCTCAGTGGTAAAGAATCTGCTTGCCAAACAGGAGATGCAGGTTCAATCCCTGGGTTGGGAAGATTACCTGGATGAAGAAATGGCAACCCACGACAGTGTTCCTGCCTGGGGAACCCTTTGGGCAGAAGAGCCTAGTGGGCTACAGTTCATGGGATCACAAGAGTCGGACAGGACTGAGTGACTGAAAAAACACACACAGAAAACTTGGCTAACACTAAGGATCTGGGGTCACCCACAGAGCCCTGTGAACCCTCAGGAGTTGTTCATTTAATGAATTTCCCTGTATTTATGGTAGATCAGCTGGTAAAGAATCCACCTTCAATGAAGGAGACCCCGGTTCAATTCCTGGGTCAGGAAGATCCTCTGGAGAAGGGGAGAGGGGACAGGCTGCCCACTCCAGTATTCTTGGGCTTCCCTGGTGGCTCAACTGGTAAAGAATCTGACTGCAGTGCAGGAGACCTGGGTTTGATCCCTGGGTTGGGAAGATCCCCTGGAGAAGGGAATGGCTCCACTCCAGTATTCTGGCCTGGAGAATTCCACAGACTTTATAGTACATGGGGTTGCAAAGAATCGGACATGACTGAGTGAGGTTCACTTTCACTTACGTCTAGAAAACTCATTGGAAGCCTTGCCAAGTTGGTTAGGGGCTGTGTTGGCACCCTGAAGAGTTCACTCTCATTTTAGATATTTTGTAAAACAAAAAAAACCCAAAAAACATAATCTTCTAGAATATCATTAAATCAGTGTTCGCTATTTTAAAATAAGAGTTAAAATAGAGCAGTTTATTCTCCTTGGATAAAATGCTCTAAGTACTTGTGGCTGGTGTTCTCTATCCCTAATGCCTTCGAAGTCAGGCTTTCATTTAAATTCATATCTGCTTCACCTTGGGCTCCCCAGGTGGCACTAATGGTAAAGAACCTGCCTGCCCATTTGAGAGACACAGGTTTGATCTGGGTCATGAAGATCCCCAGAGGAGCGCATGGCAACCCACTCCAGTATTCTTTCCTGGAGAATCCCATGGACAGAGAACCTGGAGAACAACAGTCCACAGGGTAGCAAAGAGTTGGACATGACTGAAGTGACTTAGCACACATGCACTGCTTCATCTTAAACTGTAACTGTCCTCTGTCAAGAAGTTGCCTTCTGAAAGGCCACAGATGAGTAATATACGATAGTACAACTCATCTGGTCAAATGTTAGATTGCTTTAAATTTGAAGGTGGAGCACAGAGCTCTCAGCAGTTTTTGGAATGTGAGCTCTGGATCTCCTTACAATTTCTGATAAGTCATCATGTACATGAGGGAGAACAAATAAAAAGGAGAAAACTTGTACTCATGGACACACAAACACACATATGCATACACGCACTCATTGTCCTGGCAGCAAGTAGGTGTAACATGATAATATTAATTTTAAAGCATGTATTTGAATTGCCCTGGGGGAGTTTGTAAAACCCTTTCTCAAGGGAGCTTCATTGTATCTTCCTTTGAATCAGGTGATGGAGATATTTCTAATTGTATTTATTAAATTATTTACATAACATTCAAAATGAGATGAAATCCAAGTTGACATTGTTGATATACTTACCACAAGACATGTGATCTGCAATACTTTACATAATCTAGAAAGATGAATAAACTATTATAAATATTTTGAGTGAAAGCAAATTAAAGGAGTTGCTATACTCATATATAGAAAATTGAGATTTTCTTATTGACACCCTCCTGTTTATTGTCAGGGAGATAAGAGTTACTTAAAAATAAATCAAGAGAAATTGTGACAAGATATTATTCCAATCCACAGTATTTTCTAATTTCTCTAATTTAGACATGTTATTGGGGCTTTCCTGATGGCTCAGCAGTAAAGAATCTGCCTGCAATGCAGGAGATACAGGAGATGTGGGTTCAGTCTCTGAGTGAGGAAGATCCCCTAGAGGAGGAAATGGCAACCCACTCCAGTATTCTTGCCTGGAAAATCCCATGGACAGAGGAGCCTGGAGGGCTACAGTCCGTGGGGTCACAAAGAGTCAGACAAGACTGAGCACGCACGCACACAGATGTGTACTATGGTCAAGAGGAACATAATATAAATTGATAGAGTGTAATAGAAGTGGGTGAATTTAAATGTACCTCTCTCAGTCTGACAGATTAAGTAGGAACAATATAATCCAGAGGATCTAAATGCTATATATATACTGGCATCCTTCTACTGGGTTTTGAACACCATTATGCCTTCTGTTGGACAATGACCTCTAGACTTCCAGGAACTGAATCTTTTATGCTGTGATCTCAAGACTGAGAACAGTGCCTGCTCCAACTTTGCTAAAATTTCCCCTGAATAGCTGGTATTCACTATTAGATAGAAAATTCCTTGTGATCTGTGATAACATTTCTCTACCCTTATTGTGCCGTTTCACACATGAACACTACTACTATATACAGGGGGAAAGCTTAGTAGATATTCGTGATGACAGACTTATGAAATGTTTACCACCAAATACTTGAAGATCAGAGTATAACTCTTTGATTTTCTTGATATTAATTTTCCTCCAAAAACATTAATTCTAGAGCAGATATAAAAATGACTATGGCCACAGGCACAGATTAGAAATTAAAATAAGCTCAAAAGACAATAAACCCTAAGAAAGTTGTAAGAAAAGAGATAAGCTAAAATGACTGTTTGATCCAGAATGAACATTGCAATTTTTTATTATTTCTCCCTGCCTTCTGCATCTTCATTACCCTACAGTCTCCATGGTATTAAGCTTAAGATAATGCTTGTTGACATGGCTAAAACATACTTCTTAAAAAAAAAAAAAAGAGTAAAAACCAAACCAAATATTAAAAGTCCTAATAAAACAAAGTTAAATAGATTTCTTACCTGCAGAACTTGACATAGCCTTTTCTATGTTTAAGTGAGTGAATCTTTAAAAGTAGAATAAGTCAGAATCCACTTTAGGGCATAACAATTGAAACCCTTGCCCCTAGACTCCAGAGTTCAGAAGCTGCAAATTTTAAAATACGAGTAATACTTTTTAGAATTTACTACCCATCTAACAAGAATAATTTTTAACATAGAAAATTAGTAGATGGTGCATATTAATACTAATACCACCCAAGCTCCTGTCTGGGGAGGCCTTACAAATAGCTGTGAAAAGAAGAGAAGCGAAAAGCAAAGGAGAAAAGGAAAGATATAAGCATCTGAATGCAGAGTTCCAAAGAATAGCAAGAAGAGGTAACAAAGACTTCCTCAGCAATCAATGCAAAGAAATAGAGGAAAACAACAGAATGGGAAAGACTAGAGATCTCTTCAAGAAAATTAGAGATACCAAGGGAACATTTCATGCAAAGATGAGCTCAATAAAGGACAGAAATGGTATGGACCTAACAGAAGCAGAAGATATTAAGAAGAGGAGACAGGAATATACAGAAGAACTGTACAAAAAAGATCTTCAGGACCAAGATAATCACGATGGTGTGCTCACTCACCTAGAACCAGACATCCTGGAATGTGAAGTCAAGTGGGCCTTAGAAAGCATCACTACGAACAAAGCTAGTGGAGGTGATGGAATTCCAGTGGAGCTATTTCAAATCCTGAAAGATGATGCTGTGAAAGTGTTGCACTCAATATGCCAGCAAATTTGGAAAACTCAGCAGTGGCCACAGGACTGGAGAAGGTCAGTTTTCATTCCAATTCCAAAGAAAGGCAATGCCAAAAAAGGCTCAAACTACCGCACAATTGCACTCATCTCACACACTAGTAAAGTAATGCTCAAAATTCTCCAAGCCAGGCTTCAGCAATACGTGAACCGTGAACTTGCAGATGTTCAAGCTAGTTTTAGAAAAGGCAGAGGAACCAGACATCAAATTGCCAACATCCACTGGATCGTGGAAAAAGCAAGAGAGTTGCAGAAAAACATCAATTTCTGCTTTATTGACTATGCCAAAGTCTTTGACTGTGTGGATCACAATAAACTTTGGAAAATTCTGAAAGAGATGGGAATACCAGACCAACCGACCTGCCTCTTGAGAAACCTATATGCAGGTCAGGAAGCAACAGTTACAACTGGACATGGAACAACAGACTGGTTCCAAATCGTAAAAGGAGTATGTCAAGGCTGTATATTGTCACCCTGCTTATTTAACTTATATGCAGAGTACCTCATGAGAAACCCTGGACTGGAAGAAGCACAAGCTGGAATCAAGATTGCTGGGACAAATATCAATAACCTCAGATATGCAGATGACACCACCCTTATGGCAGAAAGTGAAGAGGAACTCAAAAGCCTCTTGATGAAAGTGAAAGAGGAGAGTGAAAAAGTTGGCTTAAAGCTCAACATTCAGAAAACTAAGATCTTGGCATCTGGTCCCATCACTTCAGGGGAAATAGATGGGCAAACAGTGAAACCAGTGTCAGACTTTATTTTTCTGGGCTCCAGAATCACTGCAGATGGTGACCGCAGCCATGAAATTAAAAGACACTTACTCCTTGGAAGGAAAGTTATGACCAATCTAGATACCATATTCAAAAGCAGGGACATTACTTTGCCAACAAAGGTCCATCTAGTTAAGGCTATGATTTTGCCAGTAGTCACATATGGATGTGAGAGTTGGACTGTGAAGAAAGCTGAGCACCGAAGAATTGATGCTTTTGAACTGTGGTGTTGGAGAAGACTCTTGAGAGTCCCTTGGACTACAAGGAGATCCAACCAGTCCATTCTGAAGGAGATCAGCCCCGGGATTTCTTTGGAAGGAATGATGCTAAAGCTGAAACTCCAGTACTTTGGCCACCTCATGCAAAGAGGTGACTCATTGGAAAAGACTCTGATGCTGGGAAGGATTGGGGGCAGGAGGAGAAGGGGACGACAGAGGATGAGATGGCTGGATGGCATCACTGACTCGATGGACGTGAGTCTGAGTGAACTCCAGGGGTTGGTGATAGACAGAGAGGCCTGGCATGCTGCGATTCATGGGGTCGCAAAGAGTCATACATGACTGAGCAACTGAACTGAACTAAACTGAACCCACGCTCCATTTAATGAATCAAAATGATGGTTCAAGAATAGTGTTCCATCATGCTTCTTCTAGATACTGCAGTTGCCTCCAAAAATACATATTTTACCCAAAATTCATTTGACTATAAAAAATCTTCCTTCCCCTGTTTTGAAGAATATGTTCTTCAAACATATTCTTGACTATGAAACTTATGGAGTTTCATATTCATGAAACTTAAAATGGGTTCGTGCTCTTTAAAATGCCCTTTGGGGAAACACTATTGTTACATCGTGAATCCCTTAGTGTATAGGTGGAATGTTTTAATACAAATATTTATATGATGGCAACCTCTCTAGTTTTTTCTGTTTCTGACACAAATTCTGACATATTTATTTTTATAAATGTAATTCCATTGGTGATTCATCAAATGTATCATGGGCACACATTTATTCTGAGGGTTTACTCTGTTTTTCTAAAGAGAGAGCTTGCCCTTCAGAAATGGGGTAGAAATATTCCTGGTATGCACTCCTTTCTTTAGAGCAATAAAAATAAGTACATCCAAGTCAATAGCAATATCTAATTATACACATGTGATGGTACATAGTAATATGGTTAATTATTGGGCTGAATTCATAATCAGAATGTCGACTTTATTTTGAAGTCAATATCTTTCTCCTTCCTGCCCTCTGAGCTAATCCCTGGAGTTACTATACTAACAAATAACAATTTGATTTTTTTCTCCAACATTTCCTTTGAATAGCTGTTGCTTCATTAAAATACTAATAAATATTAAAATGGTCAAAAACAAGAGGCTAATGAAAAAGCAAAGTAAAAGTACATATCTCCATTAGTTTCATAGACAGGGTTTATTAGCGGAATGCATATGCTTAGAGAGTTCATATTCAGTTTTATCAAATACATAATTTCATTTCTTATTGATATTTTCCCAATTACTACCTTCTTCCTGTAATTCCATTAGGAAGTTATTGAGGAAAAATTAAATGCACATGATTCATCCTATAAATCTAGAGACTTGCCCTATGTTTGCCTCACTGCCAGCTATGAAGTTCACCACTGGATCTGCAGGACAATGTCACCAAGAACTCAGGAAATAATGGACAATGTATTCTTCTTTAGCTTTTTCTCTTACCCATTGCCTTCTAGACATTCATTGCCTTCTAGATGTATCAGGGATTCCCTGATAGCTCAGTTCATAAAGAATCAGCCTGTGATGCAGGAAACCTGGGTTTGATCCCTGGGTTGAGAAGATCCCCTGGAGAAGGGAAAGGCTACCCACTTCAGTATCCTGGCCTGGAGAATTCCATGGACCAACCTCCCCACATCTCAGTGTGTTCACCAACACAGAAGCTCTCTGAACCCTGTACTTCTGGGAAATTCCATTATATAGGCAGGACTGATAAAATCACTGATTATTGGTAATTGAAGTCAATCTCTAGCCCCTGTTCCTTCCTTGGAGGAGGGTGGGGGTAGGAATGATAATTATAAGCCTCCAATCACATAGTTGTTTTCTTTGTCAATGCTCCTCATCTTTAGGTGTTTCCCACAAGTCACCTCATCAACATAAACTCAGGTATGGTTGAAAGGTGAGTGCTAAGTCACTTCAATCATGTCCAACTCTTTGTGACCCTGTCTATGGAATTCTCTGGGCAAGAACATTGGAATGAATTGCAATTTCCTTCTCTGGTGGATCTTCCCAATCCAGCAATTGAAACTGAGTCTCCTGCATTGTAGGCAGATCCTTTACCATTTGGGCCACTAGGGGATCTTCCCATAATGTAGAAAAGATAAAAAAAGATCATGAGTGTCAAGAAAAGATAGAGATGAATCAAGTGATTTTCTTTCCTTTGTCCTGGTATTAAGCAAGAATTTTACTTAAAATTTTAAGAAGTTAAGGTGAATTTTATGCTCATAAAGCTTGTTTGGGTGTTTTAATATACTGCTTTGCTAGGTTTAAGAAGTACTAAACAATTCACTGGCTCTGAATTAGTGAACCTTGTGGCTGGTACTGACTTGTCATCATCTCCCAACTGTAGGTAAATAAAGATAAAGCTCACTAAATTAGATTGGAGGTAATGAAGATTTGGAATTTAATAGATTCCTTTATATAAATTGGCAAATTATGCATAGATTCAAGTTAACCTAATCTATTCAAATTGAGGAACTTAATTTGCCCTCAGACATGCCTCTCAATTTGTAATAAATTGCAATTAAATCAGTGTGTAATGAAAATACTGGAGTCTTTCTTGTCAGGAAAACTTAGAATAGAATTCATTCATTTCATTTATAAGAGATATACTTAAGAGTTTTAAATATCCATTTCCTTGTCTTTAAATTGAGGATGATTAGATCTACTTCATGGGACTCTGTTGAGAGTTAAATGAGATAATGAAGGGAAAAGGCCATGTCTGGTTCCTCTTAGTGAAAGTGTTAGTTTCTCTGTCATTTCTGACTCTTTGCAACCCCATGGACTGTAACCCACCTGGCTGCTCTGTCCCAGGAATTCTCCAGGCAAGAATATTTGAGTGGGTTATCATTCCCTTCTCCAAGGGATCTTCCTGACCAAAGGATCTAACTCGGGTCTCCTGCATTACAGACAGATTATTTATCATCTGAACCACCAAGTAAGTGCTCACTCAGTGCGACCTTTGGTCCTGAGGAGTCAGAACAGTTTCAGACATAGCAATAATCTCTATAATTGCACTTCAAATGTCACACAAATGGGGTGTTCACTGTAAATAGCAAGTAATAATTATTGTGACATGAAGGAGTTCACAGTAAAATGAAGTCATTATTTATACATATAAAAACATATTTCCCAAGAAAAAGGAATGTAAAAAAGGCAAAATGGTTGTCTGAGGAGGCCTTACAAATAGCTGAGAAAAGAAGAGAAGTGAAATGCGAAGGAGAAAAGGAAAGATATAAGCATCTGAATGCAGAGTTCCAAAGAATAGCAAGGAGAGATAAGAAAGCCTTCCTCGGTGATCAATGCAAAGAAATAGAGGAAAACAATAGAATGTGAAAGACTAGAGATATCTTCAACAAAATTAGCGATAGCAAGGGAACATTTCATGCAAAGATGGGCACAATAAAGGACAGAAATGGTATGGACCTAACAGAAGTTGCAGATATTAAGAAGAGGTGGCAAGAATACACAGAAGAACTATATGAAAAAGGTCTTCATGAGCCATATAACCATGATGGTGTGATCACTTATCTTGAGGCAGACATCCTGGAATGCAAAGTTAAGTGGCCTTAGGAAGCATCAGTATGAACAAAGCTAGTGGAGGTGATGGAATTCCATTTGAGCTATTTAAAATCCTAAGAGATGATGCTGTGAAAGTGCTGTGCTCAATATGCCACAAATCTGGAAAACTCAGTAGAAGCCACAGGACTGGAAAAGGTCAATTTTCATTCCAAACCCAAAGAAAGGTAATGCCAAAGAATGCTCAAACTACTGCACAATTGCACTCATCTCACACGCTAGCAAAGTAATGCTCAAAATTCTCCAAGCAAGGCTTCAACAGTATATGAATCGTGAACTTCCAGATGTTCAAGCTGGATTTAGAAAAGGCAGAGGAACCAGAGATCAAATTACCAACATCTGCTGAATCATCAAAAAAGCAAGAGAGTTCCAGAAAAACATCTATTTCTGCTTTATTGACTATGCCAAAGCCTTTGATTGTGTGGATCACAACAAACTGTGAAAATTCTGAAAGAGATGGGAATACCAGACCACCTGACCTGTCTCCTGAGAAATCCATATGCAGGTCAAGAAGCAACAGTTAGAACTGGACATGAAACAACAGACTGGTTCAAATCAGGAAAGGAGTACATCAAGGCTGTATATTGTCACCCTGCTTATTTAATTTATATGCAGAGTACATCATGAGAAATGCCAGGCTGGATGAAACACAAGCTGAAATCAAGACTGCCAGGAGAAATATCAATAACCTGAGACATGCAGATGACACCACCCTTATGGTAGAAAGTGAAGAAGAACTAAAGAGCTTCTTGATGACAGTGAAAGAGGAGAGTGAAAAAGTTGGCTTAAAACTCAACATTCAGAAAACTAAGATCATGGCATCCAGTCCCATCACTTTATGGCAAATAGATGGGGAATCAATGGAAACAGTGAGAGACTTTATTTTTCTGGGCTCCAATATCACTACAAATGGTGACTGCAGCCATGAAATTAAAAGTCGCTTACTCCTTGGAAGGAAAGTCATGACCAACCTAGATAGCATATTCAAAAACAGAGATGTTACTTTGCCAACAAAGGTTCATCTAGTCAAAGCTATGGTTTTTCCAGTAGTCATGTATGGATGTGAGAGTTGGACTATAAAGAAAGCTGAATGCCGAAGAATTGATTTTTTTGAACTGTGGTGTTGGAGAAGACTCTGGAGATTCCCTTGGACTGCAAGGAGATCCAACCAGTCAATCCTAAAGGAAATCAGTCCTGAATATACATTGGGAGGACTGATGCTGAAGCTGAAACTCAATACTTTGGCCACCTGATGCGATGAACTGACTCATTGGAAAAGACCCTGATGCTGGGAAAGATTGAAGGCTGGAGGAGAAGGGGATGACAGAGGATGAGATGGTTGGATGGCATCATAGATGTGATGGACATAAGTTTGAATTGACTCCTGGAGTTGGTAATGGACAGGGAAGCCTGGTGTGCTGCAGTCCATGGGGTCACAAAGAGTTGGACATGACTGAGCAACTAAACTGAATTGATAAAATCATTATTCAATATTGAGAATTCTCCACTCTTTTGGATCTTATATTATTCTCTGGAATATTTGGGCTTCCACTAAACCAGTGAAGCAATTAATCTCAATATTCCCTTCCTACTGTTGCAGTACATCTTCCAAAGGACCTGGTCCTGGGTACTTGATTGTTAGATTTTTTATTAGATAGAACTGCAGTTCATTCATCTCTCTTACCATCATTGACTGAATTCGTAATTGTAGAAGCCACCCAAGTCTTGGCTACTATCATCACTCACCTGGATGGTAAAAAATACCTCTTAAATGTTTTCTTTACAATCGGCTTTCAACAGCTCAGTTGGAGTGATTTGTCTTAAGCTTCCAATCAGAATCATGTGGTGATTTAGTCAGAAAGTTGTATCAGACTCTTGTGACCCCATGCCAGGCTTCTCTGTCCATGGGATTCTCCAGGCAAGAATACTGGAGTGGGTTGCCATTTCCTTCTCCAGGGGATCTTCCCACCCAGGGATCAATCCCAGATCTCCTACATTGCAGGAAGATTCTTTATCAACTGAGCTATGAGGGAAACCCAATCAGAATCATATTTCCCTCCTATTTAAACCAAGTCAGAGACTTCTGGTTGCATTTAGAATGGTATTTCCAAATATGGCCTTTGATCCTCCATGATCTGATCCTATCCATCTGTGTAAGCTCGTTTTGACCCTTCCTCCCAACCATCACTATTTCTCAGCCAGAAATATGCTTGTAAGTTCCTTCAGCACACTGAAACCTCCCATACTACAGGGTTACAGCACCTGCTTCTTCCTCAGCCTGAAATGCTCTTTCTCCCAATTTTTACACAATTCTTTTTTTCTCAGCCTTTCATTCTCAGCATGAGAAAATGCTAGTTCCACTGAAACATCTTCCCTTATCACCATACCTAAAAGAGATCTCCTTTTGTCTTTCTTGATATATTATTCTACACAGCACGCTCATATCATTTTGTTTGTCATCCTGTTCTGTTTATCTTTGCTATTTACATGCATCACTTACTAGAATATATTCTACAGGAGGGCAGGAAATACATCTGTCTTACCTTTGTGTTCAAACACTGAATTGTCAAATTATCTGTCATGGGTGACACAGAGTATAGTAACTGATTTTCAGTGGAGGTACACATACTGGGTGTTATAAGAACAAAGAAACTGGGTCAAATTAGGATAGTACTTCCACATAAGCAACCCTTTTATGGTTACTTCTTTCTTCATGGATAATACAGATAAGCAAATATTAGGGGAAACCATTTCTAAGGACAAAGAACAGTCTGCCTATAAATTCACAGCTTTTGCAAGCATAGCTAATAAGTCCTCCATTCAGCTTGATATATTACAATGAACAAAAACAGATGTTATTATCTAATGGTAACAGATATTAAATAATTACAGTTTCTAGCCTAGTAGGAAATAGTGCTGGTGGAATTTCAATGCCCATATACTATTAAAATATTTGTTCAATTAATTAAAATTAATGTCTCAAATAGTAGGTTCATTTCAAGCCTCGGGGCTTTGTATAGATCTGGCAGGTCTTTTGCTACAGGGATATTTTTATTAGCAAGTTTCTTTCTTTAAATTGACATAATTACTAGAAGAAATTGTCCACACTGGGGTGAAAAACAGCATTATGTGGGTCACCGATTTTGCTTCTCTTTTTACCAGTCTTTTATCTCGCTTGAAAGTGGAAATGTTAATTATTCAGTTGTGTCCAATGCTTTGCAACCCCATAGACTGTAGCCCACCAGGTTTCTCTGTCCATGGTATTCTCTAATACTGGAGTGGGTTGCTATTTCCTTCTGCAGGGGATCTTCCCAAAGCAGGGATCAAACCCAGGGCCCGGCATTGCAGGCAGATTCTTTACTATCTGAACCACCAGGAAAGCCTATATCTCCCTTGCTGTGAGATATATTTCCTACAATTTGTTTTAAAATAGCAGCATTATGAGGTTGTTGAGATGTGCTTTTATGAATGGAGCAGTACCACTTTAAGAGCCAGCATCTCAGCCGCCTGGGGTGACCATGAAAGGATACTCTCCTCTCATTTTCTGTTCTCTTTTTTCTTGAGAAGCTGTTTAGGAAAGTTTAATATCGGCTTTGTTGGTCACGCAGATTTTGGCTCAAATTGTGGATCATCACTTATTGGTATTTAATAGCCAGTGCCTCAGTGTTTCATCTATCAAGTAGGGAATAGGAAAAAAATATGTGCTTTATGGGATTATTGAGAGGGCTAAATAAAATAATGTATGCAATGCCTGACCCAGAATCACTGTTACAAATGGTCGCCTGTTATTATTCTCAGGATAACAGAACACTTTGGGCTTCCCTGGTCTCTCAGATGGTGAAGAATCTGCCTGCAACATAGGAGACCTGGGTTCGATCCCTGGGTCGGGGAGATCCCCTGGAGAAGGGAATTGTTACCTACTCCAGTATTCTTTCCTGGAGAATTCCATGGGCAGAGGAGCCTGGCAGGCTACAGTCCATGGGGTCACAAAGAATTGGACACAACTGAGAGATTAACACTTTCACTTTCTTTTGGAAATACATGAACTAATTTAAGTAAGATTATAGAGTAAAGTGGCTTCCCTGATGACTTAGTAGAGAATCTGTTTGCAATGACAGGAGACCTAGGTTTGATCCCTGGGTTGAGAAGATCTCCTGGAGGAGGAAATGGCAACCCACTTCAGGTTCTTGCCTGGAAAATTCCAAGGACAGAGGCGCCTAGGGGTCTATAGTTCATGGGATGGCAAAGAGTCAGTCACTACTGAGCAATCAAGCACATGTGCACACACAGTTGTATCATTGTTCAAAAGGGGTCACTAGCAGCATATACATTACCAGCCACATCCATCTTGAGGAAAAACACCTAGGTCACAGAGTGACCTGGTTAGAGCAGGAGAATAGAAGTATGAGTCATAGGTACAACTTGGATCTTTCCATTATTTGTTCTGAAACACCCAATAAACACAAGCATAGTTTCCTCCTCTAAGCATCTGATGTAAAAATTGCAGCATTTGTTTGGATTATATAAATAGTCAAGGCAGAATTTAGTTACAACAAATTTTAAATTCTTAAGCTGCTCCAAAATCCGTCTAAAATGACATCACTGAAGTTAGAAAAGGAAAAGGAAGGATAATTTTTGCAGGATTCAGCAAGCAGCAGAAATAAGTATTTTCCATGTCTTTTTTAAGTTGGCAAAACTAAACCACAAAATGCCACACATCATGATGCTTCAACACACAAGAAAAATGAATGAAAGCAAACTTTGTTATTAACTTACCAAGATGCTTTCTTATTTATTCCTTGCAGTTTATATGAAGCAATAATTTTAGTCTCAACTCTTTTACTTCAGTTCTGTCTTGGAAGCAATGCCATTTGTGTGAACCTATTATTAACGGAAACAGGTTGAAGTGTTTTAAATAAACGGACATATACAATAAAGATATCAAAACAGCCACAAAAATAGAAAATAAAACTCAACAAAAGGAAAGAGAAAGTACATCACACGGGCTGGTACAGTGCTATGAGTGGGCATCAAATATATTACACAATACCTTCACAGCAGGTGAGAGAAGAATCACAATAATAACACGGCTTTTGTTGCTAACAAAAATGCTGAATACCATCCAAGAACACACCTTTGTGTGTTTACCTCAGTGTGTTGGGTGGCTGGGGGTGGGCATACAAGGAAGAGCTGAATGACCCCCTTGGCGTGGGTGAATCTCTCAGGTAATGAGCTGACATAAAGGAAGAAGAGCAAATCACACAGTGAATAAATTATTCACCTTGCATTCATGCTTTCCCAGAACCTTCCAGCCTATTGGAGGAGCCGGATAATTAATGGTGATTTAAGTTCGGTAGGCTGTGCTGGAGCCCAGGTTGACTCTGTCAACCATCTCATGTCTTCCTCCCACCTCCAGAAGCCAGGGAGTCTAGAAACTCAGCATCAACATTTTGATTGTGCCAGATGTTGAGGTCATGTCAAAGTCTGATAATATTCTCAAAACTTAAATATTGGAAATGGTCACCTAAAAAATGAATGAAGATAGGATTTAGAAAATAACATTCATCATGGCAGAAATAGTCAATGAAACGGTGTCTTCCTCTAGTCTGTGATTTCTGTGTAGGCAAGAACTCTGTCTTTCCATTCAATCTGTATTCTTAGCAAGGAGCACAATGTTTAGCAGATAGAAGGTGTCCAGATATTTCATAAATAAATCAAATATTTTGATAAAGTAAAGCAAGCTCTGTAGTTAAGGCTCATGGGTTTAGTTGCTCTGAGGCATGTGGGATCTCCTGGATCAGAGATCAAATTCACGTGCCCTGCATTGGCAGGTGGATTCTTAACCACTGGACCACCAGGAAAGTCCTTAAATTTTGTTATAAATTTCATATGCCATGTTCCAGTAGAAAATTCTGGTCAGTACATTTTTATAATATATCAAAAAAAATCTACACAACATTTGTCTCAAAGTAGATGTGTGTCTTAGTTTAAGTAAATAGTATTGTGAAAAATAGATCTCTAATTTTTCATCTCAGAAATTTTCTTGTATATTTTGGGGAGACTGTTAAGGGGAGAAACATGACAGAGGCAAAATGTCAACCAAAAAATGCTTCTTTATTAACATTTGTGGAACTCTGAAGTTAAATAAGCAGAAAGCAAGTTCCAAGTGTTGGATATGAAGACAGGAAGTGAGGTAATCAGGATAAAGAAGGGAAAAAAGAAAGGCATGTAATTTGTAGCCAAGACAAATGGCCAAAGGCCCTGCTTTACTCTCTGGTGGTGGTGGTGGACCCGGAAGCCTGGCATGCTGCAGTCCCTGGGGTCACATAGAGTCCCACATGACAGCAACTGATCAACAAACTGTTTCTATTTGAAAATCTCAGTCTGTCACCCACCCCATGCCTCTGACCAATCTGAAAGTAACATTATCTGTTACTAAGATCAACTGTACTTCTCTGAGGTGCAGACAAATTGTACTGAGGAAATTGTACAAACTTTTGTACTGGGATCACCTTGTATATCTTATGGCACTTGAGTATATATTGCACAGTATTACTACTATTCTGGAGCAGGAAATGACAACCAACTCCAGTATTCTTGCCTGGAAAATTCCGTGGACAGAGGAGCCCAGTGGGCTACAGTGCATGGAGTTGCAAATAGTCAGCCATGATTGAGTGACTGAGCACAGCATCACTATTCAGGTACATATTTTACTCCTCTTACTATTCTGTATGCTTATTAAGAATACCACTTCATTATATTCTGATGCGTCTTCAGTGAACTCTTTTTTGGTACACTGGTTTTAGTCAAATTCACACAGGCATTCAATAAATATTTATGTTGCATTCTGAAATACGTTGAAGGGGAAAAAAAAACACTGACTTAAAAGACATTACAATCCTCTTGTTAAGACACGTCATATAAACAGAATGCTTTTTGAAGCAGCACATCAAGAGATGATCATTGTATGCTCACAGAAACAGTCCAAATCTTTTTAGGATTCCAAAAGCTGGACAGCTTAGGCTGGATTGGTCAGAGAAGGTTGAGCGGAAGATGGAGATCTTAAGTAAGTACTGAGAGATAGTGGAAATGGATGGTGAATGGATGAAGAATGAGAATTTTACCTAAAGGTACTGTTGTGTGCTGTTTGCTGTTTATAGGCAAACATAACCCAAATATATTTAGGCTAGGCAACCAACTTTTTCTGTAGAATTAAATCTTCCTGGCAAGTATCATAAATATTACATTCTATAGAAATAATACTTTAGCAACAAAATTATGCATATATCTCAGAGCTATCTATTAAAAAGCTCTGTAGAAAAGAGAAAGTAACCTCCTTGAGAGGGGACACCATGTCACCAGACAGCCTAGCACTCTGTATCCAGCACTGTTGATTTATAAGGCATTCAATTGATGGCTAAGTGATTTCAGAAATTAAATGGAATACAAAATAATCTCTTGATTTTATGTCCTTAGTTGAAGAACTTAGGAGCAAGAGGCAATGGAGCTCTTTGAGAGAAACTCTGTGGGCTGAAATCAGCTTCCCAGGTGGTGCTAGTAGTAAAGAACATGCTTATCAATGCAGGAGACTTAAGAACTGCAGGTTCGATCCCTGGGTTGGGAAGATCCCTTGGAGGGGGACATGGCAACCTACTCCACTATTCTTGCCTGGAGAATCCCATGGACAGAGGAGCCTGGCAGGCTACGGTCCATAGTGTCATGAAGAGTTGGACACTACTGAAGTGACTCAGCACGCACACACATGTGAACTGAAATAACCAGATCATTGACAGGAAAAGGTGGGAGAAACTAGAGGCATATCATCTCAATTATATCAATACTATTTCTATTCCTTTCTCATTCTATTTGTCCTTTCCATAAGTCAGGCTCTTGTGACTGACTCAAGAAGATGTGTCTGGGCCTTTGTGCGTGTGTTTAACTTTCCAACATACCATAAAATACAATAATAGCATCCTTTAGAAAATATGTTACATTAGAATAGGGTTTTGTCTTAAATTTCCACTGGAGTATCTCTTGAGCTGATCCATAGTTCAATAAATATTTTTTGGATAAAAACATGAATAGAACTTGAGTGTTATGTAAGAAAAATAGGCCTGCTTCCAGTTCACATCTGTGCCTATGCTCAGTCATCTGTGATCTGAATTCCAACCAACACCATCTTCTTACAATGAAAACAAACCTTATTTGTCAAGCATTCACAACAGGCAAGACTGTTTAAAGCATGGTTAAAATTTTGTCAAGTGTAAAGTAGATTCCATTGATTTCCATTTCTCTTTGATTTCTCTCTTCTAGCATCTAATATGTTTCAAATACTGCTCCTGGTCAATACTGTTCTGTATTATTTCATGCAGTCCCCACAGCACACTAGAAAAATGAGTATCTTTAATATCTAAGTTTTACAAATGAAATAGGAAGCCTCTGATATGGATGACAGAGAAAATACATGTGAAAGCTTCTGAAAAATAATAAGTTATGGCAAATTCTCCAGAAAGTTATTCAATGCCGTTCTGCTACAGGATTACCTGGCACAAGAACATTTATTTTGTGTGTAACTACAACACAAGAGACTGCAATTTAAGATGGATTCATTGCCCTGATTTTTTTAAAAGAAAACAAAAAGTCCTCAGCAATAGCACTGAAATGAATTTTGGATTACAGTAGTTTCCATTTCTATCTCATTTCTCATGGGGATATTGAGGTTTATGAGACATCACTTTCATTTAAAGCTCAGCTTCATTTCACAAATCAGGTCTAAGGACTTCTTGTTTATGGTGCCTGAATATGCTTTGTTGGCATATTAAAGTGAAATTGAGCATAAAATATGGGTTTATTGGGTAATAGGAGTGACACTGAAAAATTCACTTCATAAGTGGATGCACTTATGGTCAGAGTTCTCTGTATATCAACTGATTTTTGAAGCTCAAAGTGAGTGCGAGTAGAAGCTCTGTGAATTCTTACCTCTGCATCATGTCTAGTAATTGGTTGTAATGACATTTAAACAACTATTGTGAAAATAATTATAATCATATTTTCCTAAATGATATATGTAGATATTCCTCTAAGCTATTCTTTCCATTTAACCACTGAGCAGTATTCTTTTCTCATTTACATTTGGACTCTGGAGCTACCATTCTACATTCAGTATTTTCAAAGATTCACACCTGATATCCAAAGGAGGAGTGATTATTTATATGGGTAATAAAATCTTGTAGCACTATGATACTATAGATGTTATTCCTTTTGATATTTTTCTTTCTATAGAAGAGATCACAAATAGGACATGTCTATAAGCAGACACTTGTTTTCACTTAGTTGTTTTTTATTTTTTAAATTTTATTTTATTTAAGTTTACAATATTGTATTGGTTTTGCCATATATCAAAATGAATCTGCCACAGATAGTTGTTTTTTAAAAATAAGTATTAATACCTTTAGACTGAGCATAAAGCCTCTGGTTTAACATATTACCACTTTATTCTGTTTTTTTTTAATTGGCCTATTATATGCTTCTATGTTATCCTCCTTGTCCATGTAGACATTTGAGTTTGAAAACCCCCTGTAAATCTTTGAGTCTTTTACCTGCCTTGCGTTACTCATATGACTGGCCTTTTTTAATCATAATATGTAATACATAAAATAGCTTCAGAATTTAAAAAAATCTTTTCTTCCTTTATGATTCTTTTTAACATCAAAGAAAAAATAAGACAAAATATATCATGTAGTCTTAAGGATTCTTTTACTCTTCAAAAATGGTTTGTTCCCTTTATTGTAACTAACTAAAAAAACTTGAAAACTTACTTCTCATCTTTCTTTCAAAATATAAATTAAGGGTAAAGATAAATATTCTATTTAGAAAATTACTTTACCCCAAAAGTTTCAAGATGTGCAGTTAATTCACTGAACAAAAGTGTATTGAATACCTATTACTAAGCATAGTGCAGATAAGTCCCAACTTTCAAAACCTGACATTCTAGTGAGGAGAGACAATCAATAAACTATTAATTAGTACTTGAGTATAAAATAATAAAGTAGGGTAATGAACCTAGGAAATGATAAAGGGATGCACTACTTGACCTAGAATAGTAAAAAAAAAAAAAAAAAACAAAAACCCTCTGATGAAGTTATTTGAACAAAAATCTAATTGAATCACAGGTGATCCCAAACTTATGAATGTTTGAATATAGATTGGGACCCGGAACCCTTTGCTTGTGTGCGGCAAAGGGTGCAGCTGGTTAAATGTCTCCTTGGGCAACAAAATACAAAGAAACTGTAAGGGACTAAAAATAAGTGCATGCATGTGCAGTTGTGGCAAATTATGGACAAAAAGATACAAAAAGGCTAAAAAAACCAACTGCTACATCTCAAGAATCATGATATGTAATATGCCAAAGAATGTTCAAACTACCGCACAATTGCACTCATCTCACACGCTAGTAAAGTAATGCTTAAAATTCTCCCAGCCAGGGTTCAGCAATACGTGAATCATGAACTTCCACATGTTCAAGCCAGTTTTAGAAAAGGCAGAGGAACCAGAGATCAAATTGCCAACATCCGCTGGATCATGGAAAAAGCAAGACAGTTCCAGAGAAACATCTACTTCTGCTTTATTGACTATGCCAAAGCCTTTAACTGTGTGGATCACAATAAACTGGGAAATTCTGAAAGAGATGGGCATACCATACCACCTGACCTGTCTCTTGAGAAACCTGTATGCAGGTCAGGAAGCAACAGTTACAACTGGACATGGAGCAACAGACTGGTTCTAAATAGGAAAAGGAATACATCAAGGCTGTATATTGTCACCCTGCCTATTTAACTTATATGCAGAGTACATCATGAGAAATGCTGGGCTGGATGAAGCACAAGCTGGAATCAAGATTTCCGGGAGAAATAGCAATAACCTCAGATATGCAGATGACACCACCCTTGTGGCAGAAAGTGAAGAAGAACTAAAGAGCCTCTTGATGAAAGTGAAAGAGGAGAGTGAAAAAGTTGGCTTAAAGCTCAACATTCAGAAAACTAAGATCATGTCATCTGGTCCCATCACTTCGTGGCAAATAAATGGAGAAACATTGGAAACAGTGGCTGACTTTATTTTTCTGGGCTCCAAAGTCACTGCAGATGGTGATTGCAGCCATGAAATTAAAAGACGCTTACTCCTTGGAAGGAAAGTTATGACTAACCTAGATAGCATATTCAAAAGCAGAGACATTACTTTGCCAACAAAGGTCCGTCTAGTCAAGGCTATGGTTTTTCCTGAGGTCATGTATGGATGTGAGAGTTGGGGTATAAAGAAAGCTGAGCACCAAAGAATTGATGCTTTTGAACTGTGTTGTGGGAGAAGGCTCTTGAGAGTCCCTTGGACTGCAAGGAGATCCAACCACTCCATCCTAAAGGAGATCAGTCCTGGATGTTCATTGGGAGGACTGATGTTAAAGCTGAAACTCCAATACTTTGGCTACCTGATCTGAAGAGCTGACTCATTTGAAAAGACTCTGATGCTGGGAAAGATTGAGGGCAGGAGGAGAAGGGGATGACAGAGGATGAGACAGTTGGATGGCATCACTGACTCAATGGACATGGCTTTGAGTGGACTCTGGGAGTTGGTGATGACAGGGAGGCCTGGTGTGCTGCGGTTGATGGGGTCCCAAAGAGTCGGACATGACTGAGTGACTCAAATGAACTGAACTGAACTTTTCAAGATCTGGGAGCAAAAACAGGGTGTCAGGAGCAAAAGCAGGTTAGGGAGCATGTCTTCCTCAGCGAGAAAGCAAGGGAAATAGTTCTTGTTCTTGCTCCCCTTGATGCAGCAGGGACCCCAATAAAGCCTTGCTTGAATTTCTTGACTGGCCTTATCAATTTCTATTGATTGGAGAAGCCCAAGAAAGCTGGACAGTGTCAGTTCAACCCCAAATGTTTTAACTTTACAGTGGTATGAAGTGATACACATTCAGTAGAATCTGTACTTCAGTTCAGTTCAGTTCAGTTCAGTTGCTCAGTCGTGTCCGACTTTTTGCGATCCCATGAATCGCAGCACGCCAGGCCTCCCTGTCCACCACCAACTCCCGGAGTTCGCTCAGACTCAAGTCCATCCAGTCAGTGATGCCATCCAGCCATCTCATCCTCTGGCATTGCCTTCTCCTCCTGCCCTCAATCCCTCCCAGCATCAGAGTCTTTTCCAATGAGTCAACTCTTTGCATGAGGTGGCCAAAGTACTGGAGTTTCTGCTTTAGCATCATTCCCTCCAAAGAAATCCCAGGGCCGATCTCCTTCAGAATGGACTGGTTGGATTTCCTTGCAGTCCAAGGGACTCTCAAGAGTCTTCTCCAACACCACAGTTCAAAGCATCAATTCTTAGGCGCTCAGCCTTCTTCACAGTCCAACTCTCCATCCATACATGACCACAGGAAAAACCATAGCCTTGACTAGATGGACCTTTGTTGGCAAAGTAATGTCTCTGCTTTTGAACATGCTATCTAGGTTGGTCATAACTTTCCTTCCAAGGAGTAAGCGTCTTTTAATTTCATGGCTGCAATCACCATCTGCAGTGATTTTGGAGCCCAGTAAAATAAAGTCTGACACTGTTTCCACTGTTTCCCCATCTATTTCCCATGAAGTGATGGGACCAGATGCCATGATCTTCGTTTTCTGAATGTTGAGCTTTAAGCCAACTTCTTCACTCTCCACTTTCACTTTCATCAAGAGGCTTTTGAGTTCCTCTTCACTTTCTGCCATAAGGGTGGTGTCATCTGCGTATCTGAGGTTATTGATATTTCTCCCAGCAATCTTGATTCCAGCTTGTGCTTCTTCCAGTCCAGCGTTTCTCATGATGTACACTGCATATAAGTTAAATAAGCAGGGTGACAATATACAGCCTTGACGTACTCCTTTTCCTATTTGGAACCAGTCTGTTGTTCCATGTCCAGTTCTAACTGTTGCTTCCTGACCTGCATGCAGATTTCTCAAGAGGCAGATCAGGTGGTCTGGTATGCCCATCTCTTTCAGAATTTTCCACAGTTTATTGTGATCCACACAGTCAAAGGCTCTGGCATAGTCAATAAAGCAGAAATAGATGTTTTTCTGGAACTCTCTTGCTTTTTCCATGATTCAGTGGATGTTGGCAATTTGATCTCTGGTTCCTCTGCCTTTTCTAAAACTAGCTGGAACATCAGGAACTTCATGGTTCACACATTGCTGAAGCCTGGCTTGGAGAATTTTGAGCATTACTTTACTAGCATGTGAGATGAGTGCAATTGTGTGGTAGTCTGAGCATTCTTTGGCATTGCCTTTCTTTGGGATTGGAATGAAAACTGACCTTTTCCAGTCCTGTGGCCACTGCTGAGTTTTCCAAATTTGCTGGCATATTGAGTGCAGCTATTTCACAGCATCATCTTTCAGAATTTGAAACAGCTCAACTGGAATTCCATCACCTCCACTAGCTTTGTTCATAGTGATGTTTTCTAAGGCCCACTTGACTTCACATTCCAGGATGTCTGGCTCTAGGTGAGTGATCACACCATCGTGATTATCTGGGTCGTGAAGATCTTTTTTGTATAGTTCTTTTGTGTATTCTTGCCACCTCTTCTTAATATCTTCTGCTTCTGTTAGGTCCATACCATTTCTGTCCTTTATCGAGCCCATCTTTGCATGAAATGTTCCCTTGGTATCTCTAATTTTCTTGAAGAGATTTCTAGTCTTTCCCATTCTGTTGTTTTCTTCTATTTCTTTCCATTGATCACTGAGGAAGGCTTTCCTATATCTTCTTGCCATTATTTGGAACTCTGCATTCAGATGCTTATATCTTTCCTTTTCTCCTTTGCTTTTCGCTTCTCTTCTTTTCACAGCTATTTGTAAGGCCTCCCCAGACAGCCATTTTGCTTTTTTGCATTTCTTTTCCATGGGGATGGTCTTGATCCCTGTCTCCTGTACAATGTCACGAACCTCCATCCATAGTTCATCAGGCACTCTATCTATCAGATCTAGGCCCTTAAATCTATTTCTCACTTCCACTGTATAATCATAAGGGATTTGATTTAGGTCATACCTGAATGGTCTAGTGATTTTCCCTACTTTCTTCAATTTAAGTCTGAATTTGGCAATAAGGAGTTCATGATCTGAGCCACAGTCAGCTCCGGGTCTTGTTTTTGTTGACTGTATAGAGCTTCTCCATCTTTGGCTGCAAAGAACATAATCAATCTGATTTCAGTGTTGACCATCTGGTGATGTCCATGTGTAGAGTCTTCTCTTGTGTTTTTAAAAGAAAATGTTTGTTATGACCAGTGCATTTTCTTGGAAAAACTCTATTAGTCTTTGCCCTGCTTCATTCCATCTTCCAAGGCCAAATTTGCCTGTTACTCCAGGTGTTTCTTGACTTCCTACTTTTGCATTCCAGTCCCCTATAATGAAAAGGACATCTTTCTTGGGTGTTAGTTCTAAAAGGTCTTGTAGATCTTCACTGAAGCGTTCAACTTCAGCTTCTTCAGCATTATTGGTTGGGGCATAGACTTGGATTACTGTGATATTGAATGGTTTGCCTTGGAAACGAACAGAGATCATCTGTCGTTTTTGAGATTGCATCTAAGTACTGCATTTCGGACTCTTTTGTTCGCCATGATGGCTATTCCATTTCTTCTGAGGGATTCCTGCCCACAGTAGTAGATATAATGGTCATCTGAGTTAAATTCACCCATTCCGGTCCATTTGAGTTCGTGATTCATAGAATGTCGACTAATGGTATGCAGGAGTGAGGTTCATGGAGGACGGAAGGGTAGAGAACGTGTAAAAGGTTAAGTTATATATCTTAGATGAAGTTAAACTTTTCATAATTTTAATTAAATTATTATAAGGAAGTGAAATCATATCTTCATAGTTTCAATTTTAAAAAGTATTACTGGAGCTTCCCAGGTGGCTCAGTGGTAAAGAATTCACCTGCCAATACAGGAGACACAGGTTCAATCCCTGATCCAGGAAGATCTCACAGGTAGTGGAGCAACTGAACCTGTGTGTCACAACTATTTAGCCTGCAACTCCAGAGCCCAGGAGCTGCAACTACCTAACTGTTTTACTGAGCCCACATGTGGCTCTGAGGGTAACACATCTGCCTCCAATGTGGGATACCCGGGTTCAATCCCTGGGTCAGGAAGATCCCCTGGAGAAGGAAATGGCAACCCACTCCAGTACTCTTGCCTGGAAAATCCCATGGACAGAGGAGCCTGGTGGGCTACAGAGGGTCGCAAAGAGTCAGACATGACTAGCCAGTTCACTTCACTTCACTTCACATATCCTAGAGCCTTTGCTGCACAACAAGAGAAGTCCCTGCAATGAGAAGCCCATGCATCATGACTAGAGAGCAGGCTCCACTTGCAGCAATTAGAGAAAAGCCCAAGCAGAAACAAGACCCAACACAATCAAAAATAAATAAATAAATAGATAGATAAGATGATTTTTAAAAATTACTGTAAGTCATGACTTACAAACTATATTTTCATTAGAAGAAAATCTAGATCATAGATGAATTACTGGTATATTAGCAAACACTTCAATTTACTATAACCCTTTTTATAATAAATCCCCACACTGCTATTATATCAAGCAATTATTTGAGAATTTTGGAAGAACATATATGTTAGACTAAAACATTTACAACAAAAAATAGTCTTTAGACTGTTTAAATATACATCTTAAAAATAAACTGTCCATAATTTCCCAAATTCAACAGATAGATGATGTAAAGATCTATATTGAGCTAAAAGAATACAATGAAAATTACCCCAAAGTAAACAATATCTTGGGAGAAGGCAATGGCACCCCACTCCAGTACTCTTGCCTGGAAAATCCCATGGATGGAGAAGTCTGGTAGGCTGCAATCCATGGGGTCGCTAAGAGTCAGACACGACTGAGCAACTTCACTTTCACTTTTCACTTTCACGCATTGGAGAAGGAAATGGCAACCCACTCCAGTGTTCTTGCCTGGAGAATCCCATGGACGGAGAAGCCTGGTAGGCTGCAGTCCATGGGGTCGCACAGAGTCGGACACGACTGAAGCCACTTAGCAGCAGCAGCAGCAGCAAACAATATCTTTCCTTTACTCCTTTGCTTTTCTCTTCTCTTCTTTTCACAGCTATTTGTAAGGCCTCCCCAGACAGCCACTTTGCTTTTTTGCATTTCTTTTCCATGGGGATGGTCTTGATCCCTGTCTCCTGTACAATGTCACAAACTTCCATCCATAGTTCATCAGGCACTCTATCTGTCAGATCTAGTCCCTTAAATCTATTTCTCACTTCCACTGTATAATCATAAGGGATTTTATTTAGGTCATACCTGAATGGTCTAGTGGTTTTCCCTACTTTCTTCAATTTCCGTCTGAATTTGGCAATAAGGAGTTCATGACCTGAGCCACATTCAGCTCCCGGTCTTGTTTTTGCTGACTGTATAGAGCTTCTCCATCTTTGGCTGCAAAGAATATAATCAATCTGATTTCGGTGTTGCCCATCTGGTGATGTCCATGTATAGAGTCTTCTCTTGTGTTGTTGGAAGAGGGTGTTTGTTATGACCAGTGCATTTTCTTGGCAAAACTCTATTAATCTTTGCCCTGCTTCATTCCATATTCCAAGGCCAAATTTGCCTGTTGCTCCAGGTGTTTCTTGACTTCCTACTTTTGCATTCCAGTCCCCTATAATGAAAAAGACATCTTTTTTGGGTGTTAGTTCTAAAAGGTCTTGGAGGTCTTCATAGAACCGTTCAACTTCAGCTTCTTCAGCATTACTGGTTGGGGCATAGACTTGGATTACTGTGATATTGAATGGTTTGCCTTGGAAATGAACAGAGATCATTCTGTCATTTTTGAGATTGCATCCAAGTACTGCATTTTGGACTCTTTTGTTGACCATGATGGATACTCCATTTCTTCTGAGGGATTCCTGCCCACAGTAGTAGATATAATGGTCATCTGAGTTAAATTCACCCATTCCAGTCCATTTGAGTTCGCTGATTCCTAGAATGTCGACATTCACTCTTGCCATCTCTTGTTTGACCACTTCCAATTTGCCTTGATTCATGGACCTGACATTCCAGGTTCCTATGCAATAGTGACTACATAAAAGAAGAAAATTATAGGAGTGATAGAAAAAATTTATGACATAAAATGAATATCAAATCTTAGAAAGCAGATAATCCCAAGAAGATCTGAGAAAAAAAAAAGTGAAGCCAAAAGAATCATGAGATCTATAACACAGGGTAATTTTTATGATTAAAATAAGCATATAAACACAACCTTGAGCCTGAGCTACAAGAATTCTGCATATTCACATTAAAGTGATGAACACATCACCCTTGAAATTTAAATGCAAAAAAAACTCACTTAGGATTCAGTTTAACACAGTAAACCAAAAAAATATTAAGATTAAAATGAGCAGCAATGTGGCAGAAGTTAGTCTGACTAAATTTTCCTGTTTGGTGCTATCAGAAAATGCCATGTTAAAAGGAAATTTATGAGATCATAATTTTATATTCAGTCAAACTCAATCATATGCGAAGAGGGTCTGAGATTTGCAAAGTACAGCTGTTTTCGAAATCTTGCTTTCTTCCAGAGTGACTCCTTTTATTCCTCATGTCCTCCTTAGTTATTTGATCCTTTTTAAAGTGATGAGAAGTGCATCCAGAATATCAAAAGAGAGAGATTACCAAATAAAGATTTCCATGCAAGATCATATAAATAATACTAGGTGACTAGCAGGTCTTGGGAGGACTAGTTGCCCAGTCCTCTGCTTTAGATTAAATTCTCATGCAGTTGGCTCTCTCCTTAGGAACATAAAGGCACTGTTGTTTACAAACAATATTCTGTGGACAGGGCCTGTCAACTGCGTCCAACGGGGAGGTTGTCCTAACCACTCATTTATAATCCAAATGGCTGACTCTGATTATTTCTGAACTCATAGATACATTTTCAGTAGGGCACAAAACCAGGACCCCTCTACTACTGAGTAGATATATCATGAAATAGCAAGAAGCATACATTTGCTCTTTGGAGGGCTTCCTCAGGGCTTTGTAATGTCCCTGCTCTAGAGTCATGTGGTGTCAAGAGGGAGAGTTTATCAATTCCATGTCTTCTCAGGAGAAGGAACAATAGCACCATGTAAATGCCCAGAGGCCCCCTCAGCTTGCAAATAGAAATTTTTAGTGCTTTCTGCCATTTATGTAAACTTCTATTAAAAGAGCACAAGGTATCATTCAGCTAAGAGTTAAGTCATATTATAATAAAAAAGAGTGGGAAACTATTTATATAAAAATTAGTGGGTAAATGAAACCAGTAAAGCAATAAATCATGTTCTTGATAAGTAAAGAATTTTCTTATGAATTGATTTAGTAGAGTAGTTATATCTTAAAAAGACATAAAAGTGGGACATGATTTATATAAAAATTAGGCAATAAATGAAACCAGCAAAGTAATAAATCATATTCTTGGTAAATGAAGAATTTGCTTAAGAATTGATTTAGTAGAGCAGTAATATCTTAGACATAACAGTGGGAAATTATTTATACAAAAAATTAGGGAATAAATGAAACCAGCAAAGTAATAAATCATATTGTTGATAAATGAAGAATTTGCTTGTGAATTGATTTAGTAAAGTAGCAATATCTTAAAAAGACATAAGAGTGGGAAATTATTTATACAAAAAATTAGGGAATAAATGAAACCAGTAAAGCAATAAACCATATTCTTGAAAAGTGAAGAATTTTCTTATGAACTGATTTAATAGAATAATACTAAAACATAGTAAGTATTGTCTCATTACTAATAAAAACTTCAATTTAAAAAGGCTATTGAGTCATTTTTTTAATCTAGTGACATAGAAAATATTAAAAAAAATAAGAATACTTGCTGCCAAGAAGGGGAATTGTTACAGATATAGTGCAGACGGACATATCACCCAGCAACCCAAAAAATTCACAAAAATTTACTTGCTGGTGAATAAGGGGCCTCTTGGGAGGTAATTCAAGCTTGTTTGCTCTGTCTGAGACATGGACCAGAAAGGTCAAGGAGAAATTTATGTACAGGGTACTAGGACCCTTCTATGAGTGAAAAAAACTCAGTGAGTTGAGTCAGAACCTGTGATAAGGTGGCCGCTAGCACCACAGATCTGTGCTCTCAGACAAGGCTGGAGGAGAAACTGATAGATGGAAAACTTTTCAAACCACTAAGGATTAAGCAAGCCTCAGGAGACCCCTCTTTTACCCATTCATTCAACCAAGTAAGCACGGTCCACTTTCCTTTATCTACTGTGCATCTTTGACAGTTTGAAGGATCTGATATACTAGTGGGGACACACAGGAGGGGGGCAGTGGTGGCTAGTGGAGACCACAGTGGCCAGAGAAAAGAAGTGACTTCTATTTGGAGTCATGGTGCTTGTAGGACAGCAGCACCCAACCTGGAACCATGCTGTCCAACGTAGTGCTGGGCATTTTAGTTTGCCTGAACACTCAACCACTTTGCGACTCCATGGACTGTAGCCCGCCAGGCTCCTCTGTCCATGGAATTTTCCAGGTGAGAATACTGGAGTGGGTTGCCATTTCCTCCTCCAGGGGATTTTCCCAACCCAGGGATCAAACCCGTGTCCCCCACATCTCCTGTATTGACAGGCAGATTCTTTACCAGTGAGCCACCTGGGAAGCCCAGGCATTTAGTTTACTTGGTAAAATTTGTTAAACATCTGAGGGATATTAGTAAGTACTTCAGTTCAGTTCAGTTGCTCAGTCATGTCCCTCTCTTTGTAACCCCATGGACTGCAGTATGCTGGGCTTTCTTGTCCATCACCAACCGCCTGGAGCCCACCCAAACTCATGTCCATCGAGTGGGTGATGCCTCCAACCATCTCATCCTCTGTCATCCCTTTCTCCTCCAGGCTTCAATATTTCCCAGCATCAGGGTCTTTTCCAGTGAGTCAGTTCTTTGCATCAGGTGGCCAAAGTATTGGAGCTTCAGCTTCACCATCAGTCCTTCCGAAGAATATTCAGGACTGATTTCCTTTAGGATGGACTGGGTGGATCTCCTTGCAGGCCAAGGGACTCTCAAGAGTCTTCTCCAACACCACGGTTCAAAAGCATCAGTTTTTTGGTGCTTAGCTTTCTTTATGGTAGCATTTGCTGGACATCCGAGGGACTTCTATGAGTACTTCAGTCTTAGCAAACACCCTCTTCCAACAACACAAGAGATGACTCTACATGTGGACATCACCAGATGGTCTGTAAGTACTAGGAACTGGGATATTGTGAAGTCAGAATTTTATCTCTACTCAAAGATAATGAAGCTTGAGGAAAAAGTGGTTCATATTTGTAAAAAAATAAAAAAAGTGTGAGGAAAATACTGAAAAATAATACAAAATGTGATATTAACAATGGTAACTTTGGGGTTGTAGGTAGAATTATTGGTATCTTTAATTTGTGCTTCTTTACATTTTAAAATAGCTTTAAAACTTAAAGGAAAGTATGATTATTAGATAATGAAACTGTGCTGCCTTTTTAAAATTGGGGCGTTTCAAGCTGGAGACATTGAATGATTTATAGAATCAGTGGGGAGTCTGTATAATGTAGTGGCTATTGGGAGGTTCTGAGTTCATATCGCAGAACCATCACTTACTGTCCGTTTAACCATAAACAACTTAAAAGTTGGACCTCTGTTTCCTTATGTGTAAAATAGGGGTGATTGTAGTGTCTATCACATAGATATGTTAATTTTCTCCTCTAGCTTCTTAATTTTGTTTATCTTGTGTATGAAAAAATTATTGGATGAGTTAATTAATATAAAACAGAAAAGTCTCTGTCATACAAGCTATCAAAAGAGAAATTAAACAATGTCATTGGGGAATCAATTGAATTTAAAGGCTGCTTCACCCAAACTATGTGTTTTGGGGGTTATCATTTTATATACTTTTATTCCTCTTTGTTTTGACCTCAGTTCAGCAAAGACAGGCAGAAAGAGCATTAAGCTTTAATATTGGAAATCTGATTTCTAGACCTGACTTGATAATGTACTATCTGTGTGACCTTGAGAAATTCTTCATCTGTAAAATGAGGGCTAATTTTGATTCATTATTTCTCTAAAAATCTAGCCATAATTGTTTTAAAAGTTTTTCAGTAATTATCAATTATCCCATCTTCTTTATTTAGAGCTAAATAGAGATGAGTTAAAAATAAAGGCACTGTGAGAAATGTGATTTTAATGTTAGAATTTAATTTGCCTTTAATTGATGAGTTCAGTAGAAGGTGAATGCAGTCCATCTGTGGCCTTTATTTCACTGTGTTTGGTTCATTCTGTTTCTGAAGAAGAAAGAACTTGCTGGCAGAAAGGTGGAGACTTTGCAGCTGATTTCAGAGTTTCTTCTGGATTCCAGCTATTCACATCTTTTTTCTACAGCTTCAATTCACCTAAAGATTTCATTTGAAATTATGTAATTTTCCTAATTTTGCTTTATATATATCTCTATAGATATTTACATATAATTATATAGATACTATATATTTATAACTTGATAGGGAGAAATCCATGCCATTGAAAAATTCAAACTTAATGAAGATAAAATTAATATAAATCATTTGCTGCCCATGATCACATCCCATTTACTTTCAAGGTTTAATAGAAACTGACTTTATATCTCTAGTTTTTTCATTCTCCATAGAACACAATTTGTCAGTTCACTTTACTTCATTTCTATACCACCAACTAAACGTGTCTGATTGTAGAGATGGAGCACCAAACTGTGAAGACGAAATGGACCAGGAGTCAGGGGTCCATGACTGGCCCCAACACTGTTTCCAGCTACATAGTTCTGAGCTTGACATCACTTAGCAAAGTCTCAGTTGACATCTTGACAAACTGGACATCTATGAATCATCGGGTACATCATCACTAAGTCCTCTATGTTGAATAACATTTGAGGAATTTGGGGGATGAGATTGCACTCTTGACCCAGGCTGACCAAGCATAGAGAAGACACCTGGAGTTCTCTATGAGTATTCTTTGCCCTGTTAAGCTTATCTCTCCAGACCAGAGCAAACCAGGTTATAGGTGAAGAAATAAGATCCCAGGGAGGTTAAGTATCATTTATGCAGGCAGAGGAGTGGGTGATTCCTCGAACTGTGACAATACCATTCAGAGGTCTGGAGGTTAAAGACGTATTCACCCAAGAACATTGCCGTATTCTTGGTCTGCACCTGAGGAACTTGCAGATACGAGCCACGCTTTTTCAATACCGGCAAGCATTTACACAAGGACAGTTTAAATAAATACTTCTCAGCCATGAGCATTCATAAGAAGAGTTCAGAAGAATCACCCACAGAGCTGATAAAACACAGAATCCTGGGTAATCATCCCGAGATTCTGATTCTGTAATCTGAAGTGGGGCCAAGAATTTACATTTCCTGGGTTGGGAAGATCCCATGGAGGAGGGCACAGCACTCCCCTCCAGTATTCTTGCCAGGAGAATCCCATGGACAGAAGAGTCTGGTGGGAGACATGACTGAAGTGACTTAGCACAAACACACCTTTGAAAAGCAGAGTTTAAACTACATATTACAGGGAAACCAAAAAGAACAAAGGTAAAAGTAAAACTTTATGCCATGTGATCGTAAATCAAATTACTCTCTCTCTCCCTGTGGTTACACTCATAAAGAGAGTAATTTTCTTCACCTACAACCCAACCCAAATACAAATGAGATAAGACAGGAGCAAATTTACCATATTTTTACTAGTGTGAAAAAATAAAGCAAATGGATCCTTTGGTGGGAGAAAAACACTAGAAAGGGATTCTGCCTGCTCTCCTTATGTCCTTTCGTCTGAATTATTTATAATTTTCTATTAAAGGAGATGAGTTTCATACTGCCACAATTATCACCCCTGCTTGAATATGGAGATGTTAGTTTGAGCAAATAAAAAAATTAAACAGACATGTCATAAATGCATTAATCTCTTAGAAAGTACTTTCAATGTAAAGCAACTTGCCTTATTTCATAAGAAAGAAGTGTGTCGTTCTATTTGGGTGCTTTCAATTCTTAAACAGTTTCATTCAAAGGACTTTCTGCTTAGGGAGGGTGACATTGGATTATTACAGACAAATGGAGTAGTGATTACTTGCTGCTGCTGCTGCTGCTGCTAAGTCGCTTCAGTTGTGTCCGACTCTGTGCGACCCCATAAATGGCAGCCCACCAGGCTCCGCCATCCCTGGAATTCTTCAGGCAAGAACCCTGGAGTGGGTTGCCATTTCCTTCTCCAATGCATGAAAGTGAAAAGTGAAAGGGAAGTTGCCCAGTAAGTGTCCAACTCTTCGCGACCCCATGACTGCAGCATACCAGGCTCCTCCGTCCATGGGATTTTCCAGGCAAGAGTACTGGAGTGGGGTGCCGTTGCCTTCTCCGAGTGATTCCTTACTCTCACCTAATAGTCAGGGAGAGATGGAAAGCATACATGTTCATATGCTTGATGAGGCTATAAAAGACTTGTTTAATTTTCAGTTATATCACATTTGTCTTGGCTCAAACCCAAACTCAGAAATCTAGGCATTGCTTCTAACTCAATATCCAATGGTTCCTTGATTTAGAAACTGTTTGGTCATCAGAGACATGTAACAGTGGTAATCAGAAAACACCAAATAAATTATAGTTCATCATGGAAACATTCGAGGAAAGAAAAAGGGGGCTGATCAAATTTTCCTGTAAACATGTTACTGTCAGCACAGTCTGAAGTTTTTGCCAGCAGGAGAATCATTTTATGGAATTCTTCTAGAGATATGGCCATGGCTATTTGGGATTGCTGCTGTGGCCCAGTAGTAAAGAATCCACCTGCCAACACGGGAGACACATGAGATGCGGATTCGATCCCTGGGTCAGGAAGATCCCCTGGAGGAGGAAATAGCATTGCACTCCAATATACTTGCCTGTAGAATTTCATGGACAGAAAAGCCTGGTGGGCTACAGTCCGTTGGGTCACTGAGAAACTGAGTGCAAACCGCAAACAGAGCTATGACTTTTCAATTTATAGAGGATGGCTCCCTGGAAAATGTCACCTAAGCTATGTAAATGTCTGAGTATAAATGGAGACAGTGGGACTTCCCTGGGAAAGGATTAAGAATCCGCCTTGCAAAGCAGGGGATGCAGGTTCCAACCCTGGTCCAGGAACTAAGATCCTCCATGCCATGGAGCAATTAAGCCTGTGGGCTACAACTACTGAGCCCACGGGCCACAACTAGAGAGTCTGTGCACCACAATGAAAGATCCCACATCAATAAAAGATCCCGCATAATGCAAAGAAGACCTGACACAGCCAAAATAATAAATAAATAACTTAAAAAAATAGATAAATGGAGACATTGTATGACCTTTTGTTTTTTTTCTTTTTTTTTTCTCTTTTTTTTCTTTTTTTTTTCTTTTTTCTTTTTTTTTTCCATTGTATGACCTTTTAAATGGCTTTAAAATTGTATGATCTTTAAATGTAAGTGATAGAACAACAAATATTGCTTAGAGAGGTTTATGGTAATCTTCAAGTAGAGAAGCAAGAAAGGACCCCGGAGCTGCAATAGAGACCTAGATTTCTCCCTGATCTACCTGTGCTCCTTAATGATTATGCCCTGGAAATAATTAGTAATTCTTGATTCTCAGCAGGCTTTCTAACTAGTGGATATCTGAATGAACTGTGCAATCCTTTCAGTTAGATCAGATTGGCACTGTGGCAGAGTTGTCTTCTGAACCCATCAATCAAAATGGCTAAGACAATTTTGGTAAGAAAAAACGATGAGATGTGTTATGGACTCAATGTTTGTGTCTCCTCTCCCCCTCAAAAAAAAAGCATACCAGATCAGTCGCTGAGTCGTGTCTGACTCTTTGCGACCCCATGAATCCCAGCATGCTAGGCCTCCCTGTCCAACACCAACTCCCGGAGTTCACTGAGACTCACGTCCATCGAGTCAGTGATGCCATCCAGCCATCTCATCCTCTGTCGTCCCCTTCTCCTCCTGGCCCCAATCCCTCCCAGCATCAGAGTCTTTTCCGATGAGTCAACTCTTCGCATGAGGTGGCCAAAGTACTGGAGTTTCAGCTTTAGCATCATTCCTTCCAAAGAAATCCCAGGGCTGATCTCCTTCAGAATGGACTGGTTGGATCTCCTTGCAGTCCAAGGGACTCTCAAGAGTCTTCTCCAACACCACAGTTCAAAAGCATCAATTCTTTGGTGCTCAGCCTTCTTCACAGTCCAACTCTCACATCCATACATGACCACAGGAAAAATCATAGCCTTAACTAGACGGACCTTTGTTGGCAAAGTAATGTCTCTGTTTTTGAATATGCTATCTAGGTTGGTCATAACTTTCCTTCCAAGGAGTAAGCGTCTTTTAATTTCATGGCTGCAGTCACCATCTGCAGTGATTCTGGAGCCCAGAAAAATAAAGGCTGACACTGTTTCCACTGTTTCCCCATCTATTTCCCATGAAGTGATGGGACCGGATGCCATGATCTTTGTTTTCTGAACGTTGAGCTTTAAGCCAACTTTTTCACTCTCCACTTTCACTTTCATCAAGAGACTTTTGAGTTCCTCTTCACTTTCTGCCATAAGGGTGGTGTCATCTGCGTATCTGAGGTTATTGATAATTCTCCCAGCAATCTTGATTCCAGCTTGTGTTTCTTCCAGTCCAGCATTTCTCATGATGTACTCTGCATATAAGTTAAATAAACAGGGTGACAATATACAGCCTTGACGTACTCCTTTTCCTATTTGGAACCAGTCTGTTGTTCCATGTCCAGTTCTAACTGTTGCTTCCTGACCTGCATACGAATTTCTTAAGAAGCAGGTCAGGTGGTCTGGTATTCCCATCTCTTTCAGAATTTCCCACAGTTTATTGTGATCCACACAGTCAAAGGATTTGGCATAGTCAATAAAGCAGAAATAGATGTTTTTCTGGAATTCTCTTGCTTTTTCCATGATCCAGCAGATGTTGGCAATTTGATGTCTGGTTCCTCTGCCTTTTCTAAAACCAGCTTGAACATCAGGAAGTTCACGGTTCACATATTGCTGAAGCCTGGCTTAGAGAATTTTGAGCATTACTTTGCTAGCGTGTGAGATGAGTGCAATTGTGCGGTAGTTTGAGCATTCTTTGGCATTGCCTTTTTTGTGATTGGAATGAAAACTGACCTTTTCCAGTCCTGTGGCCACTGTTGAGTTTTCCAAATTTGCTGGCATATTGAGTGCAGTACTTTCACAGCATCATTTTCCAGGATTTGGAATAGCTCAACTGGAATTCCATCACCTCCACTAGCTTTGTTCGTAGTGATGCTTTCTAAAGCCCACTTAACTTCACATTCCCGGATGTCTGGCTCTAGGTCAGTGATCACACCATCGTGATTATCTGGGTTAATGTAGTAGTATTAGGATATGGGGCATCTGGAAATAAATTAAGATGAGGTTGTGAGGGAGAAGCTCCCATAATGGGGTTAGTGACCTTATAAGAAGAGACTAGAGCTTTCTCCATCATATGAGGACACAGAAAAAAATGTATTAGCCAGGAAGAGGGCCCTTGCCAAGAATCAAATCTTCTAGCCCCTTAATCTTGGATTTTCCAACCTCTACATGGTGGCTCAGTGGTAAAGAATCTGCCTGCAATGCAGGAGACCAGGGTTCAATCCCTGGGTTGGGAAGATCCTCTGGAGGAGGGCATGGCAATCCACTCTAGTACTCTTGCCTGAACAATTCCACGGACAGATTAGCCTGGCGGGCTACAGTCCATAGGGCTGCACAGAGTCAGACGTGACTAAAGTGATTAAGCAGTACAGTGAAAGATAAATGTCTATTGTTTAAGCCTCCCAGGCTGGCTGTTTTGTTACATAGCCCAGGTGGACTGAGACAGGACGTCAAAACACGATGATGACTAGCTGTCAGCATGGCTGTCTACCCATCCCTGGATTGAAGTAGGAAACACCTTGGGGCAGACTACAGGAGAACAATCTTTCTCATGAGATTTGGGGAAAATAGAGAGTGGCAGACAGAAAGCAAATTGATGAAAATTTTATTTATAGCCCCCTTTAAAGGACTTCCCTGGTGGCTCAGACGATAAAGCATCTGCCTACAATGCAGGAGACCCGGGTTCAATCTCTGGGTCAGGCAGATCTCCTGGAGAAGGAAATGGCAACCCACTCCAGTATCTTACCTGGAAAATCCCATGGACGGAGGAGTCTGGTAGGCTACAGTCCGTGGGGTCGCAAAGAGCTGGACACTACTGAGTGACTTCACTTTCTTTCCTTTTCCCTTTAAAGCACGTCTTCTAAGAGATGTGGCGATTAGGGAAAAAAAAAAAAAAAGGCAGTAATATCACTTTCCCCTTGTTATTGAGAAGCCTAGTAATTTTGGGGGCAACCTGGAAAGATGTTATATTCACTTACTCACTTACCATGTGAAGTCAACGGATCGGTCAAATTCTAAACAGGTAGTAGGAGGCCAAGACTAGATGGCTGCAGAATTCCAAGTGTATTCAGTAAAGATGAGGCCACTTCTGAGAGATTGCCTTCTGCCAGCAGAAGGCTGGCAAATCATAACTGGTACAACGTAATGATGGATACTGCAGAATAGAAAAAAAAAAAGTGTGTTTGACGACTCATCTCCAAATGGCTAAGAACTTTTGTGAGCAGATATCTCCAGATGGCATGACGGTTGATCTCCTACATTTGATGAAGGTAAGAGATTGACCAATTTACTCTGAAAAAGGTAACTGATACATCTCCTTTTCAACCCATGAATTAAATACTCTTTCTGAAGTGATAGGCACGGCCTGTGTGTATTGGGAAAATGTAATTAAAAATAAAGTCTCCTGTTAAACCAAAAAATCTCTCCAGTGGTAGAAGAGAAAGTAAACTATTTTGTTATTAAATAAGCATTAAACCAGAACATGACATGTGTTACAGGCAATTCACTACAGAGATTTCAAAGACAGAGGTAAATCTTACTCTCTCATATAGCCAAGCAGATACAACTTATTTTAGACATATTCACAAGATGAATGACACCTAGTCCTCAAGTAAGAGGACTTGACAACACCATTTGTCACACATAGTTCATCATATATCACTTGGTAATTGGGTGGCCATCTGGGGTTGGGTTTGTTAATTGACTTTATCCAAAATAAATAAATGAAAATGAAAGTCGTTCAGTCATGTCCAACTCTTTGCGACCCCATGCACTGTAGCCTGCCAGGCTTTTCTGTCCATGGAATTCTCTAGGCAGTTCTACTGGAGTGGGAAGCTGTTCCCTTCTCCAGGCTATCTTCCCGACCCAGGAATCAAACCAGTGTCTCCTGCATTGCAGGCAGATTCTTTACCAGCTGAACCACCAGGGAAGCCCTAAAATAAATAAGTATAATTTTTATATTTTTATGACAAACTTTCAGATTTGGACTCTTACCCTCCCACAGAAAAATCAATCATTTTTTTTTTTTTTTAATTAGGAGATGTCAAAGCTGGGGGAGAATATGTAGTCAATTTTAGTTGCTCAAAAGCCTCTTGAGAGTGTAGAGACAAATTGGAGGTTCTGGAGAATTGTATAATTAATTGTTATCAGAGGTTTTGTTCATTCTGCAAAAGGTGTGTCCTTTTGCACTATTCACTATTCTGTACCAATTCCAAATATTGTCTTAGTTGTTTGTTTGTTTTGTTTTGATAGCTAGCCATTTTATCTGCAAAATGGGCTGACTCTAAGATTATCACACTTGGTGGACCCCAGCTGACGCAGATGCCCTAAATCTTTTACCTCGTGGGACTATTACCATTTGTCTAGTGAGGTCTTAGGCTCCTGCAAAGCAAAGTGTTGTATCAGAGGCAAAATATCCATTTTTGTTCTCTAGTTTCTGCCGCTACTGGCAAATCATCTGCATTTTTATTAATTATACATCTCTTGGGTAAGACAAATTCCTCTACTGTTCTTTTTTTCTTTAATAATGAGAAAAGCATACTAGAAGAATTGTGAAACCCTTGAGGAATCTTTTGATGTAAGTATCAGACATCATAAGTAAAAGCAAACAAGAATTTAGACTCATCTGCTAGAGGAAGACAAAGAAAAATAGAGAGAAAAGAGAAAGAAAATGCAGAACATAGGTCAATCACGGAGAAATAACTTTGCAGATAAATGTACTAAAGTCAGAAATCAGAACAATTGCAGGATTAGGAACTACAGGGATTAATGGCTAAATTCTTGACAAATCTATAAAATGATTGACTATGTTTATTACATTTACCTCTTTCATTACTGGCACTATGGGAGTGTTAAGGGGGATTACTCCCTTGCCATAAACTGGCTGTGTCCCCCCAAATTCATGAGGGTTAAAATCTAACCCTCATATGATGATATTTGCAAGTGGGGCCCTTTGGGAGGGGTTTAGGTCATGAGAGTGGAGTCCCCAAGAGTAGGATTAGGACTCTTATAAGAGATGCTCAACTAGCCCTTATTCCTACTGCTTTGTGAAGTGACAGCAAAAAGACCACTGTCTGTGATCCAGGAAGTGGGTTCTTACCAGACACCTAATCTGCTGGAGCCCCCTTGAGCTTGGACGTCCCAGCCTCCAGAACTGTGAGGAATAAGTTTCTATTATTTATAAGATACCTAGTCTATGATAATCTGCTATAGCACCCTGAATGGGCTAAAACATCCTTTTAAAAATGATTCTTTATTTTTCTAATTATTTTATAACTGATTTTATCCCTTTTAACTGAGCGCTTGACAAAAGATATTATTTTACACAGGGCCATGGATTACCTCTCTGGTAAATTTATCACTGATTCTGTTGTGCTCAGTTGTGTCCAACTCTTTGCAACCCCATAGACTGTAGCCCATCAGGCTCCTCCACTCATGGGATTCTCTAGGCAAGAATATTGGAGTGGGTAGCCATTCGCTTCTCCAGGAGATCTTCCCAGCCCAGGGATCCCACTTGAATTTCCTGAGGCTCCTACATTAGTAGGCAGATTCTTTACCACTGAGCCACCTGGGAAGCCATTGATTCTATTATCTTGAATTATACTAGCATTATGGCTTCACAGGTGGCTCAGTGGTAAAGAATCTGCTTGCCAAGTAGGAGACACCATATTGATCCCTGGGTTGGGAAGATCCCTGGAGAAGGAAAAGGCAACCTACTCCAGTATTCTTGTCTGGGAAATCCAATGGACAGAGGGGCCTGGAACAGAGTCAGACACAAAGTGAAGTTGCTCAGTTGTGTCTGACTCTTTGCGACCCCATGGACTGTAGCCTGCCACCCTCCTCTGTCCATGGGATTTTCCAGGCAAGAATACTGGAGTGGGTTGCCATTTCCTTCTCCATGGGACCTTCCCAACCCAGGGATCGAACCTGGGTCTCCCCTCATTGTAGGCAGATGCTTTTAACATCTGAGCCACCAGGGAAGTCCCTAAACACCAACAGCAACATTATTTCCTAGGGCTCAAAGTGTATCAGTTTGTTTCAGCTCAGATTACCTTTCTAATATAAGACTGCCATTGTCTCCTACACTCCATTTTTTTTTTTTTTCCATAAAGTAGAGTAACCAGCTCAGGGAGTCTTTTCCAAGGCATTCCACAAGCTCCACAGATGTTTCATCCAGAGTATAGAATATGCATGTGTGTGTGATAAGCCACTTCAGTTGTGTCCGACTCTTTGTGACACCATGGACTGTTATCCACCAGGCTTCTCTGTCCATGGGATTCTCCAGGCAAGAATAATGGAATGGGTTGCCATGCCCTCTTACAGGGGATCTTCCTGACCCAGGGATTGAACACATGTCTCTTACATCTGCATTGGCAGGCAGGTTCTTTACCACTAGTGCCACTTGGGAAGCCCATGCAGAATATGGCAGCCTTTAATTGTACAGCATGTCTCTCCTCAACAGGAGAATCAGGAGAAAGTGAGAGCACAAGTTCCTAATAAGAGGCTCTGCCTGAATGATGGAGGGAAACCAACAAGCAGAGAGCTGATCCCAAATACCAAAAACCTGTATTGATCTGTCACCAAACAGAAAGGGTAAAGTTCCCAAGGAAATGGCAGAACAAGTAGAAACAGTATCTATCCGAAATGGCGAGATCAATTACTGAGGAAAAGTTATTGACACATGGTTCACTGATTTCCACCAAGATTCCCCTCAACTGAGCTCTTTTGCCAAGTATTTTCACAGAGTTTTGCCCTCTGAGACTCGTCTGATTCTCCTGTCCCTGCAATTCCTGCTTCCCCCAGGTCTTGTCTCACAGCCTCTCTCTGCCTTCCTGGCATCTCGCAATAAGAACATCACCTCCTTTTTACCTTTCTTCCCTTTATGGGCTGTCCAGGGTAGGGGTTGTTTCCTTTTAGTAAACAGTTCTAACTGAGCCCCTAACAGCGCAGTTTTAAATATATTATTTTCTTCTTCATATTTCTCTAGATTGTTCCCCAAACTAAGAAGCTACTATTAAAATTTGAGTAATATTCTGGTCTTGCCATCTGTGGTCTTTTCCCTAATTTGAGTTTGGATAGTCAGCAAGAGAGCTGAGACAAAGGTGTTTAGGATCACAGGGCATTTTGATCTGCCCTTGGGTCCATGTCAATACATTTCAAGAAAGCCTTAGTGAAACACTGCTGGAAAATCAATGGGGTATTCAACTGTCTTCTGAGCACAATGCTGCTCCTTCTTCAGTTCACCTTTAGCAAAAAGTCTTCAGGTATAGACGTCAGCAACCCTGGTCTCTAATGTCCTTAGATTATTCATAGTTGTGGGAGGGAAGTGAATAGTCAGCTTCACTTGGCTATTTTATCCCTTGTAGTGTGATCTTCCTTCTGACCCCAGACAAGCTTGCTCCATGAAAGGAGCAAGTTGCTGGTTGTATAATTCTGTGTAGCTGTTGTTGCATAATTCCACCCTGCAGACAGTGCCTACACCCACATGGGGGGCAGTAAGCTAAAAACTTGCTGCAGAGTGCTTCTGCAAACATCTGGGGCACACGGGGAAAGAAGTCTTTACATGAAAAATATCTATTAGCAAGAAAAGCATATGACTATCTGGGAGCCCTGGGTAGCTTATCAGTGGCATCAACTTTTCTGGTGGTCCAAAAAAGGAATAAAGAGCTGGTTTTTCTCCCTTTGGGACAGAAAGAAATCTGTAGCTCTATCTCTGTCTCTATAGTCAGTTCAGTTCAGTAACTCAGTCATGTCCAAATCTTTGCAACCCCATTGACTGCAGCACTTCAGGCTTCCCTGTCCATCACCAACTCCCAGAGCCTACTGAAACTCATGTGCATCGTATCGGTGATGCCATCCAACCATCTCATCCTCTGTTGTCCCTTTTTCCTCTCACCTTCAATCTTTCCCAGCATCAGGGTCTTTTCAAATGACTCAGTTCTCTGCATCAGGTGTCCAAAGTATTGGAGTTTCAGCTTCAGCATCAGTCCTCCCAACGAATATTCAGGATTGATTTCCTTTATAATAGACTGGTTGGATCTCCTTGCAGTCCAAGGGACTCTCAAGTCTTCTACAACACCACAGTTCAAAAGTATCAATTCTTGAGAGCTCAGCTTTCTTTATAGTCCAGCTCTCACATACATACCTGACTACTGGAAAAACCATACCTTTGACTAGACGGACTTTTCTTGGTAAAGTAATGTCTCTGCTTTTTAATTTGCTATAGAGGTTGGTCACAGTTTTTCTTCCCAGGACAAACGTCTTTTCATTTCATGGCTGCAGTCACCATCTGCAGTGATTTTGGGGCCCCAAAAAATAAAGTCTGACACTGTTTCCACTGTTTCTCCGTCTATTTGCCATGAAGGGATGGGACCATATGCTATGATCTTAGTTTTCTGAATATTACTTTAAGCCAACTTTTTCACTCTCCTCTTTCACTTTCATCCAGAGGCTCTTTAGTTCCTCTTAGCTTTCTGCCATAAGGGTGGTGTCATCTGCATATCTGAAGTTATTGATATTTCTCCCAGTAGTCTTGATTACAGCTTGTGCTTCATCCAGCCCAACATTTCACATGATGTACTCTGCATATAAGTTAAATAAGCAGGGTGATAATATATAGCCTTGATGTACTCCTTTCCTGATTTGGAACCAATCTGTTGTTTCACATCCAGTTCTAACTGTTGCTTCTTGACCTGCATACAGATTTCTCAGGAGGCAGGTCAGGTGGTCTGGTATTCCCATTTCTTAAAGAATTTTCGCAGTTTGTTGTGATCCACATAGTCAAAGGCTTTGGCGTAGAGCATAAAGCAGAAGTAGGTGTTTTTCTTAAATTCTCTTGCTCTTTCAATGATCCATTGGATGTTGGTAATTTGACCTCTGGTTCCTCTGCCTTTTCTAAATCCAGCTTAAACATCTGGAAGTTCATGGTTCATGTATTGTTGAAGCCCAGCTTGGAGAATTTTGAGCATTATTTGCTAGTGGGTGAGAGGAATGCAATTGTTCGGTAGTTTGAACATTCCTTGGCATTGCCTTTCTTTGGGATTGGAATGAAAACTGACCTTTTCTAGTCCTGTGGCTACTGCTGAGTTTTCCAGATTTGCTCTCACATTGAGTGCAGCACTTTCACAGCATCATCTTTTAGGATTTGAAATAGCTCAACTGGGATTCCGTCACCTCTACTAGCTTTGTTCATAGTGATGCTTCCTAAGGGCCACTTGACTTCACATTCCAGGATATCTGGCTCTAGGTGAGTGATCACACTATTGTGGTTATCTGGGTCATGAAGATCTTTTTTGTATAGTTTCTGTGTATTCTTGCCACCTCTTCTTAATATCTTCGGCTTCTGTTAGGTCCAGACCATTTCTGTCCTTTATCGAGCCCGTCTTTGCATGAAATGTTCCCTTGGTATCTCTAATGTTCCCTTGGTATTTCTAATTTGTTCATAGTGATGCTTCCTAAGACCCACTTGACTTCACATTCCAGGATATCTGGCTCTAGGTGAGTGATCACACTATCGTGGTTATCTGGGTCATGAAGATATTTTTTGTATAGTTCTTCTGTGTATTCTTGCCACCTCTTCTTAATATCTTCTGCTTCTGTTAGGTCCAGACCATTTCTGTCCTTTATCGAGCCCGTCTTTGCATGAAATGTTCCCTTGGTATCTCTAATTTTCTTGAAGAGATCTCTAGTCTTTCCCATTCTGTTGTTTTCCTCTATTTCTTTGCATTGATCACTGACGAAGCCTTTCTTATCCCTCCTGCTATCCTTGGAACTCTACATTCAGATGGGTATATCTTTCCTTTTCTCCTTGCATTTCTCTTCTCTTCTTTCCATAGCTGTTTGTAAGACCTCATCAGAAAAACCATTTTGCCTTTTTGCATTTCTTTTTTTGGGGGATGGTCTTAATCACTGCTCCTGTACAATGCCAGGAACCTCTGTCCATAGTTCTTCAGACACTCTATCAGATCTAATCCTCTGAATCTATTTGTCACATCCACTGTGTAATCTGTCTCTACATCTATATATATATAAATTGGTTTCTCTCCCATGTTATTGTTCATCAACTTAATGTTTTATTTGTTTGTCTTTTTCCAAGTAATGACTGCAGCTGCTACTTATCCTGTTGTCTTTCATATGGGGAATGATCTTTTATCAAAGTTCTTAATTATTTCCTGATCAAGTCACTTTGTCATGTCTGCTTTTCTAGCTATAGGATATGTGATTGTGTGATGAGAAGAAACTCCTGGAGGTGGAATACTCCTGGGCTGATACACGAAGGAGACATAGAGCTGGATCACGAGACCTAGTCCTCCAACCAAGCAGGGAGTTGTTATGGTTAAAGGACTGATGCTGAAGCTGAAGCGCCATTATTTTGACCACTTGATGTGAACAGCTGACTCATTGGAAAACACCCTGATACTGGGAAAGATTGAAGGCAAGAGAAGAGGCCAACAGAGGATGAGATGTTTGGATGGCATCACCAATTCAATGGACATAAACTTGGGCAAACTCCAGGAGATGGAGAGGGACAGGGCAATCTGGCATGCTGCAGTTCATGGGGCCACAAAGAGTCAGACACAACTTGACAACTGAACAACAACAACAGGAACTAAGGTCCCACATGCCAACTAAGCTCACGTATAGTAACTACTAAGCCCACAGGCCACAACTAAAGAAGCCAGTGTGTTGCAATGAAAGACCTTGCATGATGCAAGGAATGTCCCATGTGCTGCAACTAAGACCTGACACAGCCAAATAAATAAATATTTTAAAAATTAAAAGAGCAGAGAACTAAAAGGGAAGCTTAATTATTCAGGGTCTCTGACCCAATTTTTGTGTGTCCCTAGGTTGTTCAGGTCACCTATTCAATTCAAGACCTGTGGGACTCATCCGATTTTCCTTACCAGAATTTATGTAGCCGAGTAGATAGGATCCATGACACAGATGTTCTCAAAATGAACAATGTCTAATCCTCAGGTAGGCGGACTTAACACCTCTTTTCACACAGTTCATCCTATATTCTCTCAGTAATTGGGGTGGCCAACTGGGTTAACTAATTATCAGTAGTTTTATCCAGTGGAAGCAGCAGCTTTTCATACCTTCATGATAGTGCTACAGACCAGTGTTCTTGGTCTCCTTCAGTTCAGTTAAGTTGAGTTGCTCAGTCATGTCCGACTCTTTGCAATCCCATGAACCACAGCACGGCAGGCCTCCCTGTCAATCACCAACTCCTGGAGTTTACTCAAACTCATGTCCATTGACTCAGTGATGCCATCCAACTAGCTCATCCTCTGTTGTTCCCTTCTCCTCCTGCCCTCAATCTTTTCCAGCATCAGGGTCTTTTCCAATGAGTCAGCTCTTCTCATCAGGTGGCCAAAATATTGGAGCTTCAGCTTCAACATCAGTCCTTCCAATGAACACCCAGGACTGATCTCCTTTCGAATGGACTGATTGGAACTCCTTGCCATCCAAGGGACTCTCAAGAGTCTTCTCCAACACCACAGTTCAAAAATCATCAATTCTTTGTTGCTCAGCTTTCTTTATAGTCTAACTCTCACATCCATACATGACTACTTGAAAAACAATAGCCTTGACTAGACGGACCTTTGTTGACAAAGTAATATCTCTACTTTTTAATATGCTGTCTAGGTTGGACATAACTTTCCTTCCAAGGAGCAACTGTCTTTTAATTTCATGGCTGCAATCACCATCTGCAGTGATTTTGGAGCCCCCCCAAAATACAGTAGGCCACTGTTTCCACTGTTTCCCCATCTATTTGCCATGAAGTGATGGGACCAGATTCCATGATTTTAGTTTTCTGAGTGTTGAGTTTTAAGCCAACTTTTTCACTCTCCTCTTTCACTTTTATCAAGAGGCTCTTTAGTTCTTCTTCACTTTCTGCCAGAAGGGTGGTGTCATCTGCATATCTGAGGTTATTGATAATTCTCCCGGCAATCTTGATTCCAGCTTGCGTTTCCTCCAGCCCAAAGTTTCTCGTGATGTACTCTGCATGTAAGTTAAATAAGCAGGGTGACAATATACAGCCTTGACGTACTCCTTTTCCTATTTGGAACCAGTCTGTTGTTCCATGTCCAGTTCTAACTGTTGCTTCCTAACCTGCATACAGATTTCTCAAGAAGCAGGTCAGGTGGTCTGTTATTCCCATCTCTTTCAGAATTTTCCACAGTTTATTGTGAGCCACTTTGCCAACAAAGGTCCGTCTAGTCAAGGCTATGGTTTTTCCAGTGGTCATGTACGGATGCGAGAGTTGGACTGTGAAGAAAGCTGAGCACTGAAGAATTTATGTTTTTGAACTGTGGTGTTGGAGAAGACTCTTGAGAGTCCCTTGGACTGCAAGGAGATCCAACCAGTCCATTCTAAAGAGATCAGTCCTGGTGTTCTTGGAAAGACTGATGCTAAAGCTGAAAGTCCAATACTTTGGCCACCTCATGCGAAGAGTTGACTCTTTGGAAAAGACTCTGATGCTGGGAGGGATTGGGGGCAGGAGGAGAAGGGGACAACATAGGATGAGATGCCTGGATGGCATCACCGACTTGATGGACATGAGTCTGGGTGAACTCCGGGAGTTGGTGATGGACAGGGAGGCCTGGCGTGCTGCAATTCATGGGTTCACAAAGAGTCAGACACGACTGAGCGACTGAACTGAACTGAACACAGTCAAAGGCTTTGGCATAGTCAATAAAGCAGAAATAGATGTTTTTCTGAAACTCTCTTGCTCTTTCAAAGATCCAGTGGATGTTGGCAGTTTGATCTCTGGTTCCTCTGCCTTTTCTAAATCCAGCTTAAACATCTGGAAGTTCATGGTTCATGTACTGTTGAAGCCCAGCTTGGAGAATTTTGAGCATTATTTGCTAGCAGGTGAGAGGAATGCAATTGTTCAGTAGTTTGAACATTCCTTAGCATTGCCTTTCTTTGGGATTGGAATGAAAACTGACCTTTTCTAGTCCTGTGGCTACTGCTGAGTTTTCCAGATTTGCTCTCATATTGAGTGTAGCACTTTCGCAGCATCATCTTTTAGGATTTGAAATAGCTCAACTGGGATTCCATCACCTCTACTAGCTTTGTTCATAGTGATGCTTCCTAAGGCCCACTTGACTTCACATTCCAGGATGTCTGGCTCTAGATGAGTGATCACACTACCGTGGTTATCTGGGTCGTGAAGATTCCTTAATCAATAGAAATTGATCAGAGGCCACACAAGAAATTCAGATAGAAATTCAGTTTATTGGGGGCCTCTGTTTCATCAGGGGAGGGGAGAGAAGAAAAATACAGATTCCTTTGTTTCTTGTTCCCTTTGCTGGGTTGCTGGGGTGGGGGAGGGTGGTGAGATTTTTTTTCTTATGCAGGCTTGTATCGAGGGGTCTAGCCAGTGTTTAGTGGTTTGCCATGCCATTCTTTAGGTGGTGTTGTGTGCAAACCATAGGCTTGCTAACCTACCTTAGCTCTGGGCTCTTCAGAAGTGGCAGTTGGGTGTTTGGTCTCTTTGTATCTTTTGGCCAGAATTTGCCCTAACTGTGCATGCTTGCTGTTATTTTAGTTCCATACAGTTTCTTTGTATCTTGTTGCTCAAGGTGTGGCCAGATGCACCCATTGCAGCACTGCAGCAAAGGGTCCCAGGCCCCAGCCTGTCTTAATAGGAGGTAGTGTTGAGTAAGGTGCCTGCCTGAGTTTAGCCTCTGCCCTCTCAAAGAAACTGGGAGGTGTGGCACTTTCTTCTTTGATGGTTACATTTCAAGGAAATGACTCCCAGGTCCTTGAAAAAGACATTCCTGAGTTGTAAAACAGGCAAGAGCTTTCTTTAGCTCTTAAAATGATTTGCATAAATTTCAAAGAGACAGAGGAAGAATTTACAATCTAAAGTTTTCTAAAGAATATTCCTTCTTCAGTTCAGTTCAGTCGCTTAGTCATGTCCGACTCTTTTCGACCCCATGAATCGCAGCAAGCCAGGTCTCCCTGTCCTTCACCAACTCCCGGATTTCACTCATACTCACATCCATCGAGTCGGTGATGCCATCCAGCGATCTCATCCTCTGTCGTCCCCTTCTCCTCCTGCCCCCAATCCTTCCCAGCATCAGTCTTTTCCAATGAGTCACCTCTTTGCATGAGGTGGCCAAAGTACTGGAGTTTCAGCTTTAGCATCATTCCTTCCAAAGAAATCCCAGGGCTGATCTCCTTCAGAATAGATGGGTTGGATCTCTTTGCAGTCCAAGGGACTCTCAGGAGTCTTCTCCAACACCACAGTTCAAAAGCATCAATTCCTCAGCGCTCAGCTTTCTTCACAGTCCAACTCTCACATCCATACATGACTACTGGAAAAACCATAGCCTTGACTAGAAGGACCTTTGTTGGCAAAGTAATGTCTCTGCTTTTCAATATGCTATCTAGGTTGGTCATAACTTTCCTTCCAAGGAGTAAGCATCTTTCAATTTCATGGCTGCAGTCACCATCTGCAGTGATTTTGGAGCCCCCCAAAAATACAGTAGGCCATTGTTTCCACTGTTTCTCCATCTATTCCCCATGAAGTGATGGGACCAGATGCCATGATCTTAGTTTTCTGAATGTTGAGCTTTAAGCCAACTTTTCCACTCTCCACTTTCACTTTCATCAAGAGGCTTTTTAGTCCCTTTTCACTTTCTGCCATAAGGGTGGTGTCATCTGCATTTCTGAGGTTACTGATATTTCTCCCGGCAATCTTGATTCCAGCTTGTGCTTCTTCCAGCCCAGCGTTTCTCATGATGTACTCTGCATATAAGTTAAATAACCAGGGTGACAATATACAGCCTTGACGTACTCCTTTTCCTATTTGGAATCAGTCTGTTTTTCCATGTCCAGTTCTACCTGTTGCTTCCTGACCTGCATATAGGTTTCTCAAGAGGCAGGTCAGGTGGTCTGGTATTCCAATCTCTTAAAAGTTTCCCACAGTTTATTGTGATCCACACAGTCAAAGGCTTTGGCATAGTCAATACAGCAGAAATAGATGTTTTTCTGGAACTCTCTTGCTCTTTCCATGATCCAGTGGATGTTGGCAATTTGATCTCTGGTTCCTCTGCCTTTTCTAAAACCAGCTTGAACATCCGGAAGTTCACGGTTCACGTATTGCTGAAGCCTGGCTTGGAGAATTTTGAGCATTATTTTACTAGCGTGTGAGATGAGTGCAATTGTGTGGTAGTTTGAGCATTCTAACTACTAACTACTATTTTGGGCTTCCCTTGTGGCTCAGCAGATAAAGAAGCCGCCTGCAATGTGGGAGACCTGGGTTCTATCCCTGGGTTGGGAAGATCCCCTGGAGAAGGAAAAGGCTACCCACTCCAGTATTCTGACCTAGAGAATTCCATGGATGTTATAGTTCATGGGGTTACAAAGAGTCGGATATGACTGAGTGACTTTCACTTCACTTTCTGAGTATTCTTTGGCATTGCCTTTCTTTGGGATTGGAATGAAAACTGACCTTTTCCAGTCCTATGGCCACTGCTGAGTTTTCCAAATTTGCTGGCATATTGAGTGCAGCACTTTCACAGCATCATCTTTTAGGATTTGAAATAGCTCAACTGGGATTCCATCACCTCCACTAGCTTTGTTAGTGATGCTTTCTAAGGCCCACTTAACTTCACATTCCAGGATATCTGACTCTAGGTGAGTGATCACACCATTGTGATTATCTTGGTCGTGAAGATCTTTTTCGTAGAGTTCTTCTGTGTATTCTTCTTAATACAGAAGAATATAGAATAATATTCTTCTTAGTTCTTCTGTGCCACCTCTTCTTAATATCTTCTGCTTCTGTTAGGTCCATACCATTTCTGTCCTTTATGGAGCCCAGCTTTGCATGAAATGTTCCCTTGGGTTCTCTAATTTTCTTGAAGAGATCTCTAGTCTTTCCCATTCTGTTGTTTTCCTCTATTTCTTTGCCTTGGTCACTGAAGAAGGCTTTCTTACCTCTCCTTGCTATTCTTTGGAACTCTGCATTCAGACGCTTATATCTTTCCTTTTCTCCTTTGCTTTTTGCTTCTCTTCTTTTCACAGCTATTTGTAAGGCCTCCCCAGACAGCTATTTTGCTTTTTTACATTTCTTTTCCATGGGGATACTCTTGATCCCTGTCTCCTCTACAATGTCCCTTCCACTTATATTTCCTTTCCATATCTTCCATATAATTTTATCTTAATGTAACATCATTACTTTAAAAAATTTTTATTGATTACCCTGTCATATTACTCTGCAAAAAAAATCACATATGTTAATCAAACTTATGTGGTGATCATTTTATAATATATAGATATAAAATCATTATGTTGTACACCTAAAACTAATAATAATGTTATATATCAATTATACCTCAATAAACTTTTTAAAAATTTATTTATTTTAATTGGAGGCTACTTACTTTACAATATTGTAGTAGTTTTGCCATACATTGACATGAATCTGCCACGGGTGTACATGTGTTCCCCATCCTGAGTCCCCCTCCCACTCCCTCCCCATCCCATCCCTCAGGGTCATCCCAATGCATCAGCCCCGAGCACCCTGTCTCATGTAACAAACCTGGACTGGCGGTCTGTTTCACATATGATAATATACATGTTTCAATGCTATTCTCTCAAATCATCTCACCCTCGCCTTCTCCCACAGAGTCCAAAAGACTGTTCTATACATCTGTGCCTCTTTTGCTGTCTCGCATATAGGGTTATTGTTACCATCTTTCTAAATTCCATATATATGCGTTAGTATACTGTATTGGTGTTTTTCTTTCTGGCTTACTTCACTCTATATAATAGGCTTCAGTTTCATCTACCTCATTAGAACTGATTCAAATGTATCCTTTTTAAAAGCAGATGACACCACCCTTATGGCAGAAAGTGAAGAGGATCTAAAAAGCCTCTTGATGAAAGTGAAAGTGGAGAGTGAAAAAGTTGGCTTAAAGCTCAACATTCAGAAAACTAAGATCATGGCATCCGGTCCCATCACTTCATGGGAAATAGATGGGGAAACAGTGGAAACAGTGTTAGACTTTATTTTTTTGGGCTCCAAAATCACTGCAGATGGTGACTGCAGCCATGAAATTAAAAGATGCTTACTCCTTGGAAGGAAAGTTATGACCAACCTAGATAGCATATTCAAAAGCAGAGACATTGCTTTGCCAACAAAGGTCCATCTAGTCAAGGCTATGGTTTTTCCAGTAGTCATGTATGGATGTGAGAGTTGGACTGTGAAGAGGGCTGAGCATCGAAGAATTGATGCTTTTGAACTGTGGTGTTGGAGAATACTCTTGAGAGTCCCTTGGACTTCAAGGAGATCCAACCAGTCCATTCTGAAATAGATCAGCCCTGGGATTTCTTTGGAAGGAATGATGCTAAAGCTGAAACTCCAGTACTTTGGCCACCTCATGTGAAGAGTTGACTCACTGGAAAAGACTCTGATGCTGAGAGGGATTGGGGGCAGGAGGAAAAGGGGACGACAGAGGATGAGATGGCTAGATGGCATCACCGACTCCATGGATGTGAGTATGAGTGAACTCCGGGAGTTGGTGATGGACAGGGAGGCCTGGCATGTTGCGATTCATGGGTTCACAAAGAGTCAGACACGACTGAGCGACTGAACTGAACTGAACTGAACTGAATATTCCATTGGGTATACATACCTCAGCTTTCTTATCCATTCGCCTGCCGATGGACATCTAGGTTGCTTCCATGTCCTGGCTATTATAAACAGTGCTGCGATGAACATTGGGGTACATGTTTTCTCTTTCAATTCTGGTTTCCTCAGTGTGTATGCCCAGCAGTGGGATTGATGGGTCATAAGGCAGTTCTACTTCCAGTTTTTTAAGGAATCTCCACACTGTTCTCCATAGTGGCTCTACTAGTTTGCATTCCCACCAACAGTGTAAGAGGGTTCCCTTTTCTCCACACCCTCTCCAACATTTATTGCTTGTAGACTTTTGGATCGCAGCCATTCTGACTGGCGTGAGATGATACCTCACTGTGGTTTTGATTTGCATTTCTCTGATAATGAATGATGTTGAGCATCTTTTCATGTGTTTGTTAGCCATCTGTATGTCTTCTTTGGAGAAATGTCTGTTTAGTTCTTTGGCCCATTTTTTGGAATTGAGCTGCAGGAGTTGCTTGTATATTTTTGAGATTAATTTTTTGTCAGTTGCTTCATTTGCTATTGTTTTCTCCGATTCAGCCTTCAGAATAAGCATTTTTAAATTTGTTTAACGTCCTATACCTGTATGTCTCCTAAGTGTTAATTAAAGTTATTTGAAAGATGTAAAAAAAAAATGCTCCAAGAAAGGAGAGTGAGAAGTCTCTTCCCTTATCTTTCTCAAGGAAAATTAAGCCTCTTATTTTTAATTTGTATTTGCTCTTCCACCTACAAGAAAACCTAGAAGAGATAAGCTGGTTCTTGTGAAGCTAAAATAATATGCAGGAGGCAATGACTGATCTGCTGGCTCACATGAACTCAAAAACGTGTCTGCCATTCTGGTAAACAAAGAATGTTGCCTGCCATCAGTCACTGCAGCTGTTCCTAATGGTGTGCCCTGAGTGGAATTCAGGATGGAAAAAAATAAGATACTGGCATTTGAGAGTTAAAATATGAAGCAAAGGCATAATTTCAGTAAGCCTAGACTTTGCATCTTTCCATACATAGAATATTACTAAAATCATTAACTTGAGATGTCTGGGTTTTGTGTGTGTGTGTGTGATTAGCAATTATCTTTCTATGTTAAACCTCATGTTTTTTTTTTTTTTTTTAATTTTGTTTTGTAGACTTAATATAGTCACAACCTAAATCTTGAGAATTATATTTTATTCTGTGCGAATTTTTAGGACTTCAAGCCCAGGAGACAGCATCTCAAGAAGCCCTGAGACAACTGTTCTAAGGAGATGGGGAGAAGAGTCATATTATATAGAAGTTTTCAACAAAGAGCAGGTAGTCTGAACATAAAAAGTATTTTTGTGAATTAAAGAAAACCAGATATACCAAGTTAAGGAATTTAGTGGTTTTTCTAAAGATACAAGAATCTGGGCTCCCTGAAATCATTCCTTTTTTAAGGCGAATGTGGAGAAAAAAAAGAGGGAGCCAGGCAGTCAGGCAAAGAAAAGGGAAATTTACTAGAGGGAAACGAGAGGATGACTGGCCCCTAAGGAGAACCAGCATCCTCCCTTTCTGACAGGGTCTTCTTTATACCCCACCAATGAAAAACTATCTGAAGGGATGGTTAATGTTTAGCCTGTAGCGGAGTCCTGTGGTCACATAGCTGGAGGTCTGGAATCCGGTGGTCTTGTAGCCTTGAGAAGGCAGGCGCCAGTTGGAAAACAGAATGTCCTTTGGGCAGTTTGGTCAGTCTCAAGGATCACTGTGATTTTATTATTTGTTTGTGAGGTCAACATAATGAGCCATTTTAACAATGAGGCCCCATGTAGGTCCTGTCACCGTTCATAGGCATCTGAGCTATCTGGAGTCAGTTTCTTCCCCTTTTTTTCACATTCTGAGTCCCTCAGTGCTCACTGTAGGGAGTGGCCACAGCCTAATAACTGCTGGATCACAGGTATTCTTCTCTTTCCTGAGTGCCCTTAGGGCTCAGGAATTTGGAAGGTCAGAATCCCTGATGACTGTGACATCCTTGTTTACTGATGTGGCAGGAAATACTCCATTTCTTAGTTTGTCTGTTTTATTTTTCAGCGAAATGTTTATATCCTATCCACTCCCTTACCTTTTGGGGACATTTATAGTTCTGAGAACATGCACAGTTTTAATGAGCCATGCTAAATGGTAACCTTGGAGTTGTCTTTGAGTCTTCTTTGCAGTAAAGAATTCCAAAAGAGTAAGTAACGTAGAGATTTAGGGAAAGAATTAAAAGCGTCAAGTAGATGCAGCTTAGAGGGAGATTGGAGAGATGAGGCAGATGCTTTGGTCAAAGCCTTAAAATCACTGCTCTGATTAGGAAGTGAGTGAGACTTGACCTTTGTTTCACACTAGTTCCTCTTAAAATAGTCTGACTGGTCATTCCCTCAGATAGCTATCTCCTGATTAACAATGGAATATATGAGATGACTCATCCTATTGCTCAGCAATATCTGATATAGTAAAGACTGTAGAAGGGAACATGTCATGGGTGTGTGGAGGAAGAGAGGAAAGTATGTCACTGTAGGCTTCAAGGCCTACTTTGTAACCCCAGTATTGGAGTTCAGCTAAATATTATTTATTAACAGGTAGAAATCAAATGACTGTGCATGGAGACCACTGAGTTCACACTGAAAGGCTGCTTGAGACATCCGCTCCTAATAACCACTTTGAAAGACAATTGCTAGCTTGATTAGTGAATATTTGTGGAAACGTTCCCCACTGTGGAAGATTATCAGAGTCTGAGGCCAGAGAAACTGATCTTGGGTGATGTCAAAAACACATTTGAATATTGGTAGAAAAATATAGCAAAATTCATTCAATAGAAATGAAATAATCAGCAGCACAGTGGGGAATGGGTAGTTAGGAGGAAGGTGTCTACCAAAAAGCTAGCAGGACCCAATAGGGTCTTCCTGGGACAGACCCCTCCTCCATATCCTCTGTGGTAGTTCCTCTCTGAAGTACCCAGGTAATAGTATCTCATGCATATTTCCAGAGTTTTTTAGATGATAAAACCCACCACCAAATGGAAGAAATTATTACCAAGTCCAAGCTCGCTCTGCTTGCTGCATGACAGGCCAATAAATCAGGAGATGAGGGGTTGAGGCAAGAAATATGACTTTATTTGGAAAGCTGGCAGACTGTTATCAGGGTCTGGATGCCAGCTTCTTTTATAGAATCAGAGAGGGAGAGGCAGTGAGGAAGTAAAGTAAAAATGCCATTTATCTTGCAAAATATCTCCTTGCTTTGCCCACAGGGAATCAGTTCAGTTCAGTCGCTCGGTCATGTCCAACTCTTTGCGACCCCATGTACTGCAGCACACCAGGCCTCCCTGTCCATCACCAACTCCTGGAGTCCACCCAAGCTCATGTCCATTGAGTTGGTGATGCTATCCAACCATCTCATCCTCTGTCGTTCCCTTCTCCTCTTGCCCTCAATCTTTCCCAGCATCAGGGTCTTTTCCAATGAGTCAGCTCTTTGCATCAGGTTGCCAGTGAACATTCAGGACTGATTTCCTTTAGGATGGATTGGTTGGATCTCCTTGCAGTCCAAGGGACTCTCAAGAGTCTTCTCCAACACCACAGTCAAAAGCATCAATTCTTTGGCACTCAGCTTTCTTTATGGTCCAACTCTCACATCCATACATGACTACTGGAAAAACCATAGCTTTGACTATATAGATCTTTGTCAGCAAAGTACTGTCTCTACTTTTTTAAATGGAGGCTAGCAAGTCCAAAATCTTCAGGGTGGGCTGGCAGACTGAAGACCCAGAGAAGAGCTGTTATTACAGTCTAAGTTGGAAAGCCATCGGCTGGCAAGAATTTGCTGTTTCAGGGGAGGTGAGTCTTTTGTTCTATTCATGCCTTCAACTAATTGGATAAGGCCCAACTATATGCAGGGCAACTGCTTTACTTCAAGTCCACAAATTTAAACGATAATCTCATCCAAAAAAATACTCTCACAGAAGCATACACCATAATATTTTACCATGTATCCAGTCACTGTGGCTCTGACAAATTGACACATAATATTAGCTATCACATTCTCCAAAATGCCCATCTTATTGTCTTGTTTGGATATTTTCTCTCTCTCTCTCTTTTTTTTTTTTTTTTTTTACAGGTTCATTTTGTACCTTTACTGATCATTTGATAATCCTCCAAACAAATGTATTTGTTAAGCAAATACTGGAGATCACACATATCCAGTCTTACGGAATAGTACCTTCAGGGAGGAATGCGCAAAGAGTAGCAGTATCAGATGTGTGTGAGTATACTGTTGCTCAGAGAATTCCGAAACAGTGCACAAGGATCCAGTCACACCTGACATCAGATTCGAGGACTCGAGGAGAGGCATGCTGTCTTCCATGACTTAGAACTTTAACTACAAGATTAGAGAGGCAAGAGTCCCTGCCCTGTTGTAGCTATTGGTTAGGATCCAGTCCAATTATACAACTTCGCATTCATTGGCTGAGAGGTCATCAACCCCTCTTCTGGTGTGATGAGAAGTCCAGGATTTAAGGCTTGCATTCTAAGCTATATGGCATTGTAAACCAGTGGCCTGACATGCCGCCTCAATATTCTTGAATTAATTGCCTAAAGGATTTGGCTGTAGTTGGCTTCCATGGACCTCTGTTGGAAGCCAGCATCTCTGAGTAGAAAACATGGATAAATTAACCCTTACCTAACTTAAAAATTGTTTTCATCTTTTATGAGATGCACTTACCCATGGCTAACAGTGAGTACATTTGTTTTCATAATCTATGATCTGAAAAGTAAAACCGTTTGAAAGTGTCTTACTAAGCCATCTAGATCTTCATTTTTCATAGTTAATATTTTTATATCTGTCTCTACAAGACTCAACCATCCATTTGTCAGGTGAGGTTTGTTGTCTTCAGTTACTTGCTTTGGAATGCCAGTACCTACCCCTCTGAGGGTTGTCAGATCACTAATAAGTGACATGTACCCTTTTCAGCAGAGTGCCTCAGTCACTTATCATGACGCGTGGCTCTTCCTCTGGGGTCTGGATTGAAACATGTCTTCTGTTTGGTTATGCCTGAGAGATTTGTTTAGTTTCTTGAGTAGGGCTCTATTATTTACTTAGAATGATGTTTTTCACCCCTAGCTGCATATTTAAATCATCTGAGAACTATAAAACTAACAATGTCCCATTATAGACCAATTAAAAGAGAATGTCTGAGGTTGGTGATCAGTGTTTCTTTAAAACTTTTCAGGTGAATTCTACTGGGTGGCCAGAGTTGAGAGTTATTGCAGAGCGCTCCATACTCTTGCCTGGAAAATCCCGTGGACGGAGGAGCCTGGAAGGCTGCAGTCCATGGGGTCGTGAAGAGTTGGACACAACTGAAGTGACTTAGCAACAGCAGCAGAGTGCCGCTCTCACACTAAGATGAAATAGTATCACACTTTGAGCAGCAAGGTAAAGTTCTTGATTCCCTCTTAATGGTTTGAACCTCACATTGAAACAGTGAGGTTCAAACTGTTTTCTAATTTGTCACCTTTATTAATCAGTATTCATCAAGTGCAAATGTATGGACACATTTTTTTCTCTTCTGTTAAATAGCAATGGTCCCTCGTGTTCTGAAGCTTTAGGCTTCCTGTTTTTGTATCATCTGAACATTAGAGCCAAAAAGAACCTTAGAGAAGATCTAGCTTGGTAGTTTCAGAAGTGTTTCCAGAGCTGGGAGTTCTGAAAGGAACCCTTAGGAAGTGTGGAGGAAGACGGGGTGGGTGCAGAGGAGGCTGAAAGCCTTGTATCCATTCCAACGAGGAAATTTAACATTTTTGGTTTGCTTTATCCTTCAGTGTGTTATTTCAGTTGAAAGATTTTTCAATTGAAAAAATAGAAGGAAAGCCACTCATTTTGTCATTTGAAAGATGAAAAACCTGGGGCACAGATGGGAAACTATGTACTTAAGTTCATTAAATATTCAGTAACAAATTCATGAAGTTTCTGAGAATGAAAAAAAAATCACTTGCAACACTAAGTTAAACCACCTGTTAGCTTTACAGTGTGAAATGGGATAAAACTGTCTCATGGTAATTTTGCTGTTAATGTCTATTAATATTGCATGTCACATTGGTGTTTATGCAGAGGTGAGTCATCAAATATACAATGGAAGAGAGTCACAATAAAACCTGTGTGGCTCCAAGCACAAAACAGATAATGCAATTAAGTCAGGGATTAAAAAGACTAAATCATATACAAATACCCAACAGCTCAGCTAATGAACACAAAACAGACACATATTGTCGTTCCTCCCTTTTATTTCTCCCAGCTGCTCTAAGTACTTATAGACTTGTATAGTAATTAGATGTTACTGCATATAGTATTTTTCTTAAATTTTTTGTTGATCTTGATTCTCTTCTTTTTGGAGAGGAGGAAAAAATAAGACATAGACCTGCACAATAGGGGCAAAGAGATGGCCTTGTCATTTATCTGTATTTGCCCCTCTAGTGGTGGAGAACATCATGCAGCATGGCCATTGAGCATCACCCAGAAAGTATAAACAATGGAAACTTACCACAGTATTAACAGAGGAAGATTTGGTATATGCTCCTCCTTGATGCCAATGACAGCCTTTGCTCATATTCATGTTTAGAGAAAAGGGGAAGTAAAGGCTATCTTCTGACACCTAGTATAATTCATTTGAAACCATGGTTTCAAAAGACATATGTCAGAAATCGACATATCATGTTAATTTTATGCAAAGTTTTTGAGCTGCTGCTATAATGTCTTCCACAGTGGTGGCTGCACCATTTCACTTTTTGTATGGTGGTCAAGGGTCACTTCCCTGGTGGCTCAGACGGTAAAGCATCTGCCTACAATGCAGGAGACCCGGGTTCAATCCCTGGGTCGGGAAGATCTCTTGGAGAAGGAAATGGCAACCCACTCCAGTATTCTTGCCTGGAAAATCCCATGGACGGAGGAGCCTGGTGGGCTACAAGTCCAAGGGGTCGCAAAGAGTCGGACATGACTGAGCGACTTCACTTTCACTTTCAAGGGTCACAGTTCAAGGGTCAGAACTCATAGATCAAGGGCCTCTAGTTGTTGCCCTTTCAGACTCTAGGATACCTGTCCCACTCCTGGACTTTTAAAATGCTTTGCTGAAACACTTTGTGGAGTTCAGAGTTCAGTATCTCCTTGCAGTAAACCTTTCTCTGCTCCGAATTCCAATGTTTTGGGTTTATTTAGTCTCACTGTGCATTGGGCACATGAACTTGTTTTCACTAACCAAAATGGTTTGCTTCACTGGGGGTCAAAAATCAGAGGTCAAAAGGCCAGTGATAAAATGTGCTGGGTCAAGGGTCCAGGATCAAATATCAAGGATCGAAGGTCGGAAGTCATAGATCAAAAAGTCGGGGGTCATACATCAAGAGTCACAGGACAACAGTCAGATGTCATAGGTCGTCATAGGTTGATATATCTGTGCATCATATGCTGCTAATGGTAAAGAACCCGCCTGTCAGTGCAGGAGACATAAGAGATGCGGGTTCAATCCCTGGGTTGGGAATATCCCCTGGAAGAGGGCATGGCAACCCACTCCAGTATTCTTGCCAGAAGAATCCCATGGAAAGAGGAATCTGGAGGGCTATAGTCCATGCGGTCACAAAGAGTTGGACGCGACTGAAGCGATTTAGCACACATGCTGCATTTAAACTTTTAACAGCAAGTTCTTGAAAACCTGACCATTGTCAAAATCAAAACTATATCTCCAGTACTGAGACTTAATAGGCTGTGTGACTGATTGTAGAAAGACATATTTATATGGAGGCTACGGGTGGAAAATGAGACACTTCTCGACTGTTGCTTGTAGTTGAACTAGAAGTAGTTGTCCATGGGCCATGCAGGCACAGACCTGGCAAAGTCTCCATCACTCCTGACGGGTTTTCCTTGCAGCCAGTAGCTGTGGCCATTAGTTACTCCTTTTCTCAGAGGACTTGGTCTCCCACACAGCCTCCTCCAGGAAGTGTGCTTGGGTCTCCCAGGAGAATTGCAGCTGAGGAGAGCGACCAATGGTGGTAGCCAGCTTTGAAGGAAGTGGGGCAGCAAATTGGCTGGGCTGGCAGGACGGGTGGAGGACGTTAAGGATTGGAAATCATCTCCCTGGGTGTCTCTAGGACAGCTCCACTGGGGACATCACAGAGAGGTGCTCAGGAGGTCAAGCACATCCAGTGACATGGGAAGGGAGGCACCTGCTTATCTCTACCGTCTTCACAAAAGCCTGCCTTGCTTATTTTTACTGAAATGTTTCAAAAATTAAATGTAGAAAAGGGCAAAACAAACAAACAATATCTGGGCAGGTGACTTTATCTTCAGGTCTCTTCCAGAGCCCTCAGTGTAGACCCTGCTAGGCTCTACCGGTGAGGGAAACACTGCCACCTGCCGGTCACTTTGAGAATGTCAGCAGGCCCTGGCCTTGTCTATTAGTTACTCAGTCATGTCTGACTCCTTGCGACCCGGTGGTCTGTAGCTTGCCAGACTCCTCTGTCCATGGGATTCTCCAGGCAAGAATACTGGAATGGGTTGTCATGCCCTCTCCAGGGGATCTTCCCCACCCAGGGATCGAACCCAGATCTCCTTCACTGCAAACAGATTCTTTACCATCTGAGCTACCAGGGAAGCCCCTGCCCTTCAGACCAAGTGCCAAACTTTACTGGTGTCAATGTGGGCAGCTCAGCCACCAGAGTAGGGGTGCACAGGACCCAAGACCTGTGGCTGCCTTTTCCAGTGGCTCCAGGGAGGAATTACTCAGCTGGTCAGATTATAGAGATAATCAGTTAGACATTGTTTTTAATCTTTAAGAGGACTGTTTGTGTGTTAAATTGCTTCAGTTGCATCGGACTCTTTGTGAGCCCATGGACTGGGGCCTGCCAGACTCCTCTGTTCATGGAATTCTCCAGGCAAGAATACTGGAGTGAGTTGCCATTTCTTTCTCCAGGGGATCTTTCCAACCCAGAGATCAAACCTGGGTCTCCTGTATTGCCAGCAGATTCTTTACCATCTGAGCAACCAGGGATAAATATACTGAAACGGAACAAAACAAAGACTAGGAAGGCCATCTGAGGGAAAAGCCCTTTGTCTTCAGATAGGACTGGGGAGTAGGGCAGGGAGTGTGAGGTGAGAAAAGCTTCTGTAGGAAACTTTCTAGACAGTAGTGAATCTAGGGCAGAGTGAGAACTGGCGTATCCATCTTCTATAGTCCATGATGTATTACATCCTATGGAATTCCATCAATTTTATGTTTCTTTCAACAATCTGCAAAACTTTACAAAACAGAAACAGATTCACAAGCCTAGAGAATGAATGTATGGTTACCATAAATAGTAGAGAATTTGGGATGGACATGTACACACTGCTATATTTAAAATGGATGACCAACAAGTACCTACTGTACAGCACATGGAACTCTGCTTAATGTTATATGGCAGCCTGGATAGGAGGGGAGTTTCCGGGGGGAAAGATACATGTATATGTTTGGCTGAGTCACTCTGCTGCCCACCTGAAATTATCACAACATTGTCAATCTGCTTTATTCCAATATAAAATATAAAGTTTTAAAAAATCTGATTTTATGTTTGAATTTGTAAGGTGTTAAAGTATCTTATTTCAACACATTTAAAACTAAAATTTAAATATTTTAGTCTATATTTCTGTTTCAGCAGTGTATACATAATGCAACTGTCATTTAGCTTGCAGGCAAATGCTTCTGTATTTGGAGGTAGGGGAGGATATGAAGTATGATGGGTGGGTTGTCAGGACCTATAAACCTTTCTTTTTCAGGAAAAATATTTGTCACTTCTCTGCAGTCTTCCTCTCTGTATGTTCTATATTCTTTTGTGGTTCATCCATCAATGTGATTCTGTTTACCATCTTCTATATATTTACAAAAATACTTTATATGCTAACTACCACTTCCTGTCCTCAGTAATGTTGTACATTTATTTCTTTTTGCAAAATATGTTTTGGATTAAAATTTTAATGTTATTATGAGATACAAGGAAGATCATCAGATTTATTCCTTCAAATACTTTAAACCCAACATATTTTCAGTTTTTAAAAATGTATTATACATCCTTATTTCATGTCATATGTTACTTTGGCTTCTCAAGCATGAGTGTTAAACAATAGAAAACTAATTGCAAAATTATTTAGTGGTTAAATAATCCAGGTTTTACTCCACTGAAGTGGATGGGGGAATACTAATGACTAATAATTATGTCTATACTAAGACATAATACTTATGTCTTACAGACATAAGGCTGTAAGACATTAGTATTCATGTGGTTTGTTAGAGTCTCAAGGATAAAAGTTAAAATTCAGGGCTTGAATAGAAGTCCAGCAAGTATAAGTTGACATATGTCACTTTTCATTTTAAATGTTGGGGTAGATCTGATCAAGAGGCAGCCCGATTATTTCACTCTTCTCTTTTTCTATAATCTTTCTTGGTATGTAGTTTGCAAATTGCTCACCTTCATCAGAAAGCTCCCAGCAAAACATCCTCCTTTGTTACCCTGTTTTTCTTGTATATGCCTCACAATGAGTTCCACTGACAGCCAGCAATGGCCAGCCAAGCAACTTTGACTTGATTGCCTTGAGCACATGATTTCAAGTTTCTTCACATCCATTGGGTTTCCCTGGTGGCTCAGACAGGAAAGAGTCCGCCTGCATTATTCCAGTATTCTTGCCTGGGAAATCGCATGGACAGAAGAGCCTGGTGGGCTAAAGTCCATGGGGACCCAAAGAGTTGGACATGACAGAGTGACTAACACTTTCACATTTTTCATTTTTTTCATATCCATCAGTTGTTTTTCTTATGTGAAATCAGAGTGCTTATAACCACCTGTGGTTCTATGACATTTATTTAGCTTAACCTTAGAAAAATTCAAAATTTCATTCTATAGGAAATTTAATTCTCATTCTCCATCTTTCACAGCAATGAATATTAGGACACTGAAGAAAACATCCCAGAGAGGACAGGCGCAGAGAAGTTTGCATTTCTCTGATTTTATCAGATTCTGTTCTGAAATTAGCTGTTAGGCATAATTTAATTCAGTATGAGAGGTATGTGTGTGTGGGAGAGAGGTGTGTTAGTTGAAAGGATTGCTGCTTAGTCACTAAGTCGTGTCCAACTCTTTGTGACCTCATGGACTGTAGACTTCTCTGTCAATGGGATTCTCCAGGCAAGAATACTGGAGTAGGTTGCCATTTTCTTCTCCAGGGGATCTTGCTGGATCAAGGATCAAACCCACATGGCAGGTGGGTTTTTCTTTACCACTGAACTACCAGGGAAGTCAATGTTGCTAGAAAGACTAGTTGCTTTTAATCAGAATGCTGGCAGTCTGGGGAAATAAAAAAAAAAAATGATCTATGAAGATTCCGCTCGGCCATGAAGCCTTTTAAAGAGACACAAGTAAGTAATCTCAGTTAATCATTGAGACAAGGTCAGAGTAGTAACCTCCCCTACTGCATGCAGGCTTGTGGGCAGGCTTGTCGATGTCTTGTATTTTTTCTTTAGCTGCCTTCTTATTCACAAAGATTGTTCTAGATATTACTGAAAGGCAGAGTAGGGAAGAGATCTAGTCATCTGTTAATTACTTATTCATCATTTCTGTTTCCTTGATCAGAAGAAGCAACAGGTTAGGCAAGATATTGGGTGATCAAAAGATCTGAAACGTGTGCTAGAGCTAGATGAGTACAGCACGGGTGGGGCGGGGGAGGGGGCGAGTGTTTAAGGTTAGTGACAAGGCAGAAAAGTGCCTCCTGCAGAGAGCTCTTTTCTGCAAAACCTGTTTACATAATGACAGCAGGAGCCTGGTGGCTCAGTGGTAAAGAATCCACCTGCCAATGCAGGAGACATGGGTTCAATTCCTGGGTCGGGAATATCCCTGGAGGAGAAATGGCAACCCACTCCAGTATTCTTGCCTGGGAAATCCCATAGACAGAGGAGCCTGGTGGGCTACAGTCCTAGGGATTACAAAAGAGTTGAACAGAATTAGCAACTAAACAACAACAAATAAAAATATCAAATGTCCCTGCTTTCCTAACAAGGCCACATGGGGTTCTATGAAAGTGTATCTCTTTCCTTTTTAATCCAACGTATAATGTATTCCGGGCTTCCCTGGCAGCTCAACTGGTAAAGAATCTGCCTTCAATGTAGGAGATCCTGGTTCGATCCCTGGGTTGGGAAGATCTCCTGGAGAAGGGATAGGCTACCCACTCCAGAATTCTTGAACTTCCCTGGGGGCTCAGATGGTAAAGAATCCACCTGTAATTCAGAAGACCTGAGTTCCATCCCTGGGTTGGGAAGATCCCTTGGAGAAGGGAAAGGCTACCCACTTCAGTATTCTTGCCTGGAGAATTTCATGGACAGAGGAGCCTGGCAGGCTACAGTCCCTGGGGTTGCAAAGAGTCGGACACGACTGAGCAACTAAGCATAGCATACAGTGTCTTCCACAAAAATGAATTCAATTCATTTCTTCCACAAACCACAATATGCCAAAACACATTTGTTACTTTAATCCTCATTGAACAAGGGATTTCTCTTGCAAATTATTTGCCTTGATCACTCTTTTATGTATTGAAAATAATAAAGCATTTTCTAAAAATATTCCAAACCATGACAAGAAGATACTCAGATTAGGTTATCAAAATAACAGTTTAAATATTTTATTTTTTTCCTCCCACTGCCTATCAGTTTCCAAATATTATTGATTTTTCTGTCAGCCTTCAATTATTTCTCCCCATTTTAATAACAGCCCCCTACTAAAACAATTTAGAAAGGCTTTTTCCTGATTTGAGCCTTTGTCCTTTACTGTTACTTTCACTAAGCTGAAAAAAATCTTCATCTTCTAATCACATCATCCACAGCATTCATCTTATCACTCTGTTAACTACCAAATAAATTTCCTTTCATTTGGCACATGAAATTTAAATCTCAGCAGAAATATTTGAGTTCCTGATCACCAATAGGAGAAAGGTCCTGGAAAGGCCGATGGGAATATGTTGTAAGTAAGGTAGAGGATAAATTCCTTGGTAGTGATGATTCAAAAGCTAAGTGAAGAAAGTGTTTTCGAAGGAAGGAAGGAATGATCAGTTGGCAAAAATGCTGACAAGTGGTCTGGTATAATAAGACCTGATCATAGCCTTATCATAACCACTGGATAGCACCATGGCAATCAATGTTACCTTGACTAGAGCATTTTTGGTGGAGTGGAAGAGGTAAGAGATTGATTGAAGTGGTCTCCATGGAGAATAACTAAAAATAGTACTTTGTTGTTGATCAGTCACTAAGTCGTGTCTGACTCTTTGGGACCTCATGGACTGTAGCCCACCAGGCTTCCCTGTCTGTCACTATCTCCTGGAGTTTGTTCAAATTCATGTCCATTGAGTTGGTCATACTATCTAACAATCTCATTCTCTGTTGCCCACTTCTCCTTTTGCCTTCACTCTTTGCCAGCATCAGGGTCTTTTCCAAAGAGTCAGTTTTCCACATCAGGTGGCCAAAGTATTGCAGTTGACAACTTCATGGATCACAGCCTTGTGGTGCTGAAGGGGCTTGCATAACTTGATAAAGCTATGAGCCATGCTGTGCAGGAGCACCCAAGACAGATGGGTCATGGTGGAGAGTTCTGACAAAACGTGGTCCACTGGAGAAAGGAATGGCAAACCATTCCAGTATTCTTGGTGTGAGAACCCCATGAACAGTATGAAAAGGCAAAGAAAGTAAACACTGACTTTAAAAATACCTCTTGTGAATTTTGCTGTAAAGTAAAGCAGAAGGACTAGGAAAAAGATGAGTACTTAGGAGAAAATTCTTATGTTTGATTTTACAATTGCAGATACTATAGTATTTTCTGAATTAAATTTTATTTTATGTTTTTTATTTTTGGCTGTACTAGGTCTTCATTGCTGCCCAAGCTTTTTCTCTAGCTGCAGAGAGAGAAGGCTATTCTCTAGTTGTGGTGCTCTGGCTTCTTATTGCAGCGGCTTCTCTTGTGGCAGAGCACAGACTCCAGGCTGCATAGGCTTCAGTAGTCAAGGCACATGGGCTTAATAGTTGGAGGTCCCAGGCTCTAGAGCACAGGGTCAATAGTTGGGGTGCACGGGCTCAGTTGCTCTGCTACATGTGGAATCTTCCTGAATCAGGGATCAAACTGGTGTCTCCTGCATTGCCAGGCAGATTCCTTACCACTGAGCTTCCAGGGAAGCCCACTACAGTATTTTTGATTCTCAAGACATGATCTAGTAAAGAATGAGACAGGGAATTTATGATGCATAATCACAGGAGGAAAGCTCTTGGATAAGTGAGAAGGATGCACAAGTAGAAAGTTTGCCGTTAGATAGGGGAGCAGTAAATAGCAGTATAATGGGTAAATTATGTGGTTATTGCAGATGGAATATATTTTCTGACCCACTCAGTTTTGCCTGTATAATGAAAAGCTAGACTAGTCTTTGCATTTTTTATTATTAAAAAAAAAACGCTATCATTTTCCTTAAAACACTTTTTGTTTGTTAAAGTGACCACATCATGAGCAAAAATACAGGGGCATGAAAGTGTTCGAGATTGTTCAGAGAAAGGTTTACAGTCTTTGGGGCAGGATTTATCTGGCATAAGGGCTTCCAGGGTGGCTCAGGGGTAAAGAATCTGCCTGCCAATGCAGGAGACACAGATTTGATCCCTGGCTCGGGAAGATCCCCTGGAGAAAAAGTACAGTGTTCGTCATTCAGTTGTGTCTGACTTTTTGGGACCCCATGAACTATAGTCTGCCGGGCTCCTCTGCCCGTGGAATTTTCTGGGCAAGAATACTGGAGTGGCTTGCATTTCCTTCTCCAGGAGGTCTTTCTGACCCAGGGATCAAACTCAGGTCTCCCATATTACAGGCAGAGTCTTTAACTCTGAGCCACCAGGGAAGCCCATATCCCCTGGAGAAATGGCAACTCACTCCAAAATTCTTGCTTGGAAAACCCCACAGACAGAGGAGCCTGGCAGACTAGACTCAGCAACTAAACAACAACAGCACATATTCTATTTACCCCCTAAAGCTCATGAACTGCGCCTTGACGATGGATGCAATACACTCAGTCCAACTCATCTGAACCTACAATGCATCATTTTCTTTAAAGAACTGATACTTCATAAATAGAAAAATGTAACATTTCTTTGAAAGTTACCAGATGATGAATATGGCTGATTTTAAGTACTTAAGATGGAAAAGCATTTACTTATTTTGAGTAAGTCTACTTAAGGCTTTTCAGGATTGATAAACTTGATGAATTATCTTTTCACTGTTGTCTCAGGTCTCTGGGCTTAAGTTGTTACAGCCTTACACACATACAAAATCAAATATCTTGAAATTATTTGCCACTTAAACTGATAAAGGCCACAACTTCCCATATGTATTAAACACTGTACTACTTTCTATAAATAATGTGATAAATATGTTCTTTTTCATCCATAAGGAAATTGAGTCCTTAGAATATCTTGGTAAATTTCCTATAGTTATGCAGCTAGCAAGTTGCAGAATTAAAATTTTAATGCCTCAGGTTCCAGCCTGTGCTCTTTATCTACATCAAACTGCCTTGAAAAAAGCAAATGCCATTTTTACTTAAGATTTGTTTGCAAACAAGAATTCATAAAATACTTTTCTTTTAACCAATTATTTTATGGGTTTTGGCATTCAGCACTCCTGAATTTAAATACCAGTTTCAAATTTCTTTGTTGAGTAACCTTATTTGGCCTCTCTGGGTTTTAGTATTCTGATGTGAAATGTGGCTGGTATATATTTTGCAGTTGTTGTGAGGATTTATTTTAGGAAGTGAAGAAAAGTGTTGAATCCTGCCCCAAGGTTGAAATAAAACAAGAACAATTCAATGTTGTAATCAATATATAACTATAAGGTCCTCGTTATATCTGGGTTATAATCTTACAAATGGAACTTGAATAGAAAATACTGTTGTTATTGTTGTTGTTTAGCTGCTAAGTTGTATCCGACTCTTCTGCAACTCCATGGACTGAGGCCCACTGGGCTTTTACTTTTATATTGTTGTGTTCATTCACCGTTTTGTTATTCTGCAGTACCATTCCATTGTTTTCCCACTGTCTGGGAAAATGTATACTTGAGCACTGTCTGTTTACATGGAAACATCTTTGGAAGACATATGTATAGGATAATTCATTTTGTAATGAGGTAAATATCTTTTTGAAAAAAACACTGCTTGAAAAAGAAAGCTAGCTAGAAATATATAAGAAAGCAACAAAGTAGAAAATCATGATGCATATTTATTTTCTAGTACATAAGGTACAATAAAAGATTGAGTTTTATATTGTTTGTTTTTTATGGTTATTATCCAAGCAGCCAGTTTAGAACAGTTATCTTTAACCTCTGAGTTTTACCTAAATAGGAATAAGCCTCTTAAAAATTGATTACAGACATTAGGCTGATACAAACTATGTTTCCTCTTAATAAATGGAAGAATACTAGGTATAGTTCTAGTCTATTTACAAATGGTATTGCATTAAATTGCTAAATGATTTCTATTATTATGTCCATTTTACAGTTGAGGAAACTGAGTTATTGAGAATTTTAGGAACTGATATCTAGATGGCAGAGTCAAGATGCAGCCCTAGACAATCTGACTCCTGAATAAATATTCTTAAATAGTTCCTTATGTTAATATTTGAAAGCTTCAGCCTTTGTGTCTGTTTGAAAAGGTGAATATTAAAACTTACTTCCTAGTATATAAGGATTCAATGAGATGATTCCTGTAAAGAGCTTAATGTAGTGCCTGCCACATAATAAATATTCATTAAATGCTGAAATGGGTTAGAATTTGGCTCCATGAGTCACTGTTTATGTTCAGGGTTATGGTTGCATAACCCTGAACAACTTCCTTTACCTCTGTGAAGTCAGTTCCTCATCTGTAAAGGCTAATATGTGGTAATAAGGTCCCCACTGAGCTGGACTGCTAACATCAAGCACAGAATCAACATCTACATCCTTTAAGAATCCAGTGTGGAGGGGAGGCGGGCGCCAAAGGGATTGTGGAGAAAGGTTCAGTCCTTTCCGTCAGGCGGCAGCCATCAGGGTGAGCCGACATGGGCGCCTTTCTGTGGAGGAAGAAGCAGTCGGACGTGATGCGCTTCCTGCTGCGGGTGCGCTGCTGGCAGTACCGCCAGCTCGGCGCTGCATCACCGCCCCGCGCCACCCGGCCCGGACAAGGCGCGCAGGCTGGGCTACAGCCAAACAAGGCTATGTCATATACCGATCCGTGTTACATAGCTCGGCAAGCCTGTCCACCATGGTGTCAACCAGCTCAAGTTTGCTCAGTCGGTTGACTGTGGGGCCCTGAGGGTCCTAATTCCTACTGGGTTGGTGAAGATTCTACGTACAAATTCTTTGAGGTTATCCTCATTGATCCATTCCATAAAGCTATCAGAAGAAACCCTGACACCCAATGGATCACCAAACCAGTGCATAAGCACAGGAGATGCGGGGGCTGACGTCTGCAGGCAGAAAGAGCCGCGGCCTGGGCAAGGGCCACAAGTTCCACCACACTATTGGTGGCTCTCGCCGTGCAGCGTGGAGAAGCGCAATACTCTCCAGCTCCACCGCTACCGCTAATATACGTAACGTTTGTAAAGTTCTTACCTAATAAACAATTTAGGACGTTCTTGTCTGCTTAAAAGTGTTTTTAATTTGTCTGTTAAAACTAGTTGTCTGCAGATTGCTTCATTGAATGCATTGTCAAATTATGAAAGTTAAAGTGCAATAATGTTTGGAGACTTATTGAAGTTAACACATATAAGTGTATATGAAGTGATGGTGTATCTTGTTTTTAATAAGGGAAATGCCTTTGTGTTTGCTTTATTAGGAGTTGATGTGTCTGTGTTTAAAGTGCTGTTTGGTACAATAGGTGTAAAATTCTGTAAAAGAGGAGTGCAGAAGCTTAACCCTGTAGGTTTGTTGATGCATGTGGTGAGACCTGCAGCTTATTGGGGTGATGCAACGCTCTGCAGTTTTACTGGAGTTTGGCAGGGACAACATTTTCAGTTGGATTTTCATTGAAATGTGAAGGGTGTCCTGATCCTTTCTCATGATCATATGCAGAAAAATAATGATGTTTGTGAGTAGGGCCCAAATTAAGGTTAATCTAATATTACATTTGTGTAACTGCTGCTTCTGAAAGGCAAAAAGTAAAGTAATGCCACCATTTTTAAGAGAATTGAATAGACCTGTTGCAAGAGGGTTCTGACGAATCAATCCTGGTTTACCTAAATTAAATGGCCTTGGCCTCCATGGTACCACTGAAGTTCATATAAAGCTCCTGGTTCAGGTTTTGGGATCTGTAGAATACTGAACTTCGTGCAAATGGTCGTATTTACACTGGTGTTGATTAAAACTGATGGAAATAGAACATTAGATAAGTGAGGGGGGAGTTAATTAGCCCTAAGGTTTGTAAGGTAGTGATAGGATTGGGAGCTTGGTGTTCATCAGACCCCTTTCAAGTGTAGGACGATAGGAAAAACTTGGATCCAAAAGTCCAGTGTTTTCTCTGTAGTAGTAGTTGTGACCATCATGAACTCTCTAAGCCACATTAGGGGTTGGGGAAATCAGGGTGGTTATATTTAAAAGTATCATTGCTAAGTGTAATCTGTTCTCTAGGGTCAAGTCACTCCATTCTTAAAAGGCTATTGAGAAAACTCATGTTGGTGCCAGTGCATAGTTCAGTTGGCCTCCAACTTCATGTTGTCTACAGTTCCCATCCCTCAAAACCAGCCTCACAGTCCAGACTTGCTGGGCCGCCAGCTGTGGTTGCCCTTACTGCCTCATTCTGCTGGTTCCGTCATGTCTTCCCATAGACCAGGCTTCTGTTTCCCAGGGTGGATGTGAGTGTAGGGGATACAGAAGAGGAATTACCCCAATTCTTGGCTTGCTATCTGCATAAATAGTTTGATTTTGAAACTTAACGCTGGCTTTCTTGAACTAATTTTTTTCTTCAAGGGTCTTTAAAAAGGCCCAAGTGATTTCAGAAAACAGGCTTGCAAAACCTTTTAAGACCCGAATTCCTTCCAACTCAAAAAAAATCTTAAACCATACTATTTTGTGTGTAGAGGTTGTTCAACTACATAATAACAGAATAAATGTCTATTAAACCAAAAAAAAAAAAAAAAAGAATCCAGTGTGTTTCAGGATTCTGTCACAGTGGCTGAAACTTTGTCCTCATATCTGTGCATATACACGTACATAGTCACACATCAAATAGAAAAAATGTTTGAAACATGTCTGATAGTCAAAGATTAATATCCTGACTTAGGGAGCACTTTTATACACTGTTGAGAAAAAAATCAAATAATCTAACCAAATAGGAAGTAAAGAACAGGAAGAGGGAATTAACTAAGAAAGAGATACAAGTGAATATGATGGGCTTCAGAGGAGGCCACCCCAGAGTATGCCACTGTGGCAGGTGGGTTATTTCAAGCTGAACATGATAAAGGCCCAACAGACTCAAGAAGAACTTTTTATCTGTCCCTTAACTCCCTAAAATAATTTAGATGGGAGCCTACCAGGAAGAGAGCTATTGTAAACATATATATATATATAAGGGAACAACAGAGGATGAGATGGTTGTATGGCATTGCCGAGTCAATGGACATGAGTTTGGGTAAACTCTGGGAATTGGTGATGGACAGGAAGACCTGGTGTGCTGCAGTCCATGGGGTCACAAAGAGTCAGACGCAACTGAGCAACTGAACTGAACTGAATTGATATCTATATACATATATATATATTTTTTTTACATAAAAAAGACTTTGCATGGTGTGACAAACATTTCCTTAACAAATATTTTCTCTTTCCATTTTCCTGTGAATTATCTTCCTCTCCTTTGACATTCCATCGCCTACCCTTCTTCTCCTTAGTCCAGGATGGCATAAAAGCCTCAGTTGCCTGACTCTCTGGGAGCCTCTCATGTCTTCATGGGGCTCCCATACATATGTAATTAAATTTGTTTCCCTTCTGTACTGTCTTATGTCAATTTAATTATAGATCAGTGAACAAACTAGAAAGAAAAGGGAAATGTTTTCTTCTGCTACAAATACAAGTGAAGATAAGTGAATACAAATGAATCAAATTAAATGAAGATTATTTTAATGTCCGGCTGCATAACAATGGAATGAAACAAACATAGGTATACAAGTTCTCTCTGACCAAACTGACAAGACAATTTTGTTCTATGAAGTAAAGATGAAGTGAAGTGAAGTCGCTCAGTCATGTCCGACTCTTTGCGACCCCATGGACTGTAGCCTACCAGGCTCCTCTGTCCATGGATTTTCCAGGCAATAGTACTGGAGCGGATTGCCATTTCCTTCTCCAGGGGATCTTCCTGACCCAGGGATCGAACCCAGGTCTCCAGCATTGTAGACAGACGCTTTACTGTCTGAGCCACCAGGGAAGTCCATGTTCTATGGAATATGCCATATTATAAGTGTGTGAGTGAGCAAACCCTGTTACACCACTAAAGTGAAAGTGAAAGTCACTCAATCATGTTCAACTCTGTGACCCCATGAACTGTACAGTCCATGGAATTTTCCAGGCCAGAATACTGGAGTGGGTAGCCTTTCCCCTCTCCACGGGATCTTCCCAACCCAGAGATCAAACTCAGGTCTGCAAAATAATTACAGGCAGATTCTTTACCAGCTGAGCCACAAGGAAGCCCAAGAATACTGGAGTGGGATAGGCTTTATGGATAGCTCAGTTACATCACTAAGGGAAGTATGAAATATTAAAACCTATTTAAGAAATATTTGACAATGTGTATTAAAACATTATCAAATGTACCTGCATTTGGACATGCAGTTGTGTTTTTATATGTCTATTCTAAGATAATTATAAATATGCCCAGTATTATACAAGGTACACATAACTGCATCATTTTATAGATTTAGGAAATAGCTTATATTTTCATCCTCAGAAAGGAAACTTAGTAAATTAAGGAATGGATATTTGAAGAATATTAAACAACATGGACATGTGTTCTTGATATACTAAATGAATAAGAAGTTATAAAGTACATGTCCCAGAATCATTACTTTATTAAAGAAAGCATGTAAATATGCCCCCAAATGACAGTAAGAATGGTTACCACTAGGTAACTAGATAAGTAGTGTGAATGATGTGTGTAGGATATGAGACAAGATTAAGGGGTGGACAGGGGGCAGAAAAACTAAAGGTGTGTAAGTCCTGATAAGGAGTTTGTTATTGTTGTTATTTTTCCCCTAATTTGAAAAGAAATGATTAATGGCTTTTAAGCAGAGAAAAGACAACATTTTTATGTTTTTTTTTTTTTTAAAGACCAATTCTGCCTGTTATTGATGGTTGATACAAAAAGTGCACGGTGGTGGTTTAGTAGATAAGTTGTGTCCAACTCTTGCAACCCCATGGACTGTAGCCCGCCAGGCTACTCTGTTCATGGATTCTCCAGCCAAGAATACTGGAGTGGGTTGCCATTTCCTTCTCCAGGGGATCTTCCCGACCCAGGGATCAAATGCAGGTGGCAGATTCTTTACAAACTGAGCTACAAGGGAAGCCCCCCAAAGTACATAGTAATAGATAAAAGACAACAACAAAACTACAATGGGAAAATGGCCAGTGAATGGGAAGAGGAATAAATACAAATCAATAAGAAACATGAAATAATATTCAGCCACACTAGTAATCAAAATCACAAGTTTAAATGATTTTTCACCATTAAAGTAGCACAATTGTAGAAATTTAATATGTATTAATGATATTGTAAGGTAGACAATGGCAAAATAATCATTCCTGAATAATCACTCTTGGCAAAGATGTACATACAGGATGCTGATCTACATAGTGTTTTCACTGTTTTATTTCTCCTTTGAAGAGGAATTACATGCAATTTTTGCACCATTCTGTTTTTCATGAAAATTCTACTAGTAACAGGTGTTATTTTGATAATATCTGTTTTGATATTTCGTAATGTAAATTTTATTATTTTATAATCACAAAAGTGGTTATTAAGGAAGTCCCAAATAAGTTCTTCATAACACATAGACGACATGATATAGAAGAAATAATGAAATTCAAAAAAGGTTTTGGAAATATGTAACACATACAGATTTAAATATTATATAGCATAAACCCAATTAAAACAATTATTTTCTCAAAGACCTATAGTGTTGGAAAGCTTTTACCTTAAACCACATTACAGCCCGAGAAAACGTGATAGGTCCAAGCCCAGAGATTTATTTTTATTTGCAAAACTGTTTGTTATTTTATAATTCCCAATTTTCTAGGGTCTATCCCACCCCAGAATAAAAGCCAGCATTTATGACTATTGTCACTACATAATCCTAACCGGGCAGAATCCAGGGGTTCACCATTCTCTTAGTAGCAGTATTAATTTGCTAATCCAGTAGGACTTCCAGATTTAAATGTCCTGCCCAGTAGGAAATCTGGAATAATCAGTTCAAATTTTCTGGGAGTCTTACGATGACTGTTGAACATCTCTGATCAAGCCCTTCAAAAGAGAGCTGCTTTCCTCTGACAACTGCTGCTTTATTACAAGATTGACTTTTTTATGTCAGGGATTCTATTAGAAAGGAGGTCAACTTGGGATCCTGAATCATCTCTACAAGAAACGTGGGTTCAGCTAGGGCTTAAATTCATTTATGGAAGTATTAAAACTCAACAATAACTCATTTGGAGCAATTGTTACCAACTTTGTACTTTTTAAAAGGAAAAAAGTCAGCCTTTAAATACAAAGAAATACAGTGTCCCTTTATTTGCTATTGCAGTTCTTATTCTAAGAAAGCTGAGTACATTTTAAAAGCACACACAGATAAATAGTTCTGTAGTCTGAAATTTCCAATTCAAAAGCAAAAGGAGAGTTTGCAAAACATGCTCTCATGCAAAGAACTGCCCATTTATCACCATTTGATGAAAATGTGTGTGTATGTGTGTTGCATATATATACACAGCAAAGTTGGAAAAGATGAGGCTTTGAAAACTAGTCCTAGAAAATAGATTTATCCATGCCAATTTGTGTATGTTTCTGTATATATTTTAAATACAATAAGGTTGATTACAAACAGGAGGTTCATTTTGTTGACTTTTTTTCAGAGAGGGTTTCTAACATTCATAGAAACAACTAAAGAACGAAGCCATAGACATCAACAATATTTCAATATATATCACACAGCAGAGTTAAAATCATCACACCAGCTCTTTTTACATCTCATTGCTACTGGTAATTTCTCCTAATTCTTCCATCATTAATTCCTGTAAGGGCTTTTCAGCACTTATCCTACAAAGCACAGTTTCCTCGTGTGGGTTTTTAACTGTTGATTCCTGTGCTGACAGATGAGATGTGTTGCTGACCACAGTGTTTTTAGCTCTCAGAGTGTAGACTTCCTTGGACTTTGCTCTTTTTTGGCAGAGCTGGAGGTGAAAAGCATCTTGGAAACCACGACGAAAATTTTCATTGAAGAAACCATAAATGATGGGGTTGACGCTGCTGTTGCAGAAGGCCAGCCAGTGTGCAAAAGGGTAGATGTAGATATTGATGACCTGCAGTTCATTTGCAGACAGGTCAACATAATCTGAGAGCATCATCAGGGTCCACAGGGGCAACCAGGAGAGAATGAAAAGCAGAGCCACGGTCAGGAGCATCTTAATGATCTTCTGCTTCTTCTTGGATACCACGTGCCACTGCTCCCGGTTCTGTTTGCCTGTGTGGGGCACTTTCCTCTTGAACAGTGAAATTCCAATCCTTCCATACATGATGACAATGAGGGACAGGGGAGCCAGGTAGATATTGGCAAACAGCACTGTGGTATAAATCCTCCTCATTTCCTGACTTGGCCAGTCTTCCCGGCACCAGTAGACTGGGCTGGTTTTATCCTGGGAGTTGAATCTCACTCGGTAATTTTTTTCTTCCTGTACATGTAACATTACTGCAGATGGGGACATGATGGCAATGGCCAGGACCCAGATAATCATAATGATGACAAATGCCGTCTTGATAGTGAGCTTTGGTTTAAAAGGGTAGATGACACACCGGAACCTGTAACGAAAGGCAAATATCAGTGAAGGACTGCTCATAACTTCTGGCTGAGTCATTAATTAAATTTCAGTAACTGCAGTCTTCATCCACGTTCTCCCTAAAACGTAGAAAGTTAGAATTAGGAGAGACGCATTTTCTGTAATTATTATATGAGATTAATTTCAACTCAAAATACGAATAAGTGGAGTATATCAGACACTATTAATAGCAAAAGTACTCAGGCTTCCCTGGTGGTCCAGCGATTAGGAATCCATCTGGCAGTGCAAGGGATGCTGATTTGATCCCTGGTCCAGGAGGATCTCACATGCTGCAGAATGGCTGAGTTGATGCATCACAACTACTGGAGCCAGCACTCTAGAGCCTGTGAACCACAATTACAAAGCCCATGTGCTGCAGCTACTGAAACCTGTGCACCTAGATCCTGTGCTCCGTAACAAGAGAAGCTGCTGCAACAAGAAGCCTGTGCATCACAACGGAGAGTAGCCCCACTCGCTGCAGTTAGAGAAAAGCCTATGCACAGCAACAAAGACCCAGCACAGCCAAAAAGTAAATTAAATAAATAAATACAATAAACCTTTAGAAAAAAAGCACGGATGTATGCATATGTATTTACAACTGATTCACTTTTCTGTATAGCAGAAATTAACACAACATTGTAAATCAACTCTACTCCAATAAAAATTTTAAAGATATAATAAAAATGTTAGTGTTAAGCAGCCCATATTGAACATTTAATATTCTGTTCTAAGGTCCTTTTCATTGGTTTGCATGGATTGTATCTTTAAGCCTTTTATGGGGAAAAGTCTTAGAAAGGGTAAAAATTCTTGCCCATAATCACACATGATTGTTGCACATGTGGTTTGGCTCCAGAGCCCATATTCTTATACTTTCCTTCATGCCCTTCTGTGGTCCCCTCACATATGATCTGTGTGCTTGGACATGCAATTTGCTTTGGCCAGTTAGTTGAACATTAGCAAGCATGGTATAAGTGGAAGCATGAGCGATTTCAGCTGTAAGACATAGAGTAGGAGAACCACACCCAGCCAATCTACAGAGTTGTGGGAAGTACTAAACACTGCTGTTTTGAGCCACCAAGTGTCTTGGTGGTTTTTTTCAGAGCTGTAAGACTCTGAGAGTTGCCAATTATGAGGTCTGTTTATACACCTTCCTGGTGTTCCATATCTTCTAAGGAGCATGAAAATTCAACATCAATATGAAGAGTAACACTGGTTCATTTTACTGCTGTTAATTTTTGTCATTGTGATTCTTAATGTTATTATTGATGTTCATTATGTTCATTATAAGATAACCATGTGCTCAGTCATTCAGTCATGTCTGACTCTTTGTGACCTCATGAACTGTAGCCTGCCAGGCTCCTCTTTCCATGGAATTTTCCAGGCAAGAATACTGGAGTGGGTTGCCATTTCCTTCTGCAGTATAAGATAACCATACAACTATGCAACTGCATAACATATTTTTCAAAGTATTATCATCTATTGAATTTTCTAGGATTTTTTTGATGACTCTATAAAACTGAAATGTTATGAAACTTACTGTTTTCCAGATCTGCAGGTAAGAAAACAGAGTTTTTAAATGGCTTAGAAGCAACCCAAACTAATTTAACTAATATCTTTATATAACGACTAGTTAGCTTGAGCTTTTACTACTCTGTTGTCTTTCTTTACAACTCCTTCAAAGCATATGTAAAGTCTTGTTTTTGTTGTTGCTCAGTTGCTAAGTTGTGTTCAGCTCTTTGCAACCCCATAGACTGCACCACGCCAGGCTTCTCTGTCCTCCACTATCTCCCAGAGTTTGCTCAAATTCATCTCCATTGAGTCGGTGAAGCTCTCCAACCATCTAATTCTCTGTCACCCACTTCTCCTCCTGCCCTCAATCTTTCCCAGCATCAGAGTGTTTTCCAATGAGTTGGTTCTTCACAGCAATTGTAGTTTCAGCTTCAGCATCACTCCTTCCAATGAATATTCACGGTTGATTTCCTTTAGGATTGACTGGTTTGATCTCTTTGCAGTCCAAGGAACTCTCAAGAGTCTTCTCCAGCAGCACAGTTCAAAAGCATCAATTCTTTGGCTCTCAGCCTTCTTCATGGTCCAACTCTCACATCCCTAGAGGACTACTGGAAAAACCATAGCTTGGACTATATGAGTTTTGTCCACAAAGTGATGTCTCTGCTTTGTAATACACTGTATAGGTTTGTCACAAGGCTTCCCTTGTAACTTCCAAGAAGCAAGCATCATTTCATTTCGTGGCTGTGGTCACCATCCACAGTGATTTTGGAATCCAAGAAAATAAAATCTGCCACTGTTTCTACTTTGTTCCCATCTATTTTCCATGAAGTGATAGGTCTTCTGTCTTAACCTCCAAGTGTTCATCTAGTCTTCTAATCAGTGAATTCTCCCATTTACTCACCCTTAAATTACGGATAACTTCATAGGTGCTGTTCTAGGTATTTTTGCTCCTTTTGTAAAACAATTATGGAAACTTCAAGTATTATTTTTTCATTTATTCATTCATCAAATAACGTATTATACCTTGTTATAGCAGGCCAAACTAGGACATGAATCATCTCTAATTATTTAATTTTAAAATATGAAAACTTTACTAGTTTTATTTTATTACTGAACTCTTAGTGTGTGTGTGTGTGTGTGTGTGTGTGTGTGTGTGTGGTTTCTCAGGTGGTGCAGTGGTAAAGAATGCTCCTGCAAATGCAGGAGGCATGGGTTTGATCCCTGGCTCAGGAAGATCCCCTGGAGTAGGAAATGGCAACCCACTCCAGTATTCTTGCCTAGAAAATTCCATGGACAGAGGAACTTGGCAGGCCACAGTCCATGTGGTCACAAAGAATCAGAAATGACTGAGTAACTGAGCATGCACATGCATACACCCTATCTCCCTCTCTCTCTCTCTCTATATATATATATATAAAGGGATACATACTGTGGATACAATTTATGTATATATAATGCACAAATATATATACATACACATATATACTATGCATATGTATATATATTATATACTACATATATATATATATAAAAAAGGATATATTATGAATACAATTTTAAACAGATATGCCCAAATGTAGTAGATGACACATTTTTCACTGGTTAGGTAGAATAGTTGCAGACATGCTCAATTTTCTGGATTCAGAGTTTGGGGTTGACCTACCTATCCACTGCTATTGCAACTAAAGTAAAGACAGAAGCCGCAACGGATATTCCCTGAACCAAGCCACTGATCTTGCACATTGTACTTCCAAAAGGCCATCCTGAAAGGGAAATGGAACAGTTAGTCTTCAGAGAGATCATACATGTATATTTTAATTTCACTGAAATTTTGAAGAGAAAGACATGAAATTAGATGCATGTAACTGTTTCTTAAAAGATCCAGGGAACAATCAACGTTTCCCATTATTTTCATTAATATATTCAGAGCTTTGTTTTTCAGTATATTAATAATGTCAAAGCTTATACAGTAGTTTCAACATTCTATATGCTCTAATAAATATTTTGCATCTATTAACATATCTAATCCCCACAACAAGCTTGGAAGCTTTATTATTCACCTCATTTACATCTTTTTGATGTGTTAAAAACACATATATGTACTTTATATGTTTGAAGGTATTGGCAAGAAACTTAACTCTCCTGGAAGAAAATCTGAGAAAACATTATTGATAGCTATACTCAAAACATTAAACAAATCAAAAGATTATGCCCTTATTAAATCCAGGAAAACAAAAACATTTTATAAGAGAAAAGGTTGCTATCATAGTACTCTACATGGTTCAGCAGGAGTAAGGTACATATAATAATAGTAATGCATACCCTAAATATTGATTTAACAAAAAACAATGATGTGCTCATATTGAGAGAATGAGGGAGGTGAAAAATGAATGTATATTTGTGGCTCTGTATAAATGTGTCTGTTGGTATTTATACCAAATTTCAACCAGTCATGTTGTTTTTCCAATTTCACATTCAGACAGTTTCTATGGATTTACATTCTTTTGCGCTAGTGCTGTCAGTTCAGTGGAGTTTGGTGAGGGAAACTATCTCTTGGGGTAGAAGAGGATAATGAGAACTAAATTGCATCTTCTGCAGTTGGATAATATACTAGAATAAAAACATGTTATTCAGAAATATTATAGTAATTACCAAAAATAAATGCAAAAATGCTGAATGTGGCTGCCTCCTGGGAATAGGAATCAGGGGTAGGGAAGGATACTGTATATGAAAAAACTTAACTAGTAATTTAATTATAGATATTTATGGGAGACATATTGAGATCATTTCTTAAGTTTATTGAGACAACAATTTTTATCAACTCTTTTTGTCTAGCACATCTTAAAAATGTACATCATTTTTTTTAATGTACATCATTAATAAATATTGCTTTTAAATGACAAGCATCATGGAAACACAGAATTTATGTAGTATATTATGATAGAATAGCCACTCAAACATTCCCTGACTCCCACTTCAGAGAAAGGAAAGAAACAGAAATAAATTCTTAAATCTCCATTTTTCAGTAAACCTATGTTGAATGCCATAATGGAAAAGAACTGTGATACGACTTTTGTTATTATTGTTTAGTCACTCAGTCGTGTCTGACTACACAGCAGTAACAACAAACCACACCACAGTTCTTTCCCTTTTGTGGCATTCAACATCAGTTTACTTTCTGGGCAAGATTACTGGAGTGGGTTGCCATTTTCTCCTTCAGGGAATCTTTCCGACCCAGGGATTGAACCCACATCTCTGCATCTCCTGCATTGCAGGCAAATTCTTTACTCCTGAGCCACCACAGTAGCCCCATGATATGGCTTGTTTGATCTAAATACTTTTTATATTTTCTTATACAGATTTGGAATATGAGTATCTTGAGTGCTATTCATTAGTTTATACAACAAATATTTATTAATCAGGTACTATGTACCAAAACTCTACCAGGAGCCGTAGATACACCATTCCTATACTTCTGGGGTGTATAATGTGATGTTTTGTGCTTGGTCGCTCAGTTGTGTCCAACTGTTTGTGACCCCATGGACTGCAGCCTGCCAGGCTCTTCTGTCCATGGGGATTTTCCAGACAAGAAAACTAGAGTGGGTTGCCATGTCATCCTCCAGGGGAATCTTCCCAACCCAGGGATTGATTACAGGTGGATTCTTTACCAGCTGAGCCACAAGGGAGGGACATAAAGTTGTGTTAGGAAGTGGTAATACGGACCCGGAAGTCCTCTAGGGTAGCACCCGAACCATTGTTTATGCTGCACATGTAAATTACTACTCCATGAATGAAACTACCACTTTGTGACATATCATTGGTCCTGCTGCTTGCCTTCCATCAAAAACTGTTGGAAATCTCCTAACCACCAGGGAAGCCCAGCTAACCCCAAGAGGGTTTAAATATTTATTTACATTATATCAAAGACCTGGTATTAATGGAAACCACACTTAGCAGTTCTTTGAGCTTTATGATCCATAATAGTCTCAATAACATTCCTACCATACTATATGTGCTCAGAGCTGTCAAAGAAATTCAAAGTCTTCAGTAAGAAGTGTCATTATTCACAGATGACTGTCAGTGAACTCTATAAAAATCAGCCTCCACATCTCATCTCTGTCACTTGCTTTACTTTTCCCCATATTTTTTTTATTCTCTGACTGTTTATATAGCTTTTTGTTTGTTGTTTTTTTATCCTCCTTTATAATGTAGGCCTCATGAGGACAGCTACTTGGAGAAGTTCTTGGAACTCCATAAATATTTGAAATGAATGGATGACCGTACCATAGCTGCAGGGATATGGGACAAATATTTTTTTATATTATCTTTGAGCTGTACACAAATCAACATAAGTGAAGTCACTCAGTCGTTTCCAGCTGTTTGTGACCCCATAGACTGTAGCCCACCAGGCTCCTCCATCCATGGGATTTTCCAGGCAAGAATACTGGAGTGGATCAACATACCTGCTATAATATTGTCCAGCAGTGTGATAGGCATACAGAATATACCAACTAGTAGATCACTTATGGCCAGGTTCAAGATGAAGAGATTAGTGACTGTGTGCATATGTTTGTTCCTCATTACAATGAAGCAAACCACTGTATTTCCCACCATGCATAGGAAGAAGATCAAAAAGTAGGAAATAATGAAAATCGCTGCCACTTGAGGCTGGTGAAGATAGTAGTTCACATAGGTGATATTGATATCTGAGTACAGATCATGTGTTGTGGCATTATTCCAAATGTAATGCCAGTTTTCTGTAGAGTTTGAATCCCATTCATCACTCATGATGGACCTGAACAAAGAGGCAGAAAAGAAAAACATGATTAAAAATCAAGAGAATATAAGCCTAAGAGAGCTTTAGAAAGATGCTTTTAAAATTCCATGGAATTTTGATGGATTTTCTCTAAGGACCCCTGGGCTTCTCTGATGGCTCAGTGGTAAAGAATCCACCTACCAATACAGAAGATGCAGGAGATGTGGGTTTGATCCTTGGGTCAAGAAGATCTTCTGGAGAAGGAAACAGCAACCCACTCTAGTATTCTAGACTGGTGGGCGGCAGTCCATGGGGTTGCAAGGAATCAGACACAACTGAGCAAATACACACACACACACACACACACACACACACACACAGTGACCTATAAGTTTTGCTTAAAAGGGCTTCCGTGGTGGTTCAGATGGTAAAGAATCTGCCTGCAATGCTGGAAACCCAGGTTTGATCTCTGGGTCAGGAAGATCCCCTGCAGAAAGGGAATGGTTACACACTCCAATAATAGAAATGAGTTATAAATCAGACATTCAAATTATTAGGATTCTAATCAAGAGCATTTGAAAATTCCACTTTGTGCTACAAGTAAAAATTATTATTATGTCATTTTCCTTGATATATTCTATATTATTCATTTATTTACCATACTTTCTATCCACTTGCAAAATTTCAAGGGAAATCCTGCAAAACTCCTCTTTCTTTTGCCTTCAAATATCATAACCTGTCAAAATTTACTTGTTCTAACTAACATGCCTTGAGCTTTCCTGATATTTGAATGAGATGAAATGTATACATCTCAAAAGTTGCATTGAAAAGAGCTTACTGTATTTTCCTTATTCTGCTTTGACTCAATTAATTGGATATTCTTTTTATATAGTTCTGTATGTAGACATAGCCACAAAACTGAATTTCTTAAAATAGGCCTGGGTTACTTATCTTGGTTTCACATAGCATAATTCAATTCACATAGTATTTATGCAATAAATATTTATTTAAAATCTATATATCTTAAGAAAGACAAAAATCAATGGGTGTCAGAGGTCCCTGGTAACACTCCCAAGTTTGGTGGTTTATTAGAAAGACTCACAGGACTCAGCATACTGTGTGTGTGTGCTAAGTCACTCAGTGGTGTCTGACTTTTTGCGACTCTATAGACTGTAGCCTGCCAGGCTCCCTCTGTCCATGGGATTTTCCAGGCAAGAATACTGGAGTGAGGCTGCCATTTCCTATACCAGGGGATCTTCCAAACCCAGGGATCGAACCTGCATTTCCTGCATTGCAGGTGGATTCTTTACCACTGAGCCACCTGGGAAGACCAGCGTATAGTGTATTCACAGCTAGTTTTAGTATAGCAAAGTGATCCCAAGCAAAATCAGCTTTACACATGGAGTAAAATCTGCAGGAAACCAGGCACAGGGTTCCAAGAGTCCTAGCCCAGTGGAGTCTCACAGGTCATGCTTAATTCTTTCAGTGACAAGTTTCACAACAAGTGTTAAATGTTGTCTAGGAGGAAGGCTTGTTACTCCATTCCAAGGTTTTTAGAGAGAGATCAGATGGGCAACTTCTTTTTAGTATGTGTCTAAATTCTAGGCTCCCAGATGGAAATTCAATGTGCAGCATGAACTTTGTGATTGTATAAACAAACTAGGCACTGTGAGCCACTCTGCCATTTAAGGAAAGCTTGTATCAAGATAGGGAGCTGTTTAGAATTTATTTAAATTCCCAGACTCTAATCCAGCTTGCAAACTGGGCCCTTCTAAAGATAGCACACTCGGGCCTACTTGTTAACTCTTTTCTGCATGCCTTGTAAATTGGATAGAATGTTATATGTGTCCTTAAATGAAAATCAACTTGATAGTGGACATGTACTATGGAGCTCCCATATTTGTGTTTTTAGTAGTTGAATTGTTGAGGGTAAATCCAAATGTCTTTACAGGTAGATAATCAGACCCTAGTTTGCAGAGACTGAACCATTTAATGACCTCATTATCATTTAGCATTTTTTAGTCTTTTACCAAGTACACATTTACATCATATTAGGGGAGCATGTCTATTTTTGTCAGTGCTATATAAGATTAATATATGTGTTACTTACTTCTGATACTTGACTTTGGATAGTTTTTGTATTTTAGGTACAGGGAAGGGTAAACAAGTTTTTTACTAATAAAAAATAACTCAGTGAGGATCATTTTTCTCCAACAGCTCCCATTATTTTGCCATTTAATTTCTTCCCTTTCCTCAAATTTTTAAAATTCGTCTTTGCTTTTCTGTACTTCATATTCCTAAAGTTAGATAAAAACTGGAAGTGAAAAGCAAAGTGAGCATGGGATCGGGTGAGGGCTTGGAGAAGAGAAAAAGAAAGGAATTTGAGTAGAACCAACTGTAGGCTGCTATACAAATTCAAGCTGAGAAAGTCTTTGGGGTCCAGAGATGCACTGAGAAAACCTACCAGCTTGACAAAAATCATTTTAAAGTTTCCAAAAGAAAAGCTTTCACGCAAATATTTAAAGATATTTGTACCTAAGGCAAGGAAGCACTTTAAATACAAATGAGAAAGACATGAGAAAAATGTAGGAAGGTAAGAGTTACTAATAAAAAACATTTTTCTGTGGATTCAGTTAGAGCTGGCAAACATATGGGTAGAATATATCATAAGATATAATGCTTTATATTTACACATTCTTTTTTCTTATAACCAGGCTGAAAGCAACCACGTGTGTCCGAAGCAGATATGCATCCATGATGTATCTGTTGAGATTAGAGGGTTAGGAGGATTAATACAGAATCTTCCAGTGTATTATATTACACTCCATGTCAGTCTTTCAAGACAGAAGAGTCTCTTTTCCTCTTATTCCAATCGATTTTTTTTCTTTTAATTTGGATAGCTCGGGTCTTAGTTGTGGCATGAAGGATATTTAGTTGCTGCTCATGGACTCTCTAGTTGTGATGTGTGGATTTAGTTGTTCTAAAGCTTGTGGGATCTTAGTTCCCAACCAACCAGGGATCAAACCCACATCCCCAGCATTGCAAGGCATATTCTCAACCAGGAAAGTCACCCAGTAGATTTTTTATAAACTAAAATCATATTTTGTTTTGGGTGCCAATATGGATTTCACTAATCCTATTATTGGTTTGCTAACTGCAAAATAGCACGCAAAATGCAATGCAAAGAGTAAAAGAGTCCATCATTTTAAGTGTTATTTTCTAACATTCAATTATAAAATTTTTGTACATGAGGTCAGAGCTTTGACCATTAGATTAACCTATAATAATGTGACTTTGGGAACAACATCATCACTCATAGAATTACTATAGTGAAGTGGAGAAAAGTCAGATCCTGATTTATCTCAATGTAATACATCAGGGGCAACTGCTCTTTGCTATTCATGTATCAGGCATCTTTCTTACTGGGCACTTAAAAGTTCCATACCGTTGATTAAAAAGCTTTAAATAAAATGTACCCCTGGTTGAACACCTTTAAAACTAAAATTATTTAAAGTATACTCTGTGAACCATATTTGTTTCTAGATGAAATAATATAAGGAGTAAGAAACTTGAGTACATCAGTTTGAGGAAGGCAAATTTACACACACTGATGATTCAGTAGTTTCAAAATGCTTCACTGAAATGTGTAATGTCTTTTTAATAACAGAAAGTCTAAATGTTACAAGTTAGAACATACATGCTAAATAGATAAATTGTAAACATAAGCTATTTTACCAAAAATTAGTCTTATATTCTCTATTTCTACATGGGAAAATACCTGATGAATACAAAACTTGGTTGTGAGCTTTCTTTTTCATTCATTCATCTTCAATTCTGGAGAGAAAAAATAGGAATAATAGGATAAACTTCATGAGTTCCATTTACAATCCTGTTATGACAATTTACTCATTTTTTAAAATATAAATTTATTTATTTTAATTGGAGCTAATTAATTTAAAAAATTGTATTTATTCAGATTCATCTATAGGAAGAGTATCTAGGTCTTCAGGAAGAGAAGTCAGGAGAAGAAATGATTTAAAATTTTTTCCTTCTTGGAATTGTACTTGCCAAAACACTGCCATTAGATAGATAGATTACTCTGGAAGATGGAATGGTTGGATAATATCATTTTTTTTTTTTTTGCTTATTTATATTTCTCAACTTTTTTCTTATTTCCAGATTTTTTTATAGTCTGGGAAAAATGCTTCCATATTATTATCTGAATTCATTTGTATAGAATAAACCACTTGACATAGCTTAAGTTCCTCTTATAAGTTCACAATAGTAATAAGTTATATGTTGTTGTTTAGTTGCTCACTCATGTTTGACTCTTTTGTGGCCCCATGGATTGTAGCATGCCAGGCTCCTCTGTCCATGGTTCTCTCTAGGCAAGAATACTTGGATGCTTTGCCATTTCCTATGCCAGGAGATCTTCCTGACACAGGGATCAAACCCAAGTCTCCTGTAAGTCTCCTGCCTTTCTGGCTATAAATGGTGTTACTTTACCCAAAATAGTTGTATCCCCCAAATTTCAATTAGGAAAGAATCCATAGAGACTCTAATTTATTAGGTTTAAATATACTATAATACAGTGTTTACACATACTATAGAAAGAATTATCCATCTGAAAGAAGAGTCCATATTCTTTATTCTTATATCAAAGACTCATTAAATAGACCAAGTTGGCAAATGTCAGCAAGCATTGTTTACTTAGACTGTGAGACACACCAAAGCTGACCATGGCAAGCCCTCTCCATTTTTGTCATCCTTCTCTCTTTGGACTTTCCCCTATTGCCTCTATTATTACGCTTGTTATTATTAATTTTACTGTATTCTTCATGTTTTCCTTTTTATTTATGTGTATTTGTACAAGGACTTAAGGACAGGAAGGTGGTGGTATTTACTTCTATCTATTTTGGATTATCTAAGGTCTAATGAAGTCCCTCAGAAGAAATGGAGTGGCCATCATGGTCAACAAGAGAGTTCAAAATGCAGTACTTGGATGCAATCTCAAAAACGACAGAATGATCTCTGTTGATTTCCAAGGCAAACCATTCAATATCACAGTCATCCAAGTCTATGCCCCAACTAGTAACGCTGAAGAAACTGAAGCTGAACGGTTCTGTGAAGACCTACAAGACCTTTTAGAACTACACTCAAAAGGATGTCCTTTTCATTATAGGGGACTGGAATGCAAAAGTAGGAAGTCAAGAAACACCTGGAGTAACAGGCAAATTTGGCCTTTGAATACCGAATGAAGCAGGGCAAAGTCTAATAGAGTTTTGCCAAGAAAATGCACTGGTCATAACAAACACCCTCTTCCAACAACACAGGAGAAGACTCTACACGTGGACATCATCAGATGGTCAACACCAAAATCAGATTGATTATATTCTTTGCAGCCAAAGACGGAGAAGCTCCATACAGTCAACAAAAACAAGACTGGGAGCTGACTGTGGCTCAGATGATGAACTCCTTATTGCCAAATTCAGACTTAAATTGAAGAAAGTAGGGAAAACCACTAGACCACTCAGGTATGACCTAAATCAAATCCCTTATGATTATACAGTGAAAGTGAGAAATAGATTTAAGGGCCTAGATCTGATAGATAGAGTGCCTGATGAACTATATGGAATGAGGTTCATGACATTGCACAAGAGACAGGGATCAAGACTATCCCCATGGAAAAGAAATGCAGAAAAGCAAAATGGCTGTCTGGGGATGCCTTACAAATAGCTGTGAAAAGAAGAGAAGTGAAAAGCAAAGGAGAAAAGGAAAGATATAAGCATCTGAATGCAGAGTTCCAAAGAATAGCAAGAAGAGATAAGAAAGCCTTCTTCAGCGATCAATGCAAAGAAATAGAGGAAAACAACAGAATGGGAAACACTAGAGATCTCTTCAAGAAAATCAGAGATACCAAGGGAACATTTTATGCAAAGATGGGCTCGATAAAGGACAAAAATGGTATGGACCTAACAGAAGCAGAAGATATTAAGAAGAGGTGGCAAGAATACCCAGAAGAACTGTACAAAAAAGATCTTCATGACCCAGATAATCACAATGGTGTGATCACTCACCTAGAGCCAGATATCCAGGAATGTGAAGTCAAGTGGGCCTTAGAAACCATCACTACAAACAAAGCTAGTGGAGGTGATGGAATTCCAGTTGAGCTATTTCAAATCCTGAAAGATGATGCTGTGAAAGTGCTGCACTCAATATACCAGCAAATTTGGAAAACTCAGCAGTGGCCACAGGACTGGAAATGGTCAGTTTTCATTCCAGTCCCAAAGAAAGGCAATGCCAAAGAATGCTCAAACTACTGCACAATTGTACTCATCTCATACGCTAGTAAAGTAATGCTCAAAATTCTCCAAGCCAGGCTTCAGCAATATGTGAACCATGAACTTCCTGATGTTCAAGCTGGTTTTAGAAAAGGCAGAGGAACCAGAGGCCAAATTGCCAACATCCACTGGATCATTGAAAAGGCAAGAGAGTTCCAGAAAAACATCTATTTCTGCTTTATTGACTATGCCAAAGCCTTTGACTGTGTGGATCACAATAAACTGTGGAAAATTCTGAAAGAGATGGGAATACCAGACCACCCGACCTACCTCTTGAGAAATTTGTATGCAGGTCAGGAAGCAACAGGTAGAACTGGACATGGAACAACAGACTGGTTCCAAATAGGAAAAGGAGTATGTCAAGGCTGTATATTGTCACCCTGTTTATTTAACTTCTATGCAGAGTACATCATGAGAAATGCTGGACTGGAAGAGGCACAAGCTGGAATAAAGATTGCCAGGAGAAATATCAATAACCTTAGATATGCAGATGACACCACCCTTATGGCAGAAAGTGAAGAGGAACTAAAAAGCTTCTTGATGAAAGTGAAAGTGGTAAAAAGTTGGCTTAAAGCTCAACATTCAGAAAACAAAGGTCATGGAATCCGGTCCCACCACTTCATGGGAAATAGATGGGGAAACTGTGGAAACAGTATCAGACTTTATTTTTCTGGGCTCCAAAATCACTGCAGATGGTGACTTCAGCCATGAAATTAAAAGATGCTTACTCCTTGGAAGGAAAGTTACGACCAACCCAGATAGCATATTCAAAAGCAGAGACATTACTTGTCCAACAAAAGTCCATCTAGTCAAGGCTATAGTTTTTCCAGTGGTCATGTATGGATGTGAGATTTGGACTGTGAAGAAAGCTGAGTGCCAAAGAATTGATGCTTCTGAACTGTGGTGTTGGAGAAGACTCTTGAGTGTCCCTTGGATTGCAAGGAGATCCAACCAGTCCATTCTGAAGGAGATCAGCCCTGGGATTTCTTTGGAAGGAATGATGCTAAAGCTGAAACTCCAGTACTTTGGCCACTTCATGTGAAGTGGTGACTCATTGGAAAAGACTCTAATGCTGGGAGAGATTGGGGGCAGGAGGAGAAGGGGACGAGAGAGGATGAGATGGCTGGATGGCATTACTGATTTGATGGACGCGAGTCTGAGTGAACTCCGGGAGTTGGTGATGGACAGGGAGGCCTGGTGTGCTGCGATTCATGGGGTCACAAAGAGTCGGAAATGACTGAGTGACTGAACTGAACTGAACTGAAGGTCTAATTATTTTTATTAAAAGGTATTGTAGTTATTAAGCAACTAATTTAATAATTATGAACTGACTAAATTGAATGCAAGCAGTTATGACAACTTAAATTGGTAAAATCATTTAGTTGAGACAGAAAACAGCAGTAACAGAAGTGCTGAAAAGGCACATGCTTAAACTGGGGGTGAAAAACTACAAGAGACAGAATGATATGACCTAATATTTTAATTTTCAAAACAATTTCAAATATATCACCAGAGGGCAGTAGTATCATGTAAGTACAAAATGTCCTTCCTTTTTCCACCCCCATTTAACAACTAAAATTTGGTATTCATTTATGAACGAAAGTGCCACTGTGGGAGTTGTGGGGTCCAGTGCCGAATGCCAAAGGACTCAGGAGGAGTCTCTCCCACCTGGGCATTGCTTAATAGGCAGACAAACTTCACATGGGCTTTGGAACCAGTACGAGCCCATGAACTGGTTCCAGCTGTCTTCTGCCACAGCTGGGAAAACTTGCAGGATGCTGAAAAGGGAAGACATCCACAGAAGAGAGAGCCTCTGTAGAAGTTCCGGTTGAAGAGAGATTCCAGCGCTCCCTTGGATCAAAAAAAAGTTCGGACGCCTCAGAGAGTGTAAGAGGAACTTTACTAACACCATTCTCATACCTGGTGCTGATTAATAGCTGGTGTTGGGAGAAAACCCTTAGACTTCTTTCCTCTGAATAAAGAAGGTTGCATGTGTGCTAAGTAGCTTCACTCATGTCCAACTCTTTGTGACTCCATGGACCATAACCCGCCAGGCTCCTCTGTCCATGGAATTCTGCAGCCAGGAATACTGGACTGGGTTGCCATTTCCTCCTCCAGGGGATCTTTCAAACCCAGGGATTGAACCTGTGCCTCTTATGTCTCCTACATTGGCAGGCATGCTCTTTACCAGCTGAACCACCAGGGAAGAAGTTTCAAATAGCTATGCACAATTGAAGATATCAGTAATTGAGATGGAAAAAGCATATCAAAAGATGTTGAAAGAGTTATGTTCACTGTGAACATGGCTTATTTCTACTCCTTGTCGGGTATTTCAAATATTGGTGACCGTCAAGGTATGAGAGACACTATTCTTTGTTTAAAATATTAAAGGGTGTGGTGATATAATAAAAATTTCAGAAACTTGTAGCAAAGAAATTTTAACTGCGGTTAGAGAGTGAACTGATTGGAGGTGTTGAAGCAGCTGGTTGGTAGCCCACTTTTCCCCCAAACATCATGAGAAAGCCTTCAGAGAAGAAAAGAAAGCTGATGATTCAGACTATTCAGACTATTATGTGAACATAATAACTAGATCTCCAGGTAAAGTAATGTTATTATCTAAGATTATGGCCTTATCTATTTAAAGGTTTTAATAGGATATTCCTAAGACTTGCTTAGAATAAATAAACCTAGAGTCTATGGATTGAGGAGGTATGACTCCTTAGAAAATGTTATGTAAGCTGAGATATAAAATGAAGATATATCATGGATTGAACACTCGCTCTGCTGGATAGGTGATACTACAAAACCTAACTTAGAGACCTCACCTATTACTCTGGGCTAGAGAGTGAGCATCTAATCCCAGAAGAGGGTTCCTAAGGAGTCACCTTCAGTATTCCAGACCTTCTTCGATTAAGCCTCTTAATTGCCTTGAAATTATTAGTAAGTCATGAAATTGAGTAAGATTTCAAAGAAAGTGATTCAGGTTTTAGCTATAAAATACAATATGCACAGAGAATTGAATAACTTTTCCTATCTTTATATCCAGAAATGCACAGACTAATATTTCAGTCTATCTTCTACTGGTGTTTTTACTTTATATTTTCCATTAATGTCCTGTGAATAATTGTAATATTATTTTCAAGGAAGTTATGGCTTCTACTGGAGTGAGAAATGTTTCACTTAGAAAAATACTTAGAAGGGTTCTCTTCGTATAAGAAAGTGACTAACGTCATACAACGTTACCCTCTCGGGCATAATGAGTTTGAGTAGAATAACCAAAGATATAGTTAAATACTTTATTATACTTACATTTTTAAATCATCTTAAGAACTTTATTACCTTTGAGTATTTTAATATCACCTCTGTGCTGGAAACTGTGGTAATTGCTTTATGTATGTCATTTAATCACAGTATGAAGTAGATACTAACTGTATCTCAATTTAATATATAAAGAAAGTAAGAGAGAAAAATGTTACGTGACCTGACGCAGGCTCCACAGCTAATAACTGGAAAAGTTGGGAAAGAGAGAAAGGGTATCCTAAGAGTGGAGGGTCAGCAACACAGCTGAGGGAGTGGACAACTTGAAAGTTGGAAACTGGCCAGAATCAAGTTCAATGAGATGGATATGGCTGAGAAAGTTCTAGACTCTATTATGAAAGTGAAAGTGTTAGTTGCTCAGTCATGTCCAACTCTTTTCGATCCCATGGATTGCAGCCTGCCAGGCTCCTCTGTGGAATTCTCCAGGCAAGAATACTGGAGTGGGTTGCCATTCCCTTCTCCAGAGGATCTTCCCAACCCAGGGGTGGAACCCAGGTCTCACAACTTGCAAGCAGATTCTTTACCGTCTGAGCCACCAGGGAAGTCATAAGATCTATCATGCCTAATATTTGATTTTAAACTCACTCTTATACTACTCCATGCCCAGATTCCCAAATTGTCAGCAAATCTGTTAGATATAACTGCCATTGTGAGAGGTATTTTTCAATTATCAAGGGAAATGTTCTAATATTTGGGCTAGTGTAGGGCAGAGAAAAAAGAGCAGCTCTAAAGGAAAAGATTGGAACAGAATTCTTCATATTTATCCAGAGAATTCCTGGAGACACTGTGGTAGGGAAGACATGTGGATACTGGATTCTCCACAGCACATGGGAGGGAGACAATTTTATTTGAATGTAACAGCTACACTGAACAAGCATGATTTGTGAGATGCAATGTAAAAACAGTTATATCTGTATACTACTGACCCTTTAATTTTATTATTTAAGGCTAATTTCCCCATTGTCCCTGGGTAAAATTTGGAAGAAGTCTTAATATTTTCTAATCATTTTCTGATGATAAAAAGCAGCATAGTTATTAACATAGCCATACAAGTATAATAAACTAAATCTCCACTAAGGATGCCTCTTGTCTTGTCTCTTTGCTGACTTGCTCTAACATATCTCCACTTTCATCTCATTAATCTCAGTTTCCATCCTTGCCAGAGTTGTAGGTGGAGAGGTTAGGGAGATGGAAAGGACCAAGAAAAGTCTCGATTTTCTTTCTAGGGTTGCCACTGGGGTGTTCTTTGGATTTGACAGAGCTTGGAAGCTGACCCTTACTTTTGTGGTCAAAAATAACAGACTTATCTTCAAGAGGAGCCTAGGACTGATGGGGAATACCAAGAGTTTTGCTCTTATGGTCACTTCTCTACTTCCTGTGTAGGAATGTTTTACCATCTACAGAAATGGAGAGAATTAAATACAGCTGAAGGCTTAGGTGGCTGAAGCACAGATCCATCTGGACAGAAATGAGACTTGGCTAGTTACTCTGTCATAGTTTCTACGATTCTAAGACCTCTTTATCCCCAGGGAGCCACAATTAAACTGATCATTAAATATTTCTACCAACAAGGCCAGTCCTCTAAAACATTATCACCTTTGAGATCACTGCTATTTTTCTAAGAAAGGTTGCTATTTAGAGTCGCTTGCAATTGCATCTATTTCAATTTCTTATGGTAAATAAGATGTATTTTTAATAACTTCTGATAAGATTTATTTGGAAAATGTATTTCTTTCTGATGAAGACAAATCAACACAGATTACTAATTTGTAATTATTTTCTAAGACTGTAACTGAAAGTGGGGTCTGGCTGCTCACTCCTCAAAAGCCAATAAAGAGACAAGATTAGTGGAAAGGAAGTGAAGTTGCTCAGTTGTGTCCGACTCTTTGTGACTCCATGGACTGTAGCCTACCAGGCTCCTCTGTCCGTGGGATTCTCCAGGCAAGAATACTGGAGTGGGTTACCATTTCCTTCTCCAGGAGATATTCCCAACCCAGAGATCAAACCTGGGTCTCCCACATTGCAGGCAGATGCTTTACCATCTGAGCTTTGGATGCCAACAACAAGGGTGGTGTGAGGGGAGAGGGCAGATGCCTGTCCAAAGGCCAATTCCCCACAACTCTGACAATCAGAGGTCAAGAGCTTTTATAGCCAGAGGGAGGGATCTACATGGAGAAAGAGCACAGTGAGTTCTGACAGTCATCTTGAAATTGGTTATGGGGTGGTCTGACCTGCACCATCTTGATTCCTTTGTGTGTGTGTGTGTGTTAGTTGCTCAGTCGTGTCTGACTCTTTGCAACCCCACGGACTGTAGCCTACCAGGCTTCTCTGTCCATGGAATTCTCCAGGCAAGAATACTGGAGTGGATTGCCATTCCCTTCTCCAGAGGAACTTCCCAACCCAGGAATCGAACCCTGGTCTCCTGCATGGCAGGCAGATTCTTTACCATTTGAGCCAAAGTTAATCTTCACTTCCAGAGTTGGTTTGTTCCTATTTCCTTGGGGCCAATTCTTGGAATTAACTTCTTCCACCCGGTGAAGGTTTCAGTATCTATAAGACAGCTCACAGATAAAGGCTCAGAATAGTATCTATAGCCCTTGAAAAGGAACTAAAGGTCTTTCATTTTTCTTACTGACTCAGTTATTATAGTTTTGTCCTATTATTCTTTGCTTCTACATTTTCTCGCTTCTTTGATTAAACTTACTCTTTGGCTAAAGTTTTTCTATAGACTAAAGACAGGCTGAGGACATGGTGGAGAAGGACCGTAGGGTTCTGCTCTGTTTCGTTAGTACAGTTTAGAAATGACATGGCACTATATCTTACTGTCTCTTTGTATTCCCTTAAAGTCAAAACTTCATAGGTTTTCTCTTTCACTATAAACTATTCTTAGATTTTAGATTAGTAATTGAGGGACCCAATGAAATAATCTTTTTAATCTTCAAGAATAATCAAGAAGGAACCCTAGACAGTTCTTATGAATCACATTATAGAATTGACTCTCAAAACAAGGCAATTCTCTTAACAAATCCTTTGTGTTTACATTTTCTAAGTTGGTCTCAGCCTATAATTTCTCTTCATTCATCCATCCTGTAAATTCTTTCTCATCCTGTATATTAAGTTGTAATTATCGCAGTATAGGTAGTAATTTCCTAAAATAGTGTATTTTGGGGTTTCCCACTCTTTAGCATTCTTCAAAGGCTTCTCATTCCTACCAGTTGAACTCTAAACTCACTAATCTGTCATTTAATTTCTTTCACAAACTATACCCAATGGATCTCATGAGCCTTATCTTCAATTCTTAGTACTCAGGTTATTCCACTAAGGGACTCATGGTTAAGGAGAATGGACCTATACCCATGAAATTTGGGGAAGTAGCTGAACTTAGAATGACTTATACATTTTCACCTCATAATAAATCTGAATTTTTCAGAATAAAAAATATTTTCTTTTTTTTCCTTTTTTAAAATTTTATTTTTTAACTTTACAATATTATATTGGTTTTATTAATTTCTCCTGTTAAAATATAATATTTCTGAAAAGTATGGCACATACCTTGTGGCTTTGTGAACCTCCTGACTAACAACCTTACTCATGAGCATATCAGTTGGATAATATATGTGCCACTCTCCTCAAGAGGGGCATTCCACATATATATTTTAAATTTTAATCTTTAAATTTAAATCTGTTTAAATTTAATCTTTCTTATGTACCTATGTCCAGTTCCTCTAATTTTAATGTTATTGCCTCAAGGGAGAAAATATATTGTAAATATCTGTCTCTTTTGAGGACCTACTCTATTTCCTTTAGTTCTTTTTACAAATTTGGTATTCAATACAAATATACTTATTTTGACCTTGTTTTTGGAATCTTAGATTGCATGGAACTAAGCATATCTTTATTAAGAATTACTAGTAGGTAAACAATAGTGAATGAATAAATTAATGACTTCAAAAAAAGAATTAATGTACAGAAGTCAGTGAATTTAATGGTATATGAATTATCCCAATAAATTTGTTAAAATGAAGTAATGTACAGGACAAAGACAGATTTTTATGACCAACTATTTGTTTTATTTTTCTTAATGGAACTTCATTACTTAATGTGTAAATGAGTGGAAATAGCACAGATATTTCTTCTTCCTCTATAGAAAATTAGCTCTTGAAAACTGTTTTCAAGTAATTATATTTTAGCAACTGGAAACTGTCATTGACAAGAAAATAGAATCATTTATCTCAATATGAAGCTATGAAAAGACCCTGAGTTCTCTCTAGCTGGTTGAAAATGATAACAGCCTGAAAGTAAACCATCTTCTTGGCAGTAGTTATCTAACAAACACTTAAGAAATTTCTGAAATCTTCATCACTTTCAATTCGCTGCTCCTTATGTGTTCAATTATAGCATAACTACCTTTTTGTTCAGATGGCATTTTATTACACTCTGCATGCAAATTCAAGAAATTATATTAACAGGAAACCTCCTTCCCCAAATTCAATCTCCTGCTAATGATACACAAAGAAAAAAACAAGCAAAACTTCCTGTCCTATCTGAACTTAAAGATGACTCAAACAAATTGGTAAAAATTATAAGAATACTATTATTATTGTTATTATAACATTATTATTATCATTGTTATTATTCCTATTATAGAGACCAGAATATTCTACTAACAGTTAAAAATTTATTGAGTCACATGTTAGTTGCTTTACATTTATTATTTCACTTAATAATCCCAGCAACTCTGAAATTCATGTATGATTATCCCTATTTTATAAATGAGAAGACTGAAAGTTCAAAATATTCTTATTCATCATTGTACAGAGATTAAACAACAAAGGTGAAATTTGAATTCAAGTCTAAATGCAAAGTCTATACAGTCTATTATCAGTTCTTAAGTTATGGATTCAGTTCTTGAGTTATTGATTCATTTCAGTCTGAAGTAAGCAGTTTCCCCATTTGTATTAATAAAATATAGATATTTTATGGATAATGAAAAACTATTAATTTTTGAAGCACATAATATTGAATGTTGAAAATACAGTATCTGAACTGCAGTAGAATTATCAAATATTAAGTTAAATATCAAATTTATATGAAATGGATAAAGGAAAGCCCCATTCAAAATGGAGTCAGAAAGCCTCCTAGAGCGCTGGAGCATGTACCACATATACACCACTTGTACCACCTATGGAAGCTTATTTTACATACCCCAGCAGGAAGAATCTTATTTTACAGATCCCAGCAGGAAGAAGCAAGATTTTCTCCTTGTAAACAACCCAGCCTATGAAAAAACTGCTGCAACTCAACCAATGAGAAGCTGTCACACCCCACAAAGGCTTGCTCTTCTCCAGTAAACTTTCATTCAAAACAGTCCAATTTCCTCCTTTCCTCTGCAAAAGAATGCTTTCCCTTTTTGTGTTCCAGACTTACTTATGGTGAACCAGAGTTTGTCTCAAATTGTGATTCCTCTGCTCTGTGCATGTGTGTGTGTATGTGTGTGTGTAAAGTCCCTTCAGTTGTGTCTGACTCTTTGAAACGCTATGGACTGTAGCCTGCCAGGCTCCTCTGTCCATGGGATTCTCTAGGAAAGAATACTGGAGTAGGTTGCCATGCCCTCTTCCAGGGGAACCCCAAGGTATGGAACTCGTGTCTCCTGGGTCTCCCGCACTGGCAGGCAGGATCTTTACTGCTATCACCACCGAGGAAGCCCATTCCTCTGCTATCCCTGAATAAACTTGATTTTGCTGGCTAAACCATATACCTGTTTATTATAAAGTTTGACAATATCAAATATGAAATTAGAACTTTAGCACAAACAGCCTAAAATTATTCTTAGGAATCAAAATACTTTAGTATTTCTGAAGGAACAAATCCAGACATTAGGTGTGTGTTAAGAAAACTAACACTCATTTACGTGTGCAAGCATGTGGGAAAAGTGATGAAATGGGACATCTGCTTCCTTCTTGTTCCTGATTCTGGCTCTCACTAAATTCTCTGTTCCTTTAGACTTCTTGGCCTCTCCGCGCTAAGTTTTCAAAGTACACTTATGTTAGGTATTTGATCTGGGATGATGTTGGGGAATTGCAATAGAGCTAGAGATGAAAACAACCTTAAACTGAATGTTACGTCGCATTTTTCTTACAATCCCCCCAGCCATACCTACCATAATCAGAGTTTTTTTGGGGGAAATTTCTTTTAACCTCAATTTATGGGAACTGCTCTAACCCTCCCTATTCATTCCCTTCATTTTCTCTCGTCCAATCCTAGCCACCTGATTCCAGAAAGCAAACAAATGCCCTTTTATCTTCAGCCTATGGACCTCACACTCATGTTAATTTGTTATTCAGAAAGTTGATGTATTTTTCTGATTCTTCTAGATCCTTTAGAGGGCTTTTCACTTGTCATAACTGAATAAAAATTACCTAAATAAGAGAATTTACTAATGCTTAAATCCTAGCAATTAAAAAAAAAAAAAAAGAGCAAAATTTCAAGTTTTGGTTTAACTTTTCCTCAGTTATATTTTTAGCCAAGTCTGTCTACTTCTGCAACAATCTCTGTAAGTTGAAAGCAGTAGAAAGCATATTAGCTATCTTTCCAGAAGAAACACAAAGGGCCATGGAAAATTTTTGAATGTTATTTTAATTTTTCTTTCCAATGTATTAGCCACAGCAGCAAACAGCAAGGCATTTATCAAAGCAATTCACAGACTCTATAGTGTGTCTTAAACATATTTCTAACAAGCTGATGTGTGGATCACAACTCATATATTTCAAAGCTCAGAGGTTAGTGTTAAAAATTAAACTACAAGCTGTCGTGTACCTTCAGAGCACACCCACACATCAAAATACTGATGGACACCACTGAAATATTAGCTTGAAATAGCCACTCGACTGCAACAGGTGTTTCTGATGGTGTCTAACAGTCTATTAACATTATATAGTTTTAAACTTGTTTCCTTTTTTATCCCAGTATTTCTAAGAATATTTATAAGGAAATTACAGACTTGTAAAAATACTTACTAACTTTCTTATCATTAAATATGCATTTCAAATTTCATCAACAGTTTAGTCATTTAAAACATACACTTTTGTGTTCTCATAACAAATATAACTTTTTTAAACCCTGTGTCATCTTACACTATTTATATTCAACTTGGTCTCTACCAACAATAGTTTTGCTATCTATTCTGCATTATCAATAAGCTGTTAATATTCTTCTAAAAAATCTTTCTTTATTTTGTTGTTTTTGCCACTCTGTTTTTTTGAAGGATAATTGCTTTACAGAATTTTGTGGTTTTCTGTCAAACATCTTTCAGAGGATCTATTTTTGAAGAATTGCATACTATTTAAGTAATGTGATTGTATTTTGAATACTAAATAGAACTAATCCAACCATCAATTTAAACTTTTTCTTTGTTATAGAGTTTAAAATGTTCAAGTAAATGGACATGAGGTTATTTTCTTATAATCAGGGAAAAATCAGAAAAAAAAACATGTAGATATATGTAGCTTATTTTTCTATATCTGAATTTCTAGAATGCTTTTACCTAATTAAGATCTATTTTTCAGTGGTCAGTTTATCAACTCACATGCTAAGAGGCCTCAGTAGAACACTACAGATAGCAAGAATAGCTTTAAGTAATGTAGCCTGCCTACAGTTAGACTGACAGAAATAGAGCTGTTAATGAAATCCATGCACCAGACCCTCAGATCTAGTAGAAGACTTTGAGGGCTTTAAAGAGCTGAAACACATTGCAAAACAAAAAGTATCTAAATATTTGTATCTTGTCTAAGCTAGTTCATGGACTATTTTTTAAAATACTTTCTGCCTTCAGTAGAGAGCGATGGTTGACATTTTATCACCAAGAACATAATAGGCGATACCAAGGAAAAGACATTTATTTTGTACTTATTATGAACTTGTACTCAGTGCTCATCAGTTGCTCAGTCATGTCCGATTCTTTGCAACCCCATGGACCATAGCCTGCCAGGCTTCTCTGTCCATGGGATTTTCCAGGCAAGAGTACTGAAGTGGGTCGCCATTTCTTTCTCCAGGGGATATTCCTAACCCAGGATTGAACCTGCAGCCCCTACATTGGCAGGCAGATTCTTTACCACTGAGCCACCTGGGAAGCCCTTACTGTGTACTTGGTACTCAGTAATTCCTGATGCATTATTTCACATAAAGAATGTCCATAAGGACCCTGTGGGGCACGTTGTTGACCAGGAGTCATTATTGAGCCTCTTGTTAGTGTGTATCATGCGAGTCATACACAGCTCCTGTCCTCTTTCGGTTTATAAAATTAGGAAACCCACACTTTCAGCCCATTCTTTCCTTTCTTAGATTTTGGCTTGCTATGGCTATATGCATGCATGTCTTAATTGGTAGTCCCAAGAATTACAAAAATGTCACTTGACATTCGCTTCATTTCAAAATTTTAGTTTTCTCTACTAAGGCATTGCTGAGAGGGGTGGGAGTATAATCATTGTAGGAGGGTTCAAAGGCTTTTTTTTTTTAATTAGATAGCAATTAACAACTCTTTACATCTAAATTGTCTCACAGATCTAATTCATTGAACCTGACATAATTCAGTTGCTCTTGTTAATCAGTAATTATGTCAATAAAAAGTGAAAAAATATAATAGAACATCATTTGCCTGGGCAATTAGGCAGAAACAAGTCTAAAATTAAAACATGTTTTATTCTGTGATAATCTCAGCATGACATATATTTAGTTGAACAAAAAAAAAAAAAAAACAACCTAGAACATGTATGGGAAAGGGAAGAAAAAAAATGCAGGGAATAAAAAACCAAACAACTTCATAACTAAATGTTGAAATGCAAAATATATATATAAAAAAATCCAAGTTATTGATCCTTTCTCCCAATAGACTGTCTTTCCTCCTCCTTCATAGTTGAAGATTATTTGGTTTTCTAGAAGTTTCAGATGGGCTCAGTCATAAAAATCTGCTTGCCAATACAGAAGTTGGGAGTTCAGTCCCTGGTTGGGGAAGATCTCCTGGAGAAGGAAGTGGCAACTCATTTCAGTATTCTTGCCTGGGAAATCCCATACAGAGGGATGGGATGATAGTACAGAGAAGCCTGGTGGACCACAGTCCATGGAGTTGCAAAAGAGTGAGACATCACTTAGTGACTCAACAACAAAGAAGTCTGCGATACCAAGGACAAAAGATATAAAGCTGGGAGTAAAGAACAGTAATAATTCTGTGTTTACCTGAGAGCCATGCTATAGACGTTGACTGGGAGTACAGTTACTTTCCAAAAGCAACCATCTATTTGCTGCCATAGGTAGTGCCAGACAGTCTGTTGCCCTCTGAGTCAGTTATGAGTCTTAAGTCTCAAACTCATGGTGGTTTTCTTAAATTCCCTCTTATTTCCATCCCACTCTGTGACTAGGCTGGATATGGTAGGAATATATCTGTCTCCTGCTTATGAAGTGTGTGAATGTTGTAGGTGGCTGGGGAAACCATAGGCAAGGGAAAATGCTATAGTCCTTCAATTTTCTGCAACAAAATACCCTCTCCAAGTGTTCACTGTACTCTTGGCTTCTCTAAATTTTTTCAGAGGTGGTTACTGGGAAGCCAACTAAGAATTACTAAATCAATTATTAGCCTTCTTCTTTCTATGTCCACTGATACAGGTGCTGTATCAGTAAGGGTTCAGCCAGGAAGGAAGAACCATGTGGGACATGGAATTCTTATAGGAACTATATACAGAGGTCAACAAATGTTTCCTGTAAAAGAAGAAAAAAAACAGATTGTAAGTGTTTTTGGCTTTGTGGGTCAAAAGTTCTCTGTAATAAACTATTCAACTCTGTTGTACAGTACAAAACAGCTGTAGGCAATTTTTAAACAAATAAGCAGAGTTATTTTGTAATAGAACTTCATTAAAACACACACAGGCAGTGGAGCTGTAGTTAGTTTGCCCTTCTCTGCCATCTCCTGTTGATTTCTCCTAGTGTATTTTTCACTTCAATGATTGTATTCTTGACAAACCTAGATAGTGTATCAAAAAGTAGAGACATCACCTTGCTGACAAAGGTCTGTATAATCAAAGCTATGGTTTTTCCAGTAGTCAAGTATGGATGTGAAAGTTGGACCATAAAGAAGGCTGAGCACTGAAGAATTGATGCTTTTGAATTGGGATCCTTGAGAAGACTCTTGAGAGTCCTTGGACAGCAAGGAGCTCAAACCAGTCAATCCCAAAGGAAATCAACCCTGGATATTATTTGGAAGAACTGATGCTAAAGCTAAAGCTCCAATACTCTGGCTGCCTGATGTAAAGAGCTGACTCATTGGAAAAGACCCTGATGCTGGGAAAGATTGAGGGCAGGAGGAGCAGGGGGCGGCAGAGGAGGAGATGGTTGGATGGCATCACCGACCCAATGGACATGAGTTTGAGCAAACTCTGAGGGACAGGGAACAACTGAAGGACAGGGAAGCCTGGCATGCTGCAGTCCATGAGGTTGCAATGAGTCAGAAAGGACTCAGGGACTGAACAACAGCATTCTTTATCTCTGGTTGTTCTTCATAATTTCCAACTCTTTTAGAAAAACTTCTAACATTGTGCACTGTGCATCCAGTCTCCTGAGTTTTTCATCATCCTTACAATCATTACTCTGAAGTCTTTCTCAGATAGATTGCCTATATCCACTTCACTTAGTTCTTCTTTGAGGGCTTTATCTTGTTGTTTCACCTGGAACTTGTTCCTCTGCTGCCTCATTTGGTCAAGGTTGCTATTGGTATTTTTATGTCTGTGGTGGGTTAGGTTTCTCAACCTTAGAGAGGTGGCCTTCTGTAGGAAATATTCTGTGCACCCCAGCAGTACAGTCCCAGCTCCTCACCCCAACTATCGTGTTGGCCAAACCGTCCGTTCAGGTTTTCCCATATCATCTTACACCAAAACCTAACAAACTTTTTGGCCAACCCAATATATGCTCTAAGGGTTCCCCCAAGATAATTGCTTGGGTCCCCCTGTCATGGTAGGCTGACTGTGCCATAGTCTGGTAGGCCTGGTTGGCCCCCAGCCTGATTGATTGCTAGGCTCCCCTGGTGACTCAGATGGTAAAGAGAGTGAAGTTGCTCAATCATATCCGACTCTTTGCATCCACATGGACTGTAGCCTACCAGGCTCCTCGGTCCATGGGATTTTCCAGGCAAGAGTACTGCAGTGGCTTACCATTTCCTTCTCCAGAGGATCTTCCTGACCCAGGGATGGAACCCAGGTCTCCCACATTGCAGGCAAATGCTTTACCATCTGAGTCATCAGGGAAGCCCCAGATGGTAAAGAATCTTCCTGCAATACCAGAGACCAGGATTCTATCCCTGGGTTGGGAAGATCCCCTGGAGGAGGGCATGGGAACCCACTCCAGTACTCTTGCCCAGAGAAACCCCATGGACAGAGAAACTTGGTGGGCTACAGTCCATGGGGTCTCAAAGAGTTGGACACGACAGACTGACTATGTCTGAAGGGTGAACCTCTGCTGACCCCAGCCTCTCCAGAAGACACAAGACCAGAGGTAAGACTGGTTCAGCCTCTTATCAAATTACTGCTTTCGCTTTGTGTCTTGGGGCAAGTGAGGTTATTTGTGAGTCCTTTAAGAGCAGAGTCTCTATTCTGTTAGTCCTGTGGGACTCCTGAAATTAAACCCTGGTAGTCTTCAGAGCCAAATGCTTGGGGTGGGAGTGGGGCTTGTCTTCCTAGTGCAGTACCCTGGACTAGGGAGTCCACCGTGGGGCTCAGAATCCTCGCTCCTGTAGGAGAACTGCTGTAATATAATTCTCCAGTTTCTGGGTTAGCCACCTGGGGATAGGGGACTTGATTGTATTATGAGTCTGCCTGGCTTGTGGTTCCTTCATCTTATTTTTAGTTGTAGCTGTTTTCTGGTAGGTTTTGGTCTTTTTTCATAGATGATTATTCTACAGATAGTTGTGACTTTGGTGTGCTCTTAGAGAGGAGGTGAGCCGAAGGTTTTCAACTCCATTGTCTTCTGGCCTTATCTAATCAGTATGGTTTTAATTTCCATTTCCCTAATGATAATGGTGGTGAAGCACATTTCCATGTGTTTATTTGTTATGTATATATCTTATGTGTTTGCTTAAATTTTTTGCCAAGCTTTCACTGGACTGTTTATTTTCTTAATATTGAATTTTTAGAGTTTTATGTATTTGGATATGTCATTTATCAGATGTGTTCGTTTGCAAATATTTTCTCCTAATCATCCTTTACCAGTTTTCTTCAACAAAATACTCTCTTCAAGTGTTCACTGCACTCGGCCTTTCTAAATTTTTTCAGAAGTGGATATTGGGAGGTCAACTAAAATTTATGAAATCAGTTATTAGCTTTCTCCTTTACATGTCCTGGTCAGGTAGTATATTGGTAAAGGTTCAATCAGAATTTTGAAGAGTAGAAGTTCATAATTTTTATGAAGTCTAATTTATGGATTTTATCTTTCCCTAACCAAGATCACAAAATCTTTCTTCCTATTTTCTTCTAGGTTTTTAAAATAACATTTATTTATTTATTTATTATGATGGACAGGAAAGCCTGGCATGCAGCAGTCCATGAGGTCACAAAGAGTCCGACACGACTAAGCAACTGAACTGATTTATTTATTTGGCTGTCTGGCTGCGTTGGGTGGTAGTTGCAGCATGAGAGATCATCAGTCTTCGTTGCAGCACTTCGAGTTTGTTTGTATGTTTGTTTTTCAGTCATGGTATGTAGGATCTTTTCTTGTGGAATGTGGGATCTTAGTTCCTCAATCAGGGATCAAACTGAGGCCGCCTGCATTGGGAACCTGGGGTCTTAGCCACTGGACCACCAAGGAAGTCGCTAGATTTCCTTTTTTTTATCTTGAAGTTTTACATTTATGTCTCTGATCCATTTTGAGTTAATTTTTGTATCACTACCACATTTCCTTTATGAATAGCTATATAGAAAGCCTTAGTATCAAGTAGAGAGATTCCTTTCACTTTCTTCTTTCCAAAGTTGTTTAAGCTCTTCATGGCCCTGTGCCTTTTCATATAAAGTTCAGAAAGAACTCGCTTATGTCCACAAAAATAATCTTGTGTGGATTTTGATAGAAATGAAATAAAAGTATAGATCAACTTGGGATAGATAGACACATAGATCAACAGAACAGAATAGAGAACCCAGAAGTAGATCTACATAAAGATGCCCAACTATTTTTTGACTAATGTGCAAAAGCAATTCAGAAGAACTATGCTTAGTGGAAAAGATCAATCTCAAACTTTTTTATGCCATATCATTTCACTTATACAACATTCTAGAGGTCACAAAATTCTAGAGATAGAGAACAGATTAGTGGTTGCCAGGGCCTAAGGAGGTTGGAGAATGGGAGGTGGCTGTTACTATAGGTAGCATGAGGGACACTTGAGATGCAGCTGTTCTATATCTTGACTATCGTGGTGGCCCAACAAATCTGCACATGGTATAAAACTGCATAGAACTAAAGAGAAACACACATATATAAGAATATATAAAACTGGAAGAATATATAAAACTGGAAAAATCTGAGTAAGGTCAATGAATTGTATCAAATTCCTGGTTGTAGCAGTATGCAATAGTTATGTAAGATATTACCATTTTGGGAGGCTTGATCAATGGACATAGAATCTCTCTGTTTTATTTTTACAACTGTATGTGAATTGACAGTCATCTCAAACTAAAATGCCTTTTAAAAAGATGGAAGAGAAATGATTTGGTCTTTGTTTCTTTAGTTCCTAGTTAAAAAATTATTGTATGCTTTCAAACAGTACTGTCTTTTAAACATTTTAGTGGTATTATGCATGCAAATCCTCACTGTAGAATAAAACATATAGCCAAATAATCTACACATCAACTTTTATTACAAATTAGCTGCTATACTGAAATAAAAATGTGGTTTTTTAAGATTGTGTTTTAGTGATGGATAAGACAGTCTACTACTGAGGAATTCCAAAATGCTAAAGTATGATAAGTTTGCCTGATAAAATATAACATGCCTTTTTGAACAAACATTGAGATAACACATCAACTACACATTGTAAGAGATCAGATACCATTATTTTTCTAATTTATATGTGCTTTTTACTTTTAATATAAGAATAGTTCTATCAAAGAAAGGAGGAAATGCCACCACCATTCCATCCCAACACACATACAAACAATATAAATGACCTTTAAAATCTATGGAGGAGGAAAACTCAACCTAATTTACACTCACTTTAGAGTGAAATATCCTCTGAGGCAAATCAAAATTTTGTAAGAATATGTCAGTAAATACTGGCTTCCTTAGAGCTAAAATGTCTAAAAATAACTGTCATATCTAAACAGGCAAATGGAATGAAGTGAAAATTAGAACCTCATGGAAGGTTTGCTGTAGAAATCAGACACATCCGTACTAAGAGATTAGATGGTTCCAGAGGAAGCTCTTATCTGAGCTGTGAGCTCCTTCAGGTAAGGGTTTTACATGGCTGCCTGGCAAAGCCTGTAGCACTTTCATTTTTAAAGACTGGCAAAGGAAACAACATTTTGGGATGCTAATTAATATTCTTTGTTGTTGTTGTTCATTCACTAAGTTGTGTCTCACTTTTTGTGACCCCGTGGCCTGTAGCACACCAGGCTCCTCTGTCCATGGGGTTCACCAGATAAGAACACTGAAGTGGGATGCCATTTCCCTCTCTAGGGGATCTTTCTGACGAGGGATTGAACCATGTCCCCTGCATTAGCAGGCAGATTCTTTACCAATGAGCCACCAGGAAAGCCCTACATTAATATTCTACCTCCTTTTAAAACAACCTCATTTACCCCAGGACTAAATTCGTACAAATAAATTTTGTATTCTCTTCACTGAAGGTCATCTGGAAATAGAAGCAAGGGACTTCAGTTGTGAGAGGATGGTGAATAGGAGAGCGGTTGAATGTTCCTTCTCTTTATATTTAATTTTACTTTTTATTAGATTTAGCCATTACTTTTCCATTTGCCTAGCCCACCCCAGCTCCTGGAAGTGGTAGTAGGAGTACTTAAAGTGGTCCCACAATATGTTCTATAGGCACAATATGTTTTTCTAACAGTAGTTTATGCCTGCAAACAGAAAAATGTAATAAATATATCGTATCACATACACAGGTTACATTGGTGAAAGTCTGGATGAAAGAAAGTCAGGAAAGAGTATTTTTACTTTTCATTGGAGTATAGTTGATTTAGGAAAGGAGTACTTTTAAATAGTGGCTTTCCTGGTGGCACTAATGGTAAAGAACCTGTCAGCCAACGCAGGAAATACAAGAGACTCAGGTTCCATCCCTGGGTCAGGAATATCCCCTGGAGGCAGAGATGGCAACCCACTCCAGTATTCTTGCCTGGAAAATTCCTATTGGGCAGAGGAGCCTGGTGGACTCAGACCACGGATTCACAAAAGAGTGGGACATGACTTAGCAATGAAATAACAACGACAAATTTTTAAATATCTTGAACATTAGGATAAATGTAGGGGTAGCTAATGGAAACCTAGCACACGCACCTAGACCCTAGACCCTGATGCTGGGAAAGATTGAAGGCAGGAAGAGAAGCGGTCAACAGAGGATGAGATGGTTGGATGGCATCACCAACTCGATGGACATGAGTCTGAGCAAACTCTGGGAGTTGTGTTGGACAGGGAGGCCTGGCATGCTACAGTCCATGGGGTCGCAAAGAGTCAGACATGACTGAGCAACTGAACTGACTGGCTGAATACATGTACAAAAGATGTTATTTTAAAACATTTTATTTTTCTATGTACCTTGGAAAGTCATTACTAGATAGACAGAGGTGGGGGGATATTTTCTCTTTTTGAAGAAAATATAAGGTTACATTTAGATCATTTATTACTTTGCAATTAAAAGGGAAATATTTTACTCTTTATTAAAAATGCCATTTGCTATAGGCAGCATCATTGAATAAGAATTAAAAATATGTTTTGCTGATGGTGTACACTGCTTCTTTAACTCCCTTCTATGATTACATCACAGATCTCCAGTCTAGGAGTGCAACATAAGTAAGTGATGAGTGATCCTTCTCTGGGGATGACTATCACATGGACTCTCCCTCTCTCATGATTTGGATACATTAGGTCGTATTTGTGCTAAAATGACTCTCAAACTTGCCTCTGTATAGCACTCACTCATCAGTTTTCCTGAAGAAAAATAATATTCTCTGTCTTTAGTCCATAGTGGTGCCTGCTTTCACTCTTCAGTGAATCTGTTCTTAAGGCTACTTCCTAATGGTCAGAGCCAATGACTTCTTTTCAGTCTAATCTTGACTTCTTGTCTATTCTAATGTATTTGATGCTTCATATCCATTTTGGGGGTACATGGTTGTTAGGGGAGTAGTTTGCATGCAGTTTTCTAAAAGTGAGATATAAACAAATGTGTAAAATCAATTTTATTTAGTTATAAGAAAGATAAAATATTGAGTTTTCCCCAAATATCAAATATACAAAACATGTCTCACCCAACTTTCTTCTTGAAATCAATCCTTTCATAGTATTTTTCCTATGACATAGACCAAATTAGGTTATTTCATTCTTTAATACAAAAATGGATTAGTGATAAACTGTAAGAAAAAGGTTTCACAGAGTAGCACTTGATGATTTGCTGCATTTGGCATTTACCTATCTTCCTTCCCTGTAGCTCAAATGGTAAAGAATCTGCCTTTGAGGCAGGAGACCAGGGTTCAATCCCTGGGTTGGGAAGTTCCTCTGGAGAAGGGAAAGGCAATCCACTCCTTTGGCAAAACTAATACAATTATGAAAAGTTTAAAAATAAAATAAAATTAAAAAAAAAGAAAATTAGAGATATCAAGGGAACATTTCATGCAAAGATGGGCTTGATAAAGTACAGAAATGGTATGGACCTAACAGAAGCAGAAGATATTAAGAAGAGGTGGCAAGAATACACAGAAGAACTGTACAAAAGAGATCTTCAGGACCAAGATAATCACGACGGTGTGATCACTGACCTAGAGCCAGACATCCTGGAATGTGAAGTCAAGTGGGCCTTAGAAAGCATCACTACAAACAAAGCTAGTGGAGGTGATGGAATTCCAGTTGAGCTATTTCAAATCCTGAAAAATGATGCTGTGAAAGTGCTGCACTCAATATGCCAGCAAATTTGGAAAACTTGGCAGTGGCCACAGGACTGGAAAAAGTCAGTTTTCATTCCAATCCCAAAGAAAGGCAATGCCAAAGAATGCTCAAACTACTGAACAATTGCACTCATCTCACATGCTAGTAAAGTAATGCTCAAAATTCTCCAAGCCAGGCTTCAGCAATATGCGAACTGTGAACTTCCTGATGTTCAAGCTGGTTTTAGAAAAGGCCGAGGAACCAGAGACCAAATTGCCAACAATCCCTGGATCATGGAAAAAGCAAGAGAGTTCCAGAAAAACATCTATTTCTGCTTTATTGACTATGCCAAAGCCTTTGACTGTGTGGATCACAATAAACTGTGGGAAATTCTGAAAGAGATGGGAATACAGGACCACCTGATCTGCCTCTTGAGAAATCTGTATGCAGGTCAGAAAGCAACAGTTAGAACTGGACATGGAACAACAGACTGGTTCCAAATAGGAAAAGGAGTACGTCAAGGCTGTATATTGTCACCCTGCTCATTTAACTTATATGCAGAGTACATCATGAGAAACACTGGACTGGAAGAAACACAAGCTGGAATAAAGATTGCCAGGAGAAATATCAATAACCTCAGATATGCAGATGACACCACCCTTATGGCAGAAAGTGAAGAGGAACTAAAAAGCCTGTTGATGAAAGTGAAAGTGGAGAGTGAAAAAGTTGGCTTAAAGCTCAACATTCAGAAAACAAAGATCATGGCATCTGGTCCCATCACTTTATGGGAAATAGATGGCGAAACAGTGGAAACAGTGTCAGACTTTATTTTTGGGGGCTCCAAAATCACTGCAGATGGTGACTGCAGCCATGAAATTAAAAGACCCTTACTCCTTGGAGGAAAGTTATGACCAACCTAGATAGCATATTCAAAAGCAGAGACATTACTTGTCCAACAAAAGTCCATCTAGTAAAGGCTATGGTTTTTCCTGTGGTCATGTATGGATGTGAGAGTTGGACTGTGAAGAAGGCTGAGCACCAAAGAATTGATGCTTTTGAACTGTGGTGTTGGAGAAGACTCTTGAGAGTCCCTTGGACTGCAAGGAGATCCAACCGGTCCATTCTGAAATAGATCAGCCCTGGGATTTCTTTGGAAGGAATGATGCTAAAGCTGAAACTCCAGTCCTTTGGCCACCTCATGCGAAGAGTTGACTCATTGGAAAAGACTCTGATGCTGGGAGGGATTGGGGGCAGGAGGAGAGGGGATGACAGAGGATGAGCTGGCTGGATGGCATCACTGACTCGATGGACGTGAGTCTGGGTGAACTCTGGAAGTTGGTTATGGTCAGGGAGACCTGGCATGCTGCAATTCATGGGGTTGCAAAGAGTCGGACATGACTGAGCGACTGATCTGATCTGATCTGATTCTTGCTTGGAGAATTCCATGGACAGAGAAGCCTGGCGGGCTACAGTCTGTGGGTTCACTAAGAGTCGTATAGGACCGAGTGACTAACACAGGATCTTCCTAGACTTATTGCCCATCCCTTACGCCCTGTGGCCTGAGGGGCCCTTTTGCTTTTTCCCAAACACATAAAGTATGTCATTCATTCCTTCCTACCTTGACTGTGCTATCTGTATTTCGTTTTTAGGCCACACTCTTTTTCTTACAGCCCAGAATCCTACTCACTTGTCAAAATTCAATATAATATCAGTTCCTTCATGTCCTTCTGATCTTTATATTTAATTATACTCTTCTCCCTGAATCCATGGCTCTGCTGGGTGAGATTACCCAAAAGTACTGACATTCATTGTATTTCAGTTTGTTTATTAAACATGTTAGGGAATGAGAAACACTGGGGCCTGAGGGATTGGTTTGCTAAAAATATAAATAAATAAAAGCAAATTCTTCAAGCTAAATAACCCTAGATCAATTGATCATAATTTCTTTGGATGATGTCCAGAATTATGTTTTTTCCCTCATCAAGTGTTGATATTTTACTATTGGTACTGCATAAAAATAACATAAATAAAAGAATAAAAACCTCCCTGCTTGATACTAAGATTTCATCAGTATCCTCATTTATTTCTGGAATATTTGAATTGTTCAGAAGCATATTTAAATATTATTTATCTACAATATGATTGATACATTTTACATTCTGTGCTCTGATTGATTTATGCTCTAGGTGTTTTCCATGTTGCTACAGTCATTTTCCCTCTGATTTTCCCTTCTAATTCCTCACTCCCTCAATCATTATTACATGATACTTAGACTCCTGTCTTAAGAGGATAGCACAGAGAATTTCCGTATATTCTAAACTCAGTTTTCCCTATTATTGATATTTTATATTAGTGTGGTATGCTTGTTAAATTACTGAATCAATACTGGTGCGTTATTGCTAACTATTCATATTTCCGTAGTTTTTACCTACTGTCCTTTCCTGTTCCAGAACCCCATTCACAAGACCACAATGCATTTAGCCATCATGTCTCCTTAAGTTCCACTTGGATGCGACAACTTTTCACACTTTCATTGTTTCTGATAACCTTGACAGTTGTAAAGAGTGTTGGTCATGTATTTTGTAAAAAGTCCCTCAAAATGACATTTATCTCCTGTTTTCCCCATGATTACATGATGGTTGTGTATTTTGGAGAGAGACCACAGATACAGTGTTATTCTAATTATACATCAAGGGTATCTATTATTAGTATGACTATCACTTTTGACATTGACTTTAATTTCCTGACTGAGGTATATTTGTCAGATTTTTCTTCCATAGAGTCACTCTTCCCCCCACCCTCCATACTGTAGTCTTTGGAAGGAAGTTACTACGCATAGCCCACGCTTAAAGGAGTTGAGTGGTCTCCTCCAGCATCTTGAAGATGAAGTATGCTGCTGCTGCTGCTGCTAAGTCGCTTCAGTTGTGTCCGACTCTGTGCGACCCCATAGACAGCAGCCCATGAGGCTCCCCCATCCCTGGGATTCTCTAGGCAAGAACACTGGAATGGGTTGCCATTTCCTTCTCCAATGCATGAAAGTGAAAAGTGAAAGTGAAGTCACTCAGTCATGTCCAACTCTTCCCTACCCCATGGACTGCAGCCTACCAGGCTCCTCTGCCCATGGGATTTTCCAGGCAAGAGTACTGGAGTGGGGTGCCATTGTACAGCTATATAAATTATTAGGAATTCTTTATGAGAGAATTGTCTCCTTTTCCCCATTTCTTAATTCATTTTTATATCAAGATGGACTCATGAGATATACCTTATACTTTGGGTTATCATTGAATACTAGTTCATTTGTTTTGTTGCTTGGATGTTTCAGCTTTGGTTACTGGGAGCTCTCACATTTGTTTCCTTTAACATACCCCCTGATCTTTTTTTCTTGAGGTGAGGGGGCACTTGCTTACTTTTTGGCACTATGAGAGGCTTCAGGTTCACCTCGTGAGTTTCTTGTCCCAATCTCATAATTAGCTTTTTCTCTAAGGAGCTTTGGTTATTGGAGACTAGTTTTAGAAACCCAGATCTAGGTCTAGGTGTGCTTGTTGTGAGAAAGAACAGAATTGTTGCTTCTAAGCCATCTTAGCTGACAGAGCAGGGAAATAGAAATATGTACACCAGCACCTATATATGCACACCTATTTTTATATGCCACCCTGTTTCTCTATATTAACCTAAATGTGAGTTCATACTGATACCTCCAGTTCTAATCCTTTACCATATGCATCATTCTAGCCTTCTCCCTTTGTCTATAATCTCTCACTTCTAAGTATTTTTGAATCATTCACTTAAATGTAACATCATAATCTTTATGCATCTTGCTTTTTGCCTTTAAAATATTTCTTAGAACTAATTTCAGTTCAACTGAAAGTTTTAAATCTTATTTTGATTGATACAATCTATTACATACTGCAATCCAAGAGGAGACCCACAAAAGATGTGTTTAATAATGAGTGATTCATGACATATGTTACTGGAAAATATATTAAGAGAAGTAGGATCAACTACGGAGTTAGTTTTATTCAATAGTTTAGCATCAAAAAGAAACTGGTTTGTGTTCGTCTACACTTGTCTTCCATTGTTTCTACTTATTCTAAAGATGGCTTTCGTGTTTCCAGTAAGGCCCTCAATTAATTCTGAGGCTACATAATGCCTTATCCATGTCCAAAGAGAGTTTGTCAGAAGCATGTTCTAAAAAGAGGCAGAAAACTTTCCCAGAAGACCCTGGGCAAGCTTGATTATTCCCCATGATTTGAATCAGTAACATCCTTGTACTAATTATTGTGCTTAGGTGATGATATTGCACTGATTAGTTGAGGTTGCAGTAATACAGTAAATACTAGCCACATGTGACTAAAGTTAAGTTGTTTTCTTAGTTACACTGGCCACATTTTGAGTACTCAGTAGCTTATTGATTGCTGGCTACTATATTGCACATTTCCATCACTGCAGAAAGCTCTATTTTATAGCAGTAATATGACCTCAGTTAGGTAGGTCATGCTTAAAACTAAGGTAGAACTAGCTGTCACCATTTTTCAAAGAGCATAGACTATTGGCATTGGTTGAAGGGGGTATATATAGAAAAAATTGCCAAATAAAAATAAAGTTTCTAAGAATATGGAAATGAATATTAAGGAAGCAATTACAAGTTTCATTACAAGAATGAAATAGTCTTTTAATTGTTATTCTACAATTATGCATCCATTTAACTTCTATTCCTGAGTACTCCATGTAATCCATAGTCTCATACACATACCCTTACATTCTTGAGTTGTTTTTCCCTAGGGAATGGACTCCTTGGAGTAAAATGTGGGGCCAAAGTATACACAACATTTTAATCTCAATAGATATTGTGCTGTTTCTCTCTAAAGAGGCTAGAATTCTCCTTGCAATGAGTAACATACGAGGAGGGCTCTTTTCCTATACTGCTGACAGCAATGAGGAAGTCTGGAGTAGTGGTTAAGGCCACAGTCTGGAGCCAGTCTGCTTGGGTTCAAGTTCTAGCTTTGCAACTTTTTAATTCTATGACTTTGAACAAATTACTAATGGGAATAATTATAATAGTACCTAATTCATGTATTTGTTATTAAGAATAAGTGAATTAATATATATGGAGCATGAAAATAGTGCTTAGTACATCATCAATGCTTGATAAATGTCAGCAATTAATAAGGGAAGTGGGTATGATCACCCCTTCTGACTTCACATGGGAAAGGTATGATCTAATTTTTAATTTAATGTATAGTTCATTATTACTAGGTTAAATATATTTCCATGTGGTTACTATTTAGATTTACTTTGCTGAGAACTTCCTATCTCTATCTCAAGCAACATCTCTATTGAGTCGACTGTTATTTCTTTATTAATTTGTAGAATTCTCTGTATATTTGGGCTTCCCTGGTGGCTCAGATGGTAAAGAATCTGCCTGCAATGTGGGAGACCTGGGTTTGATATCTGGTTCAGGAAGATCTCCTGGAAGGGAATGGCTACCCACTCCAGTATTCTTGCCATGTATCTCAAGCAACATCTCTATTGAGCTGGTTGTCATTTCTTTACTAATTTGTAGAAGTTCTCTGTATGTTTCCCCCTGAAAGTTGGGTTTTTTTCTCAGTCAGTGGAAAGGTTATTTGACTGTATTATAGCTTTCATCAGAATTGTTTATTTTCTTGTCTTAATGCAGATGCTTTGGAACTTTCGTGTTGAGTGATAATAAACACAACACCTGCAGCGATCAGGGCCATCTTTATCTTATTTCTATTTTAATAAAAACAGCTTAAGCCATCCACTTAGAATTTTTCCAGCTGGACTTTGAAGACTCTGTCATACTTAAACAGTTTTCATTTATTTCTGTATTTTAGTGCATTAATTAGGAAAGACTGTCAAATTTTATGAAATTCCTCCTAGGATGCAATGATAAAATTAGTTTTAAAAATTGTGTTGATCTAATGACTCATTTTGACAATCTACAATTAATTATCTTTGTGTTCATAGGATACTCTTTTGTAGGTCATACCCCATTGCTCTTTGGACACAGCTGATTTTCAGATTGTTAGAAAAACAATCTGTAGTCATAAATAAAATTAGTCAAAGGTGAGATTTAGATGCTCTTTACAAGGCATAGCATTATATTTTTCTGCTTTCCTCATTAAAGTAGCTTAAATAGCATGGGTGTTATTCTCCAAAAGATTTAAAAAAATAGAGTACTTTTATGCCACTCACTGATCTATGTGCTTTACTCTTATTAAGACAGTCAATCCTTATGATTGAATTATCAGTTATAAGCTGTAATTATCATCTCTATTTCAAAACTGAGGAAACTTGGAAATAAAGAAATGTGTCCAAAGACATTCAGCTAATGAAGGAAAAGTCACATACATGAACCTCAGGAAAACTCCAGAAGCTTATACTTGATCACCTCTATGCTATGTCAGCTAGACCCATCTGCTTGCTCCCTTCCCAATTTTTTCTATAAAAATTGGTCTATTTGAGTTTTCTACTTTGCTCATTTACTCATTTGTTAATTGAGTCATTCAACACATATTTGTTGAATGCCTACCACGTGCCCCTATCTGTTCTAGGGACTGGAGATACAGCAGTAAACACAAGACAAAGGAGGTCCTACTCTCAGAGTTGGGAAGAGCTAATAACAAGTACATGCATAATATGCAAGGTGGAATATTAAGTAGGGTAAGGGGGATAGGAATTGCAAAGGCAGTGGTGATTGCTATTTCATACGGGGTCAACAGGGAAGCTGATAGGCTGAGCCAAGATTCCTGAAGCAGTGCGGTGGTGAGACCTGCAGATCTCATAGGCTGCTGTCTTGATGTAACTTTTAAAGCACTCCCTTTTGTTTTCCAATAAAAGTGAATAGTCCCTCTGTCACTGGGGGAAGGGTGCACCAGCAGAAGGAAATGAGACTGGGAATTGTGGTGGGATGGACCACCAAATGGACCATTTGGCTGGAATAGCATGCATGAGAGGAAAACCAGTACATTTTTATTACTTTCTATTATAAAAGGAAAATAAATTCATTTTCATCAGAATTAAATATTTATGCTAACACATGACTAGCAGTTGCTTTAAAAACATGAATATTGGATCTTTCTTTCTCTTTCAATTTCTTGAAAAAGAAAGCTTCCTTCAGACCAAACTTTTTCTCCCATTTCTTTAACAATTGCTTATTATTTCTCCATTCCTTTTCCTTCTTCTAGAATTAATATTATTTGCATTTCAGGTATCCATTATTTCCATCTCATTGTATTTTATCTCAATTTTTTCCAAAGGGCCATTTCTTTAACTTGATATTCCAGGTCACTAATTAAGTCTTCAATTATTAACATTATCTCCTTCCACTTGCCTACAAAATGATTTGATTCCAAAGGAATGATTTTCATTCTGTCTTTCAGTGCTCTGTGTTAAATTTCTAAAAGGTTCTTGATACCATTTTTATGCAAATTACCTCTGTCATATTCAGTAGTTTCTTCCTGAGCTGCCTGTGCTGGTTGCTTTCGGATTCTTCTCTCTGACCGTGGGGCTCCTCAGGTGGATTGACATTTGCCGACTCATGTCCAGGTTCAAGTTTGACAAGCAGGTGTTGCTGCAAGCATCACCCTAGCAGCAGCACACCTCTGAGGGACGAGTAGGGAACAAGGGTTCCCACCACTGTGGGCTAATGCTGTGCTCATCTGAAAGCTGTAAACCTTTGCTGAGGCACTTGAAACCCTTTTATTCCTAGATCTCTGGTGATAAGCATTAGTATTTCTTAGTCTCAAGCTCAGGGATCAATATATCCCTCTTGTGCAAACTCTCCTGTCACTCCACCGGGCTGCTAAATGCCCTCCCCAATTTGCCTCTTGCATACATCATCAGTTTCACTTTTCTTCATCATCCATCTCTTCCAGAGTACTACTCCTCCTGATGGATGAAATTGCATTTGCCATCTTTTGGAGGCTATTTCTAAAATAGCCCCAATAATCTCTGCCTCCTGGTATCTATATCTATGCCTTCGTGTCATCTGCCCTCCCTCTTCCTTGAATGGGTGGTGGACCTAGAACCTTGCTTTTAAAGGATAGAATATGACAAAATTTATGGAAGTCACTACTGAGGTTAGGTTACAAAGGACAGTGACTTCCATCTTGTTCATTCTCTGTCTCTGGCTCTTCTTGCTTGTTTATTTTGATGAAGCAAGCTGACAAGTTGTAAGCGGCCTAGAGAGAGGAACAAGGAACTGAAGGGGACCTAGGGCCCACAGGGCACAAGAAACTGAATCTTCCTACCATGTAAGTGAGCTTAGAAGCACACCCCTCCCCTTCCGTGTCACTAGATGAATCCACAACTCTGGTATTCAACTTCATTGCAGTCACATGAGAGATTATGAGCCAGAAGACACAGCTAAAACATACCTCTTTGCTTCTTGAGCCACAGAAACTATAAGATAAATGTTCTTTTAAACAACTGTGTGTGAGTGTGTGCTAAGTCGCTTCAGTCGTGTCCCACTCTGTGCGACCCTATGGACTGTAGCCCACCAGGCTCCTCTGTCCATGGGATTCTTCAGGCAAGAATACTGGAGTGGGTTGCCATTTCCTCCTCCAGGGGATCTTCCTGACCCAGCGATCGAGCCGTGTCCTTTGCCACTAGCACCACCTGGGAAGCCCTTTAAGCAACTGAGTTTTGAGACAGTTACCTATTGCTGCAGACAAATTAACATCCCATCAATAATCATATTTTATTTCTATCATTTTCTGTCTCAGAGCACTTATTCTCCTATTAGCTGGAGTCTTCCCATTATGAGTTACTTGTATACATCTCCATTCCTTTGTATACACAACTTCTTTTTATTTCCGCCACGTTTTTTCCTATCTGGTAAACTATAAACATAAATTGAGACACAGTCACCAACTTTCTCCTCTGCGACTCATTCTCTGATTATGTAGGCAAATTTTATGACTCCCATCTTATATACGCTTTCATTCTGCTTTTCATATAGATTACCAGTCATTTCTTTTGGCCAAGACCGTGTCCTTAGCACCTAGTAGGGTGACTAGCACATTATAGTTAAAAGACTGGTTTTTCCTGCACTAACTTAAACCCTCTCTGGTAGTTTTCTCCATGCCCTGTTTCCCCAGCTGGAAAATTTCACTTGGTCCTAAGTTAAAGTGGAGTTACTGAGAAATAATTACTCTTGTCTTTCTCAAGCAATACTGTAGATGATTTTGTTTATTTATGTCAATTAATATTTTGCCTTAAACTTTTGTGCTGAGTGCTTGAAACTGTGTTGCTCAACACTATAACATTTTTCTCTTACTTTTCTTCAGATTATTTCCACATCCCCAAAATACTTAACAACACTTTTTTTTTTCTTTAGAGTCTGACTTCCTGCTGCACAGCAACACTAAAGAGAGATCATTAGTTTCTTCAAATTACCCTGTTTATTTCAACAGAGGTAGCAAGTGTGTGTAGAAAGTAAAATGTTAAGAATGAATAAGTTCCTCTGACTTGTTTGTGTTGCCTACAGATTCTTTGAGAATAAGAAATACAAGCCGGCTTTTGGTTATGAAAACAAATATTCCATGTTTCCCCTGAAATGTTTTTGAAATCTTTGCATATTAATCAAAGACAGGTTAATGATGCTTTTCTGACTTTCCTAAACAAAAATACTTTTGAATTTAAGTATACACACTGCAGCATCACCGACTCGATGGACGTGAGTCTGAGTGAACTCCGGGAGTTGGTGATGGACAGGGAGGCCTGGTGTGCTGCGATTCATGGGGTCGCAAAGAGTCAGACATGACTGAGTGACTGAACTGAACTGAACTGATACACACTGCTAGGTTTTTGGGGTTTTTTGTTTGTTTGTTTTAATCTTTGTGTCATGCACACTTATCTAGTGCTACAAAAATGCTGTGTAATGAACAGCCATACAAACTTAGACGCCCATAATAATTTTGTTTTCCTTCTAAGGTTATTGGGAAGTCTGATAATCTGAACTGAGATTGGTGGGGTTCACCCACACGTTTTTGAACAGCTATAAGTTGGCTTTACTATTCTTGACTGGGTTTTCTCAGTGTGTCTGAGGCTCTGATTGGGACACTGAGCTGAGTCAGCTTTGCGTTCAGGTGTCTTTACAAATCTCATCCTCTAGAACACTAGCTGGGACATGGTGTGCTCTTGTGATAAAGACAGAGGAGCAAAAGAGTCAAAGTCACAGAGCCTCAGGTCCTGGAAATACCATCACTTCTTGCTGACAAAATGTCATAAGCACAGCCTAAATTCAAGGGGTAGAGAAAGTCTTAATCTCTTTAGGAGAGAAGAGTGTAGATATAGGGGAGGATGAAGAACTGCAACCATTTTTTTGTAATCTATTACAGTATGTTTACTTTTGAAAATTTAAAACATAAACTATAAATTCAGCTTGAAAAATATCTAATTGACTATATTGTAATCAGTTCTTCTGGAAAAATATCCTAGAGAAATTTAGGTTATAAGATCATTAGTTCTTATTTTATTATGTTATGGATAGGGAGAAATTCTTTCAAGGAATTTTAATTTTTTAAAGACTCCTAAGATGAACATTTTGACCATCTGGTGATGTCCATGTGTAGAACAATCTCTTGTGTTGTTGGAAGAGGGTGTTTGTATGTCCTGTGTCTTCTCTTGGCCAAACTCTGTTACCCTTTTCCCTGCTTCATTTTGTACTCCAAGGCCAAACTTGTCTGTTACTCCAGGTATCTCTTGGCTTCCTACTTTTGGATTCCAGTCCCCTATGATGAAAAGGACATCTTTTTTTCGGTGTTAGTTCTAGAAGATCTTGTAGGTCATCATAGAATCATTCAACTTCATCTTCTTTGGCATTAGTAGTTGAGGTATAGACTTAGATTACTGTGATGCTGAATTGGTTGAAGATGGGAGATAGTGAAGGACAGGAAATCCTGGCATGCTGCAGTCCGTCAGGTCTCAATGAGTTGGACATGACTGAGTGACTGAACAACAAGATGAACATTAGAAAAAAACAAAATACACATCTGTCATCCTACTCAGAAAAAAAGTGCTAAAAACTAAAATTGTTCCTTAGCCTTCAAAAAATAGTGATTAAAGTGTATTACTATGAGTCTTCAGATAGTGATGCCTCCTTAACCTAAGAGCAATGCTAATTAGACCTAAACTAGCTATCGGAATATGTTGCCTTAAACATAAAGTACACCTGGAGATGTTAAATTATTATGACTCGTGGGGAAAAATACCTAAAAAACACATACTACACAGTTACAAATAGAATATTTGCCTAATCTTTTTATTTGGATTTTGGCAAAACCATACTCTAGATTTTAATAATAATTCCTTACCACATTGAGGTTTATTTTATGTCAAGCATTGTTATACACAGTCTATCTGCATTAACTCTCAAAATTTCTTCAAGTTAGGGAAATTATCTACATTTCATAGCTAGCACAACCAAGTCACAGAGAAGTCAGGTGGCTCACCAAAGGTCACACAACTGGCGGGTGGTGGAAGCAGAATCTGACCCCAAGTAGGATGGTTCATACCCATAACACCATGTCAGATTGCCTGGAAATAGCTGAGAACCATTCTCAGCCTTGTCTGTATGCTCCCAGGTCACAAGGCTGAAAACCAAAAGTCTTATTTTGCCCTGGGTTAGACCAGTGGTGAAAGGCCGTTACATGAGATTTGGAAGGTGGAAGAGAGCTAAGGAAACATACTCTGCTCCTCCAGCAATGGTGGGCAGATATATAGGCTTCAGCAGATTAAGTCTTTCACTAACCTCTAGCCTATATGTGTATACATACACATATACATGCATGATGGACTGTTGTTCATCCTTACAAAAAAGGAAATCCTATCATCTGTGGCAACGTGCATGGACCAAGAGGCTATTAGGCTAAGTGAAATAAGCCAGTTATAGGGAGATAAATACTGCATGATTCCACTCACATGAGGTATCTAAAACAGTCACTCTTAGAAGCAGAGAATGCAATATTGGTTGCCCAGGACTAGGGAGTAGAGGAAATGGGGAGTTGTTATTTAATGGTTTTAAACTTTCAGTTATGCTAGATGAATAAAGTCTAGAGATCTGCTGAACAACAGAGTGCCTAGTTAACATTATGATATTATGCACTTCAGACTGTATTAAGGGGGTAGATCTCATATTGTGTTATTACTACAAAGCAAACCAAAAACAAAGGGACCCAAGAAAACTCTAGGAAGTATTGGATTTATCTATTACCTTGCTTGTGGTGGTGGTATCACAGGTGTTTTCATGTGTCCAAACTCATTAAATTGTACACATTGAATATAAGCAGTTCTTTGAAAATCAAATACACATGAATCAATAAAAGTATTAAATACATTTGAAAAATTTTTAAGTGAAATAAAGTAAGCTTCAGAACCTGGCAAAATATTATTGTAAATTTAAATCAGGTATTGATTCTCTTGCCTCTGCTATTCCAGAAGTACTTTTTTACAGGAATAAATCAGCAGAGCCCCTGGAACCTGGGGTGCAGTTCTGTGTCTGAAAAAGTCTCTCTCTCCATGGAAACTCTCAAAGACTACAAGAACTCGTTTACTTTTACTGTGTAAAGACAGCATATCTTCACTCCTGTACCTCAGGGCTTTGTCAAACTATGTCAATTCTTCAGCCCTGTTTCATAATCTAGTTCACAGGGACCTTACTCACTTTCCTGTTACTGGTCTACTAAAATGAGAAATCATATTAATCAGACCTGTTGAGCAGACATTAGCTAATACAGTTGATGCCTTGATAAAACACATGAATACCAGCAAGTAGAAGATAATAGCCATGAAAATTCAGGAATCTGGCATCTTAATGAAGTGTCCAGAGAGATAATGGTCCAAGGTCCAGATAACTGCAAAGGGAAAGCCAGTTGCTGTTTTTTCCCTTCAGCAACTAGGAAACACCACACTTGATGGGCTCATCTGGATTTTATAAAAAATATTTACTCATAGATAACTGATGTATTTGCTAACTAACCCCTAATATTTCTAAATTCTAGAGAAGCCCAGAGCAAGAGGTTTTGCAGGAGATTTGGGCTGTGGGTCCTCAGCTACTCTGCCACCTTGGTCTTAAGGTTGTAGAGATCCAGTTGTGCTTAAAAGATTTTGACAGACAGCGATAATAAATGGAAATCCTCTTTAGAGTGATAAAAACACATGCAATTCTAAGGGTTTCACAGAAAATCTGTATTCTTCCTTGAAAATGGCAAATTACCTTTTCAAAAACAGTTTCTAGCTTGCTCTTGTGCTTAGGTTGAGAGAGAACTGCTGACGGTAGAAAAATAAAAGATGATGTGACCTGATTTGTCCCTTGCACTCTGGGTATTACCTGATACACCAGGCTACAACATATATGATCAGACTTGAGTAGGTCCAGAAACTATAAGTTATACAATAAGTTCATCTCCTATCACATCTATTCTTGCTGTGTCACCACCTCTCCCTGCATCCACACCTAAGGCCTCTTGAAAAATTCCTGATGACAAGCTAAATGGTCCCATGAGATGTGGTGACACCAACCAAAAGAAACAGAAGTGGCTCTGAGAGGCATCAGGTCAATCTTGGTAGACCCCAAGTGGATTAGCACATCTGGTTGTATAGTTTGTCTTGAGTGATTACCAAAGATATTGATATACAATGATTAATTGTCAATGACTAATGCACCAATACTGGAGGACTGTACAGGGTCTGGGGAAGAAGTATACAGATCAAGCAATTTAAATGAGCATATATTGTAAGTTTGTGTCTCATGGAAATGCCCACCAAAGAGAGGCTCTCAATAGTCAGGTATATAATATGACCTGTTCCAGATAGTTATTTAGCCTCTTTCCCAAGCTGCTCTGTGGTTAGTTAACTGTTTCATCAACAAAGTATCCATGGATATTGCATCTGGGTTCAATAACATGTCTTCTTTCTTTGAAACTGACTAAGCTAACACCACTGCAGTGAGGTTCCTTTCTTGCAAAAAAGACTCTTACTATGGATATAAATGTGCCTTTTCTCCTTAAAACACTTTTGTCAGCACTACTATCTAAATTCTTACTGAATACATTGTTCATTTCCATAGTGTGTTGCCCATTATGCTTCTGCTCAAGAAATATTTTATAGGAAAAGAAGGATGCAATCATATGGTACCTAATGGATTCATCAATCTTTCCATGGAATCTATCATTCAGAAATAATGGGTTTTATAAAACAGTAGACTTGTCTCCTTGAGAAACAAAAACTTGGAATGAAACCAGTTCTACAAACTACTCTTATTTTCTCTGAACCAACAATAAGATGCTATTTTTCCCTACAACAGAATACATAAATTCTTGTACCAGGGGTAAAAGTAGCAGCAACTCTGTTCTTTAGCACTTGTAATAATCCAATTGCAAAACTTTTCCATCCCAGCCCACCACCTTTAGGCTCTTTTGGCTTAAACTTTTAGTTCTTAAAGAGAAATACTACTGCTAGGGGACACAAAAATGGCTCCTGTGAACAGGTGGTTGAGATCACACTTAACTACTTTGGAATCACAGTGTCATTGAACCAAGAGGCAAAGGAGATTACTGTACCAGGTGAAGTAACTTATCAGATTATCAAGAGGGAGTAGGATGGTTGTTATATACAGTGAAAGTGTGTCTAGATCCTAGAGGATTTTCTTAATACCTTCATGTTCAGTAGTAAAACTGAATGGAATCTATACAAGCCAGCACAGGTAGGACATCAAGAATGAAGGTTTGGGTCAGTCAACTTGGTAAAGAACACAGTCTGTAAGCATCCCTACTGAGATCAAATGAACAATGAATAAGTATTGAACAAAGTTATAAATATCAATTTTGGTCTGATGACAAAGTGCATAAATGAAGACTATATTAACTATGAATACTTTCTTCTTAATTTTTTAGGTAATATATTTGTGTATGTGTATGTGTGTGTATATACATGTACTATTTTATTTTTACTTTCTCCTCCTCCACCAGTATATTATATACAGTGTGGTAGTGTTTAAATGTAGAATTAGTCTTCAGATTACTAGATATCAAAGTGAAATTGTGACAGTTCAGAGAGGATTGAGCAACACACAGTAATGGATATAGTGATTAGGAGGTTTCCTATATTTTGGAAGAGATTAAGCACATTTTCATTTCCATGAGAGAGATTGTCACAAATTTAGCAGACTTACATTGTTAATCTTATAATTTGGAGGGTCAATATGCATGGAAAGATGTGTAAAAATGCTGACTAGCCAAAGGGATAGACTTCCCCATATGGCTGTTCCCAACTCAGCAGCATTCCCAGATCCTTCAATGCACTTCTTTGTATCTTACCTTACCAGCAGAGTTTCATGTTAGACACTGGTATGAGCTATTCAAATGTTGTTTGGAAGGTGGAAGAGAGGTAGAAATGATACTACAACTCCTCTGGCAGCAAAAATAGAAGTAGCAAGGGCTTTGGTAGACTCAGGGCCTTCTTGTAAGTCATGTACCCCCGTGATGGGGAGCTGTGATTACTAGTGGCAGTTTCTTTTGTGTCCTGGTTCTCTGAAAGTTTGGAGCAAATATGAGATCTAGTGGTAGCTTTCCTTGACTTTCACGCTTCCATTTCTTCCAACGATTTTGCCAACACCTAATAATCTGTATCAAATTTCTTCTTGATTAAAATAGAATAGGTCTCTGGTTTTCTAATTGGAACCTTACTGATACAATATCCTTAGGCTACATTGTTTCTTCAATATAAGCTTTTGTGCCCAGCAATCTCCTTCAAAATCAGTTATATTCCTCTTCTATGTTGATCATTTAGTTGCTACAGAAAGATAAATGTGGAGCATGGCATATTTTAACTCAAAGAAAAGTTTGGATATTTGGATAGATAAGTTATAAAATTCAAACTTAACTAAATTGTATTTTCATAAAAATATAAAATTTCTAGAGATAAACCAAACATTAAAAAAACCCTTAGGTATGTTAGTAGATATCTTAATACATTTTAAAACTGCAATAAGAACAAAATAGATAAAATTTAACTGTTCTGATATATGTCAAAATTTGTGCTTGTGTAATCCTGAAAATGTTGACCTACAAAAATTATTTATCTTAAATTTTTGAGTGATATTTTAAAGTCTCTGTTGCTTTTTGATATTAATTTGCAAATATTGAACTTACCTGCAATAGCTGAGCTATTATCATGTTTAAAATAGTCAATAGTTCTATGTTTTTTAAGCTAAAACTAAAGCTATTTATTATGACGCTAGTGACCATGAAAATGACAAATTCAGAGTTCTGTATTAGTCTTTGCATTGCTAGACTACTTGGCTTCCCTGGTGGCTCAGACAGTAAAGAATCCACCTGAAGTACAGGAGACATGGCTTCACTCCCCGGGTTGGGAAATTCCCCTGAAGAAGAGAACGCCTACCCACTCCAGTTTTCTCACCCATTCCAGTTTTCTTTCCATAGACAGGGGAGCCTGGAAGGCTATAATCTATGAGGTCGTAGAGTTGGACTCAACTTAGAGGCTAACACTTCAACTGTGCTGCTATTGTCTATTTTTCTGTAAATTTCATTTAACATAATGGTGCTAGTGGTTTAGTCTTCAGTCATGTCTAATTCTTGCTACCCCATGGACAGTAGCCTGCCTGGCTCCTCTGTCCATGGGATTCTCCAGGCAAGAATACTGGAGTGGGTTGCCATTTCCTTCTCCAGAGGATCTTCCTGACACAGAAACTGAACCTGGGTCTCCAGCATTGCAGGCAGATTTTTTATGGACTGAGTTATGAGGGAAGCCTGCATTTAAGATTATATTTGATCTAACAGGTCTTCTATGCTTTGCTATTTACTATCATTCTTTTGAGAAAAATTAAGCATTTTTTTCTCTTTTGTAATAAGATATTGTTTACTTATAGTGAGAGGGACTTATGTACAGTGTATGTAATTCCAGATATTCAGACCCTTTGCAGTATACTTCATTCAAGACATCAAGACTAAAAATGAAAATACTAATGTGGTGTGGAAAGATTAACTTTTCTTGGAAGTTTAGGTAACAGTCTTTCATGCTTTTGTTTCTTCCCTTCAACTGAATTCATTTTCAATTTAAAAAGTAATAAATCCTTTGGAATATGTCCACTTTGCAAGATCCAACCCCAGAAAAAAGAACTGAAGAAAGACAAGCTTTTTTTTTTTTTTCCATATGCTGATAAGCTGTGGATCTGATAGACTCTAAATATTCTTCCCTATCCTACTTTTATATTTTATGTCTAATATGAACAAAGGGAAGATAATTCAGGCTAAGAAATATTGCCTTAATATAATCTTACCAAAACATATTAGGGCTATCACTTCACATCATGTCAGGCTTATAACATAGGGAAATCTTTTGATCAATTGTGACAGTGAGACTAATTCCTTGGTTCCTTCCTTAAGCCTAAAAATGCATTTTATTTGACTTCCAGGCAAGTGGGTAGTTACTGTTTTCTAGTTGTACCTTCATTACGTGAAAGGATGGAGGATTGTCTTTGCAGAAGATCTGATTCAATTACAGTTTAAAAAAAAGTGATAGCTTGCATTCCCACATTAGCCTGATCTTTTTACATTGTCAGTGACAAAGAGAAGTATTTCACTGGTTAAAAAGAAAATAAATTGGGAAATTTTATTGTGCAACAGTTTAACTTTATTACTACCTGCAAAAGGCACTAGCAGTGGGAAGAAAAAATTGAATTTTTAAAAGTTAAACAAAAGGATTAGCTTTGTGATGGCATATTTTAAAATTGATTTGTAAACTTAACCTATTGTCCTAAAAGGTATAAAGGGCTGCAACAAATAGGAAAAACAGATGTTGAACCTCTAAAGTGAAACTGTCTCTGTCCCAGAGCACCTCTTAATGCCTTGTAGTACAACACCCAGTATTAATATTGCATGCTTCCAAGACCTCATCCTCTTAGTTTTTATCATATATAAGTCAAGCTTTCCTTTCCCAGAAGTTCCACTCGACATTTTCCCTAAATTATTCTGGCAACTACATTTTAACCAAACATACTTAAGAAAAACCTTAGATCACACTAGAATACTAGCTGTTTATGACACTGCTCACTGCCATAAAACAAGATAAGGAACATAGAAACACATTTCCCATTGTAACAAAGTTCTTTCACCAGTCAGCAACCTAGCCATCATCTCTCCTTCTAATCATTAAGTACACAGAGCACCACTACAGAGAGCACAAATTGGCTTTAACAACCATTAAGATGATAGAAGAAAACCCACATGTCTAAAGATACAATCTATTATTGGGACACCAGGACCCGATGGCAGCACTCTGACCCACATTGCAGGAAAACAACTACATATTCCAATGAACTGGTCCTGAAACTCCAATTTGGTTTAATTCCAGAGCAGAGTTAATCTTTATCAAAAAAACAGATGAAACTCTAAATTAAAAAAAACTTAGTCAAATAATTCAAAATAAATCATTAACAGTCCAGAAATTTTATTTTCCCTAAGCTTGTTCACGGGTTGTCAAAGAGGTGACTATTCTTTTTTGTTTGTTTGTTTGTCTATTTTTGGCTGCATTGGGTCTTAGTTGTGGCACCCAGGCTTCCCAGTGGCATGTGGGCATTAGTTCCCTGACCAGGGACTGAACCCATGTCACCTGCGTTGGAAGGCGAATTCTTAACCACTGGACCACCAGGGAAGTCCTTAGAACAGATTATTCTCTAACTAACCATGGATACTTTAGAAAACCAGTCAGGTTGCTAGACTGTCGCCAAAAGCCAGGTTACAGAAGACAGGGCACATGTAACACGAGTTTTCCAGCCAGACTGACATTCTAGAACCAGACTCCTCTTAAGTACAGAGTTACATTTTCAAAATTTTAAAATTTCAGACTTTTTATTTGTAAGCAATTCCAGAATTACAGGACAGTTACAACAATAATATAAATAACTTCCATATAGTTTTCACTCAGATTCCCCAGCTGCTGACATTTGGCCATATTTATTCTATCATTATTTTTCTATGTATGTGTAGTATTTTCTGAACTCTGTGGCAGTAAGATACTGATATAAGTCCCCTTAAGCCCCTAAGAACTTTGGTCTCTTTCACAGCTGCAAAACAATGATCAAAATCAGGAAATTATCATTGATAAGAGCACTATCTCATAGGTCTCACTCAAATATTACCACCTCCCAACACTGTCCTTTGGAACCAAAGAAATCTTTCTCTGGTGACGTCTTTCCATCCTCCCTTCCTATCTTTCATAACCTTGACTTCCTGGAAAGTATTATAGGATGTCACCCCATTGTCTAGTGTTTCCTCGGGAGTAGATTCACATTCTGCATTTTTGGCAGAAGTACCACAGAAGCAATTTTGTGGAGGGCACCATATAAGAAAGCACACACTAGGATGTGTACTATCACAGAGGATGCTGACCTTCATTTGCCAGGTTTCTCCAATGTGGAGTCTTTTTCCCTTTCCACTTAAAAGTATATGGTGGGAAACACTCCGAGATAATGTAAATATCCCATTTCTCAGTGTCGTGGGTTGAATTGTGGCTTCCCAAAAACTGCAATGTGGGAGACCTGGGTTCGATCCCTGGGCTTCCTCTAATTGTGGTGAGCAAGAGCTACTCTCCAGTTGCGGTGTGTGTGCTTACTGTTGTAGATTCTCTTGTGGAGCACAGGCTCTAGAGCGCAGGCTCAGTAGTTGGGGTGCATGGGCTTAGTTGCCCCGAGGCATGTAGAATCATCCTGGACCGGGGATCGAAACCATATCCTCAGCATTGACAGGCAGATTTTTAACCCACGGGACCACCAAAGAATCCCCTTGTATTCTTGAGTTATAAAAATTGTTTATGTATTCTGGATATAAGCCCTTTGTAAGTTATGTGTTCTGTTACAATATTTACTTCTAGTTTGTGGATTGTTTTTCTGATTGTCTCTTAAAGAGTATAAATTTTTTCCTTTGATTTTGATAGTTAACGATATCCTTTTTTAATGGCTTATTGTTCTTCTGCCATATTTAGGAAATCTTTACCTACACGAATTTGAAAAGATTTTCTATTTTTTAATGGAAATTAAATAGTTTTAGCTCATATTATGCTTGTGCTCAATTTTGGTTCACCTTTTGTGATATGAGGTAAGGGTCGAGAAAAAAATTTTTTTTTCATGGAGATATCCAGTTGTTTCATTGTAATTTATTCAAAATATTGTTCTTTTCTGATTGACTTACATTGGATAATTTTTCTAAAATAAATTTACCAAATAACTGTGGGTCTATTTCTCTATTATTGTTCTACTGATCTATATGTCTATGCTTAAACTAATAACACTATCTTAATTACTGTAGCTTTACAATAAATCTTGAAATTAAGTAGTCTAAATCCTCCAAATTTGTTCACTTGAAAAGAGTTTGTCTCTTCTAGGTTCTTTGCTTTTCCTTATAGATTAACATCTTACCATTTTCTTAAAAAAAAGTATGCTGAGATGTGCTTGGATTATATTGTATCTGCAAATCAATTTGAAGCGAGCTAAAAATCTCAAAATTGAGTTTTCAAATCCATGAATGTGGATTCAACATATAAATATGGTATTTACCACTACTTATGATATTTAAAGCTAGGAACATAAGAGAATTACCTCTACATGATAACAAACATCTATGCAAACCATAAACTTGCTATCATAGTTTTGGAAAATCACTGAAAATTGTACCTCTCAATAAGGAATAGGCAACGATGCATTTACACTGCTTTAATGTCATACTGTTTCCACTGTTTCCCCATCTATTTCCCATGAAGTGATGGGACCGGATGCCATGATCTTAGTTTTCTGAATGTTGAGCTTTAAGCCAACTTTTTCACTCTCCACTTTCACTTTCATCAAGAGGCTTTTTAGTCCCTCTTCACTTTCTGCCATAAGGGTGGTGTCATCTGCATACCTGAGGTTATTGATATTTCTCCCGGAAATCTTGATTCCAGCTTGTGCTTCTTCCAGTCCAGCATTTCTCATGATGTAATATGCATATAAGTTAAATAAGCAGGGTGACAATGTACAGCCTTGACGTACTCCTTTTCTTATTTGGAACCAGTCTGTTGTTCCATGTCCAGTTGTAACTGTTGCTTCCTGACCTGCATACAGGTTTCTCAAGAGGCAGGTCAGGCGGTCCTGTATTCCCATCTCTTTCAGAATTTTCCACAGTTTATTGTGATCCACACAGTCAAAGGCTTTGGCATAGTCAATAAAGCAGAAATAGATGTTTTTCTGGAACTCTCTTGCTTTTTCAATGATCCAGCAGATGTTGGCAATCTGACCTCTGGTTCCTCTGCCTTTCCTAAAACCAGCTTGAACATCTGGTAGTTCACGGTTCATGTATTGCTGAAGCCTGGCTTGGAGAATTTTGAGCATTACTTTACTACCGTGTGAGATGAGTGCAATTGTGCGGTAGTTTGGGCATTCTTTGGCACTTCCTTTCTTTGGGATTGGATGACCAACCTAGATAGCATATTGAAAAGCAGAGACTTTAGTTTGCCAACAAAGGTCCATCTAGTCAAGGCTATGGTTTTTCCAGTGGTCATGTATGGATGTGAAAGTTGGACTACAAAGAAAGCTGAGTGCCGAAGAATTGATGCTTTTGAACTGTGGTGTTGGAGAAGACTCTTGCGAGTTCCTTGGATAGCAAGGAGATCCAACCAGTCCATCCTAAAGGAGTCCAGTCCTGGGTGTTCATTGGAAGGACTGATGCTAAATCTGAAACTCCAATACTTTGGCCACCTCATGAGAAGAGTTGACTCATTGGAAAAGACCCTGATGCTGGGAGGGATTGGGGGCAGGAGGAGAAGGGGACAACAGAGGATGAGATGGCTGGACGGCATCACCAACTCGATGCACATGAGTCTGGGTGAACTCCGGGAGTTGGTGATGGACAGGGAGGCCTGGCGTGCTGCGATTCATGGGGTCGCAAAGAGTCGGACACGACTGAGTGACTGAACTGAACTGAACTGAGGTTTGTCATAGCTTGTCTTCTAAGATACAAGCATCTTTTAATTTCATGGCTGCAATCATGTATAAAATATATAACTAATGGAACAAAAGACTGGTTCTAAATAGGAAAAGAAGTACGTCAAGGCTGTATATTGTCACCCTGCTTTTTTAACTTATATGCAGAGTACATCATGACAAATGCTGGGCTGGAAGAAGCACAAGCTGGAATCAAAATTGCCGGGAGAAATATCAATAACCTCAGATATGCAGATGACAGCACTCTTATGGAAGAAAGTGAAGAGGAACTAAAAAGCCTCTTGATGAAAGTGAAAGTGGAGAGTGAAAAAGTTGGCTTAAAGCTCAACATTCAGAAAACGAAGATCATGGCATCTGGTCCCATCACTTCATGGCAAATATATGGGGAAACAGTGGAAACAGTGTCAGACTTTATTTTTGGGGGCTCCAAAATCACTGCAGATGGTGACTGCAGCCATGAAATTAAAAGACTCTTACTCCTTGGAAGAAAATTATGACCAACCTAGACAGCATATTGAAAAGCAGAGACATTACTTTGCCAACAAAGGTCCATCTAGTCAAGGCTATGGTTTTTCTAGTGGTCATGTATGGATGTGAGAGTTGGACTGTGAAGAAGGCTGAGTGCCGAAGAATTGATGCTTTTGAACTGTGGTGTTGGATAAGATTCTTGAGAGTCCCTTGGACTGCAAGGAGATCCAACCAGTCCATTCTGAAGGAGATCAGCCCTGGGATTTCTTTGGAAGGAATGATGCTAAAGCTGAAAGTCCAGTACTTTGGCCACCTCATGCGAAGAGTTGACTCATTAGAAAAGACTCTGATGCTGGGAGGGATTGGGGGCAAGAAGAGAAGGGGATGACAGAGGATGAGATGGCTGGATGGCATCATGGACTCGATGGACGTGAGTCTGAGTGAACTCCAGGAGTTGGTGATGGACAGGGAGGCCTGGCGTGCTGGGATTCATGGGGTCGCAGAGAGTCAGACATGACTGAGTGACTGAACTGAACTGAACTGAATGAGAACCTACTGTATAGCACAGGCAACTCTACTCAGTGCTCTGTGGTGACCTCAATGGGAAGGAAATATGAAAAAGAGGGGATAAATATGAATCCATGTCTGATTTGCTTTGTGGTACAGCAGAAAGTAACCAACATTGTAATGTAACTATACTCCAATAAAAACTAATTAAAAATTAACCAGTCTTCCTAAATGGAAGAATGTGTTTGGCGTTGCATACATGCCCAGTCGTGTCTGACCCTTTGAGACCCCATGGACTGTAGCCCACCAGGTTTCTATGTTCATGAAATTTTCCAGGCAAGAATACTGGAGTGGCTTTCATTTCCTTCTCCAGGGGATCTTCCCAACCCAGGGATCAAATTTGTATCTCCTGTATCTTTTGCATTGGTAGGCAGATTCTTTACCACTGTGCCACCAACCTAGGGTTAAATTTCATATCTGATGTGCAAAAATAACACACTACATGGGAAAGTTGTGGGAAGAAGGAAAAATACTTGTTATTTTATCTTAGATAACTCTAGTACAAGTGAATGATGCATTTCAATTGGAAATAGTGCCCTATTTAAATCCCTTTTCTTATAACTTGACCTGTGGGCACTAGATTTATCACTGATGATATCAAATTGTTTCTTCTGCAATTACTGTATCCACTTGGTCAACCTTTACTGATATGATTTTCCTTTTATTTATATTACTATTACAGTTCTGTCTTCTATGGCTACATAAATGTCTTGCATAGACAAAGAAAATTCACTGGTACTGGTTTTCCAGGTAAGGAGATACTAATGTGAGAACAGTTTTAATTAGATGTCTATAAAATAATTGCTCCTATCGAGAATAGAATTGTGGACATAGTGAGTGAAAGAGAGGGTGGGAGAAACTGAGAGAGTAGCATTAAAACATATACATTACCATATGTAAAGTAGATAACCAGTGGGAATTTGCTGTATGACTCAGGGAGCTCAAATCTGATGCTCTCTGACAACCTAGAGGCGTGGGATGGGATGGGAGGTGGGAGGAAGGTGGGAGGAAGGTTTAAGAAGGAGGGGACATATGTATACCTGTGGCTGATTCAAGTTGATATATGACAGAAATGAACACAATATTGTAAGGTAATTATCCTCTAATTAAAAATAGATTTTTAAAAATGAACTAGAAATGTGGAAGTCTTCCCCCCAACTTTTTGGTATTCAGATAAAGGCCATTAAGTAATGTGTGACTATAGCTTTATTCTAAACTGAGCTTATATCTATCTCACCTCAAAGGCTAGCATTCTCTTCAGCTAATACAAAATCTGCAAGGTCTAATAACTGATATTTGGAATTCTTGATATAAACATGAACTTATGAACCCAAGAGAACACAGCTCGTGGATCACACTTTGTAAGTTAAATCTTAGTTATCAAATACTATCATGTTCAAGGCTACAATTGTTATAGTTTAAAAAATTCCCATATCAAACATTTTCCATCTCTTTAAAATAAACAGCAAATAACATTCTGTAGATCCATGGTAGTCTATGTTCTACAGCTTTAGTTAAAAGATAGCTTCTTAGGTCCTTTTGCCCATATTAACCAAAATGCTGCTAAGTCGCTTCACTCGTGTCTAACTCTGTGCGACCCCATGGACTGCAGCCTACCAGGCCTCTCCATCCACGGGACTCTCCAGGCAAGAACACTGGAGTGGGTTTCCATTTCCTTCTCCAATGCATGAAAGTGGAAAGTGAAAGTGAAGTCGCTCAGTCGTGTCCGACTCCCAGCGACCCCATGGACTGCAGCCTATCAGGCTCCTCCATCCATGGGATTTTCCAGGCAACAGTACTGGAGTGGGGTGCTTTTGCCTTCTCCAATTTAACCACTCTCAAAAGCCTTATTGCACAGTATCCTAGCAAGCTATATTAAAATTTGTCCATACTGAATGCATTGGAACATACACATATCCTTTATGAAGACACAAAGGTATAACAAAAGGATAATTAAAGAAACAACTCAATCTTGAAACTGTCAAATTCCATATAATTAAATGCACCGTGGCTCTTGTTTCCAAATAGTAATTTTAAGAAGACAAGCTCTAAACTCAAACAGTTTTGCTTTTGCACTGTTATCCTTGTTATTCACTTATATAGAAAACCACCCAATTATGTTGTATAACAGAGCACTAAAACTATTAAACACAAACCTAAAAGCTAGGTTTTTAAGTATTTGCATATGAGATAAGTGCTTTCAATTTTAATGACATGTTCCACAGAGAACACGTTAGTTGACCTAGTAGTACTCCTTAATGCTTTACTCACAAAGTGTTCAGAGGAGGGGGAGTGTTTTCCTTTTCTCTGTTGGAAGGTGTATTGCTATTTTTCTTTACAAGATCCTCAAAAGTTGTGACCTTGTGGTGGATGGATGTATGCTCTAGCAGAAAAGACATCAAGTAGGAGGATAGGAAATGTGACACCTCATCTTGGCTGTCCCTAAGTTATGTGGCTTGATATTTATACATTTTAGGTTGATATTTATACATTATAGTTTGATAATCTATAAAATTAAGAAGAAAAGAAAAATTATGGCTAATGTTCTTTCTAGCTCTAAAAGTTCATATTAGCTTCAATGAAACTCAAGATTACTGATCACAAGTGGAAAAATAGTGTGAACATATTGCAAAAGGAGATAAGGGAAAAAATTTTGGTCACATTACCAAAGGACTATAAAGAAAGCCTCAGTACTCATATCTCTTGCCACGATCACTTCATTTAAAACATAATTTTCTCACACAAGAGGCCTTGTACAGTTGTATATCATTAATATGTATATTTTTCTTTTAGCTAATTTTCAAGAAATTTGTTTATTTTTTCCATTAGGTACTTCTTTCATTCTCTCACATGAGATCTTTCACATGAATATAAATGTATTGCAGATTGCCTCAACTAACACTTGTGAGATAATAAGTAGCAAAGGAAAATTACTATTGCAACTTACGTTTTAAAACTTATTTTTTTTCAAAAAACTAATATTTTTGATATTAATAAATATCAAATTAAAAAGAGTGCAAGATAATTAGAAAATACAGAAAATATAAACAAAATTGGAAAACCCAAATTACTACCACTAGAGGTAGAATCCCCTCCTCTTGAAATGTTTCCATATTGAAAGAAATTTTCTCAGATGAGCCTTCTGAGGCTTCAGTCACTTACTCCTCTGATAAGACTTAAGGAATCTAGGAGAAAAAAACTAAAGAATCTGTCCTTTCTATTACTCTTTTGGAACTTGCTGCCTATAAGGATTATATGATCTGTATTCACAATCATATAAATTGTGTGAACTGGGTTGTTTCCCTGTATTTGAGGAATTAAGTGGAAAATGGTCCAATTTAGGAATAACTTTTAGAGGAAATTCCCTTGCCCACAGTCTCATCAGTAATAAAGCTGTTTTTTTAATTGAAATATAGCTGACTTACAATATTGTGTTAGTTTCAGGTATACATGAAAAGTGATTCAAATAGATAGATGGAGGGAATTTCCTGGCAGTCCAGTGGTTAGGACTCCTTGCTTTCACTGCCGAGGGTGCAAGTTTCAATCCTGCTTAGGGAACTAAGATCCCACAAGCCATGTGGCACAGCTAAAAATATATATATGTATATATATATATATATATATATATATATATATATATCAAGTTCAGATAGATAGATATAAATATTTTTTTCAGATTCTTCTTCATCATAGTCTATTGCAAGATGTTGAATATAGTTCCCTGTGTTATACAGTAGGCCCTTATTTATCTATTTTATATATAGTACCGTGTATCTATTAACAATTTATCTGTCCCCTCACCCTTTCCCTTTTGGTAACCATAATATTGTTCTCACTGTTTGTGAGTCTGTTTCTATTTTGTAAATAAGTTCATTGGTATTAGTTTTTAGTTTCAATATATAAATGATATCATACAATATTTACCTCTGTCTTACTTACTTCCCTTAATATGATATTCTCTAGGTCCATCCACTTTCCTGCAGATGGCAATATTTCACTTTGTTAAGTCTACATAGTATTCTATTGTATACACACGCCAAATATTTTTAAACCAGTTGTCTGTTAATAGACACTTAGGTTGCTCCCGTGTCTTGGCTATTGTAAATAGTGTCACCATGAACACTGAGGTATATGAATCTTTTCAAATTAGAGCTTTCATCTTTTCCAGATACATGCTCCAGAGTGGGATTGCCAGGTCACTTGGTAGTAGCTCTATTCTCAGCTTTTTAAGGAACCTCCATACTGTTCTCCATGTGGCTTCACCAATTTACACTCACACCAACAGTGTAGAGGGGTAAGAAAGCTATTATTTTAAGTCTCCATGACTTAAACTGCTGCATCTATATCTAAAAGGCTCCAAACTCAAGTGGGCAGAAAAGAAATTATTATAAAGTGTAAAACTTCATAGAACCCCAACTACTAACACGTCAGCATATTTTTCTATAATTTTTATTCATTCATTCATACATTAATTCATGCATTCATTCAGTATATTCTGCTATTAACTAAACACAATACTCAGACTTACCAGCCTTCAAAAAGCTAATAGTCCTGCATAAAAGACAAACAGTAGTCAGTTAACTATAATACAAGGATGATGACTAGTATGAGTGTGGACCCTGAGCTCTAAGGCAAGCATATCAGAGAAACCTCTCTAACCTGGACTGAACAGGCCTCCTGTGGGGGGCGGGAAAAAATTAAGTCAAGAATAAGTCATATTGAGGCAGAGAATACCACTTGGGTGGGGGGAGGTCAGTGAGAATTACAGAATTCAATATTCACCAAAACTGAGAGGGAAGAGACCCTGGCAGAAGTTCACTTTGGTTACAGCCTAGAGATGGAGAGATAGCATCATGCAAGGGAAGCTCCACATAATAAGCAGATATGGATCGAATCAAAAAGCACCTTTTAGGCTGTAACAAAAACTTAGGTGGTTACCCTAAGGGCAGGGGTTTCCCAGGTGTCACTAGTGGTAAAGAACCTGCCTGCCAATGCAGGAGACCTAAGAGACACAGGTTTGATCACTGGGTTGGGAAGATTCCCTGGAGGAGGGCACGGCAACCCACTCCAATAGTCTTGCCTGGAAAATCCCCGTGGACAGAGGAGCCTGGTGAGCTATAGTTCATGGGGTCGCAAAGAGTTGGACATGACTGGAGCAATAGCACACACACATCCTAAGAGCAATGGATGTTAAACACAACCAAACATTATTGCTTATGGGGGTTTTAATTCAGCATTTTTTATTTACTAGTATTTATATTAAAGCTGCATTTCAAAAATGTTTCAGATGATTAAATACTATTTTATATCTATACTAAATTATTTTGAAATTACCTAAAACTTTACAGTGTCACAACCATAACATATACAGTGCTTGTTTCACTAATATAATTTTTAAAAAATTTAGTTATAAGCTACTGCTGTTCAGTCACTCAGTTATGTCCAACTCTGCGACCCCATGGACTGCAGCATGCCAGTCTTCCCTGTCCTTTTCTATCTCCTGGTGTTTGCTCAAACTCACGTTCATTGAATCAGTGACATTAGTTGTTAGAGATCAACAAAACTATATTTTTGCTTCAACATTTTTAAAGTTGTTATTAAAATGACAGAATCTTTATAAATATTTAAGCTATTTATATATTTTTTCTATTTGGTAATTGCTTTTGCATGAAAATTGTCCATTAATATATGAAATCAATCTTAGTGTTTTTCTTACTGATTTAAATGAGGCTTTTATCAAATAACATTTTAATTTTTTTTTTTACATTTTAGAAAACTTTTACCACATTTTTCTGACTTTTCAACTTAAAATTTTTACTATATTTTTATCTTTTTATTTTTTGAAACATTTTAAGTATCAATATAAAGGTCATAATATTATAGACAAGACTTACATATTGATAAGTATTAATATCTATCTTATTTGTTGCAAGACTGTTATTTTATAAATGAAATAAAATGTGATGAAGTAAAGCTTCCCAATGCTTTGTCTTTTTGGCTTCAGGCAATCATTTTACATTCTCCCTACAAATATTTGCAAGCAGTAAAATATATTGACTTGTGGGGATTTGGGTTACTCTGGATCTTTAGTTATCATGCTATGCTATGGTATGCTAAGTCACTTCAGTCGTGTCTGACTCTGTGCGACCCCATAGATGGCAGCCCACCAGGCTCCCCCATCCCTGGGATTCTCCAGGCAAGAACACTGGAGTGGGCTGCCATTTCCTTCTCCAATGCATGAAAGTGAAAAGTGAAAGTGAAGTCGCTCAGTCGTGTCGGACTCTTAGCGACCCTATGGATTGCAGCCTAACAGGCTCCTTCCGTCCATGGGATTTTCCAGGCCATAGTGAGTATTTAATTCTGAAACTTTTTTCTTTTTAACTCAATATAGTGTTTTTCAAGATACTTCCATGTGCATATAGATAGGTCTAGTTCATTCTTTGACTCTCTGAATAATAATAATAAAACATTTAATGAACTTTGTGTAACAGCCAATGTTCTACACACATTACATGGATTAACTTGTTTATACTTAACTGTTGAGGTAGGTATTATCCATATGTTACAGAGCTACAGAATAAATAGCTGTCTAAAGTTATGACAGTGTTAGTTGCTCAGTCTGTCCGACTCTTTGTAACCCCAAGGAATACAGCCCACCAGGCTCCTCAGTCCCTTGAATTCTCCAGCAAGAACACTGGAGTGAGTTGCCATCCCCTTCTCCAGGGGACTGCGGGATCAAACCCAGGTCTCCCATATTGCAGGCAGATTCTTTATCATTTGAGCCAACAGGCAAGTCCCAAGTTACAACAGAGCAGTGCTCAAATCTTCCCAAAGTTTCTCCATTTAACCAATGCATGACAGCTTCTCTTCGTCCTTAGTGGTAGTATTCCTCATATGAGCATTTATCCATTTTCTAGAGACTTGTTTCCATTTTCTAATTGCAGATAATGCTCTCATCAACACTCTATGACAATGAGATTATACATGTCTCCTTACGTACATATATCAAGCATGTCCATTTTTAATTTTACCAAATATGATGGCTTCCCTGGTGGCTCATATGGTAAAGGGTCTGCCTGGAATGCAGGAGACCTGGGTTTGATCCCTGGGTCAGGAAGATCCTCTGGAGAAGGAAATGGCAACCCACTCTAGTATTCTTGCCTGGAGAATTCTATGGACAGATGAGCCTGGTAGGCTACAGTCCATGGGGTCTCAAAGAGTCAGACAGGACTGAGCGACTAACACTTTCACTTTCATCACTTTCCAAAGTGATCAAACTAAATAAGAGTTTCCATTGCTCTAGTGCTTGGCTCTGATCAGATCAGATCAGATCAGTCGCTCAGTCATGTCCGACTCTTTGCGACCCCATGAACTGCAGCACGCCAGGCCTCCCAGTCCATCACCAACTCCCGGAGTTCACTCAGACTCACGTCCATCAAGTCAGTGATGCCATCCAGCCATCTCATCCTTTGTCATCCCCTTCTCCTCTTGCCCCCAGTCCCTCCCAGCATCAGAGTCTTTTCCAAAGAGTCAACTCTTCGCATGAGGTGGCCAAAGTACTGGACTTTCAGCTTTAGCATCATTCCTTCCAAAGAAATCCCAGGGCTGATCTCCTTCAGAATGGACTGGTTGGATCTCCTTGCAATCCAAGGGACTCTCAAGAGTCTTCTCCAACACCACAGTTCAAAAGCATCAATTCTTCGGCACTCAGCCTTCTTCACAGTCCAACTCTCACATCCATACATGACCACTAGAAAAACCATAGCCTTAACTAGACGAACCTTTGTTGGCAAAGTAATGTCTCTGCTTTTGAATATGCTATCTAGGTTGGTCATAACTTTCCTTCCAAGGGGTAAGCGTCTTTTAATTTCATGTCTGCAGTCACCATCTGCAGTGATTCTGGAGCCCCCAAAAATAAAGTCTGACACTGTTTCCACTGTTTCCCCATCTATTTCCCATGAAGTGATGGGACCGGATGCCATGATCTTCATTTTCTGAATGTTGAGCTTTAAGCCAACTTTTTCACTCTCCACTTTCACTTTCATCAAGAGGCTTTTGAGTTCCTCTTCACTTTCTGCCATAACGGTGGTGTCATCTGCATATCTGACGTTATTGATAATTCTCCTGGCAATCTTGATTCCAGCTTGTGCTTCTTCCAGCCCAGCGTTTCTCATGATGTATTCTGCATATAAGTTAAATAAGCTGGGTGACAATATACAGCCTTGACATACTCCTTTTCCTATTTGGAACCAGTCTGTTGTTCCATGTCCACTTCTAACTGTTGCTTCCTGACCTGCATACAAATTTCTCAAGAGGCAGATCAGGTGGTCTGGTATTCCCATCTCTTTCAGAATTTCCCACAGTTTATTGTGATCCATACAGTCAAAGGCTTTGGCATAGTCAAAAAAGCAGAAATAGATGTTTTTCTGGAACTCTCTTGCTTTTTCCATGATCCAGTGGATGTTGGCAATTTGATCTCTGGTTCCTCTGCCTTTTCTAAAACCAGCTTGAACATAGCCTTCCTAATTTTTTTCAATCTGATGATTGCAAAAGATACCCTGTATTCATTTTTTTTTCTAGTTTGATCTAAAATTTTTATAATTTTATTAATCACCCCAATTTAGCCTCCATTTAATACTGGTTCAGGTTACATATAAGTATAGCACTGGGTCTCCCTCAGTATTCCAGAATAAAAACATTTTTCCTCTAAAATTCAGAATAACGCTTTAAAGAAATACAAACCAAAGAGCTCAAGAGGAAATTAGCAGTATAATATTCCATATAGTTCAATCTCTCTTTAAGCCTGAGTTCAAATGTCTCCATGCTAATTAAAAAAATTTTTTTTCCCTGGCTTTATAAGATACAGCATTGTGTAAGTCTTTAAAATTCAATGTGCATATATATTGCAAAATGATTACCACATTAGGGTCAGTTACCTCACATAATTACCATTTTTTTTGGTGGTGAGAACAGCTAAGATTTACTCTCTTAAATCTTTTAAGTATATAAAACAATATTGTTAACTATAGTCATGGTGGAGAGTTCTGATAAAGCTCCAGTGGTCTACTGGACAAGGGAATGACAAATCACTTCAGTATTCTTGCCTTGAAACCCCATGAACAGAATGAAAAGGCAAAAATGATATGACACTGTAAGATGAGCCCCCCAGGTCAGTAGGTATCCACTATGCTACTGGGAAAGAGAGGAGAAGTAGCTCTAGAAAGAATGAAGAGGCTAGGCCAAAGCAGAAACAATGCTCAGTTGTGAATCTGTCTGGTGGTGAAAGTAAACTCTGATGCTGTAAAGAACAATACTGCATAGGAACCTGGAATGTTAGGTCCATGAGTCAAGGTAAATTGGAAGCGGTCAAGCAGGAGATGGTAAGAGTGAGTATCAAAATTTTAGCAATCAATGAACTAAAATGGGTGGGAACAGGCAAATTTAATTCAGATGGCCATTAGATATACTACTGTGGGCAAGAATCCCTTAGAAGAAATTGAGTAACCCTTATAGTCAACAAAATATTCCTAAATGTAGTACTTAGGTGCAATCTGAAAAATGACTAAATGAACTCAGTCTGTTTCCAAGGCAAACCATTCAACATCACAGTAATCCAAGTCTATGTCCCAAATACTAATGCTAAAGAAGATGAAGTTGAATGGTTCTGTGAAGACCTATAAGACCTTCTAAAACTAACACCAAAAAAAGATGTCCTTTCATCACAGGGGATTGGAATGCAAAAGTAGGAAGTCAAGAGATACCTGTAGTAACAGGCATGTTGGCCTTGGAGTACAAAATGTAGCAGGGCAAAGGCTAACAGAATTTTGTAAAGAGAACACAATGGTCACAGCAAACACCCTTTTCCAACAACACAAGCAATGACTCTATGCATGGACACCACCATATGGTCAACAACGAAATCAGATTGATTATATTTTTTGCAGCCAAAGATGGAGCAAATACATGGAGCTATACATTCATCATAAACAAGACCTGGAGCTGACTGAGGCTCAGATCATCAGCTCCTTATTGCAAAATTCAGGCTTAAATTGAAGAAAGTAAGGAAAACCACTAGATCATTCAGGTATGACCTAAATCAAATCCCTTATGATTATACAGTAGGGGTGATGAATAGATTTAAGGGATTAGATCTGGTATACACAGTTCCTGAAGAACTATGGATGGAGGTTCATAATATTGTATAGGAGGCAGTGACCAAAACCATCCCCAAGGAAAAAATGCAAAAAGGCAAAGTGATTTTATGAGGAGGCCTTACAAATAGTTGAGAAAATAAAAGAAGCAAAAGGCAAAGGAGAAAGGGAAAGATTCACCCAACTGAATACAGTTCCAGAGAATGACAAGGAGAGAAAAGAAAGCCTGCTTAAGTGAATAACAATGAAATAGAGAAAAACAATAGAATGGGAAAGACTAGAGATCTCATCAAGAAAATTGGAAATACCAAGTGAACATTTCATGCAAAGATGGGCACTATAAAGGACAGAAATGGCATGGACCTAACAGAAACAGAAGATCTTAAGAAGAGGTGGCAAGAATACACAAGAACTGTACAAAAAAGACCTTCATGACCCAGATAACCATGATGGTGTGGTTACTCACCTAGAGCCAGACATCCTGGAAGCCTAAGTCAAGTGGGTATTAGGAAGCATCACTATGAATATAGTTAGTGGAGGTGATGGAATTTCAGTTGAGCTATTTCAAATTCTAAAAGAAGATGCTGTTACAGTACTGCACTCAATATGCCAGCAAATTTGGAAAACTCAGCAGTGGCCACAGAACTGGAAAAGGCCAGTTTTCATTCCAATCCCAAAGAAAGGCAATGCCAAAGAATGTTCAAACTATCGCACAGTTGCACTCATTTCACACGCTAGTAAAGTAATGCTCAAAATTCTCCAAATGAGAATAGTACATATACTGAGAACTTCCAGATGTTCAAGCTGGATTTAGAAAAGGCAGAGGAACCAGAGATCAAATTGCCAACATCCGTTGAATTTTGGAAAAGCAAGAGAGTTCCAGAAAAACATCTGTTTCTGCTTCATTAACTACACCAAAGCCATTGACTGTGTGGATCACAGCAAACTATTAAATTGTTCAAGAGATGGAAATACCAGACCATCTTACCTGCCTCCTGAGAAATCTGTATGCAGGTCAAGAAGCAACAGCTAGAACTGGACATGAAACAACAGACTGTTTCCAAATTGTGAAAGGAGTACGTCAAGGCTGTATTTGTCACCTTGCTTATTTAACTTCTATGCAGAGTACATCATGAGAAATGCTGGACTGGATGAAGCACAAGCTGGAATCAAGATTGCCGGGAGAAATATCAATAACCTCAGATATGCAGATGATACCACCCTTATGGCAGAAAGTGAAGAAGAACTAAAGAGTCTCTTGATGAAAGTGAAAGAGGAGAGTGAAGAAGCTGGCTTAAAACTCAACATTCAAAAACCCAAGTTCATGGCATCTAGTCCCATCACTTACTTCATGGCAAATAGATGGGGAAACAATGGAAATAGTGAGAGACTTTAGTTTTTTGGGCTCCCAAATCACTTCAGATGGTGACTTCAGCCATGAAATTAAAAGATGCTTGCTCCTTGGAAGAAAAGCTATGACCAACCTAGACAGCATATTAAAAAGCAGAGACATGACTTTGCCAACAAAGGTCCATCTAGTCAAAGCTATGGTTTTTCCAGTAGTCATGTATGGATGTGAAAGTTGGACCATAAAGAAGGTTGAGTGCTGAAGAATAGTTGCTTTTGAACTGTGGTTTTGGAGAAGACTCTTGAATGTCCTTTGGACTGCAAGGAGATCAATCCAGTCAATCCTAAAGGAAATCAGTCCTGAATATTCATTGGAAGGACTGATGCTGAAACTGAAGCTCCAATAGTTTAGCCAACTGATGTAAAGAACTGACTCATTGGAAAAGACCTGACTCGTAAAAAACCCTGATGCTGGGAAAGATTTAAGGCAAGACTAGAAGGGGATGACAGAGGATGAGATGGTTGGATGGCATCACCGACTCAATGGACATGAGTTTGAGCAAGCTCTCAGAGTTGGTGATGGACAGGGAAGTCTGGCATGCTTCAGTCCATGGGGTTGCAAAGAGTCGGACATGACTGAGTGACTGAACTGAACAGTTGAAATGAAGGGCTTTTCATGAAGTATTAATGAATAAGAAAAATTATACAATTTTGAAAACTGGAAATAAAAAGATTGTGCATGTGTATATACACAAGCATGTGTTCATATGTATACATGTGAATGGTTATAAAAAGCATAGGAAAAGCTAGAATAATAGAACTCAATTGCCAACATGAGTTACTTATGATTCAGTAACAGAGGAGAAAAGAGTGGGCAGAGGCAATTACCAAAGTAAACTGAAGAATTAAGAATTTAGTAGCCACAGAATATGATATAATTTGGGCACTTATATAAAATTACATATGCATATATTTTAAAAACAAAATATTTTAAAGATGAAATTATAATATGCTGATTACAATAATAGAATGGGTGGATTTAACTTTACTTAAAAGTAAATGTTGTAGTATTTTTTACCATATTTTAGTCTTTCTTAGTGCTTAGGCCCAGATTATTTTTAAAAATCCACATACACAGATACCATGGAACCCACATATATTCAAATAGTGCAGTCAGTGGTAACTAAGTGGCTTTTTAAAAACTTTTTCTGCCACATGAAATGAAAAAATATGTACAGATTGACCTTTTAGTTAAGCTAGGATGAGTGGAAAGGAGGATAAAAAAGCATAAAGGAAGAATGGGATTTAAAGACTGAAGTTTTAGCATCTTGATTGGATATGCAAAAGGATACAGGAGAATCTGATGGGTTAATGGAAATGAAATTTTCACTAGGCAAATATTTGCTGAGTCTCTACTGTGTGCCACATTGTTCTAGACACTGAAGCCAGGAGTTAATGTAAAAGCATCAAGTTGATCTCTTGTGGAGTTTACATTCTCCTAGGGAGAGGAAGCTCAAAAGCAAGAGAACACAGACACAAAGATAGTCTCAGTAGCTCAGGCACAGACCAGAGGACACTGTGAGGACAAATAGCCTTAGGAGCACACCAGACCTGATCCCTGCCTGTGCAGCTCTGACGTTTGAGGTTCTCAGGTGGGGAGAAGGCAAGTCCAAAACCTGTAAGGAGGTCTGAGCTTGGAATGTTCCAGGCTGGAGGCACCACATAAGGACAAGGGGAATGAGCACTAAGCATGAACTCAGAATTCATCAGGCTTGCAGACTGTAGACACTTCGAGGGCCTGCTTCTATAGAAAAACTTGAATTAGAAGTTCCTAAAACCTGGACAATCAAAATATGATGAACTGCACGCTCAGGATGGGGTACTTGGGCAGGCTCCTCACAGTCTGCAGTGAACCCCCAGGGCTGCCAGTTGTGGGAGAAGTGTGAACCATGCTCTGGGTCAGAAACCACTCAAAGCAGCTTTTCCAGGGGAAAGAAGTGGCGACAAAGAGAACAAATCTCCTCAAAGCAGCAGGATTCTAGCCAAAGACTTTCAAGCCTGAAGGAGCACTGTGATATTAATGACATCAGCAGCCATCCAAGGACAAAAAGACTTTGCAAACCTGTTGAGGATGGGGAATTCCAGAAAGGCAACCAGGGGATATGAGTAAAAGACCGAGGAAGCAAGAGGCTATAAACTCTACTAGAGAATCATGTCCAACTCTTTGTGACCCCATGGACTGTAGCCTACCACACTCCTCCATCCATGGGATTTTCCAGGCAAGAGTACTGGAGTGAGTTGCCATTTCCTTCTCCAGAGGATCTTCCCAACCCAGGGATTGAACCTGGGTCTCCCGAGTTGTAGGCAGACACTTTACCATCTGAGCTACCAGAGAAGGCCAAACTCTACTAGAGGGTACCTGTTAATCATGCAATGCACTCTGCTTATAAGGGTAGGAAGCTGAGTCCCTAGCGAGCCTACCTTCACTTTAATACCATTGTGTGAGATTGCAGGGACAGGGATGAAATGGTAAAGGAAAAGTTAGAAACTTTAGGTTCTTTCAGTTCACTTCAGTTTATTCGAGTCTTTAAGAAAAGCCATTAAATAAGATACCCTACTTTAAAGGAAAGTAGGAGAGTTCAGGTGACACCTCTCTAAATGTTTCAGTTTTGCAAGGAGACAGGATGTGTGAGATGATGCTCTGTGAAAGAAGTAGTTTGCAAAACTTACAGATCCCTGCTGTTTTCTTCCCTGAAGAAAAGGAGAATCTTTAAAGTCATGAGCAACTTCTTGATCTGAAATTTCCCCTTATTGAGTTTTATGTTCACAGGAAATAAACTAATATACACAACTATTTGATTTGGCTGGAGTTCTGGGGAGAATGGATTCACAAAATCTTTATCCCCTTGCCCTGTTTTCTTTAAATATCTCTTTTCCCAGATAATACTTGAGTTTCTTCTATCTATTTCTGAAAACAGCAATGTGGGTTGGGACCCATTATTTTCACTTAAGAGTAAGCATGCAGATTCTTTTCATTTCTAAGTGAAATAAAAAATACAAATACTCAGAGCTAACTCCAGATCAATTTATGTCCAGTGGTGGGACTTAGGTATAGGCATTTGAAAAAGTTTCACAAGTAATGAATGTTTCCTATTTTGGTTTATAAGAAACTTAATCAAGCCTGTAATATTTATTTCTTCCTAAGAATGCAGCTTTGTTTGTTTAGAAAGGCTTGGCATATGCAGAAATAAGTACTTTGATTGTAAGCTGCTATTACTATGTACTCAGGGGCCCTGCAGGATTGAATTTAAGCTCATGGACTTGAAGGCTACATGAATTCATTATCCCAATTCCTCAGTCTAGCTTACTTCGGGCAAAATCATTTCCAAGCCTCTGTTTCCTTATCGACAAAACTCACTGAAGATTAGCTCTCACTATCTCATTTGACTTTCAGAAACTGTTTTCCAAAACAAGCAGAACTAAAATATTCTCATATGCTTGGTAGACCCTTTAGAGTTTTGAAAATGAAGGTCAACTGCAATTCAAAGATGTATTAGTTCCAGCAGAAGATGCCTTAGTCTGTAAGTGCCCCAGTGGAACCCAGATTTTATGCAGACACTTAAATGAAGCCTCTCAACAGCCCAAAAAGAAAATCAGAAATATTGGTAGTGTTTAGACATGTTAAATTTTCAGTAGCAACAAAGTTAAGAGAGAACCAATTTCTTGGCATTTCAGGTGTTATTTTGTTTGTAGTTTCTTTCTTTCTTTAAATTACTGCAGTGGTGTGATTGGGATTCTGCAGTTGTTATGATTCCCCTGATATAATGTGTCTGGTGTGTTAAACTGGAACAGAACTACACCCAGGTTGGCAGGGAACTGGAATAGGGCTTGTCTTCTCAGTCTGTGTGGCATGGAGCTTGACTTTTGTGCTGTTCTGACTCATTTTGACTTTTTGTGTATGAGGGGAGAGTTGGTGAAATATCAAAGAGGCATTCACCCCATGCCTGAAGCTCTGATCATCCTGTGTCCCAATCCTTGATACATCCTGGAGAAACTGCACTGGTAGGGCTTCCCCGGGGGGAGGGGGGGGGCCTAGTGGTAAAGAACTTGCTGCCAATGCAGGAGACACAAGAGATACAGGTTTGATCCCTGGGTCAGGAAGCTCCCCAGAGAAGGAAATGGCAACCCACTCCAGTATTCTTGCTTGTAAAATCCCATGGACAGAGGAGCCTGATAGGCTACAGCCCATAGGGTCGTGAAGTCAGACATGACTGAAGCAACTTAGCACGCATGCATGTACTGGTAACAGCCACTTGAACACATGGAAGGAATTTCTATGCACTTCTCTCATCTCCTCCCCACTGGAGACAGGAAAGACTTTAGATCTGTCAGAGATGGGTGTCCTAAAGAACAATGCTGTGCCAGAGGCTGCACCCAGCACAGTCACCTATACCGCTCCATTCATTCCTTCTAATCGCCCAGTGGAGACAGGAGATAATGATTTTATAGAATTTTCAGGGCCTTGACTAAGGGTGGCTGCTTTCAAGTAGCAAAACAAGGATATCTGTGACTTCTCACCCTGGGTCGTCTGCCCTCTTATCATCGGAGAAGGCAATGGCACCCCACTCCAGTACTCTTGCCTGGGAAATGGAAACCCAGAGGGATGAAAAGATTTTAGAAAGCATATTCTAACTTATCCATTTATATTTGAGAAATTTAGACTCAAGTTAAATGATTTGCCTTAGGCACAGAGCCAATGAGAAGCCTGACTGAGAAAAGAACTTTATCTCTTCATTTTTGTAACTCTGGTATCTCAGAATTCCACAAGGTGCTTAAAGGACATGCTGCTGCTGCTGCTAAGTCACTTCAGTCGTGTCCGACTCTGTGTGACCCCATAGACGGCAGCCCACCAGGCTCCTCCATCCCTGGGATTCTCCAGGCAAGAACACTGGAGTGGGTTGCCATTTCCATGAAACTCATTCAAAAAAGCTGTCTGTTGTGGTGACCATTGTAACTCATTGCTGGGGCAGTATCTTTACATCTGCCTTTGGTTTGATAGAGTAAGGGACCTTCTAGACTCCGAATGTTCAGTTTCAAGGCAATTGGAAAATTCATTTAAGAGCCAGTTTATCCCCCAGAGCTAGAACTTAAAACTAAAGGTAATTAGGAAGGAAAGAAAAATCAGCTGTCAACAGCAGGCTAATCGCAGGCATAAAATTCATGTCTTTAAGAGAACTACTTGGTAAGATTAATATAAAACTATATAGATCTATTTTAGGAACATGAGGTTATATTTATCTTTCTTTCAATATGTACTACAGTTTTAAAGTTTTCATTTAAAATCAACTTACCCTGTCCAGAATAAGGAAAGTAATATTTTACAAAATGATTATTTTTTAATATATGATGCTTTGAGGAACAGTTATTCTTATGTCTGTATTACAGCTGGAGATCCACTCTAGGGCACTACAGTGAAAACATTCATGAATATTTATCAGAGAGTCATTTTCATGAATTTTTTTTTATCAGCAATCACACACACTGATAAATAATAATAAATACAAGAACAATAAACAATTTTTGCAGGAGCAAATCATTCACTGGTTAATAGTAAATTTATATCTATACATTCTACAGCCTTTGAATCTGTAAAAAAAGAATACTGGTGTACTTAAAAGGAGCTATGACTTAAAGAATCATAAAAACAAGACAACAAATTTCTAATACAGACTTTTAAATACTTCATAATTTATTCATAAAATGCTCAGGAATAAAAATGTAAGATAAAATAGACAGATAGATGATAGACTAAGAAAAAAATGTTTGAGATTCAAACTTTCCTGAAGATGCCTATGGACATCAAGAAAAATGGCTATTAGGAAGATCTTCTTGGATGATATGGATTTTAGAAAAATATTTATGCTAATAAAAAAGCAGAAGATAACATATGAATAACACATTAATGCATCATCAAGCAATATTGAAATTACATTTTAGGTTATTATAACAACTACTTTTTAATGATGATAATGCAGTATACAGTGAAGACCTGTTCTCCTAAATGATAGCAGCTTTTAACAGATGAAAGACGCTAACCAAACTCTGTTTACAGTTGCCACTCAACTCTCTGTTCATGGTAATGGTTCTATCTTGAGCATTTCACAGCAATTTTGCAAATTCAATCATAACTTAAAATATTAAGATGATTTTACACAAGCTACTTCGGTTTACATAATTAGAGTTGAAGCTGGAAACAGAAATGTGTTTACACATTACAAACCAGAATTTGCCTATCTTTCCCCTCTTTGGTCATTATCAGTTGAAAATGATTTGGATGTATAATGGAAAGAGAAATTTAGACACATGGTTAAAATAACTTTTAATACTTTGATCAGAAAAGAAATCTATCATATTCTTATAACATGCCATCTTTAGATTTGACTCTTTAAAATAAATAATTTTTTGAAATACCTAGTCTAGCTGAGGGCAAAAGAAGGGATAAGCAAATGAATCTTTGTTTCTTAGTTTATAGTTCTGTCTTTAAACAAAAACCATAGCGCAGAGCAGAGAATGCTCCTGGTTTTCCACACCGGACACTGTCTTTGACCAAGGGCTGAACTTCTGGCAAATGCCTGGAGTTTTGGTAAAAGACAGGCTAAACTTGGCATTGTCTGGAAATCCTTTCTCACACCCTAGAAAGAGCTTTACAAAAATCTCTCCAAGAGCCTTCAGTGGAGGCTCTGTGCTGGACCTGGATAAAAAAACACATTTTAGCCTTTCTGGCAAATAAAAGCATACAAGATGCAGCCTCACTCACATACCCAAAGATCATTGCTTAAATCATCACAAATGTAGACAGAAGTTTAGAAAACTCGCTAGTATCAGGCATGGACTTCAAGAAGACTCAACAGGAAAGTTATTTTAAAAGGGGGCTGGGGGTTGCTATGGAGGGGTTTTAAGTGGCTCCCTCCTCCCGGTTCCTAGCCCCATCCCAGCACTAGGAGCCTGGGAAGAGGCATCAGTGGTCTGGACAGCCTGGGCACAGAAGCCCCAAAAAGTCACGCTGGTGACCAAAGGGAGTCCACAGACAGTGCCCCGTGGGATTAGGAAGGGATTTGGGGAAAGTGGAAAGAATAAAGTCGCAAAATCCAAGATAACACTCCCCAATCGCTAATGCGAATCATCCAAGCCAGCCGCGGGCACTGGGGTTCCCAGCCCAGTCTGACCCGCTCCCCTACCTGCAGACCACGCCCAGGGCAGAGCCCCAGCGGCGTCGAAGTGTCCTGGCTGGGTTTCAGCAACAGGTTCCGATGATCCTGTCCCGGTTCCACCTGCCACCGCCTGGCGTCTCGGACACCGCCGGCGCCTGCCTGCAGGCTTCACGCTTGGGGCTGTGTGCTCGCACGCTGGCTCGCCCTCTGCCTCCTGGCCCCCTTCCGATGTAACGTCACTCTCCAGGGGGCAGCAGCCAGCTGCTGGGAGCCCAAAGAAAGTATTCATATCCTGATAAGGGGCATCCGGATACCTCCTTGTGAAATTCAGAATCCGTGTGCAGCAAAGGAAAGCATCACTATGACTAATACTGCGTCTTTGATTGCCTGGCTCCATACTTTGGGCAGGTGATTGAGCTTCCCTGTGTCTGGGATTTCATTGTAAACTACAGATAAGGCTGATATTAGTCACCGGGTAATCTGAGAATGAGTGTGTCTGTGCAAAATGCCTGGGGTGGTGATTGGTACATAGTAAGCATTCGGTAAACCTTATTGTTGTAACATTCTCTTAGGGATAAAGAGTTCATTGCAGGCTGCATGCAGACTGCGAAAACCCTCCCGTTCTCCAAAGTGGACCCTGATCCGTGAGTTCTTGCAAAGACCTTTTAGCTTGCAAGAAATCCTCTCTGGAATTATGGAAATGTGAATTCATGCTGTAATTAGAAGGAGAAAGGAATGAACCTGAAAGAAAAACTCAGTGATTCTAACAAGAAGAATGTGCTTTGTTGGAAGTCGCTAATAGAGAAATCGTGCCTAATATGTAACTAACTTATAGGTTTGTACAATTATGAGAAAGGGATAAAGGTGATTTAGGAGAGTAACAGAGATGAGGGTCAGGTGTGGGGAAAGTCTGTGAAGGGTCTTTGTTTGCATAAGTTATCAGATTGGACCTTCACAGCACGACAGCTATGGGAAACCACAACAGACTTGTTAAGTCATAGTGTACAATTATTTCCAGTCCATACCAAGGCACGAAATTCAATGGCTTGTCCAATATCACAGAGGTTGTTTTTAAATGACATAATAGGCTCCAGGAGCTGAAAATTCAGCTGTTACATATCTCTGCCTTAAATTGTTGCAGATTGTGAGATACAAGAAAAAGCTGCTTGGAGAAATCTTTTAAAATAGGATTCTTTGGTCTTGGATTAAGGTCGTAGGTTCAGACATGTGTGTGTTTAAACCTGGATCCTGTGTTCAGGATCCTGAAAGGGCTATCTTTCCCAAACCTTTGCATAGTTCAGGGCAGAGATGCTAGTCACACTTTGTGAGTTTGCCACTCCAGTACTCTTGCCTGGAAAATCCCATGGAAAGAGGAGCCTGGTAGGCTGCAATCCATGGGGTCGCTAAGAGCCGGGCACGACTGAGCGACTTCACTTTCACTTTTCACTTTCATGCATTGGAGAAGGAAATGGTAACCCACTTCAGTGTTCTTGCCTGGAGAATCCCAGGGACGGTGGAACCTGGTGGGCTGCCGTCTATGGGGCCGCACAGAGTTGGACACGACTGAAGCGACTTAGCAACAGCAACAACAGCAGCAACCACATTTAAAGGCATAGGAAGTCTTAGGATAAAAGACATTAAACAGATAAACAGATACTAATAGGAGGCAGGACTTAGAAGTAAAAGTTCATAAAAATAAAGCTAAAAAGAGAAAGGCATTCTGTATCTAATCAGAAATTCTCAAGTCAAAGCAAAAAAAAAAAAAAAAATTATGACCCATCACTCCATATCATAGGGTTTCCCAGGTGGCTCAGTGGTAAAGAATCTGCCTGCCAATGCAGGAGACACAGTAGATGTGGGTTAGATCCCTGAGTCCAGAATATCCCCTAGAATAGGAAATGGCCACCCACTCCAGTATTTCTTGCCTGGAAAATTCCATGGACAGAAGAACCTGGTGGGCTACTGTTCATGGGGTTGCAAAGAGTCGGACACTGACTAAGAAACTGAGTGCACACACACCCCCGTATGATTCTACTTACCACCACTTGAAAAATAGATCACCAGAATGAATTAGGAATAATGGCAAAGCTTCTAATGAGACAGTGAGGTAATGTCTAGCTTGCAAGAATTCTATTACAAATTAAAAGACATACAAAACTTGCCATGTAATAATCATTAAATCATGACTCACTTTCTGTATCTCATAAAACAGCACCCTGTGAGAACTACTGTCCTTATCCTCCTCCCCTCACCTTCCCCCACTGACAATTTTAATGGAGAATTTAAATGTAGATTCTGACTCCAAAGTTCCGAGATGGGGCTGCTAGTTTGCCTTTTTGAAAAGTTCCCAGGTGTTGCAGATGCTGCTGGTCCACACACCACACTTTGAATGGCAAGGTCTTACTGAAATCAGTAGTGAGTCAAGGTTACATATTTAATATGTGATAGAAACAGTGTCAGATCCCAAATCTACCTGAGCTCCATGGTGTTGTGATTATCCATTATTCTGTGCTAACCTTACATACGGAGAAGGCAATGGCACCCCACTCCAGTACTCTTGCCTGGAAAATCCCATGGACAGAGGAGCCTGGTAGGCTGCAGTCCATGGGGTCGCTAAGAGTCCGACAGGACTAAGCGACTTCACTTTCACTTTTCCCTTTCATGCATTGGAGAAGGAAATGGCGACCCACTCCAGTGTTCTTGCCTGGAAAATCCCAGGGACGGGGGAGCCTGGTGGGCTGCCGTCTATGAGGTAGCACAGAGTCGGACACGACTGAAGCGACTTAGCAGCAGCAGCAGCAGCAACCTTACATAAGGAAAATTGAAATTCATTCACATAGATAAAATGTGAAGGTGGGAGTGGGGCTTTGAACAGAGTGATCATGAATGACTGGCTGTGCTTTGAGCTGAAACCTGTCAAAACAATGTGGAGTTTAAGCACCTGGAGCGAACTGGTACTTAAACTCTCTAGTTCCTTTACTTTTACAAAGGAAGAGTCAGTCAAGGCAATTTCTAAATAAGAAACATTTGACCTTTTTTAGGGGTCACCACAGTGTGATGAATGCTTTGTGGAATACTATGGGATGATAATAAAGAATACTATGGGATGATAATAAATCAAAGAATGATCTCATCAGACTTCTTTCCTGCTTAACCTCTCATTTCTGTTGGACTGAATCTTAGAAGAGAATTACAAAATAATTTCAAATTGCATGCTTGGTTTCTATTTCAGTGGCCCTCATTCTTACACTTAAGCTACTGCCTTAAAATAATCATTGTTTACCCAAACTCCAGTAACAGTTATGTGATAAGATTAAATCCACTGCTTCTGGAAAAACATATCACGATGTTATGATGAATGCTTAGGAAGTCAAAACCATAAGTGTTCTCGGAAAGCTGATATTTCAGAACTGCAAAAAAGAATTAGAGTGAGTATTTTTTTCATTCAATACATTGTTATGTTTAAAATATTTGTGGTTCTGAGTTTTTTAAGTACCCATACATTTGAGAATTTAGCTTAATCCTTTGCATGTAAGAGTGGATTTATGTTGTCAATTTAGAATAAAAAATGCTCTAATCATCTAAAATGACTTAATCTATTTATCAGCCTTCTGCAAGAAGGCAAGGTTTTCTTTAGGGTAATGGCCAAAACAGGGCTTCCTAGGTGGATCAGTGGTGAAGAATGTGACTGCCAGTGCAGGAGCTGGAAGAGATGAGGGTTCAGTCCCTGGGTTGGGAAGATCCCTTGGAGAAGGAAATGGCAACCCACTCCAGTACTCTTGCCTAGAGAATCCCACGGACAGAGGAGCCTGGCAGGCTACAGTCCATGTGGTTGCAGTTGGACATGACTTAGCAATTACACAACAACAAACTAAGCAATTCCTTTGACAAATTTCCTGAAGTAGAAACCTGTATAAATGGGGAAGTGGAAAAAATCATGTAATTAATGGTTCTATCAGTTATCAATATGTTGCTATTTGTATGTATTTGATTGCAGTTGATTTGAGATAAATTTCTTGTAGTGCTAAAATGAGTAGGAATAAAATAATCTCTATAAAAGAGTCATATCTTCAATAACTTATTAATTACTCCTGGCATCTCTATGATGTGTAGTATGCATTGGGCTATCTATTACTTGAGATGATCTGTGTCATCTTTCCTCCCATGGTTTGAGGACTAGGGCTGGGTACCTGGGGTGGAAGATAGGCTAATTGGGGGTTAATGGGTCTCTATGGTCTAAACCAACTGAGGAGAAGGAGCTTTGCCTAAACTAGTGTACAAAGTGAGAGCCAAGTTGACAGTAGGCAGTAAGCGGGACCAATTATATGGGGAAGAGTGCGGGCAAGAAATTTTCTGTAGTCTTGGTGAGAGAACTGTGTTAAAGAAGAGGCAGAAAAACTGGAAAAGAAGGGATGGGGTAGAATACTTGACATAGGTACATGCTGCAGGAATTGGCCATTGAGGCCAAGGTGGCAACTGAGACTGCACTAGTTTTAGAATTTCCACGATTAGAGGTTGCTAATATCGGCTTCCCCAGTGGCTCAGATGGTAAAGAATCTGCCTTTAATGAGGGAGACCTGGGTTCAATCCCTGGATTGGGAATATCCCCTGGAGAAGGGAATGGCAACCCACTCCAGTATTCTTGCCTGGAGAATTCCACGGACAGATAAGCCTGGCAGGCTACAGTCTATGGGATCGCAAAGAGTTGGACACAACTGAGTGACTAACACACACACATACACACACACAGAGGAGGCTAACACCATTAGTGTGAAACAGCGAAGTCTAAAGACAGATATGCACCCTGGAGAAAATACTGACTCAGTTTTAGACGCGTTGAATTTCAAATGATTTCAGAAGAGCCAGAGGGTGATAACAAGTAAGCAGCTGAAATATGGAACTGGAGGGTGCCAGAGAGATTACATTTCCAATTTAGATTTGGAGAGTCATCCACATAGAAGTGATAGTTGGAGCTGTAGGTGTGAGTTGACTCAGCAAGTAAAAAACTGGAAAGTGAAGAAACTTGTGTAAAGAGCTTTAAGAGATGCCTAAAAGGTAGGGAAAGGAAGAGAGGCCTAAAACATAAATGAGGAGAAATTAGGGAGGTATGAAAAGAATGTGAAGTGTTTCATGACGATCAAAGCAGGAGTGGTTTCCAAAAGGAGGTACTACAAGCACCAGTGCCTGGAGAAGTCAAGAGTCACTTATTGGGTATAGGTTACAAGGGATAGTGGTAGAGGGACAGAGTTGTGGGTCAGAGATGGATGAAATGAGGCAAACGTAGGTTATGAGGATCATAGACTTAAGTGATCAAATTCTTGTAGGTGAGAGGAGTAAGAGAGAAAGACTTCGTGTTTTACTATCAATATCCTGTGACCTAGGGCTAAGACTCTCACCTATATGCGTGCATCTCGACAGCCACACATGGGAAGTTCCCACTTCAACCTGTGGATGTGCATGCAGACTTACTCTTATCAAGTATTTCCAGTTTCCAACATTATTTGCTAAGCCTGGGCCTATCTGATATATGCTGCTGCTGCTGCTGCTGCTAAGTTACTTCAGTCGTGTCCGACTCTGTGCGACCCAATGGACGGCAGCCCACCAGGCTCCCCCATCCCTCGGATTCTCCAGGCAAGAATACTGGAGTGGGTTGCCATTTCCTTCTCCAATTATCTGATATATAAACCCAAGCAAACGATATCTACTGTGTTCTCTCAGGAAACTCAGTCTGATGCAAAGAGTTGACTCATTGGAAAAGACTCTGATGCTGGGAGGGATTGGGGGCAGGAGGAGAAGGGGACAACAGAGGATGAGCTGGCTGGATGGCATCACTGACTCGATGGACGTGAGTCTGAGTGAGCTCCGGGAGATGGTGATGGACAGGGAGGCCTGGCGTGCTGCAATTCATGGGGTCTCAAAGAGTTGGACACTACTGAGCAACTGAACTGAACTGAAGTGAATGTTACTTTCTCATTTCATCCCATGGTCTCCTTCCCCTGCTGTGTCCACAAGTCTGTTTTTTACATCTGGGTCTCCATTCCTTCTCTGAAAATAGGTTCATTACTACCATTTTTTTTAATATTCTATATTTCTGAGTTAATATACAATATTTGTTTTTCTGTTTCTGGCTTACTTCACTTTGTGTAATAGGTTCTAGGTTCATCCACGCCATTACAACTGATCCAAATTCACTCTCTTAATGGCTGAGTAATATTCCCTTGTGTGTGTGTGTATGTATATATATATATATACCACTTCTTTATGCATTCATCTGTTGGTGGACATCTAGGTTGCTTCTATGTCCTGGATATTGTAAATAGTGCCACAATGAACATTGGGGTACATGTGTCTTTTACAATTGTGGTTTGCTCAGGGTATATGCACAGTAGTGGGATTATTTTGTCATTTGTTGTTCAATCGCTAAGTCGTGTCCACTCTTTGCAACCCCATGGACTGTAGCACACCTGGCTCCTCTGTCTTCCACTATATCCCACAGTTTGCTCAAATTCATGTCCATTGAGTCATTTATGCTATCTAACCATCTCATCCTCTGTCACCCCCTTCTGCTCCTGCCCTCAACATTTCCCAACATCAGGGTCTATTCCAATGAGTTGGCTCTTTGCATCAGGTGGCCAAAGTTTTGGAGCTTCAGCAGTTGTCCCTCCAAAGAATACTCAGACTTGATTTCCTTTAGGATTGACTGGTTTGATCTCCTTGCAGTCCAAGGGACTCTCAAGACTCTTCTCTAGCACCACTATTCGAAAGAATCCACTGATCGATGTTCAGCCTTCTTTATGATCCAACTCTCATATCCGTACATGACTACAGGAAAAACCGTAGCTTTGACCATATGGACCTTTGTCAGCAAAATGATATCTCTGCTTTTCATATTGTATCTAGTTTTGTCATCACTTTCCTTCCAGTGAGCAAACATCTTTTAGTTTCACGGCTGCAGTCACTGTCTGCTGTGATTTTGGAGTCCAAGAAGATGAAATCTGTCACTGCTTCTACTTTTTCCCAGTCTATTTGCTATTAAATGATGGGACTGAGTGCTGTTATATTAGTTTTTTGAATGTTTAATTTCAAGCCAGCTTTTTCACTTTCCTCTTTCACCCTAATCAAGAAACTCATTAGGTCCTTTTCACTTTCTGCCATTAGAGTGATATCATCTGCATATCTCAAGTTGATATTTCTCCCAGAAAAGTTGATTCCAGCTTATGATTCATCCAGCTCAGTATTTTGCATGATGTACCTTGCATAGAAGTTAAATAAGCAGAGTGACAATAAACAGCCTTGTCGTACTCCTTTCCTAATTTTGAACCAGTCCATTGTTCCATGTCAGGTTCCAATTGTTGCTTCTTGACCCACATTCAGGTTTCTCAGGAAACAGATAATGTGGTCTGGAAATCCCAACTCTTTAAGAACTTCCCACAGTTTGTTGTGATCCACACAGTCAAGGGCTTTAGTATAGTCAATGAAGCAGAAGTAGATGCTTTTCTGGAACTCCTTTGCTTTCTCCATGATCCAGTGAATGTTGGCAATTTGAAATTTGATTCCTGTGCCTTTTCTAAACTCAGCTTGTACATCTGGAAGTTCTCAGTTCACAACCTGCTAAAGTCTAGCTTGAAGGATTTTGAGCATAACCTTGGTAGCATGTCAAATAAGCACAATTGTATGGTAGTTTGAACATTTTTGGTGCCCTTCTTTGGGATTGGAATGAAAACTGATCTTTTCCAGTCCTGTGACCACTGGTGAGTCTTCCAAATTTGCTGACATATAGAGTGCAGCACTTTCACAGCATCATCTTTTAGGATTTGAATTAGCTCAGCTGGAATTCCATCACCTCCACTAGCTTCATTCATAATATTGCTTCCTAAGAACTACCTGACTTCACACTCCAGGATGTCCGGTTCTAGGTGAATGACCACACCATTTTGGTTATCTGAATGGTTGAGACCTTTATTGTATAGTTCTTCTCTGTATTCTGGGCTTCCCTTGTGGCTCAGCTGGTAAAAATAAAATAAATAAATAAATAAATAAAATAAAATAAAACCCGCCTGCAATGTGGGAGACCTGGGTTTGATCCCTGGGTTGGGAAGATGTCCTGGAAAGGGGAATGGCTACCCACTCCAGTATTCTGACCTGAAGAATTCCATGAACTGTATAGTCTATGCAGTTGCAAAGATCAATTGAATGACTTTTACTTTCTGTGTATTCTGGTCACTTCTTAACCTCTTTGCTGGGTCATATGGTAGACTGATTACTAGTTTTTTTAAGGAATCTCCATACTGTTCTCCATAAAGGCTGTACCAGTATACATTCCCACCTTCAGTGCAGGAGGTTCCCTTTTATCCTCATCCTCTCCAACATTCACTGTTTGTAGATTTTTTTGATGATGGCCATTCTGAATAATGTGAAGTGATATCTCATTTTAGTTTTAATATGCATTTCTATAATAATGAGTGATTTGGAGCATCTTTTCATTTGTTTGTTGGCCATCTATATGTCTTCTTTGGAGAAATGTCGCTTTAGGTCTTCTGGCCTTTTTTTTTTCTTTGGTCGCGTTGTTTGTTTTTCTGATATTGAACTGTATGAGCTGCTTATCCATTTTGAAGATTAATTCTTTGCCAGTTGCTTCACTTGGAATTATTTTCTCCCTTTCTGAGGGCTGTCTTTTCATCTTTTCTATAGTTTCCTTTGTTGTGCAAAAGCTTTTAAGTTTAATTAGGTCCCATTTGCTTCTTTTTGTTATTTCCTTTACTTAAGGTGGTGGGTCAGAGAGAATATTGCATCGATTTATGTCAAAGAGTGTTCTGCCCATGTTTTCCTCTAAGAGATTTAGAGTTCCTGGCCTTACATTTAAGTCTGTAATCCATTTTGAGTTTATTTTTGTGTATGGTGTTAGGGAAGTGTTCTTAATTTCATTCTTTTACATGTAGCTGTCCAGTTTTCCCAGCACCACTTATTGAAGAGGCTGTCTTCTCTCCATTGTATATTCTTGCCTCCTTTGTCAAAGATAAGATGTCCATATGTGCCTGGGTTTATCTCTGGGCTTTCTAAAAGATAGCTGATTTTTACTAGTCTTAAAATTTGCTTGAGAATATAACAGAAATCAGTAAGGTGATAACAGGCAAGCCAACAAACCATCTTCTTGAACTGGCCAATGTCATTCATTCAATAAGTATTTATTGCACATTTCAATCACAAACAGTGTCCTTCCTCCAGGGCTCAGAAACAAAAAAATGAATAATTACATTCTTGTAATAACTACTATAGTAGATGTGCTGTTGGAGGATTTAACAAGATTTTCTAAATCTTCCTTCAGGAGTCCAGGCAAGACCACCTAGGAGAGATGACCTTTTGGCTATTTGTTGTTAGAATATTTACCATGTCAAATAATATTGAAGTGTGAGTAAGAAATTGTCAGGCAAACACTTATGTAGAAATAGGTTATTCCAAGAGCACTGAACCGCATATTTGCAAGTACAGAATATTTTTTTAAAAGACACAAAGTTAATATTTATTAAATGGAAATAAAGGCCAGGCATTTTGCAAAGTGCAGTATCTCATTTGCTTCTCATAACCGATAATTTTCTGTATTCCTTCCTTTGTAGCTGAAAATATTCAGTCCCAGAGAAATTAAACTGCTTTCTTAAAACCACACAGCTAACTACTGAATGGACAGGGTTTGAAATCAAGTCAGGTTGAGCAGGTCGGCCACATGCCTAACTAAGCCACCCAACATCTGAACCAGAATAACTGGAAGTAGTTCAGCGGAGCTGAAATCCAGTGTGTGTACATTAGGTAGTACAGAAGAAGATATCAGAATTAGGGCAGATGGTAGAGAGCTGTGTGTGCTAAGGATTTAGGGATTTTTTTTTTTCCTGAAGGTAATAAGGCGCCCCTGAAGATTTAAGTACAGCAGTGACGGGATTGGATTGGTATTTTAGAACAATTGCTTCCCATAACATAGTGTGCAGTAGAGGGAGAGCAAGCATAAGGAATTACCCTGAGAGATGCTGACAAACAATAAGAACTTAACTAAAGAAGTAGTGGCCTAGATTGAGAGATGAATGGAAGACTATCTGGAGATTTGGGATGTCGGATCAATAGAACTTGAGTCATTGGATGAAAAGCGTGACTAAATAAAAAGCTTTGAAGATGCCTCAGATGTTTCTGCTTTGGTTAATTGTGTGGTCTGGGGTACTGTTAACCAAAATGAGAAACTCCACAAAAGGACCATGTTTCACCAGAAGAAAATAAGCTCTGTTATTATTATTACAGTACAGGTGAGTTACAGTATTACATGGCTTTCAGGTGTACAGCATCATGATTTAATATTTTTGTACTCCATTTAAAGTTATTATAAAATATTGGCTGTATTCTCTGTGGTGTACAATGTATCCTTATATATTATTTGTTTCACTATAGTAGTTTGTACCCTTTAATCCCCTACTCCTGTCTTTCCCCTCCTCCTAACCGTCTTCTCACTGGTAACCACTAGTTTGATCAAATGAGCTGAGTTTTAAACATGTTGTTTACAAAGTGAAAAATATTACATAGGCAGCTGGATACAATCTGTTTTCTGATTTACCTCCTACCTCTGTTCCATTCCCGTTTCCCATTCATCTGCCTTTGACCTTCATGCCAACCTAGATAGCATATTCAAAAGCAGAGACATTACTTTGCCAACAAAGGTTCGTCTAGTCAAGGCTATGGTTTTTCCTGTGATCATGTATGGATGTGAGAGTTGGACTGTGAAGAAGGCTGAGCGCCGAAGAATTGATACTTTTGAACTGTGGTGTTGGAGAAGACTCTTGAGAGTCCCTTGGACTGCAAGGAGATCCAACCAGTCCATTCTGAAGGAGATCAGCCCTGGGATTTCTTTGGAAGGAATGATGCTAAAGCTGAAAGTCCAGTACTTTGGCCACCTCATGCGAAGAGTTGACTCATTGGAAAAGACTCTGATGCTGGGAGGGATTGGGGGCAGGAGGAGAAGGGGACAACAGAGGATAAGCTGGCTGGATGGCATCACTGACTCGATGGACGTGAGTCTGAGTGAACTCCAGGAGTTGGTGATGGGCAGGGAGGCCTGGCGTGCTGCGATTCATGGGGTCGAAAAGAGTTGGGCACGACTGAGGGACTGATCTGATCTGATCTGTTCCATTCCCGTTTCCCATTGATCTGCCTTTGACCTTCATGCTACAGCCATTTTGAGCTCCATACTTGTGCTTCTGTAAACAAGCCTTGCTCTTTCAATGCTAAGTATTTACAGAGGCTGCTCTATCTTCTTGGATTTCCCCTTAACAAGAATACCCCTCTCCTGTGTGCTTTTAGTACTTCATACATACATCTCTTTAAATTTATCACACCTCATTGTTATTATGTCTGCTTCCTTCATTAAATGTAAAGCCCCAACTGAGTGAGTCTTAATCACTTTTGAATACATTTTTTATTGTCCTGTAGCAGGTGCTGAGCCTGTCGTTTGAGCTAATTAATGCTTTAGTAAGCCAGGACTAGAGAGATGGATGCAAAGTCTTCAGCATGCTGTTTCTTTGATAAAAGTAATATTTGTTATAAAAGCAATTAGAGCATTATAGTTTAGGGAATCTTAGTTCCACAATTATCATCTTGGTGAATATTGGACATGTTACTTCTCTCTGCTATTTGGTTTTCTTATCTATAAAATAGGGATAATAGTATTATCTATTCAGTGAAGTGAAGCTGCTCAGTCATGTCTGACTCTTAGCAACCCCATAGGCTGCAGCCTGCCAGGCTCTGCCATCCATGGGATTTTCCAGGCAAGAATACTGGAGTGGGTTGCCATTTCCTTCTCCAATCTACTCATAAAGTATTTTCTAATTTATTTTTTACAGTAGACCCTTGTTAGTTAAAATATAGCAGTGTGTGTATGTCAATCCCAAACTCCCAGTTTATCCCTTTCCCACTGCCCTTCCTCCCTGGTAACTATAAGTTCATTCTCTAAGACTGTGAGTCTTCCTGTTTTATAAATAAGTTTGTATCATTTTTCAGATTCCTCATGTAAATGATATCATATGATACTTGTCTTTTTCTGTCTGACTTACTTCACTTAGTATGATCATCTCCAGTTTCATCCATGTTGCTGTAAATGTCATTATTTCATTCTTTTTAGTGGTTGAGTAATATGCCATTGTATATGTATATCATATCTTCTTTACCTATTAATCTGTCAATGAGCATTTACGTTGCTCTCATGCCTTGGCTATTGTAAACAGTGCTGCAATGAACGTTGAAGTGCACGTGTACTTTCAAACCATGTTGTTCTCTGGATCCAGCAATTCCAGCAGCGGAACTGCTGGATCATATGGTATCTCCGCTGTCAGGTTTTAAAGAAAACTTCATTCTCTTCTCCATAACGACTGTACCCTTTTACATTCCCACCAACAGTGTAGGAGGGTTCCCTTCCCTGTATATCCTCTAGGCGCTTGTTGTTTTTAGACTTTTTGATGTCCACTCTGACTGGTGTGAAGTGACATCTCACTGTACTTTTGATTTGCATTTTTCTAATAATTAGTGAAGTAGAGTATCTTTTTATATGCGTCTGGGCCACCTGTATGTCATCTTTGAGAGAAATGTCTATTTAGGTCTTCTGCCTCTTTTTGGATTGGGTTGTTTGTTTTTTGGATATTGAGCAACATGAGCTGTTTATAAATTTTTGGAGACTAATCCCTTGTCAGTTGTGTCATTTGTGAATATTTCCCCCCATTCTGTAGATTTTCTTTTTGTTTTGCTTCTGGTTTTTCTTCCCTTTCTTAAGATATTTGTGACCATTAAATTAGTTAGGACATATAAAGTGTAGCAATGTCTTATACATTAGAGAAGTCAAACATTAGCTATTAATTTCCTGATTGATCATGATGGATTTTAATCATATGGTATTAGCCACAAGTTTCACTTTCTCTCTCTCTCTCCCTGCTAAAAGTAAGTCTCCCTTTTCTCATGATCTAAGAAAAAAAGGTTCTGTACTTAACAGTGAGTAATGCTCTTCACCACCCAGCTCTAAGAAAAGTAGAATTTAGGCTACTTTCACTTAGATGAAATGGTTGTCACAGTGTAAACAACATTCCTTTTGTCTTCATAGTAGTCTACCAGACAGCTGGCTGATAAATATATCCCTATTTTCCTCTTTTAAAGTATATTGAAACTAGATATATTTGAGTCAATTACATAATAGAAAAAAACACAAGATAGTTAACAGATCTGGGTTTCTTTCAAAGTAAGTTTTATTTCTAAACTTTTGCATTCTCAAAATATTTTCCTACTAATCACCAAAGATTAAATTCATCATCAGACTTAAGGTTTATATCATTTAAAAAGACATTGATTATATGTGCTATGATAATATTTTTATAATTAAAGAAGATGGAATTTATGTTTAGTGTTACTTGTCACACCAGTGAAGAGTTCCTAAAAATATGCAAATGAAGAAACTGAACATTTAAAAAGACATAAAAAAAACAATTGGGTCCCAAAAATCCCCTGGGAGAAGGGCATGGCAACCCACTCCAGTATTCTTGCCTGGAGAATCCTATGGACAGAGGAGCCTGGTGGGCTGCAGTCCATAGGGTCACACAGAGTTGGACACAACTGAAGCTGCTTAGCATGCATGCAAAAAAACAACTAACTAATATTTCTCTTTTTCTGCATGATTCTAAACAATGGATGTGAACTACAAGAACTACTACTGTGGACAGGAATCCCTCAGAAGAAATGGAGTAGCCAACATAGTCAACAAAAGAGTCTGAAATGCAGTACTTGGATGCAATCTTGAAAACAACAGAATGATCTCTGTTCATTTCCAAGGCAAACCATTCAATATCATGGTAATCCAAGTCTATGTCCCGACCAGTAACACTGAAGAAGTTGAAGTTGAACGGGTCTATGAAGATCTACAAGACCTTTTAGAACTAACACCCAAAAAAGATGTCCTTTTCATTATAGGGGACTGGAATGCAAAAGTAGGAAGTCAAGAAACACCTGGAGTAACAGGCGAATTTGGCCTTGGAGTACAGAATGAAGCAGAGCAAAGGCTGATAGAGTTTTGCCAAAAGAATGCACTGGTCATAGCAAACACCCTCTTCCAACAACACAAGAGAAGACTCTACACATGGACATCACCAGATGGTCAACACCGAAATCAGATTGAATATATTCTTTGCAGCCTAAGATGGAGAAGCTCTATATAGTCAGCAAAAACAAGACAACGAGCTGACTGTGGCTCAGATCATGACTCATTACTGTCAAATTCAGACATAAATTGAAGAAAGTAGAGGAAACCACTAGACCATTCAGGTATGACCTAAATCAAATCCCTTATGATTATACAGTGGAAGTGAGAAATAGATTTAAGGGACTAGATCTGATAGAGTGCCTGATGAACTATGGATGGAGTTCATGACATTGTACAGGAGATTGGAATCAAGACCATCCGCAAGAAAAAGAAATGCAAAAACGCAAAATGGCTGTCTGGGGAGGCCTTACAAATAGCTGTGAAAAGAAGAGAAGTGAAAAGCAAAGGAGAAAAGGAAAGATATAAACATCTGAATGCAGAGTTCCAAAGAATAGCAAAGAGAGAGATAAGAAAGCCTTCCTCAGCGATCAATGCAAAGAAATAGAAGAAAACAATAGAATGGGAATGACTAGAGATCTCGTCAAGAAAATTAAAGATACCAAGGGAGCATTTCATGCAAAGATGGCCTCAATAAAGGACATAAATGATATGGACCTAACAGAAGCAGAAGATATTAAGAAGAGGTGGCAAGAATACACAGAAGAACTGTACAAAAAAGATCTTTATGACCCAGATAATCATGATGGTATGATCACTCACCTAGAGCCAGACATCCTGGAATGTGAAGTCAAGTGGGACTTAGGAAGCATCACTACAAACAAAGCTAGTGAAGGTGATGGAATTCCAGTTGAGCTATTCCAAATCCTGAAAGATGATGCTGTGAAAGTGCTGCACTCTATATGTCAGCAAATTTGGAAAACTCAGCAGTGGCCACAGGACTGGAAAAGGTCAGTTTTCATTCCAATCCCAAAGAAAAGCAATGCCAAAGAATGCTGAAACTACCTCATGATTGCACTCATCTCACACGCTAGTAAAATAATGCTCAAATTTCTCCAAGCCAGGCTTCAGCAATACGTGAACAGTGAACTTCCAGATGTTCAAGCTGGTTTTAGAAAAGGCAGAGGAACCAGAGATCAAATTGCCAACATCTGCTGAATCATCAAAAAAGCAAGAGAGTTCCAGAAAAACATCTATTTTTGATTTATTGACTATGCCAAAGCCTTTGACTGTGTGGATCACAATAAACTGTGGAAAATTCTGAAAGTGATGGGAATACCAGACCACATGACCTGCCTCTTGAGAAACCTATATGCAGGTCAGGAAGCAACAGTTAGAACTGGATATGGAACAACAGACTAGTTCCAAATAAGAAAAGGAGTACGTCAAGGCTGTATATTATCACCCTGCTTATTTAACTTATATGCAGAGTACATCATGAGAAACGCTGGGCTGGAAGAAGCACAAGCTGGAATCAAGATTGCTGGGAGAAATATCAATAATCTCAGATATGCAGATGACACCACCCTTATGGCAGAAAGTGAAGAAGAACTTAAAGTGTCTCTTGATGGAAGTGAAAGAGGAGAGTGAAAAAGTTGTCTTAAAGCTCAACATTCAGAAAACTAAGATCATGGCATCCAATCCCATCACTTCATGGCAAATATATGGGGAAACAGTGGAAACAGTGGCTGACTATTTTTTGAGGCTCCAAAATCACTGTAGACGATGATTGCAGCCATGAAATTAAAAGACACCTATTCCTTGGAAGGAAAGTTATGACCAACCTAGATAGCATATTAAAAAGCAGAGACATTACTTTGTCAACAAAGATCCATCTGGTCAAGGCTATGGTTTTTCCAGTAGTCATGTATGGATGTGAGAGTTAGACTATAAAGAAAGCTGAGCGCTGAAGAATTGGTGCTTTTGAACTGTGGTGTTGAAGACTCTTGAGAGTTCCTTGGCCTGCAAGGAGATCCAACCAGTCCATCATAAAGGACATCAGTCCTGGGTGTTCATTGGAAGGACTGATGCTGAAACTCCAATATTTTGGCCATCTGATGAGAAGAGTTGACTTATTTGAAAAGACCCTGATGCTGGGAAAGATTGAGGGCAGGAGGACAAGGGGACGACAGAGGAAGAGATGTTTTTTGATGGCATCACTGACTCAATGGACATGAGTTTGGGTAAACTCTGGGATTTGTGATGGATAGGGAGGCCTGGTGTGCTGCGGTTCATGGGCTAACAAAGAGTCGGACATGACTGAGTGACTGAACTGAACTGAAAGGATTAACCAAACACTTTAATTTTAATGTGTTCTTTAGAGAAGTTTTTTTCCGTAGAGTCTGTAGAGGGCGCCTCCTGACAATAAATTCATTTAGTAAAATCCTGTCTGATATGGTAATAAATCAAATGTTTTATTAAAATATTGGCCCCATTCCAAATTATCCATTAATGCCTTTTAAATAAAAAAATTGTACTCTGTATTTTAAATTTGAAGGTTTTATCACTTATTGGATGTACTCCGTATTTTGACATTCTCTGTGAAATATAAGTACTAAAATTATTGAGAAATAACATACTGGGCTGTCTCAACTACATAGAAGAGGAAAATGGAATAGTTGGTAAATCTTTATACTCTTTTATGCTCAATAACAAATAAGTTCTCAAAAATTCTAAAGGGTTAGATATTTGTAAATAATCTCCATTTGGAGAAGAAACAAATTTTAAATATTTCTGTCAAAAAAACAGATCCACTGATCACATCTCAAAGTACTAGACTTTTCAGATGGATATTTATACTATTGGATGAATGTATTATCATTACCAAAGGCAAAGACACAGTCGTCCAGTCATGGAGCCTGTCTCTTATGAAAAAAAAAAAATCACTTTCTTTGGAGACAGCAAATTATGCTAAACCAGACAATAATCTACATCTCAATACTGAATTTCAATAGACTATTGTAGCAATATCCATCAATCTATCCATATACATACAAATTCAACTTTCAAATAATTCAATCCTCCAGCACATCGGATATTGGAATTATTGGAGACTTGATATGAAATATGTCTTAGAAGTGTTCAAGGAAATAAATTGTACCCAAAATATGAGCAGGAAAAAAATAAGAGACTATGAATGATTGTACAGGGGAAACAAGTGTCTTGCACTTATCAGAGGCAATGAGAATGGAGAAGCCAGACAGTTTAAAGAACAACTTAGGGAATTGAATGTAATGCCTATCAGAGATGAGGAAAAGAGAGGAATTTGCATAATTTATTTTTGTTTTGCGAAAATAAAAATGTTTTACATTCCCAATGAAATCCTTTTTTCCACTCTGAAGTTTCCAAGGTTAGGTAGGTGTGATTGCCTGACTTCAGAATCTAATTCCTTGCATGCTTCCAGAATTGTTCTATCCTTTTCTCTTCTCTGAGATTACATTTCTTGATTTTAGATTAAAAAAAAAAAATGCCTAGAATAATAGCAAGGAAGTGTTTTTAGCAGATTTTTAGAATAACTGAAGTCTTACAGCTCTGTTTCAGCTAACATTCCATGGACAACACTAAAATGTGGACAACTACTAAACCATTATGTACTGTCCCCTAAATCAGTGCTACCGCAGTATGTGTGGTCCATGGACAAGTGCCAATCTGTGAAATTTTTGCTACTCGTTAGGGATAAATGAGGAGGATGCTCACTGTTACAGAACTATGCTATGCTTGCTTTAACTGACAGTCTTGTTTAAAGAAGCTAAAGACCATGCCACCGCTTCTCCTAATTATAGAAGACTAAATTGCATAATATCAGGCTGTAGTTCCACTTTTTTTTTTTTCCAACAGCAAAACAGCTAAGAATTTAGCCCTTATTGCTAATTGTGTGATCAATGGATCTGACACAACGGTTTCATCTGAGCCTCTTATTCTTAGGCTGCTGAGGTTTTTTTTTTTTTTAATCACCTACATATCTGAAGATAATGAGACAGTTTTACCAAATGAATACCTAATTGTTCTTCCAGGTTCCTCCAGGGAAAGGAAATCTTTGAGGCTTTAAAAATTGCAGGGCTCTGAAATCTCACTTCAAACTGTGGAGTATGATGCCTATTTCTAATTTACAGGAATAGGATAAGAGAGCTTTGACTGATATAGGATTTTTAAATTTGAATTAGAGAAAGCAGTAATACCTTTTAGTGCAAAGGTATTGTGGTATAATCCATAGACAGACCACAATTTTTTTACATTAAATTAGAATGTTTCCTGGATGGAATCCTGTAGCAGGAAAAGATATCTAGTAAAAATTAAGGATATTTGGATGAAGTGTAGACTTTTGTCAATAATAATATGTTTATTGGCTCATTAATTATCACAAATGTACCACACTAATGTAAGATGTTAATAATATGGGAAATCAGGTACAGAGTATATGGTATCACTCTGTACTAGCTTCACAAATTTTCTGTAATTCTGTAACTGTTCTAAAAGAAAAAAATTATTTTAAAAATCAGTGGAGAGAAATCACTATAGAAATCAGGATAACTGAAATTTCTTGAGATATTTCAAGTAGAAAAATTTAATATCAAGAATTGGTTATACAAGCGATGGGAAAAGCTAAGAAACCAAACAAAAAAGAGCTAGAATCTGCTGCCACTCCAAGTGTTTGGAGCATCAAGGAGTGGCATTAACAGGCTTAGGAGTAGCCATCCCAAAGAAGCTAGAATGATAGTGAGCAATCTGGAGGGACCTGGGCTACCAAGGAAGGGACGAACTGGTGGAAAGCCAGAACCCTGAAGGTGACACAGATCATATGGGAAACGCCACCAGTGACAGAAGGAGGAGACATTTTCTGGATTCATCTCTTCTACTGTGTAGTCTTCTGCTAGTGCCTCTCATTGACTTAACTAACTAGAAATCAGAAAGACATGGGAGCCTGGGCAATGTGGTTATTTGAGACAACAAAGGAGTAGGAGAAGGACAAATATGGATCTGAGAACAAAGAGATATCTAAAAAATGCTGCAATCTTTCTTTTAATCACATCTTGATCTGTTAACATTAAGAGAAGATTGACTATTTAAGAAATCTATAATCTATAATCTTTTCTACAGGGAAAGAAGAAAACCATATTTTATGCACTTCCAGATGACTTTATTAGTGTTTAGTAATTCCTGTCATTTTTCACTCTCTCTTCTCACTTCTTACTCCCATCTCTCATTTTTAAGACTGTAATATGTTTCTCCTCTTATTATTCAGAATTAGCATTTATCTTCACAAGCAGGTTTACTCCAAACACTATATCTTCTTAAATCAACTGTGAAACTTTTTCAAATTAGTTTCAAATGAGTTTTACTCAAAACAGCCATGTCATCTCATTGGGGAAGATAACATCAAAAGATTTATGACAACCTGAAAGAAAAGTTTGAAAAGAAGTTTATTCTTTTGCTATTTCATTGAAATGGAGAAAAGCAGAAGAACTTGTAATGAGCCAGAGATCAGTTGAATATAATGAATTTTCCAGTATGGCCAAACATTTGATTGTCTGAGATTAAGCACTACTAAGAGATCGAGTGTGTCAGTGGGGGAGGCATATCAGGAAGAACACAATGCACAACCTTTCTTTGAGGCTTGTGTGAAATAAAGGTTGATACCGGTTTTGCTGAGTTTTTACCTTTCATTAAGAGTGAGGAAATTTCACTACCCTCCATGAATTCTCTAGCTGACACTTCCAGCTGAGAGACTAAGTCATGCTGTGGTCTGCCATATTTAAACCAAGGCAAGACATGGGATAGAACATTTCTATCCTGCAGTGTATGATGGCATCATCACCTTTCCACAGTTCTTGTTGGAAGCCCTTAGTTGGAATTCTCTCAATAATAGGAACGCTTTATGCCCAAGAATATGGAAGGTAAAGAAAAGCAAAATCAACAGTGATACCAAATTAAAGTTTTTGTGGCTGTTCAGTCTCTAAGTCATGTCCAACTCTTGCAACCACATGAACTGCAGAAGACCAGGCTTTTCTGTCCTTCACTATCTCCCAGAGTTTGCTCAAACTCATGCCCACTGAATTGGTGATGCCATCCAACCATCTCATCCTCTGTTACCCATTTCTCCTCCTACCCTCAATCTTTCCCAGCATCAGGGTCTTTTCCAATGAGTCAGCTCTTGGAAACAGGTGGCCAAAATGATGGAGCTTCAGCTTGGGTTCAGTCCTTCCAGTGAATATTTAGAGTCGGTTTCCTTTAGAATTGACTGGTTTGATCTCACTGCTGTCCAAGGGACTCTCGAGAATGTTCTCCAACACCACAGTTCAAAAGCGTCAATTCTTCGGCATTCAGCCTTCTTTATGGTCTAACTCTGACGTCCATACGTGACTACTGGAAAAGCCATAGCTTTGACTATATGGGCCTTTGATGGCAAATTGATGTCTCTGCTTTTTAATGTGCTATATAGGTTTATCACAGCTTTACTTCCAAGGAGCAAGTGCCTTTTAATTTCATGGCTGCAGCCCCCATCCATAGTGATTTTGGAGCATAAAAAATAAATCTCTCACTATTTGCACTTTCCCCCCATCTATTTGTCCTAAAGTGATGGGACTGGATGCCATAACCTTAGTTTTTTGAATGTTGAGTTTTAAGCCAGCTTTTTCACTCTCCTCTTTCAACTTCATCAAGAATCTCTTGAATTCCTCTCTGCTTTCTTCCACTGAAGTGATATCATCTGCATATCTGAGGTTGTTGATATATTTCCTGGCAATCTTGGTTCCAGCTTGTGATTCATTAAGCCCAGCACTTCTCATGATGTACTCTGCGTATAAGTTAAACAAGCAGAGTGACAATATACAGCCTTGACATACTCCTTTCCCAATTTTGAACCAGTCCATCGTTCCATGTCTGGTTCTAACTGTTGTTTCTTGTCCTCTATACAGGTTTATCAGGAGACAGGTAAAGTAGTCTGGTATTCCCATCTCTTAAAAAATTTTTCAGTTTGTTATGATCCACACAGTCAAGGCTTTAGTGTAGTCAATCAAGTGGAAGTAGATGTGGTTTTTTTGGAATTTCCTTGCTTTTTCTATGATCCAGCAGATGTTGAAAGTTTGATCTCCTGTTCCTCTGCCTTTTCTAAATCCAGCTTGAACATCAGGAAGTGCTTGGTTCACATATTGCTGAAGCATAGCTTAAAGGATTTTGAGCGTAATCTTGCTATCATGTAAAATGAGTGCAAGTGTATGGCAGTTTGAGCATTCTTTGACATTGGCTTTCTTTGGGATTGGAATAAAAACTGACCTTTTCCAGTCCTGTAGCCACTATTGAGTTTTTCAAATTTGCTGGCATATTGAGTGCAGCACTTTAACAGCATCATCCTTTAGGACTTTAAATAGCTCAGCTAGAATTCCATCACTTCCACTAGCTTTATTCATAGTAATGCTTCTGAAGGCCCTCTTGACTTTATGCTCCAGGATATCTGGCTCTGAGTGAGTGATCACACCACTGTAGTTATCCAGGTCATTAAGACCTCTTTGTACGGTTCTTCTGTGTATTCTTGCCACCTTTTCTTTATTTCTTCTGCTTCTGTTAGGTCCTTGCCATTTCTGTTCTTTATTGTGCTGATCTTTGCATGAAATGTTCCCTTTGTATCTCCAATTTTCTTGAAGAGGTCTCTAGTCTTTCCCATCCTATTGTTTTTCTCTGTTTCTTTGCACCATTCATTCAAGAAGTCTTTATCTCTCCTTGCTATTCTCTGGAACTTCTGCATTCAGATAGGTATATCTTTCCCTTTCTCCTCTACCTTTCACTTCTCTTCTTTTCTCAGCTATTTGTAAGGCCTCCTCAGATAACTACTCTGCCTTCTTGCATTTCTTTTTCTCAGGAATGATCTTGGTCACCACCTCCTGTACAATGTTACTAACCTCTGTCCATAGTTCTTCAGATACTCTGTCTACCAGATCTAATTCCCTGAATCTATTCATCACCTTCACTATATAATCATAAGGGGTTTAAGTCATAACTGAATGACCTAGTGGTTTTTCCTATTTTGTTCAATTTGAGCCTGAATTTTGCAATAAGGAGTTGATAATCTGAGCCACAGTCAGCTCCAGGTCTTGTTTTTGCTGACTGTATATAGCTTTTCCATCTTTGGCTGCAAAGAATATAATCAATCTGATCTCGGTGTTGACCATCTGGTGATGTTCATGTGTAGTCTCTTGGGCACTCTTTCAGTCTAATAGGGATTTGAATGGCCCTGTCTATATGGTGTTTGTGTATATATGTAAATATATATTTATATATTCAAAGACTATATATTGTATATGATATATGGTGGTGGTGGTTTAGTCGCTATGCCGTGCCCAACTCATGACCACAAGGACTGTAGTCTGCTAGGCTCCTTTGTCCATGGGATTTCCCAGGTAAGAATAATCGCATGGGTTGCCGATTCCTTCTCCAGGATATCTTCCCCACCCAGGAATTGAACCTGCATCTCCTGCATAGACAGGTGGATTCTTTACCACTGAGCCATCTCAGAAGCCTTATATGATATATAATTATGTATTAACATGTCAGATATGGCTTCCCGGGTGGCACAGTGGTGATGAATCTGTCTGCCAATTCAGGAGATGCAAGTTTCACCCCTGGGTCGGGAAGATCTCCTGGAGGAGGAAATGGCAACCCGTTCCAGGTTTCTTGCCTGGATAATTCCATGGACAGGGGATCCTTGCAGGCTTTAGTCCATGGGTGTCGCAAAGAGTCAGACCCAACTGAGCGTGCAGGCACACAGGGCTCAGTCGTGTTGACTCTTTATGGCCCCAGGACTGTAATCCACCAGGCTCTCCTGCCCATGGAATTTTCAGGCAAGAATACAGGAATGGGTTTCCATCTCCTCCTCCAGGGAATCTTCCTGACCCAAGGATTGAACCCACACCTCTTGCATCTCCTGCATTTTCAGGCAGATTACCACAAGCGTCACTTGGGAAACCCCATATGTTAAAATTTCAGAAATCATTATGTTATATATCTATGAGCTGAAACAAAAATTTCAGGGCACGTTTTCTTTCCCAGGAGGCTATAATTATGGCAATGAGGAAAAGATGCTGACTTCCACACTCCATTTTCAAAACTAATCTCCACATCACCAGGGATGCCTTCATTATTTTGAAATATGCAAGCTTAACAGCATGATTTAAGCAGAATGGTGTACATCAGAAAATTAAAAGAAAATAAATGGGTTTTGCCATCATGTCCAGGACAGCTATGGCCAAACTTGGTGTGGGTAAGATTAAGAGGAAGGGTATACACAGGAGCAGAGCCATGAGAAAGAAAGCAGAACAGATGCCTTAAAATTGCTCACCATTATGAGACCTTCGTCTCCCCAACACAAGCCATTCACCAGATTGATAAGTAGCCTAAATACTAGCCTAAATGCTCTATGCAATGGAAACCTAATCTTCTTAGGACATGAAATAATGACCTTCCCACCCCGTGTTCCCTCAATTCCAACAAGCATGTCATCACACAAACTAATAGTGTAGTATAGTAAATGTTCTATGAATAGCTGGAACATATTTCTTTTTTCTAAAACTCTAATGAGCCTTTGGCCTCTTCACTTTTCCCATCCATCCTGCATACTGATGCCAGCTTAATCTACCTAAAAGAGTTTGCAAGCAAGCAAATAAAAACTACCTACAGGGTAAAGCACCCAGGGTGCTTCTGTTCAGTTCAGTAACTCAGTCATGTCCGACTGTTTGTGACCCCATGGACTGCAACACTCCAGGCTTCCCTGTCCATCACCAACTCCCGGAGCTTACCCAAACTCATGTCCATCGAGTTGGTGATGCCATCCAAACATCTCATCCTCGGTCGTTCCCTTCTCCTGCCTTCAATCTTTCCCAGCATCAGGGTCTTTTCGAATGACTCAGTTCTTTACATCAGGTGGCCAAAGTATTGGAGTTTCAGCTTCAGCATCAGTCCTTCCAATGAATATTCAGGACTGATCTCATTTAGGATGGAGTGGTTGGATCTCCTCACAGTCCAAGGAACTCTCAAGAGTTATTCTCTAACACCACAGTTCAAAAGCATCAATTCTCTGGCACTCAGCTTTCTTTATAGTCCAACTCTCACATCCATACATGACTACTGGAAAAACCATAGCCTTGACTAGATGGACCTTTGTTGGCAAAGTAATGTCTCTATTTTTTAATATGCTGTCTCTGTTGGTCATAACTTTCCTTGCAAGGAGTAAGCATCTTTTAATTTCATGGCTGCAGTCATCATCTGCAGTGACTTTGGAGCACCAAAAAATAAAGTCAGCCACTGTTTCCCCATCTATTTCCCATGAAGTGATGGGACCAGATGCCATGGTCTTAGTTTTCTGAATGTTGAGATTTAAGCCAACTTTTTCATTCTCCTCTTCCACTTTCATCAAGAGGTTCTTTAGTTCTTCACTTTCTGCCATAAGGGTGGTGTCATCTGCATGTCTGAGGTTATTGATATTTCTCCCAGCAATCTTGATTCCAGCTCGTGCTTCTTCCAGCCCAGTGTTTCTCATGATGTACTCTGCATATAAGTTAAATAAGAGGGGGACAATGTACAGCCTTGATGTACTCCTTTTCCAATTTGGAACCAGTTCCATGTTCCAATTTGGACATGTTCCATGTCCAGTTCTAACTGTTGCTTCCTGACCTGCATACAGATTTCTCAAGAGGCAGGTCAGGTGGTCTGGTATTCCCATCTCTTTTAGAATTTTCCATAGTATATTGTGATCCACACAGTCAAAGGCTTTGGCATAGTCAGTAAAACAGAAATAGATGTTTTTCTGAGGCGGGGGAAAAGTCCTTTCAATCTGTACTATTTGTAGCATATGTTACATTTTTATCTTCTCTTTCTGGGCACTAGGATTGTGACCATATTTGTTGGCTGGGGTCCAAACTGTTCAGTTGTCCTCGACTACCTATCCCAGAGGTGGAAAGGTGCCCTGCATGGACACTGTGGGAGGGAATGAGCAAGAATGGGGTTCTGAAAGTCTGGGAACTGAAATCCACCTGAGAACCAGGAGCAAGGGGTTATTAAATGAAAGAACAGCAGATGCAGAGCCTTGAAGGCGTTAAACCAGAAATGGTATAGAGGGGTGATGGTCCAAAGGAAGGAAAATGTCAAAAGGCTCGTCAGTGGTCAGTGGCTTGTCCAGAAAGAGCAGGAAGCAAGAATTAAAGTCAGGGAGTTCATTAAAGCCATGAATTCATATTGAATTTTCTGTCTTGCAATAAGAAAGCTAGTTCTTTTCTATCTTCCAGAAAATGTTTCTAAAGTTGATAACATTTTAGTCACAAAGTAAATCTCTATAAATTCAGTCAATTGTACTGGCCAAATTCTCTAATGAGTGTAACTCATTAACGAGACTATTTAAAGAAAATATATTGTGCAACGCAGACTTATTGAGAGATTGACTCCCTGGCAGGCAGCCTTCAGTTTGTTACTGAAATGAGCCAGCCTAGATGAAGGTGCCAAGAGCTCAGTGTCTGGAAATGGCAAACCCCAACTCCTTTTCAAACCATGGCATAAGACAGTGCCTAGCTTGGCCCACTACCCACTCTCCAGATATTTTTTTCTACCTCTTAAAGTATTACTAACCATCTTAACTGATAATACCCTCAAGAGAAAATTGTTTTGAGGTAAAAATTCCACAGCATCACAATATAGTAAGTGACCAAAAAAACAGCTGAAGTTTGCTGTTCCTTATACATATGCTATTCCATTCCTTATACATATACTATTTCTTATACATATGCTGGGAGAAGGCAATGGCACCCCACTCCAGTACTCTTGCCTGGAAAATCCCATGGACAGAGGAGCCTGGTAGGCTGCAGTCCATGGGGTCGCTAATTGTTGGACACGACTGAGCGACTTGACTTTCACTTTTCACTTTCATGCACTGGAGAAGGAAATGGCAACCCACTCCAGTGTTCTTGCCTGGAGAATCCCAGGGATGAGGGAGCCTGCTGGGCTGCCGTCTACGGGGTCGCACAGAGTCGGACACGACTGAAGCGACTTAGCAGCAGCGGCATACATATGCTATTCCATTCCTTATACATATACTATTCCTTATACATATACTATTCCTTATACATATACTATTCCTTATACATATATATATATATATATATATGAAAAAAAAAAACATGAATTCACAACCATCTCAGGGAAAAACAAAGAAAGGATTGTAACTCTGTGTATGTTGGGGAAAGAGGTGGAGAGAGCAGCAGGTAAGGTGGGCAACAGATGGACAGGCAGTCAGTGGTGAAGAGCTAAAGAGAAGTCTCAGTCATCTCCTCTGAAAACATGTGTACTGGAGGCTGGCTTTTATGATGGCCAATGGAGAGGTTCTCTCAGACCAGCAGCAATGGGATCTCCTGGGACTTGTGAGACATGTAAATTCTCAGGCACACATCAGTTTACTTCAGTTCATTTCAGTTCAGTCGCTCAGTCATGTCCAACTCTTTGCAACCCCATGAATTGCAGCACACCAGGTCTCCCTGTTCATCACCAACTCCCGGAGTTCACCCAAACTCATGTCCATCGAGTCGGTGATGCCATCCAGCCATCTCATCCTCTGTCGTCCCCTTCTCCTCCTGCCCCCAATCCCTCCCAGCATCAGGGTCTTTTCCAATGAGTCAGCTCTTTGCATGAGGTGGCCGAAGTATTGGAGTTTCAGCCTCAGCATCAGTCCTTCCAATGAACACCCAGGACTGGTCTCCTTTAGGATGGAGGGCACACATCGGGCCTACTCAATCAAAAACTGGGCCTCTGGTTGTGAGACCCAGTGGTCTGTACTTTAACAAGCCCTGCAGGTGGTTCTGATGCTCTCAGAAAAAACAAAAAAAATTGTGAACCATTGAGCTAGCAGGTAAGGCTAGTTTAAAAATAGGAGGTAGAGTGAACTATAGGAAAACTGGAAGAGAGACTTCCTTGGGAATTTCTCCTTTAAGAACACATGAAATTTCATTTGACTTGTTCCACATTACAGATTAGCAAGTTCTATTTACTAAACGGGTGGCGCAGTGGTAAAGAATCCACCTGCCAATGCAGGAGACAAGACTTGGGACACGAGTCACAGGAGACTTGGGTTTGATCTATGGGTCGGGAAGATCCCCTGGGGAAGGGAATGGTAACCCACTTCAGTTTTCTTGCCTGGGAAATCCGATGGGCAGAGAAGCTTGGTGGGATACAGTCTATGGAGTCACAAAGAGTCAGACATGACAGCGCATATGTATGTGCGCACACACACACACACACACACACACACACAGATTTACTAGACAGGTGTGCCTAGTGGCTTATATTTGTCCCTTCCATCTGCTCTCTACCCTTTCCCACCTGCTCCGTGCCCTGGGCAGGGGAAGCTGACTTATAGGGGCTGCATCAAAAGGTCCCTGTCTCTGTGGTTCTGCTTAGATTCAGTCCATGGGGAGCCCCAGCATGAAAGTGCACAGAGAAAAGATGATGAGGTCAGAGGTCAGTTTATTTCCCTGGTTCCCTCTCTCTGTGGGGTTGCCTCAGGCTGCCTGTGTCTTTTGATCAAGGTCATTTCTCTTCTATAGGTGTTCCCTCTCCAACATTCTCTTCTTCCTGATTCTAGTAGAAGCTCCCAGCCCTGGTCCCCTTAAGCCTAGGAATGGAGTCGGCTTTATTGCTACTATTTCTGAGTAACTTTATGATTGCCTGTGGTTCTGCTAAAACTCACCCACACCTTTGCAAAATAAGCTTTTTAAAAATAGCACCCTTGGCAATAAACTCACCACAAATTAACCAAACTCAAGTGTTCCATCTGTTCTTTATTGGGACTCTGTGTAAGACTTAGCACCTCCTCCAATTCCCTAAACCCTCAGATGCTTCTTATCTCTGCTGCAGTTGCGTCCACTTCTGGTTAACCTGTTGCCAGGACCGTGTTGCCTATAACCAACTTACCCTGGGCCCTTTCCCTAATCTCAAAGACAGTCAGGTGGACTATCCATGTGCTGAGAGTTTCTGATTGTTGCTACCACTTCTGGGCCTGAATGGAACACCACCCCCTGAGGACTGATATATGACATCCCAGACAACCATAGACAGGATGAAATGATGAAATGAAACCAGGAAGTTGATGGTGGTTGACCAATTGGAACTAGGAGACAGGAGGGACCTAGGCAGATTGTGCTCTGATGCATGGATTTTCCTTGCAGTCATGGAGAAAAGTCTCCCAGGCCAAGCAGATGGACTCCAAAGTAATATGTTATGTCTGTGTGGCTCATGATGAAGTAGCAGTCAGCATGGTCAACTATAACTTCCTAATGCTTCTCATTTTTCTTTTTTCCCAAACCATTTCCTATTCCTTAAGAAACAAAACAAAACAAAACTACACTCCTCTGGACTTGAAGGTATAGTAGACTGATTATATATAGTTGGGCTTTCTTTGATTACTTAGGATGCCAACGAGTTTCAGAGCTGTGATAATGAAGGTCATTTTACATTTCTATAAATGTACTCATCATGCTTAACAGATGAAGTATCATTGTGCTTTGGAAACAATATAGTACTATGCAAATATAGGATAGAAACACCACTTATACAGATAAAGGAGTGTAATTTATAAAGAAATGTTCAGCGTATGGCAATAATGCAAACTTATTTTAAATTTTTATTTTTTATTGAAGTATAGTTGATTTAAAATATTGTGTTAGTTTCAAATGTACAGCACAGGGATTCATTTATATTTTTTTTCCTTTTCAGATTCTTTTGCCCTGTAAGTCATTACAAAATATTGAATATAGCTCTCTGTGCTATATAGTAGGTCCTTGTTGGTTATCTATTTTATATATAGTAGTATGTATATGTTAATCCCTAACTCCTAAAGTATTACTCCTTTCCTCCTTTTCCCTTTGGTAATTATGTTTGTTTTGAAAGTCTGTGAATCTGTTTCTGTGTTGCAAATAAGTTTATTTATATCATTTTTTTAGATCCCACATATAAGTGATATCATATATATTTGTCTGATTTATTTCATGTAGTATAATAATCTCTAGGTCTGTGTTGCTGCAAATGGCATCTCCTTCTTTTTTATGGCTGACTAATATTCCATCGTATATATGTACCACTTTTTCCTTATCCATTCCTCTGTCACTGGACGTTTAGGGTTGCTTCCATGTCTAGGGCTGTTGTAAATAGTGCTGCAATGAACACTGGGATGCACCCATCTTTTGGAATTATGGTTTTCTCTGGATATATGCCTAGGAGTGATATTGCTGGCTCACATGGTAGCTCTATTTTTAGTTCTTCAAGGAAACTCTATGCTGTTTTCCAGTTACTGTACCCTTTACATTCTTACCAACAGTGTAGGAGGGTTCCCTTTGTCCACACCGTCTCTGGCATTTATTATCTGTAGACTTTTGAATGATGGCCATTCTGACTGATGTGAGGTGATACCTCATTTTAGCTGTTTTGCACTTCTATGATAATTAGTGATAGGAACATCTTTTCATGTGCCTTTTGGCCATCTGTCAAACTTAATTTCTTAAAAATCACTTTAAAAAGGATGGGGAACACATGTACACCTGTGGCGGATGCATGTTGATGTATGGCAAAACCAATACAATATTGTAAAGTAAAAATAATAATAATAATTTAAAAAAAATTTTAATTGAACGCATAAGGAAAAAATAGTTTACAAAATGTTTTGAGTTCTTACTGATGACCAGGTGATACAATAAGTAGTGTTTTATAAATTTCTAGCTGGTATTATTTAAAACTCTGGTTTCTAAACTGTGCCTCACTGAATAAGAGGTGTTTTCAGATATTCTAAAACCATATGTATATCTTCACAAACAATACCATTCAAACTGCCTGAAGGAACAGATTAACACTGAAATTCTTAGGTAAATTTTAATTTAAAATATTATACAATAATAATGATGTGGCAATGTAGGTTCACTGAATATAGCAAACGTACCATTCTGAGGCAGAATGTTGGTAGTGGGAGTGGCTGTGTATGTGAGCATAAGCAGTATATTGAAACCCTGCTTTCTGTTCAATATTTCTGTGACTCTAAAACTGGTTTAAAAATAAAATTTATTAATAAATAAAAGAAAGAAATGCCTATCGAAATACTTCAAAACTATTGATTATGGATATTTAGTTTGCTTTTTATTTTTGCATAAATTTAATAGATATTGCTTGGAAATGAGCCTAAAATTGGAAAGATCTGTAAGGCAGAATAAAAAATTAGAAAATTAGAAAATGTGTGAATACAGTAATAAATGAGTCAAATTTGGAAGCACAGAGTAATCAAAAAATTATTGGAAGAGATGCATGTGGATGATACAATGTAAATAATACTTGGGGGAAATCTCAATTTGATCACCCTGTCATATTTCCCACTTTGATAATAAATATCCCTGTTTTCACCTAAGGCATAGATAATAAAATCAAAGGGATGGAAAATTCTGTATTACCCAGTGAGCTAAAATTTTTACTTATGATATTTATGATAAACATCTAAGCAATGAGCTCCAGTTTCAGTTGGAGTAGAAATAGATGACATTTAGTGGAACTTAATCCAGTTTTAATTAGAAATCTATTCATTAAGCAACTGAAACATTTATGTGAATCACCATTAATTTCATTAAAACCTAATGCATGTTTTAAATTTTTAATGTTAATTCATTCCAAACATTCTTATTTTAATACAAACTTTTATAAATAGTTCCTTTAACATACATCATTGGTTATTATATTATTATTATTAGATATTTTATCATTTTAATGACAAAAATACTCTCATCCTTGTACATAAATAAAATTTTATGTATGCATTATAAAATATATATAAACATGTTTGTTTATTCCAGTTTATCTACTTTTGCCAAGATTTGCCCTGAAGATGATTCATTTTTATAACTTTTTCTGAGGATGGATCTGAATTTAGATTGGAAATTTTACAATTCACATAGAGTCTAAAAGTGTGTATTGTTGATATTCAGTAATAACTTACTATTACCTGGGTTCCTAATGACAGGTGACAAGTTGCTTTAAAGAGAAGTTGCTATTCAGACACACACACACACTTACTCTACCTCCCATACCAAAATGCACTGAACTGTCTTTTCTATTTCCATGGCTCCTTAAGACTCCTGATATAACTAGCTGCTTACCCAAGTTATGTGAATTTTCAAAGTGCTTCCCAAAAAAGTCAAGCACCTGTACAAAAGAAAACTATCCAAGACCTTTAAAAATTATGTCTAAAGAAGGATAACATCTGTATAGAAAAGTTCACAAATCATAAATATACAGCTTAACATGAATCCATCATATAAATGCCACCGATGTCAAGAAATAACCATTCAAGTTTAAAGATCAGTCTTATGGACTCTGTGGGAGAGGGAGAGGGTGGGGAGATTTGGGAGAATGGCATTGAAACATGTATAATATCATGTATGAAATGAGTCACCAGTCCAGGTTCGATGCACGATACTGGATGCTTGGGGCTGGTGCACCGCGACGACCCAGAGGGAGAGTATGGGGAGGGAGGAGGGAGGAGGGTTCAGGATGGGGAACACAGGTATACCTGTGGCGGATTCATTTCGATATTTGGCAAAACTAATACAATATTGTAAAGTTTAAAAATAAAATAAAATTTTAAAAAAAGAAAGAAAATGAACACACACACACACACAAATAAAGTAATATCACAATAATCTTAGTTGGGAACAGCACTCTAGTTCTGCTGTTTGAAATAAAAATGTTGACAAAATGTTTACATGGTTTTAGTTTCAAGGTATATATAGATAGATAGATAAAAGGATTTTGAATGTTATGTGTGCATTGGTGAATTTCCCATTTTAATGTGGAAAGAAATAACAAAAAATATGAATATGTATTTGTTATGACAATGTTATTATGATATGAAAACTAAAAACATCCTTATGATTTGTCATCTATGGTATTTCAGAATTAATTCAATTCTGAATTATTTGATAATGATCATAATATTAATTATAGAATAATTGCAGTAGTATATTATTATATAGTTAAGATCAGATCAGTCGCTCAGTCGTGTCCAACTCTTTGCGACCCCATGAATCGCAGCACGCCAGGCCTCCCTGTCCATCACCATCTCCCAGAGTTCACTGAGACTTACATCCATTGAGTCAGTGATGCCATCCAGCCATCTCATCCTCTGTCATCCCCTTCTCCTCTTGCCCCCAATCCCTCCCAGCATCAGAGTCTTTTCCAATGAGTCAACTCTTTGCATGAGGTGGCCAAAGTACTGGAGTTTCAGCTTTAGCATCATTCCTTCCAAAGAAATCCCAGGGCTGATCTCCTTCAGAATGGACTGGTTGGATCTCCTTGCAGTCCAAGGGACTCTCAAGAGTCTTCTCCAACACCACAGTTCAAAAGCATCAATTCTTCGGTGCTCAGCCTTCTTCACAGTCCAACTCTCACATCCATACATGACCACAGGAAAAACCATAGCCTTGACTAGATGAAACTTTGTTGGCAAAGTAATGTCTCTGCTTTTGAATATGCTATCTAGGTTGGTCATAACTTTCCTTCCAAGGAGTAAGCGTCTTTTAATTTCATGGCTGCAGTCATCATCTGCAGTGATTTTGGAACCCAGAAAAATAAAGTCTGACATTGTTTCCACTGTTTCCCCATCTATTTCCCATGAAGTGATGGGACCGGATACCACGATCTTTGTTTTCTGAATGTTGAGCTTTAATTAAACTTTTTCACTCTCATCTTTCACTTTCATCAAGAGGCTGTTTAGTTCTTCTTCACTTTCTGCCATAAGGGTGGTGTCATCTGCATATCTGAGGTTATTGATATTTCTCCCGGCAATCTTGATTCCAGCTTGTGCTTCTTCCAGTACAGCGTTTCTCATGATGTACTCTGCATAGAAGTTAAATAAGCAGGGTGACAGTATACAACCTTGACGTACTCCTTTTCCTTTTGCAGTCTGTTGTTCCATGTCCAGTTCTAACTGTTGCTTCCTGACCTGCAAACAAATTTCTCAAGAGGCAGATCAGGTGGTCTGGTATTCCCATCTCTTTCAGAATTTCCCACAGTTTATTGTGATCCACACAGTCAAAGGCTTTGGCATAGTCAATAAAGCAGAAACAGATGCTTTTCTGGAACTCTCTTGCTTTTTCCATGATCCAGCGGATGTTGGCAATTTGATCTCTGGTTCCTCTGCCTTTTCTAAAACCAGCTTGAACATCAGGAAGTTCACAGTTCACGTATTGCTGGAGCCTGGCTTGGAGAATTTTGAGCATTACTTTACTAGTGTGTGAGATGAGTGCAATTGTGTTGCATTCTTTGAGCATTCTTTGGCATTGCCTTTCTTTGGGATTGAAATGAAAACTGACCTTTTCCAGTCCTGTGGCCACTGCTGAGTTTTCCAAATTTGCTGGCATATTGAGCGCAGCACTTTCACAGCATCATCTTTCAGGATTTGGAATAGCTCAACTGGAATTCCGTCACCTTCGCTAGCTTTGTTCATAGTGGTGCTTTCTAAGGCCCACTTGACTTCACATTCCAGGATGTCTGGCTCTAGGTCAGTGATCACACCATCGTGATTATATGGGTCGTGAAGATCTTTTTTGTACAGTTCTTCTGTGTATTCTTGCCATCTCTTCTTAATATCTTCTGCTTCTGTTAGGTCCATACCATTTCTGTCCTTTATCGAGCCCATCTTTGCATGAAATGTCCCTTTGGTATCTCTGATTTTTTTGAAGAGATCCATAGTCTTTCACATTCTGTTGTTCACCTCTATTTCTTTGCAGTGATCGCTGAAGAAGGCTTTCTTAGCTCTTCTTGCTATTCTTTGGAACTCTGCATTCAGATGTTTATATCTTTCCTTTTCTCCTTTGCTTTTCACTTCTCTTCTTTTCACAGCTATTTGTAAGGCCTCCCCAGACAGCCATTTTGATTTTTTGCATTTCTTTTCCATGGGGATGGTCTTGATCCCTGTCTCCTGTACAATGTCACGAACCTCATTCCATAGTTCATCAGGCACTCTATCTATCAGATCTAGGCCCTTAAATCTATTTCTCACCTCCACTGTATAATCATAAGGGATTTGATTTAGGTCATACCTGAATGGTCTAGTGGTTTTCCCTACTTTCTTCAATTTAAGTCTGAATTTGGCAATAAGGAGTTCATGGTCTGAGCCACCGTCAGCTCCTGGTCTTGTTTTTGCTGACTGTATAGAGCTTCTCCATCTTTGGCTGCAAAGAATATAATCAATCTGATTTTGGTGTTGACCATCTGGTGATGTCCATGTATAGAGTCTTCTTTTGTATTGTTGGAAGAGTGTGTTTGTTATGGCCAGTGCATTTTCTTGGCAAAACTCTATTAGTCTTTGCCCTGCTTCATTCCGTATTCCAAGGCCAAATTTGCCTGTTACTCCAGGTGTTTCTTGACTTCCTACTTTTGCATTCCAGTCCCCTATAATGAAAAGGACATCTTTTTTGGGTGTTAGTTCTAAAAGGTCTTGTAGGTCTTCATAGATCCGTTCAACTTCAGCTTCTTCAGCGTTACTGGTTGGGGCATAGACTTGGATTACTGTGGTATTGAATGGTTTGCCTTGGAAACGAGTTAGTTATTGACAATTCAATTAGAACTACAGTTTGTAAAAATGCTATTAATAATGTGGGGTTTACTGCAAAAGAATGCTCTCTAAACTAATCTTTTGAAAGTTCCGTTACGCTTTCTTTTTCCCTTTGGAAAAATCTTTGTATAGGTCCAAAAGGTGCATGTTCTTTATTTCCTTCATTTCTTCCTTCCTTCCTCCCTTGCTTTCTCTCTCCCTTTACTGATCTTTAGTGGACGTTTATACAACACTGTTATTTTCTTAAGTCATTCTGGGTGGATGGTCCAAGGGTAGATTTGAGTTTACTGAACAGGGTTAAAATATCATAGAATTTAGGCCTGAAGGCCTGATTAATAATGTTTTCATTATATTTGCAGTCATCCAAATACCCTGAAGATATGAAGAGAGACAGGTCATTTTACGCATTTTTAACCTTTTCTCCATATATGTTAGAATACTACCTGTATAATCAACTCTACCTCTGTTTAGCTTTTCTTCTTCGAGTATACAATACACCGTATCTTTTTCATCCCCATTTTCTATCTGCCTTATGGATGAATTAAACTCATTATCAGGTTGTATGCTGCTTTGGAATGGAATTGAGAAACTGAATTAGAGAAATGTCCTAATACGTACGACACTCTGAGTGTTTATATGTACTGCACACCAACAGTCACTCACTTTTGACTATTGGTCAATATTTGCAACTTGCCTTCAAGGGCATCAATCCCTACCTCTTCTTTTAGCTTGAGTGGCCTCCAGACTTTCCCCGCAGTGCAAGGCTGGCTCCTTCTCTTTGAAGGGAGTCTACTTCACTATTAACAGGCCTTGTTGATAAACAATGGAAAATATTCTCCTTTTATGAATGCAGGTTGTCAGGGAAAGGAACTCTAAGTATATTTCAGTTCTCCCCATTTCCAAGATCTAGTTTTCTGAAGAATCTTAGGCAACACTGCCTTAGCAAACTAGTGGGGTTCTTTGATCAATTTCTGGATGATAACGTCAGTTTTGGTAAACATATGAATCTGATGAACTGGCTGCTTGGACAGCATGAATCAGCGATGCTGTATTATTCTGTTCCCCTTAGATAAGTTTTGACAAGGGCAAAAAGTAAAAGCATACTGTGTTCTTATGTTTTATGACTTACATTGTGATCATTCTTTTTCATCTTATTTTGTAAGAGCTCTGTTAGAGAATAGATGAATCTGGCCACTCTATGCTCAGCAGGAGAAAGGACAAGTTTAATTTGGAATCCATCATGATGAGTCACCTTATATAAAGAGGAAAGCAGGGTATCTTTGGAGGGAGAAGCAGTGATTGGACAAGGACACTTTAAATGCAGGAGCATATTTTCCTCTGCCCCTCATAAAACTAGGACAGGGTAAGCAGTTTGGAGATAGTCTCAGATCGCTACTAGAAATTTGAAACAGTATCACCATTAAGGAAACAGCCCTCACCAAAAGCGAAGAAAAGGAATATGTAATTATTACTTAGAAAATAAAGGGACTTGACTGAAAAACCATACTGATTCTGAGTTTGTTGCTATTTTATTTTTAAATAACTTATTTTGGCTGTGTTAAAGAGAGGAAAATCACCTCAATTTCTGGTTGAAATTCCTTGGTGGTTCAGACAGTAAAGAATCTGCCTGCAATGCAGGAGATCTGGGTTTGATCCCTGGGTCGGGAAGATCCCCTGGAGAAGGGCATGGCAACCCACTCCAGTATTCTTACCTGGAGAATCCCCATGGACCGAGGAGCCTGGCAGGCTACAGTCCATGGGGTCGCAAAGAGTCAGACACAACCTGAGCTACTGAGCACCCATTAGGTCACTCTCCCATGCCCCTGTCTTTGTCTCTCTAGATGAAAGGAACTCGGTGAACTTTATCCGAAATACCTTCACTTTCTGCAACAGCAACACTGACCTGTTGGGGACAGGTGTAAGTGTTGGTTCCCACTGTTTTCTAATATTTCTTATAAATTGTGCTCTATTTGACAGAATTGCCTTGGAGTTTGCATTATTGGGAATTGATAGTTTTAGCATTAATAACCAGTCACTTCTGTGTGTAGGATTTTGTCTTTAAGTGTTTGCTTCCATTTTCCTCAGATTTGATGGGTTATGAAGATGAAATAGCCAAGTAAACAAATAAATGATACACAATCAGTTAGTGACAGATATGAAAAGAACAGAATAAGAGATTTGAAAGTGATTAGGAGGAGACAGACAGACTACTTTCCTAAGTAGTAGGAAAGTGTTATTTGAAGAGGAGGCATATTAACGGAACTCTGAAGAGGAGCCAGTAGTGACAAAGTGAAAAGATTAGGAAACGAGTCAGAGGAGACAGGTAAGGCTAGATGATGTAGACCCTTATAAGAAGGATGACTTTAAAGTTTACTGAAAGGCCACTGAAAAGTTTTAAGAAGGGAAATGACTTGATTTGACTTACATTTTTAAAAGTTCACCCAAGGGACTTCCCTTGAACTCCAGGAGTTAGGACTCAGTGCTTCCAATGCCAGGGGGGCAAGGTTTTCAACTCTTGGTCAGGTAACTAAGATCCAACAAGACAGGTTGCAAAATTAAAATAAAAAATAAAGATCCATCCCAGCTATTGGGTAGAAAATGTACATTAGGGACAGAAAAGTACTGGAAAAAGAAAAATACATTAGGAGGCATTTGTGATAATGCAGGTTGGAGATGGACATCATTTGAACTTGGCTCATTTACATGGAGATGAAGATAAATTACCAGCTCACCATCTATTTTAAAAGACTTACTGTTAAATTGGAATTGGGCTGAAGTGCAGCCCAAGGAAGAGAGTAGAAGAAGACAATGATCAGTCATAAAAGAAAGAAAGGAACTATGGAAAACACTCTGATGCTGGGAGGGATTTGGGGGCAGGAGGAGAAGGGGACGACAGAGAATGAGATGGCTGATGGCATCACCGACTTGATGGACATGAGTTTGAGTGAACTCCAGGAGCTGGTGATGGACAGGGAGGCCTGGAGTGCTGCAGTTCATGGGGTCGCAAAGAGTCGGACACGACTGAGCGACTGAACCGAACTGAACTGAAGGATAGCTGCTGAAGGAATATATTTAAAAGTCACAGGGAACTACAGGAAAAATAGTCAACCATGTAGACTAGTAGCCAAGCTCAGTTATCCCAGATAAATGTAGATGTTTTCCTCTTTTCTGGAATGTCCTGCTTATTTTTATATTCTGAACATGAAAGGGAAATGTAGAAACTGAAATTTGTGTTGTACATAATTTAAAAATTAAATAAATTGAAATAATTTAAAATGATATGGCAAAAAGGTAAAGTTAGCAGACTTAAAGCATATTGTTATAACATTGAAATAGGAGCTCATTTAAAAAAAAATAATGACTTATACAGCAAAAATTAGCAGTTTAGACACTCGCGAGACTGTAAATCCATGCACTCAGCTAAGTCATAGAAAAATGTTTTGCAGAAAAAACTGAATATAATTTATGAAGCAAATTTGCTCATTCAAAGAACCAGTGACATTTGTTAGTTCCTTCCAGTCAAATATTACCAGGGGCACAAATCTCAATTTTATTGCTGTTGCTGTGAGTGAGAAGCTACCCATGGCAAATCCTGGGGCAGCTTAGTAAGAGGGTGTGAGAAACACGTAGAGTAGGATCTGGGCTTTGTGTTAGCTGCCTTGGGGAGGGTTTAAAAAAGGAGGGATTTTCTCTGGCTTGGAGGCTGTCAGAAAGTGGAGCATAATTCTGTGATTGGATGTCTTAATAAATCTTACCTAGAAGGTCGGAAGAATGAAATGGAGCTAAAGACTTCAATTAAAAAAGCAGTAGTCACTCAGCTGGAATATTTTATCTTTTTTGTGGTTTGTACAGTAGTTATGTTTTTGCCTGTGTTTAGACATGATTATACAACTTTGGTTTTGCCATGTCTAATGTCAGTTCTCTGGGAAATGATGCATGTCCAACAAATGAATACCAAGACCTAGCTCTGAGTACCAGGCCAGCTACTGGCTGTCATGGGCAGTTTTTCTTTCTAGCATTGACATTATGAGTGACTTCTCTGTGTACAGGTTTTCTAGCCTGTCTTCACACAGATTACTTTTATTTATTTCTTCATTTTAGGTAATTGTGAGGAAATAAATGAATATATACCCACATAGTGTTACATTGCTAAATATATATCTTTTCGTATTCTTTTAACCATAGTGCTTACTCAAAGACAACATTTTTGTTTTTGGTATTTCTTTTATTTTTCATCTTTAAAATATTATTTTGAAATGAGAGAGGCAATTGTGTGTGAAAATTAATGTTAAGAAAATCTATTACAACATAGCAGCTGGAAGACAGAAAATTATTCTCTAACATTCTAATTTGTTTTTAGAGCCTACTGAAATAACATTTGAAAAATAAAAATGTAGACTATAAAAAGATACATGATATCCTGTTTGAAATTTAATAGTATAAACTGAAAACTGCACCACCTAAAAACTGAGAATTACAGTTGATTTGGAAGACCTGCTGAGGACTTAAGCCTGGGAAATAGGCTCTGCAATGACCCTAAGGGACTGTCCTGAAGAGGTAAGGGAGGAGCCAGGATATATATAGGAGTTTTTGCAACAAAGATCAGGTATTCAGAACATTAAAAGATAACTTAATTACAAAGAACCTAGAAATTAATGAGTTTAGCACTTTCCTGTATATGGGAAGATACAAGAGTCTGGACTCATTGGTATGCACCTCAACTGTCTAGAGCTATTTTCCTGCCTTTTCCACCCTGAATCCCCTCAGTGTGCACAGCTGGGATGGCTGCAGTAGCTGATGGCTGCAACATCCTTTGTTTACTGATACAGTGAGTGACATTCTTCCTCTACAGTGTCACCTCTTGGTCATAAATTTAACCAGTCTTTGGGAGGGATTTCATGTCCCACAATGCAAAGCAAAGTCACCCCTAGATCAGGTGACTATTCTGTTGATAGGTCACTCAATGTGTTAAATATTGGCTTAGACCCAACTAATAATCTAAAATTTCTGGATCACCTGTATTAGTCTGTTACGATGCAGGAAATATTTTTCCTTGTCGCTTCTTTTCATATCTAGAGTTGTCCTAATTATTCTATGTAGACTTATATATATGATCAACTGCTTCAAGATTTTAGCCATTATTAATTTTGTCTGGTTACGCATTGGATAATACAAGATGCAATCTTACAAAATAGACAGGATAAGTAATATAGCTAGTAACATTACTAAGGTCATGGTATAGCAGAGAGATACAAAGCATTGATAATTTCAAAACAAAGAACAAATTAAAACAATTACTAATATAAACAGCTGTAATCTGATTGCAATAAACCAGGTGGAGAAGCCAAATCATGGAAGGATCAGGCAGAGAGAAAAATATTTCATCTTTGTTTACAAAGTTTCACTTTATCCATTGTTGTAGATCATAGCATAAGAGGAAAGATTTTTCTGGAAAATAAAGTTTTAAAAATACATACATTGGCTTTTCAAGTCATAAAATTATAAATCATATTTAACAGTTTATTAAGGTCTATGTAATTAATCTTTATTGATCTGAATGTGGTCATCAGGTTTTTTATTAGTTTTGTAATTTCTTACTCAATTCAGTATTGTTTAATTTGCCAAAAATTCCTTTTTTTATGACTCTTCTTGAAAATCTTCATTTCATAAAAGCATCAAAGTAATGATTGTCTATAAATGACAAGACTTAAAATGGCATGGTTAAAGATCTGATTACAATGCAATTAATCAGAAACTTGATATTTCTGTGACATATAACGTTTTAAGATAATACCTAGAATTATGACTGACAATATATCACTGCATACCAGACTTTTAGGAATTCTATATAAGTTTTAGAATATATGTATCAGTGAAATTTACTTATACCCTAAGAAGATTTATCTTTAATCACTTGACAATGCTTCTCAAGGAATTTTACATACCAAATAAGCCTAATCTCTTCTCTGAGACTTCTAGGGATTTCTTTGAAGTATCCCAGAGTTAGCGGGAGGTCAAAAGAACTTAAGTTAGAATTTGATATTTGGGGAGTTAATAAAAAATATTTTAAAAATTTTTAAATGCTTGATCAAATAAGATCATTAATCACTGTGAAACAACACTTATTTACTTAACCAAATGACAAAAGATTTAAAAAACAAATACATATCAATTAAAGGCAAAGAAACTGACACATCTATTATCAAAATGTAATATTTCAAGAAAACTGTATTCTCTTAACGGAGAGAAGTAACATACACAGTCTTGTACCAGCCTACTTTTAATGAAAAAAATCCATTTACCTAATTAAATTTATTCTAATTCAAGCCTGACCATGTACAAAAGTCTTTTTAAAAAAATATAAATTTATTTATTTTAATTGGAGGCTAATTATTTTACAATATTGTATTGGTTTTGCCATACATCAACATGAATCCGCCACGGGTGTACACGTGTTCCTCATTCTGAACCCCCCCTCCCACTTCCCTCCCTATCCCATCCCTCTGGGTCATCCCAGTGCACCAGCCCCGAGCACCTTGTCTCATGCATCGAACCAGGACTGGCGATTCGTTTCACATATGATAATATACATGTTTCAATGCCATTCTCCCAAATCATCCCACCCTCGCCACAGAGTCCAAAAGACTGTTCTATACATCTTTGTCTCTTTTGCTGTCTCACATATACGGTTATCGTTACCATCTTTCTAAATTCCATATATATGTGTTAGCATACTGTATTGGTGTTTTTCTTTCTGGCTTACTTTACTCTGTATAATAGGCTCCAGTTTCATCCACCTCATTAGAACTGATTCAAATGTATTCTTTTTAATGGAGATTCCTTAAAAAACTGGAAATAGAATTGCCATATGACCCAGCAGTCCCACCACTGGGAATACACACCAAGGAAACCAGAATTGAAAGAGACGCGTGTACCCCAATGTTCATCGCAGCACTATTTATAATAGCCAGGACATGGAAGCAACCTAGATGTCCATCAGCAGACGAATGGATAAGTAAGCTGTGGTACATATATACAACGGAATATTACAAAAGTCTTTTTAATGGTTCCTTTTTTACAAATCTTTCACAACTTCAGTATTCACATTAGTTTGGTCCCTTATTTTCCCTTCCAGAAACAAGGAGTTCTAGGACAAAATAATTCTTTCCACTTAACAAAATGAATTTCCATTCCTTATACTTTCTTTTATTTTTCTTGCATACTGAATTGTTTTCCTTATCTTTAGTAGTCTTAATTACCTATTATATTTTTAACTCTTTGAAATACAATTTTTATTATATATTAGAGAAAGTTGATTTACAATATGTTAGTTTCAGGTGTAAACCAAAGACATTAAGTTATACATATAACCATTCTTTTCAGATTCTTTTCCCATATAGGCTATTACAGAATATTTAGTAGAGTTCCTTGTGCTTTACAATAGGTCCTTGCTGACTATTTTATACACAGCAGTGTGTATATGTTAATCTCAACTCCTAATTTATCCCTCCCTCCCACCTTTCCACTTTGATAACCTTAAGTTTGTTTTCTAAGTCTGTGAGTCTGTTTCTGTATTATAAGTTAGTTCATCTGTATCATTTTCTAGATTGCACAAATAAGTGACATGATATTTGGCTTTCTCTGACTCCTGTCACTTAGTATGATAATCTCTAGGTCCATCCATGTTCCTGCAAATGGCATAATCTCATTCTTTTTCATAACTGAATAATATTGCAATGTATATGTGTGCCACATCTTCTTTATCCATTCTTCTGTCAGTGGACACTTAGGTTGCTTCCCTGTCTTGGCTATTGTAAATAGTGCTGAAATGAACATTGGAGTGCAGTATCTTTTCAAATTATGGTTTTCTCCCAGATATATGCCAAGGGACTGCTGGCATATGATTGCTGGATCATATAGTAGTTCTCCTTTTAGTTTTTTAAAGAACATCTATGCTGCTTTCCATAATGGTTGTATCAATTTACATTCCCACCAACAGTGTAAGACAGTTCCTTTTCTTCATGCCCTCTTTAGCATTTATTGTTTGTAGATGTTCTGATGATAGCCATTCTGTCCAGATGAGGTGATACCTCATTATACTTTTGATTTGTTTTTCTCTAATAATTAGTGATGTTGAGCATCTTTTCATATGCTTTTGACCATCTCTATGTCTTCTTTTTTTATTTCATTTTTAAAAATTTACTATTATTATTATTATTATTATTTTACTTTACAATATCTGTATGTCTTCTTTGAGGAACTATCTATTTAGAAATTCTGCCCATTTTTTGATTTGGTTGTTTGTTTTTTGACATTGAGCTATAAGAGCTGTTTGTATACTTGGGATATTAATCCCTTGTCAATCACTTTGCAAATATTTTCTTCCATATGTGGCTTTTCTTTTCATTTTGTTTCTGATTTCCTTTGCTGGGAAAAAGTTTTTAAGTTTATTAATAAGGTTCTATTTGTTTATTTTTGGTTTTATTTTCACTTCTCTAGGAAATAGATCCAAAAAATATATTGCTGCAATTTATATCAAAGAGTGTTCTGCCTATATTTTCCTATTAGAGTTTTATAGTATCCAGTCTTATGCTTAGGTCTTTAATCCATTTTGAGTTTATTTTTGTGTATGGTATTGGAGAACATTCTAGTTTCCTTCTTTTACACATAGCTCTCTGGTTTTCCCAGCATCATTTATTGAAGAGACTGTCTTTTCTCCACTGTATATTCTTACCTCCTTTGTCATAGATTAATTGATCATATAAGTGTAGGTTCATTTCCGGGCTCTGTTCTCTTCCATTAATCTGTGTGGCTGTTTTTATGCCAGTACCACACTATTTTACTTACTGTAGCCTTGTGGAATAGTCTGAAGATAGAGAACCTGAATCCTCTAGCTCTGTTTTTCAGGATTGCTTTGCAAATCTATTTAGGGTCTTTTGTGTTTACATTAAAATTTAAAAAAAATTGTTCTAGTTCTGTGAAAATTGCCATTCATAATTTAATAGAGATGGCATTGAATCTGTAGATTTCTGTGGATAGCATACTCATTGTGACAATACTGATTCTTCCAATCCAAGAACATGGTATATCTTTCCATCTGTTTGTGTCATCTTCAATGTTTTTATTAGCATTTTATAGTTTTTAGAGAACAGGTCTTTTGCTTGCTTAGATAGGTTTTTTACTAGGTATTTTATAATTTTTGATGTGATGGTAAATGGGAGCATTTCCTTAATTTATCTTTCTGACCTTCCATTGTTAGTGTATAGGAATGCAAGAGATTTCTGTGTATCAGTTTTGTATCCTGTAATTTACCAGATTCATTGATCAGTTCTAATAGTCTTCTGACAGCATCTTTAGGACTTTTATAGAGTATTATGTCACCTGAAAACAGTGACAATTTTACTTTTTCTTTGCCAATTGGATTCCTTGTATTTCTCTTTCTTATTTGATTGCCATGTCTAAGACTTCCAAAGCTATGCTGAAAAAAAGTGGTGAGAGTCGACCACTTTATCTTCTTCCTGACCTTAGAGGAAATGCTTTTAACGTTTCACCATTGAGAATGACATTAGCTATTGGTTTTTCATATATGAACTTTATTATGTTGAGGTAGGTTCCCTCTATGTCTACTTTCTGGAGAGCTTTTCTACATCTATTGGTATGATCATATGGTTTTTATTCTTTAATTTGTTAATATGGTACATCAAACTGATTGATTTGCAGATATTGAAAATCCTTGCATCTCTGGGGTAAATCCTGGTCCTTTAAAAGTATGTAAGCTTAGTTTTAACAATATTTTAAATTGTTTAAAATATTTAACAATTAAATTAACAATTTAGTATTTCAAAATATTATAGTTCTAACCCTTAAAACTCTAACCCTTAAACTGAGAAGGCAATGGCACCCCACTCCAGTACTCTTGCCTGGAGAGTCCCATGTACGGAGGAGCCTGGTGGGCTGCAGTCCATGGGGTCGCTAAGAGTCGGACACGACTGAACGACTTCACTTTCCCTTTTCACTTTCATGCATTGGAGAAGGAAATGGCAACCCACTCCAGTGTTCTTGCCTGGAGAATCCCAGGGACAGAGGAGCCTGGTAGGAGGCCATCTATGGGATCGCACAGAGTCAGACAGGACTGAAGCGACTTAGCAGCAGCAGCAGCAGCAACCCTTAAAAACCTTAATCTGTAGTGAAAACAGACAAGCAGCAATCAATTTTGAAATGTTTGTCACACCCATATTTTCTAATTAGAATATTCCATAACATCTAGAAACATGAAACCTCTAGAAAACATGTGAAAGTGCTGCACTCAATATGCCAGCAAGTTTGGAAAACTCAGCAGTGGCCACAGGACTGGAAAAGGTCAGTTTTCATTTCAATCCCAAAGAAAAGCAATGCCAAAGAATGCTCAAACTACCGCGCAATTGCACTCATCTCACACGCTAGTAAAGTAATGCTCAAAATTCTCCAAGCCAGGCTTCAGCAATATGTGAACCGTGAACTTCCTGATGTTCAAGCTGGTTTTAGAAAAGGCAGAGGAACCAGAGATCAAATTGCCAACATCTGCTGAATCATCAAAAAAGCAAGAGAGTTCTAGAAAAACATCTATTTCTGCTTTATTGACTATGTCAAAGCCTTTGACTGTGTGGATCACAATAAACTGTGGAAAATTCTGAAGGATATGGGAATACCAGACCACCTGACCTGACTCTTGAGAAACCTGTATGCAGGTCAGGAAGCAACAGTTAGTTAGGAGTGGACGTGGAATAACAGACTGGTTCCAAATAGGAAAAGGAATACGTCAAGGTTGTATATTGTCACTCTGCTTATTTAACTTATATTCAGAGTACATCATGAGAAACACTAGGCTGGAGGAAGCACAAGCTGGAATCAAGATTGCCGGGAGAAATATCAATAACCTCAGATATGCAGATGACACAACCCTTATGGCAGAAAGTGAAGAAGTACTAAAGAGCCTCTTGATGAAAGTGAAAGAGGAGAGTGAAAAAGTTGGCTTAAAGCTCAACATTCAGAAAACTAAGATCATGGCATCCAGTCCCATCACTTCATGGGAAATAGATGGGGAAACAGTGTCAGACTTTATTTTTGGGGGCTTCAAAATTACTGTAGATGGTGATTGCAGCCATGAAATTTAAAGACACTTACTCCTTGGAAGGAAAGTTATGACGAACCTAGACAGCATATTAAAAAGCGGAGACATTACTTTGCCAACAAAGGTCCTTCTAGTCAAGGCTATGGTTTTTCCAGTGGTCATGTACGGATGTGAGAGTTAGACTATAAAGAAAGCTGAGCGCTGAAGAATTGATGATTTTGAACCATGGTGTTGGAGAAGACTCTTGAGAGTCCCTTGACTTGCAAGGAGATCCAACCAGTCTATCCTAAAGGAGATCAGTCCTGGGTGTTCATTGGTAGGACTGATGTTGAAGCTGAAGTTCCAATACTTTGGCCACCGGATGCAAAGAGCTGACTCATCTGAAAAGACCCTGATGCTGGGAAAGATTAAGGGCAGGAGGAGAAGGGGATGACAGAGCATGAGATGGTTGGTTGGCATCACCAACTCAATGGACATGGGTTTGGGTGAACTCCAGGAGTTGGTGATGGACAGGAAGGCCTGGCATGCTGCAGTTCAAAGAGCCACAAAAAATCAGACACGACTGATCAACTGAACTGAAGTAGAAACATACCATTGCCTCATAGCAAAATTTCTTTTCTTAATATAGTATAAGATGTGTGTCTAATTAACCCAATATCTTTGGTTTCTCTCTTGGTGTGTTAGTCGCTCAATCCTGTTTGACTCTTTGCAAGTCCATGTATTGTAGCCTGCCAAGCTCCTCTGTCCAAGGAATTCTCCAGGCAAAAATACTGGAATGGGTAGCCATTCCCTTCTCCAGAGGATCTTCATGACCCAGGGATTGAACCTGGAACTCTTGTACTGCAAGCAGATACTTTACCATCTGAGCCACCAGGGAAACCCAAAGTACTTGAAATACAAAGCAATTTAAAAAATAATGTCATTTACATTAAAAACTTTGTGTCACTCACCTTCTCCTGGTAGACATGTAGAGACAGAAGAAAGCAGATATTATAAAAAGGTTAATGTTAATTCACATATATTCTCTAAATTCTCTTGGGGCTACTTATGCTTATATCCTCCTGTAACCATCTAATTTAAATTTTAAAAAAGACTGAAGAGATTTGGAGTCTTCAGGTAGGCGTTACTTCTGTCTTTGAGGAGAAGGAAGGTAGACTTATCCCAGGAGGTGAGAACTCTGTGATCTTTGTGGAAGAATTTCAAGTTCCAGGCTGGAAGAGAGAGTGATTGGCTCAGTTAGCAATTGCTGGTCCCCTCCTGTGTTCCAGGCAGCACCAAGCAAATGTAAAAGAATTCCAAGGTGAAGTTATATTGTTGCAGGAAAGAGTAGGGTGCCAGAGGAGGGTCATGTCCCTGGTCTTGGGAGAGTCCCTCGGACGGGACAGGCTACCAAGTGGGGGTCCTTGATTTCTTTCTTGGAAGGAAGACAAAAGTAGGTAATATTAGACCCATGTTGCAGTTAATGTTTCAGTATTTTATATTATTTGAAATTACCTGGATATTCAATGAATTTCCATCATTTAACTTAATTCAGCAAAATTCAAGTTAACCAAAAATCTGGAGAAACTATTTAGACAGACATACCCAAGACATAATTTTTCCTAAAGAGTTCACCTGAAAATTAATATCATTTACCTTTATTTTATAACGTATGGAAATCATACCAAGTTAATTCTCTTTTTCTTGCTGACAAGCTCTCCAACAAATATTTCTTTCTTTAATACTGACTCTTTTCTGCATCACATGAACTTGAAATTCATTCTGCCCAATTTACTTTTTAGAAATATTTAATTTGCAAGTGCTTACTTTTAAGTCAACTAAATAAAACTCTTTTTATAAATTTAATTTTGATAACATTATCTGGAGGTAGAGATGTGTCCTATATAATGTTTTAACTTGATTAATTGATCTGTTGCTGGTCTAATATCTCAGTGCAATTTTTTATAACCTTTTAGATATTTACCCTAGCTCTGTATATAAATGTAGAGTAGATTTGTTTGGGCCCCTTTCATGTTGGCCCATCTAATCTTAGGTAGTATTGTATCAAAACCTGTTGTTTTAATCCTATTAATGTCTGTTTCACTTATTCCATTTCTTTAATAAATATCTATAGATTTATCTTTTGGGAATGAGTCCCTTTAAATTTCTACCTTATTGGGAAGAAGTCTCAACTTTCTCTTCAGCTTTTTTTTTAATTCCGTGTTAATCAACCTAAGTAAGGTTAATTACCCTTAAACATGTATTAGCATTTGTAAGGCCCATTGAAGGGAAACAGAGACCACAAGTAAGCCTTCCAAAACCATTTTTTTGTTTGTTTGTTTGCTTATTTTAAACTAAGGGAGTTCCTAAGGTTTTCCCAGGTGGCACAGTGGTAAAGAGTCAGCCTGCCAATGCAGGAGATGTGGGTTCAATCCCTGGGTTGAGATTTAGGAAATGGCAACCCACTCCAGTATTCTTGCCTGGAAAATTCCATGGACAGAGGAGCCTGGTGGGCTACAGTCCATGGGGTTTTGAAGAGTCAGACACAACTGAGCAACTAAGCACACACAAGGGAGTTCCTAGCTTAACCATTATGCATATATTTTTCCCACCTTTGTTCCCCCCTCTATAAGTACCAATAAGCTGTTTATAATGAGAGCTCCCTAAAATTTTACCAATTTAGAAGTTCTTCTAACTGAAAAGATTCATCATCTGGGCATTAATAAGACATCTAAACAGTGACTCAATAAGATGCAAGAGGTATTCCCACAAGAGAGTGAGAATACCTGCCTCCTAAACAGGATCCACGAAGAAGGCAATGGCACCCCACTCCAGTACTCCTGCCTGGAAAATCCCATGGATGGAGGAGCCTGGTAGGCGGCAGTCCATGGGGTGGCTGAGGGTCGGACACGACTGAGCGACTTCACTTCACTTTTCACTTTCATGCATTGGAGAAGGAAATGGCAACCCACTCCAGTGTTCTTGCCTGGAGAATCCCAGGGACGGGGGAGCCTAGTGGGCTGCCGTCTATAGGGTCACACAGAGTCGGACATGACTGAAGTGACTTAGCAGTAGCAGCAGCAGCAAACAGGACCCAGAAAGGTTATTCTGAAAAATGGTCTAAGACAGTAAAGGCCATTGTTGCACAGGTTGACTCAATGAAGGTTAAGATGGCAAAAAGCCCCTGAGAATTGGCACAGACAAAAGACTGCTAAGAATATCAGTCTATTAGATTGACAGCAAAATGTACACCATGTGTATACCTTCCAAATGGCAGAGATCAAGTTGTCAACACACACACACACACACACACACACACACACACACCGTTCAGGTAAAGCATTTACATCTCAAAGGCACAGGGAGAGAAATGCAAGTTCCTCCTAGAACAACTTTTGTTTAAGGTCAGAATTCTTAAAAGGTGTTTTATCAAGTCAGCTTTCTCTAACTTAACTATGTACACAATTATTTACTGATATGGCAGGTGACTTTATCCACTATATGTATGATCTTTTACAAAAGTATGATTATTTTCAGAAATTCAAACCAGTTACAAAAGATTACAATTTACTAAAATAAAACCCCCTTACTCCCATCCCTCAGAGAAAATCATTGTTGATAAATATTTTGTTGAATATATAATGCACAGATGTATATATTTATATCTACAAATATTAAAACAAATCACACTGTGTATACAGCTATGTATATAATTTTACAAATAAATTTACCACATTGAGTGAAATTTTATTTTGCTGACATAGATTGACCCAATTCCATACTGATTAGATCTACATAGGTCTTTTAGCCGATTTTCACCAATACCAATACCAATAGTACTTGAATGGTTCTACTTGCATGTTTGTATATTTGTCTGATTTTCCTCTTCTCCTCATGCTGCTGCTGCTGCTAAGTTGCTTCAGTCGTGTCTGACTCTGTGCGACCCCAGAGACGGCAGCCCACCAGGCTCCCCCATTCTCCAGGCAAGAACACTGGAGTGGGTTGCCATTTCCTTCTCCAGTGCATGAAAGTGAAAAGTGAAAGTGAAGTCGCTGAGTCGTGTCCGACTCTTAGCGACCCCATGGACTGCAGCCCACCAGGCTCCTCCATCCATGGGATTTTTGAGGCAAGAGTACTAGAGTAGGGTGCCATTGCCTTCTCCGCTTCTCCTCATACCTACATGTAATTTTTTGTAAAACCAGCAGTTTCTAACTTCAAAATATATTTATTTTCACCATGTTTCATCATATTCACGTTCATTCTTGTCACCTGAAGTCCAAGCTGCTCTCCTACAGACCTCCCAACCATTCACCCACCTTTGTTTCCTTTCTTTAGTTTCACTTGCAGCACCAGGACCACAGAAGAGCCTGAGAGACCTCTGTCTTCTGTTCCTCAAAGTTTCTCTATCTCAGCACTATTGCCATTACAAACTGGATGATTCTTGGCTACTATTCCAAACCTTGTAGGATATTTGGCAGTATCCCTGGCTTCTATCCTCCAACACCAATACTGGGACACCCGTTGTGATACCATAACTTACTCCAGACATATTGTCTCTGATTGAAAACCACTACTAAGCGTACTCCTTCACATTCTGATAAAATGTCAGTTCTTTACTAACCTGCCTCGATTACATATCCCTTCATTCTGCCTTTGTTCGTTCTGGTTTGGCACCCTGGCCTCCTTGCTTTTCTACATCAATCTCTCTTTCCCTTTGTACTTGCTTTTCCATCCATCTGTCTTAAATGCTGTCCCCCAGTCAATTCTTGATTACTTTCTCACTTCATTGGTGTCTGCTAAAATGTCATTAGAAGAGACTTCCCTGGTCACCCAGTATAAAGTATTCTTTAAATTTCAATCATTCTCTCTTTATCCCCACTTTTTAAAATGTAATTGTTCCTATCTGATATTTTTAAGTATAAATATCTGCTTTAAATTTATCTCTTTCATATGCATTAAAATCAAGGAAGAGGTAGACTCGCAATAGAACTAGATGGGTTTCCTTTGTAGCTCAGCGATAAAGAATCTGCCTGCAATGCAGGAGATCCCAGTTCAATTCCTGGGTAGGGAAGATCCCCTGGAGAAGGGATAGGCTACCTACACTATATTCTTGGGCTTCTCTGGTGGCTCAGCTAGTATAATAGTATTTAATATTGCTGAAAATGAATTGTCATGATGAACATGAGCTCAAGTTCAAAGGATTCAACCAAAAACTAAGATAAGAGATGTGTGTTGGGGAAAGAGAGAGAGAGGGCACACAAGAATATGTCAAAATTGGTAAACTGAGTGCATTTACATGAAATATATGGAGCTATTCTTTGTATCAGTCTTTCAGTTTCTCTGTAGATGTAAAAATTTAACAAAAAATTTTGGAGAGCAATAAGCTATCATTTAAATATTTATTTTTGTATGTCCTCCCATCTACTGTATAGTACATCTTTTTCTTTAAAAGTTACCTTGACAGAGGGATGGGATGGGGAGGAGGTGGGGTGGGGAGGGAGGTGGGAGGAGGTTCAGGATGGGGAACACGTGTACACCCATGGCAGATTCATGTTGACGTATGGCAAAACCAATACAATATTGTAAAGTAATTAGCCTCCAATTAAAATAAATAAATTTATATTAAAAATAAACAACTTGTAAATAAAAATAAATAAATAAAAGTTACCTTGACTCCTTTTCATTCTCTTCCAAAGACAGAACAATAGTCTTAACTTTTTTTAGTTTGACCCAATTCATATGACAACTGAACCAGAACAATTTGTAATTCTGATTACCTATGCATGTGATTAACAGAAGTACCTAAAGAAGCTCTATAGAGAATGTTCTTCTGAATTTTGAAGAAACAGAGACTCCATTTTTGAAGAGTGCACACAAGTGTTCAGGTATACTGGGACCTAGAGCAAAGCAGTAACTCCACTCAAACCTGGAACAGACCTACCTGCAGGTCTGGGGAAGTGAAGGTCCACTGTGGCTCACAGTTGGAGCAAGAAGATTAGTAGCAGACACCCCAGGGAATATTCATCAGAATGAGGTCTTCCAGGGATTGCCATTTTGGCACCAAGACTTAGCTCCACCCAGCAGTCTTCAGTGTTGGAATGCCTCAGGCCAAACAACCTACAGGGTGGGAACAAGCCATCAGCAGACAGACAAAGTCCTCCTATAAACACACCCCTTGCCATGACCCTGCCCACCAGAGGGAAAAGACCCAGGTCTACCCACCATGAGCAGGCACCCATCCCTCCCATTAGGAAGCCTGCACAATCCCCTGAACCAACCTCACCCACCAGGGGCAGACACCAGAATCAAGAAGAATTACAATCCTGCAAACTGGAGAAAGGTGATCACAGACTTAGAAAGTTAGGCAACATGAGATGACAGAGAAATATTAATATACGTCAGATGACAGAACAAGGTAAAACCCCAAAAGAACAACTAAAGGAAGAGGAGATACCTGAAAAAAATTCAGAGAAATTATAGTAAAGGTAGTCTAAGAAATGTTTAATAAAGAACTAGAATCTTTGAAGAACAAACAGATGAATTATAGAATAACTGAAATGAAAAATATACTAGAAGGTGTCAGTAGCAGAATAAATGAGGAAGAAGAATAAATAGGTGAGCTAGAAGGCAGAGTAGTAGAAATCACTGTTGCAGAGCAGAATACAGAATGAATGAAATGATGAGAGTCTAAGAGACTTCTGGTACAACATTAAATGCACCAACATTTGCATTATAGAGATCCCAGAAGGAGAAGAGAGAAAGAGCCTGAGAAAAAATTTCAAGAGCTAATAGACAAAAGCTTCCATAAAATGGGAAACACTCACTCAAGTTCAGGAAGCGTAGAGAGTCTCATATAGGATAAACCCAAGAAGAACACACAGAGAAACATATTAAACTGGTAAAAATTAAAGACAACGAGAAAATACTGAAAGCAAGAAAGGAAAAGTAACAGCATACAAGGAAATCCCCATAAGGTTATCAGTGTATTTTTAAACAGAAACTCTAAAGGGAGTGGCATGATATATTTAAAGTACTGAAAGGGAAAAACTGAAACCAAGAATATTCTACTCAGAAAGGCTCTTATTCATATTCAACAAAAAAAAAATCAAAAGATTTTTAGACAAGCAAAAGCTAAGAGAATTCAGCACTAACAAACCAGCTTTACAACTAATGCTAAAGGAACTTCTCTAGACATAAATAAAAAGGCCATAACTAGAAATGAGAAAATTATGAATGCAAAAGCTCACTGGTAAAGGCAAACACACAGTATATGTAGAAAATCATCTATAAACAAGTATGATATCAAAACTAGCAATTAGAGGAGAGTACAAAAGCAGGATATTGGAAATACATTTGAAATTAAGAGACCAACAATTTAAAACAATCTTGTATAAAAGAGAATGCTATATCAAAACCTAATGGTAACTTCCCTGGTGGCTCAGAGGTTAAAGCGTCTGCCTGGAACGCAGGAGACCCGGGTTCGATCCCTGGGTCGGGAAGATCCCCTGGAGAAGGAAATGGCAACCCACTCCAGTATTCTTGCTTGGAGAATCCTCCTCCTTCCGTGGAGGGAGGAGCCTGGTGGGCTACAGTCCATGGGGTCGCAAAGAGTCAAACATGACTGAGCGACTTCACTCACTCACTCAATGGTAACTGCAAATGAAATCTACAGTAGATACACAAAAAGGACAAAGCAATTCAACTACACTAATGGTATTCATCAAATCACACAAGAAGAGAATAAAATATGAAGGATAGAAAAACAACCTACAAAAACAAATCAAAGACAATTAACAAGATGGTAATAAGAACATACATATTGATAATTACCTTAAATATGAATGGATTAAGTCTAAAAGACATAGACTGGCTGAATGGATACAAAACAAGACCTGGATATGCTGTCTTCAAGAGACCCACTTCAGATCTAGGGACAGACTGAAACTGAGAGGATGGAAAAAGGTATATCATGCAAACAGAAATAAAAAGAAATCTAGGGTAGCAATACTCATATAAGACAAAATAGACTTTAAAATAAAGTCTGTTACAAGAGACAGAGACAAACACTACCTAATGATCAAGAGATCAATCCAAGAAGAATGTATCACAATTTGTAAATACATATGTACCCAACAAAGGTGTACCTCAATATATAAGGCAAAAGAAGAAAGATTATTGCGACAGTATCACAATAATAGTTGGGGACTTTAACATCCCACTTTCATCATTAGACAGATTGTCCAGATAGAAGATCAATAAGGAAACATGTCTTAAATGATACATTGGATCAGATGGACTTAATTTATAGAACATTCCATCTGAAAAGAGCAGAATACACCTTCTTCTCAAGTATACATGGAACATTCTCCAGGAGAGGTTATGCTGGACATCAAAGCAACTCTTGGTAATATATGAAAATTGAAATCATATCAAGCATCTTCTCTGACTACAATGCTATGAGATTAGAAATCAACTACAAAAAAAAAAAAAATCTGTAAAAAGTACAGACGCATGGAGGCTAAACAATATGTTCCTAAACAACCAATGGATCACTGATGAAAATAAAGAGGAATAAAAAAATACCTAGAGACAAATGAAAACAAAAAAGTGACAATCCAAAACCTATGGGACTCAGTAAAAGCAATGCTAAAAGGGAAGTTTAAAGCAATATCATCTTACCTTGGGGAACAAGGAAAATCTCAAAAAACTTAACATTATGCCTAAAGCAACTAGAGAAAGAAGGAAAAACAAAACCCAAAGCTAGCAGAAGGAACAAAATCATAAACATCAGAGCAGAAATAAATGAAATAGAGATCAAGTAAACAATAAAAAAAGAGCAATGAAACTAAAACCTGGTTCTTTGAATAGAAAAACAAACAAACAAAAAAAACAGTACAACTAGAAATGAAAAAGGAGAAATATAACTGGCAGCAGAGGAATACAAAGGATCATTAGATACTACTGCAAGCAACTATATGCCAACCTGGAGGACAACCTGGAAGAAATGGACAAATTCTTAGAAAAGTATAATCTTCCAAGACTGAACCAGAAAGAAGTAGAAACTATGAACAATGTATCACAAATACTGAAATTGAAACTGTGATTGAAAAACTCCCCCAAAACAAAAGTCCAGGTCCAGATGGCTTCATACAAGGATTCTGTTAAATGTGGTAAAGAATCCGCCTGCCAATGCAGGATATGAGGTTTCAGTCTCTAGGTTGGAAAGATCCCCTGGAGAAGGAAATGGCAACACATTCCAGTATTCTTGCCTGGAAAATCCCATGGACTGAAGAGCTTGGTGGGCTACAGTCCATGAGGTCGCAGAATCAGACATGACTTAGCAACAAAACAACAAAACAATTAAACACGTAGAGAAGAGTTAACAACTATATTTTTGAAACTATCTGAAGAAAATGCAGAGAAACTCATTCTATGAGGCCATAATACTTTGATACCAAAATCAGACAAAAATATTGCAAAAACAGAAAATTATAAGCCAATATTACTAGTGAACCCAAATGCAGAAATCCTCCACAAAATACTAGCAAACTGAATCTAACAATAAATTAAAAGGATCATTTACCATGATCAAGTAGGATTTATCCCAAGGATGCAATGATTTTAAAGCATCTGTAAATCAGTGTGATATACCACATTAACAAATTGAATCATATTATCATCTCAATAGATACAGAAAAAGCTTTTGACAATATTCAACACCCATTTATGATAACTCTCCAAGAAGTGGGCCTAGAGAGAACCTACCTGGTGTTGAGTTGATTAGTAGCTGACACTTCCTCCTTCTGGATCCACACAAAATATAGTTGTTTTTCCATTTTCTAATGCTTCATCACTGACCAAACCTTTCTGTACTTTATCTTTTATCCAGATAATTATGATACCATTGGTGAGTTTACACCCCCCTAACTCACCAGGAAATCATTTGGGATGATATTGTGTGTTTTCCTAACTCTGAGAGCTATTTAATTCCTTTTGTTCCTAAGATTCTCTTCTCAGCTTATTGTCTGTCAAGTGTCTCTGAAAATATCACTAGTTGAGAGACATTTAGGAGAAAATGAGAAGAAATACATAACATAAGCACCCATTTGAATTGATTGATTTAAATTGGCCATAAAAAGCTCTGATTAATTAATTTAATGAATGCAGTAAATGCCATGTCTATTTTTCTTCTTAATTCTCTAAATCTATTAACTGTGTAAAAAAGGAGAGTAGCAACTTTAAAGATATTTTCTCTGTGGAAGTTGCCTTTGAGTCCTTATCACAGGGACTATCTTCTCATCTATTTCTCTTTTTTCTGTTGGTAGTTCAGTAAAAAAAATGTTTGTCAGCTACAGAAATTTTTTAAAAATTCTGCTTGCAGCAGCAAAATTGTTTATTTTAGCAGCAACATAACCTGATACTACTTCAGGGGAGATTAAGCACACTGGAAAACCTAAGTGTATTTCAGGCCCAAGCACAATCAATCCTTTTCTAAAAGCCATATAAAGCCAACATTTTTATGTGGGTAAAAAATGATGTAACATTTTCTACTTCCAAAAAATTTCTAAACTGTTTATAGAAACTGAATTACTGTCAGTATAAAGACTTCAAGAAGAAAGTGATCAACTCACTATCAATTTTTTTCCATTGCCTTTACTGTGTGAAGGTAAACTGGTTATTTCTGCCAAAATAACTAACAAGCTTAAATTAGTCACAGGGAAATGAAGAATATACAGGCTATGTTTTAAATCAGAAGAATTGGATTCAAATGTCTGGTGAATGACATTGATTATTAAATGATCTGAATCTCAGTTTCAGTTCAGTTCAGTCGCTCAGTCGTGTCCAACTCTTTGCGACCCCATGAATTGCAGCACGCCAGGCCTCCCCGTCCATCACCAACTCCCAGAGTTCACTCAGACTCACATCCAGTGATGCCATCCAGCCATCTCATCCTCTGTCGTCCCCTTCTCCTCCTGGCCCCAATCCCTCCCAGCATCAGAGTCTTTTCCAATGAGTCTACTCTTCGCATGAGGTGGCCAAAGTACTGGAGTTTCAGCTTTAGCATCATTCCTTCCAAAGAACACCCAGGACTGATTTCCTTTATAATGGACTGGGTGGATCTCCTTGCAGTCCAAGGGACTCTCAAGAGTCTTCTCCAACACCACAGTTCAAAAGCATCAATTCTTCGGCACTCTGCTTGCTTCACAGTCCAACTCTCACATCCATACATGGCCACTGGAAAAACCATAGCCTTGACTAGACAGACCTTTGTTGGCTAAGTAATGTCTCTGCTTTTGAATATGCTATCTAGGTTGGTCATAACTTTCCTTCCAAGGAGTAAGCATCTTTTAATTTCATGGCTGCGATCACCATCTGCCGTGATTTTGGAGCCAAAAAAAAATAAATTCTGACACTGTTTCCACTGTTTCCCCATCTATTTGCCATGAAGTGATGGGACCAGATGCCATGATCTTAGTTTTCTGAATGTTGAGCTTTAAGCCAACTTTTCACTCTCATCTTTCATTTTCATCAAGAGGCTTTTGAGTTCCTTTTCACTTTCTGCCATAAGGGTGGTGTCATCTGCATATCTGAGGTTATTGATATTTCTCCTGGCAATCTTGATTCCAGCTTGTGCTTCTTCCAGCCCAGCGTTTCTCATGATGTACTCTGCATAGAAGTTAAATAAGCAGGGTGACAATATACAGCCTTGACGTACTCCTTTTCCTATTTGGAACCAGTCTGTTGTTCCATGTCCAGTTCTAACTGTTGCTTCCTGACCTGCATATAGGTTTCTCAAGAGGCAAGTCAGGTGGTCTGGTATTCCCATCTCTTTCAGAATTTCCCACAGTTTATGGTGATCCACACAGTCAAAGGCTTTGGCATAGTCAATAAAGCAGAAGTAGATGTTTTTCTGGAACTCTCTTGCTTTTTCTATAAAATGGGGGAAGGTTATTATAAGGTTAAAGACAATGTATAAGAATTAAATGTGATAGTCTTGGTGGCATGTAAGAATATTCAACATGATGCTTGTCTCATAGTCAACACTCACTAAAGGTTCATGTGCTCACACATATTTCTTCAAAGGTTTATTAATTTTTTCTACTTTCATGCATATTAGCAACTTGCTTGGATTTGGAACTTAGTAATAACTTCACAGCAATAGTGATTTTCATGGCTATGGCAGGACATATAATAGCAGTAGAAATTAGCTAATTTTCTGACTAGCAATGCAGAGCATTTAAAACTAATATCACTAATGAGATTAGTCAAAAGTGTAATTGAGTTTTTCCTTTTCCCTTTTTTAAAAAAGAATAAGTTCCCTTATCAAATGTTTGCTTATTATTACTGATATTTTAAGAATTGTATTATCTTTGGGGAGAAGAGGTATGAGGGGATGACTATTAATGATTCTTTCTGTCTCAAAATATGCTGTGTCACTGAATCAGTTAAGTTTATGATATGAACGGCATCTTGCGCTTCCTGACTCTTATGCTTTTGACAGTACCTATAAAAATTTCAGTTTCCTCAACCTCACAGAATATGGTAAGCATTATACACCTCATTTGTGTGTGTGTCTATATGTTCAGGTTCATGGTAAAATGCACCAAAATGTTTCATAATCAGAATTATGTAATCTGGATTTCCTAGAATCTCACTTTTAAATAAGTTTACATGGCTACTATAATAAATCTCACTCTATTTACAGTGAAATTTGACATGCAAATCAAACAATAAAACACATACTTATATTTGTTTATGTTATTTTTTTTAAAAACTACGAATGATTTTCACTCTTTCTGCAGGAAAGAAAGAAAAAAACTATAGGATTTATTTATATGTGAGACTGTGAGTTAACTATTGTTTTTGCCACTGTGTGCTGTGTATTGCATTCTCTCCAACTCCTCCAGAAAATGGAGGAGGAAAATATTGTTGGATTGCCTCTTTATTTCTCCCTATATATAATAAAGCAAATCATGAAAAATTTTTATAATAACAGGAAGAGAACAACAAGGGTACAAAGTTATAATGAAAATATGACCAAGAATAGAAATTAATTTGATAGCAATTTTTAGTTCTATTTCACATTAATTTTGATGTAAAGCAATTAGAGATTTCATATATATTTTAACATGTATTTTTAAAATATATATTTTAACATATAATATCTCCATTATTAAAAATTTCTTAGACTCAGTGTTAAAATATTAAGTTTATAATACAAACTCAAATTACTAGGTCTAATATTAATGGCAAGAGGGATAGTATCTGGAAGCCTATTTTGACAAAAAGATGTTGGATTTAAAGTATTCCCCTTTCTGCTCAACTTAAGCTGTATATTGATAACGTCTCCTTATATAGGAATGCTCTAGTTTTTCCCATATCAAAAATCTCTTTCCTAACACAGTATCAACTTGATACTACTCAAGTTCAGAATTTACGACATTACTGATGAGCCTATCTGCAGGGCAGCAATAGAGACAGAGACAAAGAGAACAGACCCATGGACACAGCAGAAAGGGTGGCATGAATTAAGAGAGTAGCATTGAAACATATACATTACCATATGCAAAACAGGTAACCAGTGGGAATTTGCTCTGTGACAATAGGGAGTTCAGCCTGGTGCTCTGTGACGACCTAGAAGGGCAGGATGGGGTGGGAGGTGAGTGAAGGTTCACGAGGGAGGGTACATGCCTATACCTATGGCTGATTCATGTTGATGTATGGCAGAAACCAGCACAATATTGTAAAGCAATTATCCTCCAGTTAAAAATATTAAAAAAAAAAAGATTTATTACAAAGCTACAGTAATCAGAACAGCAGAGTTTTGGTGAAAGAATAGACAAATACATCAGTGAAACAGAATAGAGAACCCAGAAATAGACCCACATAAATACAGTCCACTCTTTTGATAAAGGAGGAAAGGCAAGACAATGAGGAAGACAGTCCATTCAACAAATGCTGTTGGAACAACTGGACATCCACATGCCAAAAAAAAAAGACAAATACCAAGCTTAAAGCTGTCACAAAAAATTAAAGTGTAGCAGAGATCTATATATAAACACAAAACTATCAAGCTTTTAGAAAATAACAGAAGAAAAAGTCTAGAAGAACTTAAGTATGGTGATAACTTTATAGACAAAGTATCAAAGGCACAATTTGTGAAAGAAATAATTAATATGCTATACTTTATTAAAATTAAATACACGTCACTCTGCAAAAGACAATGTCAAGAGAATAATAAGACAATCAATGTACTGCGGGAAAATATTTCTAAAAGACCAATTTGATAATGGCTTATCAAAAATACATAAGAATGCTTAAAACTCAACAATAAGAAAACAACTCATTTAAATCTTAAGGATAATTCAACAAAGAAAATATATAGATGAGAGATGACCATGTAAAAAGATGTTCCACATCATATATCATTAGGAATTTCAAGTTAAAACAATAATTAGATATCACTACACACCTATTTGGAGAAGGAAATGGCAACCCACTCCAGTGTTCTTGCCTGGAGAATCCCAGGGACAGGGGAGCCTGGTGGGCTCCCGTCTATGGGGTTGCATAGAGTCGGACACGACTGAAATGACTTAGCAGCAACACACCTATGAGAATGGGCAAAATCCAAAACATTGACATCAAATACTTTGAGGATGTGGTGCAACAGAAGTCTTATTCATTGCTAGTGGTAATGGCAAAATGATGATAGACACGTTGCAAGATACCTTGATATTTTCTTACAAAACTAAATACAATCTTACTATATGAACCAGCAATCATGCTCCTTGGTTTTTACCCAAAGGAATTAAAAGCTTGCTGCTGCTGCTAAGTCGCCTCAGTCGTGTCTGACTCTGTGTGACCCCATAGATGGCAGCCCACCAGGCTCCTGCGTCCATGGGATTCTCCAGGCAAGAGTACTGGAGTGGGCTGCCATTTCCTTCTCCAATGCATGAAAGTGAAAAGTCAAAGTGAAGTCACTCAGTCATGTCTGACTCTTAGCGACCCCATGGACTGCACCCTACCAGGCTCCTGCGTCCATGGGATTCTCCAGGCAAGAGTACTGGAGTGGGTTGCCATTGCCTTCTCCATTAAAAGCTTATATCTACACAAAAACCTGTATGGTGGTGTTTATAGCAGCTTAATTCAAATTGCCAAAACTTGGAAACAATACTTCAGTAGACGAATGGATAAATAAACTGTAGTACATCCAGACAATGGGATATTATTAAGCACTAAAAAGAAATGAACTATCAGGCCATGGGAGAAAGTTGTGTGGGTGTGTGCTCAGTCGTATCTGGCTCTTTGTGACCCCATGGCCTGTAACCTGCCAGGCTTCTCTTTCTATAGAATTTTCCAGGCAAGAATACAGGAGTGAGTTGCCATGCCCTCCTCTAGGGGATTTTCCCAACCCAGAAATAGAACTTGTGCCTCTTGTGTCTCCTGCATTGACAGACAGATTTTTTTGGCTTTTTTTTTTACCACTTCCCACCTGGGAAGCCTCGGAGGAAACTTAAATGCATATAATTAAATAAAAGAAGCCAATATGAAAAGACTCTGTAATACCTGATTCTAACTACATAACATTCTGGATAAGGCAAAACCACGGAGACAATAAAAAGATCAGTGATTTCCAGTCATTAGTGGTGAGAGAGGTAGAATTGATTGGAAACAGAGGATTTTTTAGGGCAGTGAAATTCTTCCATATGTTACTATAATGATGGTTACATGTCATTACACACTTGTCCGAACTCTGTGCAACATGGGACATGGTTCTTGAGATGGTCATGAGAACCCTCCTGCCCTGTCACTACAGCCAGTGTCAATTACCAGCCTTATTTCATTTGACGTATCAAAAGCATTCCTCTCCTTGAAAGACCTCTTCCCTTGGCACCCTCAATACCCTTGGCTTGCACTCTACTTCTAGGATTCCTTCTTGGACTTCTATTCCCTTGCCTGCCTCTTTCATTTACCTGTTCTCCAAACACCTCTTTTCTGCTCTCTTGTCAATATGCACAGCCTCCTGTCTGATTTAACAATCCCTAAAACTTCAATTTCCATCTTAATTATAATGAATCTCAAGGATATATTTTCAGAGTATATCACCATTTTTCCTAATGTATCATATTATTCTCATTTCTAGCGGCCTCATGACTCTTTCGGTGTCCTGTAGAATCCCAAATTTAGTGTGTCCAAATTTGAGCTTATCAGTTTCATCCAGGAAGAGAAACTCCTCTGTTTCCTGAATGAAGGACATTATATCTAAACCAACAACCTGTGTTTACCCTCTACTTCATTTTCTTACCACCAACATCCAATCTGATCCTGTGGATTCTTTCTCATAGGTATGACATGTTTGCTAATTACTCTTTTCTCCATATCCAAGATGTGGAGAAACCATCATCATCTTTAATCTGGAGCATGGAAATAGCCTCCTTACACTTCTGCTGCTGCCTGTAGCCAATTCTTCATGCTACCTCAGAGTGGTCACTCTAAAATTTGAATCCTGTGTGAGTCATGCCATTTCACAGTGTGGGGAGTGCATTTCAGTGGAAGACAGAATTTATTTATCACTCCTATGGTTGCCATGTAAAAGAATTATTCCAAGTCAACACTGAACTCAAGAGTTACAGTGTGGTTATCACTTACCCCAAAATGGATACAGTGAATTTCATTGTGACTTTGGAAGAATTACTGCTCATTGTGACTCAGATGCTTCCTTTCTAGTCCTCTTGAGGTTCATACTCCTATCAAACACAACTTTGATGTTTTGATAGACCAGAGGTGCATTTGATAGGAATCTCTACCCTTGCCCTCTACAAAGACTGTGATTTTCTAGCACAGCCTTGGGTCTGGGATTCTGAACAGGGAAGCATATTATGTCTGTGTGTATACCGAAGCACCATATGTCAGTCTAGCCATTCAGTAATAAGGGGGATAATTTATTTTTGATTTGTCTTAATCCATATTCTATATCTCAGGGAGTTCAGAGTTCCAGTGGGATAAGTTTAGCTATTTATTGGTCTCCTCAAGCTCCAACATCTGCTGTCTTAGTCAGTAAAATTAAGACACTGGCCATGAATGCATTGAGAGAAAATAACAGATTGGGATCCCTGACAGGGCCCTATTGTTTTCTGTGGTGATTTTAAGACAAGCTGGGAACTGGGCCCCTTTGCCGCAGTCTTGCAATGCTTGCACCTGGACACACCTCTCCTCAAGCAACAAAATATAAAGAAACTGCATGGGATTAAAAATCACTGCATGCATACTCAGTTAGGACAACTTCTGGACAAAAGACACAAAGAGACCAAAAAACCCAATGGCCACTTTGGAAAGGCCTAGAGCAAAACCAGGGGGTTGGGTGCAAAAGCTGGGTACTGCACATACCTCCTGCATGCAAACCACTTAAGCCACCCCTCAGGCCCAGCCCCTGGACATAACCATACCCTCACCCCATGTAAAGAATAAACTTGCCCCACCTTAGTAAGTGAGTGAGCAAAGGCATCTGTTGTTTGTTATCACTACCCCGTAAAAAAGCAGGGTCCCAACCAAACCCTTGCCTGAATTTCTTGTCTGGCCTATGATCAATTTTTATTGATTAAGAAGGCCAACAATCCTGGTGGGTAACAGTTTAACAAGTGGGACAGATTTTCACTTGCGCTGTTTGCAAAGGCTTATAGTTTCTGGTGCCTGTTTTTCACAGATGTGACCCTGGCTTTTATTTGTTGTGTCTTTATCAGGAAGCTTTAAATAGCCCACCGACAGCTGTTTTTCTGAGAACTGAACATGCTAGTCTTTGAAAAATAGGTCTATTGAAACTTTAGCAAATATGAGCCTTACTATGATATACCTTGGCAGCAGGTACAGACAAGCTGCTCAAATTCTCTTTGTAAATATTTTGAAAGTATATTCTGGTCTGAAGCAGGAGACAATAGAATGTCTAACCATATAGATTTCAGTGATTTAAGAGGTATTGCCTATCGCATAGCTTCACACTGGCTCTTGGCTTACTAATTAGAAAATTTCTGAACATGACTCTAGGATTCTGAGAGTGAAGTCCCTTGTTTTGAAAACAGCATGTAGTTTCCTTATAAATAGAGAAGCTAAGGAGGCAGTTTACAAAACCTTTCCTTAAAAGGACTTCTCTTTGACAGTTTTTAAAAACATGCTTCTGTTTTACTATCAGAATATTAGAATAAGAAAAGTGAAATAAAAAAATTAAAGGAGGAAAAAACTCTTCAGGAGAAAGGTTGAAATCTTAGGGGACAAATAAGACTAAAGGCAATGACGTTGTGGAATGCCAGGGTAAACCTGAGGCAAATATAACAGGGAAGAGGAAACGCACTAGAAAGAAGCAGGTGTTAAAGAAGCTTTTAGAAAAGGAGAATATTTCTTCCTACATCTAGATCAGTAATGAGTTTGAAGACTAAATAAATCTTAACAGAAGAAGCAAAATCTCTAAGAGCAGCAGCCTGGAACACCTCTCCCAGTGCAGTAAGAATCAAGAACACAATGGAAAGTGCGCTGTTAAAAGTTACAAGTAAAGCTCACAGTAATAGTTTTTGGAGAAACCACCCTTCAAAAACTGAGGCTGTTATAACAAGTGGTTAAGAAACATCAGGCAAATTTGTGAGTGGAAGACAAAACCAACATAACATTCTCAAAGTATTACTAGGTAAGTTTTCAAAGTAATACGATCATTGTAAGTAGAATTTATGTATTTAGTCTGAATCTCTTCCTTGAAATCTGGATTCTTATCAAAGGAACAGCTGACATTTCCCTTTGACATCAAATAGGCACCCCAAACTTAACACACCCTAAATAGAACATCTGATCATACGTGCCATACCTATGATCTCATCCTCAGTCTTCATTGCTTTTAGTTCATCAGAAGCAATAAATTTACAATAAATAAATTTAGACTTAGCTCTTTCTTTTATACCCCATATCCAATCTGAGAGCAGGACCTATCAACTATGTCTTTAAAAATGTGTCCAGAATCTAACCACTCTTCACCTAGATAACTACAGCTATTTTCCCTTACACCCACATAATTCATCCTCATAGAGTAGCCAGCATGTAACTTTCAAAACAGAATATCCTGTGCTCAAAACCCTCCAACTAGTACTGTAACTCTTGTATATATGTAGGAGGAAGTGTGAGTTTAGCAATATCTGCAAAAGATAAAACATCTTCGACCCAACTGTTCCACTTCTAGGTGTATTACGAACAACAAAAATGTGTACAGAAATGTGTAAGAATATCCAGAGCATCACTAATAGCCCTAAACAGGAAAAAGACACAAATATCCATCTATAGTAGTATTAGAAAATTCTTTGGCACTCAGCTTTCTTTATAGTCCAATTCTCACATCCATATATGACCACTGGAAAAACTATAGCCTTGACTCGATGAACCTTTGTTGACAAAGTAATGTCTCTGCTTTTGAATATGCTGTCTAAGTTGGTCATAACTTTCCTTCCAAGGAGTAAGATTCTTTTAATTTCATGGCTGCAATCACCATCTGCAGTGATTTTGGAGCCCAAAAAATTAAAGTCTGACACTATTTCCACTGTTTCCCCATCTATTTCCCATGAAGTGGTGGGACCAGATGCCATGATCTTCTTTTTCTGAATGTTGAGCTTTAAGCCAACTTTTTCACTCTCCACTTTCACTTTCATCAAGAGACTTTTCAGTTCCTTTTCACTTTCTGCCATAAGGGTGGTGTCATCTGCATATCTGAGGTTATTGATATTTCTCCCGGCAATCTCAACTCCAGTTTGTGCTTCTTCCGGTCCAGTGTTTCTCATGATGTACTCTGCATATAAGTTAAATAAGCAGGGTGACAATATACAGCCTTGACGTACTCCTTTTCCTATTTGGAACCAATCTGTTGTTCCATGTCCAGTTCTAACTGTTGCTTCCTGACCTGCATACAGATTTCTCAAGAGGCAGGTCAGGTGGTCTGGTATTCCCATCTCTTTCAGAATTTTCCACAGTTTATTGTGATCCACACAGTCAAAGGCTTTGGCATAGTCAATAAAGCAGAAATAGATGTTTTTCTGGAACTCTCATGCTTTTTCCATGATCCAGCAGATGTTGGCAATTTGATCTCTGGTTCCTCTGCCTTTTCTAAAGCCAGCTTGAACATCAGGAAGTTCACGGTTCACGTATTGCTGGAGCCTGGCTTGGAGAATTTTGAGCATTACTTTACTAGTGTGTGAGATGAGTGCAATTGTGCGGTAGTTTGAGCATTCTTTGGCATTGCCTTTCTTTGGGATTGGAATGAAAACTGACCTTTTCCAGTCCTGTGGCCACTGCTGAGTTTTCCAAATTTGCTGGCATATTGAGTGCAGCACTTTCACAGCATCATCTTTCAGGATTTGAAATCGCTCCACTGGAATTCCATCACCTCCACTAGCTTTGTTCGTAGTGATGCTTTCTAAGGCCCACTTGACTTCACATTCCAGGATGTCTGGCTCTGGGTCAGTGATCACACCATCATGATTATCTGGGTCGTAGATTTTTTTTTCCCCCTTGGGAACTGTTAAACTTGTGATACAAACTTAGCTTCTTGATGAGCTATGTCCCTCTTACTAAGTATACGCTCACTGGGCACAGAGTCCATTTACCAAGGTTGAACAGAAATTTCCTCATTTATTCCAAAATTCTCCTCACTTGCATATATTTAAAATCATCAACTAAAAATGCAACATAGTTGTTGTCATGATGCCAAGGAACAGAGGATGAAGTTAGATGGAAGAGTAAATACTCTTCAGGCATAATCAGTAAGCCATAACATATTATTTTAACCAGAAATAGTGGAAGCAATGAAAACATTGTAGTGGCTGAGTTTCATTATACATCAGTACTCATCTGCCATACAGAAGGGAACATGTGTATTTTGTAAGCTAAATAACTCTGAACTGTGATTGTAATAAACCCATAGTCTGTTGTCAGAGTGATATCACACAATTGCCAAGCACTATTTCCTTTTGTCTTTGACTTTTAAACATGTGGTTTTACCATATTCAGAACACACGACTACCCTATTGAACACGTTAACTTTAGCTGACAATTTGAAAGTCTAAGAATCCTCCTGCAATGCAGAAGACCTGGGTTAGATTCTTGGGAGGGAAAGATCTCCTGGAGAAGGAAATGGCAACCCACTCCAGTATTCTTGCTGGGAAATCCCATGGACAGAGGAGCCTGGTGGGCTATAGTCCATGGGGTCACAAAGAATCAGACACAGCTGAGAGACTAACACTTTGACTTTGAAAACTATGTAACAATAAAATAAAATCTGATTTTCCTCTAATCAGTCTGCAAATACATAAAACTTTACATTACAGACTTCAGTCATTAAGAGATTAGGAATTTTCATATTCTTATTTAAGCACTAATTTGCATATAGTGATAGTGGGCTGCCATTTCTTTATCCAGGGGATCTTCCCAACCCAGGGATCGAACCCGGTCTCCTGCATTGCAGACATGCATTTTACCATCTGCGCCACCAGGGAAGTCCAGTATGTTACACAGATACCTAATTTAGGTTACACTGATATGTTTATATACATTATTATTGATAAAAATTAATATCTTCATGATATTCTAATATTAAATGGTTTTATGACCACTGTTTGAAAGCTTATAGGAATGAGATGCTTGCTAGTTTTTCCACTCAGGTCATTGCATTCTCTGACAATTCTTATAATGAAAAAAATTCCTTAAATAGAAACTGTTTCTGGTAAACATCCACTTAGTGGCCTGACACCTGTTATCTATAAAACAGATGTTAAATCTCCTTTGTCTATCACAAATTTAATAAAGGCAAATAATTTAATCCCAACATTCTAAGACATCATTTAGTTTTCCAGAGTCCCTCTTAAATTGGAAGCATAACTAGATATAATTCTTCATGTGTATTCTCAACAATGCAGAGTTCAACAGAACTATTCTCATCATCCCTTGAGCCAAAATATAAACTTTAAAAAACTCTGCTACAATAATAAATGAATTTAGCAAAATTAAAGGATAAAAAATCAACACAATGATCAGTAGAGTTTCTATTACAGTAGTAACAAACAGACCAAAAAGGAAATTAAGAAAACAATACCATTTACAGTATCATTATAAAGAATGAAATACTTATGAATAAACCTAACCAAGGAGCTGAAAGACTTGTACATTCATTGACAAAAAAAGTTAAGAACAAAAATAATTCAACAGTCATCCTGTGATCACTGGTTGGACAATTTAATATTGTTAAAATGCCAATATACCCAAAGTGATCTATCCCTATTAAAATCCCAATGGCATTTTTTGCAGAAATAGAAAAATCCATTCTAAAATCCATATGGAATTTCAAGGGGCCATGAGTAACCAAAATAAGCTCTAAAAAGAACAAAGTTAGAGGTCTCACATTTCTTGGTTTCAAACAAAACAGTGTGATACTGGCATAAAAACAGACATACAGACTAATGGAATAGAATAGAGAGCCAAGAAAACAAATCCTTATGTCAGTTGATCTCTGGATAATGTGCCAAGATCATTAAATGGGAAAAAGAGTGTCTCCTCAACAAATGATGCTGGGAAACTGTATATCCACATGCCAAAGGATGAGATTGGACTCTTATTTTAGAATATGTACAAAGTTATCTCAAAATGGATTAAAGACCAAAATAAAAGACCCCAAAACATAAAACTCCTAGAAGAAAACATAAGAGAAAAGCTTCACAACACTAGATGTGGGAATTTATTGAATATGACTATAAAAGCACAAGAGACCAAAGCAAAAAATAGATAAATCAGACTACATCAAACTGTTTTTCTGTGCATCGGAGGACACAGTCAGTAGAGTGGAAGGCAATATATGGAGTGGGAGAAGATATTTGCAAATTATATATCTGATAAGGTGTTAATATCCAGAATAGAAAAGAACTACAACAATAACAAAAATAAATTGAGTAAAAAGTGGGCCAAGGACTTGAATAAACATTTCTCCATAGATGATATACAAAAGACAAACAAGCATATGAAAAGGTGCTCAACATCACTAGTAAGCAGAGAAGTGCATATCAGAACAATGAGATGTCACCAGATACCCATTAGGGTGACTACTGTCAAAACAGAAAATAAGAAACTCTGGTGGTAAGAATGTGGAGAATTTGGAACACTTGTGAACTTTTAGTGGAACTGTAAAATGACGAAGCTTCTATGGAAACAGTATAGAAGTTCCTTAAAAATCAAAACTGCCATATGATCCAACAGTCCCACTTCTCTCTGTATATATATCCAAAATAATTGAAAGCAGAGTCTGGAAAAGATAGCAGCATGCTCATAGCATTATTCATGGTAGCCAAGAAGTGCAAGCAACCCAAGTGTCCACTACAAAATGAATAAACAAAATGTAGTATATATCTATGCTGGAGTATTATTTAATATTAAGAGGAATAAAAATCTTTCCACATGCTACAACATAAATGAACTTAAGGGCATTATGCTAAGTGAAATAAGTCAGTGACAAAAAGAAATCCTGTATGATTCTACTTATATTAGGTACCTAAAGTACTCAAATTCATAGAAACAAAAAACAAAATGGTAGTTACCAGAGATTAAGAGAGAGGAAATGGGGAGTCATTGTTCAGTGGGTATAGAGTTTCACTTTGCAAGAGGAGAAAGAAAAGCTCTGGAAATTGGTTGTACAGCAACATGAATACACCCTACACTTCTGAACTGGACACTTATAAATGATTAAAATGGTAAAGTTTACTCATCATTATTCATTATTAATATTATTAATACTCACTTGTATTCATTATGAAATGCTACTCTATTATGCATGAAATTCTATGCAGTTTTCCAATACTGAATTTATACTTTTTATCCAGACTGGGTAAGGGCAGTACCTCCAATGCAAATTTTAAGGAGGTGCCAAAAAACTTAATAGTCAAGATAAATAATATTTTAATGCATTATTTTTAAAAATCAAAATTCCATGAGGAGCAAAATATCAAAATTTAAATACAGACTGGATCAGTAAAAGGGCCATGTCAAGCTATACTGGGGCCTAGGGCAAATGGAAAAATCAGTAATACTGATTCAGGGTTAAACCTTTTTATTCCCCACCCACTGTCAGAGGATCTTGCCATAATCTTATCAGTAAGACTGAATTCATCTGATCTAACCTCCATCGCATTTCCTCCTCTTTGAGCTGTCAGAATTTCACTTTTCCTTTACTCCTGTCTCTGAGATGTTCTCCCTGTTGGTATTTGGTATATTTGGACTCATCTTATTTCCACACTATGTTCCCTGATTATGTTTTTTTATTGATAGTACAACCACACTCCCAGATACTCAAGATTCAATCTGTTACTTTAACTCTACCTTCTCTGTCAACAGTTTTATCCATTAAATTGTAAATTCTAATTGTGGATTCTAACTCAGTCCCTCATTTCCATTTCTGCTGCCACTATCTTTATTTGACACAAGTTGTGTTTGCTACTACAATTTGTACCAGTTAAATATCATTGAGAGACTTCTCTGGTGGCTCAGACAGTAAAAAGCGTCTGCCTACAATGTGGGAGACCCAGGTTCACTCCCTGGGTCGGGAAGATCTCCTGGAGAAGGAAATGGCAACCCACTCCAGTATTCTTGCCTGGAAAATCCCATGGACGGAGGAACCTGGTAGGCTACAGTCCGTGGGGTCACAGAGTTGGACACGACTGACTGAGGGACTTCACTTTCACTTTCTTTCACTTTCTCAATACCACGGAAGCGTCTGTTTACTATGTCATGCCTTTGTGCAGTTCAAGCTCTGAAAGAAGCATTCTTTTTCTCTACACTTACGAACATTTTAGCCAGTTCCCAAGAGCCAGTTGTTTTCAGTGATAAATAAAGCTAGAAATAATCACAACGTCGATGGAATTTTTATATCAGTCAATTCAGTTTAGTTCCGTCACTCAGTCGTGTCCAACTCTTTGCGACCCCATGGACTGTGGCATGCTAGGCCTCACTGTCCATCACCAACTCCCGGATTTTACTCAAACTCATGTCCATTGAGTCAGTGATGCCATCCAACCATCATCCTCAGCTGGTAAAGAATCCGCCTGCAATGCGGGAGACCTGGGTTCGATCCCTGGGTTGGGAAGATCCCCTGTGAAAAGAAAAGCTACCCACTTCAGTATTTGGCCTGCTATCAGTCCCACGTGATTTAAATCCCTAGTTTTGATCTTATTAATGAAATGTCTCTCATCTGTTACAGTTGTTAGCTCCCAGAAAGTAAGTTCAGTGTATGTACTTTCAACACCAAGTGTGAAATTGTGTGAGTGTGCAATGATTGAATGAATAATTACTTTGAATCTCCTTATCTAGTAATTTCCCCATATTATACATTATATAAAACTAGCCACTTAAGTGCTGTTGGCCTGGAGGAGAAAGCAGAAGTTCATGAGCTGTCGCAAACAAAATGTCTCCCTAGGGAACTGAACGTTTTTTATTTGTTCACAGGTTAGGAAGTTAAAATGTTTAAAATGTTCAACATGTTCTCAGCCCTTAGGAAACCACTAGAGTGCGACCAAATACATTAACATTGTCATCCTGAAATAGAGTATATATTTTTCAAGCTTAGGATAACTATTATCTCAAATGTGCTTCTGAGAAGTCCAGATAATTTATACATTAATTAAACGCAATAATACTCTTACTGAAATTGTCATTTGGAAAGAATGGTACCACATAATACCCACCAGTATATCCACACAAAACGAAAATATCTTTACATTCTAAAGTAATAACTGGGCTTATATTACAGTTGATGAAATAGCTTTTCTAATTTACCAGATATTCCAGGGGGGGAAATTGCTCCTAAAAAAAGAGACATCCAAAAAATGGCTAACAGACTTCTGAATGCAGTTGTAAGGAACAGTCATTTGACAAGTGTTTATTGCATACCTACTCTGCTGAACACTTGGAAAGTATTAGCAAAAAGTATTAAAGAGCATCATTGATCTTTATTGGAACAAAACTAGAGAATAGAATTCTAGGAGAAAATAGAGAGTAAACCAAAGCATAGACGTGCTCTTGAACAGAGCATCACTATGAAGGAAAACAAGTGAATTTAGGAATTCACATACAATGGATCAATTCAGGTACTAGGTCACAATAGAAGTAAGCTGACAGATACTTAGGATTTCCACATTGTATATACATTTCTTCATTTAAAAGGAATTTACTCATGGATCTGAAATTTTGTGAAAAATTATAAAGCTTTAATTATTAAGATAATATGATATTGGCAGGCAGATGGCAAGGTGACAATGGAGTCACCTGTCTATTCTGGACAATAGAGTCCAGAAATTCGCATACATATTTATGGTCAATTGGATTTTTTTTAATTGAAGTACATTTTACAATATTAAATTAGTTTTAGGTATACAACATAGTGATGCAAATTTTTTATTGAGTATACATTTAAAATTATTATGAAATACAGTCTGTATTCCCTATGCTGTATGATATATCCTTGTAGCCTATTCATTTTAAATATCGTAGATATTAGTTTGCACCTCTCGGTAAACCTATAGGTTTAATCCCTTATATATTGCACATCCCCCTACAGTCTCTCTAATGGTACCACTAATTTGTTCTCTATATCTATGAGTCTGTTTCTGTTTTGTTGTATTCATTCATTTTACTTTTTAGATTCTATATATAAGTGATACCATACAGTATTTGTCTTTCTCTGTCTGATTTCACCCTCCAAGTACATCCATGCTCTTGCAAATAGCGAAGTTCTATTTTGTATGACCAAGTAGTGTTCCATTGTGTATATATCCCACTACTTCTTTATGCATTCATCTGTTGATGGACACTTAGGTCACTTCTATCTTGGCTACAGTGAATAATGCTGCCATGTGTTTGGTTTTTTTGTTTGGTTGGTTGTTATTTTTTTTACCAGTATCACACTGTGTTGATTACTGTAGCTTTCTAATACAGTCTGAGGCCAGGGAGGGTGATTTCTCTTGCTCTGTTCTTCCTTCTCAAGACTGTTTTGGCCATTCTGGGTCTTTTTGTTTCCATAACAATTTAAAACTTATTCTAGATCTGTGAAAGGTGCCCTTGATTTGCTTTATAGGAATTTGTATTGAACCTATAGATTGCCTTGGGTAGTAAGGCTGTTTTAGCCACATCAGTTCAGTTTAGCCACATGATTACCAAAGTTCAGGGTCACTTAATGCAAAACTCATGAATAAGGAAGACAGTATATTTACTTAAAAATATCTGTAAGTAGACCTGTGCAGTTCAAATCATATCATTCTAAGGTCAAATGTACATGTGAGAGTGACTTTAAGCAGTAGTAGAAGAGCTAACTGCCTGAGCAGACAGCCCAGACTCTACTTTGCTCCCTAGAGTTGCACCAGAGTCCTGCATTTAGCTCCTGTCTATAGTTATACGGGTAGGAGTTTTATATAGGTAAGTAGTCCCAATCCCCATCATTCCAATGACTCACTGAGGAAATTTATGCCCCTCATCCATGAAACTTTAGGTTCTGTAGGATTAGAGGTCCTAATCCCAAAGTGAGGTGCACTCTTGCCAGGAGATATAGTGAGGGTCTTTTTGAACTATAAGGTAAGGCTGTCTGGAAACCAGTAAGTGAGGAGTCAGAATCTAGATATGGATAATATACTCTGATCACTGAAAGGTCATAGGACTGCTTTTATCAAAGTAGGAGAATATAATTCAGGTGCTCCAGTTGGGATTCTCTTATGACTTCCTATCTCAATTATAACTGCGAATGAACACAAGCCTTAAATATGTATGACTTTACACTTTCCTTGTGGCACAGTGGATAAGAATGTGCCTGCCACTGCAGGGGATACAAGTTCCATTCCTGGTCCTGGAAGATTCTGCATGCACCACAACTCCTGAGCCCACACTCTTGAGCCTGTGAGCAGCAACTACTGAAGCCCCTGTACCCTAGATCCTGCATGCTGCAACTACTGAAGCCCACATGACTAGAGCCTATGCTGTGCAACAAGAGAAGCCACTGCAATGAGAAATTCATGCACCGCAACAAAGAGTAACCCCCACTTGCTCCAATTAGAGAAAACCCATGCAAAGCAATGAAGACCCAGCGCAGTAAAAAACAAAAATAAATAAATAATATTTTTTTTAAATGTATGGTTTCAAAGGGCTCAGATGCTTCAGGAATGACTGTTTGGATCACATCACTAGGTAAGTTAACAAGACATACAAAGGTAAAAGCGTAAGATGAGGAAGAATCAGATGCTAATGGAAGGAAAACTAGTATCAGGTCCAAAGCTAACTGCAATGACTGTATCCACAGTTAGTTCACTAAGGCTTCTAAGTTCACTCACTTTTCTAAATTTTCCCTCAAGAATAAAGATCCATGAAGATCTGCTCCATTTGAAAAGTGGAATTATGCTGCATAAGTTATGGACTATGCTAGCCATGGAGGTGTGCCACTCACACATCTTTTCAAGACAGCACTTTCTGTGATGAGCATAGTTATTCTCCAGCTGTAGCACCTTCCATATCCTCTCAGCTATAGATCACAAATTGCCTCTAGCCAGTAAGTATAAAACTGCCTTCATTCATTCCCCTTCTTTCAGTGATTCCAGTCTTGCATTACTTGATGACCAATGTCTGCAAATAGCTGTTTCATGTATTTTGCTCAGTTTTTCAGTTGTTTTACGTGGAAGAATAATTTCCATTCCAGTTATTGCTACTAGGTTGTAAACAGAAATCCAGTGAACTTTAAATAATGTATTTAATGTTTCCTCAAAAATCATTTATGCCTAATGCACTCAAATTATAGTACAGAGTGAAATACCCAATTAAGTCTAACTTTGGTTGCTTTGATTCAAAGGAAAAGGCAAAGAAACTCTAAAACATTTCTTATCCATAAGCTTAGAGTCAGATAAACATTATAATAAATTAGGACACACAAATCATTTTGTTATTGAAAGTTGTTTGGGTGTATCCTGTTATTTAGTTAATGTATCTGATAATATCCACAGGCTTAAAAGACACATAAATGCCTAAAATCATACATATATATTGCTACCTTTTAAAGATATATATTAGACTTTTTAAGACAACAACCTAATCAAATGGATATATAAGTCAACAAAATATGAGCCCCTGAAATTTTTTAGATGGATCACAATGGAACAAATGTTAAATGCAGCCCTAGGAAACTGCAATGTCATTGATCATTAATATTTATATGAGAAAAATTGCTTTGAAAGAAATCTAAATATCAACAATCTAAACACTATTTTTCAATGTTATGAGGTTTTCTGGTTTTAACTTTGTAAATATTTAATGGGGCTAATAACTAGACAAATTTTGTATGAAAACTCTAATAATATAAAGATTAAATAAACAAAATCCCAGAGTCTTTCCAGTGATTTTTCTAATTTGGCAAGTCTAGTTAGTAACCCAACTATAAGCTTTGATCCCTTGTCTAGTGGCCTTTCTACAATTATTATGCTGCCAAAAACATAAATAGCCAGTGTCATATATAACAAACATTCCCTTCTTGCCTTAATAGTTCTTATGACCAGTACTGTAACTTAAGGCATCTGTTTCTCATGACTTATCTCAAAGCAAATATTGTCTCAGCACAGTGTTAAGACATTAAACTTCCCCTTTCTCCTTACACCCAAGTTTTATTTCCAGTGACAGATTGTAATAAGCAAAGAGAATGTAGTTGAATTCTGGGAGAAAGGTCAGAAAAAATGAAGTTAAAGATAAACCCGTATCATAGTGTTGAAGTGAAGTGAAGTGAAAGTCGCTCAGTAGTGTCTGACTCTTTGCAACCCCATAGACTATACAGTCCATAGAATTCTCCAGTCCAGAATACTGGAGTGGGTAACTGGTCCCTTCTCCAGGGAATCTTCGCAACCCAGGGATTGAACCCAGGTCTCCCACATTGCAGGTGGATTCTGTCCTAGCTGAGCTACCAGAGAAGCCCAACTAAGGGATAATCTTGCTTCCCTGAGTGGCTCAGTGGTAAAGAATCTACTACCAATTGACTCAGTGCCAGGGTCCAGCCCTGGTGGATCCAGGGAATTCGAAGCGGGGACTGCGTCGGCGAGGATCAGGAAACAATTGCTTAATTAAACGTTAATTAAGGATATAAAGAGTAATAGAATAGGGATAACTCAGTGAGAAAATTTAGTGGAGAAAAGAGGCTGAATAATTCAGCCAGAAGGTGAGAGAAAGAATGACATGGGGAGACCAAGCTTCAGTGAACAAGGCCCGCACTTTATTTTCCAAAGTAGTTTTTATACCTTAAGTTATGCATGGAGGATAATGGGGGAAGGGGTAGAGTCATGCAGTAAGCCAGGCTTTCTTCCTGCAAACTTAACATATGCAAAAGTTTAGGTGATTTGCATCATCTTTTGGCCCGGAGGCCTGTTAACATTTTAAGAACCTTTCTTCAGAAAACTTATTTTTCTCTAAAGGTGATTAGTCAGGCGCCACCCTCCAAAAGCATTAGATAAAGTTGCATTCCTATAGGGCAAAGGTGTGGTGGGCTATAACAAGAAAAAGAATTAACTCAAGGGTCCAAGGTTACAAACATTAAAGCTACTACTTACACGAATTATATTAATCAATACACTGCCAGGGACACAGCAGGTAAGGGATATGGAAACTTAGCAGCAAACATCGGCCCAATAAGTGAAAAACCCTTCACCAATACAATTTCTAATCAATCTTTCAACTGCTCAAAGGAATCTGTATTCAGACAGTTTAGAACATCTCATGCCTCTCACGGTTGTGAACTAAAACACTCTTGTCACGCCCAGGACAGCCCCCCGTAAAGTCAGAGGTGTAGGTGAGAGCACAAAGGAGTAAAGTAGGCAGACTCTGGTTTTGGGGGTAGATGCTCGAGAATTTCCAGGGGGACTCCTGAGGCTCGATCCCGCCTTTGCGTATGCCGAGCCTCCTTCCTCATGAACTTTGCCACGGGTGGAGTTCCTCACGCTGGCTCCCAGCAACCCAGGGTTCAATCTCTGGGTCAGAAAGATCCTCTGGAGAAGGAAATGGCAACCCACTCCAATATTCTTGCCTGGAAAATCCCATGGACAGAAAAACCCATGGTGAGTTATAGTCCATGGGATTCTAGAATCAGACGTCTTAGTGACTAAACAACAACAAGAACAAAAGAATAATCTTGCTATTACAAGGTATGGATAGAAGGAATCCAAATTAAAAGCTTGCAATCAAAGGGCACTTTTACACAAATAATAATGATAATTGCATTTTTTAAATTGGCATTAAAACCTTCTGACACTGTTGTTGTTCAGTCACTAAGTTATGTCCGACTCTTTGCAACCCCATGAACTGCAACATGTCAGGCTTCCCTGTCCACTATCTAGGTTACACTAAACTAAATTTCATTTTGAATTTGACTTCATATTTAAAGCATTCTTATATTTGCCCATGATTAGATCCGTCGATATAGATGAAGACAGAAAGCTCAGTTCAATGAGCTCATTTATTCAGCCTATTTCCTTATAGTACTGTTGAAACAGCTCTTGAGCCATTCTGGATTAAAAATTACCTAAGATGATCAAATGATCTAGTGATGCAATATGTTTGTACAACAAATTTTATGAAGTCTATATACAAGTTTCTTGGGTTTAATATTAAATTTTCTGTATTTTTATCAACCTCTATGATTCCATTTTTCTTTACCTGACCAAAACAAGCAGGTAACAATGTGATTTTATCATAATTTTTAAATTATGGTTTCTTTGGAAGAAACAAGTATCAAACACATGTTAAAAAGAAAAAGCTATTCTGTCAGTGGAATTAAACTATGCTTCAGTTAATATTCCCAAATAATTTAGATATATCCTTTATTACAACTTGTCTATACTGTTATTTGAAAAATAATTTTCTCCCTCAATTAAAATACATAAATTTATATTTTAAAAAATAAATAAAATATAAACCACCTGAAAAATAAATTTCTTTACAAACATCAACTTCATATATTAAATGTGAAAGTAATATTTAATATAAAGATAAATTCAGGAGTAGGTTTTCTCAAAAGCTTTTGGTTTGGAGAACTATTCGTTGTGATTGCATTTAATATTTTTCTTATTTTAAAATAGAGGAAATACGTTTAATAAAATCTCAATAGGATATTTAGTTAAGGCCAAAATGTGATTCAGTTATAAACAATGAAAACTCAAATTGCTTTAAAATATGATCATTTGAAATAGCTTTTACTTCATATTCACGCAGGCGTGCTAAGTTGCTTCAATCATGTCCAACACTGTGTGACCCCATGGACCGTAGCCCTCCAGGTTCCTCTGTCCATGGGATTCTCTATGCAAGAATACTGGAGTGGGATGCTGTGGCCTCCTCCAGGGGTTCTTCCAGACCCAGGGATCAAACTTATGTCTCTTACATCTAATCTATACTCTTGGGAGAAGGACATTTTTTGGTGATTTTTACCTTCAGAAATCCCAACAGCTTCTCACAGTGAATAGACAGGTTGATCTTATGTGTCTGGCAAGGGGAGAAAAAATGTAATCATTTTTAAATATACCCAGGCCTTATTCATAATAAACCCCTCCTCTCTCGGAGGAGAGGGGTCACTGTAACATTATCTTCTAATTCCTGCAAGTTTTAGCACTCTTTCTCACTCTCTTTCTACCCACTCTGAGCTGTTAGTCTCAACTGTACTTTCAGGCAGACTGAAGATGAATTCCATTACACTTCTCTATGTACTCATGTCTGTGGCTCCCTCAACTCAGTTTATTTAATTTGTGAAATAAATTTTCATGTTTTCCACCTTTCAAAAATTGGTTAAAATTCCTTAAAAACTTAAAGGCTTTATCCCATTTTTACCATGGGTTTATTCTTCAATGTGTTTTCAAAATGGTTACATGAATATTTAGAATGAGACTGATTTTTATATTGGTATTTAACAAATGACTACCTAATTGCCTATATCTGCTTCCCTAAATAGTCATATGCTGTAAAAATAGTTTTCAAAGTCTCTTATTTTTCTTGTAATATTGAAAAGACAATATTTTCAAACTATAAAAACTTATGATAAAAGCAGAGACTCAAGTATTTTTATTAACTTTAATGGGAAGGTCTTTTTATTTTAATATATTCATAAGGCTAAATTTTACTTTGAAATGGTGCTTTTGTCATATAAAGTATCTGACTTCTATTCCAGATAACCAAGTGTTGTTGTTTTTTAACAAATGGATGCTTAATATTGTCTAACATTGTTAACTGGATCCAATATGTTTAAATATATTTTTCTACTTTTAAATATTTTTTTGATGTAAACTTATTTGCTTACATGTCCTAATTTCAAAGTGTTTTCATTCCCTATGTCATACAATTTTTGAATTTCAACATATTGCTGTTTTTATAGTCTCATTTTAAAAGAAACTCAATGTTCAAGAATAATACAAAGAATATCACCCAAATTCCACACTTGTTAACATTTACTGTATTTATTTTCTTTTTCTCTTTCCAATACGGTAATTTTCAAATTCCATTATTCCCTTTACACTATACTAGCTGATATTCTACCATTTGTTCAATTACTGATAGAAGAATAATTTCACAACTTTTATTTCACTCAATGGATTTGAATCCAGTACTATCAATCTTTACTTCAAAGCTAAATTTGCTCCAGCTTTGGCCAGTGTGAGTCTCTTTAAGCTGTCTTACCTGTCCTATGTAAAAGTCTCCAATTTTTGAGCACCCACTTATTGTGTGGCACAAACTACCCCAAATACAAAACAATGACAGATATGCCTAATTTTTTTTTTTTAATCTCTACATTCAAATCAAGAGAAACATCTCTTTGGACTAGACATACAGAGCAATAAATTAAGGCTGATGTCAAAGCCTTGATGGACTTGAACCAGAAAACCAGTAGAGGGAGATATGAGTTTGTACAGCATAATAGAGACTATCACAGCAGTTAAATTAGCTGTCACTCCATGAGTGTAAGGATTGTAGCAGAATTTCCCCACTCATACATATAATAAGTGAAGAATGTTTGATACCTACTCAAGGCTGAGTTGTATATCATCTAACAAAGGTAATGTCAATTAGGGCTGGGTGTAAAAGTCCACTGACTCAGTTCCTGGATCTAGAAGATAACTGTGGGATAGAAGTGCTGAGCCACTACTGTAAGACCTGCTTCCAGACCAGGACCTCAGAGGCTTGGGGAAAATAGCCACAGAACTGCCAGACAAGGAAGGGTGAACATAAAGTCAAATAGGTAAGCAGACAACTTCCCACTCAAGTGTGTGTGTGTGTGCTCAGTCGTGTCCAACTCTTTGTGACCCCATGGACTATAGCCCACCCAGATTCTCTGTCCATGGAATTTTCCAGGCAAGAATACCGGAGTGGGTTACCACTTCCTACTCCAGGGGACTCTTCCAGACCCGGGAATTGAACCCACATCTCTTGTGTCTCCTGCATTGGCAGTCAGGTTCCGCTCAAGACCAAACTACAATTCTAAATCATATAAAGAAATCCGATGACAAGGCTTTAAATATACTGGAGCTAATACATTTAAAATAATAGAAAAGTAAAAAGAACTTTAAAATAGGTATTCCAAAGATCCTCAGAGAGAGCAATGTGGAGTTTGGGGGTTTTGCTTCAAAAACCTGTTCTAAAGAAATGAAAATGTTGGCTAAATGGGATAAAAAAGAAAACCATAGCAGCATTGCTTGGCAAGAGCTCATCTGTGGGTTTCTTAGAATGTCTGTATGTCTCCTAGAGTGTTCATACAGAAGCAGGCAGTAAGGAATTTGATTCCCAGACGGGAAAGGGGAACAGAATGGTACGGCAGATCTGAGAAAGATCACTACTTGAAGCTGGAGCTATCAAGCTACCAGACTTGTGAAAGACAGTTGAAAAACCTCTGCAAATCTCTGGGGCTAGACTGGCAGAAAACAATCTCACTTCTAGGAACTGAGCCAAACCCCCTGCTGTCTCCACGACTGCCTTTGTAAGAGGCTTAGAGCCAGAACTCTAAGACATGATGGTCTGGCCTGATTATGTCCCCTAAAGATGAGTTTATTAATAAATGTCTTAATAGGATATTTTACTTAACATTTTTAGTTAATTGATTGATAAGGTAGCAATAAATCAGTAATGACACACAAACAAGGGCAAATGACCAGATGGCAGACACATAAGGTTTGCCATTGCATTCATTGGGAGAAAACTCAGGAAGGCAGGATCAGTAGCAGGCTTGCATGGCCCTCATTGCCTGTCACACGATGATGGCACAGAGCAACCTGACAGATATTAGACTCCAGCAGAGGGATCCTGATGATTTGGCCTCGGGGCTTCAAGCTAGCTCCTTAAAGAAGCCTTAATTATTCCTTTGATATAAATGCGGGGTGGATATAACAGCGATACAGTGGGAGAAGATGTGGATCTGGCTGTTCCTCCTGACATCCCGCATAAGCAGTTGAGAGGAAAATCAGCACACCCTTGGTATGATCAGAGGCTAGCATCCAAGACCAGCAGACAGAGCTCTATGTAATGGAAGCAAGTTGCTGGATTCAGCACGCTAGTGTTCATGGTTAGGCATGTACGAGTCTCCTTCTTGGCATTAACAGGGAGCTGGGCTCCATGTTTTGTGGTTAGCTGGAATCTGTTGCCTTAAGCAGTTGGCTTTACTTGGTTTATGAGAAGCTTTGCAAGAGACAAAGTCCTCTGTAGTTGGTCAGCTGAAGGGAATCAGTCTGGGAAAATCTCTCACTTCTTAGAAAGGATAGAGAAAATTTGAACAATACTATTTGTAAGTTTGATCTAATGAACAACTGTAAAATACTACTCCAAAGAATCAGAATATACATGGTATTTTTTAAAATGCGAGAAATGTTTTCTAAATGAACAAACTTTTACATGTTACACACAACTCATTTTCTGCTCAAGTGCAACTGACTTTAGAAGTCCTAACAAAATACTTTAAAAGCCATAGCTGCAGAAATTTTGAAAATATTCTTATAAAATTAAAAATAAAGTTAAATCATAATGAAAGAAGTGAATTTGAAATGAAAAGATGAAACAAATGGATCAGTGTGCCTAGTTGATAGCATAACGACAGAGAGAAATATCTCAAGTTAGTTTAAAACTGTGTATCTCCACTGTGATATATTTTGTGGACAATGAAATCTTCAAGAAAATCTTAAGTTGTGTTCAATAATCATATTGCTAAAAGCAAAAGTGGTACTATTTTCCTGAAAATATTGTGTGTGTGTGTTCCAACGTAGGAGCTTCTCCTAGACAAAGATGAGACAATTTAAATATCAAAAAGAATAAAACTGATATGACTATTCTGGAAAACTGCAATAGATACTGTGACTAAAATATATATAAATATATGTACATATGCATACATATCTATTATACTATTCACACACATATATATATACACACATATCCTATAAATCAGAAAATCCACTCATAGGTATGTCTCCAATAAGTACATATGCTCATTAAGACTTGTACAAGAATGTCCATAGAAACACTATTCTTATAACCAAAACCTGAGAATAACCCAAAACTCATCAAGATAGAATGGGTAAATAAAAAGTGGCTTAATCCATACAAGGAATATTATACAAAAATAAGGATGAACAAACTTTTTATGTAAAGTAACAGAGATGAAATTCACAAAATTAATGTAGAATAAAGGAAGTACAAAGGGTACATACTATATGCAGCCATTTATAATAATGTAAGAAATTCTCAAAAGTAAGCTATGGTGTTAGAAGGCAGGACAAGTTCCCCTGGAAATACTACTACCAAATGTAAGAGATTCTGCTTGAAATAACTAAATTATATACTTATGATTTGTAGACTTATATGCATATGTTATTTTTCAAAGTAGAGTTTACATTAAAAAAGAATCAGAACTTCCACTGCTAGGTGAAATGAGGCAGCTTGCAACAGAGCAGCTGCTGCTGCTAAGTCACTTCAGTCGTGTCCAACTCTGTGCGACCCCATAGACGGCAGCCACCAGACTCCCCCATCCCTGGGATTCTCCAGGCAAGAACACTGGAGTAGGTTGCCATTTCCTTCTCCAATGCAGGAAAGTGAAAAGTGAAAGTGAAGTCGCTCAGTCGTGTCCAACTCTTCGCGACCCCATGGACTGCAGCCTACCAGGCTCCTCCATCCATGGGATTTTCCAGGCAAGAGTACTGGAGTGGGGTGCCATTGATCAGCTAGGGAAAAAAAGAATAGCTACAGTGAATTGTAGCACATCAGATATATTAAAATTCACAAGTTCAAAATGATCCATTTTTAAAGTTTATCATTCACCTTTGGGGGTGATAAGGAATCAAATTATTATTCTAAAACTGATAAATAAAAGGAAAATATTAAGCATTTATGGTGTCTATCTTACAAATTGTAACAGGGTCACCAAATAATTGATAGAATTAGAATATAAAAGGTGCTAGAAGGCTAGAAGGAGTGCTAGAAAGTGCTAAAAGAAGTGTTATAATTAGACAACTACCATTTTGTAAGATCTAGTGAAATATGAGACCTATGTAATGATGGTCAGTGGCTGCTAAAAACCATTGAAAAGCAGATAAAGATGACTTTATGAAAATGACTGAATTCTTTGATCACTTTAATGTTTTCAAGAGACAATCACGCTTTATGTACTTTCTGATGTGACGAAACATGAAATACACACCATAGTTGATGTACTCTGAAGTAAATCAAATCTTATAAAGCCTCCAGAACTAATTACCAGTTTATTGGAAATATTAATACCAGACACAGATTTTGCAGTTAGCAAAATACAGAACATGGGGATTTACACTGGACAAATACCTATTTCTTTTTACAAATGTGTTGAAAGGAAGAAAAAGGGGAGAGAACAAATAGATTAAGAGATATGAGTCTCATCAACCAAACACAGCGTGTGAACTATGTTTGAATATTGATTCAAGCAAGGCAATTTGTAAGGGAAAATGTGAGACAATAAGGAAGATTCAGCACTATTTGATAATTTAAGGTACTTTGGTTAAACTTTTAGCTGTGATAATAACATTCTGATTGTTATTAAAAAAGAGTCTGTATCTTTTGAATTTCAGACAGAAGTATTTAAGAATGAAGTGAGTTCAAATCTTATGTTTGCTTCAAAATAATCCAGTGAAAGTGAAAAACTAAGGGGTATTTGAACATGATTGACAAAGTTGATAATTATTGAATCTGGATGATGGTCCATGGGGATTCACTATACTATTCTATTTCATGTATGTTACAAGTATGTGTGTTAGTCACTCAGTCATGTCTGACTTTGTGACCCCATGGACTATAGCAATATGTTACAAAGATACTGCTAAATAAAACCATGCCACTAAATAAATCTTAAGAGAACTATAATTTTTTAGAACTGAATGATAAAAATTAATCATTTATAAACTAATGGCTTTAAAGCAACTAAAGCAACAAATTATTACTTTAAATTCATAAATTAGAAAAGGCTAAATAATTTGAAAATAAATCTCTAAAATATATAAATAAAGAAACTATGGAAAACAGCAGAAATTGGTGCAATAGAAAATAAAGATGCAATGGATTCAATAAGCAATGGATTCAGTCCATTCAACAATACAATGGATTCAATGCCAAGATTCAATAAACACAAAAATTGAAACAATAAAATTGGCAAACATTAAAAAATTGATCAAAAATATTTTAATTGATGTAACACATAGCTAGAGTTGTTAGAACCAAGATAAAGATTCTAACATGAATGAATTAAAGAAAAGATATTAATAATTTAAATTCCCTTTCTGTTAAGCAGTATAAGAAATACATCCTCTCCAATTGTTAACAAGATTGCAAGCAATCAAGAAGCTAAAATCTTAAAAGAGAATAGATTCAGAAAGGTAAACATGGCTCCAAACTTCATTTGTCCTGACAGTATTTGCATATCCAGAAGAAATTGCTATACAACTGAGCCAGATTTTAGTCAGTCTCAGGAGGATGGGGGAATCCATCAAAGTCCAGTATCAAGTTAAAAGGGAGATTGTGATAAACCATGAGCCATTTTAGATAAGACTCTGAGCACCAGAGGGTGATGATAATCTGAAAGTAAAACAGTCTCTTAAGGACTTTCAGTCCACTTGTAATTATTGTGTGGCCCAAGGAACCTCAAGCCTAAAATGTTATTTAAAGATGATATGATGGATATGAATATAAAGCCTCTCCAGTACCTGGCAATAGCCAATAAAAATCCTAAGTTTTACTGATTCTTCCAAAAAACGCAAAGTTTTACAAACAAAGATATATTGAAATGCAAGGAAACAAGACATGATAAGAAAATAACAGCATAGACATCAGAAAAGAAACCAGAGACAACAAAAAAAGAACCAGAGACATAAAAGTTTGGCAGGAAAGTATAAAAAGTGACGTAAAATTTTTTTAATTATATAAATAATAACACTGAGGAATATAGTGATTGAAATTAATTACTCAATGCAAGGTTTAACAACTAAAGAGAATTTTTGGCACTTGCACAGAAACAGATTTATAGATCAATGAATGGAACAGAATAGACAGCACAGAAATTATAAACCTACACTCATACCGTCAATTAATCTTTAACAAATAAAGCAAAAATATGCAATGGAGAAAAGACAGCTCTTCAGCTAGTGGTACCGGGAAAGCTCAGTCAGATCAGATCAGATCAGTCGCTCAGTTGTGTCCGACTCTTTGCGACCCCATGAATCGCAGCACGCCAGGCCTCCCTGTCCATCACCAACTCCCAGAGTTCACTCAGACTCACGTCCATCGAGTCCATGATGCCATCCAGCCATCTCATCCTCTGTCGTCCCCTTCTCCTCCTGCCCCCAATCCCTCCCAGCATCAGAGTCTTTTCCAATGAGTCAAATCTTCGCATGAGGTGACCAAAGTACTGGAGTTTCAGCTTTAGCATCATTCCTTCCAAAGAAATCCCAGGGCTGATCTCCTTCAGAATGGACTGGTTGGATCTCCTTGCAGTCCAAGGGACTCTCAAGAGTCTTCTCCAACACCACAGTTCAAAGGCATCAATTCTTCGGTGCTCAGCCTTCTTCACAGTCCAACTCACATCCGTACATGACCACAGGAAAAACCATAGCCTTGACTAGATGAACCTTTGTTGGCAAAGTAATGTCTCTGCTTTTGAATATGCTATCTAGGTTGGTCATAACTTTCCTTCCAAGGAGTAAGCGTCTTTTAACTTCATGGCTGCAGTCACCATCTGTAGTGATTTTGGAGCCCAGAAATATAAAGTCTGACACTGTTTCCACTGTTTCCCCATCTATTTCCCATGAAGTGGTGGGACCAGATGCCATGATCTTCGTTTTCTGAATGTTGAGCTTGAAGCCAACTTTTTCACTCTCCACTTTCACTTTCATCAAGAGGCTTTTTAGTTCCTCTTCAACTTTCTGCCATAAGGGTGGTGTCATCTGCATATCTGAGGTTATTGATATTTCTCCCGGCAATCTTGATTCCAGCTTGTGTTTCTTCCAGTCCAGCGTTTCTCATGATGTCCATGATTATAAGTTAAATAAACAGGGGGGAAAGCTCAATAGACACATGTAAATCAATGAAATTAGAGTACTCCCTCACACCATATACAAAAATAAACTCAAGATAGTTTAAAGACTTAAAAATATAAGATTTGACGCCATAAAACTCCTAGAAGATAACGTAAAACATTCTTGGACATAAATCATAGCAATATATTCTTAATCTTCCAAAGTAAAAGAAAAGCAAAACTAAGCAAATGGGACCTAATCAAGCTTAAAGCTTTTGCACAGGAAAGGAAACTATCACCAAAATGAAAAGAGCTTCTAAGGAATGGGAGAAAATATGCAAATGATGCAATGATAAATGGTAATATCCAAAATATATATACAGCTCATACAACTTAATATCAAAAAGAAACAAACAACCCAATCAAAAAATAGGCAGAAGACCTAAATAGACACTTCTCCAAAGAACCTACAAATGGCCAATAGGCACATGAAACAATGCTTGGCACCACTAATTATTAGAGAAATGCAAGTCAAAACTACAATGAGGTATCACCTCACACCTGTCAGGATGGCTATCATCAAAAAGTTTGTAAATAATAAATGCTGGAGAGGATGTGGAAAAAAGGGAATTCTTGTACACTGTTGCTGGGAATGTAAATTGGTGCCCCTACTATGAAGAACAGTATGGAGGTTCCTTAAAAACCTAAAAATAGAACTACTATATGACCCACCAATTCCACTCCTGGGTATATATCCAGAAAAAATGAAAACAGTAATACAAAAAGATGCATGCACCCCAATGTTCATAGCAGCAATATTTTATAATAGCCAAGACAAGAAGCAACCTAAGTGTCCATAAACAGACCAATAAAGAAAATGTGATATTTAAATACAATGGAATGTTATTCAGCCATAAAAAAGAATGAAATATTGCCATCTGCAGCAACATGGATGGATACAGAGAATATCATACTAAGTCAAGTAAGTCAAAGAAAGACAAATATTACATGATATCACTTAAATATGGCATCTAAAAAATAATACAAATGAATCTCTATGCAAAACAGAAACAGACTCACAGACAGAACACACACACTAGTGGTTACTGAAGGGAAGAAGAGGGGAGCTGGGATAAATTAGAAGTATGGGTTAACAGATACAAACTACTACATATAAAACAGATAAACAACAAGGATTTACTGTATAGCACAGGGAGCTATATTCAATATCTTTTAACTACTTATAATGGAAAATAATTTGAAAAAATATATATATATATAACTGAATCACTTTTCTGTATAGCTGAAACTAACAAATATTATAAATTAACTATTCTTTAATATTTTAAGTGACAAATATTAAGAAAAATAATATAAATTGTAAGACTGAGAATATGATTGAAATTAATTACTCATGCAAGGCTAAACCAATACAATATTGTAAAGTTAAAAAAAAAAAAAAAATATAAAAAAATATAAAAAACAACTGAAGAGAATTAGTGAACATGAAATTAAGAACTACAAAAATAGAAAATGCAAAAAGCTAAGTTAAAATGACATAAAATTAAACAGAAGTTCTATAATGTTTTAACTTAAATCCTACTTTAAAAAAGAAAAATAGAGCATATTTGGTAATAAAAATTTTGAAAAATATTTTAGAGTGGTGAAAAATGTCAGTACAGAATTCTAGAACTTGCAGCATAAATAACAAGAAATTTAAGCATAGAAGCATCACAGTGAAACTACAAGAAATCAAAGATGAAGCAGAAGAAAAAGCTGCAAGACTAACAGAAAAACTAATTTTAAAAAACTGTGACATATTGACAGTTGACTTCTCAACTGAAACAAAAGAAACCAGCAAATAGTGAAATTATATCATCAAATGTTCTGCAGCAAAACAAAATTCTAACAACCTAGAATTATATGAATTGCAAAAAATATCCTTTAATGACTAAGTAAAATAAACTTTTTTATAAGAAAATTTGGATTTGCCATCAGCAAACACAGTCTAGAGAAATTCACAAAGGATACCACAACCAAGGGGAAAAAAATCAACTGGAAATTCAGAGATTCAGGAAAAAACAAAAAGCCTCCAACATTGTTGTATATGTGGCTAAACTAAAAGGACATGAACCTTAAACAGCGATGATGAATGACATATTTGAAAGTTTATAAAATACAGGTCGAAAATGTCATGCAAGTCAGTAGAGGAATAAATGTAATTAATGTGCTATGATCTTTTTGTTCTTTAATAAGACTAAAATTATTAATATTATATTTTAATAAGTAAAGGTGGCTTTTTTAAAAAAAGCTGTCTTAAAACTTAATATTCAGTAAACTAAGATCATGGCATCCAATCCCATCGCTTCATGGCAAATAGATGGGGAAAAAAATGGAAACAGTGGCAGATTTTATTTTCTTAGGCTCCAAAATACTGCAGATGGTGACTGCAGTCATGAAATTAAAAGACATTTGCTTCTTGAAAGAAAACCTTGACCGTGTATTAAAAAGCAGAGACATCACTTTGCAAACAAAAGTCCATATACTCAAAGCTATGGCTTTTCCAGTAGTCATGTATGGATGTCAGAGTTAGACCATAAAGAAGGCTGATCGCTAAAGAATTGGTTTTTCAACTATGGTGCTGGAGATCACTCTTGAGAGTCCCTTGGATAGCAAGGAGATTAAACCAGTCAATCCTAAAGGAAATCAACCCTGAACATTCATTGGAAGGACTGATGCTGAAACTGAAGCTCCAATCTTTGGCCACCTGATGCAAAGAGCCAACTCATTGGAAAAGACCCTGCTGCTGGGAAATATCGAAGGTAGGAGGAGAAGTGGGTGACAGAGGATGAGATGGGTGGATGGATGGAATCACCAAATTAATGGACATGAGCTTAAGCAAATTCCAGAAGATAGTGAAGGACAGAAAAGCTTGGCATTCTGCAGTCCAAGAGGTCACGAAGAGTCAGACAAGGCTGAATGACTGAACAACAAGTAGAGGATGTACCTTAGAATTTCTAGGTAAGCCTAATAATGAATAGAAAGAGGGCATAATGTTCAAAAGAGTAATAGTGAAAAAATTGATAAATGGTAATATTATAAGTTATCAATACAATTGATAAATGGTAATATATACAATTTAAGATGGCAAGAGTGAACATCGACATTCTAGGAATCAGCAAACTAAAATGGACTGGCAGATGACCATTATATCTACTACTGCGGGCAGGAATCCCTCAGAAGAAATGGAGTAGGCATCATGGTCAACAAAAGAGTCCGAAATGCAGTACTTGGATGCAATCTCAAAAATGACACAATGATCTCTGTTCGTTTCCAAGGCAAACCATTCAATATCACAGTAATCCAAGTCTATGCCCCAACCAGCAATGCTGAAGAAGATGAAGTTGAACGGTTCTATGAAGACCTACAAGACTTTTTAAAACTAACACCCCAAAAGATGTCCTTTTCATTATAGGGGACTGGAATGCAAAAGTAGGAAGTCAAGAAACACCTGGAGTAATAGGCAAATCTGGCCTTGGGATATGGAATGAAGCAGGGCAAAGACTAATAGAGTTTTGCCAAGAAATGCACTGGTCATAGCAAATACTCTCTTCCAACAACACAAGAGAAGACTCCACACGGACATCACCAGATGGTCAACACTGAAATCAGATTGATTATATTCTTTGCAGCCAAAGATGGAGAAGCTCTATACAGTCAACAAAAACAAGACCAGGAGGTGACTGTGGCTCAGATCATGAACTCCTTATTGCCAATTTCAGACTTAAATTTAAGAAAGTAAGGAAAACCACTAGACCATTCAGGTATGACCTAAATAAAATCCCTTAAGATTATGCAGTGGAACTGATAAATAGATTTAAGGGACTAGATCTCATAGATAGAGTGCGTGATGAACTATGGATGGAGGTTTGTGACATTGCATAGGAGACAGGGATCAAGACCATCTCCATGGAAAAGAAATGCAAAAAAAGAAAAATGGCTGTCTGGGGAGGCCTTACAAATAGCTGTGAAAAGAAGAGAAGTGAAAAGCAAAGGAGAAAAGGAAAGATATAAGCATCTGAATGCAGAGTTCCAAAGAATAGCAAGAAGAGATAAGAAAGCCTTCCTTAGTGATCAATGCAAAGAAATAGAGGAAAACAACAGAATGGGAAAGACTAGAGATCTCTTCAAGAAAATTAGTGATACCAAGGGAACATTTCATGCAAAGATGGGCTCAATAAAGGACAGAAATGGTATGGACCTAACAGAAGCAGAAGATATTAAGAAGAGATGGCAAGAATACACAGAAGAACTGTACGAAAAAGATCTTCACGACCAAGATAATCACGATGGTATGATCACTCACCTAGAGCCAGACATCCTGGAATGTGAAGTCAAGTGGGCCTTGGAAAGCATCACTACAAACAAAGCTAGTGGAGGTGATAGAATTCTAGTTGAGCTATTTCAAATCCTGAAAGATAATGCTGTGAAAGTGTTGTACTCAATACGCCAGCAAATTTGGAAAACTCAGCAGTGGCCACAGGACTGGAAAAGGTCAGTTTTCATTCCAATCCCAAAGAAAGGCAATGCCAAAGAATGCTCAAACTAGTGAACAATTGCACTCATCTCACATGCTAGTAAAGTAATGCTCAAAATTCTCCAAGCCAGGCTTCAGCAATACGTGAACCGTGAACTTCCAGATGTTCAAGCTGGTTTTAGAAAAGGCAGAGGAACCAAAGATCAAATTGCCAATATCTGCTGGATCATCGAGAAAGCAAGAGAGTTCCAGAAAAACATCTATTTCTGCTTTATTGACTATGCCAAAGCCTTCGACTGTGTGGACCACAATAAACTGTAGAAAATTCTGAAAGAGATGGGAATACCAGACCACCTGACCTGCCTCTTGAGAAACCTGTATGCAGGTCAGGAAGCAACAGTTAGAACTGGACATGGAACAACAGACTGGTTCCAAATAGGAAAAGGAGTACGTCAAGGCTGTATATTATCACCCTGCTTATTTAACTTCTATGCAGAGTATATCATGAGAAACGCTGGGCTGGAAGAAGCACAAGCTGGAATCAAGATTGCTGGGAGAAATATCAATAACCTCAGATATGTAGATGACACCACTCTTGTGGCAGAAAGTGAAGAGGAACTAAAAAGACTCTTGATGAAAGTGAAAGTGGAGAGTGAAAAAGTTGACTTAAAGCTCAACATTCAGAAAACAAAGATCATGGCATCTGGTCCCATCACTTCATGGCAAATAGATGGGGAAACAGTGGAAACAGTGTCAGACTTTATTTTTTTGGGCTCCAAAATCACTGCAGATGGTGACTTCAGCCATGAAATTAAAAGATGCTTACTCCTTGGAAGAAAAGTTATGACCAACTTAGACAGCATATTCAAAAGCAGAGACATTACTTTGCCAACAAAGGTCCGTCTAGTCAAGGCTGTGGTTTTTCCAGTGGTCATGTATGGATGTGAGAGTTGGACTGTGAAGAAAGCTGAGCGCCGAAGAATTGATGCCTTTGAACTGTGGTGTTGGAGAAGACTCTTGAGAGTCCCTTGGACTGCAAGGAGATCCAACCAGTTCATTCTAAAGGAGTTCATCCCTGGGATTTCTTTGGAAGGAATGATGCTAAAGCTGAAACTCCAGTACTTTGGTCACCTCATGCGAAGAGTTGACTCATTGGAAAAGACTCTGATGCTGGGAGGGATTGGGGGCAAGAGGAGAAGGGGATGACAGAGGATGAGATGGCTAGATAGCATCATCGACTCGATGGACGTGAGTTTGAGTGATCTTCGGGAGTTGGTGATGGACAGGGAGGCCTGGCGTGCTGCAATTCATTGGGTCGCAAAGAGTCAGACATGACTGCGTGACTGAACTGAACTGAACTGCAGGATAAATGTTAGTATGAGAGATGTCTGAAGGAAGCAGTCTCATCCAAAAGCTGAAAAATAAGAAATATGAACATGTAGCAGTGGGCAGGAATCAGAGAAACACAGTACACCTCTGTGAACAAAACAGGCAGGGAGAAAGCAATTATAAGGGCTTTGACCTAGAAAAGTATTCTCTGCAATAAATAAGGAGCTTGTGGTGTTTATCCTTATAGTTAATATTTTTCTCAATGTTTTGATTATGTATTCCCTTAAGGCAAGCTTTCTTGAGCTAGGTATTCAGAATATAGTACATAGAACTCAAAATGATTTGTAGAATAGCCAGAGACCAGAAGAATTGAAGACTGTTAGTGAAAAAGTCAAGATCTGGATATTCAACTAACATATGGAATTAAGTGGGCAAAGAGATAAATAGGGGGAAAAAATCATGATATTAGAAAATGGTAGCCACAATTTATATTTTATTACTTTGTTTGGTTTCTTCAATAATTGACAAAATCTCATTTCTCATTCTAATTTTCTACCTCTCAAGGGAAAGCAAATCAGGTATCACAATCAATTTGACTTTTTTTTAATACCTTTAAAATGCAGCAAAGGATTCAGTTAACAGTGGTGGGTAAAATCTATTTTTACTCCACTCCATTATGAAATCAAACGGAATCAATGCAAAGACTGAAAAACAGAAAAAAAAATTTTTCCATTGCAAAAGTCAAGAATCTTGAATTGAATTGTGATGAATATTTGGCAAATAAAATAGAAATCTTTTCTTTAAATATAAGCCCGCAGCATTTCCTTAAGCTTAACTCTGGTGATCCATGTTGATGCGTCTATATTGAATAATTTAACTTTGCAATATATTGTCTATAATCTCAAATTTCATTTTTTTAAGTGGAGCAACAAATTGATGACACTTATGAAAAAACCTGAGTTCAGAATCCCCTTAATTGCTTTGGCTTCTTACACCTAATTTAGAGTAATTGTTAGTGATTTCCCCCTTATCACTTCTTCCAAAAACATTCAATTGAGTTTCAATAAACAACCTTTTTAAATATTATTTTACATAGGATTTTAACTAAATTACCAGATAAATAAAAATATAAGCTACATAAACAGATCTGCATACAAACACACTGACTTTAGTGAACACACAAAGCAGCTTAGGAGAGCAGGAGAGCAAAGAGACACTAGAACAGTACCCTTTAGCCATTAGCCCTAAAATCAGACCAGCGTAGATCATGAAGTCACTACATGGAAAAGAGCTACACTGAGTTATCACATTTTGTGTAGGCACCAAGTAAATTTATATTATATCAAGCCATTGAGAGGTTGGAGTTATATGCTAATTCAGCATAACCTAATTATTATACCAATCCTGAAAACTCTTATGTCTGCCATATATTAGAGTTTTCATCTACTCTTGCAGCTAACTCTGTCATGTTTCGAGCTTTGTCCAATGAGAGTCAAGATGATTCTGTAGGAGTATTCTGAAAAAAAAAAAAATTTCACTTTCCTCATTAAAAGGACAAATGCAATTGACTCTGTATTTTACTTACTTGACTGTAAACATCTTATGATCATAGATGACAATATGAGGACAGAAGGTCCACATGCTAAGGATGATAAAGAAGAAAAAAACAGCTTGGATTTGTTGAGTAGTTTCATTGATACCAATACCGCAAGCAATTATCTACCTACTGCTGGATTTCTTGTTATGTGCAGAAAGCATATTTTTTGAACAGACTATTTGAAAAGTTAAAGTTGAGTAATATATATTATAATATATAAATATACATGTCATGTCTTCTTTATCCATTCCTCTATTGATGGTACATATGTTGCTTCCATATCTTAGCTATTGTAAATAATGCTACAATCAACAGAGGTCCATGTGTCTTTTCTTTTTTATTGGAATATAATTGTTTACAATGTTACATTAGTTTCTGTAGTATATCGTCATAATTCAGCCATATGTATACATATATCTGCTCCTTCTTGAGTCTCCCTCCCACCTTCACCCCCATTGCATCCATCTAGGTCATGACAGAGCACCAAGCTGAGCTTCCTGTGCTATACAACAGTATCCTGTTAGCTATCTGTTTTACACATGGTAGTGTATTCATGTCAGTGCTAATCTCTCAATCCATACCCCACTTTCCTCCCCACGCTGTGTCCACAAGTCTAAACCATAACTCAAAAAGACACAAGAACCCCGATGTTCACTGAAGCATTAATTACAATAATGAGGACATGGAAGCAGCCCAGATGTCCACTGACAGATAAGTGGATAAAGAAGATGGAATATACACAATGGAGTATTACTCAGCCTTAAAAAGGAACAAATGTGAGTCAGTTTTAGTGAGGTGGATGAACCTGGAGCCTGTCATATAGAGCGAAGTAAGTCAAAGAGAGGAAAACAAATATCGTATATTAACACCTATGGATGAAATCTAGAAAAATGGTACTGATGAACCTATTTGCAGGGAAGGAATAGAGGTATAGACATATATCTTTTCTAATTAGGGTTTTTGTTTTTTTTAGGTAAATATCCAGGAATGGAATTGCAGGGTCATATGGTAGATGGACAGGGAGGCCTGGTGTGCTGTAAATTCATGGGGTCGCAAAGAGTCGGACACGACTGAGCGACTGAACTGAACTGAACTGAATACTTTTTTCTATAGTGGCTGTACCAAATTGCATTCCCACCCACAGTGTGTGAGAGTCCCCTTTGCTCCACAACTGCATCAACATTTGTTATATGCTGTCGTTTTTTATAACAGTTCTGACAGGTGTGAGGTGATATATGAGTGTGCTCTTTAATTTCCCTGATGATTAGTGCCACTGAGCATCTTTTCATGTGCCTGCTGGCTAAATATATGTCTTCTTTGGAGAAATGTTTGTCACATTCTCTGTCCATTTTTTAGTCAGGTTGTTTGTTTTTTAGATGTTGAGTCATGGGAATTCTTCGTATATTTTGGATTTTAGCCCCTTACTGGATATATCATTTGCAAATATCTTCTCCTATGAAGCAGCCAGCCTTTTCATTTTGATAGTTTCCTCTCTGTGCAAAAGCTTTTTAGTTCAATATAGTCCCATTTATTTATTTTTGCTTTTGTTTCCCTTGCCGGAGGAGATATGTTAATCAGAGAGTCTGTTAGAGTTTAAAACATTCCTAAAAGATAGGAATCTAAACCCATCCTACTTAAAGTCTGATCAGCTTACAAGGAGATAATAAGCGGTGTCAGAGTGTAAAGTATCTGTGTCCTTAAGCACACTGTTTTCATTTATACATAGCAAGTGTTTTGATTTACATTTTAGCGCAAGCTCCTTGTAATTTTGAAACTGGTAACAGCCAATAGCAGGCTGGCTACTTAAAGTAGCACAGTTCCAGTTACTCTGAATAAAATTTTTAAATACTTTTTTTGTAATCTGTGCTCTATTTCTATTCAAGCTGGTAGCATAATTTTAAGGCATAATGAACAATTTACTATTGAAAATCCTGGATTTTTTTTCTGATAGATTTGACAAGTTTCACTGTCTTTAACTGCAATTTCTGTGACACATAACCCTTGTGTACACAATAACTTTTCATTTCTCTGCATCAGAGAATAATTTTAAAGATATTTCAAGTACAAATTAAGGTGTCACATTTAAGAAAAATATGACAGAAATTTAATACAAGTATCTAAAATGATGGTTCGTATTACATAAGCAATGACAACTATGTCACAATGAACCCCTCTGCCAAGTGTCTGAAGACTTTTCTTTAATATAAAACAAAGAATGTGTCTTTATATTAGAAACTTAAAAATGGAAAAGAAAATGTGTCCTAAAGCTGACACAATATGTTTTTTTAACAGTTTTGCCCATATAATTCAGTGAATAAAGGAAATGTCATGATTTTAGATTCTTAGTTTCCTTGTTTAATCACAGTCCTTTAAGTCTATATTACAATCACAGTTGTAAAGTTAAATGTGAATATGTAAATATAAAACATTGGCCATATCACCAGAACTCCTAGAATCTGAACATCTATGTAGATAAAAGAATTGCTCTGATAAAGTGCTGTCCCAAAATGGGATTTGAGAATAGTGCAAGAATGTGATGTAATCCTAGAGTCACACAATTTTCCCCAAATAAGAAAATAATTATTTATAATTGATTTCAAAATAAGAGTATCAGCTCTATGTTACTGACAGAAATGAGTACGTCTTAAACTAGGCTAAAAAAGACCAATTTCTTTAATTTCTAATCTATTGCAAGAACACCTTAGTAAAACACAATAAAAACAGATTTCTAGAAAAAGTGATCACAAGCTTTTATATCACAGCAAAGTCAAGTTTCCATAAAAGTTTCCAAATGCTATGGTCAGTTTCTGCACTTATCTTGCCATGTACTAGGAACAAATAATCGGTAGGTTGACACCACCCTCAACACTGAGCTCTGGTTTGTTACTGTTGTTGACCAAAGACCATTAATGATTCTTCCAGATTTTTTGTCATTATTGTCATATTTGTGTTCTATGTTTCTTGAAAATAAAAATATATAATAGGCAATGATTCTTTGGGAATCTGTGAGGTAAACTGTATGTTTATTTCATCTCAAAAAGCTGTACCACAAACAACACAATAAAAAGGCAACCAATAGAATGAAAGTATTTTCAAACCACATATCTAATAAAGGGTTAGTAGCCAAGATAAATAAGGAACTTCAACATTTCAATAGTTAAAATTAATAAACTAATTTTGAAAATGGGCACAGGACTTGGATGGACACTTCTACAAAAAAGGCATGCAAATAGCCTACATACACCAGAAAAGATATTTATCACTAATCAGCAGAGGGATGCAAATCAAAACCACAATGAGATATTACCTGATACAAATTTGGGTAGCCAGAATCAAAAGAATTAAATAAGTAAATTTAATATAGCAAATATTTGGAGAAATTGAGACTCTTGTGCATTGTTGGTGGGAATGCAAATAGTGCAATTGTTATGGAAAATAGTATGAAGTTTCTTCAAAAATTAAAGAATTATTATATGAGTCAGCAACCTTACTTCTGTATATTTGTACAATAGAATTTAAATCAGGCTCTCAAACAGATATTTGCCCTCTTGTGTTTATTGAAGCATTATTTACAGTAGTCAAGACATAGAAGCAACTAAATGTCCATTGACAGATGAATGGATAGAGAAAATGTGGTATATACATAAAACGGAAAATTTTTCAGCCTTATAAAGAAAGGAAATTGTGTCATATTCAACAGTGTGGATGAAACTTTAGAACATTATGTTACTTGAAATAAGCCAGTCCCAGAAAGACAAATATGATATAATCCACTTATACACTTATATTAGGTAATTAAGTAGTCAAATGTATAGAAGTAAAAAGTACAATGCTGGATGCTAGGAGTTGGGAGAGGGGGAAGTTAAGAGTTGCTGTTGAATGCATATAGAATTTCAGTTATGCAAGATGAAAAAGTTCTAGAGAGATCTGCTTTACTACATTGTGATTATAGATTATACTGTACTGTACATTTAAAAATTTGTTAGGCAGGTGTATCTTGTATTATTCATTATAACACATTCTAAAAAATAAAACCAATATCAATGATACAAAACAAGATTCAGAATAGAGGGATAAGAAGGAACTTTGACCTTAAACTCTCTATTCAAATCTTTGAATTGATATTTATCCTTAATAAACAAATACAAAGAAAAAAGGATAAAAAGAACATTGAAAAATCCTTTGAAAAATATACTTCCTATATTTAGGAACATGAAGAAATTATGAGCATAATATAGAAATGAAAAAAATTATAAATACACAAAAAGAATTTCTAGAAAGAAAAAATATCTGAAATAAGAAATATATGGGGTTAACAACATATTGGGGTAAAAATGTCACCCCACTCAAGTATTCTTGCCTGGAAAATTCCCTGGGCAGAGAAGCTAGGCAGGCTACGTACAGTCCATGGATCCTCAAAGAGTCGTACACAACTGAGCAACTGAATACAATATGTTGATATTAGAAAAGAAAAAGAAAAAGAAAAATCACTGAACTTGAATATGTAATAACAGAAACCACTCAAAAATGTAGCAGAATGAGAAAAAGAAAAATGAGCAGAGTTTACTGACACGTTTGACAATATTAAATAGAATAATGTACATATAAATGGGATCCCAGGAGGAGAGACAGTGGATGGACAGGATAAATATTTTAAAAATTTCAAAAAAGTTCCAAACTTTATGAAAAGGATAAACCCACAGGCCAAAAACTGGTCAAACTACATAAAGGATAAATGTAAATCATATTAGGGCATGTGACAGATTGCTGGAGGAAATTAAAAATGCAAACATCTTAAAAGCAGTCAAACATATTCAGTTTTCAATTCAGTCCTCAGTCATGTCTGACTGTTTGCGATCCCATGAACTGCAGCACACCAGGCCTCCTTATCCATCACCAACTGCCAGAGTCTACCCAAACCCATGTCCATTGAGTCGGTGATGCCATCCAACCATCTCATCCTCTGTTGTCCCCTTCTCTTCCTGCCCTCAATCTCTCCCAGCATCTTTTCAAATGAGTCAGTTCCTCACATCAGGTGGCCAAAGTATTGGAGTTTCAGCTTCAGCATCAGTCCTTCCAACGAACACTCAGGACTGATTTCCTTTAAGATGGAACTGGTTGGATCTCCTTGCAGTCCAAGGGACTCTCAAGAGTCTTCGAGACAGCAAAAGAGACACTGATGTATGGAACAATCTTATGGACTCTGTGGGAGAGGGAGAGGGTGGGAAGATTTGGGAGAATGGCATTGAAACATGTAAAATATCATGTATGAAATGAGATGCCAGTCCAGGTTCAATGCACGATACTGGATGCTTGGGGCTAGTGCACGGGGACAACCCAGAGGGATGGTATGGGGAGGGATGAGGGAGGAGGGTTCAGGATGGGGAGCACATGTATACCTGTGATGGATTCATTTTGATATTTGGAAAAACTAATACAATTATGTAAAGTTTAAAAATAAAATTTTAAAAAAATATAATGGGGAAGGAAAGAAGATGGGGAAAAAAAAAAAGAGTCTTCTCTAACACCACAGTTCAAAAGCATCAATTCTTAGGCGCTCAGCTTTTTTTTATAGTCCAACTCTCACATCCATACATGACTACTGGAAAAACCATAGCCTTGACTAGACAGACCTTTTTTGACAAAGTAATGTCTCTGCTTTTTAATATGCTATCTAGGTTGGTCATAACTTGCCTTCCAAGGAGTAAGCGTCTTTTAATTTCATGGCTGCAATCACCATCTGCAGTGATTTTGGAGTACCCAAAATAAAGTCTGACACTGTTTCCATTTTTTCCCCATCTATTTGCCATGAAGTGGCAGGACTGGATGCCATGATCTTTGTTTTCTGAATGTTGAGCTTTAAGCCAACTTTTTCACTCTCCACTTTCATCAAGAGGCTTTTTAGTTCTTCACTTTCTGCTATAAGGATAGCGTCATCTGCATATCTGAGGTTATTGAGATTTCTCCCGGCAATCTTGATTCCAGCTTGTGCTTCTTCCAGACCAGCGTTTCTCATGATGTACTCTGCATATAAGTTAAATAAGCAGGGTGACAATGTACAGCCTTGACATACTCCTTTTCTTATTTGGAACCAGTCTGTTGTTTCATGTCCCGTTCTAACTGTTGCTTCCTGACCTGCATACAGGTTTCTCAAGAGTCAGGTCAGGTGGTCTGGTATTCCCATCTCTTTCAGAATTTTCCACAGTTATTGTGATCCACACAGTAAAAGGCTTTGACATAGTCAATAAAGCAGAAATAGATGTTTTTCTGAAACTCTCTTGCTTTTTTGATGATCCAGGTACAGAGAAACAAATATAAGGATGACAGTAGAATTTCTCATCTTATTTTTATGAACAATACTATCAACTAGCTGGATCTGATTAACAATCAAAGAACTGTCAAACCAACAAGAGCAGAACAGGCATTATTTTCAACTACATACAAAACATTTACTATGATAACACATATTCTAAGCCATAAAATAATTCAATATATCTCAAAGTACTGAAATCATAAACAGCAGAATTAAACTAGAAATCCAAATTTTAGAAAAGGTATTCAGAAAAGCCCTCAATATTTATCAATTAAACACACTTCTAAATAACCCACAAGTCCATGAGGAAATCAGAGGTAAGCAGACTTGATTTTATTTCTAACAAAAGTTGGCAGATGCTCCAAAATCAGTGTTCAGAGAGAAAAATGATTGCATTAGTGCTTTTATTATTAGAAAAGAAGAAAGACTGAAAAAAATCAATGATTAACACTTCTATCTTTAAAATTTTGAGAAAGGAAAACAAATTAAAACCAAAGTAAGCAGAAGAAAGGAAGTAAGAGCAGTAACTGATTACATTTAAAAGACAGTAAAAATAGAGAAACTCAATGAAATCAAATACTGGCTTATACAGATCAATAAAATCCATATATTTCTAATCAGAGGGATAAAGGAAAAGAGAAGACAAAAATCAGCAATATCAGTTAGAGAGGGGACAACACTATATATCCACAGGCATGAAACATTTAACAAGAAATTATTATGAAAAACTTAATGCCAATAATTTTGACAATTAGATGTAATGGAAAAAATCTCTTTAAAGACATAAACTACCCAAGCTTAAACAAGAAGATACAGATAACTTGAATAATTCTATATCTGTAAAAGGAATTCAAGTTCTATTTAGAAACATCCCCACAAAGAAAACTTCAGATGACTTCACTCATGAATTACACAAAATACTTAAGAAAAAAGTGATACCAATTCTACAAAAACTCTTCCAGAAAATTAAGAGGAACTAACACTTCCTAACTCATTCTGCAAGGCCACTTTAGTAATTAGACAAAGTAATTACAGGAAAACTATAGAACAGCATCTATTATAAATGCAAAAATATTTAATAATAAAGAGTAATATATTCAAATGCCTCTATGGGTGTTATCTGAGGAATGGTTTAACTGAAAATCAATGCAGTTTGCCATATAAACAAATTTTTAAAGAAAACAATATGATCATCTTAATAGAAGAATAAAAAGCATTTGACAAAATCCATTACACATTCTTGGATTTAAAAACTCTTCAGCATACTAGGAATCCAAAGGAAGTTTCTCAACTTGAAAAATTGCCATCACTTAATGTTAATAGTTCATGTCATTGACTGAATGTTTGTCCCTAATATGAGGAACAAGGCAAGTTCTATTCAACATTATACTGGAAGATCTCCCCAATGCAATTAGCCAAGACAAAGGAGAGGGAAAAAAGATACTCATTTTGGAAAGAAAATAGTAAAAAAGCTCTTTAAAGACAACATGATTGTATATATACAAAATCCAATGGAATCTATAAAAAAGCTCTTAAATTTAATGAGGGCTTCCTTGGTGGCTCAGCGATAAAGAACCTGCTTCCCAATGTGGGAGACATGGGTTAGATGCCTAGGCTGGGAAAAACCCCTGGAGAAGGAAATGGCAGCCACTCCAGTATTTTTGCCTAGGAAACCCCATGGACTGAGGAACTTTGTCGGCTACCATCCATGGGGTTGCAAGAGTCGGACATGACTTAGCAACTAAAATGTATAATATATGCACACTGAAAACTACAAAACATTGTTAAAAAAGATATTTAAAAGTACTGAAATGTAAAAATATGCTGTGTTCATGAGTGGATAATGTGAAAATGTCAATTGTCCCTAAATTTATCTATAGAGTCAACTAAATCCTAATTAAAAATCCTAGCAAGCACTATTTTTGGTAGACAATAAATTGATTCTAAAATTCATATAGAAATGAAAAGAGCCTAATACAACCAAAACAACTGAGCAAAGAACAAATTTGGAAAACTAATACTATCTAATTTGAAAACTTTATGACTCTATAGCGGAGAAGGCAATGGCACCCCACTCCAGTAGTCTTGCCTGGAAAATCCCATGGACGGAGGAGCCTGGTAGGCTGCAGTCCTTGGTATCGCTAAGAGTCGGGGATGACTAAGAGACTTCATTTTCACTTTTCACTTTCATGCATTGGAGAAGGAAATGGCAACCCACTCCAGTATTCTTGCCTGGAGAATCCCAGGGACAGAGGAGCCTAGTGGGCTGCCGTCTATGGGGTCGCACAGAGTCAGACACGACTGAAGTGACTTAGCAGCATGACTCTATAGTAATCGAGAAATGTGATATTAATATAAAGACAAGTATATCAATGAAAACAAGATAAACAAACCCACAAATAAATGATCAACTGATTTTTGACAAAAAGTGAGAAGTAAATTCTGTGGAGGAATAATGTTCTTTCTAACAAACGGTTTTAAAAAATTAAATGTCATTGTATTAAAAAAGGACTTTGATACTCAGCACCAAATACAAATAGTAGCACCAAATACAAATAGTAACCCCAAATGGATCATAGATCTAAAAGCAGAAATGAAACATTTAAAAACTGTCTTAAGAAAACATAGGAGAAAACTTTTTACTTTGGATTGCAAAAAAATTCTTAGATACATCGAAAGCATGACCCATAAAAGAAAAAAAAAAATAGTAAGTTTTATTAGTTTATAAAACTACTTGATTAATATAATTAAAGTTAAATTTTATTTTAAATCTGCTCTGTTTAAGTTTCCTTCTATGAAACTATGCATCAGAGCACAGAGGAGGCAAAGTACATAAGTAAATATTTAATCTCTTTTCTACAATATCAATGTCTAAAGTTCACAAATGATGAAACAACTTTGCTGTTGCATATTTGGTAATCAGTAAACTCATAAAAGCCTAGGCTCAATGTAATTATTTTACTGTTAACGAAGAATCTCCTAATTAACTCATCTTTTATCTCATATACCATTCCCATGAACTTCACGGGAAATGTAGAAGAACATCTGCACTAATCTCAAATGCTTTCATATTCACATGCTTTTTACATTCTACATTTATTATGAAAATTAATTCTATGGTCAAGGCCACTGAGTTGTACCTTCTACTCTGTTAGATCAGACTCAGATTGTGTTTTTTGTTAGTTCTGCCCTTGGAGTGGTAAGAATGCAAATATTCTGCAGTCTTCTTATTTTTTTCCCATAAGGTCTTCCTAATTTGTCCATGTTCCTTAAACTCACTAACTCCACACACTCTAATTCTACCAAGTATTCTACACACTCTAATTCTTTTCTGATTTTGCCATATCTTCTCCTAGCATTTTGATTGAGACTACAGTGAATGTACTGCTTAAATTCCAGACATAAACATATTTAGACTCTTAAATGTTCTAATTCATAAGCATTCCTTAATTTATGTAGATCATCTTTCTCTCAATTATAGGATATTGATATTTTTAAGACATTGTAATAGTGTTGATTTCTAAAGGTTTGTTGCTGGTATGTTAAAGTACAATGGATTTTTTGCATGTTGACCTGTATCAAATTATCTTTGTTAGATTCATTCTAAGAATGCACATATAATAATTCACATGCTCATGTTTCTACAGGACTTCGCTCTGGCTCCCTGCTTTTATGTGGCTTCCCAGGTGACACAGTGGTGAAACAGTCTGCCTGCCAATGCAGGAAATGCAGGAGATGCAAGAGACACAAGTTCAATCCCTGGGTTGGGAAGATCCCCTGGAGAAGGAGATGGCAACCCACTCTAATATCCTTGCCTGGAAAACCCCATGGACAGAGAACCTGATGGGCTACAGTCCATAGGGTTGCAAAGAGTCAGACACAACTGAGTACAGACACCCACAACTCCCTGCAGCTCAGATGGTAAAGAATTTGCCTGCAGTGCAGAAGACCTGGGTTCAATCCCTGGGTCAGGAAGATCCCCTGGAGAAGGGAATAGCAATCCACTCCAGTATTCTTGCCTGGAGAATCCCATGGACAGAGGAGTCTGGTGGGCTACAGTCCATGGGGTCACAAACAGTTAGACACAACTGAGCTACTAAACTACTACTACAAAATTATATCTTTGGATATTAAGTTTTATTTTGTCCTTTTTGTGTATTATTCCTTTTAATTCCCTGACTTATTGCATTGGTTAGATCTTCAGTGCAATTATTTAACAGAAAGGGTGATGGAAAGCATTCTACTCCCATTTTTTTTTAATTGAAGTATATTTGATTACAGTATTATATTAGTTTCAGTATGTGACATAGTGATTCAATTTTATAAGTTGTACACCATTTAAAGACATTACAAAATAATATCTATATTTCCCTGTACATACAGTACATTCTGGTTACTTATTTTGTACCTGGTAGTTTGTATCTCATAATCCCATACTCTTATTTGATATCCTCTATCTACTTTCTTCCCAGTTGCTGCTGCTGCTGCTAAGTCGCTTCAGTCCTATCCGACTCTGTGCAACCCCATAGAGGGCAGCCCAATAGGCTCCACCATCCCTGGGATTCTCCAGACAAGAACACTGGAGTGGGTTGCCGTTTCCTTCTCCAATGCATGAAAGTGAAAAGTGAAAGTGAAGTCACTCATTCGTGTCCGACTCTTAGCGACCCTGTGGACTGCAGCCTACCAGGCTCCTCCATCCATGGGATTTTCCAGGCAAGAGTACTGGAGTGGGGTGCCGTTGCCTTCTCCCCCATACTAATCATTAATTTGTTCTCTGTGAGTTTATTTCTGTTTTGTTATTTGCATACAATTATTTTTTTAGATTCCACATGTAATTGATAACATTACTATTTGTCTTTCTCTGTCTGACTTATTTCACTAAGCATAATATCCTCTACATCCATCCACATTGTTGTAAATAGCAGAATATCATTCCATTCTTTTTATGGCTGAGTAATAGTCCACTGTATATATTATATACATGTGTATATATAATAAATACATTATTTTTTAAAATAAAGTTAAAACACAAAAATAATAGGAAAATTGATAGTGAAATTGAGTGTTAAGTTTTCCTACATATGTCTCCATTTTTCTCCTCATCCCAACTTTAATAAAATTTAACTAGTGGGGTGAATGTGGAGTAGAGGAAGCCCCTCAGACATAGATTCAAAAGCAAACAAATGATCAATGAAGATAATAAAAATTCACTTCCAGTTAAATATTAATCACCATTACACACAATGAATGTTTGAAAGAAAAGTATTTTCCTCTATTTCAAGTACCCAGAAGGCATTTATAATTGAAATTTCAATTGATATGAGCTCAGGAGAAACATTAAGCTTAATAAATACAATTAATTCATAGTAAAAATTGAGAACAACTAAAAAGAAATTGATTTGGGAGAATGGCATTGAAACATGTATAATATCATATATGAAACAAGTCGCCAGTCCAGGTTCAATGCATGATACTGGATGCTTGGGGCTGGTGCACTGGGACAACCCAGAGGGATGGTATGGGGAGGGAGGAGGGAGGAGGGTTCAGGATGGAGAACACATGTATACCTGTGGTGGATTCATTTCATTCAATATTGGCAAAACCAATACAATATTGTAAAGTTTAAAAATAAAATAAAATTTAAAAAAAATAAAATAAAAAGAAATTGAACTAATATCTTACATTTGAATGGAAATTGCATGTTATCCACTGACTGCTGCTTAATGAGTAATTAACACTCTTATATTAAAATCTGGATTTACAGATTTTTTCCTTTAATTACTAATTGAACTATAAATAGTAGGGATTTTCATTGACTCAAATGCCCATTCTGTAGGATGACTTTGGAAATTGTGTGTAACATATGAGCTTGTAATGTAACAATGTAAGATATGAGCTTGCTAAAAAGAGTCTTATTCTGATATACAGAAACACAATGTACTAATTTCCTAGAAAATCATGTACAGTTGACCCCTTGAACAAACTTGGGGTTAAGGGTGCCCATCCTCCACACAGTTGAAAAATCAAAGTATAGCTTCACTGTTAGCCCTCCCAGTCTGTGGTTCCAGTCTGTGGACTGTGTGGATCCCATGGTCCACATCCATGGATTCAAGCAACCTTGGATTAAGTAGTACTGGAGTAGTTGTTTGTTGAAAGCAATCTGCACAGAAGCGGACCTGTGCAGTTCAAACCCATGTTATTCAAAAGTCAACTATACCTTCTTAAATGTTTAGGAAAAATATTTTGTTCTTTCCACACTCAGCTAGCTTTATTCAGCTTTCAAACTTTAACATGAAATTCTGCACCCCTGAAAAGATTCCCAAATATCCATCCAATGAAATAAAAATTTACATTTTAAGGCAAAACAAGAAAAATTTAAACAGAAAACTTTTTCTCTGCCCACTGGCCTCCTCTCTCCCCTTTAGCGTGCATTGAGTATCTGCATTATGAGTTAACCAGACTTCTTCAATGGCAGAAATACCTACTCAACCATAAAGATCGCTTTTTTTCTTCTGGCTACAGGCATGTAGCTCCTTAGAAGAGAACATCCCTTTATCCCTTTCTCAATCCTCTAAGAGGTCATGATAACTCACTGCTAGTCCTTTGCATTTAAATGTCTTTGGTGAGCTTTATATGTAATGCCAATATATCATTTCCCTTAAAAACAGTGTTTGGTACACAACACATTAGTCAGATGACCTTAAGAGATGCTGGGCCACACCTAAAGGAAGTTCTCAGCTTCAATACTGAGATTTTATTAATGTTACTAGGTATAGTTCTTATATTCTATTTTATGATTATTGTTTCTCACATTAAATCACATAAATTCTCACATTAAATCTCACATTATCTGTGACTGAGCCTCAGATAAAATTAATGATGGTTTGAAAAACTGACCAAATTTATAATTCTGTAAGATAAGTGATTGTAACAGTGAAACTCTAGATATGGGAAGAAGCAACAAGAGGGAACTGTTTCCTGGAGCATAACAGACTAGAAATACAGTCAGTCTAAAGGTTTTTGACTACTGTTAACAGCCCTGTAATAGAACACTGAGTGGCCTATCAATGAAATCTTCACCTGACCTGGTGGGACAGACTGGCCATGAAAGGCTTCCCAAACCCTGGTCAAAATTAAGACCAAAAGGTGAGGGATTGTAAAACAATGTTGCCCACATCCAATTATACAAGAATCAAGTCACTAGCCACTGCGGTCACTGACCTCCAGTAACCTTGAAGGGAATTCAGGGTGAAGGTCTGGATGAGGCACTCTGTGCTCTGAGGAACACTGGCAGAGCAGACATTTTCAGGAGAAACGTCTGTCAGACCCTTCAGACAGACATTTTCAGGAGAAATTTTTTGTGAACTTGGACTCTTGCATCTTTCCGTACTTAGAAAAGCACTATAGACACTAACTAAGTGTCTGTTCCTCATGATTAGAAGCAATCTTCCACTGAAATGTGTGCGTGATTGCACTCACCCCCTTTATCAGAACACAGGCCTCCCCCTTCACCTCTGCACAGCAGTTCTCAGCACTCTCTGAGAGACTGTCTGCCAGGCTGTAATCCTTAGTCTGGCTCAAAGAAAGCTTTCTATTTCATTCTCAGATTGACTATTGATTAATTTTTATCATCAACACATGTAAACTTTTGGTGAAACTGTAGCAAAAGCCAGTTAAATGAGTAAGATAGATTTTAGCCAGTTAAATTCTTTCCATTAATTATTGTGTTGTGTATTTGTGTGTGTGTGTGTGTATGAGAAATGAGAGGGAATTTGAGTTTACTTATGAGACTGGACGGAGAAGGCAATGGCACCCCACTCCAGTACTCTTGCCTGGAAAATCCCGTGGATGGAGGAGCCTGGTGGGCTGCAGTCCATGGGGTTGCTAAGAGTCGGACACGAGTGAGCGACTTCACTTCACTTTTCACTTTCATACATTGGAGAAGGAAATGGCAACCCACTCCAGTGTTCTTGCCTGGAGAATCCCAGGGACGGGGGAGCCTGGTGGGCTGCCATCTATGGGGTCGCACAGAGTCGGACACGACTGAAGCGACTTAGCAGCAGCAGCAGCATGGGACTGGAATTTTTAATACTGTTTGGAAGTGCATGGACTTTTCTACATATAGTCTCCATGATGACATCAAACAGATTTGGATTCAAGTCCTCTGGCTGTTTACCTTACAAGCTACAAAAAGTTACTTAACTTCTTAAAGTCCTACAAGAGAGAAGATAGTTAATCTGTTTCACTGATTTGAAAATATTAAAATACATAACATAGCTATCATGGTACCAAAAACAGACTAAGTTCACAATAAATATTATCTATGTATTACTAACAAAAATAATTTTTTATTAATACGCTGTAAAATGTTCTTGGTGGCGTCTATCAAGGCAGAGATGATGTGCTATTTCAATCTGTTAATATTTACCTTGATTAAAGAATAATACTTAGAAGTTGCAAGTTTCTTTTTCAGAGACGATGATTTCCAATATATGGCATTAGCTTTTTTTTTTTTCAGGTACATAAGTAATAAAATTAAGTTTTAGTTGTTTTTTTCCAATTTATCTCTGGTGAATAAGGATGTCTACAACATTTCTGTCTTTTAAACCATATTTATTAAGTGACTGCACAAATGACTTATAAAGTCATTTTTAAGACACTCAAGCAAATTTATAAATATACCTGCTATATCCATTGCATGCAGAGAAAGATCTAAAAAAGACTCCATTACTGACCAGAAAAAAATCTTGTTCTTAAATAGAATAGAATGTTCAAAAGTGGTTTAGAATTTCTGAAGAAAGGCTACGTTTTTCATTTTGGTCATAAACCCATTGTTATTGCCTCTTTTATTGCATTTGCTCACCAGAAATGTGCTTTTCTTCCCCTTGAACTAGTTTCTGGAAATTAAATTGAGTTAGCTTTATATCACTGTACCAAAGCTTCTAGGATCAGAGCCTCTTGGGTAAGTTTGTTGATTAAATCAAATCAGAAATCGTCTTGTTACTGTGTGCTGACATTGATTCTGACTTGATAGCAATTATCTGTAATAATTTTTGTCAGTAAGCTATTCTTGGAAGAATCAGAAATTGAAATTGAATAGATTTTATATTGCTTACATTATGAGATCAACCTCAGCTTCGCTCAGCTTTTATTCCTATTTTAAAAATAAGTAAAATTTAGGTGTTATCCAATCCCTAAACAAATTACTGAGCATTTGTACTGACATAGTATTAGGCTCTGTAACTGCAAAAATTAATAAAGCTACAATCCTTGTCTTCAAGTTACTCTTAGCTTCACAGAGTGGATTGAACAAGAAGAGGAAAGTGATCATAGTATTTTTCCAATGCAAACCATATTGTAAACATATAAATAAAGTTTCTTTCTGAATCCCAGCAGAGAAAAAGATTAAAAGGATAAGAAAAAAATAAAAACTAAAAAAAATGCTCCATGCTAAGAGCTATGATAAGCGTTTTAAATACAGTATTTCAGTTAAAACGATGGCAACATTGACAGACATCATCATCCTTATTTAATAAAGAAGTTTTCTCATTTAATAAGTGAGGAAACTAAGACTTAGAATTAAGTAGCTTGTCCAAGATCATGAACCTAGTAAATGGACATTGGGAATTTGAATTTCAGGTATGGTGTAGTAATGGGAGAAGAAAAAAAAATAGGTCACAAGTTTTGCAGTCATGTGTGGGGACAGAAGAGGAGCGGAAATAAACACCAACATATTCCCCCAAACACACTAGTCACCTCATCCTCTGTGTCAAGTACCAAGACTTCTGAACTGCAACTTCTAGTTTCTCTCTTCATTAGACCATGAGTGACTGTCATGCCCATTTTTTGTTTCTTTGCCTTGAATTTCTGCTCAGCTAATGGCTACTGAATGGTTATATTCCAAATAGTTAAGTGTTTATCTCATATAAGGAATATCTTCTGATATTTCAAAGCAACCACTTTTAAAGTGGTCAATGACAGTTTTAGAAAGTCAATTTCTGGGTCACGATTTTATTTTACCATAGTATTTAACTGCATAATTGAAATGCAGCAGAGAAGTACTGAATTCTCCAGTAAAAGTAAGTGAAATATCTTGCTGCAATATGACAGGAATTAGGTTCATTTGTTTAATTTTATATATAATTTTATATACATTGTTTAATTTTATATATATTTGTTTAATTTTATATATATACAAATGTATATATTTATAAATATATAACAACAAATATATACAAATATAACATTTGTATATAATATATACACAAATATATTATAAACAAATATATATATTTATAAATATATAAAATTAAACAAATATATATATAATTAAACAATATATATATAATTATATATAAAATTAAACAAATGAACTTGATTGCTGTCATATTCCAGCAAGATATTTCACTTCCTTTTATTGGAGAATTCAGTACTTCTCTGCTGCACCAAAGGAACATTTCATGCAAAGATGGGCTCGATAAAGGACAGAAATGGTATGGACCTAACAGAAGCAGAAGATATTAAGAAGAGATGGCAAGAATACACAGAAGAACTGTACAAAAAAGATCTTCATGACCCAGATTATCACGGTGCTGTGATCACTCACCTAGAGCCAGACATCCTGGAATGTGAAGTCAAGTGGGCCTTAGAAACCATCACTATGAACAAAGCTAGTGGAGGTGATGGAATTCCAGTTGAGCTATTCCAAATCCTGAAAGACGATGCTGTGAAAGTGCTGCCTCAATATGCCAGCAAATTTGGAAAACTCAGCAGTGGCCACAGGACTGGAAAAGGTCAGTTTTCATTTCAATCCCAAAGAAAGGCAATGCCAAAGAATGCTCAAACTACCTCAAAATTGCACTTATCTCACACACTAGTAAAGTAATGCTCAAAATTCTCCAAGCCAGGCTTCAGCAATATGTGAACCATGAACTTCCTGATGTTCAAGCTGGTTTTTGAAAAGGCAGAGGAACCAGAGATCAAATTGCCAACATCCGCTGGATCATGGAAAAAGCAAGAGAGTACCAGAAACACATCTATTTCTGCTTTATTGACTATGCCAAAGCCTTTGACTGTGTGGATCACAATAAACTGTGGAAAATTCTTCAGGAGATGGGAATACCAGACCACCTGATCTGCCTCTTGATAAATTTGTATGCAGGTCAGGAAGCAAGTTAGAACTGGACATGGAGCAACAGACTGGTTCCAAATAGGAAAAGGGGTACGTCAAGGCTATATATTGTCACCCTGTTTATATGCAGAGTACATCATGAGAAACGCTGGACTGGAAGAAACACAAGCTGGAATCAAGATTGCCGGGAGAAATATCAATAACCTCAGATATGCAGATGACACCACCCTTATGGCAGAAAGTGAAGAGGAGCTCAAAAGCCTCTTGATGAAAGTGAAAGTGGAGAGTGAAAAACTTGGCTTAAAGCTCAACATTCAGAAAACGAAGATCATGGCATCTGGTCCCATCACTTCATGGGAAAGAGATGGGGAAACAGTGGAAACAGTGTCAGACTTTATTTTTCTGGGCTCCAAAATCACTGCAGATGGTGATTGCAGCCATGAAATTAAAAGATGCTTACTCCTTTGAAGGAAAGTTATGACCAACCTAGATAGCATATTCAAAAGCAGAGACATTACTTTGCCAACAAAGGTTCGTCTAGTCAAGGCTATAGTTTTTCCTGTGGTCATGTATGGATGTGAGAGTTGGACTGTGAAGAAAGCTGAGTGCCGAAGAATTGATGCTTTTGAACTGTGGTGTTGGAGAAGACTCTTCCGAGTCCCTTGGACTGCAAGGAGATCCAAGCAGTCCATTCTGAAGGAGATCAGCCCTGGGATTTCTTTGGAAGGAATGATGCTAAAGCTGAAACTCCAGTACTTTGGCCACCTCATGCGAAGAGTTGACTCATTGGAAAAGACCCTGATGCTGGGAGGGATTGGGGGCAGGAGGAGAAGGGGACGACAGAGGATGAGATGGCTGGATGGCATCACTGACTTGATGGACATGAGTCTGAGTGAACTCCGGGAGTTGGTGATGGACAGGGAAGCCTGGCATGCTGCGATTCATTGGGTCGCAAAGAGTCAGACACGACTGAGTGATTGATCTGATCTTATCTGATCTGATATTTATATTTGTAACATAATTTATGTTACAAATTCTTTCAAAAATTCACCATTTTAAAAGTCTCTTTGAATTTATATTAGTCAAATGAGTATATTTTTATCATTCCAACTTTCCCCCAATACTTTTTATACTATAAAAACAGGTTCAAATCTTTAGGTAGAGGTTCTTGTAGCCATAGGTTTTAAAACAAAGTCATGGAATACAAGTAGATGTCTCTATAATTCACTATAGTCCTACATATTCTTATCAGTTTTATTGGTCATTTTGAACCTATGCATGTATCAATAATGTAATGCGGGAGACCTGGCTTCCATCTCTGGGTCGGGAAGATCGCCTAGAGAAGGGCATGGCAATCCACTCCAGTATTCTTGCCTGGAGAAATCCCATTGACGTAGGAGCCTGGTGGACCACAGTCCATGGGGTTGCAAAGAGTCAGACAAGACTGAGCAACTAAGCACAGCACAGCATATATCAATAAACATTTTATTTATAAGTAATATAAATTACATCTCATTTTGAGCCTTAATCAGAATCAATTTATAAACAAAAGAAAGCTATGGAAGCGCAGGTATCAGTGCCTTCCAATACTTCTGATTTGCACAGGGATGGAGCAGCCATGATGCCCTGGAAATGGACATGTGTGCTGATTTAGAGGCTTGCTCTGCCAAGCCACCTTGGAGAAGCACTGTGCTGGGGCATCAGCTAACAAATGAACCCTTGCTCTCCCAATTTCTTTTGCTCTTCTTTCCATATCAAACCCCATACTGACAACCCAAAGTAAGTTTACCAAATAAGCAAGACTTCTCTCTAGAGTATTTGGAATTACACTGTACATTCTGATGTGGCAACATAAATCAATTCATTCAATACACTGGTCTATATAAGACCATGTTCTCATCACTAGGGCTGTAGACCATGGTGGTATTTACAGTTTATTAGTAGACACACGTAACTATCAGTAAATGAGAAATCACAGTCTCATGTGAAAGTGATAGAGGAATTTTGAGATTTCAGGAAATGCTTCTCTAAAGAATATATCGTTATACATCAGGTAAGAGAAGAAATGCATGGAGAATAAGAAACAAAATGAACAAAGTTACCATGTCCATAAGAAAGTATCTGAACCATTCACTTATGGAATCTAAAAAAGCAAACTCATGGAAGTAGAATAGAATGGTGATTGATAGAGGCTAGGGGTGGGGATGGAAGCAGGGGAGAGAGGATGGCAAGATACTGGTCAAAAGGTATAAATATCCACTTATAATATTAATAAATTCTGGGGATCTAACATACAGTATAGTGACTGTGATTAACAGCACTGTACTAGATACTTGAAAGTTGTTAAACAAGTACAACTTAAATGTTATCAACACAGACACACATACAAATGTTAATTATGTGACAGGTCAAACTGCTAAGCAACCTTGTTGTGGCAATTACTTTGCAATATGAATGTGTATCAAGTCCTCACTGTTGTACACTTAAAAGCACATGTTATATGTCAATAATATCACAATATAGCTGGAAAAATTATTTTCTGAAGAAGTTGCCTTTATATTTTGTGATAGACTATAATTTTTCAAAATGATATGTTTAGTATATTCTGCTTCTGCCTGTCAATAAAAATGGCAGCTTGGACAAGGAAGAATTTGAATCTGATTTTACTTTTTTAGGCTACCTTTAATTATTCAGAAAACATGAATGTCTCCAGAGAGAAACTGGTGGTCTCTAGATAGTACTCAAAGTATTATTGCTCCTCATTACATTTGATGTTAAATTTATTGGTCATTTTAGTTAATTTATACATTATATCATGTTACTGGTTACTTTCCCTTTCAGTTCAGTTCAGTCACTCAGTTGTGTCCGACTCTTTGTGACCCCATGAATCACAGCATGCCAGGCCTCCCTGTTGATCACCAACTCCCAGAGTTCACCCAAACTCATGTCCATCGAGTTGGTGATACCATCCATCCATCTCATCCTCTGTCGTCCCCTTCTCCTCCTGACCCCAATCTCTCCCAGCATCAGAGTCTTTTCCAATGAGTCAACTCTTTGTGTGAGGTGGCCAAAGTTCTGGAGTTTCAGCTTTAGCAACATTCCTTCAAACAACATCCAGGACTGATCTCTTTTAGAATGGACTGGTTGGATCTCCTTGCAGTCCAAGGGACTCTCAAGAGTCTTCTCCAACACCACAGTTCAAAAGCATCAATTCTTCGGCACTCAGTTTTCTTCACAGTCTAACTTTCACCTCCATACATGACCACTGGAAAAACCATAGCCTTGACTAGATGGACCTTTGTTGACCAAGTAATGTCTCTGCTTTTCAATATGCTATCTAGGTTGGTCATAACTTTCCTTCCAATGAGTAAGCATCTTTTAATTTCATGGCTGCAATCACCATCTGCAGTGATTTTGGAGCCCCCCCAAAAAAAAGTCTGACACTGTTTTGACTGTTTCGCCTTCTATTTGCCATGAAGTGATGGGACCGGATGCCATGATCTTCGTTTTCTGAATGTTGAGCTTTAAGCCAAGTTTTTCACTCTCCACTTTCACTTTCATCAAGAGGCTTTTGAGTTCCTCTTCACTTTCTGCCATAAGGGTGGTGTCATCTGCATATCTGAGGTTATTGATATTTCTCCTGGCAATCTTGATTCCAGCCTGTGCTTCTTCCAGCCCAGTGTTTCTCATGATGTACTCTGCATAGAAGGTAAATAAGCAGGGTGACAATATACAGCCTTGATGTACTCCTTTTCTTATTTGGAACCAGTCTGTTGTTCCATGTCCAGTTCTAACTGTTGCTTCCTGACCTGTATATAGGTTTCTCAAGAGGCAGGTCAGGTGGTCTGGTATTCCCATCTCTTTCAGAATTTTCCACAGTTTATTGTGGTCCACACAGTCGAAGGCTTTGGCATAGTCAATAAAGCAGAAATAGATGTTTTTCTGGAACTCTCTTGCTTTTTCCATGATCCAGTGATGTTGGCAATTTGGTCTCTGGTTCCTCTGCCTTTTCTAAAACCAGCTTGAACATCAGGAAGCTCACGGTTCACATATTGCTGAAGCCTGGCTTGGAGAATTTTGAGCATTACTTTACTAGCATGTGAGATGAGTTTGAATGCTTACTATTTGTCATTTTTGCTTTTATTCTTATATTTTAAGCATAACATGCTTTGTTTCAATAGCCAAACCACCAAGCACTATTTCAATTCTAATATAGATGATTTCTTACTTCTGTTTCCAAAGGATATAGTTGTTGACAGACCAACTTCTAGTAGGTGAATACCTGGCATTTTTCTTAGTTTCACTTAATCTCATCTAGAACATGTCCCTTTTTGCATGTTCTTTTGATCTACCCATTACCAACCCAGCCAGCAGGACAGCCCAAGATTACTGGAGTGGGTATTCCCACTCCAGTAGGAGAAGCTTATCCCTTCTCTGTGGAATTTCCCAACCCAGGGATCGAACCGGGGTCTGCTGCATTGCAGGCAGATTCTTTACCAGCTGAGCTACAAGGGAAGCCCCTAATATTCATACAAGTGCTATTTTTTGGACATTGATATATTTAGTCCCTCTCTTTATAATTTGATTGCTTATGACCAAAGTTGGGTAAATTTTAGCTTTTCAGCATGAGATGTGATACGAGATATAAATATGGACATATTATGAAGTATTCAAAAATATGAGTCAGCATTTTTGTGAGTCTTTTACAGCATAAAACAAGGAGTTTGACCATTACACCTTGAGATTTTGGATACTTTAGATACTATCTTGTATTATTTACTATTCCAGTGAGAGAGTCAATTCCTAGGTAGGTTGATAAGAAGTCCAGGGTTCCTGAGGAGGAGAAAGGGGTCTGGACAAACATTCTTTTCTACATTGCTTTGTCTTAGTCAATATAACAATGTATCTTGCTCAAGGATACATTTCTCCTTAATAAGAAACTTTTGACTAATACTGTCATCTTAAAATGTATATTATGGGAGTGGGTCTGGTAACATCAAGTGAAATATCAGAAAGAGACAAATACTATAAGATCTCACATCTAAAATCTAAAAAATAAAACAATCTGAAAAGGAAATTAAAAAAAATTTTCACTTACAATAACATATTGTAAAGTTTTAAAATGTTGCTACTACTCAAAGTAATCTATAGAATCAATAAAATCTCTATCAGAATCCTAATGACATTTTTTGCAAACATAGTTAGAAGAAAACTGGCATTTTTAAACACAACTCCATAAAGGTTAAAATGTCAGGTATGATATGTTCTTGGCAATTTGTTCCTTGTCAGTGATTGTAAAACAAGGTGGGGGAAAAGGGTGGGGAAATTGCAATCTTCAAGTACTTTTTAAACTAGAGGTACCCTAAAAATTCTAAACCACAGTAACCTATGGCAGGTAGAGACCCCAGTTGACAACCACTGTGTGTAATGAGCAATGTTACTGAGGAATGCATGTCACATTTGTCAATTGCTGAGAAGCAGACAAACTTTGAGTCTCTATAGATTGTTACATCTTTGGGAGTATCATTTTATTTGAACAAGGCTAACCATAGGACGTATATGCAGATCAGGAAGCAACGGTTAGAACTGGACATGAAACAACAGACTGGTTCCAAATAGGAAAAGGAGTATGTCAAGGCTATATATTGTCACCTGCTTATTTAACTTCTATGCAGAGTACATCATGAGAAACTCTGGGCTGGAAGAAGCACAAGCTGGAATCAAGATTGCCGGGAGAAATATCAATAACCTCAGATATGTAGATGACACCACTCTTATGGCAGAAAGTGAAGAGGAACTAAAAAGCCTCTTGATGAAAGTGAAAGTGGAGAGTGAAAAAGTTGGCTTAAAGCTCAACATTCAGAAGACGAAGATCATAGCATCCAGTCTCATCACTTCATGGGAAATAGATGAGGAAACAGTGGAAACAGTGGCTGACTTTATTTTGGGGGGCTCTAAAATCACCGCAGATGGTTACTGCAGCCATGAAGTTAAAAGACGCTTAGTCCTTGGAAGAAAAGTTATGACCAACCTAGATAGGATATTCAAAAGCAGAGACATTACTTTGCTAACAAAGGTCCATCTAGTCAAGGCTACGGTTTTTCCAGTGGTCATGTATGGATGTGAGAGTTGGACTGTGAAGAAAGCTGAGTGCTGAAGAATTGATGCTTTTGAACTGTGGTGTTGGAGAAGACTCTTGAGAGTCCCTTGGACTGCAAGGAGATCCAACCAGTCCATTCTGAAGGAGATCAGCCCTGGGATTTCTTTGGAAGGAATGATGCTAAAGCTGAAACTCCAGAACTTTGGCCACCTCATATGAAGAGTTGACTCATTGGAAAAGACTCTGATGCTGGGAGGGATTGGGGGCAGGAGGAGAAAGGGACAAAAGAGGATGAGATGGCTGGATGGAATCACTGACTTGATGGACATGAGTCTGAGTGAACTCTGGGAGTTAGTGATGGACAGGGAGGCCTGGCGTGCTGCGATTCATGGGGTCGCAAAGAGTTGGACACGACTGAGCGACTGAACTGAACTGAACCATAGATCCAATAAAGACCACAAATATGGTGATTTCTCTTAATTGGAAAGTTTCTAGTTTTCCCATTTACTATCTCAAGCAGCTTGCTGAAGCTGGAACTCACAATTTGAAATGTATCCCCTTTGGCTTAATTCAAAAGAGACATTGTCGTCTCTAAAAAACAAACGTTGTTATGGAGTTAATTGCAATGAACTCACAGCCTCCTACACTGGAGTATGAAGAAAGTCAACAAACTCTTTCAAAGGAGGTGGTTTTGCCAAGACTAGTTGTCACAGATTTTTTTTGTGATCCCATGGACCATAGCCTGCCAGGCTCCACTGTCTATGGGATTTCCCAGGCAAGAATACTGTAGTGGGGTCCCATTTCCTTCTCCACATAGAATAAATACAAAAGGCTGTAAGAAACAAGTAAATGAGGGCTACTCCTTGAGAAGAGGATAAAGAAAGGGAGGGTCACTGATAAACGACTCTCTTCTGCCAGTACAGTTTACAACACAGCACTGCTGAAATTGGACCACTGGGGATGAAATGAGGCTGCTCTACTGCAGAGTAAGTGAAGAAGAAAATTACTTTTTTAATTCTACCTGGGAGCAATTTAAAAGAAACATGAAGAACCAGATACCAATCCATTTGCCCCATTTCCTTTATTGCAAATAGTTCACCTAGTAATTATAGTGACTTTGAACTAGCTAAGTTTTTTGAAATTGTGTATTCCTTTTCAAAAATAAGAGTTATAGTAACATCTACTTTTCTATGTCAAATAATTAGATTATATGGCACACAGCACACATTCCTAATATGTATACATATTACGTGAAGTGATGAATTGTTGATTGACTATCTGCTATTAGCTATCAGAGTTAAGGGGAAAAAAACATTAATACAGTGAGGTAGAACAAGCTTAGATAAGAAACAGAAGATTGGAAGATTAGTTTAAAAGAGGGACTTTAATGTTTGGCCATAGAATTTGAGGTTGAAAGTAAAGACATGAGAATAAGACAGGAGTGAGGAAGAGAGATCACATTCTTGAGGTGACTACAAAGGATTTCTACCATCACATCACCAGACTTCATGTAAAGACAAAGAAGAAACAGCTTCAAACAAACTTGTCTATGCTCATAAAAGCACTCCATTTTTCCACTGTTGTCCTAGGTAATACCAGTGTTTTTTTTAAATTGCTGTAGTCAGAAGATATTTCTGGTATTTAATATACAAATTGTTCTTGGCATAATAAAGGAAAATATTTTTATAAGAAGAGGCAATCTCAAGTGATATTTCATCAAAATCTTAAGATTACAAGTGACATTTTCTTATCAAGAGGAACTTTCCTGCCAAAAAGCTAAATTTATCTGAGTAGATAAAAACTTTTATATAGTGCTTAAGAAATAAGTAACATACAAATTTAATCTTACCATTAAAAATTTCAGACATGATTTTTATTTTTATAATCTCTGAGGGAAAATTGAACTTTAAAGCCTGTGGGAAAGGGTAGCAGCATGTGGGAAAGAATTATTCTAAGACAGATTTCAAACTGATATTTAAGTGTAGGAAATGAGAAGAACAACAATTTAAAAGAGACTTTTAAAAAATAGAATATTTGAAACAGGCTTTTCTGAAAAATCAGAACTCTCCAAATCATCACCATAATAGTATAGCAGTTATAATTGTTTTGAGGGCTCAGAGGTTAAAGCATCTGCCTGCAATGCAGGAGACCTGGGTTCGATCTCTGGTTGGGAAGATTACCTGGAGAAGGAAATGGCAACCCACTACAGTACTCTTGCCTGGAGAATCCCATGAATGGAGGAGCCTGGCGGGCTACAGTCCACGGGGTTGCAAAGAGTCGGACACTACTGAGTGACTTCACTTCACTTCACTTCACTGTGTATAGACATAACTTAGCTCTCTCCAAAAACCCATAAAGGTGACATATTTAGAAGATTTACTGATGTGGAAACTCCATTCAAATAGGGTTTACTTAAAAAAATTTTTTTTTATTGAAGTATAGTTGATTTACAATGTTGTATTCCTTTCTGGTATAAAATAATTCAAACAGATATATATGTGTGTGTCTGTATAAATTAAAATATATATATGTAATCTTCTTCATATTCTTTTCCGTTATGCTTTATTATCAACTAGGATTTTATTTTTCCAAGTTAAATATATAGAAAGTAACATAATAAAAAATAAAAGCTATTACATGAAAGAAAAGAAGAATCCATCAAAAAGTACTGTGTTGTAAGTAAAGGTTTATAGGTTTACACAGCATAATCACTTATATAGGCAATTCTAAGAAAATATATTTGGTCGACCTAAAGGATGCTTTATAACTCTGAATTTATATATGATAAAGTATTTTAGCTGGAACAGTACTGAGTCTTTGATGCAATAATATGTAAAAGTAGACAATACCTCGTAAGAGTTTCTCTAGATGAAGCCTCCCAAACTGTCACAGGATACCTGGATATGTGTGTCTAGCCCTCTCACATCATGAACACCTTATTATAAAATTCAGACTTAAATTGAAGAAAGTAGGGAAAACCACTAGACCATTCAGGTGTGACCTAAATCAAATCCCTTACAATTATACAGAGGAAGTGAAAACAGATTCAAGGGTTTAGAACTGTTAGAGTGCCTGAAGAACTATGGATGAAGGTTCATGACATTGTTCAGGAGGCAGTGATCAAGACCATAGGCAAACACTCTCTGACATACACCACAGCAGGATCCTCTATGACCCACCTCCCAGAATATTGGAAATAAAAGCAAAAATAAACAAATGGGACCTAATTAAACTTAAAAGCTTCTGCACATCAAAGGAAACTATTAGCAAGGTGAAAAGGCAGCCTTCAGAATGGGAGAAGCAAATGAAGCAACTGACAAACAACTAATCTCAAAAATATACAAGCAACTCCTACAGCTCAACTCCAGAAAAATAAATGACCCAATCAAAAAATGGGCCAAAGAACTAAATAGACATTTCTTCAAAGAAGACATACAGATGGCTAACAAACACATGAAAAGATGCTCAACATCACTCATTATCAGAGAAATGCAAATCAAAACCACTATGAGGTACCATCTCACACCAGTCAGAATGGCTGTGATCCATAAGTCTACAAGCAATAAATGCTGGAGAGGGTGTGGAGAAAAGGGAACTCTCTTACACTGTTGGTGGAAATGCAAACTAGTACAGCCACTATGGAGAACAGTGTGGAGATTCCTTAAAAAACTGGAAATAGAACTGCCTTATGATCCAGCAATCCCACTGCTGGGCATACATACTGAGGAAACCAGAAAGGAAAGAGACACATGTACCCCAATGTTCATTGCAGCACTGTTTATAATAGCCAGGACATGGAAGCAACCTAGATGTCCATCAGCAGATGAATGGATAAGAAAGCTATGGTACATATACACAATGGAGTATTACTCAGCCATTAAAAAGAACACATTTGAATCAGTTCTAATGAGATGGATGAAACTGGAACCTATTATACAGAGTGAAGTAAGCCAGAAAGAAAAACACCAATACAGTATACTAATGCATATATATGGAATTTAGAAAGATGGTAAAAATAACCCTGTGTACGAGACAGCAAAAGAGACACTGATGTATAGATCAGTCTTATGGACTCTGTGGGAGAGGGAGAGGGTGGGGAGATTTGGGAGAATTGCATTGAAACATGTATAATATCGTGTATGAAATGAGTCACCAGTCCAGGTTCGATGCACGATACTGGATGTTTGGGGCTGGTGCACTGGGATGACCTAGAGGGAGGGTATGGGGAGGGAGGAGGGAGGAGGGTTCAGGATGGGGAACACAGGTATACCTGTGGCGGATTCATTTTGATATTTGGCAAAACTAATACAATATTGTAAAGTTTAAAAATAAAATAAAATTTAAAAAAAAAAAAAAAAAAAAAAGACCATCCCCAAGAAAAAGAAATACAAAAGGGCAAAATGGCTGTCTGAGGAGGACTTACAAATAGCTGAGAAAAGAAGAGAAACTAAAGGCAAAAAAGAAAAGGAAATACATACATATCTTAATGCAGAGTTCCAAAGAATAGCAAGGAGAGAGATAAGAAAGCCTTCCTCAGCGATTAATGCAAAGAAATAGAGGAAAACAATAGAATGGTAAAGACTAGAGATCTCTTCAAGAAAATTAGAGATACCAAGGGGAAATTTCATGCAGAGATGGGCACAATAAAGTACAGAAACTAGATGGACGTAACAGAAGCAGAAAATATTAAGAAGAGGTAGCAAGAATACAAAGAAGAACTATACAAAAAAGGTCTTAATGACCCAGATAACCACAATGGTGTGATCACTCACCTAGACCCAGACATCCTGGAATGAGAAGTCAAGTGGGCCTTAGGAAGCATCACTATGAAAAAAGCTAGTGGAGGTGATGGAATTGCAGCTGAGCTATTTCAAATCCTAAGATGAAATAGCTAAAAATTACGCTGTGAAAGTATTGCACTCAATATGCCAACAAATTTGGAAAACACAACAGTGGCCACAGGACTGGAAAAGGTCATTTTCATTCCAATCCCAAAGAAAGGCAATGCCAAAGAATATTCAAACTATTGCAAAATTGCACTCATCTCACATGCTAGCAAAGTAATGCTCAAAATTCTCCAAGGTGGGCTTCAACAGTATACGAATCATGAACTTCTAAATGTTCAATCTGGATTTACAAAAGGCAGAGGAACCAGAGATCAAATTGCCAACATCTGTTGGATCATAGGAAATGCAAGAGAGTTCCAGAAAAACATCTGCTGCTGCTTTATTGACTATGCCAAAGCTTTTGACTGTGTAGATGACAACAAACTATGAAAAAAATTTTAAAGCTACAGGAATACCAGACCACCTTACCTGCCTCCTGAGCAATCTGTATGCAGGTCAAGAAGCAACAGTTAGAGCCTGACATGGAAAAATGGATTGGTTCCAAATTGGGAAAGGATTATGTCAAGGCGGTATATTGTCACCCTGCTTATTTAATTTATATGCAGAGTACATCATATGTAATGTCGGGCTGAATGAAGCACAAGCTGGAATCAAGATTGCAGGGAGAAATATCAACAACCTCACATATGCCATTGACACCACACTTATGGCAGAAAGTGAAGAGGAACTAAAGAGCCTCTTGACGAAAGAGAAAGAGGAGAGTGAAAAAAGTTGGCTTAAAACTCAGCATTCAAAAACTAAGATCATGGCTCTGGTCCCACCACTTCTTTGCAAATAGATTGGGAAACAGTGGAAACAGTGACAGATTTTATTTGGGGGGGCTCGACTGCAGATGGTGATTGCAGCCATGAAATTAAAAGACACTTGCTCCTTGGAATAAAAGCTATGACCAACCTAGCCAACATATTAAAAAGCAGAGACATTACTTTTCTGACAAACATTCATATAATCAAAGCTATGATTTTTCCAGTAGTCATGTATGGATGTGAGAGTTGGACCATAAAGAAAGCTGAGCACTGAAGATTGATGCTTTTGAACTGTGCTGTTGGAGAAGACTCTTGTGAGTCGCTTGGACTTCAAGGAGATCCAACCAGTCAATCCCAAAGGTAATCAACCCTGAATATTCATTGGAATGACTGATGCTGAAACTCCAATACTTTGACCACCTGATGCAAAGAACTGACACATTGGAAAAGAACCTGATATGGGAAAGACTGAAGGCAGGAGGAAAAGGGGAAAACAGAGGATGAGATGGTTGGATGACATCACCAACTTGATGGACATGAGTTTGAGCAAGCTCTGGGAGTTGGTAGTGGACAAGGAAGCCTGTGTGCTGTAGTTCATGGGTTCACAGAGAGTCAGACACGACTGAGTGACTGAACTGATCTGAGCCCTCGGTCATCATTCCATCAGAAGTCAAAAGCTCGATGCAAAAGAACTTGAATCTTGTCAACAAATCGGTTTCAGATATGCACAGACATGACTTAGGAACTCGTTAAAGGGTATGTGATTAGGAGCTCAGTTGCAGAGAGACCCAGTTGGGGCATTGTATTGAAGACTCTCACCCCTCTAAAAGCACTTAGTGGGAAAAAAAAAAAATCACTGGGAGACCTGTCTCTACTGTAACTTCCCCAGTAACAAAAGGCTAACAAAGAAAAGGGGATCCTGGTACAGCTTAAGGAGAAGATGAACCCTAAATATAAACAGAAGATGGAAGGAAACTCTAGGTAGCAGGACCAGACACAAATAAGTGTATCTGAGAGTAAAAGGGGTCAAGGACCACAGCAAGACAGCAGTGAGGATGTCAGCATACCTAAGTGAATCAAAAAAGTTGTGTAAAACTCTGGACAGAGGCTCAGATTCTGTGTGTCACCACCTTCCCTGACACTAGGGGACTTTTAGAAGAGAGTTAAGATTCTTCCAGTTGGCAAAGCAAAGTTTTTCTTTCATTGGCTCCATTGGCCAGTTAATAAAGTGTCCTCAATGAGGATCTACAAATTGGTCCATCCCGGGAGACATTTGGGTTAGGAATATAAGCACTCCTAGAGATTCTAGAAATATATTTGGGAAAACAAAAGTTCTGGAGAACGTGGAATAATGTAGTCAAACCCATTTGGTATTAGTACATTAAGTACAAACTCACTCAATTCATTCAATTATACCAAGCAGATTAAATGCCGTAAATTTTAAATTTGTGTAATTCAATTCAGCAAATATTTGTTGATATCTAAGTGAAATTCATTAGTGTCTAATGAATTAAGGATAAATAAGACTTTTACCCTCTAGATACTTATATTTCAGGATAAGAAATAGACAAGTAATAAATACACAAAAAATATATGAATAGCTATAATAGAAATGTTGATATACTGTTATATCCCCAGTTTGCATTATTCCACCCTTTGTGCTTTATAAGAGAAGATTCAACCCAAACTGGCATCTGAGAAAAAGAAAAGTAAAATTTCAACAAATGGAGAAAGAAAGAGGTTATTCCATGGAAACGGGAAACAAAATACTCAAAGACATGGTAGCCCAAAGACTGTCCAGCAAAAGACGGGCAGTCCAGATGGAAGTGGCAAACTTTGACAGGTCAACTGAGACTGGATTAGATTCTGCAGGGTACTGGATTGCCTGAGATTTTCAATGTGCCTTTCAATGGTGGTAAATAAGTGAGGTTGCTTCACCGAGGGAATGGTTTGATTATATTTTTGTGTGCTTTAAAAAATAACATGGGTATATTAACATTTATGTTAAATGTGTGTGTGTGTATGTATAGATATACACATACCTGTTAACTGAGCACCTAATCACCTGAATCTTTACAGGAATCATCCTAATAGGTGTTCAATAAACTGGTGGCAGTGTTAGTGGTTCTGTTTCCTGCAGTGTTTTCTTTTTCTTTTTTTGGTGTTGTTAATATTCAGTGCTGTTTGATTACTTTTATAATAAAATGTATTATCATGTGTTCTTTTTACTAAGATAACAAAACTATTTAAAAATTAAAACAACAGTGTGACTATTGTGAAGAACATATTTATAAAAGACAAGTAAATTCAGGGAGACCAGTTAGGAAGCTAGCCATCTAGATAAGAGATAATAATCTCAACCAGGAGAATAAGACTGGTCATCAAAAGGTGAATTCCTGCAGGGGGAAAGCAATTGGACTTGATAACTAGATGTGAAAGATGAAGAGGGAAGAATCAAGGGCTCAGGTAAAAGAACGCTCCAAGGAATAGAGTAAGAAAACCAACAGAAGAGATATTCTAAAAGAAGTCAATGTTTACTCAGATTGTAAAGTTTGAGAAATTGAGACCAAACTGAGAAGGAAATTAACTTCAAGAGGGTGCTTTTAACAATGGTGAGAAGAGAAGTTATACTGTGTTCGAGTGGTGAATGAATAGGTGTTGCACAGAGACTTGGACTGGAAGCTACTTTCTGATTGAGTGTGTAGTTAAGCAAAGTAAGATTAGATAATAACTGGAGCTAAAATCAGGGTAAAGAAATGTGTCGATTTAGAATGAAAACGGTTAAGCATTTGTAAAAGGTAGGGAAATCCAAAGTACAGACAGGAAATTGATGAAACCATTTTCCAGAAAAAGCAGGAGAAGATGGGTGCAAGGGGAAAAAAACTCAGTTGGCTTTGAAAAATATTTTTTTCCACAGAGGAAAAAACAGTACTGAAGGAAGTTATGGGTACATTCTGAGGCAGATGTGGATTTTGAGAGAGCTCTACCAGAGAATCTTTATTTTTCTTGAAGAGGGTTTCAAGATCAGTCGTTAAGAATGATGATGTGGGGTGTGTTTGGGGTTGGAGGTGAGTGGTACATTTTTAATAACATAAACAAAATGATATGAAAAATGAAGGTAACTATGATTAAGAAAAATACTGTCCCAGTAATACTGAGATCTTAACTGAAATGAGACAGTTGTCATTTTTAATAAAGTTCTAGGAGATTGGAATAACCTAGAAGTAGCTGGGAAGATGAAGAATGCTGACTCCTCCTTTGGTCAGGAGATCTGGGCCCCAACTCAGAGGGGTAGGCGGAAGTGCCGCTCTTTACATAAAATCACTGTCTAAATGCCTACAGACATTTTTCTTAATAACTCTTCATGCTTTTTCTTATTATTTTCTTGTGCTTGAGGAATGAACTATACTGAAAAAATTGAAGTGCTTTGAGTACACAGTCAGTAATAAAAGTATCTGTACTCCATAGGCAATATTTTCAGATACATCACTTGAAAAGTACAAAATCAAATCTCATTCACTACATGAACTTAGAAAGAAATAGCATACTGTTTAGTGATGTCCCAGCATCACTTTTAAGTACTGATTATAAATATATTGATACCAAGCATAACAAAATGACAATTCTTTACTATCAAAAAAAAAAAAAAAAAAAAACCCAAATCTGAACTTTTGTATTGCCACTACAGACTCAGAATGCCAAGTTTGAAATAATGAGTTGGAATCAGTTTCCTTAATCCAAAAGAGAAATGCACATGATTGTTGATTCTTTCCTTTGGTCATCAAACTGTAACTCTCACTGCAATGCACTGCTTACTAGCACCTCTGTGGGAAGGTCTGATAGAAATAAAGCAGAAGGACATAAAGTCATTCACTTCCACAAAAGGATGTGTAAATCTGGGTGTGAATAAGAAGCTGAATTCAGGAGCTAAACTTGTTGACTAATAATCTAGGAATTGTTCTGTGGTGGATTAAAAAAAAAAAGAAGCACAAGAATAGTATGTTCACAGTGTTCTGCTCTGGAATCTAAACTATTGGCCCCCAAAATTGCTCATCTCCCTCCTGAGTCAGCTTGCCTCTGGATTTGGCAGGAAGAGAAATGGAAGTAGAGCTGACCTAGGAGTCTGGACCTCAGAATTCTGGTCTTTGCATTGTCACTATCTGAGTGACTTTTAGTGAATTAAAAATTTCCTGACACAGGTTTTCATATGTTGCTTCCACACATCTGTATGAAGTGAATGAGACAAGTAAAACATTATTTTATACAAAACACAGTTTAATTCTTTCAAATAAGTAACAACAAATCCTTTCAAGTGTGTATTGCCACCTTGGTCCATAATCCTAATTGAAAAAATGAAGAAAATTGCCCCAAATCACCCCTTACACATGTTACTTTATGCCTTAGCAATATGATCTTTGCAATTCATCTAACATACATTGAGCATTTGTTATATACTGTATTCTATGTGAAACAAGGTATGATTTCACCAGCACAGAGGTGACAGTGTAAAACTTCCTTTCTCCATCCACCTAAATATATACCCAACTAGCCATAATACAAGTAGAATGTGGGTAGATTTCTAATGACAACAGAATAACCAAAGAGTGGGAGATTAAAAGGGACATATATGTGGATGATAAGAGTGAGGAAAGGTTTTGAATATTCAGTAGAACATCCACAAACAAAAATGCAGGAAAAGACATTGCAGGAAGAAGGACCCATACAATCAAAAAAACAAATGTAGAGAGGAAGGAGTAATGTTGAGAGAGGGGAGTTGGTAATAACAAATACTTCTTTAACTCCTAACTATGTTTGGGGCATTGCTCTTTAGCCTCCCATCAAGAAAATGAGACACTAGGGAAGATGGTGAAATCAAATACTAGAAATCACTTAATATCTTATGTAGTTTAAATTTTTTACTTTATGAGAACAGTGAGTTGGTTTTGATGAGAATGGTGACATATAACAATTGTGCTTTAGGACAGAGCTTGTTACCAAATGCAAATTCATGTGCTCCACACAGTGAGGTCAAATATACCAAAAGTCATAGCGTGGTACAGAGAAAGGTGTGAGATCTCATGCCAAAAAATGCCAAACATCCCAAAGGCTTTCAGCAAAGCATTTTTAAAGGCCAGCTGAGGGAGGGGGTGTGCTCATGTCTAATGGTTATCAAGTAGTTCTTTCATTCGGTGCTAGGAAGAGGGGAGGTGGCAGTTCATATCTGTGAAACAACTCAGAAATGGTATGCATCAGACTCTATTATATAGGTACTTTAGAGAGGAGATAAAGCAGAAGAAGCCACATCCAAGGAGCAGTGGCTGCGCGGGCACAGGTGGGCCAAGAGTAGCTACTCCACATTCAAGGTCAGGAGGGGCAGCTGTGAGGAGATACCCCTCCTCCAAGGTAAGGAGCAGAGGCTGTGCTTTGCTGGAGCAGCCCTGAAGAGATACCCCATGTCCAAGGTAAGATAAATCCAAGTAAGACGGTAGGTGTTGCGAGAGGCATCAGAGGGCAGACACACAAACCATAATCACAGAAAACTAGTCAATCTAATCACACAGACCATAGCCTTGTCTAACTCAATGAAACTAAGCCCTGCCATGTGGGGCCACCCAAGACAGGAGGGTCATAGTGGAGAGGTCTGACAGAATGTGGACCACTGGAGAAGGGAATGGCAAACCACTTCAGTATTCTTGCCTTGAGAACCCCAAGAACAGTATGAAAAGGCAAAATGATAGGATACTGAAAGAGGAACTCCCCCGGTCAGTAGGTGCCCAATATGCTACTGGAGATCAGTGGAGAAATAACTCCAGAAAGACTGAAGGGATGGAGCCAAAGCAAAAACAATACCCAGTTGTGGATGGGACTGGTGATAGAAGCAAGCTCTGACGCTGTAAAGAGCAATATTGCATAGGAACTTGGAATGTTAGGTCTATGAATCAAGGTAAATTGGAAGAAGTCAAACAGGAGATGGCAAGAATAGACATCAACATTCTAGGAAAGTGAACTAAAATGGACTGGAATGGGTGAATTTAACTCAGATGACCATTATATCTACTACTGTGGGCTGGAATCCCTTAGAAGAAATGGAGTAGCCATCATGGTCAACAAAAGAGTCCGAAAGGCAGTACTTGGATGCAATCTCAAAAACGACAGAATGATCTCAGTTCGTTTTCAAGGCAAACCATTCAATATCACAGTAATCCAAGTCTATGCCCCAACCAGCAACACTGAAGAAGCTCAAGTTGAACGGTTCTATGAAGACCTACAAGACCTTTTAGAACTAACACCCAAAAAAGATGTCCTTTTCATGATAGGACACTGGAATACAAAAGTAGGAAGTCAAGAAACACCTGGCGTAACAGGCAAATTTGGCCTTGGATTATAGAATGAAGCAGGGCAAAGGCTGATAGAGTTTTGCCAACAGAACGCACTGGCCATAGCAAACACCCTCTTCCAACAACACAAGAGATGACTCTACACATGGACATCACCAGATAGTCCACCGAACACATGGACATCACCAGATAGTCCACCAGATAGTCCACCAGATAGACATCACCGAAATCAGATTGATTATATTCTTTGCAGCCAAAGATGGGGAAGCTCTATACAGTCAGCAAAAACAAGACCGGGAGCTGACTGTGGCTCAGATCATGAACTCCTTATTACCAAATTCAGACTTAAATTGAAGAAAGTAGGGAAAACCACTAGACCATTCAGGTATGACCCAAATCAAATCCCTTATGATTATACAGTGGAACTGAGAAATAGATTTAAGGGACTAGATCTGATAGACAGAGTGCCTGATGAACTATGGAAGGAGGTCCATGACATTGCATAGGAGACAGGGATCAAGACCATCCCCATGGAAAGAAATGCAAAAAAGAAAAATGGCTGTCTGGGGAGGCCTTACAAATAGCTGTGAAAACAAGAGAAGCGAAAAGCAAAGGAGAAAAGGAAAGATATAAGCATCTAAATGCAGAGTTCCAAAGAATAGAAAGGAGAGATAAGAAAGCCTTCCTCAGTGATTAATGCAAAGAAATAGAGGAAAACAACAGAATGGGAAAGACTAGAGATCTCTTCAAGAAAATTAGGGTTACCAAGGAAACATTTCATGCAAAGATGGGCTCAATAAAGGACAGAAATGGTATGGACCTACCAGAAGCAGAAGATATTAAGAAGAGGTGGCAAGAATACACAGAAGAACTGTACAAAAGATCTTCACAACCAAGACAATCACGATGGTGTGATCACTGACCTAGAGCCAGACATCCTGGAATGTGAAGTCAAGTGGGACTTAGAAAGCATCACTACGAACAAAGCTAGTGGAGGTGATGGAATTCCAGTTGAGCTATTTCAAATCCTGAAAGATGATACTGTGAAAGTGCTGCACTCAATATGCCAGCAAATTTGGAAAACTCAGCAGTGGCCACAGGACTGGAAAAGGTCAGTTTTCATTCCAATCCCAAAGAAAGGCAATGCCAAAGAATGCTCAAACTACTGCACAATTGCACTCACCTCACATGCTAGTCAAGTAATGCTCAAAATTCTCCAAGCCAGGCTTCAGCAATATGTGAACCGTGAACTTCCTGATGTTCAAGCTGGTTTTAGAAAAGGCAGAGGAACCAAAGATCAAATTGCCAACATCCTCTGGATCATGGAAAAAGCAAGAGAGTTCCAGAAAGATATCTATTTCTGCTTTATTGACTATGCCAAAGCCTTCGACGGTGTGGATCACAATAAACTGTGGAAAATTCTGAAAGAGATGGGAATAACATACCAGCTGACCTGCCTCTTGAGAAACCTATATGCAGGTCAGGAAGCAACAGTTAGAAATGGACACAGAACAACAGACTGGTTCCAAATAGGAAAAGGAGTACATCAAGGCTGTATATTGTCACCCTGCTTATTTAACTTCTATGCAGAGTACATCATGAGAAATGCTGGGCTGGAAGAAGTATAAGCTGGAATCAAGATTGCCAGGAGAAATCAATAACTTCAGATATGCAGATGATACCACCTTTATGGCAGAAAGTGAAGAGGAACTCAAAAGCCTCTTGATGAAAGTGAAAGAGGAGACTGAAATGGTTGGCTTAAAGCTCAACATTCAGAAAACTAAGATCATGGCATCTGGTCCCGTCACTTCATGGCAAATAGATGGGGAAACAGTGGAAACAGTGTCATACTTTATTTTTGGGGGCTCCAAAATCACTGTAGATGGTGATTGCAGCCATGAAATTAAAAGACACTTACTTCTTGGAAGGAAAGTTATGACCAACCTAGATAGTATATTGAAAAGCAGAGATATTACCTTGCCAACAAAGATCCATCTAGTCAAGGCTATGGTTTTTCCTGTGGTCATGTATGAATGTGAGAGTTGGACTGTGAAGAAAGCTGAGCGCCAAATAATTGATGCTTTTGAACTGTGGTGTTGGAGAAGACTCTTGAGAGTCCCTTGGACTGCAAGGAGATCCAACCAGTCCATTCTAAAGGAGATCAGTCCTGGGTGTTCATTGGAAGGACTGATGCTGAAGCTGAAACTGCAATACTTTGGCCACCTCATGCGAAGAGTTGACTCATTAGAAAAGACCCTGATCCTGGGAGGGATTGGGGGCAGGAGGAGAAGGGGACGACAGAGGATGAGATGGCTGGATGGCATCACCGACTCGATGGACATGAGTTTGAGTGATCTTCGGGAGTTGGTGATGGACAGGGAGGCCTGGCGTGCTGCGATTCATGGGGTCACAAAGAGTCGGACACGACTGAGTGACTGAACTGAACTGTAAAGACAAATAAGGGAAAAACCTGTGAAAATAGAACAGAGGAATGTCCGAGGACCAGAATGAGCACATCAGGTGAAACAAACAGTCCTCCTGGCCAGCCCAGTTTGCATAGGGCAGGCACAGGGGAAGAGAAAAAACATATATAAAGAGGAGCCAAAATTGAGCCTCCTTCTTCTCTTCTCTTTGTGTCTTTTGGGTCGCCCCGCCCTCATGCCTCAATGTATTCTCCTTTGCTTGCCAAATAAAACTGAGCTGTAACTGAGCTGTAACACTGGCCCACAGTTTAAAATGAGCTATAATTGAGCTGTAACACGGGTCTGCCATTTAAACTGGGCTGTAACAAAGCTTTAACACTGGTCCATCCATCCCTTTAAATTTTTACTGTGGTGACACAGAACTGAGGAAATTATACACTCCCCCGACAGTACTGTGTACACAAGTATGATTTTTGTAACTGTACATGGCATACCCTGACACACTGGTTCCTTCTCTTGTCATGTCAAGGTATGACAGTAGACATGCCTGAAAACTGGCATGTAAATGGGAGGCTTGTTTCCTTTTACATCTCTGTAAGCACATTGCTGGATATCTTTCCAAACTAGAAGAAAGGTCAACTCAACAATATTTTCTATTCACAGTCCACTTTATTTTTACATAGATCCACTCAATGTATCTACTAAAACAGTAGGCATATGTGTCTATAGTAGAGAATTTGAGGTCAGAAAGTGTTCATTTGAATCTTAGTCTAACTATCTCCTGACTGCGAAATTCACAGTAATTGTCTTGAACTCTCTGAGCAAAAGTTTCACAATTGATAAAGTACAACATAGCAATCACAGCATGCCTGGCATAACCTGAATTAACTCTCAAACAAAATTTTTATTCTAGAATTAGTGCCAAAGACATTAATGAGTACAAATTTTGTCCCTTTATGTATTGGTCTTTTGTCTCTACCTTGGTCATGTCTGATACACTAATTCATTTGTAATTTACTCCTCATTGCCCTTCCTTCCTTCCCTGCCTCTATCAGAAATATATTTTATTAAAATTAAATATGTACCTTCCTTAATGGACTCAGCTTTGAGGGTAAATGATTTTCAATGTACCACCACAAATCATGAATAATCATATTTTTTGTGGCTTCATTTCCAAGGATGAGCTTGGAAAACTTAATGGGAAGAATCTAATATTTTGCACTTAGTTTGTCAGTTTTCACTGTTCATGACTATAAAGCAAGAAGATTAATTTTCTTGCTTGCCTTGCACAGCGACTGTAAATTCAGTTCAAGGAACATCAAGGGTAGTTTGAGGAACTGAATAAGCGTAAGAATGTACGACTTCCTGGTGAGCATATTATATAACATTTATGAGACCTTTTTGTGTGTGTGTGTGTGTAGTGTTCATAAAGTCTCAGCACTTCATAATAAAAGAAATTTATATTCACATGCCACTTAACATATATATGTATGTGTGTGTGTGTGTGTGTATATATATATATCTATATATATATATAGATATATATATCTTCCTCACAGCAATCCTACACAATTTATCCTAAGTAAAATTAAGAAATACTTAAGTTCAAGTTGTTTGATTTTTCAATCAGTATATGGAGAATTCAGGGCCTGATCCCAGGTATTCTAATTTCAACCCCCATGCTCTTTCTATCTAGTGTAATTTGTAAATGTCTTTCAACACATGTTATTCCTAACTATAAACTTTATACCATTATTTTGATTCGAAGCTTAAAAAAATATCTAGGGTTCAGCTATGCTCAACTACTTGCTAAGGTCACATACTTATTTCCTAAGGCGAGGAGCTGGACTAAAGCTCAGGTTTTCCAAATTTACTTACAGAACTTACTTTCCTTGAGATAAATACCAAAAAAAAAAAAATTGTTGTTTTTTTTTTTTTACAACTGTTTTGGAAAAAAAAGAAGATACCTTACTTTATGTGATATCCTCAAGTAGCTCAGGAGTTTTAATGAACCAGTTGGGATTCATGTTCAAATGCGGCTCTAGGATATTTGTGTCTTTTGGTACTAAACTGGTGATAAATTGACCATTTTAGCTGTGGCGTTATTTTAATTTTATTGAGATAGAAATCTTACAAAATATTCTGGGACTAAAACATCTCTGAACATAAGTAGAAAGATTTAAAAAACCCTAAAATCAAAACACAAGAAAAGAAATCAGCACAAACCCTAAATAGAAATAGACCTCTATTTTTCTTATTTTCTTATAGACCTTCATATTTTGTTGTGGATTTATTATCGTATTAAGGACTTTTAAAAGTCAACAAGACAGTTTACTGCTTAGTTTGCTGGTTATGTGCAAATTCAAATCCAGGAGCTTATCCAAAAAGTTTTTCTTGACATTTGCTCTGTGCTCTGTAATTTTTAATGGAAGAAGCAAATACAACATAAGGAAGCTGTTTCCAACTCTTCAGGGCTATTTTTAATCTGTTTTAATTTTTAACACTGAAATGTTTTTTCCTAAAGCATTTAGCTGTTAATTAAACATGAAAATCTTTTTATACAGGATAAATTCCATCTATTTCTCTCATTCTCAGAAGCTATATACTTTACTGTCTCTAATGTTCTTATGCCCTTATAACATGGGAAATTTTCTTCTAAAATTCAGTATTAAAACAAATGGAACAAAGATCCTCATTTTCTTTTCCTCCCCTCTCTTCCTCTTTCTTTTCTCTTAAAAAACAAAATAAAAATACGACTTGCTTAGCCTAAAAACCACAGTGGATTTAGAGATGATGAGCATAAAAATGATTAGGACATCCATAGACACTTCCAACATTCAGTCAACCAGTAGAACAACTATAAAGTTGGATAAATAAAATTCAGTTGATCTGGAGCCAGAAAACCAAGAATGTGACTCTGAATTTAAATCTCCCTTCCTGTGTTCTCTTAGCCTTATTCCCTCATCTATAAAATGTTAGTGGTCTATTCTTTTTAGTTGAATACTGTATGCCCTTTTCATTATACTGGTTGTTGAAATACGACCCATCTCCAACTATTCCTTCTAATTCTGTTCATTGCTAAATTATATTTAAAATAAAGTGGGCTTATAATCACAATGTCTGATTAAAGTTAGGTTTACTTGGTTTCCTTTAAAGAGTATACTTTCTTTTAATTTCTTTTGGATTGTGTGTCATTTGAAAAACTGCCAAACTCAGTTTCTAATGGAAGATCCTACTGCATTTTATTATACCTGACACCACATTCTATTAAGCATGATTACAAGTTTAAAGTTACCCATTAGAAACTAGATAGGGTGTAATTAGATGTTTTCGTCTGTCAATTACACTGAAGCTGAGAAGGGTGAAAAGTGGAATCGGGAATTTATGTTATAATGGGAAAATCATCTCAAAATTTCCTTGTCAAGATGTCCCTATACAGGGCTGAATCTATAAATTCTTTTTTTTTTTTTTTTTTAAGGCAGAGAGAAAAGTAAGAGGAGACCAAAAAGAGTTCAGTAGTGAGTGAAAGTTGAGACTACCTTGACCAGACTCTGTTAGACAAATACACTTGGTTGATTTATTCATAAAACATAGAGAAATTCTGTCCCAGGTATCTGTGATAAGCAGGGATCTTCTTGTCACTGAAACCTCCATATTTCCTGAAAATAAGAACTTTCTTTTGATTGAGAATATCCAAGAGTTTTGTAGAAAGTGTCACTACAGAGAAGACAACCAAGAAGAATGCTGCACAACCACACACAGGCTAGTCTTTGTAGACAAAGAACCCCATTCTGCAGGTGGAGGGACAATGTGTGATATCAAGGCAGATTAGATGCAGAGATAACGACACAGTGGCTTGAAGTGCCTTGCCCAGGCCTTTCCCAAGTCTAAAAGACAAGTCACCGATTCTGAAGTTCAGCTTTTAATTTTTGGCTATTTGTTTCCTCTTCAGAGATTGTTTTACCCAGACAAGTCAAGGGTGAAAAGGAAAATTAACAAGTGAATCAGATTGTAAGTAAACTGAGCATAGGAAATAAGTGAAAACAAATCTGCTTTGAATTTAGGCCCATGGCCAAAAATCCTAACAGAGGCAAGTTCACAAAGATGTTAGCAATTTAGCTATGATATTGATAGTTCCACAGGCAAAGAACTCCCATGTTTAGAGAGTTATAACAAAGAATAACAGTTTATTGTAATCTGCTTTTTGTCAGGTTGCCAGAAGAATTTCACATTTTCATTCGCATGAATTATTTATGCTTTCAAATGAGAATCGAAATTAACTGATTCCCTTACCAACAGAGCTCATCCACCAAAGCTTAACCAATACAGTTACGGGTGAAGGCTTTTGTTAGCCATGCGGTTATACAGGGAATATAAATAAGATGTAGGGAATTATTTCTCTGTCTTACTCAAAGCTTGTAAAACAGATCCTTCTCTTTATATTCTGATACCATGAAACTTTATGATCGTTGCAAAAACATTCAAAATAACCTCTTCTGTCTAAAGACAAGTACTATACTTAAAAACAGACAAGACTACATGCTATAAACTTAAAGCAAATAAAGTAAAATGGCTGCTGTATATATGTTCTCCAGTCTAAAAGCACAGATAAATCACATGATTTAAGCAGGTGTTTGATCTAAGCAGGTTTACCAAAGGAGTGGGGAAAGCACTAGAGAAACGAGCATAGGGGAAGATGAATCTTGATTACTTTGGACCAGAAACAAAAGATGTAGTGACATAACAGCATGAATCAGGGTTCAGTAACTCCAAGAATGATTTGTCCCTGTGTCATGCAGGCCCCACACTCAGCAGTCATTCTAAAGGTGACATCAAGGGAAGGCCCTCTGTGAATGTCCCCAGTGGTAAAGTGGTTAAGACTCCACCTTCCAGTGTGGGTGGTTCTGGTTTGATCACTGGTTGGGGAATTAAGATTCCACATGCCACATGGTATGACCATAAATAAGTAAATAAAGAGAATTTTTTAAAAAAAGAAAGAAAGGCTTTCCAACATTCAAAGAGAATATGTATTTCCTTTATTGAGGCTAGCATAGTACTGTTGAATTTATAACACAATTATTTTAAAATGTAGTTGTCTATTTTACCAAATGGTGCTGTAGTTACTGGATTTCCACAGGCAAAAAATAAACTTCTGACCTAAATGTCACAACTCAAAATAATTAACACAAGATGAACATAGACTTAAATGCAAAAAGTAAACTATAAGGAAAAAGCACAGGAGAAAATCTTAAGTACCTTGTGCTATGCAAATAGCTCATGGTTTTTGATTGCCAAAGGACAATCCATAAAAGTAAAAACTAACAAATCTTTTCAAAATTGAAAAACTTGACTCCAAAAGTTCACATGAAGATAATGAAAGAAAAGCTACAGACTGAGAGAAAATATTTATAAACCACAAACAATTAATATTTAAAAATATAAAATCTCCCAAAATTCAATGTTAATCCAACTAGAAAACTGGAAAAGGACATGAACAGACATTTCACTAAAAAGGATAAACAGAAAGCAAGTAGCATATCCATATCACTCTCTAATAAAAAGATGCAGAGTAAAACCACAGTGAGATATCACTATATCAAGATCTTTATTGCTATTGACTGAATATTTGTGTTCTTAACCCCAATCCAGTTGATGCTTAATCCTCAGTATTCATAGTATTCAGTGATGGGGCTTTCAGGAACTAATTATGTTTAGATGAGATCATGGAGGTGGAGCCTTCATGATGGGATTGCTACCCTTCTGTGTTCAGTTGCTTCAGTCATGTCTGACTCTGCAACCTCAGGGACTATAGCCCACCAGGCTCCTCTATCAATGGGATTCTCCAGCAGGAATACTGGCAAGAGTTGCCAAGTCCTCCTCCAGGGGATATTCCCCACCCAAGGATCAAACCCACATGTTCTGCATTGCAGGCAAATTTTTTACCGCTGAGCTACCAGGGAAGCCCCTGGTACCCTTCCAAGAGGATTAAAAAGCCCAGCGCTCATTCTTTCTGCCATGTGAAGATGAAGCAGAAGATAGCCATCTATATATTAAGACACAGGTTCTCAGCAGACACAAAATCTCCCAGCACCTCGATCTTGGTCTTCTCAGCCCCAAAATCTCAGAAATGTTTGTTCTTTAAGCCATCCACTCTGGAGTATTTTCATTATAGCAGCCCAAAATGACAAAGACACTTGTGGTATTACGTAACACACACACACACATGCACAAACACACACAAGTGAGTATAAGTGGGTGAATATTAATAATTTCTTAAAGCTGCATGTCAGTTTACAATGATCTCAATAAAATTTCAGCTACAAAAATGTGGTAATGATTAAGAGCATGCACAATGGAGTCAGATCACAGGAGACAAATCCTGGTTCTAAATTTTACTGTTATCTTAATCTTATATTTCTTCTTTGATAAGTTGGTCACTAAAAATTGTACCAGCTTCATAAAACAACTGTTAGAATTAAGTGAAGTAATTAATGCAAAGAGTCTAGCATGTTAGATGTTGTATATTGAGCACTAAATAAAAAGTTGCATTACTTATCATAATTACATATTTTGTTATTATTATTATTATAACAACTTGAAGTATTCTTTGAGGCAAAAGATAGAAACAGTATAATCTTGGAATCAAATTTTAGGCCATGTCCACTTGCTAACTGCAGATCTCTTTTGGAGTGCAACACTCACTACTGATTATTACATGTCTTATCAAATAATACTGATGCTTGCTGGTCCACATAATATCTTCTTCCTGCCCACCTGCTTTAGAATCAGTCTCTTTGGAAATGTTCTGAGAAACTTCACAGAAAATAGACTGGAAAATCAACATTATCCCCTACCCAAGTCCCGAAAACCACTAATAAGCCCTTCATTTTAAATGGTTTATCAGGTCCTACTGCTTTAAATGACTGCAGAATTTAATAATGAGAATAGGGAGTAAATCTTTTTATTTTTAAATTTTTACTTATGACACTGATTCATCAACTATTTTATTCATAATTTATCTACAAAGCATATTTTTCTATCAGTATGCATTTCCAAAAGCCTTTCTCATTTTTTATCTACTTGATTCCTTATCAGTGTCACTTTTTAAAAGGTTACTGGAGCCTATTATACAGAGTGAAGTAAGCCAGAAAGAAAAACACCAATACAGTATACTAACGCATATATATGGAATTTAGAAAGATGGTAACAATAACCCTGTATACGAGACAGCAAAAGAGACACTGATGTATAGACCATTTTGGACTCTGTGGGAGAGGGAGAGGGTGGGATGATTTGGGAGAATGGCATTGAAATACGTATAATATCATATATGGAACGAATTGCCAGTACAGGTTTGATGCACGATACTGGATGCTTGGGGCTGGTGTACTGGGATGACCCAGAGGGATGGTATGGGGAGGGAGGAGGGAGGAGGGTTCAGGATGGGAAACACATGTATACCTGTGGCGGATTCATTTCAATATTTGGCAAAACCAATACAATATTGTAAAGTTTAAAAATAAAATAAAATTTAAAAAAATAATAATAAAATAAAAGGTTTCTCAATAAACTGTGTAAAAAATACTCATTTCTCCTTCATGATTTCATTTCTATGCCATAAATATTTCTGTAGGTAATGAGATCTGAAGAAATTATAATATATAAAATAAAGTACAGAATTTGACTTAATTAAATATTATGTTTGGGATTCAGTGAAGGAGTATTTATTCCCAAAAAACAAAAAGATAACACAACGGTGCTGCTGTTCAATAAAATTTTAAACTGAAAAAAGTGCAAACTGAAAAGTGAAGGCCACCATTACAGGAACATTGAACACCAGCCAGGTATTGCAATACACTGGCCTTCCTAGAACATAGACTATGGAGAGTGCATTCTGAAATCTAAGAAAGCTTTCTCTTTGCCACAATGTCATATAAACATTCTGACATCTTGGGAGAAGTAGAAAAAAAAAAATCTGAAAGATTCAGAACTTACTCAAAAAAAAAAAAAAAAAAAGGCAAAAGTATCTAAAAGAGATTGTTTCAAAATAAATTTTAAAATAAACAGAAAAAATATACTAATAGGAAAGTTTAGAGTAGTGTTACTTTATTTAATTTACTTGGAATCCAAAATATTGTGTGCAAAATTGACCTTAATGCCAGAGAAAATGAAAAATTTCTAAGAGTTCAGTCTATGAAAGTACGGAAGATATCTGCAATTGCAATAAATTATAACATCAACATACAGAAAATAGTTATGCTTCTATACACTAATAATGAAACAACTGTAAAACAAAGCTATTTCAGTCACAATTATATCAGAAACAACAAACTATCTAGGGAAAAATTTCACCAAAGAATTGAAAGATCTCTACAATAAAAGCTGTAAAGTGAAAGGGAAGTCATTCAGTCGTGTGCGACTCTTTGCAACCTGTGGACTGTAGCCCACCAAGCTCCTCCGTCCATGGGATTCTCCAGGCAAGAACACTGGAGTGGGTTGCCATTTCCTTCTCCAAAGCTTTGCTAAAAGAAATTGAAGAAGACACAAATGGGAATATATTACACAGTCTTAGGCTAGAATAATCAATATTGTTAAAAATGTCCACACTACCCAAGCTATCTGTAGAATTAATGCAATCTCTACCAAGATTCCAATGACATTTTTCACAGAAATTGAAATTACAGTTTTAAAATTTGATTGAAACCACAAAAGATCTTGAATAGCCAAAGCAATCCTAAAAACAAAGTCAAAAGCATCATATTTCCTGGCTTCAATGTATGCAACAAAACTACAGTAATCAAAATAGTATAGTACTGATATAATAGACACACAAATCAGTGGAGTAGAGTAGAAAATCCAGAAATAAACCCCCACATATATGGTTAACTAATATTTAACAAGAAAACCAAGAATACTCAATTGGGAAAGGATAACTGTCTTAACAGACAGTGTTGGGAAAACAGGATAACCACATACAAAAAAATGAAATTTCAACCCTATTTCATACAATCGACAAAAATTAACTCAAAATGATTTAAAGACTTAAACATAAAATCTGAAACCAAAAAGCTTCTGGAAAAAAGTCAAATAGGGAAAAAGCTTCTTGACATTGGTCTAGGCATAATTTTTCTTTGGATCTGACACCAAAAGCAAAAACAAAGCAAAAATCAACAAATGGGGCTTCCTCAAACTAAAATTCCTTTATAGAAAAATATACAACAAAATAAAAAGGGAACCAATAAAAGGGAAGAAAACATCTGCAAACCATGTATCTGATAAAGAGTTAATATTAAAAATATGTTAAAATTCATACAGTAACAAACAGAAAGGATACAATATAAAAATGGGCAAAGAAACTGAATATATACTTTTTCAAAGAAGTGATACAGATGACCAATAGGTACACAAAAGTTTTTTTTAATATAAGGAACTGTCAGGGAAATGCAAATCAAAACCATGGTTAAATATGTGTTAGAATGACTATCATCAAAAAGAGTAGATAACAAGTGTTGACAAGAATGGGGAGAAAAGAGAACCCTTCTACACTGTTGGTACAAATGTAAATTGGTACAGGCACTATGGAAAACAACATGGAGGTTCCTCAAAAAATTAAAAGTAGAACTACCATATGATCCAGCAATCCCACTTATGGATATACAGCCAAAGACACTTAAAACATGACATCAAAAAGACATCTGCACCTCTATGTTGACTGTAGCTTTGTTCATAACAACCAAGAAATGAAACAAACTAAGTCTGCATAAATAAATGGAAATAATCCATTTATGGAATGGATAAATGAAATAATCTATTTACTGAATAAATGGATAAAGATGTTTTTTATATATGTACGTGTATATATATATATAATACATACATGTGCATGCACATACACATACCTATATTATTATTGAGCCTTGAGAAAGAAGGAAATTCTGCCATTTGCAACAACACAGTGGAACACACATAGGCCTTGAGGGCATTAGGCTCAGTGAGATAAGTCAGATAAAGAAAAACGAACACTTTATGATAACACTTATGTGTGGAGTCTAAAAAAGTCAATCCTAAAGGAAATCAATCCTGAATATTCTTTGGAAGGACTGATGCTTGAAACTGAAGCTCTAAAACTTTGGTCACCTGATGCAAAGAGCTGATTGATTGGGAAAGACCTGGATGCTAGGAAAGATAGAAGGCAAAAGGGGAAGCGGGTGGCAGAGGATGAGATGGTTCGATAACATCACCAACTCAGTGCACATGTATTTGAGCAAACTCTGGGAGATGGTGAAGGACAGGGAAGCTTGACGTGCTGCAGTCCATGGGGTCATGATGAATCGGACACAACTTAGCAACAGAACAACAACAAACCATATGTGGTTATTGCCTACGGTCAGTTCAGTCGCTCAATCGTGTCCGACTCTTTGCAACCCCATGAAACGCAGCATGCCAGGCCTCCCTGTCCATCACCAACTCCCGGAGTTCACTCAGACTCAGGTCCATCGAGTCAGTGATGCCATCCAGCCATCTCATCCTCTGGCGTCCCCTTCTCCTCTTGCCCCCAATCCCTCCCAGCATCAGAGTCTTTTCCAATGAGTCAACTCTTCACATGAGGTGGCCAAAGTACTGGAGTTTGAGCTTCAGCATCATTCCCTCCAAAGAAATCCAGGGCTGATCTCCTTCAGAATGGACTGGTTGGATCTCCTTGTGGTCCAAGGGACTCTCTAGAGTCTTCTCCAACACCACAGTTCAAAAGCATCAATTCTTTGGTGCTCGGCCTTCTTCACAGTCCAACTCTCACATCCATACATGACCACAGGAAAAACCACAGCCTTGACTATACAGACCTTTGTTGGCAAAGTAATGTCTCTGCTTTTGAATATGTTATCTAGGTTGGTCATAACTTTCCTTCCAAGGAGTAAGTGTCTTTTAATTTCATGGCTGCAGTCACCATCTGTACTGATTTTGGAGCCCAAAAAGATAAAGTCTGATACTGTTTCCACGGTTTCCCCATCACTTTCCCATGAAGTGATGGGACCGGATGCCATGATCTTCGTTTTCTGAATGTTGAGCTTTAAGCCAACTTTTTCACTCTCCACTTTCACTTTCATCAAGAGGCTTTTTAGTTCCTCTCCACTTTCTGCCATAAGGGTGGTGTCATCTGCATATCTGAGGATACTGATATTTCTCCCGGCAATCTTGATTCCAGCTTGTGTTTCTTCCAGTCCAGCGTTTCTCATGATGTACTCTGCCTATAAGTTAAATAAGCAGGGTGACAATACACAGCCTTGACGTACTCCTTTTCCTATTTGGAACAGTCTGTTGTTCCATGTCCAGTTCTAACTGTTGCTTCCTGACCTGCATACAGATTTCTCAAGAGGCAGGTCAGGTGGTCCGGTATCCCCATCTCTTTCAGAATTTTCCACAGTTTATTGTGATCCACACAGTCAAAGGCTTTGGCATAGTCAATAAAGCAGAAATAGATGTTTTTCTGGAACTCTCTTGCTTTTTCCATGATCCAGTGGATGTTGGCAATTTGATCTCTGGTTCCTCTGCCTTTTCTAAAACCAGCTTGAACATCAGGAAGTACTAGGTAGCAAATATTGTATTTTTTCCCCCAATTTTTGAGGATTTTGTTTGTTTAAATGCTTCATTTTTTAGAGCAGTTTTATATTCATAGCAAAATTGAGAGGAAGGTACAGAGATTTCCCATATATCCCTTGACCTCATACATGTACAACCTTCCCCATTCTCAACATTCCCTCAACAGAATGGGATGGTTGTTAGAGCTCATGAACCTACACTGAAATATCATAATCATGCACAATTCATAGCTTAATATAGAATTCACTCTTGGTGCTGTCTGTGTGATGAGTTTGGACAAATGTATAACATGAATCCACCATGCAGAGTATTTTCACTACCCTATAAATCTTCTGTTCCTGCCTATTTATCACTTCAATTTTATGACCACTCCCAACCCCTGGCAACCTGCCTTTTCTTCATTTTCATATACTTGGAATTTTATAGTATGCCTATAAATTTTATAGTATGCCTTTTTAGATTGGCTTCTTTCACTTAGTGACATGCATTTTTTCCTTCATGTCTTTTTTATGTCTTGATAGCATATTTCTTTTTAGCACTGATGATTAATATTCCTATGTCTATATGTACCACAATTGTTTTTTATGCTTTCACTACTCAAAGTATCTTGGCCTCTTCCAAGTTTGGGGGACAGCATATATTTTAGATCATCTGTATCATTACAAATTTCTTTTGAAGTGCACTGTCTTGGAGTTCAAAATTCAACTAACAGAGCTGAACTACAAAAAAACCAATAGCATACTTCCCTTCTCCTTATGGCCATAGTTTTCTATATTAATTTATCCAATCAAAGTGTTTTTGGGGTACCTATTATGTGCCATGTGGTATTCTAAATTTGAGACATAAAGTAGTGAATAAGAAAGTCAAGTTCTCTGCCCTTATACCTCTACCTTCTAGAGGAAGGGAAAAGTAAAGAAAAATTCAAGCAACCAAATAAACCAAGGGTTTGATAGAAAGTACTACATAGCAAATGAAATAGGAGGATGTAATGTGGAGTGACTAGAGGAGGCAGTAGGGAAAGGGTTGTGGCACTTTCTAAAGTTGGTAAACTAAGGCCTTTTTAAAGGGGTTACATTCAGGATGAATCCTGAGTGACAAAAGGGAATCTGCCATGCAAATGACTCAGGAAAGAACAATCTTAGTAAAGGAACAACTACTGCAGTGGATCTAAAGCAGGAACAGACCTGGCCCCTTTGAAATTATTAGAGGCTCATATGGCTAAAGGGAAATAAATCAGGGGAAGAGTAGTACGAATGGGGTCACAAATAAGCAGGGCCAAGTCATCCGACCTCTCATAGGATATCACAGGGTTTATATACATTTTTGTAAGTGTGGTAGAAAGTCCAGCAGGGCCACGGCCTGGTTGCTTTCATAGTTGTGTATTTTGTCCTCTCACTAAAGAACATAAACTCACCCTTTATGCAGCTATCTGCTTAACTCATTTCCTAAACTGTAACAAATTCCTGCCAGAGAGCAAGCCTTCAAATGATTGACCCTGAAAGAGACTAAATGTTCTTCATATTCTCTCAGCACCACAAAAATATCACTGAAAGCTCAGGTTATGTCTCCAGTAACAAATGCATACAACCTACTCCACTACAAGCGAGTCCTAAGATGCCGCATAAGATATAAAATGTCCATGAACCTTATTTTCCTCATCTATAAAATGAAGCATAAAACCTGCAAAAGTTATTACCCAAATGGATTAGAAGATGACGATAAAACTGTGTGCTATGGGAAATTAAAGGATTTACACAGCTGTTTACATCTTCATTGCATCACAGCCTCATATTTCAGGTTCAGCTTTGAACACTAAAATATTTGTAAAGTTCTAAGTCTAGGAATGTATGTGCTCAGTCGCTCAGCTGTGTCTGACTCTTTGTGACCCCATAGACTGTAGCTCGCCAGGCTCCTCTGTCCACGGAATTTTTAAAGTAAGAATACCAGAGTGGGTTGCCATTTCCTGCCCTAGGGGATCTTCCCTGCCAGGGATCAAACCCACATCTCCTACATTGGCAGATGTATTGTTTACCACTGGATCACCTAGGAAGCCCCAGGAATGTATGAACTTCCACCACTATAAATCAGACTAAGGGTTATGTACTATAATTTCCCCCCAAAAAAGTGCATGTGTAAGTCTCAAGAAAGAAAGAAAAGGGACTTCCCCGGTGGCCCAGTGGCTAAAACTCTGTGCTCCCAATGCAGGGGGCTCAAATTTGATCCCTTGTCAGGGAACTATATCCCAACATGCCACAAGTATGAGTTCGCATGCCACAACTAAGACCAGGAGCAGCCAAATAAATAAATACTAAAAAAAGAAAAAGGAAAAAACGGGAATGAACGCATCCTTTTGCTATGTCTCCCAAAATGTTATATGAAAATTCTACAAAGCTATTAGCTATCTTAACCTCAAAATATTCAACCTAGTCCCTTAATAGCTGCATGTATGATTGAAAATTCTCTTGGATATGAGATGAAGTGCTAACAAATAGATATATATACAATCTAAGCAGGCTGTTTGACATAGCATCAACATTTTGGACTTGTATTATTTTCAAATTCAATGCATTTCCTTCAACTAATACAATTAATAACCAGCTAGAAATATTTCCATTCAATTCCCCCTTTTGTTGACTCTGCTTATAAGCAGAGATGAAAATAACTTTTAAATGTCAGGGAGGGGAAACTATGTTTCACTATCATTCATTTTTGTTTTGCTCTCTAGCTTGTGGGCCATAGAATCTCAAGCACTTTTTTAAATTAAACAATACTGTATTTGTTTCAGATATACAGCATACTGAGCACTTTCAATGATTTCAAATATAGACATCTTTTACCATTTGTTAAGGTCAAGAAGTATGTTTCTATTTCATTCTATGAAAGCTTTAAGAAAGAAATCCCATATATTCTATTTATGTTTCCCCAGACTTGCCTGTGAGTGTCCAGGAGTCTCTGGCAGAGACATGGGTTGGAGGTGCCCTGCTGCAGGGTCAGGGACAGAGTGTGGCAGTGTATGCATGGGACCTTTTGAAGGAGGTCAGCATTATCTTCATTACCTCCACCATAGTTTTGTCTCAGGTCAAACAACATGGAGTGAACATAGTCCTGCTCATCAATAGAAAATTGGATTAAAGATTTTCTGAGGATGGCCCTGTCCATCAGAATAAGACCCAAGCAGTCTCTCCCCTCCAGGCAGTCTCTCCCATCAGGAAGCTTCTATAAGCCCCTTATCCTTATCCATCAGAGGGCAGATAGACTGAAAACCACAATCATAGGAAACTAATCAAACCAATTACATGCAGCACAGCCTTGTCTAACTCAATGAAACCATGAGCCATGCCGTGTAGGGCCACCCAAGATATGTTGAGACCAGCTCGACAAGTATCCTGTCTCCTACAAAAGATGGATGGGTCACGGTGGAGAGTTCTGACAAAATGTCCACTGGAGAAGGGAATGGCAAACCAATTCAGTATTGCCTTGAGAACCCCAGGAACAGTATGAATAGGCAAAAAGATATAACACTGAAAGATGAACTCTCCAGGTCAGTAGGTGCCCAATATACTACTGGAGAAGAATGGAAAAATAACTCCAAAAAGAATGAAGAGACAGAGCCAAAGCAGAAAAACTGCCCAGTTGTGGATGTGACTGGTGATGGAAGAAAAGCCTGCTGCTATGAAGAACGATATTGCATAGGAATCTGGAATGTTAGGTCCATGAATCAAGGTAAATTGAAAGTGCTCAAACAGGAGATGGCAAGAGTGAGCATCGACATTTTAGGTATCAGCAAACTAAAATGGACTGGAATGGGTGAATTTAACTCAGATGACCATTATATCTACTACTATGGGCAAAAATCCCTTAGAAGAAATGGAGTAGCCATCATTGTCAACAAAAGAGTCCGAAATGCAGTACTTGGATGCAATATAAAAAATGACACAATGATCTCTGTTCGTTTCCAAGGCAAACCATTTAATATCACAGTAATTTAAGTGTATACCCTGACCAGTAATGCTGAAAAGGCTGAAGTTGAATGATTCCATGAAGACCTACAAGACCTTCTAGAACACCCCCAAAATATGTCTTTTTCATTATAGAGGAGTAGAATGCAAAAGTAGGAAGTCAAGAGATACCTGGAGTAACAGGCAAATCTGGCCTTGGAGTACAGAATGAAGCAGGGCAAAGATGAATAGAATCTTGCCAAGAGAACACACTGGTCATAGCAAACACCTCTTCCAACAACACAAGAGAAGACTGTACACCTGGACATCACCAAATGATCAATACCGAAATCAGACTGATTATATTCTTTGCAGTCAAAGATGAAGAAGCTCTATACAGTCAGCAAAAACAAGATCAGGAGTTGACCATGGCTCAGATCATGAACTCCTCATTGCAAAATACAGACTTAAAGAAAGTAGGGAAAACCACTAGACCATTCAGGTATGACCTAAATCAAATCCCTTACGATTATACAGTGGCAGTGACAAATGGATTCAAGGGATAGACAGTGCCTGAAGAACTATCAATGGAGGTCCATGACATTGTACAGGAGGTCGTGATCAAAACCACCCCCAAGAAAAAGAAATGAAAAAAAAAAAAAAAGCAAAATGGCTGTCTGAAGAGGCTTTACAAATAGCTAAGAAAAGAAGAGAAGCAAAAGACAAAGGAGAAAAGAAAAGATATACCCATCAAAATGCAGGGTTCCAAAGAATAGCAAGGAGAGATAAAAAAAGCCTTCCTCATTGATCAATGCAAAGAAATAGAGGAAAACAGCAAAATGGGAAAGACTAGAGATCTCTTTAAGAAAATTAGAGATATTAAGGGAACATTCTGTGCAAAGATGGGCTCAATAAGGGATTGAAATGGTATGGACCTAACAGAAGCAGAAGATATTAAGAAGAGGTGGCAAGTTTAAACAGAAGAATTATACAAAAAGATCTTCATGACCTGGATAACCACAATGGTGTGATCACTCACCTAGAGCCAGATATCCTGAATGCAAAGTCAAGTGGGCCTAGGAAGCATCACTATGAACAAAGCTAGCGGAAGCGATGGAATTCCAGTTGAACTATTTCAAATCCTCAAAGATGATGCTGTGAAAGTGATGAACTCAATATGCTAGCAAATTTGGAAAACTTAGCAGTGGCCACAGGACTGGAAAAGATCAGTTTTCATTCCAATCCCAAAGAAAGGCAATGCCAAAAATGTTCAAACTACCGCACAATTAAATTCATCTCACATACTAGCAAAGTAATGCTCAAAATTCTCCAAGCCAGGCTTCAACAGTACGTGAACCATGAACTTCCAGATGTTCAAGCTGGATTTAGAAAAGGAGGAACCAGAGATTAAATTGCCAACATCCATTGCATCATTGAAAAAGCAAGAGAGTTCCAGAAAGACATATACTTCTGCTTTATTAACTATGTCAAAGCCTTTGACTGTGTGGATCCAAACAAACTGTGGAAAATTCTTCAAGAGATGGAAATACCAGACCATTTTACCTGCCTCCTGAAAAATCTGTATGCAGGTCAAGAGGCAGCAGATAGAACTGGACATGGAATGACAGACTGTTTCAAAATCAGGAAAGGACTACATCAAGGCTGTATATTGTCACCCTGCTTATTTAACTTATATGCAGAGTACATCACGTGAAATGCCAGGCTGAATGAAGCACAAGCTTTAATGAAGATTGCTGGGGGAAATATCAATAACCTCAGATACACAGATTACACCACCCTTATGGCAGAAAACGAAGAACTAAAGAGCCTCTTGATGAAAGTGAAAGAGGAGAGTGAAAAAGTTGACTTAAAGCTCAACATTCAGAAAACTAATATCATGGCACCCAGTCCCATCATTTCATGATAAATAGGTGGAGAAACAATGGAAACAGTGAGAACTATTTTCTTGGGCTCCAAAATCACTACAGATGGTGACTGCTGCCATGAAATTAAGAGATGCCTGCTTTTTGGAAGAAAAGTTATAACCAATCTACACAGCATATTAAAAAGTAGAGACATTACTTTGCGAACAAAGGTCCATCTAGTCAAAGTTATTGTTTTTCCAGTAGCTGTATATGGATGTGAGAGTTTGACTATAAAGAAAGCTGAGCAGCAAAGAATTGATGCTTTTGAACTGTGGTGTTGGAGAAGACCCTTGAGAGTCCCTTGGATAGCAAGATCAAACCAGTCAATCCTAAAGGAAATCAGTCCTGAAACTCATTGGAAGGACTGTCTGTAGCTGACACTCCAATACTTTGGCCACCTGATGCAAAGAACTGACTCACTGGAAAAGACCCTGATACTGGGAAAGATTGAAGGCAGGAAGAAAAGGGTACAACAGAGGATGAGATGGTTGGATGGCATCACCGATTTGATGGACATTAGTTTGAGCAAGCTCCAGGAGTTGGTGACAGACAGGGAAGCTAGGCATGCTGCAGTCCACGGGGTCACAGAGTCAGACACGACTGAGCAGCTGAACTCAAGTGAAAACTTACAATACATTGGAGCAAGTAATAGCTTCTCACTTCACCTCTCCAATGTCATATATACTTGCATTTTAACAAATTCTTTTAAAAGTGATTTTAAAGAATCATTTAATTTCCACATCAACTCTGGTAGGTACCACCACTCTCTTTACTTTACAATTGAGGGAAAAAATGAAAGAAATTTGAGTCAAATAACTTGCTTAAGGGTAAACATTTAGTAATTGATGAAGCTGGGAACCCAGTCCTTCTATACTCTTAAGCTCTGCACTAAAATATTCTGTGTTTGATAGAGACACCAAGGATCATATTTTGAATATCAGTGTCAGAGAATAAGTGCAGTAAAACTGACAAAGTCAATTTAGTCATATGTATATTTTAGGTTCTTTTTGGTAAATGTTACTATTTAAAGGCAACTAATAACTACAGATCACTTCCTTACAGTCTCCCTACCAGGTTACATTCAAGGCAAGTCTGACAAAATTATGTCACATAAATGGACATTTATTATCCATAAGAACAAAGCAACCACACAATGTTGCCCACCCCTTTGTTCTTCTACTGCTGCAGCAGCATTTTGCATGAATGGTATGTGCACAGTAATTGTGACAACACTCTAGACACAGACTTTGATACTATAAACACAGTCTCCTAGTCAAGGGCAGAAGTCCAAGAAAATGCTGAATTAGTGTTGAACCCAAAATTATTTGAGAATCAATGACTGAGTTTACAAAATCCTTATATTTCACCTCTTCAAGGGTTAGAGTGTCTTTACATTAGTTCTGGACAATCTACCTATCATAATTCTGTGGATTTCACCTATCAAAAGCCTTGTCTACTATCTGCTAAGCTAACAAAAAACCCTTTCCATCATGGATGGAAATAGCTAAAACCCTTGTAGTAGCCTCAAGACGTTTTAGTTCTAATGCTAGCTGACCACCTGTTAAGTATGTAGCCCTTAATAGAGAGGGTGACATCTTCTAAGGTATAAGAATTTATGCATATATCAAAGTTGAAATATTTTTTAAACAAATTCGAAAACATCCCTTATTAGGGTTCTCTCCCATTTCTTTTAATTATTCTGGAATCAGGCAGTATCAGTATTAAATACCATTAGGTAAACTAAGCATATGCTTAAGTTGCCTGCAAAGCAGGGAGTTCCCTCCAAATAACAATTTTCAGAGAAGTTAACATTTGCCATTTTTCAGAAAGCTTAAAATAGTTGACAAGTGTTTTGATTCAATGTTATATATGATTTTTTACTATTTTTTTAACACTGTGGAGTGGAGGAATGTGGCTACAGCCTAATACTTCAGGCCATTAACATACATAACCCAGCTACAGAAAGCACTATCTGACTACACTCACACTAGCCTAAAATCTCACATACGTGTATTTCTCCAATGTAGTTCTGCATTGTTCTCAAAGATCTTTAGTTCTTGGTAACATGCTTTCCTTTTATTTCATATGATTTTATACCATGGTAGATATATTCTCAGGAAGTAGGTTATCACAAGATGTATAACCTTTAATAATCATCTTATTTTATATTTATACAAATAAATACAAAAGAAAAGAGATGCCTCTATTTTAAGAGCAAGTATAAATATGTCCCTGGAGATAAAGGAGAAAACTGTCCTTTCATGTACTTCCTAAAAAAAGAAAAACATCAAATTTTCCTTTGTTGGAAGAGAGAGATTTAATGGATAATATATGGATTAGAATAACAAAAAGATAAACAATACAAAATAGGCAAAAGATCTGAAATAGACACCTGACAAAAAATATGAATAACCAATGTGCACATGAAAACAGGATTCAACATCATTACTCATCAGGAAAATAAAAACTGAAACCATGATACACCATTAGAACCTCAACAAAATGGCTAAAATTTAAGAGAGTGAAAATAACAGATAATGACAAGGATATAGAAAAATGGAACTCTCGTATATTGTTTATGGGAGTGTACATGACACCATCACTTTGGAAAATTATTTGTAATTTTCTTATAAAAATAAAACATTCACATATAATAGGACCTAGAAATTCCATTATTAGGTATCTATTGAAGAAAAATAGAAAGATATATTTACAAAAAGACTCACTCTAATATGCATAGAAACCTTATTCATAATAGTCAAGATCTGAAGGAAAAAAGACCCAGGTGTTCAACCGAATAAGAATGAGTAAACACTCATGTATTTATACTACTGGCAATAAAAAAGTAAAGCATTATTGATGCATATAATAATATAGATGAGTCTCAAAATATGACTGAAAGAGGTCTTACAGAAAACAGTACATCTGCAATTCCTTTTACTTGAAATTCTAAAAGTAATCTACAGTGGAAAACATAATCCTAACATTAGTAGCCTCAGGATAGAAAATGGAGAATTGACTGGGAAGAGTATAAAAGAATTTTCTGGAATGATGGTAATATTCTATATCCTAATAGGAGTTTGAGTTACATAGGTCAAAATTTAATTGATGTGCATGCACTTCAGATTTATACATTTAATTATGCACAAGTTTTACATCAAAATAAAAAATAAGTAAATATAGGACTTCAGGTAAAATATTGCATTCTGAATTACTTAAGGGGAATTGTATAGAGGTTTTTAGTTTGCACTGAAAGATGTATAAAAATAAGACGGATTAATAGATGGCCCAAGAGAAAAATGGGCTTTCCTGGTGGTTGAGTGGTATAGAATCTGCCTACATTCCTGGGTTGGAAAAATACCCTGGAGAAGGAAATGGTAATCTACTCTAGTATTCTTGCTTGGGAAATCCCATGGACAGAGGAGCCTAGTGGGCTACAGTCAGTGGGATCTTAAGAGTCAAACGCAACTTAGCAACTCAACAACAACAACAACAAAGAAAATAGGTACATAGATTTGTGATGAAAACAAGCACAGTAAAGTGTTAGAAAAACCTAGGTGCTGATGTAAGTGCTTAATGTAAAAGTCAATTTTGATCTATGTAAAAATATCAATGTGTGCTCAGTTGCTCAGTCGAACCCTCATCTCTTGCATCTTCTGCACTGCCAGGTGGATTCTACACCACTGCACCAACTGAGAAGCCCAAAAATGTTCCAAATTGAAACCAAAATACAGAGCCTTTATATTATTTAAAGTCTATTCATTCAACAAACTTTTGAGGACTTGATGTGGACCATTGTTCAAGATGCTGGCAATATGGTAGTGAATAAAACAAAATCTTCAGTCTGATGAAGTATACATTTCTACTCTATACAGAAATAACACACACATCGGTAATATGTAAGGTGGTGAAAAAGTCTAAGAAAAATAACGCAGAGTAAGAGTAGAAGTTCCAATTTAGACACTGTTAATGGGAATCTCTGATATGGTCACATCTCAGAAGGAACCTGAATGAAGTGAGGGAGTATATCTGGGTCAACAGCATTCCAGGCGGGGAAGGCTTTTAGGTGAGTGTGTATATGTGTATGCAGGCTGTTAGGAAAAAGCATGTGTGGTGGTGGGGGAGGGGAAAGGAATCAGTGTATCTAAAGAAAAGCACAAATTAGATAGAAAATGAGATCAGAGAGATGAGGGTTATGTGGAAGGATGGAGTAAAGGAGAAGTTTATGTAGGGCTTATATACTGTGGTTAGAAATTCAGATTTTCTCCTGAGTAATATGAGATGACATTGAAATTCTTTGAGTATAGGACCAATGGGATTTGACTTATATTAAAAGGATCAACCTGTTTCTTGGTAATACACAAAAAGGAGACAGTTTTGATAATAGATTCTAGGAGGTAGTGATGTAAGTGAGACAAGTCCAGTCTCTTTATACAGAAAGTCTAGTCAAAAATAAAGCTGGCAGGAAGTGATATCACCAAGGTGGCAATGTAAGTTGTTCTTGACTTCACACTTCCTCACAAGAACAGATGCTAACAACTATTCAAGAACACAACACCACTGAAAGAACCCTAAAACACAAAGGTAAGGTTGAAGCACTTCTTGCATCATAGAGCGCAGATAGACTGGTCTAGTAAGAAACATGGGTGTGTGTCAACAGCCTTACCCTTCCCACAATGCCAGCATAGAGCTACAGGGAGATGTCTCCCTTGACCTTCCAATGGAAAGAGAATCTGAAGGGACAAACAGCAACACCCCCACCACCCAACCCTGTGGGTCACTTTGTGACAGTCCCTAATCTGATCTCGCACCAGAGATTGTAGAGGAATATGGGGGAATTAACCATTTAGAATCTGACTGTGATGGGAAAGAGAGAAGGGCTTGCAATGATCAGCACATGGATCTTGGTAGACTGAGTTTATACCATCAGGCCCAAGTAGTAGCCTCAGTCAGCAGCTTAGTTCATCTGTAGAACCAAGTTGGGGTATAGTCTCACCAGGGAACTCTACCTGATTCAAATCCTCAAGTATGGAAATTTGCTGGCACAAGAGCCTCAATTTCCCATGCCAGTCAAGGGACTGAATCACATCCCCACCGGCTACAGATAATGTCGTCTAACCAGAATAACTGGAAGGAAACTCCTGGTTGCCATGCAGTCAGCAGTACTTGAGCTGAGAGGTGGGTAGGCAGAGCCAATAGTCAGCTAGAGTAAGACAAGAAAGAAAGCTTTCTCAGTTTTAGAACTGCTTATCTTGCTACACTTAAACAGGAAATCTCACTTATTGCTGAAAAAAAACATTGCTTAAGACTTTCTGGCCAGGGAACTTAACCAGAGAACACAAAAAGCTGCATAGCCCATTGAACAGCTCTATGTATCATAAAACTTGAGCACAGTCCATGGCTTCTCCCATCCACAGAATAAAACTGATGATCTCATTTGACCAGGGAATTCAGTGCACACTCTGGACTGATCCAGATGCTCAAATAATGAGCTATATAGTCCCTGGGTCCTGTGTTGTTGCCCTGTCAAGGAAGGAGAGTAAATTCATAGCTCCATTTAATACTGAACATAGTACCCAATTCATAACATATAGTAAGCCTGACCAGAGGATCCAGGCTATTGCAGACTCTCAGCCTCACTTGAGTAATCCTATCCAACCATTCTCAGCCAGTGGCAAGCATCCTTATGCCCATTTTCAGAGTTCAAACAGTTGCCTTGCCCCAAAATAGACGATAATAGTGACTCTACATGCCAAAGACATTTCCAATGCACACATCCAGAAATCCAGACTGAGTTGACTGGTAAAGAACTGTCTCTGCTAAAGCAAACCTGTCAAGTATGGAAGAGGAACCCAATTACTGAAGTGCATAGATACCAATATAAAGACTCAAGGATCACAAAAAATTCAGGGAAATATGACACCACCATAGGATGCTAACTCCAATGACTGACCCTGAAGAAATAGAGATATGTATTATCAGACAAAGAAGTCAGAATAATTCTCTTAAGTTTTGTGAACAATAACAAAACACAAACAACAAATTAAGGGGGAAAATGCATAAACAAAATGAGAAGTCTGACAAGTAAATAGCAACCATAAAAAAGTAAAATCCAAAAATCTAGACATGAAAAATACAATAAGGGAGTTGAAGAAGTCAGTAAAGAGCTTCAAAAGGAGACTTGGCCATGCAGAAGAAAGAATCTGTCATAACTAAGCCAGGATATTGGAAATTACCTAGTCAAAGAAGCAAAAGGACAAAGAATGAAAAAGAGTATAGCAAGTCTTTGGGGAATAAGGCAAAATGAAAAACAGTTTTGACATAATAAGAATTTCAAGAGAAGAAGCAAAAGAGAAAGGGTCAGAAGGCCTGTGTAAAGAAATAATGGCTGTAATTTTCACAAACCTGGAGAGAGATAGCTCCATGAGACCCAGAGGACCCCAAATAGGTTGAACCTGAGTAGGGCTACACTGAGACACATTATAATTAAATTGTCATAAGTCAAAGACACCTAGACTGTTAAGAGAAACAAGAGAAAAGAGAGAAGCTACATACAAGAGAGGGCTTCCCTGGTAGCTTGGACGGTAAAGCGTCTGCCTACAATGGGGGAGACCTGGGTTCTATCCCTGGGTCGGGAAGATCGCCTGGAGAAAGAAAGTGAAAGTGAAGTCGCTCAGTCTTGTCCGACTCTTTGCGACCCCATAGACTGTAGCCTACCAGGCTCCTCTGTCCATGGGATTTTCCAGGCAGTAGTACTGGAGTGGGTTGCCATTTTCTTCTCCAGGGGATCTTCCCAACCCAGGGCTCAAACCTGGGTCTCTCGCATTGTAGACAGACGCTTTACCACCTGAGCCATGAGGGAAGAAGGAAATGGCAACCCACTCCATTCATGCCTGGAAAATCCCATGGACTGAGGAGCCTGGTGACAGTCCATGGGGTCACAAAGAGTCAGACACGACTGAGTGACTTCTCTTCACTTCTTCACTTCACTTCACATATAAGAGAACTTCTATAAGACTACAAGCAGATTTTTCAACAAAAAGTTTTCAGGCCCAGAGAGAATGGGATGAAATTTTGACATATTTAAAATATTGAAAGAAAATAATAGCCACCAAGAATTCCAAACCCACTGAAGCTGTCCTTCAGAAACGAGGGAGGAATGAAGACTTTCCCAAACAAACAAAAGCTGATGAAGTTCATTACCACCAGGCATAACTTATAAGAAATTTTAAAGAAATTTCTCTGAGTGGAAGTAAAAGAATGCTAATTAGCATTATAAAAATATAAAAATGTACTGTAAATTTACTTGTAATGGTAAAAACAGTCATAGTTAGATACTGCAATATGCTAATAGTGGTGAATAATTCACTTACAACTCTAGTTTAAAAGTCATAAAAAGAACAGCAAAAATAACCATAGCTATAATAATCTGTTATTAATTACATATTTTTATGTCATATAAATTGTACCTTCAATAATATAAATTGTGAGGTGGAGGAGAAGTAGATGTATAAAATTTTAAAATTCTGTTCAAGTTGTCAGTTTTAAGTAGAATGTTATAAGTTTTTATATATTTTATGTAATCCTCACCGTAACCACAAGGAAAATTCTGTAGTACTTACACAAAAGAACTTGATAAGGAAGTAAAACCTACTATCAAAAGATATAAAAACACAAAAATATAACAAGGATATGAAATAATAAGCAAAATTATAAAGCAACCAGAAAACAATTAACAGAATGGCAACAGAAAGTTCTTACCAATCAATAATTACTTTAAACAAACAGATTAAAGACACAGAATGGCTGAATGAATTAAAGATCAAGATCCAACTGGGACGACCCAGAGGGATGGTAAGGGGAGGGAGGAGGGAGGCAGGTTCAGGATGGGGAACACGTGTATACCTGTGGCAGATTCATGTTGATGTATGGCAAAACCAATACAATATTGTAAAGTAATTAACCTCCAATTAAAATAAATAAATTTGTATTTTTAAAAAATCCAATAATATGCTGCCTAAAAGATATTCACTTTAGCCTGAAAAACATACACAGCCTGAGGGTGAAAAGATGGAGATTTCAAAGACATTTCAAGCAATGTTAACCAAAAAAGTAGGGGTGAATATACTTGTACCAGACAAATAAAAATGGTAAAAAGATACAGTAAAGTACTGTGCAAAGATACATTGTACAGTAAAGTACCAATACATCAAGAAGATACAAATTTTATGTGTTTATATACCCAACATTGGAGCACCTAAATGCAGAAAGCAAAAGATAACAGAGCTAAAAGGAGAAATAAATAGTAATACAGACATAAGTGGGGACTTTAATACCCTACTCTCAACAATGGAGGCATCATCCAGGCAGAGAAGCAATAAGGAAACAGTGGCCTTGAGCACTACTACAGACAGAATGGTCCCAACAGACACATAAAAGACATTCTACCCAGTAACAGCAGAATATACCTTCTTCTCAAGCACACAGGGAACGTTTTCTAAAATAGACCATATGTTAGGCCATAAAACAAGTCTTAGCAAACTCAAAAAGTTGAAATAACAACAAGGATCTTCTCTGACCACTGTGGCATGCAACTATAAATCAATAACAGGAAAACTGGAAAATCTATGAACATGTGCAAATTAAATACTGCTCTCCTCAACAACCGAAGTGTAACAGAAGAAATTAAGGGGAAATTCAAAAGTTTCTCGAGACATGAAAATGAAAATACAACATATCAGAACATGTGGATTTTGATGTCAAAAACAATTATTAGAGGAAAGCTCATAACAATAAATACCTACATTAAGAAGCTAGCAACTAAGCAACCTAACTATGCTTTAAGGAACTAGAAAATGACCAAACGGAGTCTAAAGCTAGCAGAAGAAATAAACATTGGAGCAGAAATAAATGCAACAGAACAGAAAAATAATAGAAAATATTAGCCAAACAAAGAGTTGATTCTCCAAAAAGATAAACAAGATTGACAAACCCTTAGTTAGACTAAGCAAGGGGTAAAAAAAGAAAGGTCTTACATCAGCAAACAAGTTTTAAAAATAGAGACATTAAAATGGATACCACAGAAATTGAAAGAATCATAACAGACTATGATGAAAAACTATACACTAACCAGCTGGACAATCTAGAAGAAATTTTAAAGTTATTAGAAATATAAAACTTACCAAGACTAAATAAGGAAGAAGTAGAAAGTGTGAAACCTGTAATCAAAAATTTCCCAAGAAGAAAAGTCCAGGAAAAGATAGATGGTTTCAGTAGTGAATTTTACCAAACATTTGAAAAAGAATTAATATCAAATTTTCTTAGTCTTCCAAATGATTAAACATGAAGGAACACTATTAAATCCATTTTACAAGACCAGCATTATCCTGATGCAAAAACCAGAAAAGGACACTACTAGCAAAGAAAACTAAATGCCAGTATCCCTGGTGCAAAAGTTCTCAATGAAATACTAAAAAACTGAATTCAGTAGCACACATCATTCTTCATAATCAAGATGCAGTTATCCCTGGGATGCAAGGACGGTTTAATGTACACAAATCAATGTGATACATTAATAAAGTGAAAGGAAAAAAATCATATAATCACCTCAATAGGTACAGAAAAAGCATTTGACTAGTTTCTGCACCTATTCATGATTTAAAAAAAAAACAAACACCTTAAATTTAGCATAGAAGAACTATATCTGAACATAATGGAGGCTATTAATGACAAATCTTCAGCTAACATCATAGTCAGTAAAGATAGGTGAAAGGCTTTTCCTCTATCAAGGAAAAGCTTGACAGAGAAATGAAAAGGAATAAAACAAGGGTGCACTCATCTGCACGTCAAAGGCCCTTGTCTCTATGCCTATTAACATAGTACTGGAAGTCCTAACTAGAGAAATCAAACAGAATTAGAAAGGAAGAAGCAAAATAGTCTCTATTTGCAGACATGATTTTGTATATAGAAAATCGTAAAGACTCACTAAAAAAAAAAATATGTATATAGGCTAGGTTTAATCAGTGAGTTCAGGAAGGTTGATACAAAAATCAGTAGCATTTCTACACACAACAAATTTTCTAAAAAAAAATAAAGATATTGATCCTATTTACAATAGTACCAAAAGCAATAAAATACTTTGGAATAAATTTAACTAAGGAGGTAAAAGATCTCTGCCCTGAAAACTGTAAGAGATTGATGAGATAAATTGAAGATACAAATAAATGGAAAGGTATCTGCATCCATGGACTGGAAAAATTTATATTGTTAAAATGTCAATACTAACAAAAGCCACCTATAGAAGCAATGCAATTTATATCAAGATTCCAATGGAGTTTTTTTAAATGAAGTTGAAAATACACTACTAGAATTTATATGGAGCCATGAAGGAATGGGCTTCCCAGGTGGTATTAAGTGGTAAAGAACCTGCCTCCTGATGCAGGAGACCTAGGAGATGCAGGTTTGAGCCTGGGTCAGGAAGATCCCCTGGAGGAGGACGTGGCAACCAACTCTAGTATTTTTGCCTAGAGAATCCCATGGACAGAGGAGCCTGGCAGACTATGGTCCATTCAGTTGTAAAGAGCTGGACATGACTGAAGGGACTCAGCACACATGAAGGAATATCCAAAGAAATTTTAAGAAAAACAAGCAGGAGGCATCACACTGCCTGATTTCAAGCTATACTGTAAAACTATAGTCATCAAAACAGTATGTTAGTGGCAGAAAACCAAATAAATAGACCAGTGGAACAGATTTGAGAGCCATAAATACACTCAAGCATATACAGTCAATTCATATTTGACAAGGGAGCCAAGAATACTCAATGGAGAAAAGAGAATCTCTTCAATAGATGGCACTGGATAATTGGATAATAACATATGAAGAGTGGAAACTAGGTCCACGTCTTACACCAATCACAAAAACTAACTCAAAATGTATTAAATACGTAAATGTAAAACCTGAAACCCTGAAACTCCTAGAAGAACTTAGTAATAAAGTTCCTTGACATGGATCTGGTAATGAAGATGTAGATATAACACAAAGCGCAAACAACAAAATCAAAAATAAATAAGTGAGGCCACAGCAAACTAAAAAACTTCTGCATATCAAAACAAACTATCAAAGTAAAAAGACAAGTTGCAGAATGGGGGAAATATTTGCAAACCAGATATCTGATAAGAGATTAATATCCAATCTATATAAAGAATTCATACAATTCAATAACAAAAAACACTAATAACCCAACTTAAAAATAATCAAAAGACTCAAATAGACGTTTCTTTAATGAAGATACATGAAAGGCCAGCAGGTACATGAAAAGGTGTTCATCATCACTAGTTATTAGGGAAATGCAAATTAAAACCACAACAAGTTATCACCTCTGTCAAGTACAAATTGGCAATTGCCGAAAGCATTTACCAGTGACTGAACGACAACAAAGGCCTTTGCCATCTGCCTGTGTTGCTACAGTTGCTTACCTTTAACACTCTTTGAAGGGAATTCAGGGTTGAGAGTGAGGCACTCTGTGCTCCAGGGAAACTGGTGGAAAAGGTCTTTAGATAGTTAGATATTTTCAGGAATTGATTTCCTGATCCCAATCCTTGCATCTCCTCATATCTAGAATAGCACTAAATCCCTTCATGGTAACATCAGCTCCTCATGACTAGCAGTAAGTGCTTTATTGTGTTGAACTCCCCCTCACCAAAATCTTATATATTGACTTTTTCCAACTGCCCTCAGAGCTATATGAGTTGTTGTCTTTTGGGCTGCAGTCCTCATTTTGCCCCAAATAAAACTTAACTCACAACTCTCACATTGTACATCTTTTTAGTCAATATTTCACACCTGTTAGAATGGCCATCATCAAAAAAAGACAAGAGCTAACAAGTGCTGGCATGAATGTGGGGAAAAGAGTACTCTTACGCACTGTTGATGGTACAGCCACTGTGCAACAACCCTAAGGAGGGTCCTCAAAGAATTTAACTAAACTAGAACTATTATATGATCTAGAAACTCAATTTCTGGGAATATATCCAAAAGAAACAAAAACACTAACTTGAAAAGATATCTTCATCCTCATGTTCATAGTGTAACCAGGAAGGGTTAACTCTGACACCATGCTGAATCTATTCCTCTCGCTTTAACCCTTGTTTCTGCTGCATTGCAGGCAGATTCTTAACCATCTGAGCCACAGGGAAGCCCCTTTTGTTATCATAAGCATAATGGCTCACCTTAGGGAACCCTGTCCCTCTCTGCCAGTTAAACTAAAGTGCCTCTGTTCATAACTCTTTTGCACCTGTAGATTGTAGAAGAAAGAAATTAACACACCCCCCTGCCTGAGTCTTGCCATTCTAGGAGATATTTGCAAGAATAAAATGGTCTTTTTACTTTATTTGGAAAGCTGGGTGACCTAGAAGATGGAAGACTAATGTCTCAATAAGACCATCTTGTCAGGGCCTGGATGCAAGGTTCTTTTGTGGATCAAATATGGGGGAGGTGAGAAAATGAAGTCATATTCCTTGCCTCTACATCTCATCTCCTGGATTTATTGGTCTCTCATGCAGCAAGCAGAGCAAGCTTGGACTTGGTAACAATAGTAGCATTATTTATAATAGCCAAGACATGAAAGTGATGTAAGTGTCCACCAATGGATGAATGAGTAAAGAAGCTGGGGGGAGATATATGTATGTATGTGTGTGCACACATATATGTACACACACATATGTATACACACATACACACAAAATGGAGCATTATTTAGCCATAAAACATGCTGAAATTCCCACCATTTGCAACAACACAAATGGACCTTGAAGGCATTACTGTAAGTGAAATAAGCCAAATAGACCAAGACTATATGATCTCCCTTGTATGTGGAATCTAAAAAACAAAAAACCAAAAACTCATATAAAAAGATATCAGACTTGAGATTAACAGAGGAAGGACGAGGGATATTTGGAGGAAGATGGCCAAAAGGTATAAATTTCCAATTATAAGATAAATAAGTACCATAAATAATTATGATATACAACCTAATGAGCAACATAATATATGTAAGTCAACCCATCATGCCATATGTCTTAAACTTATATATTATGTCTCAATAAAACTGGAAATAAGGTATCTTTGACTAGGGTAGTTTGTAATGGAAGTGGTGAGATTATGTGTCCAGACATGATTCTGGACATATGTAGATTGTATACATGAAAGAATTTTTTCATGTGTTGGATTCAGGTTATGAGAGGAAGACAGGGGAAGAACAAAAATGAAAAGTGAAGTTGCCATATACTAAAATGAGAACCACAAAAAGGAAGAAAATTAAAGTTGTTTAGTCACTAAATTGTGTATCTTTTAAGATTCTATGGGGTATTGTCCACCAGGTCCTCTGTCCATGGGATTTCCCAGGCAAAAATCCTGGAGTGGGTTGCCATTTCCTTCTCCAGGGGATCTTTCCTACCCAGGATGCTGCTGATGGATCAGGAAAGGATGAGTAACTGACCTT